>NC_135611.1:58712500-59962500 GCF_053574225.1 Canis aureus | reverse complement strand
AGGGTTCAGTTTCTGGTGAGAGCTTTCCTCCTGGTTGGCAGACAGCCACTTTTCTCTATCATCACACAGAGTCCAGAAAGAACAGACTCTCTAGTGTCTCTTCTTATAAGGACACTAGACTTACAGTGTCAGGGACTCACCCTTATGACCTCATTTAACCTTAATCACCCCCTTATAGACCCATCTCCAAATACAGTGACATTGGGGACTAGAGGATTTTGGGGACACACAATTCAGTACATGGGAGAAAGTAATAGAGGAAATGTTACTGAAGCAGATAAAACTTAAAAGTGTGTCAGGTCTATAGACATTACGTTGTGAGAAAATATTCTTCCAATATTTGAAAGCTATTACCTAGATCAACAAAGAACTCTTTCATGTCACAGAAGGACAAGTGAAGTTCCAGCGTATACCTTCATTGTTGTTCTTTCATCTTAATCATTAACATACACACTTCTGTTGGAACTATACTCATTCATCAACTGCAGTCATAGGTTGACTATGGGTATAAAAGTGTGACAAAAATTTAAAGAAGTATTTTATGATCATCAGTTGGCCATATGAATTTCAAATAAAGAATACTGTATATTATATTATTAATAGTAAATTCTGTGCTATATATCCTTTATATTGTAAAAATATAATTGTGTGTGTACATTTGTGCATGTATATTTGAGTGGGGAGAAGGCAGGGGAGCCAGGTAAACATTTGCCAGCATACTACTTCCACAATCTGCTAATTTCATAAATAAGGAAAACACATCGAAAGAGATACATACTGTTAGCTTCCCTGGTAGACACCTCTTGGTTTTGTCTACATGGTATCTTTCCCTAATTCTATTGGTAAGACACCTTGATTTTTCTTTGGAAACTGGCCTCTGTAAATCCCAAGTGGTGTGGGTGAGCAAGTGTGGATTGTGTTGTCTTTTTTGATTTTTAGACCATCGTCATGACTAAGATGCAAAGTTACAAATATCCTCTGAACAGACAAGAAACTGAGGCTTATGACATGCAGGTGACTTACCAGACTCCACACAGGAAATGAGTGGTGGGACTGAGCCTTGAACTCAGGTTGTCTGGCCCCTAGTTGCTGTGTCCTCTTGGCTCTAGTGTGACATCTGATTGTCCTGCCTGCCTGACTTTGACACACTTTGCTTGCTGTGTCTACACAAAACTCTATCTTGCTTCTGCCTAACTCTGAGCCGTAGCCCCGGCCCTCCTAGCCCTCACATTCACCTCTTTCTCCCCAACTCCTCTCCTCCCTGCTCTACATGGAAACGATGTGACAATGCTGAAGGACCACACTGCCAGGTCACTTTCCGCAGGCCCTGAACTGAGAGCAGGCTTTCCCCAATGCATGTGCAGCAGCAAGCACCCCAGCAGCAAGCCTCTGCCTTCCTGGATCTATAGCACAATGCAGCATAGAGCAGAGCAAAGAAGCCAAATCAAAAATGATTATTTTCATGACGCCTGGGTGGCTCAGTGGTTGAGCATCTGCCTTTGGCTCAGTCGTGATCCTGGGGTCCTGGTATTGAGTCCCACTTCAGGCGCCCCACCCCCGCCAAGGAGTCTGCTTCTTCCTCTGCCTTTGTCTCTGCCTCTGTGTGTGTGTCTCTCATGAATGAATAAGAAAAATCTTTTTTAAAAATTACCATTTTCTGATTGTACAGATGTGACCCCAATTTTCATGTCTCCTACAACTATAACATGTAAGAAATTCAATTCTAAATTAGAAGCTTTATTTGTGAAATCTTTGAGTTAATTGCTAATAAAGTACAAAGTAAATGAGATCCTCATTATAGAGAGGGAAGACCAAAGATATCCACACAATTACTTCTCTTGGGCTGATAAACTCCCAACTTGCCCAGATTTCTCTGCTGTCCTAATTTGTTGATTTACTCATTCACTCACTGTATATTCATTAATATTTGTTATTCAAGGGTTATACATATACATATTTGTTTCACACACACACTTGCCCAACAAAATAATATTAAAACTTATTTATGTTACACTACTGATATTTCACATTTATAGGATTTATTTTCATGAGGAGGAATTGGCGAGTTGATAGATTTAAAGGAAAAAGGAAGGGAACAATGAATAGGGGCAGGAGGGTAGAAGGCCAGTGAAGAAATGAGAAAGAAAATCAATATTTATTTAGCTACCATGTCCCAAGAATTGCAAGAAGCAATGACATGGGTTCAAGCCCTCACTTTGCAGTTTAATAGCCAGATGACTTGAGACTGGCTCAATGCCTCTCTAAAGCTTAGTGCCTTTAACTGTAAAGTTGAAATAGCAAAAATGCCTACTTTTCAAAAACATGGCAAAGATTAAATGGGACAATGCATATAAAAAGTGTTTTGCAAACTGTGACACAACAAACAAATGATAATTATGGGTTTTATCATCTGTAGTTCCTTTCTTTCTAGTAGTGTGAAATTAAAGGACATGAATCATTGTCATGGTCTCCTTTTTATACACTGGACGTTTGAATATTGTTGACTGATTTGACCAGAGAAAAGAGATCATCGGAATCTGAGAGAGGATAACATTCACTAAAGAGCCAGAATCAGCTTTGCATAAGGACAAATACTGCTGTACTCTTGAAGGACTACAAAACTCCCATGAGTTTACATAATAACTACTTCTATTTCCTGATTCCTGTCTAAAATTTTGTTATAGATTTGTCTCCTCAGGTAAAACCTCTAATACCTCTAAAATGAAGATCTCTTTAGAAGGGCATCTTCCCCATCATTTCTTTTTCAATCACTTGCAAGTCAGATTAATAAGGGATCAAGAAGATAATTTTGGTGGATGCGGGACCTCCAGACACTTGCTCTCTTAGGATGAAAAGAAGAGAATGCTCCTGGGAAGGTTGGTAACCAAAAGAACAAGCTGTCTACATCACTCTTTTGCTTGCTGTTAGTTTCTAGCCCAAATTTCACTTCATTTTAGTGATATTCTCCACTTTATGAGTTTGAATACTTCTGGGAATTTCTTGAATTAAGATATAGTTTCTGATTTGTGTGAGATAGAAACTGTAGCTAAAGTTCCTGAATAAAAATGGGTATTGGCAACTCCCCCAGTTAGGAGATAGCCACTTTTTACCAATTTTTTAATGCAAAACCAGTTGAAGTGAGAATAGTGCCTGAGGTTTTCAACACAGCTGTGGTTATAAGTTGAAAACTTCAGACTTGTCACTGTTAAAAGGTTCTCACTAAGTTAAATGCACATTTGAGAACTCTCTTTTGCCCCAGCTCTGTTGAAGTTAAAACTTGAATCTATGTTCTTACGACAGATTCTACCCATTGTCATATGTATATTCATTTGTCACTATTTTCAATGAGTAGAGTTTTTTTTCTCAAGCCAATCAATAATTCTTTAAAATTACAGACTTAGAGATGCAAAGAACAAAATTCAATATGAAGGTATCTGATTGCCAGTCTTGATAGTGTTCCTTCTGTAGTTATATACGTATATATACACATATGTATATAAATGTGTGTGTATATATGTATATATTAAAGAAAGAATAAAAAAAAAAGAATATAAAAGCTCTGATATAATGAAGTAATTAAGACTCTAGAGTCAGATCATCAAATCCCAGTTCTGTTTGTATGACCTTCTTAGCATTAAAGAATTTTCTTAAATTTTCTATGCCTCCATTTACTCATCGGTAAAATGGATATAATAACATTTATTTATAAACGTATTGTGGGGATGCCTGGGTGGTTCAGCAGTGGAGCATGTGCCTTCAGCTCAGGTCATGATCCTGGGATCGGTCCCACATCAGGGTCCCCGCAGGGAGCCTGCTTCTCCCTCTGCCTGTGTCTCTGCCTCACTCTCTGTCTCTCATGAATAAATAAATAAATCTTTAAAAAAATAAAAATAAAAACTGGAAAATAAATGTATTGTGAAGTTTAAATGACATAATTTATATAAACCAATTTATAGTGTCATCACATACTTGTATTTCAGTCATTTTAGCTATTGTTATTATTATTACTGGAATGGAAAAAAGTGAAGGATCTGGGTGGAATGCCACACGAAATATGAACAAAAATATCTTCCAAAATAGCTACTTAATTCTTGTAGCCATGTGAAAAAAAAGAAAGTGTCTCTACCATATCTTAAAATCTAAAAACCATATTTCAAATTGACAGGCTCAATCATGCACTCCTCCAACTATTCAGGATGGAACAAAAGGAGAATGTTAAACACAAGTTAAAAACAGGAGTCACGCCAACTACAACATTTTCTCAAAAAAAAATTTCTTTCAAAACCGCCAAGAAGTTTCATATGTTGATAATTATGGGAATCTCATAGATCTAGTTATTTCATATCATAATATCTGAAAATTAATGAATATATTTCCAATCTTGTCATAGGTAACATAAATCTTTATGGCACACTGTAAAGACCATTGGAGCTCTGAGGATTCCTGATAGTGATTGCTTGCTAAATCATATATTTTTTTAAAGATTTTATTTATTTATTTGAGAGAGAGAGAGAGCATGAGTGTAGGGAGAAGGGGCAGAGGGAGAAGCAGACTCCCCACTGAGCAGGAAGTCTGACGTGGGGCTTGATCCCAGGACCCCGGGATCATGACCTGAACAGAAGGCAGACACTTAACTGACTGAGCCCCTCAGGTACCCCAGTAAATTAGATATTTTTAAGAGTTTACACACTTATGAATAAGACTACCTCAACCTAGCTTAAGAGTACTGGCTAGAAGCCACCCACCTGAGGATCAAACCTGTTCTAAAAACACAGGTCATCTCATCTTCTTGTAGCTCTTAACCTTCAGCAGTTGCACCCAAAGATGCCTGATTGAGTTTGCCCTCTATGAGGAGAAGTTAGCCTAAAAGAGGTAGCTTGTGAGTAACCAACAGGAAGGTTCCCAGAGCAGGTGGCCATCCCAGTCTCAGCTCCTACTCCAAGGAGCCAGCAAAGGAAAGCACCACCTATTTAAACGCACATCAGCAGTTTTCCTAAGAGAGACACCAGGGTAACTCAAGTGAATATACAGTTGACTGTTGAACAACATAGGGATTAGGGGCACCAAACTTCAACACAGTTGAAAATCCTCTTATAACTGTTGGCTCTTGCAAAATTTAACTATAAATCACCTACTGTTGTTGGCTAAAAGACTTACTGATAACATAAACAGTCAATTAACAGGTATTTTGTATGCTATATATATATACACAATATGCTATATTCTTACAATAAAATAGGGAAAAGAAAATGTTAATGATATTAAGAAAGTCATAAAAAGGGGGCAACTGGGTGACCCAATCGGTTAAGCATCCAACTCTTGATCTCAGCTCAGGTCATGATCTCAGGGTGGAGCCCAGTGCCAGGCTCCCCACTCAGTCAGAAGACGACTTGAGTCTACTCTATCCCTCTCCCTCTGCCCCTCCCCATCATGCTCTCTCTCTAAAATAAATAAATAAATCTTTTTTTAAGGGAAAATCATAAAAAAGAGAAAATACATTTACAGTACTGTCTTCATAAAAAAAGAAAAATCCTCATATAAGTGGATCCATGCAATTCAAGCCCATGTTTTCAAGAGTCAACCGTAGATGCAAATCAGTGACCCCCATATTTTCTAGTTCTTATTACAATAGTAATACATAATTGTTAAAGAAAATGGAGAAAAGACCAAGAAAAATGAATCATGATATATGCCTGATGGGTTGGTATAGAGTTATACATCGATAGCTGAGTAGGTTTTTTTTTCAACAAGAATAAAATTATATGTCCTTGCTACTTTGCAGCATACTTTTTCAATTAACAATTATGATATCTGTTTCTCAAGTCACTAAATGTCCTCCTATATGCTAAATGCTCACCTTAACAACAACAACAAAAAACCCCTCAGTCATCTATTAGGAATATAGACCTCAATGTACTCCAGAGATTTTCTTTCATAAATTCTAAATCTAAAATCTCAAGCAGGAATTCAGCAGAGGTCCAACTCTATAATGTGATGATAGACCACGAAATGGAACTTCTTCGACTCATGCTGATAGGCTATTCTGGCCAATTGATTACTTGAGTACATATGAAATAGCAAAGTTCAATGTCTAATAAAACGAATGTTACACTCTAATGAAAAACATACAAGGAGTGCAATAAGAGAGCTAAAAGGCTTTGGAGTCTCTCTTGTCATCCCAGTCATCCAACCATTGAGTTAAGTTAATTTTATCTCCGACACAATTCTTTGATTTTCCCCTGCTTCCCATTGTCATTGTCACGGTCCTTTTTCTATTTCTTAGCATCTCTCATCTGGAGTGAGTTACAAGAATCTGTAATGATATGAGAAGTAAGACAACTTTCCTTTCCCATTCCCTTCCTCCAAACTTGCTCTGCTATCTACCTAAAATGAAAATTAGAGCTGCTCAAAACCCTGCTTAAAATCCTTGAATGGCTCTCAGAGCCTTTGAGATAAAGGACAAATGCCTCACATGGCAGCCAAGGTCATCGTCTCCCATCATCCCATCCCCAACCCTTCCCACACACCTGCCTTGCAGGCAACACTGAATGTCTCTAATGTTCAGAACATGCCCTGTTGACTCACTCTTCTCTATGTCTTGGCATATGTAATTCTCTCTGCTTGAAATGTCTATATAAAAACTCCTACTCACTCATCCTTCAAATTTCAACTCAAATGTTATCTCTTTTTCTTACCTGTTCCTTTCTCTCAGCTCTCATTTTACTTTGAATATATCCATGAGAGCCGCTTCCTGTGTTTGTTTGCCAGCCTACATCACTAATATACTATAAAGTCCTCTCATCCTCAATATCAAGTGTTGTATGTATTTATTTCCCTTGTAAACAGTGGCTGGCCTGTAGAAATTCAAGGCAGGAAAGATGGAATGAAAAGAGGAAGATAGACAAGGCAAGAGGGAAGGAGGAAAAATATGCTTGCAATACTAGAGAATTATTTGTTTATCAAAGGCAGCTTCTTGGGACGCCTGGGTTGCTCAGTGGTTGAGTGCCTCCCTTCGGCCCAGGGTGTGATCCTGTAGTCCCAGGATCAAGTCCCACATCAGGCTCCATGCATGGAGCCTGCTTCTCCCTCTGCCTGTGTCTCTGCCTCTCTCTGTGTCTCTCATGAATAAATAAATAAAATCTTTAAAAACAAACAAAAAAGGCAGCTTCTTGGACTAAGAAAAAAGATGGATAAATGGATGGATGAATAGATGATAGATAGAGAAATGATAACAGATAGGCAGGTAGATAAAAAGATAATAAATACATGACAGGCAAATGAAAAGCCCTGACACAATCTTGATTTTCAGGATCCTTGGGCTAAATGTCACTTTATTGGCCTTCCGGAATTTATCAGTGAAAATCTCTAAAACTTCATACATTGATCTAAATAAAAGATCAATAGATAGAAATAGAGAAAGGATGTACTTCAAAAAACGAATAGTAGAAAAAAAATAGCTCCAAAGTACTTTGGAATGGAAATAAAACTGATCATCTCTAATGAATCACAGTAAATAAAGTTTAGAATTTTAACAACAGATAGAATCTGATAAGGATTATCTCACTTTGAGGTGTATTATTATCCTATGTATCTTTTTCCTCTGAGGGGACAAAAAGGGTAACTGTGTCTTCCATAAGCCTAGAACGGCTGAAGGAGCACTGCTCCGTGTTGACAAACTAGCCTGGATTTGTGAAGGGAGCTTGTCAATAGATAAAGGATTACATCTTTCTTTCTATTTCACAGAATTTCTCCTATTGTTAGGATCTGACTTGGCCGAATGGTAAGAACATGTTATGTATCTTAATAATCCTCTTTCCTAACATTTTGTTTACTATAAGGAAGTAACTCTAAGCATTTTAGCCCACCTTGAATTCTGAACTTCATTATTCTGAACTTTCAAATTTAACTTCAGATGTTTCATAGATATATGGTAGGAGAATACGATCAAGATGCAAGCTCCATTTCTGAAGATTTGAATATTCAGTTCAAGTCTATAAATATGGTATCTGGACTTAAGAAGTTTATAGTCTAGGAGGAGAGATAAGGCATAAACATAAATCACAGTAATGAAAGAAAAAGAGAGAATCCCTATGATAATAGAGATGTAAATACATGTGGTTTAGGACCACGGAAAAGAACAATTCATTCTACCTGGAAAGATCCATAATTGTGCATAAAAATTTATGTAGAAGACGACTGTGATTCATTCCCTAAAATCTCACAACCTGATTTATGTGTCAAGACAACAAGCTCCTATCGTTGCTCTTTGTCTCTGGGACTCAACCGAGATATTTCTTCCATAAATTTGGTTTGGGTATAAGATGGCATGTCAGCTGGATGGATGCAGACAGCTCCATACATCATTCTCCCTTCCCGATCTGGGTCTATATACTCAGATATGCAAGGGGGCTTGAGTTTTGCAGCCAGTGAAAGGGGGGATTATGTTTGTCTTAGGGGAGAGGGGCGAAAGGAGAGGAGAATGGCAATTATAGTGTATTTACAGCCTGTCTGGGCTGTGGATTGATTTTAAATTATATTTAACAAAAAGGGAGTCAGAACCCTCAGAGTTGTTTTTCCTAAGAGACTCACTGAGATTCTGGGCAAGTGGTAATAGTGAAAACCCAATAGGATCTTTCGAGAGTAGCTATGAACACAAGTAGAGATGCTTTAGGCCTGAAGTTTAGAAACAAGGAGCCTGGAGTCTGTAAGAATGCCATTCTGCATCTCACTCCCCCTCTTTCTGCACCCATCAGTTGGTTCCGCCTTGCACAGAACAAGCTGTAGGCTCACCTTAAATATAAATAGTGGTGTTTTCAGGGAGGGAAGGAAACAGCAGCAATTCTTCGCCTAGTGAATTCTATAGAGCTGGAGAAGATTAGGCAGGATGCCACACTGGGGCTCCAGCTGACTGAATGATTATAGCTCCCTGCCAAACCTCCCTCTAGAGATGCTAGAAATTGCTGCAATGCCCTTTGGAGATTGCTAGTTCTGATACTCAGGTCAGGGGCTTAAGTCTTCCTTTGTAGACATATGTCCCTGAGGTGTGAGACACCAGCCTGACCCAGGCAGGCCTACGTTCAAATCTCATTTCTAACGTCAATTAGCTGGAAGCTTGAGGTCTTAGCTAATTTAAACTTCCTTGGTTTCCTCAACTATAAAATGGGGATAAAAATATGCACACTGAAGGACTACTGTCAAAATTAAATTAGACATAGATAATACCTAGATAATTACTGATGTAGGAAAAAAAAGATGCATTAAGGCATAGCTAGTCTTATTGGCATTATTGTTTTATAAAAGTGCTAACAGTCATAAGTTATAAAATAACTGCATCTGCTCATGCTGACATTTTAACTCATAAAGTATAGAGTTTTAGAGGTAAAAACTAACCTTTCAATTACCTCATCTAGCCCTTTATTTAATAAATTAAGAAAATGTGGCCCAGAACAGCTAAGTTTCCCAGAGTCATATAGATAATTGGTAGAAGAGCAGAGTAAGAACCCAAGGAGTCTATTGTGCTTTCTATTCCAGGTTTTGTGTCTCTTATTCTAAAAGATAAATCAGCTTTTAATGTATCTTTTCACACTTAGAAACCATGAATTTTTGCGAACAAAATAAACCCAGGACCCCATGTGGCTCAGCCTCACCTCAAAGTGACATTCAAAGCAGCGCAGCTCAGCCACTAAGAGTCGTTTAAAAGGAACTGTAGTCTTTACTTGCATATCAAATACAATTTTTGTGATTTAATTTATAACCTACAGGAAGATTATTTTTTTCTTCTCTTTTGCACTACAACCATTGTCTGTCATTTCACCCACCAATCCAGAAAAGCTCTTAATGCTATTACCAAAATTCTCTAGGCACTTTGCCCTTCTGTTTTATCTCTCCCTTTCACTTCCTCATTTCCCCTATCTCACTAAACATCACTTCCGAAACAGGAAGAGACCAAGAGGACTTCAGTTCCCACCCATTTCCACCCATCATCGTCGCAGGCGCCCTTCACGTTGGGCTCTCCTGGTTCATCCTCGCTACCCACTTCCCCTCAATATATCTGTCTTTCTCATGAGACATTCTTGTGAGGGCTTTCTGGTGAGCTATTCACCTCATCGCAATTTCAAATTTTAACTGCTACATAAAACCAGAAGTTTCACCTTATGTTCCTAAAACATACATACTTCCAATTCAGCAACTAGAAAACTAAATATTTTGTACTCTTTGAGCTTCTAGCAAGAGAGTACAATTACCCACATGTGACTGGCAAAAGAAAAATCTCTGAAAGGGTAGTTCTCTTCATTTGAATTTACTTCTTTGGAAGGAATCCACAAAAACTAGTGAGGGAAGAAGGCAGCCATTTAGGTAAATGGATCAAATTGTAAATCAATGCATTTGCCACAGCTGCACTTATATCATCCTTATATCCTGGCCTCTGTGTTACTTACAGTACTTTAAATATAGTGCTTATAAACCATGGGATATATATATACCAATGTAAAAGAGTAATGCCTGACTAACAATAGGGCAAGTACAGCAAACAGAACATCATATTCAGATAAGAATAAAATTATCAGAGGAAACTCTCTGTCAGTTCGAACCCAACTTAAGCTTACTCAACTGCCAGGCTGCTTAGAGGATAAGATACAGAAGAGAGTCTGGCTAGCCTCTTTGGTGGGACTCTTTTTATTTGAATATATAGATATTTATACCACTTGGTGGGCCTATAATTTTAGCTCCTGATAAGAGTTTTATCTTGCACTTACGCTCTAAAAACTCATGTCTTAAAGTTCCCAGCCAGATCCATATCACTAGTACACACAATATCTAGCCCTCCTTCATTCCAATAAAATTTTCAAACTCCTATTTACATTTATTAAAAATGAAAAATACTAGTGAGGACACTTAGTATGGAGATCAGTAATGATTAGCTTATTAACTTTTACAAACAATTGAATACAGTGTTCCTCCTTAAGAATATTTCAATACACTTTAGTTTTCAAGTTGATAAAAGTACTGCCCATAAGTATTGAACTTCATAAGTCAAAATGTACAGGCCTATATCCATTAACTTTTCAACAAGCTTAATGAAAATTACAGCAAACCTGATGGAGGGGCAGTGGCTTGAAAATTTGCATTTCTTCCACCTAAAATATTTACATTTACGTATACACTAGCAAATATTCTGAATTACTTAGAAAATCCATATATTGGTTATTAACAATGTTCTGTTTAACCTTATAAACAGCCATTTTGTTAAATGATACCCATGTTATTACTAAGTACCATATGCACTCACATAATGACTAACACTCTAGGGACTCTGATGAAGGAAAACTCATTTATCCCTTATATATTTTATAGCTTCTAAAAGGAAAAGAAAAAAACAGTCCATGCAGAAGGGAAAAAAGCCATGGGAGGAAAAACAATAGTAGAGAATGAAGCTGATGTTAAGCCCTCTGACCTACTAATGGATTCATGAAGAAAGACTGAGAAGATTAATTCTGTGGAGCCCTGAGCTCTTACTCGTTGAACACTCTCATTGTGGAGTAATGGGAGCTATTTTCTCAGTAAATGTGTTGCCAAAAGTCAAGATCACTAAAATATATTCAACCATTCCCCGTGAACAATTTATAATTGTTCAAGTATGGACTCCCTCCGTCTCCATGGCCTGCTCATTTACCTTCTCATTCTCCTGCCATGGTTCTGCTTCTTTGTGAACACGGCTCATTGAAGTTTGAAAACAAAAACGTCCTAACCAGGAGTCGCCATGGGATTATGAAGCCAAAGCAAGAAGGAAAACAAAAACCTCATTTCAGCCATTACACTGATGGCTTCAAGTGCAGTGCTGCTTGACCACAGTGCCCAAAGGATGCACAATGGTAATCATGAGACATTACAGTACTACTATTACTTGACAATTATCAAGTTAAAGGTGTGCACTATTAGACATGGGAATTAAATGCTTGTGAGTTCTGTGATTTTACTTTCAATGGTTTCTTTTTTTATCTTACCCATGGGTTAACTTTTAATAATGAAAAATGGAAGGATAAACTATCTATTATAAATCTACATCCATTTTGCACCCAAGGAAATGATGTCAAAACACCTCTATGAATAAAAACACAACAATTATATTTGCTAAATCAAAGACAAAGTGATAATAAAGAAGAAATGGAAGTGAAATTGGCAATAATGAATGTTTATAATAATAATAATCAGATAAAAATCTGCAAAATTTCTGTAGTGTAATGTTAACAATAAAATGAGGTCTATCATGTTCTAAGGGTAATCGTGGAGTTACTTGTTATCAGAGTAATTCTCCTGCCCATACAATTACAAACTGTAAATGAAGTATAAAATGCAACTGTGTAAAGGCACTGGAGAGTGACCAAAAGCAGATTGAAACTGGAGAGGATTCAATTCTTGAGAGAGAGGAAGAGGACTAAGTAAGATCATATTTGTTTGGCTTTTCTCTAAGGGCATTTCCCAGCCCAGCTACAGAAATAGTGATCAAGGAGAAGGCTGCACTCTTATTGCCCTGGGAAGTCAGAGGACATATTTAGAGTCACAGAAACTGAGGGACTCATAGTGGAAAATCTCAAAATCCATGTGGAAACTCTCCTCAGAACCGTGGTTGACTCCAGAACAGCTCATGAGACAGCAAGACTCCAAGAAGCCCAGGGGAGTTATCAACAGCTGAAAGTGAAAAAGCTGAGCAAAAATTTTTGCAGCTTCCCACAAGAAGAACATTGGGGTTCATGTCTTGCCAAGTTATGAGTGACTTCCCATTGACACAAAAATGAACTATAACTTAAGAGTCAACAGCAAAATCAAAATAAAGATCTACCTAACAAAGCCTAAAGCCAAGCCTCCATCATCTAAAGCAATCTCTCATAGTTTAGCTCCATGCTAGAACCAAACACAATCTGTTTAGAGAAAAATAATATCTAGAGTTTCCACAATATATCATTTCAAAGAAAATAGGATGAAGGATTTAGTAAAAATAAGAGAATGAAATCAGCAAAATAAAAAGTGAAAAAGAAAATCAGAAATTCACACGGGTTAGTTCTTTAAAAATCTAATAAAATTGTTCATTGATAAAAGTAATAAAGCTCTAGCTGATCTAAAGAAAAAGAAGGCAAAACACAAAAATTATCCATACCAAGAATTAAAGAGAAGATACCACTGAAGACTCTGAAGATCTGAAAAGATCATAAAGAAAAATTATGAAAATTAAATTCAACAATCTAGTCAAACTGTCAAATTTCTTGGAAACTTTAAATTATCAAAACTAAGAACAAGAAATAGTAAACTTAAATAGCCTCATCCAAACTAAAGTAATTGTATTCATAATACAAAACCTTTCTATAAAGAAATTTCAGGCCACAAAGTATTCTTGGCAAACTATATTAAACTTTCTAAGAAAGAAATAATAACAACTTTATGTAATTTCAGATAAGAGAAGGGGAAGAAAGTCTTACCAAATCATTTTATGAAATAAGTACAATCCTGATAAAAATTTTTAAATTATAATAAAAGTGTGAGCTTCATGGTTTTTACTTGTTTTCAAGGTTTTTTATTTCTGTTTGTTTTTGCCTCTGGATGTCCAATTACAGTTGACCCTTAAACAACATGAGGGTTAGAGGTGCTGACCTCTGCAGACGAACATCCATGCATAACATTTGACTCCTCAAAAGTTTAATTGCAAAGAGCCTACTGTTGACCTAAAGCCTTACTGATAACATGAATAGTCCATCAACAAATATTTTGTATATGTATGTTATATTCTGCATTCCTACGAGAAATATGCTAGAGAAAAAATTTTATTAAGAAAATCAATTTAAAAAATAAAATACACTACAGTACTGTATTGTATTTATCAAAAAAAAGAAAAATTCTGTGCACAATAGACTCGTACAGTTCCAATCTGTCTAGTTCAAGGGTCATCTATACTGTAACAGCATTTGTTGAAAGTCTCTTTCCTCCATTGAATTGCTTTTGGACCTTTGTGAAAAATCAGTTGTGTATTTTTGTGTGGATCTATTTCTGGATTCTCTATCCTGCTCCATTGATCTTTATGTCTATCCCTCCACCAAAACCACATGGTCTTGATTGTAATAGCTATATAGTAGAATTTAATATTGGATTTCTCCCACTTTTTCTATTTCAAGATTGATTTCATTATACTAGGTATTTTTACTTTCCACGTAACTCTTAGAAAAAGCTTGTCTGTGTCTTCAGAAAACTTTGCTTGTCTCTTGATAGGAATCTCATAAACCCTATGATTAATTTGGGGAAAACTGACATCTTTATTATGTTGAGTCTTCCACTTCATAAACATAACAATTTATTTAGATATTTGATTTATTTAGATCTTCTTCAATTTCTTTTATGAGTATTTATAATTCTTAGCATACAGATCCTATACATATTTTAATAAGTTTATAACTAATATTTCATTTTCTTTGGGCTGATTATAAATGGAATTATTTTTTTCATTTTAATTTCCATATGCCATTATTGGTACATAGAAATAAGATTGATCTCTTGTATCCTGTGAAATTGATGAACTAATTTGTTAATTATAGGAAATTGTATGTTGATTCATTGGGACTTTCTTCAAAGACAATCAGGTCATCTACCAATAAAGAAAAGTTAGTTTCTTCTTTTCCAAACTGTATGTCTTTTTCTACTTTTTCTGCCTTATTGCAGTGACTAGAACAACTAGTGCTGTGTTGAAGAAAAATGGTAAAAGCAGACATCCTTGCCTTCATCCTGATCTTAGAGAGAAAGCATTCAGTCTTTTTCCATTAAGTGTGATGGTACTTACATGTTTTTATACATAGGATTTATCAATCTGAGGAAGTTCCTCTCTAATCCTAGTTTGCTAAATGTCTTTATCATTAATACTCATTTTTCAAATGCTTTTTCTGCATCAATTAATATATTCATATGATCTGTCTTTTGTAGCCTGTTGACAGGGTAGATTATATTGATTTTCAAGTGTTAAACTAACCTTGTATTCCTAGAAAAAGTCCCAGTTGTTCACGGTATATAATTCTTTTCATACATAGCTGGATTTATTAATTTATTAATAGTTTGTTGAGGACTTTTGTGTCTAAATTCATGGAAGGTACTGCATCTGTAGGGTTTGGAGAGGGTTGTTTTTGGTACTATTTTTGTCTGATTTGGGTATCAAGATGAGACTAGCCTCATAAAATGAGTGAAAAGATTTCAATTCTCTATTTTCTGGGGTAAATTATGTAAAAATTGTCAATTATTTAAAATTTTGGTAGAATTCTCCAGTGAAACGATTTGGGCAAAATTTATTTTTCAGAAGATTTTAGTTACAGATTTAATTTCTCTGATGGTGATGGGACCATTCAGCTTACTTTTTTCATCTTGATTAAAGTTTAGAAGTTTGCAGTTTTTTAAATTTTTGGTCTATTTCTTCTAAGTTGTCAAATTTATGAGCATAAAGCTATTCATAATATTCTTATGTTATCCTTTTAATGTCTGCAGGATCTGTCATTATATCACATATTTTATTCTGGAAATGGATGTTTTGTTAGTCTTGCTAGAAAATTATCAACATTTTTTAAATTGATTTTTTCTATTGTTTCTACTGTTTTTCTGTTTCAATTTCATTGATGTCTTATCTTTCCACTTGCTTTGAGTTTATTTTGCTCATCCTTTTCTTATTTTCAGAGGTCGAAATTTAGATTATTGGGCAGCATGGGTGGCTCAGCGTTTTAATGCCTGCCTTCAGCTGAGGGTGTGATCCTGGGGATCCAGGACCGAGTCCCACGTCAGGCTCCCTGCATGAAGTCTGCTTCTCTCTCTGCCTATGTCTGCCTCTCTCTCTCTGTCTCTCATAAATAAATAATCTTAAAAAAAAAGAAATTTAGATTATTAATTTCAGACCCTTCTTTTCTTTCTAATGAAGCATTTAATACTAGAAACTTCCCCCACATCTTTAGTTCCATCTCAAATATTTTGACGTTGTGTCTTAATTTCATCCAGTTTTATGTTGTTTTCTATTCCTTTAAGATTTTGTCTTTGATCCATGGATTATTTAGAGTTGTGTTATTTAATTTGCTCATGTTTGGAGAATTTCCTATTATCTTTCTGTTATTGATACCCGGGTTGCTTCAATCGTGGCCAAAGAACAAACTCTGTATAATTTTAATTCCTTCATATCTGTGAAGGTTTGTTTTAAAGCAGAGAACATGGGCTATCTTGATAAATGTTCTAAGGCCATTTGAGAAAAGAATATATTGTGCCATCGTTGGGTAAAGCACCCTACGTATGTCAAATAAACCCTCTAGGTTGACTTTATTGCACAGTTCTTCTATATCCTTGCTGACTTTCTGTTTAGGAGTGCTACCAATTGCTGAGAGAAAAGTCTTGGAATCCACAGCTATAATTGTGGCTTTGTCTATTTGTCCTATAGTTTTTCCTTCATGTATTTTGACTCTATCATTTCATGTTTATACAATTAGGATTGTTAGTCCTTCTGGTGAATTGATCCTTTTGTCACTACGTAATGTCCTCTTAATCTACAGGAATTTTCTTTGCTCTAAAATCTATCTGAGGGCATCTGGGTGGCTCAGTCAGTTAAGTGTCTGACTCTTCGTCTCAGTTCAAGTCATGATCTCAGATTATGGGATTAAGCCCCGTGTCAGGCTCTGTGCACAGCACAAAGTCTGCTGGAGATCCTCTTCCTCACCACACCAAATAAATAAATAAAATATTCGAAAATATAAATAAAGTCTATATGATACTAAGATAGCCATTCTTGCTTTTTTCTTTAATGTTTGCATGGTTCACTTTTCTATTCTTTACTTTCAACCTACTTACAAGGTTGTATTGAAATGAGCTTCTAGAAAGTGATTGTTGAATAATTTTTGTTTGTTTTTAGTCTACTGTACCAATTTCTGCTTTCTAAGTGGTGTCTTTAGATCACTTACTTTTAAGGTAACTTAGTTGAGGCTCTATAATAAAAATACCACATACTGAGCAGCCTAAACAACAAACATTTATTTCACAGTTTGGAGGTTGAGAAGTCCAAAGTCAAGGCACTGGCAGATCTAGTGTCTAAAGAGAATTTGCTTCCTGATTTTCTAAAGGCCATCTTCTTATTGTATCCTCATATGGCAGAGAGAAAGGGACAGCTCTCTTCATCTTATAAGGACACTAATCACATCATGGAGGTTCCACATTCAGGCCACAGCAGTATAATTTTCATGTTTGGGCTTAAGTCTTCCTTTTTTTTTTTTCCTGTTTGTTTCTTTTGTTTCTCTTTTCTTATCTTTCAGTAAGTTGCTTGAACATATTTTAGAATTTTTTTTCTTTAAAGATTTATTTATTTATTTTAGAAAGAATGAAAGAGAACACGCGCAGAGGGGAGGGGCAGAAGGATTGGGCCAGAGAAATGTAGGGGCTTGATCTTACCACTCTAAGATCACTGCCTGAAGCCAAGAGCTGGTCGTGTAACTCACTGTGCCACTGAGGTACCCCCTTTTAGGATTTCATTTTATTTTTAGTTTTTAAGTATATAAACTTTGTATACTTTTCTTAGTGGTTGCTCTACGTATTTCAATATACATATATGACCTATCACAGTGACTAATATTAACATCTTATCATTTCGAGTCAAACGTAGAAACATACTTTTATTTAAGTCTTTTTATCCTTCCTACTGTTTGAATGTAGTTTTCTTGAGTATTTCTCTCTACATAGATTGAGCACCAGATCAGTTGGTATTGTGACTTTTGATTCACCTATCAATTATTTAAGAAACTCACCGGAACTAGGATAGCCTATTATGTTTACTTCTATTTTTATCCATCCTGATGTTCATCTTTCCTTTTGGAATTTTCAAACCTTCTACCATATTTCTATTTAAAGAACTGCCTTTAGTTGTTCTTAAAGGTATGTCTATTAGCAACAAATTCTCCTAGATTTCCTTTACCCAAGAATGTCTTTATTTCCCCTCCATTTCAAAAAGATATTTTTCCAGGATATAAAATTCATGGATGATTTTTTTTCTTTGATACTTGAAAAATGTTATGCCATTCCTTCTGCCCTCTATGCTATCAGGTGAGAAATTCACTATCATTCAAATTGGTATCTCCCTGTAAGTAATATGTCGCTTTCAAGATTTTTTTTTATATCTTTAGTTGGTAGGATCTCCAATACGATGTGTCTTGGCATGTATTTCTTTGGGTTTATCCAATTTGGGTTTGTTTATATCCATAGGCTTATGTGATATCCATAGGCAAATTTGAGGACATCTCAGCCTTCATTTCTCCAACTAATTTTTTCAGTTTCACTCTTTCCTCTCATTCTAGAAATTGTATGACACAAATGTCATCTCTTTTGCTATTGTCCCACTGGTCCCTGAGACTCTGTTTTTGTTTTTTGCTTTTTGAGGCCACTTTCTCCCTATTGTTCAGATTAGGTAATGTCTATTGATCTGTACTTAAGTTCTCTGATTCTATACTCTGTCATCTCTACTATTAAGGCTACCCCATGAGTTTTTATTTTGTTTATTATATTTGTCAGTTCTATAACTGCCCTTTGGTTTTTTCTCAGAATTTCTTTTCCTCTGTTCAGATTTCCTAAGTTTTTTTCATATGTTTCAAGAATCCATGGTTACTCGTTGAAACATTTTTATTACAGCTGCTTTAAAATCCTTGTTGGGATCCCTGGGTGGCGCAGCGCTTTGGCGCCTGCCTTTGGCCCAGGGCGCGATCCTGGAAGACCCGGGATCGAGTCCCACGTCGGGCTCCCGGTGCATGGAGCCTGCTTCTCCCTCTGCCTGTGTCTCTGCCTCTCTCTCTCTCTGTGAGACTATCATAAATAAATAAAAATTTATTTAAAAAAAAAAAGTTTAAAATCCTTGTTAAATAATTCCAAATCTGATTCATCACAGTGTTAGTGTCTATAGAATTTTTTCTCATTCATGTTATTTTCCTGGTTCTTGGTATGACAAGTAACTTTCTTTACACCCTAGACATTTTGGATATTATCTCATGAGCCTCTGGATCTTATTGAATCTTTTTTCAGCAGGCAGTCCCCCTTTTTAAGTACAGTGTAAAGGCCAAGTCAGCATGTATGATCAGCTTCCCTCTGGTCCCTGCCAATACCACTCTAGCCAAAATGTAGCACTGCCTTGCACTGCCTATTTGGCTCTGAATGAGGTTGTAAGATCACCACCTCTGTGGGCCCCATCACCACTACAGAGAGAATAAGAGGGGCTGACTTCTTTGTTGATACCTGGTAGGGTCAGAAACTCAATTCTGCATTGGGTCCCATTGACACTGAGGGAAGAGATAGAAAACCAAGGTACCAACTAGGTTTACCTCCCACCACTTCTTTCCATTCCATAATGACAGATGAGGGTAGAAGCTCAGCTCTCTACTAGGACCTGCTGAAATGTGATGGCAGATGTTGAAACCTAGTATCAACTAGCCTCACGTCACACTACCAAGTTAGGTCTTATTGCTGCTGAGTAGGGGTTGAGCCTTAAGTCACCCCATCAGACCCTGCTAGTATTACCCTGACGGGAGGAATCAGAGCATAATCTGCTTCCACTAAGTGAGGAATGCAAGATCTGCTTCCCCTAGCCTCACTGATACTACTGTGGCAGGAGAATAAGAGGACTGACTACATCTGCCAAGCAGGGAATGGAAGATCAGCTGCCAATTCTACTCTGCCACCAGATATACCAAGAGAGGAACCAGATACATAACAGCTGTGGGCTTCCACAGGGAGAGATAGAAGAATAGCTTCCAACTGGGTCCCAACAATACCACATAGTAGGGGAGTCAGGGTGTGCTGCCTACTTCCCCGGGACAGAGGGTCAGGAGTGGTGGTAGAAAATCAACTCCCAACTGGTCCCAGTTGAAACTGTGAAAGGTGGGAAGGTGGATTTTCCACTGGTCTTTGGCCAGAGGAGGGTTTTCCATTGTTAGACCACACTCTTTGAATCCTTTGCCTTCAGGGAAAAGGTTTCCTTGGAGCCATTTTTATCTATGTGTGTTGCCAGTTCTGTGTTGGAGGCTTCTGCACTGCTCTGACATATGTGGGAGGCAATGAGGAAATCCAGGGAACTCACCACCATGTCATTCCTAAGGTTCTGAGGTCCCTAAGTTGCACCCTTTCTTATTTTCACTTTTCAATTTTCCTATACTTGTTATTGTAAAATATCTAGAGTTTTTTTTAGTTATAAGAAGGAAAACATGGGAATAAAAATGGGGCTATTCCATTTTTCAGTAGAATCAGAGAAACGCTTTGTCTCTGCAGAACCAGAAGCATGCCCTTCATTTTTTATATATAACAGTTTTATTGAGATACAATTGAATACAATATACCATATAATTCCCACATTTAAAGTGCATAATTCAATGGTTTTTAGCGTGTTCATAGAGGTGGGCAACTATCAGTACAACCAATTTTCTTTTTTTTTTTAATTTTTTTTATTTATTTATGATAGTCACAGAGAGAGAGAGAGAGAGGCAGAGACACAGGCAGAGGGAGAAGCAGGCTCCATGCACCGGGAGCCTGACGTGGGATTCGATCCCGGGTCTCCAGGATCGCGCCCTGGGCCAAAGGCAGGTGCTAAACCACTGCGCCACCCAGGGATCCCGACAACCAATTTTCAAACATTTTCAGTACCTCAAAAAGAAACCCAGTATTAGTAGTTACTCCCCATTTCCCCCAAACCTCCCCAGTCTAGGCAACTACTAATCTACTTTTTGTCTCAAGTATTTATCTATTCTGGACACCTCATGTGAATGGAATAACACAAAGTCAGTCTTTATGACTGACTTCTTTCACTTAATATAATGTTTTCAAGGTTTATCATGGTATAATATGAATCAGTACTTCATTCCCCTTTTATGGCTAAGTAATATCCCATTGTATGAATATGTTATACATTGCTTAGCCATTCAACATTTGAGGGACATTTGGATTCTTTCCATTTTTTGGCTACTTACTAATAATGTTACTATGAACATCTGTGTACAGATTTTGTTTGTGGATGTGTGTTTTCATTTCTCTTGGATATATATCTAGGAGTAGAATTGCTGGGTCTTATGATAACTCTGTTTATTTTTTAGAAGAACTGCCGGACTTTTTTCCAAAGTGACCGCACTATTCTACATTCCCACCAGTGGTACATGAAAGCTCTAATTTCTCCATATCCTCCCTAACACTGTCTCCTTTTAGTATAGCCATACATCCTAATATATGGCTTTTGATTTTTATTTCCCTGATGGCTATTAATATTGAGAATATTTTCATGAGCTTATTTATCAACAATTTTTATATCTTATTTGGAGAAATGTCTGTTCAAATCCTTTGCCCATTTTTAAAAATAGAGTTGTCTCTTTATAATTGAGTTGTAAGATTCTTTATACATTCTGCATGCATGTTCCTTATCAGATATATGATTTGATATATATGCTATGGGATTCTGTAAGTTCTTTTTTCACTTTCTTCATAGTATCCTTTGAACCACAGAAGTTTTTACTTTTGAAGTCTAACTTTCCTTCAATTTTTAAAAAGCAATTGAAACTTGTTTTTTCTTAGTAGTATATGTAGTATATATTTGTTGGTTTATTCTAACTCATAATATTTGTTGAGTAGGTATCTAGAAAATAATCAAAACATTCTTTAAACATTTTCTATCAAATAAATTAACCATTTCTCCTTGTTCTATGCTATCTTTTAAGCTCTTTAAAGAGTATTTGTTTGCTACAAACTTTATATAACTATTATACCAATACATAGTCTGTGTGATTTTTTTATTGTTATTTCATTATATGTTTGCATTTTCCTTTTAACAATTTAAGAAATGTCTACATTTTGGTCCATGTATATGCTGTGTCACAAATATAAATTTCAAAATCATGTGTGATAGAGAAGAAAAAAAGGATGAGAAATGCATTAATTGGGGTTCTCCAGAGAAACAGAACCTACAGAAATATATATGAGAAGAGATTTATTATAGGAATTGGGTCACCCAGTGATGGAGGCCAGGAAGTCCCACCACCTGTCATCTGCAAACTGGAAAACCAGGCAAGTCAGTCTGAGTCCAAAGGCCTGAGAACTGAGGAACTGATGGTATAAATCTAGTTTGATTTTGAAAGCCTGTAAACCAGACACACTTATGTCAGAGGGCAAAAGATGATGTCTAAGCTCAAACAGAAGGAGATAGAATTTATCTTTCTTTTATCTTTTTGTTCCATTCAGGCAATGTGCTATATGATGCCCACCACAATGGTGAGGTCTATCTTCTGTACTCAGTCTGCTGATTTGAATGCTAAACTCTTTCAGACACAGCCTCATAGGCACTTGAAAAAATTACTTTTTACTATTGTCCTGAGCACCCATTGGTCCATTAAGTTGACACATGAAATTAAGCATAATTTGATTGCTTATGGTCATCATAGTTGTTTCTATTTAGGAAGTGAGCAAAATCTTGACATTAAAGTCACACTCTATCTGAACTAGATCTCCAGATCTAGAAAAGACTCTGCTTAAGTCTTCCTATGAATCATGGTAGGCTACCAAACCACACAGCATTAACAGTTCTCTGTCACAGCAGAGATAATGGATTCTGAAAACAGTAAAGGAAGGTGATCAATATTCTATCATGTTTCATGGTGTTTGATTTTAAAAAAAATAAATGCCAACTAAACTGCTTTAAAAATGAGTTGTGCTCATGGGGAAAAAAGCCTAAAGCTTGGACCCAAAAATCATTTCCTAAAACCATTTTATAGGGGTGTAAAATCCAGCATATAGCATAATGTGTAATACTATTTTATAGTGTAGAGTATTAGTTTAGACATTATACTTTGTTCAGTAATAGCTTATTGAATATATAGCATGGAAGGAGACAATAATAAAAGCATGGACATTGTAAAACAAGGATTTTGAAGGTTCATGCAGTCCCTCCTCACCCTGAGATTTTACAAGCATAGTTAACCAGACAGTATTTTAGAAAGGCTTGTCTAGAGTTTTGTAATTTATGATCAGGGATTAAATAAACTACAAAACAAACTAATTAGCTGAGCTCAAAAGAAGTAAATCTTATTTGAGAGGGAATATGCTTAGTATTCTGGGATTGCAATTACCAAATATTATAGAACAAATTATGTAAAAATATTTTGATGCCCAGGATAAAACCCTAGAGGTATGTGTTTCAATTTGTTAAAAATTCCCCCACACAGTGTTTGGCTGACCAATTAACTAGCATTACTATCTATGTTAGAGATACTAAGGAATAAGAAGAAGGAAATAAGTGGTGTTTGACTATGGGCTCCTTCAGAAGGAATGGCTCATGAAAGGTCAATGATACAAGGGATTTGCATCCCTTTGCCAGGGGCCTTTGGAGTAAAGAAGTAGAGGCAGCAGCCATGGCCTGAAATCTGTACACAGGACCCTGGCCTTGTACTTTTTAAAAATCATTTTTCATAAGTTAGGAAAGAATATATCCATTATAGAAATTTTGATCATAAAAATTTAAAATTAATCATAATCCTGCTATCTAGGCATATACTACTATTAAAATTGATTTCTAAACTCTTGTCAGGGTGTATGACATGCATTGTATATAATGCACAATATATGGTACAGAATGACCCCATGCCATTGTCACATTGGCCCCAAGTAGCATTCAGCTTAATGTTGAGTGGTGGTTTACAGCCCCTCCTACCTCAGATACCAGCACAACATCAAGATGTAGAATTCTTACTAAAGATATCATTGTGCATAAAGGAAGAGTTAAGAATGCCAGGAATCACTGAGCTATAGGTATTGAATTACTAGCATTTTCAGGTATAATAAGTGAGATTTACAGATCCCAAGTATGCAAAGATACAATTTCCATTACACTGTATTTCACTGAATTTAAGACATCATTGTTTGTAAGATGCACTGTTGCTTTATGTACCATTAAAAAAGAAAAATCACTGCCAGCTAAACTATGATAGGCCATGGATTATGAGCTGCATTTCAATTTCAGACATGTTAAAATGTGAAAAAAAAAAAAATGTGTGCCTTGGAATCAATGAACTAAAGTATTTCCATGATTGTACCCCATCTCAAACCCCATTTTTACTGATAACAGGAACATTGATCTTGCCAGTTCAAAGTAAACTGTGTTTCATTTTGGGTAAACAGGCAATTCAGAATTCTCCTGGAGACAGTTCAGAGGGGAGGGGCTGCTTTCTTAATTTCCAGAAGAGATGTAGTATTTAGCCATAGCCTCCTTAGGCCACAAAAGCCTTAGTTGAGATGGAGCTCCTAGCCCTCCACAGCCTCCATTTTCCTGTAGCTTCCCCTGATTACAACCTCTAGAGAAAGGTATAGATCCCTCTTCTTAGAGAGCCTCCAAACTTTTCTTAGATTTCTATTATTCCCCCAACACAAAGAATTTCAACCCCAGGGATAAGTTAGCTACAAACCCTTTCTCAAGGAGTCAAACAACCAATTTTGTTCTCCTCTTTTCTCTACTCAGTCCTTCCTCAGTCAGCTGACTTTATCTTTACTCCCAAAGGCAGGAAAATATGGCTAGGTATTCAGACTAACCTATTGTTTATGCCAGAATCATGGCTTTTGATGATATGCAAATGTCTCCTTCGAAGTTCAAATGCCAAGAATTTGACTCTTATCCTGTTCTAGATAATCCCTCATATAGAAAGGTGAAGAGAAAGGAACAAGGGGGCTGAGCAGTCTGAACAAGGAGAAGGAATCTTAATTAACACATCAAAATACAACCCTACTAAAACAGTGATTCTGTGATACCTGGCTATATTCCTCCTGAAACAAAAAAGGGAGTAAGCCTTTTTTTCTTAGTATAGAAAATTAACCATATCTTGGGTTAAATTTGCAGGACAGGTACTTTTTGGAGGAAGTTTAGTGCTAACAAATCACTGGACATTAATGGTATGCTCCAATCCCAAAGAGCTGAGTTACTGGGTACAATAATCAAGATAAACTCCACCGTATTTTAGGAGTGATCTTGCTATTGTCAGTAGCAGACAATGGAACCTATATGTAGCCACCTTCCAATGCATGCCTTGAGATGTGTTGTACTTCCTCTGAGAGGAAATGGAAGGATCTCAGTGGCTACACAATTGATGCAGTAGACCCCCCAAAGCCGTCTATATTCCTTCCACTAGGAAAACTAATTTCTTAGGGTTTGAAATTGTGGTGGATTGATGATAAAAAAATGTCTCCAATTTTCCTCTCTTTTCTTTATCTACACCTTTGCAACAGGATTTGTAAGTTTCTTTCAAGAGGTGAAATCTGTTTTTTCACTCCTAGAATCTAGATTGGCCTTATGATTTTATGTGGCTGACAGAAAAGACAAAAATGGTAGTGTGCCACTTTGGAGTCCAGACCTCCAAAGGTCATGCACATTTCTACCTTTTCTCTCTTAGTACTCTGTCCAGCATCATAAGAAAAATCCCAGCAGAGCCTTTCAGATAATGAGTTGCCCCTGTTATCCTGTTAAACCAAAAAACCAATCACCAGACATCCTATTTCGGGAACCACCAGCCATTCCTTTGACTCATACTTGAACCCGTTCAACCAAGATCAAAACTACCAAGTTGCCAATTAGACCCAAGAACACTATAGAAGTGCTATGGCCTTTAGGATTACCTTTTAGGGTGGTTTATTATGCAGCAATATCTAAAGAATACAGAAGTTAATACCCAGGAGGGAATACTACCTTAACAAAATGTAAGACATATATTGGCTTTAGGACTGGGTTAAGAGCAAAGGCTGGAAAATAGCAAATTATTAGCAAAAATTGGAAAAATGGTGAGAAAATTATATTTGAAGATGAAAATTTGGTTATCTACATTATGGAGAAGTAAACATCGATAAAATAGTTGTCTGGCTTGCTTGGAAGATGAAAAATGTATCTAATGAACTTTTGGATTTGACTGGGGATATCTCCAGACAAAATGACAAAACTGTTCTAGCTCAGCATGATACAATACAGGAGAAAAAATAAGATAAGACAAAGAAATAACTATTTAAAAGCAGAATTTGGAGGAAATATCATGGGCCACAACTTACTGAGTTGGAAAATCAAACTCTTTCTCATCACCAGTGTCCTTAGCCTGAGGACAAAGGTGGAATCAAGGGTTAAAATCTCTGAAAGACTTAGGGTGGAGTGCAAGGCCCTCTAACGTAGACAGAGGATTTATAGGAATCTTCCGAGTGTGGTTCCACAGGAGCCATCCAAAGTAACAGCAGGCCTGAAGAAAGAGAAATGTTTGCTTTTTGTGAAGTGAAGTAGACTTTGATTCAATTAGGAAGATCAAAAAGTTTTTAGACAACATTCATGTGAATATATGGCTGGCCTGGACCAAAAGGGACTGAGACTGTTCAAACTGTAAAGAGGTCTTGGCTTTCAACTTTCTACAGGAAGCATCAGATTTAAAAAGTGAATCTTACGGTTAAAAAAAGGGGGGGGGGAGCTATTTCTTCAGAAATAGCCAAGGGGTGATGGGCAAGGAAGGATGAGAAAGTAGAACAAAGAGTGATGAAAAACAGTGACCACAGAGCCTCTCCCAGGAAGCAGTGGGGACACTCCTGGGAGAAGCTCAGTCTAATCAGAGCATTCCCTAACTCTGTATAGGAGGACCTGGCAATATGTTCCAAGCTGGATTTCAGAACTGCTCCAAACTGGTGATTGCTATGTGCCTTCCATCTCTTGCTTGACAGGAATGTTGTTTGCAGTTACCCTGTCAACATCTTTATGTGAGGTATATGGGAGGCATTGTCTTTTTAGTTCATAGGTCTCTCACGCAAAAGGAACTACAGCTAAGAAGTCATATCTAAACCTGACTTAAAATTTGTTTTTAAGATTTTATGTATCTATTCATCAGAGACACAGAAAGAGAGAGAGGCAGAGACATAGGAAGAGGGAGAAGCAGGCTTCTTTCAGGGAGCCCAACGTGGGTCTCAATCCCAGGACCCCGGGATCACAACCTGAACTAAAGGCAGATGCTCAACCACTGAGTCACTGAGGTGCCCCTCTGACTTAGAATTTTAAACAGTGGCATCAAGTTTGACATCAGGAGTGATTGAAGTTTTCAGAGGGCCAGGGATGAGGGGGAGGAGGAGGAGGCTTTAATAGAATGGCTCCAATTTTTTCCCTACCCTCTTTTTTGTTTTTAAGATTTTATTTATTTATTTAAGAGAAGGAGAGAGAGAGAGAACACACCAGCTGGGGGAAGGGCAAAGGAAGGGGGTAAAGGAGAAGCAGACTCCCCACTGAGTACAGAAGAGCCTGATGTGGGACTCAATCCCAGGACCCTGAGATCATAACCTGAGCTGAGTCAGTCACTTAACCAACTGAGCCACCTAGGCGCCCATCTCCCCATCCTCTTTTATCCATATCCTTTTCAACGTGACTTTGCAGCTCTCTCATCAAGTGGTAGAGTAGATTCTATTTTCCTTATTGACTTGGTCAGGCCAGTGGGTTGTGGCAGAAATTATGGTATGCCAATCTTGAACCTAGGCCTCAAGAGTTCTCTCTCTCAACCCTCACCCCTCCAGCTACTATAAGAAAAACCTTAGACTTGGCCACTAGGGAGCTATGTGGCCTGCTTACCCTTCTCAATCTAGACAAGCAGCCAGTTACCTCCCAAACATTAAGCTAGGGATAGAGGTACTAACTGACAACAGATTCATGAGTGAGCCTAGTTAAGATCAGCCAAGCTTGGTCCAGATCAAAAACATCATCCAGTTGACCTATAAACTTATGATAACTAACAAAATGCCTATTGTTTAAATCATTAAATTTTATATGGCTTGTTGCACAGCAACAGTTAACTGATACAGAATAATGTTCTAGCAGGAGGATAATAGGGAAAATATTGCCAAGACTTTCCATCAGTTCTGGGACCTACCTTATATCTTTCCAAAAACTTTACTTTTCTGTTTGTTAATCATATTCAGTTTCTGTTGTTTGCATCCAAAACCCTATTTTTTTAAATTGAATTAAAATTGACATACAATGTTATATTAGTTTCCGGTATATAATATAGTGATTCAATATTTTTATATACTATGAAATGACCACCATGATAAGTCTAATTATCTTCTATTTACATAAATGAGAGAGAGAGAGAGAGAGAGAGAGAGAGAGAAATTTTAGAAGAACCCTTTAGGACCAAGTATGTCTTATAAAGATTTATCTGAAATTCAGTAACTCCCATCATTTTAGCAAAATTCTATTTTTCTTCAGTAAAATTCCATTTTCAAAATTATATTTTCAACTTTTACTTTTTAAATCATATGCATAACCAATTCTATCTGCCTAAAATTTCTTCTCATTCCATATATATTTATATATAAAGAGATATCTAAAATTATACTAATCAAACATAAATCAGAATTTGCAGTTACAGTGCTTTTATGTTAAAGCAAACTAGTGGCTCTAATCAGTTTATTCAAAGAATCAGTCAGTTCAGGTAGGACAAAGATTTTCAAGCTTTTTTTTTCTGACTGATTGATGTACTGAATTAAATCAACATAATAAAACTCATAGCTCTATGAAATTAAGGATTAATCACATCAAACATATTCACTGATAGAAAACTCTAATAAAATAAAAAAGATTTATACCCTCATATTTTCCAAACTTTGAGGAGGAAGTACAAAATATAGCATAATGTGATGCTTACTTCACTTCCTGTAGGACCAACATATTTTAGTTCACTTATTCTTTATGACCATTGTCTAATAAAGATGATCCCAAAGAGGATGTAAAGCAACACTAACTGTGGGTGATTCAAAACTTGACAATTAGATTTTTATTGAAAAATTCTCAGCAGGAATTTCATCAGAAATTCGTAGACAACCCCTCAAATATTAGGGGTTTCTTTTCTACAACATTTTTGTTCAGGAATGATAATCAAGCATTTTCTTTGGACATGTAGAAATCATGGAACACTGGATTGCTATCAAGTCAAGATCATCTTCTGATCTTTTCTTTTTAACCACAATTTACATTTACTTATTTCCTCTTAAAATAAGCCATGCTTCACAATCTACAGACAAAATCAAGGTCACATTAACAATCCCCAAACTCTATTTTATGTGGATATGCTTACAATGGTGTAGGAACTCTTCCCTCAAATGTCTCACAAATACATCTAGTAACCTGTCAGATGCCATTTCTGTGCATCTGATCTAAAGTTTGCAGTTACCATGTGACTTCCAATCAACATTTCCCTCTTTTGTTATATTCTCTCACTGCTGTCATATAATTTAGGTCACCAATGCCATTAGCAACACGCTATCAGGAGCAGAGATGCTGAGTCGGAACAGTTGGATCCAGCAGAGCTGGGGAGACTGAAGATATCTCAGCTAGTTTGGGCTGTGCAGGTATCTTGTATCCTCCTACTGGTGCCATTTCTCCACGTCAGACCTTTGTCTGCCCAGCTACCAATGCTACTGGAACCAGCGATGCTGATAATGCCTACATTTTCAAATATTGATGGGAGTTTTTGGTGAAATGATATCTTTGTTGCTTACTTTTAGCTTTTAGTATTTGCTCACTCAAATTTAAGGGCTCTACTATTCATAATGCCAAAACTCTTCTTCTTAATTACCATAATCTAGAGCATCAAGGAATATCTCCCACATAATGAACAGGATTATAAACACCAGAACCAATCTTCATTCATTCAATGAGTAGTTAATAAATTTCTATTTATGCCTTAAGCTATGCTAGACACTTGGAAAACAATGATCAACAAGATGGTCAGTGCCTTCATGAAGCTTACACCCAAATTTTCTTTCCCATCCTTCTCGGCAGATAATCTAAGACCACCAAATGCAACTTCGGCAGGACAGGAGTATGTGACCTTAAAGTCAGACTATTTTCAAAGGGCAATGAGGCACTGGACCTGTAGGGAAACATATACTGCTTGAACTTTCTTGAAAGGTACAGTATAAATCAAGGATCAGCATCCTCATATTCTTTTCACAGGAGGTTTCTGTTTATTTGTTTATTTATTTATGCAAGGTGCAACATGGAAATACACGAGTTACAATTCAGCATTGTCCCAAAAAAAAACAACTATTTAGTAAAAATGTCAAACTCAGATTGATTAATAAACAGAGCCATCTACAGAATGATAAGCTCACATTGCAATTCCAAAATGAAACCATTTCTCCATTGTCTGTTCTGCCAGCTAACTAATTTAGAATATACTACTTGTGAAACCAAAAATACTATCTTTAAAATAAAGCAGGCCTCAAAGAATCTCTGGTTTATAGCTGATCTATTTCCTAAATACTGAAATTTCTTACACTTCCACTTGAAAGGACCAACAGAAAAATTCAATGCTATTTCTCTCCTGCAGAAATATTGGATATTGCCTTCAATTACTGGCAATCTATATAATATCTTAAAGACTAATTATATGTGCCAAATGCGACTTGGAGAAGGGAGGGAGGATACATTTCTGTGATCTTCAAAATAAAGTGAAAAACTTTAACCACATCAATTCACCAAATTTTAAAAAAATAATAACCGGAGGGAGAGTTTCCTTGACTTCTCTCTTACTTCAAGAGAACCCTTACCAAATTAGAAACAGGACAGAATTCACTGCTGGCCCAAAAGATATAGAACCTGTAATCCATGTTCTTCCAGCTAGAAGAAGCTTCCCTTCTGTACTACTTTGTCTAAAATTAAAATGAAGGAAAGAGTAAAAAATTGAATTAATTTATATGGAGGAGTAAAGTCTGTCATGCAACTACGTGAGATTGGCTGAGTGACTTACTGTGAGAAAAAATAGAACAAGCAGTGTTGCCGAAAGAACTTCATAGACTGCTCTACATTTAACAGCTTAATCCTCAATCTCTCCTTCTGAAGAAAGAACTTTCATTTCATCTAAGAAAAGGATAGTAAGATTGGTTTTCTTCTTACCAGTACAGTATGTAGTAAACACATAGCTTCCATAGTATGATTTGAAGGGTCAACAAATCTCACCATCAAACCTATCTCCTTTTTCCCATATACCTAAAATGCCACTATTATCAATTCAGTCCCTTGTTTCTGACAGGATTTTGATTTTGAAAGCACTATCATCTTTTGTGGCCTAGCTGGTTGTGGTATAATTGCCTTTGGCATTTCTGAGTTTCTCTGTAATTTCTCCTCTGGATAGAACTTTGTATGTGTTTGGATTAGCATACTTGAAATGATCGATTAAGGTGGAATGCAAATATGATTTTGAAAATTAGATATGAAAGTACAGAAAAGTTCCTAAATTTTGAATGGAAAATAAGCTAACTTGCAAGGTCATTATGTCTTTTCTACCTCTTTCAACGATATGAATCTATTACATTTTTTAAAAGACTGATTGATTTTATTTCTCTATTTATTTTAGAGAGAGAAAGAGAGCGGGCATGAGCAGGGGGTGGGGCAGAGGGAGAGAGAGAATCTCAAGCAGACTCCCCACTTTGAATCCAGTTCAAAGCTGGACAAGGGGCTCTATCTCACCACCCTGAGATCATGACCTGAGCCAAAGTCAAGAGTCAGATACTTAACCAACTGGGCCATCCAAGCACCCCAAATCTATTCCATTTTTAATTACACAACCTTCAGGAAATAAATTAGACATCACAGTCTGATATCTAAACCAATGCCTAATAGCCATCACAGACAGGCAGTTTCTCACCTAAGCAATAAAAAGTGTTCATCTGGAGGCCTAAGTCCATATTCTTTTAGTACAGTTTAAACATTGTGAGCATTTACTAATTACCCAGCCACTGTGCTAGGCACATAAGGGAATATAAGATCAGACATCGTCCCTGGAGGGAGACACATAAACTCAAGAAGTTCTAAAGCAGGGCAGACTGTGACAAATACATCAGAAAAAGTACAAACAAAATGTTAGTAAAGAAGGCTAGAAAAATAGATTACCTTAAAATTGGGGCAGTGGAAAGACCTTGTAGAGAAGGTGAAATCTGCTAAAAAAAAAAATCTACTCTGTGCCAAAGCATGACAGGAATAAATAAGGCAATCCCTGCATTTATGAAAAATCTTAGGCTATCAGGAGAACAGGCCTTAAAAGTACTACAGTGGACCAACACAGCACAGAGATAGTGTGAACAAATTATATACCATGGAAGAAAAGAACACAGAGGGCCTGTCCTTCTAGAAAGGTTGGGGAGGCATCTTCCTTGAAATAGAAATGTTTCACCAGATAATAAGGTAGGGAGGGGGTAGGAAATTCCAGGCAGCAGAGTATCACATAGTCAAGAAACGGCTCCAACCTGCAAACCCTTCGCAGGGTAGACAGTGGTGGGGATTTCAAAGAACAAAGGGCTAAAACACAACAGTTTATTACTCTCTGCAAAAGAATGCTTTTATAAAACAGAAGCCAACTATCGACTTTGAATTTTCTTCTTCTTGGAATTTATTTTCTAACTCTTCCATCTCTACTGTAAGCCCTCTCATGTACCCTAAATTCAAGTAGATTTTGAAATTCACCCTTTCCAGGACTTTATACCAAGACTCTGGCCATTCATGGCCCCCCAAATTCTGGACACTCTACATGCTCTGGTACAGCTCAAGTCTGACCTCTATTTGACAAAGGCAGAGGAACTTCTCTGCTTGTAAGGGTCAGATGGTTTTACCTTGCACAATTAGGTAACGAGACTATCTTTTCTACTATTAACACATTTGTACCATTATTCTAAACAGCCCAGACTGGAGCATGTCCTCACAGCTCACAACAACAGTTTGTGTTATCAGGACAAACTATAAGATTCTTAGTCACCATAGAACTCTGGCTTAGAACTTATCTCCTTCCTGCCATAGTTCCTCAGGAACGGGTACTCATTGTTTCCGCTGGGTTTTCTTTTGTCATACTAAGTGTTTGTGATTTGACCTTGCTCAGGAAAACATCTGCCTGGCAATCTATTCATCAGAAACTTGTCCACCAAGAAGCTGCAAAGACCCTCCCTGGAATTACTGTCATCAGCTTCTACCTGGTGTTTGTTTTCCCCAGGGAGTCTCCAGGCTACAATTTTCCAGCCTCTGACCCACCATAAAGTAACACCTTTCCTTGGAGGCCAAGAAAGCGGAGCGCACCTAGTGTTAGGCCCAAAGTGGTTTCCACAGGTGCACCCTGAGAACAGTGCAAATACTTGCTACATAGCCTTGCCTTTTAATATTGTTTCAATGTACATGATTCTAGGTTACTCTACTTTCCAAGAAGGCCACTCTCTTGCTTGTCAATTTATGCATTCATTTAACAAATCTTGCAATCACAAAAAAGAAACAAGTTAACAAGTTAAAGTTTCTTTAACAAGTTGAAGAAAATAGATAAAACACCTTTCAGTAAAATAAATATTCATACCATTGCTATTATGAGGAAAACCAAGAGAAAAGCAGGTGGTGGCTGAGATGGGGAATTAGTGAGTGCTTATATCATAATCACATTATAAGGTGATTATTGGCTCCTTATACACTTGAGTCTTCAGGGTTTCCATCCCAAATTTGCATGTAAAGTCAACTTTCAATTACTTTGGTCACAGGAGGCAAGTAAAACCTATTTACATTTTATTCAAAGCTGATTTTAGGCATCGTTTTCAAGTAGACAAAATTTATAAAGTTTCTCAGCCTCTAAATTCACCTCTTTTCCACCCTGCCCCAAATTTCCTCCTCCATATTGCCCCAAGTTTCCTCTAAAAATATGCAATATCTTTGTGCCCTGCTCTTCTGCTACCTCAACTCATCACTACCATCCATGTGACTACAGAAAAGATCAGGTGTCAGTCATCTATACCTTAGGATGAATTGAACCCCATATATATTGCCCTGCATTACTTGCCCTTTACAGCTTGTCTCTAGTTATGTGATAAATATTCCTGTTCCCCATTTAATTCTCCTCTTGAGGGAGTGCCAAGCATCAAAAGAAGCATTGATATAGACACCTACACACTTCACCTATATGCTGAGGCATGATGTAAAGTTAAGAATAACCCAACACCATGTTACTAGAGATGCTCCTTAAATGTCCTCTACTTGCTCAAGAAAGAAAGCAAGTAAGATACCTCATCTGGAACTGGGTTTAAAGATAAAGCAGTCTGCTGGGGAAGAAATAGTTATCTCTAAACTATAATGAAAGTTGGGACCCATGGGTAGCTCAGCAGTAGAGCTCCTGCCTTCAGCTCAGGGTGTGATCCTGGAGTCCCAGAATCAAGTCCCACATCAGGCTCCCTGCATGGAGTCTGCTTCTCTCTCTGCCTGTGTCTCTGCCTCTCTCTCTGTATGTCTTTCATGAATAAATAAAATCTTAAAAAAAAAACTATGATTAATGTAATATGTAATAACAAAACATTGTCTAAGAAGGTAGGATAAAGGTCAGTTGTCCAAGCTGATCATCAGAACAAGTGCTCCTAAGGCAAGTACCCAGAGCAGACCAGTAAAGCCAAAGACTACCAGGGAGCCAGAAACATGACCCCTGGAGCAGTAGATCTGGAGAGAGTGCAGAAATATTAGAAAGAATCCCTAAGAGGAATACCCACCAGCACCACTGTGGTTAGTTTTTCAGAGCAGATGTCCATATATGTTGACATCATAGCTTAAATGCTCAAGATCCATGGGAAAAGCAATACCTAAATCATCTTTACCCCAAGCTAAATACTCCTAACAATCTAAATTCTTTGAATCCTTATTTTATGGCTTACTACGTTCATCAAATTCTTCATAAATATAACAAAAAATGAAATAACTGCAGGTAAGATACTATTGATTTTTATCTGTCCATATTCGTTGATAGTCTTTCAATATTAATATCCTATAACAGGAAGAAAGTAGATCGGCTTTTTCTCCAATTTCTTCATTTCCTGTACCCCTGGACTCCAATCAACGGATTTTTTTTTTCATTTTTTTCTGGGGGAAATATATGTGTGCACAGATTAAAATATGTTCTAACAGAAAATCAATCCCACTAATGGCATCTTTCTTAGTATTGGAAGAATAGAAGAACTATAAACAAAGAAATCCCCAAACAATGAAGTATTTACATCTTCTAAGAAAGCAAACAGAAAATAATTCTAAAGTTGCTGAGATTAATTTGTCAGTCTTAATCCAAAGGAGGCCTATTTGGTTAGGTCACTGAACCAGAGTAGAAAATATATACATATAACTTCATTATGGCAGCCAAAGTGGCTGTCAGGGTTAGGCTGAAGTAGAAAGCCAACACTAAATAAATCATATCAATATCATGACAAACCACTACTAACGATGATCTGTTCCTATCTAACCCTCAAAGCCAAGATGACTTCACCAGAGGGGAATCTTATGACCTGAGGAATAACTGCATTTTTTTATATAGTTTTGAGAGCAGGCATGTCCTAAAACTCCTAGACACTCTGTCTAGAAAATGGCTTCATGAAAATATCTGTATCATACCTGTGTGTATATATATATATATATATATATATATATATATATATACACACACACACACATACTAAACGTATGCCCTATAAATATTTTCCATAAACATCTAGAAATATATATATAGTGATAGATAAAATGTTTATGTGTGTGTATATATATATACATATATATAGTAATCCTTTTATAAGAGGATTCATGAGATAAATTCTTCTCAGAGTGTAGAGATTATATTTTCTTTATCATTTTATCTCTCCTTTTAAAGCATATGTTTCTTTTGATCTAGGAGTAAATAAAGTCTATAAATCTGATCGTGTTGTTATTTTGGACTTGGATGTCAGAAAACTTAGAAAATTAATTCACAATTATACTAGTGTTCCTAACTTATGTTTTTTATCAAATTTTCTTCACCATTTCAAATTTCTTCATCCTCACTATTTAGGTCTTGATCTACTAATCTAATTCTAATTATTGTTTTGCTTATATACCCTCTATTCTTAAATATTTCATATCCTTTTTATTTGTGTGATATGTGTAGATAATATGTGTACATAATATGAGATGTATGAGATAACATAGGTATACTCATATGTTTATATAATAAAAGATAATAGCTATTATTTATACTTTATATTGAAATTATTCTGCTTTTCCTCAACTGGAATCTGAGAGTGGATTCTTTTTGTTTTTGTTTTTTGTTTTTTTTTAGATTTTATTTATTTATTTGAGTAGAGAGAGATTGAGAGAGAGCAAGAGAGCACGAGAAGAGGGAGGGAAGGGCAGAGGGAGATGGAGCAGCAGGCTCCCCACTGAGCAGAGAACCAGATCTGGGGCTCAATCCTAGGACTCTGGGATTATGACTTCAGCTGAAGGCAGACACTTACCTACTGAGCCACACAGGTGCCCCTGAGAATAGGGTTTCATATGGAAGAAGGGAACTAGGGTACAAGAAATAAGAGTCAGCACCCACATGGAGGTGGCAGGTACTGAAAGCATTATTCTTTGTCACAGGAATCACCAATCAACTTTGTGCAGGACAGAACTCATTGTGAGCAGGCTCAGGGTGGGTGGAGAAGAAAGAGCTGAAGAAGAGTAGGTCCTTAGTAGTCAGGTGATTGCCAAATGGGAGTCAAAAATTCAGTTGTCCCTAATTGTTCCAGAGCAGGCCCTGGCACCAATTCCACACTAGAGAGCCAACAAGGGAAAAACAAAAGCTCTATATCAGCTCTAGAACTTTTTAGTCTGTTGGAGCCACTGCACTAGAAAGAATCACAGCTGAAAAAAAAAGCAATCACACTTTGAGTTTTACTCCATGGCGGTAAGGGTAGATTGACAAGTAAGCACATAATGGTACTTTACATTCTTTATTATCTCAAAAGAATTTTCCTGCTAATAGAATATATTTCACATGTGTTAAATAGAGAAGAACAACTCAGTTATAACCACTCACCTCAGATCATGTCTAACATACCTGATAAACCCCTGCAATTAATGACTGATCCCAATCGGGACGCCTGGGTGTCTCAGTGGTTGAACGTCTGCTCAGGGCATGATCCCAGTATCAAGTCCCACATCGGGTTCCCTGCAGGGAGCCTGCTTCTCCTCTGCCTATGTCTGTGCCTCTCTCTGTGTTTCTAATGAATAAATAAATAAAATCTTTTAAAAAATGATTAATGTCAATCTCCTGGTTTCTGTCATAGCTGGCCAAGCCTAGGTAATACTCGGAGACCTTGAAGACCAAGAGATCAAGGGGTATCTAACAGATCAATGAGGCCACTATGGGAAGATCAGTCTCACTGGAGCAGAGCCAACTTAACTGTAGCCTAGGCATGTTACAACATTACTAGAATCTTATCCCAAGGGGCAGGGGAAAGCACACAGAACAACCAACATCCAGTCAATGAAGAGTTGCCCAGCTAAGTAGAAGTTCAGAATCCGATTAGGAAGTTCTATTTAAGTCTCTTTGAAGGATGCTAGAAGCAGGATCCAGGCCCGAGAGAAAAGCCTGCCAGAGCTTAGGAAGAAGGTTCAGTCCCAGCCAACTCCATGATCCAGAATTCAGTCCCAGCAGACAACTAGGGTAGGAACCAGAAGCCAAGAACCATGAGACAGAAGATCCATACAGCAGACTGGCCACATTTACAATGTGATGCAGAAAGAAAAGAGAACTGAAGGGATGCCTGAATGGCTCAGTGATTGAGCATCTGCCTTCAGCTCTGGGCTAGTCCTGGGGTCCTGGGAAGGATTCCACATCGGGCTCCCTGTAGGGAACCTGCTTCTCCCTCTGCCTGTGTCTCTACCTCTCTCTGTGTGTCTCATGAATAAATAGATAGATAAATAAATAAATATTTTTTTTAAAAAAAGAAAGAAAGAAAACAGAGCTGAAGATACAGTTCACTGCTTAGCCAGACACTGAGTCACTGTCGCACACCCGACAAGGAGTGCAAGGTGAAGAACTATTTACAGATCATGCCCACGGGTGGGAAAGAGCCCCTCAGTGTATGGCCAGTCAGGCTTCCACCGGTTCAGGAAACAAGCAGGGCTGCACAAGCCTGAGGCTGGCAGGCCTGGAGACCCAGGGCCACAGTTCTTGCCAGCATCTGACACGGTTCCTTCCCTTTTCCTGACACAGAGGCATCTGCATAGGGAGAGGGTGAAACAGCCCAGTCAGAGCCATGGGGTGCGGAATGGGAAGAAGAACACATAAAGGAAGATTGATCAGTTCAGGAGCTCAGTCTTAAAAAAAAAAAAAAAAGAATGACCTTCCCAGCATAATCATATTGAATTTCAGGCTATATTGATGTTACAAAGGATAATTTTATCATAACTTTTTATGAATAATTCTCTGGAACCTCTTCTCTCTTTAGAAACTTTTCCACCTAAATATTTTATATAAGCCCTTTTTTCTTTAAAAAAATCCAGCATTTTTGTAATACGCCAGCCTGATATATTTTATAATACATGCTGTTTGAGTTAATGAAAATCTGGAGATGAAACTTATTACTTAAATTATTTTAAGGTACATTATACCGCTTGTAGAAAACTGCCATTGTCCCCTTAGGATAAAGCACTTCCCTCTGGTTTTGCATAATAAATACTTGCAATTCACAAATTCTGGAATTCTAAATCACTGTATTCCCTTGAAACACAACCAGTCGATTGTCTTCCTCAACTAAAATGTATCGAGTTGCTATTTTATGGGACATTATAATCCAGGACTCAAATTAAACTAAAATTAACTGTATACAAAATCCATTACAAAGAAGTTTATAAACTTAACACCTGAAAGTTTTAAACAGCAGCAAGAAAACAGAAGAAAAGAGGAGATTTAACATGAAAACTATTATAGGGAATACTTTTTGTAATTAATAAATAACTAGGGTTATCCAATATTGTACCTAAATTACACCATATAATTAGAACCAGTGAGTTGTATTCTTAAAAAAATGAAAACCCCGCACAGTATGAGCCTTTTCTTGTGGCACAATAACACTCTGAAGAAGGACCAGAATCACCTGGTCTACTTCACATATGTACTCTTTGGGAACAAAACATATTTTCCTTCATGAAATTATGAGAGATGAAGTTAATAATCGTAAACTGTTCATGTATACAGCCACATTTAGAATGGGCCCTGCATTTGGTTTAATGCTCTACTATCACCATTTTGAAATTCTTGATAATTTTAAACAAAGGGTCCTGAAATTTTATTTTGCACTAGGCCCCACATAGTATGTAGCCAATTCTGCACCCACAGAAACCAGCAGCAAGTAAAGGAACATCATCTCAAATGCCATGGATTTAACATGTATCAGATACATGGCATGCAAAGAGGAAATGTTCATTGAATGAATTAAATCAAATGTATTCTCTAATTTCTGAGATAGATTTTAATCTGAATAGTTAATTTTCTTTAAATCAATTTATGGGTGGGAAAAAAAAGTCAGAGGGAAGCTTCCCCACTGACAACCCTTTCCCATATCAACTTGGGAAAGGGTGATTAACTTGGTTATATCATTTTTCTCTTCTCTTCTTTAACAATCAACATGCAAAACTTATTCAACTGTACTGTGTGACCAGGGTTATACCGATATCCGAATTGTCAGGAGCACCACCAGAACTCTGAGGTATTCAGGCAAGCCACCAGGACTCCTTGTACATGAAGATCCAGCTCCATAAAGACTTCTTTAAGGAAACACGAGAGGTAACTTTGTATTTTGACAGCTGGTTCTCTGAGGCCCTTGAGCTCTCAAACTCTTGACTCCAGAAAAGCAGTGAGTCATCCTGTTTCAGAAGGAGTTAAGAAACTGATTTGATTTTGGAAAGGAATATTGCTTCATGGGGAAATGTCCTCCATATGCACCTCTGCAGGTAGGTTTGGGGATTCCTACCCAATCTATGTCATCTTATCTGTTACAACATAGCATCTGCTTCAGAGGTAGGCCTGAGTGGCCAGGTTTTAACCATATGGCCACAGGTGACTGGGCAACACATGGGCACTAGTTTCAAGAGCAGATCCTTCCCCAAGACTCTGAACTAAGACCTAAAGAACTAGAGTCAGAGAGTGAGAACTCCCACCAAAAGGTCATGGGGATGTGGGGCTGGAGTGACCATTTCCAACCATGTTTCCACTTATGTTTAAGTCATATAAAGCTAAATTGCAGAAAGAACTAAAAGAATAAAAAAAAGAAAAAAAGGGGGGGGCGGTTTGCAGCCCGGGGGGCTCAGCGGTTTTAGCGCCGCCTTCAGCCCAGGGCCTGATCCTGGAGACGCAGGATCGAGTCCCACGTCAGGCTCCCTGTGTGGAGCCTGCTTCTCTCTCTGCCTGTGTCTCTGCCTCCCTCTCTCTCTCTGTGTCTCTCATGAATAAATAAATAAAATCTTAAAGAAAGAAAGAAAGAAAGAAAGAAAGAAAGAAAGAAAGAAAGAAAGAAAGAAAGAACTAAAAGAATAGGGCTAACATGGCAGGACAGTGAAAGCCAGAAACCCAGAGAAAGACAAAGTGTAGTCTCCATTCCTAACAGCTTTCCAATTTTCAAATCCATTCTCAAAAGGCCCAGCTTGTTTCCATTTTTCTTATATTAAATAAAAATCCTTTCACTTAGCTAGTTTGAGTGGGTTTCATTCCTTGCAATCAAATGTCTGGTAAAGCATCCCTGAAGAATGTATTCTAAGCTGTTTGATAGCACTTACTGTGAAACTGAAACACCAAATAGCTGGAGTCACCAAAAAATGATACCATACAGGATTGGCCATAAGAGCTCTCATTAGATTGGAAGAAATGTCTTCTTCCAACCTCAATTTTAACAGTACCAATTTTAACAGCTTTGTATAATCTGAAAACCTTTGCTTCTTTCCTATGCCCCTTCCAGCTGTTCCAAATATACCCACCCAGCGCTTATAAAGAGATCCAGTCCTCTCTAGGACTTCCCAGGATCCCAGTTCTTGGGTAATAGCAGCCTGAATACCAGCATAAAAGTATGACAATGATACCAATCATCCACAAGTGCCCTGGAAACCAGAAAGAAGAGACAAAAACTCCGGGGGGATGAGGGGGTGGGGGAGGAGCCTATACTCAAAAAACATTCTTTTTTTTTTTTTAAGATTTTATTTATTTATTCATGAGAGACACAGAGAGAGAGAGAGGCAGAGACACAGCCAGAGGGAAGAGCAGGCTCCAAGCAGGGAGCCCGACATGGGACTTGATCCCAGGACTCCAGGATCACACCCTGGGCTGAGGGCAGGCGCTAAATCACTGAGCCACCCAGGAATCCCTCAAAAGCCATTCTAATGGTCATCCATGTCCTTGCTTATCCTCATCACTGGTACAATCTGAGAAAGCAAGGAGTAGTTATATATGTCAGTACTTTTGACTGCTTTTTTGTTGAATTCATTTAAGATCTTTGTTGTAAGCCTTATTATTTTTTCATACTGCTTCATTTATCATCTTCCCCAAAACTTTCAAAGGCAAGATAATGCCAAGTATTATCTTTTATCTTACACAACATTTGGCACATACTGGACACATAGAAACTTAAAAAAAAATATTTGTTCAACTGAATTAACTGAATGAGTAGTTTCTCAAGAGGGATTAATAAATTTCTATTTATCTTATGGTAGATTCTAGCCCAGTATCTTGATGGATAGAAGAAAAAAAGCATAAAGCACAAGGGAAAAATGCTTCACCTACCCTAACCTCTAAACCTTAATTGATTCTCAAGTGTTTGCTGAGTACACCCACCCCACCTCCATGTTATTTAGGACTTTTTCACACCATGGATTTCTGCCAGGCCAAGCTTGAAAAACATTATTTCAGCCCAGCTGAAGTAGTCTCTCTCCTTCTCACACACATGCATGAGCACAGACACAGACAATCATACTGTCTTTGCCTAAAGCAAATTCTGTTTCTTGAGCTTTCCCTTAGCGCAGGACACAGCATCTTGTATAGTTGTCTGCATACACTAAGCACATAATAAATATTTTACTGTTTTAAGTAGTGGATTGTTCCTAGAATATCTTTAAAATAGCCCAAGACTAAGAGTAAAGATGAAATTTCAGTAACTGTTTTTAAAGAAAGCACCAAAAAAGGGATGTTAGTAATTATTGCTCCTTTTCCTCAACTACTATTGTGTCATAATATGCCCTAGAAATCGGAGTTCCTTCATGTATATGCTTCCTGTGGTACATGGCTGAACCCTGAGCTCTGACTACCTGGATGGACTCCAATCTAGTTAGTCATACCTTATCATTGTGGCTTCTCTCCTTGCTTGCCTTGACTCTCTTGTTGACTTGCTAAATCCTTTATCTCTGAACTCACAGTAAACTCAAACACACTAGTTTCCTCTTATCCATGTGACAGGAACCTAGGGTTTTGGGTTTCCAATCTACACTTTGTTATCACTCACTTGAATGTCTGACAAATAGCTGTCTCATGCCTAACCACATAACAATCCTGGTGCTATCCATCTTCTTTCTTTTCTCCTTCCTTCTTTACTTTTCATGCTCTCCTTTAAACAGACATTAAATGAGGATTTACTATGAGTCAGAAGAAGCAAAAACTGAGTAAGACAGAGTCTCCGATTTGAAGGAGCCCGTCACCCAGTGAAGGAGACTGTTAATCAAACAAGCAATTAGAACACAGTATGAAATGTGTTCTTCTAGATACATAAACAGCAAAGTCCCTGATTCTTTTGGGAGGAACCAGGAAAAACTCTGAAGAGAAGATGCAGGCTGAGATAAATTTTAAGGACTATTGATTAAATTGCCCAAGTATTATGCTACTGCCTGGTGTTTTTATATGTTGCTTCTAGGCAATACAAAGAACTACAAAGTTAGATAACAGTCTAGAAATTTCACTCAGCGAGGTATAGGTGACCTGGGGTGGTAGGGGTATAAAAATATACCTGTGTAAATTTTAAAGCTTTTTACTTATATTTAAGTCTTTATTTTACAGTTAATTATACTTACCATACTCCTTTTATTTAATAAAAAGTATTTAATGGTATCTTAAAGGCCACAATTAAAGTAATAAAAAGATAATCTTGGCTGTTTGTAAGGGATTTTCTATTTTTTTACTTCAAAATACAAAAATTTGAGTAAAAAGTCTAAGGTATTACTAATACATAAATTTATTTTTATTGCTAATAAGATTTTTTAAAATCATCACACAAGTCCTTCTTATAACATATAAGGAACAATAATTCCACATATAAGTTACACATATAACTAATCATGACTGTCCTTATGTTTAGGTAAATTTTTCCTGCTAATTTCAGAATTCCTGTTTATCTTACCTACAAAAGTATCTGTAAGAACTTAATACTAAAGCTTAAAATTCTACCCTTAGAGATGAGGCTTTCGATTTAACATAAAGTCTCCTTCCAGAAAGATACTTAAAAGTCATGGTGGAATACTGACTGAGGAGATAACCATTATCAGACAATAGCACCTTAAAGAGAATTGGTTTATCAAGTATGTTTCAACTGATAACTAAGTTCAAGTAGGTTCCTAAGAAATTAGGATTCTTCAGGCTGGGAAAACACTAAAAAAGAGATGAGAACTGTCTTGGGTAAGGTTGTTAATAGCAAGCACTAGAAAGCCCAAAGTAGACATGAGAGTATTGTGTGTGTTAGGAAAGAGGGGCCAATATAAGGTTTAAAAAAAAAAGAAATAGAGAAAAAGAAGAAAAGTAAAGAACATATCATTACAATTTTTTCTATGACTGACCCCCAAGTGTCCTTCTCATATGACTTTAATTTGTATCCTCATTTTAAAAAATTAAGAAATGGGGTGATTCTGGAATTAGCACTGGATATAAACACTCCATAGTCCCTTTCGGTAGTCATATACAACTAAAAACTTTGTTGTTAACTATCCAAGAGTTCTAAACAACTGGTGAGGGTTCTGAAAAGTAAAACCAAAAGAGGCAGATTGCCGAAAAGAAAGCAAGGAATGGTTCCTTTTGTTTTCTCACAGTCCCCAAGGTTGAGCCACAGTCATACAGTGGCTGGGAGTGGCAGCAGCCACAAAACTTTCAAGTTACCCTATATTTCTGGACATGGAAATAAGAAAAAGTAGATCCAACAGGCTGAAGAGTAGAAAGAAATCCTAGAGCACTGAGAGCTAGACAAGAGATTCTCTAAATCTGGGAGCTTATCCTAAGTCTCAGGCATATCCCTCATCTATCCACATGGAGGACAGATCCAAACTGATGATATAATAAAAGCTTTGAGAACTAAAGGGAGATCTGAACCACTGCCCATGTGTCAGACTAAATCCTGAGCTACTCATGTGTGGAAAAAGTCAAAACTAATATAGAAAATGCTTTGAAAACTGAATTGAGATATAAATCAGAGCCAGAAAAGACAAGACAGGACATTAAGTCTTATTCTATTCAAGTTCCTCAACATTCTCCAGAAGATTATAACCAGCCCCAGCGTCTACACAGCAGAACATTTCCATCATCTAGAATTAAATTACTCAGTATGCCAAGAACCAGAAAAATCTGACCAATTCTCAATGGAGGATACAATAAACAGATGCCATTCTCAAGATGATCCAAGTGTTGGAGTTATCAGGCAAAGACCCTAAAGCAACTATTATAGCTATGTACTATGAAATAATAACAGCATTGAAATGAATAAAAAAGATAAGAGTTCTTAGAGAAATATGTACATAAAAGTTAATGATTTTTTTAACTGAAAAAAAAATGAATATCTGAAATAAGAGAATTCACTGGATAGGCCCAATAGAAGACTGGAGATGACAGAGAAAAAAATCTGTAAAGTTGAAGATAAATCAATAAAAATTACCCAATCAGAAGGGAGAAAAATGTTTTTTTTAAATATTTATATTTAAGAATATTTTAACATCTACAAAACAGAAAAACATTTTTTAAAATGGTAATCATAAGTCTTTACCTACAATAATTACTTGAAATGTAAATGAGCTCAATTCTTGAATCAAAAGACATAGAATGATTGAATTGACAAAGAAACAAGATCCAAAAATATGTGGTCTACAAGAGATTCAGCTTAGCTTTAAGGATTTACATAGGCTGAGAGTAAAGAGATGGAAAAAATACTTTAAGCATATGGTAATCAAATGAAAGCAAAGGGTAGCTATACTTATATCAGACAAAATAAACTTTAAGCTAAAAATGGTCACAAGAGACAAAGAAGGTCATTTCATAATGATATAGAGGTTGATTCATCAAGAAACTATAACAATTGAAATATGTATGCACTCAACATTGGGGCATCTAAATATTTAAAGAAAATTCTAACAGAACTAAAAGGAGAAATAAACTGCAATACAGAAACAGTGAGGGATTTTATATCTTATTCTCAACAATGGATAGATCATTCAGGTAGGGCATCAATAAAGAAACAGTGAAGATTTGAACACTATCTGCCAAAAAGACCTAACAGACATACATAGAACATTCCACCCAACACCATGAATATACACGTTCTTCTCAAGTGCACACAGAACAGTTCTTAGATAGATCATATATTCAGCCACAAAACAAGTCTCAATAAATTCAAGAAGATAGAAATTATATCAATTATCATTTTCAATGATACCAGTATGAAGCTAAAAATCAATAAGAGGAAAGAAAGAAAAATCACAATTGCATGAAAATTAAACAACATACCCTTGAACAACCAATGGATCAAAAAAGAAATCAAAAGAAGGGGTGCTTGGGTGCTCAGTCAGTTAAGCATCTGACTTTATCCCAGCTCAGGACTTTATCTCAAGGTCATGAGTTCAAGCCCAGCACTGGGCTCCATGCTGGGTATGGAGCCTACTTATATAAAGAAAGGAGGGAAGGGAGGCAGGGAGGGAGAAAACATAGAGAAAAAGCTACTTGATATTGGTCTTGACAAGATTTTCTGGAAATGACAACAAATGTCATAAGCAGCAAAAGCAAACATAAATGACTAGGATAACAACAAACTAAAAATCTTCATAGCAAAAGAAATGATTAACAGAATGAAAAGACAATCTACCAAATGGGAGAAAATACCTGCAAATCATATATCTATAATGGGTTTATATACAAAATATATAAGAAAATCATGAGCAAAGAAAAATAAATAATCTAATTTAAAAATGGGCAAAGGGCCTGAATAGGCCCTTTTTTCAAGATATTTTTCAAGATATACAAATTATCAATAAGTAAATGAAAGGTGGTCAACATTGCTAAACATCAAGAAAATGCAAATCAAAACCACAATGAGGTATTATTTCATACTTCCTATTAAGAAGACAAAGGATGGGCAGCCCTGGTGATGCAGCAGTTTAGTGCTGCCTTCAGCCTAGGGGTGGTCCTGGAGTCCTGGAGACCCAGGATCGAGTCCCATGTCAGGCTCCAGGCTCCCCGATGGAGCTTCTCCCTCTGCCTGTGTCTCTGCCCCTCTCTCTCTCTCTCTCTCTCTCACTCTCTCTCTGTATGATGGGAATGTTAATTGCCCCAGCCACCAGAGAAAACAATCTGGAAGGTCCTCAAAAAATTAAAAATAGAACTACAACATGATTCAACAATCCCACCTATGGGTACATATTCAAAGGAAATAAAATCATTGTCTTGAAGAGATATCTGCACCCTCATTTTCATTACAGCATTATTAACAATAGCCAAGATATGGAAACAATCTAAGTGTCTGTCAACAGATAAAGAAAATACACACACACACACACACACACACACACATAGAATATTATTTAGCCTTAAAAAAAGAAGGAAATCTTCCCACTTGTGACGACATGGATGAAACTTGAGGGCATTTTGCTACATTATATAAGTCAGATAGAATAAGACAAATACTGCATAATCTCATTTATATGTGGAATCTATAAAAACAAAACTCATAGAAATAGGAAGTAGATTGGTGGTTGCTGGTAAGGGGTAAGAGGGGCCTGTTGCTTGGTCAAATGGGTAACTCTGGGTCAAACTTTCATTTATAAGATAAGTAAGCTCTAGAAAAATAAATAATAGAGCATCAGAGACCTGTGGCACATCATCAAAAAGTCTAACTTGCATGACTTTGGAGTCCCACAAAGAGAGAACAAAAAGATTACAGTTGAATACTTGAAGAAATAATAGCCAAAAAAATGATAATTTTTTGGTAAAAGCCATATATTAACAGATCTAGAAGTTCAGCATGCTCCTGTTGGAAGACAATTCTCTATGACAGTTCTACACATTCTGTATCAGCTTTTGTTTCAGACTATCTTTTCAGGCATGTTTCTGTAGCAAATAATCTTGGATACTAAAGATAGTATTTCCCTCCAAGACAAAGGAGCAAATTTGTTTTGTCGTCATTATAATAAAGACAATGTCTCTTTTTTAGGCAAAAGTTGGGCAGGTTTGCTTTTGGTGTCCTTTTAAAAGACTGGGGTTTCCTCAACTTTGACTCAAATCCATGGCATGTAGAGCATCTTCCCAGACTGCTCTATGTCATACCACAGGACTTGAAAGGCAAGCGGAATCAATATGAACCTGAAGCTTACACTGTCTAAAATGCCATGGGCAATAAAATCTTTTGTCTCTTACCTAACAGTATCATGTCTTCTGTCAGCATCCATGAAATTCTATCAGCCTAACTTGTTATCTTGAAAGTAGGGTAAAATCTCAGACCTCTCACAGTTCTTTGACTACCTAAAACAAGATAAATTCAACAAAAAATAAATCCCGAGTCAAAATAACCTAACTTCTGGACATAAAATATAAAGAAAAATTTTGAAACCTGCTAGAGAAAAAACTATGGCATACAGTGGAACAATGATTTGAATAATCAAGAATTTTTTATTAGAAATAATGGAGGCCCAGGGCACCTGGGTGGCTCAGTTGGCTAAGCATTCAACTCTTAGTTTCAGCTCAAGTCATGATCTCAGGGTCCTGAGATTGAGCTCCATGGCAGGCTCCATGCGCAGTGTGGAGTCTGCTTGCCTTTCTCACTCCTCCTCTGCTTCTCCCCACTCTCTCTCTCTCTCTCTTACTCAAATAAATAAATAAAATATTTAAAAGAGAGAGAGAGAAAGAATGGAGGCAGAAGACAGTAGAACAATATCTTTAAGCTATTGAAAGAACTGTCAACCCAGAATTCTATACCAAGCAAAAGTGTCCTCCAAAAAAATGAAGGAAAAATGAAGACGTTCTCAGATGAAGGAAAACTAATAAAATTCATCAGCAACAGACATGTTCTACAAAAAATGATAAAGTAGATTTTTTTAAGTTAAAGGAAAATAACATCATGGGAAAACTTGAATCTTTAGAAATAAAGGAAGAATAACAGAAATAAATATCTGAATTAATTAGCAAGATTTTTTTTTTTTTTTTTTTTTTTTTTTTTTTTTTTGCATGAAGCATCTGGGTGGCTCAGTTGGTTAAGTTTCTGACTCTTGATTTCAGCACAGGTCATGATCTTACGGTCTTGAGATCGAGCCCCACATCATGCTCCATCCTCAATGGTGAGTCTGATTGAGGAATTTCTCCCTCTCCCACTGCCCTTACCCCTGCTTGCTCTCTCTGTAAATATCAAATAAATAAATTAATTAGAACTTTTTAAAATAAACAATAAAAAGATTATTTTTTTCCTGTAAAGATCTGCTGAAAGCAAAAATTATAACACTGTGCTGGGATTTTCAATGTATTTGGATACATATATGTATAACATAAAGGATCATGGGAGTTAAAGAGAGCTATATGGATGCAAATTTCCTACATTTGACATGAAGTAGTACAAATCTAACCACAGTTGACTATGAAAGGTCGGTATGTATAATGCAATCCCACCACACCTCTGAAAAATAGTGCAAAGATATATATAGTCAAAAATTAAGTAGATGAATGTAAACTGAGTGTTAAAACAATGTTCAAGTAATCCGAAAGAAGGCACGAAAGGAGGTACAGGTGAAAGGGGTAAAAGCCATGGAACAAAAGACAGAGGCTAGAGAACAAATAATAAAATAGTACACTTAAATCCAACTATTTCAATAATTATATTAAAAGTTAATGGTCTACTTTCAAGACAGAAGTGCAGGGAAAACTCAACTGATTCTATGAAAGCAGTCTGACACTGACACCAAATTCAGCCAAAGATATCAACATAACAAAAAAAAAAAAAAAAAAAAAAAAAAAAAAAAACAACAGTACAGACCAATATCTTTTATGAATACAGATAAAAAAAAATTCTGAAAAAAATACCAGCAAACTGAATCCAGAAACACATACACAAAAAGGATTATACACCATGACTAGTTGTTTTAGCATATAAAAATAATCAAGGTAATATGCCACAGTAATAGAATAAAGGAAAGAAAACACATGTTCATCTCTACAGACATATAAAAGGAAAGAAAACACATGCTCATCTCTACAGACATATAAAAAGAAAGCATACTTTCACATAAACTAGGAATAGAAAGGCATTTTCCACAACCAGATAAAAAGCATCTGTGAAAATCCACAGCTATCATACTTCATGGTAAAATGTTGAAAACTTCCCCCCTAAGGTCAAGAACAAGACAAGAATGTCTCCTCTTACCACTCTTAATCAACACTTTCCTGGAGGGTCTAGCAAATGCAACAGACAAGCGAAAGAATAAAGAGCATCTAGATTGTAAAGGAAGAAATGAAACAATCTCTATTCTCAGATTACACGAACTTATATATAGAAAATCCTTGGGGATCCCCTAAAAATTATTAGAACTAATAAATGAATTCAGCATGGCTTCAGGATACAAGATCAATATACATAAACCAATTATATTTCTATACACTAGCAATGAACAATCCAAAAATGAAATTAAGAAAAAATTCCATTTATAATAACATCAAAAAGAATAAAATACGTAGGAGCAAGATTAGCAAAAGGAGAATAAGACTTATACATTAAAAACTACAAACTTGTTGAAAGGAAATTAAGATATCAATCAAATATAAAAAATATCCCATGTTTATGGATCAGAAGACTTAACATTGTTAAGATGGAGCATTTCAAAAGTGATCTGCAGATTCAGTGCTATACCTGCCAAAATTCTAGCTGATGTTTATGCATAGAATGAAAAGCTGATCCTAAAATTCATATGGAAATGCAAGGGACCCAAAATAGCTAAAACAATCTTAGAAAAGAAAAACAAAGTCAGAGGACTTTGCAAATTCAAAATTTAATACAAACCTACATTAATCAAGACAATGTGATGCTGGCATAAAAATACACATATAGATCAATGGAATAGAACTGAGTCCCAAAATCAATGCTTATGTTAATGCTTAATTGATTTTCGACAAGGGTGCCAAGACAATTCACTAAGGAAAGAATGCTACTGGAACACCTGGATAGTCACACGCAAAAGAAAGAAGCTGGACCCTTATCTCACACTATTTGCAAAAATTAACTTAAAATGGATTATAGAACCAACTGTAAGAGTTCAAACTATAAAACTCCTAGAGAAAAACATGATACATAAAATATAAAGTTTAGTGATCATAGATTAGGCAAGAGTTTCTTAGATAAGACACCAAAAGCACAAAGAATAAAAGGAAAATACATAAATTGAACTGTAAGGAAATTAAAAACTTTTGTCCTTCAAATGACACAATCAAGAAAGTGTAAAGACAACTCACAAAATGGGCTAAAATATTTGCAAATCACATTATCTAATAAGGGACCAGTACACAGACTAATTAAAGAACACTTACAACTTAACAATAAAAGAACAAGTAACCGAACTGAAAAAAAAGGAAAGAGATTTGATTAGCTATTTCTCCAGAGAAAATATAAAAATAGCCATAAGAATATAAAAATATGATCAATGTCATTAACTGTCAGGGGAATGCAGGTCAAAAACTACAGTGAGAAAACACCCATACCCGCTAGGATGACTAAAATAAAAAGATGAATGATAACAAGTATCAATGAGGATGTGGAGATATTTGAAGCCTCAAATATGGTGGGAATTGTAAAATTGTGCAGCCACTTTGAAAAACCATTTGGCAGTTCTTCAAAATGTTAAACATACAGTTACCATATGACCCAGACCCAGTATTCACCTTCTACGCATGTACCCAAGAGAGCTGAAATCTTACGTCTACAAAAGACCTGTACACAAATGTTCACAGCATTATCCACAAAAAACAAAAAATAGAAATTATAAGCATCTGTTAATTGAATGGATACATAAAATATAGTCATCCATACCATGGAATATTATCTGGTCATAGAAAGGAATGAAGTACTAAAACATACTACAACATGGATGAATCTTAAAAATGCTATGTTCCATGAGAGAAGCCAGTCACTAAAGGCCACATATTCGATGATCTGTTCATATGAAATATCTAGCATAGACAGATCTATAGAAACATTAAGTACATTAGTGGTTATGAGAGATTGAAGAGAGAAAGAATGGCGAGTGAGTACTAATAGGTACAAGGTTTGGGTGGGAGTAATGAAAATGTTCCAAAATAAGATAGTGGTGATGTATATACAACTTTGTGAAAATTGTAAAAAGCACTGAGTTGCACACTTTTAAATGGGGAAATTTCAGTTATATGAATTATGTATCAATAAAGCTGTTATTTGTTTAAAAGCTAACGATCTAACCATTTTATCTTCGTTAATCTCTCTAGAGACAGAGAGTGAGAGCGAATATAAAAGCGTGACCCTATATATGCTGCCTAAAAAAGACACACTTTAAATATAAAGCATAAGATGCAAGCAAATGAATGGAAAAAGATATACCATGAAAACAGTGAGCATAATAAAACTGGAGTAGATAGTTTAATATCAGATAAAAGAGACTTCAAAACCAAGTGTATTGCTAGCTATTAAAAGGGACATTTCATAGTGATAAAAGGGAATAATTCTAAGGAACATCTAACAAATATTTCTACCTCAGAATTTGAATTTAGAGGTTAGGTGACTGTTCCTTGGTCATGTAATTAAAATTTTTCTATCTCAAAGCAGGTCTGATTATGCTGATTCTTTTTACAAAGACTAGAATTAAATATTATGGGCAAAACACAATTTTTAGGGAAAAATAATGTATGTTATTGTTAAAGAAGTGTTTGCTCATATTTTTCAAATGGCAAGATGGATTACAATCATACATAGATTTTATTGGACATATTTTTAAAAGAAGTTTTAATGGTTCCTCTAAATATATCAATATTTAGTATATACCAGAAATTACATTCTTTGAAACTATTAAAGTTAGAATGATAAATTTTAGATAGTAACTTAAAAATGTATGATAGGATTTATAGATTGAAAATCATTTTGAAGTTATTCAAATATAAGAATTTGAAGACTACTGAAATAAGGAAGATTATGAGAGATAAATTATGAAACTTACATCTCTGTGGTAGAAAGTTATAACACAAGAGGAAAAAAGAAAATTCTTCCTGTTTTGAGTATGAAACAGTTACTTGTCCTGCTCAGGGGAAGATAGGTGAGATCTCTGCTTCCTACTTGGGTTGGGGCTATCTTTCCCCACTTACCAGTTCCTTACTCCTTATCAATCTCTTGATCCTCTGGGAAATTATTTCTTACCACACACACCCTGACCAACACCATCTCTGAGAGAGAGCAGGAAGGGTGGCAAAGAAATTTGAGAAATCGAAACAGTATTATCTGGAACCATTTCAATAATTCCATAGGGTTGTTCTAAATATAGAAAGCTTTTTTACTTCAGATTCTATTAGATACATTGAAAAAAGCAGTGTGAGAGCTTTCTTTTAAAATACCAATAATTACAATCTGCCAGAAAGTACATCCTTTGCAACACTATAAAATTATGATTGAAAAATTTTAGATATCAACTTAAAAATGTATAGGGGGCCACACAGATTACTTCCTATGGATAGAGGTTTGGAAGACAAAATAAAGAACCTACACACTTTTCTGTACATCCAAGCAGATACAGAAAGGCTGCAACCCTAGTACCTAAGAATTTTGCAGGGAAAAAAAGGAAGTGAAAAATACATAAAATGAGAAACTGACAATTTTCATCAAAAGTGCCTCTCTTCCCTTAGTGGTTCTAGTTTCCATAACCTAGGTCAGAATAATACACTCCCTCTGGGCAATCAGCTCCAATATGGCCAAGAGGAATATATAGCATTTGGGGCAGGGGGCTAATCTTTCTTTCTTTCTTTCTTTTTAAGAGTTTATTTATTTATCTGACAAAGAGCACAAGCAGGAGTGGGGCAAGCAGAGGGAGAGAGAGGAGAAGAACCAAGCTCCCTGCTGAGCAGAGAGCCTAACGTGGGGCTTGATCCCAACCTTAGGATCATGACCCGAGCCCAAGGCAGATGCTTAACCAACTGAGCCACCCAGGCATCACTGGGGCTAATCTTTCTAAATGTAAAATATAAGTTTTGCCCTCCACTTCTACAGTCTTCTCCAAAAAGTAATTAATATCACAATTTTTCCTTCCAAAAAGGGGGGGAAATTCTCATATGGCTACATAAATTGTAAAACAAAATTTAGTTCTTTTTGTTGTTTGACCATGTGTTCATGAAAAGTTTTCCACTAAGAAAAAAGAAAACAAAGGGAAGGATGGACCAGGAACATCATCTCAGGTACCTATCTAGACCACAACAGTGGCTGCCTCTCCGAACATGCAATGCTTCTTGAGCTGGGTGTGATAATCAAGCGCACAATGCAGCCAACTTCCTTCTGCTACATGTAAGAGCACATCTCTGGGACTCCATTCAGCTAGGGCTCTAGACATGATTAAGTTCCAGCAACACTTGTATAATAATTAAAAGGGGAGATTGAGAATGATTTCTCTTATTTCTGGTGGAAAGCACAATCGTGGTTTTTCTGTGATATTTTCCAAATGGCTCTCTCTTCCAGATCGTGACAATTTCCTGGTCATGGGCACATTTATTGATCACAGAAGAAGCAGTAGCCCGTTTGTTAACTTGACTCTGTGATGTGAGCTCAAAGTTGTCCCAGAAATCTTAACTTTCTGTTTCCTTTATTTTTCCCACTGATTCTATAGTCAATTTAGTAATTATAATGACTGTAATTAATCCTTTCTCTTAAACAAGCTGGAGTAGTTTCTAACTGATATCCTCCGTTGGCCTGGCCCATCTGGAACAAGCTGCCAGTCACAAATTATCTTCCAAATTCCATTCTGCAAGCATCCTCCTGGGGGTCTATTAACATTAGGCTGCATCTAAAATCTGCATATTCGGCCTCAATTCTTCTCATTAACAGCCCTAGGAGCTCAGCATTCCCTTCTCAAGGGTAGTAAGGTAACTGACTTCCCCGTTTATAACTGGTGCTTACTCAGATACCACAAACTTTCTTGTCTCTATCTTGCTAGTTTTGAGCCTTCAAAAAGGAATCATCTTTGGTTTCCATTGTCTTACATTGTCTTACATCATTTGTTTGAATCACCTTCCTACGAACATCCCAGTGAGATGTCTCTTTCCTTCCTGGAAGCTAGACTATATGAAAATTACCATATTATTCAGTTAATCCATCACATTCCTGTTTCTGTTTATTTAGACTAGAGTACTAACATCTCCTCTCTCTCCAGGATGGGGGAAGGGGGACAAGAAAAAAAAAGAGTTTTTACATGGATTATTCCCTTCCTGAACTTCAAACAAGATTCTGAGCAGGTGTCACAGCTTACTGATTTTCTATCTCTAACTCCCTGCTCTTCTGAAAAATTGAAGTCCTCTGTTTGCTTTAAATAGTAATTTTATCAACACACACAAGCCAATGCAATTCCTTTAATTTAGGCTATTTGATGCAGTGCACAAGGCTCCCAAGAGGAAAGAAAATACATTCTGCTTCCCAAAAACTCTCTTCCAACCACAGGCAATCAACGCTAAATTATTTTAAAGCTGCATGCATTTGAAACTACATCCATCAGAGGATATTGGGCCAACAATCGGGTCCCTAAACCATGTCTATACTTTTCTTAGATTTGCCTATTCACCTAGCATCTGGACTTTCTTCCAACCTATATATATATATATATATATATATATATATATGATATATATAATATGTATTATTTTTCTATTTTATTATTTCCAGACAGCTTCACCCATATGTAGCCATCATGTTTTCATCTCTTTGTTGTGTTATGTCACTATAAATAATAGAACCTAACACATAAGTCTACTTCATGACTTCTATTTCCTGGCCAAACAATCACTACCCTCTGTGAGTTCTGCACCACACTCCCTTCCCATTTGTTCCTATATCATGCCCTATTTTCCTGTGAGCACTACAGGGGTGAGGGCAAGGACACTGGGGTTGAGGAGATCTTGTGCCAAGTCTCAGTGTAAGCTGAGTGACATTGGTCAACTTATTTGTCTGAGCCTTCGTTCCCTCATCTATGAAATGGGATTCATAACATTTGCCATAGTATATTGTCAGAGAAAAACAAATGAGATAATTTATGTAAAACACCTGGCTTAGCACCTGGTGAAATTAAAGGGAAAAGGATGAGTCTTTTGAAATGTAATTCTCCAGATGTGGTTTTATCACTCAGTCTACTGCTCATGACTAATAGAGGATTTGTTTAATATCTCTAGAGGCACTTCCCCAGATGCTATATGATTCATTTCTGGAAACAGTCTACAACTAATCAAAACACTTTTTTTAAAAATTTTAGGTAATGTGTTATAGATTTACTGAAATGTCAGAATTATACAGGTAGCAGAGGTGCCGTTGGACCTTGCTCAGCCCTGCCTCTCCATCCTGCCTTTTGCTCAGTCATTTGATCTGCCCCCTCACATAGCATTCAATATGCTAGCAATACTAGCAATACTCCTCCGCAGGATAATTTAGGACAGGAATCATGTCCTCTGTGTCTTTGCCTTTGTATTATAGAAGTACATATGAAAGCTTTTCCTCCTGATTCCAACCTCGAAGCATTTAATGCTCTTAATATATTGTCTCCTACAGAACAATTTTTAACAAATATTGTGCGTGTGCTAAACTCTCAAATGCAAATAACTGCCCCAAATCATAAAATAAAAATAAGCACAGAAATTATCGATTCAATTGGTTTTGGAATTGGGCATGTTTGGTTATGTGACTTGGGCTGAGGGTGTAGGCAAGGGGCTGGCAATGCTTCTAACCCACACAGGAATCCAAAGGTTTTTTGTCTGCTCTTATCAATCACTAGGGTTTGAAGCAAGACCCGTCATCTTTAATACTTGGTGAAGCAAATTTATGTGTAGAATTGATACAGGGTAAAATTCAATTTATTTTTTCTCTAAACAAAAGAGGCTCACTTTCTATTTGGTCAGCTGTAGATCAAATGTTAGTAAAGCGCAGGGGTCACATACCAAATTTCATTTGCTTCCACAGAAGATCCACACATTGGGAACTGTACTTAACTACTAAAAACACTGTAACAAGCACATTTAAATGACTTGCTATATTTCAGTACAGTAAGGAATAGGGTTTTGATGGTAAATATTTTAAAAATTTGTCCAAAAGAACTTACTGCGGTTTTGTGAAAAATTTATACTGAAGTAAATATAAAAACACAAGCTCAATATTAACCTTCACGTTTGTAAGTCAAATTTTCTGTTGAAGTGGAAAATGTAGAAGAAAACTAAAATTGTCCATAATCAAACCATTCGAAGTTTTTTTCATTAACATTTCAATGTATTTTCTTCCATTCTTTTTTCTCTTTTTAAAATATTTGCCAAGACATAACTATTTAATCTTATTACACGGTATCCTATTTTTCTACCAAAGTCTCATTATAACCTAAATGCTCCATATCATCAAAAAATCTTTATAAACATGGTAGTTCTATAATATTATACATATACATAACTTATTTAACCATGACCAGTTGGGATACATTTGTTTACTTTTTATATAAATGTTTTGTGCATTCCAATTTATTAAAATTTCTGGTTATTCCCTCAGTATAGAATCACAAAAGTATATTTACTCTTCTTGATATTTTAGCATCATGGTTACTAGCATGGATTTTAAAGTTAACCACACCATGGATTGAGTCCTGAATCCATCAAAATTACGAGATTTATATTCTTGGACATATTTAACTTCTCTGACTCTTTCTTCACCTGTGAAGCAGGAATAATATGAGGGTATTGAAGAGGTATAATAATGAGGATCTGTCCTAGGAGGATTTAACAATATATATGCATAAAGCACCATGGTTAGGATCATAAATCTACCTGGTTTGAATCCTGATTCCACCAAGGATTAATTGTGCAATCATGGCTTAATGTCTCTATGTTTTAGTTTACTCATCTCTAGAATGCAAAAAAATATTAGTGCCTACTTCTTTGGAATAATTGCAAGACAAAAATGAATTAATACATATAAAACAATACACAGCCTGGCAGACGGAGAGCACTCAATAATGCTACTGTTGCTGTTAATGGTTTTCTGGTCCTGGCAACTGGTAAGCCCTCTACTACTATCATAATTACTTATAATTAAAAATTCCTTTCAAGAAACGTTGTACAGATTTCCTTACAGCCAATTTTAAAATGCACATAGGCTTCCTCTACTCCATAGAACAACAAAACAAAAAATTAGCAGTTCAGGGGGTTATATAATTTACCTTGTCAGTTATGCTCAGGAAATATGGTCCCTTGGAGAGAAGGAACATCAGAGAGTTTGTCCTATTCAACCCAACCATTTTACTGTATTTGATCATCCTCATTAAAGAAAGATAAAACGCTGTGTTTTTTAATTCAACCCAGTAAGTTGTACCTTGTGAAAAACCATTGGCCTCTTTTCTCCTCAAGTTTATTCTTCTCACCTCATTGCACAGAATACCACCTACACAGCTCCTATGGATGTCCAGGTCACTGGGATCAATCACTGAACAGGGATTAATTGCTTACTGCTATGTACAGCTTTGTAAGGGGAATAAAAGAAAACTTCCTTTGTGCACTATGTCAGACTATTTTTGAAACATTAGCTGATGTCCCCTCTCCCTGATATGTTCCCTCTCTCTTTACCTTCTCTTCTCGGCCACCCTTTAATCAGCCATGCAAGTGGCTGCAAGATATGTATCAGTTCCTCGGAGGAATGATCTAAGAACAGAAAGAAAAAAATATGGTCCTTTCCAGGCTTCTGTGTTTCTATAGGTGAGGCTTTCACAGCAACTATCACAGATTTGAGAGAAAACATAATGAAAAAGGACAAGGCTTTCTCCTGCTCATGCCCTTTCAGCTAAAGGCGTCCTTGTCTTAAGCAAGGGGATAGAGGCAGAGGGAAAGCAAAGAGAGTGTAAGAATGGTGCTTCCCAGAGAGGAGGCCCCAGACTTGCTTTTCAGGCTGGTCCTAATAGAGATTTTTGAGATCCAAGAGAAGAGGGGGATAAGAGGACATGTTGTGGGAATACAGAGGGACACAAGGAAACTTTCACACAATGGAAGTTTTTATTGTCTGGATGGACTGTGGTGATGGTTCCATGGGCACCTGCATATAGCAGAAAATAACAAATTATACATTTTTTTTTTTTTAGAGAGAGAGAGAACAGAGGAGGGAGAGAGAGAACCACAGGGAGGTTCCACACCCAGCTCAGAGCCTGACATGGAGCTCAATCCTATGACCCTAAGATAATAACCCAACCCAAAGTCAAGATTCTGATGCCCAACCAACTGAGCTACACAGGCACCCCTCAGATTGTACATTTTAAATATACGTGGTTTATTTTTTTTGTCAGTTATACTTCAATAACATTGAGGAGAGGGAGAGGGAGAGAGAGATATCTGTATGTCAAGTTCCAAGTAGATCCCCAGAAAGGAAGCAGGAACCAGAAATTAAATGGCTGCCCGTAGTATGTCTAGATCGATAGGATCTTAAGCAGCCTGTGAGTTCCCAGTCTCTCTGGGTGATTGAAGAGACATAAAATGAACCCAGAAGTGGTACAGAAGCAGAAAAGAGAGCTGCCTGATATTCTGGAGTCATGTAGGTAAGAACAAAACACATTCCCAGGCCAGCATACAGACCACTGACCAAGCAGCTAACAGAGCAAAGGCCATTTCAGCAGATGCCTGTGTGGCCAGATGATAGCAGGGACTCCTTTCTCACCCCAATCCTTAGTCTTGCCTCAAGTTAAACTCTCTGGCACTCTGACATAACTCCAGGTCCAGGGGAGAAGGAGAAATCTCTGAAATCATTGGCATTGGTTTCTGAAACCCTGTCAGAAAAAGGCTTAAAATAGAAATTGAATTGTTATAAATGAATAGATATACATGTCTTGTAACTCCAAATTCCATGATTCCGTGCTGAGACATAGTCCCTACCTTCACAGAGCAATATTCTAACTTAGGAGACTATAGATGAGAATGTACAAGCCACAAGGTAGGTGTTATGACTACATTACTTACTTACTATCTAGTTCGACATCCAGCACATAATTGTGCTTAATATGTATTTGTGGAATGCATGGGTGGGTGGGTGATTGGGTGGATGGATGGATGGATGGATGGATGGATGGATGGATGGTTGGATGGGACAAACTCAGGTACCTAATAAATCACTGCTACTCCCCACCACCGTGTGGAGGAATACATAAGTACAAAATGAGAGGTTTTAGAAATAAAGTGCAATAGAAAGAAGGAATTAAGGGCTGGAGTCACCATTGATTACCTCTTTGGGGAAGAAAAAAATAAGGTGGTTCCTGAAGATGGATTAGAATTGGCTCAATGCAGAGATGAGTGGGAAAGGTAGATGGGTAAGCCAGGTGCACTGAGGCCAAAGGAGTCACAGCTCAGACAGAAGTAATTCTGCTGCCAATCCAAGGTACTTTCTCCTTCACTCTTTTCTAAACTCAGTATGCAGCCCAGGATCTGCTGACAATATTTGATGTTTGGAGATAGATGGATGGATGGAAGGGAGGAATGACAGGAATAAACATATTTTTTAAAAAATTAAAAGAATTGGGTCTCAAATCTGGATAATTTCTACCTAAAGTTTTTATTTAAAAAAAAAAGTTCAACTTTTATTCATACAGCAGACTAGATACTTATTGGGAATGTTACAATATTTGGGACTACGCTCTTTAACCAGTCTTAGTTTTTTGTTGTCTTTTGTGTTTTGGTTTTTTTTTAGAAACCTAGAATCCATGCCACTCAAGGACTTAATTTTATTAACTGTTTCTAACTCTGCCCTCCTAAAAAGAGCTCTAAATCAACACCATCATTCCAATTCCTGTTCTGCAATGATAATTAACATCATGTTATAATTTACCAATGTCTCTTACATATGTTACCTCATTTACTCCTCAAAAAATAGAACTCTGAAGTAAATCTCCATTTATGGACATGGAGAAACTGAGCCCCAGGGGGTTCACTCACTTGCTTTAATTCACCAGGCAATAAATGGTCATACCTAGGCCCACACCAAGGCCTTTCAACACCATGTTGCCTCACCATTGTCACCTGAAGTCCTTGAAAAAATTAAGGAAAGACATTAATTGCAGAGCTGGGAATGTATGTTGGTGAAGAGGAGGGTATAGTGATGAGTAAACACATTAGAGGATTTTAACCATGGCAAAAAATTAGTTGTCATATGAGTAAAAAAGAACATCTTTACTTTTTAACTAGGAAGTAAAAGAAAGTTCTTTGCTCAGCAACTCCATACTCATTACATATATTTGAGGGACTTCCTATGTGATCTCCTACAATTTACCCTCCTTTGTTAAATTCTCTCTCTGGGGCTGGAATGCTAGAGAGAATTTTTTAAGTAAAAATAATTAAGCTTTGTCACAGAGTAAATCCCCCAAAGTAATTTATCATAAAGAAAAACTCTAACCCAACCTTTCTCGTACCTGAAAGTACTAATTTAATTTTCCAACAGAACAGCTTTGGGGATCCCAAGAGCAGGATCAGAAAATAGAAGAGAGCCCACCTATTTTATCCTCTTATTCACCTCCTACTAATACAGGTTTGTTCATACCAAGAAATCTTTCACACTTTGCTGAGCCTGGTTTTAAATAATAAAGCTTAGGCCACATAGAATGAGAAAGTCTGTGTCACTAATAATTAGTTTGAGTCCTCTTTCTCCCTTCACAGATGACGAAAGTTGGGGTAATTTTTCAGGATAGCATTGAATGTGAGGTGTCATAAGGCAGTCACAAATGGCTGGCATTTGGTACTTTTTTTTTCCTTTTAAGTTTTTTATTTATGTTCCAACTAGCTAACATATAGTATAATACTGGTTTCAGGAGTAGAAGTCAGTAATCCATCACTTACATATAACACCCAGTGCTCCTCACAAGCGCCCTCCTTAATACCTAATACCCATTTAACCTGTCCCCCTGCCCAAATACGTCTTAAACTCAAGTGTTTATGAATTCCTTTCCACTCCTTCCACACTTTCCTCCTGCCCCTAGTCACACAGGCATTGTAACCATGTTCACCCCAAACAGATGACAGGTGAAAATGTTCATTTAAGAGATTGCATTGACATTACCCTGGAAAAAAAATTTTGAAAAGTTACTCGTATATTATCCCAGGCATTTTGATGCCTTTGTCACAATGCAGAACTGCATATTCTTAAATACACGGAATCAGCTTCAAAGGTTTATTTATCTGATACCCGGTAGTTAAAGGAGAATCACAACTGGACCCACACTCTGGACAGGCCAGGCTGGTCCTCCTATATTTCCACAGCAACCTCATGAAGTGTGAATTTTGACATTTCTATTTTGATGCAGTCATGTTAACGCAGCCTCACTGGCACATTCTGTCAAAATGTAAATTCACTGTTTTGTATTTCCAAGTACTTTGTGTGACCCACTTCTCCAACTCTCACCCAATGCTTAACCCTTCACCTGATCAAATGGCATTTTTCACCTTCTAATTTATCCATATGTTCACTGTTTATGTTTGTGCAAATCTTTTATTTATTTTATTCTTAAAAGAAATCATAATTGCTTTAAGTTTAATCTTTCAAAAGCAGGTTAGTCCCTAAAGGTTATGTCATTATCCTCCAAACAATTGCAATGAAGAAGTTTTATACTAATCAGGGGGTGCATACTTTACTGATTCATGAGAAGACTGTTGAAGATTTTGTGTGTACTTTGCAGAATAAGAGAACACATTTTGGAAGCCTGCGAAAAGAAAAGGTGTCCATGCTCACTCCAGATTTTCAAATGGAAAACAAAGAACCATTATCAAGAAGATAAATCAATTTATTAATTGAAAGTAAATGGTTCTGACCATTGACAATACTATATCCAGAATATTCAAGATCCACATGAATTTGAGATTAAGTGAATAGTTAGTACTTTACTTAGCATGACAGGTCACCCTTTCTGAGATAGCAGACATGGAACTCCCATTTTATGTGATTTTCCTACGCAGTAGATTTGAATTTCACTGTCACAAAACTCACCCATGCATAAAATGCTAGTATCTTTACACTTTTATTATTAAACTTTGGGTCATTTACAAGCCCCTATTTTTGCTAAATCTTGCCAAATCGTGGTGCCTCAATCACTTCCTTATCACCTCTGTCAATTCTCTCTTCATTCTAATTGCGTGTCCTTTGGGCCACAAGCCCTCCCTGTGATGCCCCTAGTCACCTGTGGATGCCTGGTTGCCGTCCACACACTGTGAGGCTGTGTAGACCCCTCCATGTATAACCCAATATTATGAAGACATAGAAATAGGTGAGAGAAAAAACAAAAGGATGTAGGGTTAGGAAAATTAAGTGGTAAAGAGAAAGACAGGCATTCGGAGAGTGGCCAAGTCCACTGAAAGGGCAGAAATGAGGGCTAATATCTCTGACCCTGAGATTGAAGCCTACATAGCCTCCTCCAGGGCCCGACATTTTTTGCTCTTCCTGAGGTCACTTTGTTAGACTTTCCCTGCCCTCTATGCTCATACAACTTTGAACTATCATAAGCAGAGACAACTTAAATCTCTTCTTTGCAAGCATAAAAACAAAAAAGAAAATAAAAACAAAAATAGGAGTAAAACAATTAGAATGTCTACCTTGAAGGAAAAGCAGTTTCTAAGAACCAGCAAGCTATTTTTCCACTTGACCACCCAATGCCATCCTCATAAGTAATCTGCAGTCCACCAAGGCAAATGTGTGTATGTGAAGAAATTTCAAGTAGCTGTCCAATCCAAAAATCATCTTTTATCCAATTCAGACAAAATTCTGCTAATAATACATCTTTGGGAGTATTTTTAAAACCGATTTGCTATTATCAGCCTCACTAGAGCCAGCATGTTTGATAATGAAAAGAAAAAACATGCAAATGGATGACCAACACTATCATATTCATTATTTTCAATTCACCTCAGTCTTGTCTTTCAGAAACATCCGCACACAAATTTTAATTCCTAGGGTTATTCTACAATCAGGAAATAAGATAAAAATTAAAAACCTTGCAAAACACAGGCAAAATTGCAAAATATGTTTGAAAACGCTGAAAACACTATCAGAAAAATATATCCTTGGGACGCCTGGGTGGCTCAGTGGTTGGACATCTGCCTTCGGCCCAGGGCATGATCCTGGAGACCTGGGATCGAGTCCCATATCGGCTTTCTGCATGGAGCCTGCTTCTCTTCCTGTCTCTCTGATGAATAAATAAATAAAATCTTTTTTTAAAAATACTTTTTATTTTTAAAAAAAGAAAGAAAAATACATCATTAAATATATGAGTTCCTCTTAAAATAAGTATAATAAAGATCTCAATAAATTGGATTATTCTAACAAAAAATATTAGAATGTTATAATACTGCTTAGTATAAGTTCAAAGTGTTTTCATTAGCTTCTATGCATTTTTGAAGGTAGCAAGTTACATTCTCTCATAACATATATATGCTACTACATTTTCTCTCCCCTAGTGAATTTCCAATTAAAAGATCCTACATAACCTATACTTTAGATACCTTACTTATTATGTAATTTTATTAATATTTCAGTAATATTTCCACATTCTATTTACATTCTTTAAAATATCCTGTATTTCTATGCAAGTTGAGAATTAAGACCCACCGAATATTAACCATAAGACTCTGTATAAATGTCCTTATTGCTACTAAAATGTGATTTTTGCCACACAATTTCACTTATAATAATACAAATTAACACATTCTTTTACATATTTATAAATATCTTAATGACTTTTAAATTGAGAGCAATTTCTAAAAGCACTGGGGGATAAAAGATAAATGCATAAATAGGTGAGAAAATAATTAGAATCCTTGCATCACCTTTGTTACTTGAATGTCTGGTTAAGCATTTCTATACCTGACACACTAATTTAGCTACAATGCAGCAAAACCAGTATTGTGGTAATAGAATATTGATTGTACAGTGTTCAAAGACAAAGAACTTATGTTGTTATACTTTTTATACATGCATGATACTGCAGTACAATATTCACATCAATAATTTCCACAAAATGAACCTCACTACCACTATGCACAATGGTGATTTAATTATGAAACGGTCAATCTTTGGCTTAAACATTTTGTCATACATTAACCTAAAATACAGCAACCATGTGGTCATAGAAGACTTCAGTGTAAAAGCACAGTAAAAATACACTTACCAAGTTCATTTTAGTACATTATTTTCCTTATTTTTATTATTGAGGTTTCTATTCTCCTTATGAACACTTGAGAAAACTTTCTCACAGAGATTCTAGTCTCACAGGGATTAGATATATTCCATTTCTCAGCACATGCACACACTCACACACACACACACACACAACACACATACAAATTAAGAGTGGTTTTATCCAGGTGCCAAAATTAATTTTAAAAAGAATTCCTCCCATGGGGCCATTCTTATAGCTACAATGCCAATGCCGTTTTTACAAATAATTTAGTCATGAAGGGAACAACAAAAAAGATGTTATTTTAGTTACTTGGAAAAGCAAACATAAGATCTAATGAGAATTGTAAATAGAAACCAAAAGGTAATCTTGGCATTAAGATTAACAAGTCTTTATTAAAGTGTTGTTTTGATAGAATTAAGCAGTGAGGAATGAGGAATAGGAAACAGTATTTTACAAATTTGAGGGTTGAAAAGGTCACTAGAATTTATCTAAATCAAATGTCACCCAATATTAGCCTCCTTTCCAGCAGCCGTGACAGATGTTCATTCAACATCTGCCTAAATCTCTAGGAAAACTACTTTGTCATCTCCTATATTGACACAAAACCTACTTGTTTGTCTTAAGCTGGTCTCCTATACTACTGGTGAAAGTCTAAAAGGGTACAACTTTTCTGAAGTTTATTTTGATAAAACAAATCACAAAATTCTAAAATGTATCTATTCTTTGGCCTTCTAGTTCTGGTTCTAGGGCTTTATCCTGAGTAAATAATCAGTTATAGATAAGGAATATGAATATTCCATATATAAATTCCACATACATATAAGAAATTTCTTATAAGTAATTTCTTTGATTTGTTACTTAGAAGGGTGAAAATTTGGAAGCAAACTAATGTTTAAGAATGGTAGATTAATAAAGTAAATTATGATAAATCCATACAATAGAATGTCATGCAATTAGCACAAATCATGTTGTAGATAAATGTAGTCACGGTGTGTTTTAATGAAATAATGTATATAAAGTGTTCCATAGAAGTTTCTGACACAGAGGAGACAATATAAAATAATACATTACTAATTTTTAAAATAGGCAATAAAGGAACGTATTCAGCATATATGTATATATATATATATATATATATTACTGAAACCCCAAATTCAGCTGCCCATTGCATGGAAGGCCAATACTCAAGAGATAAGTTTTGATTGGAAAGGAATATGAACTTGATTTAGAAGGCTGGCCACCCAAGGAGAAGGTGGACTCTTGTACAAAGGCCAGTTCTGAGGTTTCAGCCCGGCCCAGGGGCTTTTAAAGGGGCTTAGGGCAGTTAATCAGTAAAGAGAGTGCAGTGGTCCATAGCATTCTTGGATTACATGCAGACTCAATGGTGCCAGCTATAGTCCTTATCTCCGTGCTAGGTGGTTGTGCAAAGGGGTCTGGTTCCTTAGTGTCCAGGGGTTGTGCAAGGGGGGGGGGGGGGCGGTCTGGTTCCTTAATGCTTGAGGGTTATGCTCTCTTCTTTCTAGGAAAGGATGCATGATCTATAGATTTACAAAGAAAGGTTAGTTCATCGATCATGCGAGCTAAGGAATGTTGCTGTAGTTTAAAGATGACTAGGTTGGCCAGAGGGCCCAGGCAGCTTCATATATATGTATAAACAGTTACAAGAAAAATATGACAACAGATTAATAAAAGTCATGTTCAAACGGTGAGATTAGAAGAGATTATAGCTTTGTTTCTCTTCCTATTTTCCTGTTTGCCAAGTGTTTTTCATTACATATGCATTCCTCCTGCAATCTAAAAACTAGATGTTATTCTGAATACATGTATTTATTTTACTGATACTTGATGAATACCTAACTGTATGCTAGGTACCAATTAACAAGGCTTATATTTCATCATTTCATTACATAACCACATTATATGCTGATAATAAATATGTGCATATATTATATACATATATAATACATACTATATATATGTAAACATAAACAGGAAGGATATATGCCAATTTCATGATAGTAGAAACATCTGGAAAAGAAGAGAAGGCAATAAGTTTGTGGAAGATTAAAAATAAATTTAAATTGCATCTATAAATTTCATTTTTTAAAAAGGAAAATATCTAAATCAAGTGATAAGGTGCTACCATTTTTCAGTTTGGGTGGTGAGTGTGATCATCCTGGGTTCATTCATCTTTTAAAGATCAACAATATAAAATATGCAATTCAATGATTTTTAGGAAATTTACAAAGTTATGCAACTATCTCCATTATCTAATTTTACAACATTTTCATTACCCCAGTAAGATCCCCCATTTTCCTTCACCATTAATCCCTGTTATCACCTTTAGTTCCAAGCAATCACTTATCTACTTCTGTCTCTATTGGTTTGCCTAATTGCAGTATTATCTTACAACTGAAGCAAATTGTGATGTATTCTTATAATATATAACTCAGTCAACAACAATGATGAATCTTACAGACAAAATGCTGAACATAAGTAGCCAAATAAAAAGTATATGCTACATGATTCCATTTATGGAAGTTCAAGAACAGCAAACACCATTCTGTAATGATAAAGCTCCGAATAATGGTCATCGCTGAGAGGGATATTGACTTGAAGAGGGAAGGAGGGAGACTTCTGAAGTGCTGGAAATATTCTATATATTGATCTGGGTAGTAGCTATGTGGACACATACATATGTGAAAATTAATGAACCAATTCATTTAATTTTTTTCTTTTATGCTTCAATAAAAATTTTTAAAGAAAACAATTCCACAGTCATTACAATTCTTCTGCCTCAAACCCTTGCTTACCTCATCATTCTTCCCCTCCCCTTCCACTTCTGTTTCTAACACATTATTGCCAAGTTGGACATAAAGTTTCTGAGAAATGTTACAGAAACCATTCAGTTATTTGATTAAAAGATGTGGAAAAAGTCAAAGCAGGTGTCACAAACTCATCTTCTCTCTTCTCTATTAGTCTACACTTGTGAACTGATGTGCTAGGATGATGTATGTCCTATGAGAAGAAGAAAATGTTTATGAGGATAATGATGCAACAATGAAAAAGAGAGTAAATCACTGATGTTAGCTGAAAACAGCTATATAGCCAGCACCAGAGCCAAATTGCTATGTTTAAAACAAAAATCACTTAAAAAATAAATAAAATTTTAAAAAAAGAAAGAGAGAAAGAGAGAGAAAGGGAGGGAGAGAAGGAGAAAGGGAAGGACTTGCCAACAACGCAGTTCAACTACTTGAATTTTTACATACCTTTTTTTAAAGTATGAAATATACCATGTAAAAAGATAACAAGACTGAAGAATTTTCCTTTGAAAGCCACCTTAAAGTAGTAGTACATGCTACTTAGATGTTAAAAGACTAGTGCTTGAATATTACAAAGTATCTGGTATTCAAAAATCACCAATGTAATAAGGAGTCACACTCTGTGGTTTCTGTGTCCTACATAGTGTGCTTCGGTAGGCCAATCCATCAGGGGAACCCAGCACCACAAACCCACCTCTAAATACACTACTTAAACAGAGCGGGGGGAAAAAAAAACAGAGGGCAATGACACCAGCTATTACACGGCCATAGTCTCTAGGGAATGCCAGGCTTTTGGAATCATTTAATCAATCCCTATCACAACAACTGTGCTTGATAGTGTGCATCTTAAACAGCTACTGCTCATTTGAGGAGATTGTGGGAGAGCACTGTCTAGTGAATTCCTAGCATCACTTCAATAGCATTCTTCAATAATGCAGCCATTTTCAGAAGAGAATTATGCAATTATTCAGTAGCAAACCTGAAAATAATTCTCAGGCCCTTTTATTAGGAAATCAGAGTGCTGTCTCATTGTTTCAAAGCTATCTTCTTTCTCATGTTAGACCCCAATTCCAGGCCAAAATCAAATTATAAAATCTAGCCATCAACATCTATTCAACAATAATAATATTCAGCAGTTGAAAGCCTATTACTTTATTGTGTATTAATCAACAATCTTTTAGTTGCAAGTGATAAAAATCAAGGACAGTTCAACTTAGCTTTAAGGAATAAAAAAGAGGAAGAGCTAACTAATGGATTAGGTTTGCATCTAAGAGTTGAGGGTTTAGTACTGATTTCAGGCTTAACTAAATGCAGTTCTCCACTCCTCATCTCTTTCTCTGCTTCTTTGCATGTTGACATCAATTTCTTTTACAGAAAAAGCAAAGAACATAACTTCAAAAGGCACAAATTTATATTTTCAATAGAGTTTATGACCAAAAGAAAATATGACCCTTCCTTCGCCTCCCTCCCCGACACGAGGCTCATACATCAAATCTTACCAAAAACTTAACCTAGTTTTGGATCACATGACTATCCATCAACAAATCACTAAGACCAAGGGGGAAGAACATGTGATACAATTGGCCATTCTGTCATAAACCTGCCCCTGAGGCAGAGAAGAGAGTGCCTCAGGACAAGGAGCTCCCATAGGACTACACAGAGTTGAGGAAAGGATTTTTTCCAAAAGAAAATTGGTGTGCTGGTACTAAGGGAGGAAGAAATGGTGAGCAAGCCAAAACAACAGATGTCTACTATTGTCATCACACTTAAGAGCTAATTCTTTCCATGTACTCAGCAGAGATTTTTCTGGCAAAGAGAACATGTGTCTCTGATCTTCTCTGGTACAACAATGCAAAATAGTACTGTTGTGGACATTCAAGAACCCTGAAAGTCATTTGAGAGATTCAAATGTAGGGGGAAAAATTTACACTTGTCGCTTCATAAATTTGATAATAAAAATTTGGTAAGGAAAAAGTTATGCCTCCATCCACCATGAACACATTTTGAAATTGACCTACTTTTTAAAACATGAATATTCTGACTTGACTGCATCAAAATTATAACCAAAAATGCCAAAAAAAAAAAAAACTCATTTATTTTTGTTTGAACGATGTGTTAAGTCAAACGGATGCCTCTAAGCCTTATCCCATCTGTCACCTTTGCTGTACCTGATGAAGCTGAGCATTGGGTGAAGCTGAAGGATGTCTATTCCATACATTGTGCAATGGTCAAAAACATGAGAAACAAACAAACAAACAAAACTACAAGGAAATCTAGGTAAATACATCTATAAGTATAAACTTGGGATGTCAAAATATTTTTAAAACAAAGTACCAAGGCCAAAACAATAAAGGAAAGATGAATAGATTTGACTACTACAATAAACATAATTAACAACAAAATTACGAGAAAACGGAAAAACAGCAAAAATATTTCAAGCCTATATAATAGAACAATAGTATTTCTAATATAAGAGCTTTTGAAAAAAAAAAAGAGCTTTTGAAAATCAATAAGAAAAAGACAAACAGCAACAGAAAAATGGTCAAGAAACATGTGTGAGTAATTACAAAAGAACTAAGTGAAAATATATAGTCTACTGACATGGGAAAAGATGTTCATATTTATTATTAAAGAAATAAAAAATAAGAAAATTTGATTTTACTTATATTGGCAAATGTTAAAACAATAGGCAATTCTGGAATTTCTCAAGGTCTCCAGGCACACGGGACCCTTGTTGATGGTGGGAAGAATCTAGATCCCCAAATAATATGAATGATGTGTTCTCATTATTTTCTAAGCATATGTATACAAACTGTCTTTAACAATGATTATATCTGAGGGGCAGGGTTGTAGTTGATTTATATTTTCTCTTTATATGACTCATTGTTTGACTCTTTTATGGTTAAAAATAACACCATTCTTAAGTGTTTTGTGTGTTGTTGTTGTTTTTTAACTTTCATTGGCAGGGGGGAAATCACTTTATTGGTTGATTTGTAGAACTTGTTAAAATCAAAGTTTATCAAAATAGCTACAGCTAAAAGTCTATCAGTATTTTATGTATTTCTAAAGATAATACTGTTCACCTTTTTGCATCCACTGCCTCATATCTGCTAGCACAGAATTTCCTAAACTGTTCCATCACATTGTTATTACACAAAAAGAACAATATATTGGAAATTCTAAGATAAGCAAAATTAGGCAGGTTTTATTGTTCCAGATCTTCTTAGAATATTAAATATGCTAACACAATGTAATATTTCCCAAATTTATTTTGCTACAGATTTTTTTTTTAAGGAAGATTCTTAATGTATTAATGCTCCAAAGAACAGAATGAGGCAAGTATTGTTGCCTGTCCTGGTCTTCTTAAACTCATGACTCTATTTGCAAGTGGATCTCACCTATAGTCCAGTTCACCTCATCTCCTTATAGGTATGGAGCACCTCACTTTCTGAGCCAGGTCGCCACATCAAACCAAGATTATCAACAATCCTTGTTGTATGACTAAAGATGGAACTTTTTTCAGTTATCATTTTATTATATTTGTCCTCTGCTTTTCGAAAGTTGGACCTTTACAACTTCTTCCTTAGTTTTTCTCTATTGGCTTGGACATTCCCATTTAGTTTCCTTTGCAGATGCTATTGCATTGTCGGCTTCCTCTGCACATTTTGCTTCTTGACTGTTGATTTTTCCCTGGAGGTTCTGTGTGGCAAACACTCTTTGACTCCAAACACTCCTGGGTGATCTCATGCTTACCTATTATTTCAACACATAACTCTAATAAGCTCATGAATCATAAATCATAAGGCCTCTTCAGCCCAGATCTCTCTTCTAGGTTTAATGTTTACATAAACTACCCTCCTTAATATCTCTGCGTGGAAGCCCTACAGGCATGTCAGACTGAACATATCCAAAACTGAAAAGTATTTGTTCCCTCCCATATGACATTGTTCCCTACATCAATAAATGATGTCATTCATCCATCCAGTTTCCAGCAGCTTCACCTATTTATCTCCCTCACACACCAGGTCTGTAAATAATTCCTGTTGCTTAGCCTTCCTGATATCTCCCCAAAGATCCATTTCTCCCCATCTCAGTGGCCATTATCCCCGTTCTCAACACCTTCATTTGTCACCCAAATTACTGTGGCTCTTCCAATGAATAATTTTCCTTAAGTCTTGTCCTTTACAACCCATTGTCTTAGTTGCAATATGGTGATCACAATAAAACTCAAATTCAATCATTTCATCTCACCTTGAAGAGTAATATTGCCCCAAAGAAAAATTTGCATTGCACATATCAGTTCATGAGTTGACTTTTGCCCACCTCTTTAGCTTCACCTGTCACCACTCCCCAACTCAAAGTATATCCTCTAGCCAGTAATATTGAACAGTAGTATGAAGTTCCTTAAGTGACACCAGAACTTTCTTCTCTTTCTTTCTCCCTCCCCCAAACTCATCTGCTCCCAATTCTTTCTCAACATTCAAGATTCAAAATGTACGTCACCACCATAGGAAACCTGATTTGCCAATATTGGGTTAAGCATCCTTTATATAGGATGCTGTATTACTCTATTCTTTCCCCTATTATTACATACATTATACTGATGACTTGTTTCCTGATAACTTGACTGGAGTAGCCTTAAAGGCAAGATCTATGAATTATGCATCATGTCATGATCAAGAATAGCCCAGGATCTGACACATAGGAGACCACTCACATTTAAGGTCTTCATTTGTATAATGGAGACAGTGTCCTACTAAGTTTACAGATTTATCAAAGGATCAAATATGGCTTTGTCAAATAAAATACAGGATAATCAGTTAAATTTGAATTCCACATACACAAGGAATAATTTTTAGTATAAGATATCTCATGCAATTTTTAGAACGTACTTACACTAAAAACTTACTGTGTGTTCTGTAGGAATTCAAACTTAAGTGGGTTTTTGTTTATTTTTTGGCAACCCTAATCAAATAAGATTTTATATGTAGGCAAGTTCTTTATAAACTATAAAACTTTTTACAAAATGTAAGCAAATATAAGCTCTGTTCTTTTAAAACTCCAGTACAGATTTAAAATGAATGAGAGATGCTTCCATGTCAAGCTTCTGTGATTTTTACCCATTATTGATAAATCCTGCTCTGTGAATTTATTCACTCTCCCTAAATTAAACAAAAGTCTTTTTGAAAACAGAAGTCATTTCTTGGGGAAATATGTTTAATTTCAGGCAACCAGGTACTAAGATGCATACTAACCACCTAAAATGATCATGACAATAGAGCAAAAGAGGATAAAGGGGGGAGGAGAGAAAGAGACTTAAAACTGTTTGAAATCAAGTAATTTCAAAAGAGAAAACCCTGGGTCTGACACTTTTTTTTAACACTATTTCTATGGTTACTTCCATGAGTTTGAAACCTACTGATCTACACTTCTGTACACTAATTAATCTAAATAAATTAGTGAAATACAGTTTTCTAATAACCCACGATTTAAGATGTAAGAAGCATCAATATTAACTAGAAAAATCCTTAGCCTTGAAAGAGCTAAGATGCATACTTCTTCAACTAACTCTCATGTCTCACCAGCCTGGACATCTGTTTTTCCCTTTTTTTTTAAATCTTATTTATTTATTTTATTTTTTGAGAGAGAGAGAGAGAGAGAGCAGGGAGAGAGACAGAGAGAGAGAGAAAAAGAGAGAATCCCGGGGAGCCCAATGCAGGGCTTGATCTCACAACTCTGATATCATGACATGAATCAAAATTAAAAATCGGATGCTCAGCCCACTGAGCCACCCAGCACCCGTTTTCCCATCTTTAAAAAAGATGGTAGTATTTTACTGAATATTCACTGATATTATCATGCTATAGGCATTACTATAGAAATAAAACGTAAAATACATCTTATTTGTACATTATTTTATCAAATGCACCTCATCAAATGTAATTCACAGCTCTCCTTTTTTCATCTGCTATAATTATATAAGTCTAGTTCATCCACAGATAGCAAGTAAGGCTAACAAAGTTTTAGCGGTGGCATAATAATGATGCTAACAATTTCAGTGAAATAATGAGAGATACACATTGGCAATGTCCAGATAGAAGAAAAGCCACAGAAGCATCACCCCTCCCGTTCTCCTTTTCACTCCTCCAGAAGGAGAGAGAAGGGACTAATTTGGAACTGAGCTTAAATGTCACAAGTACTGGGACCTCAGGAACAAGGACAATTACCAGAATCACTGGCCTGGAAGAGCTTCAAGAAATCATCCCAGAAAGACACAAATCAGCCCTGATCAACTGATTCCTTTGCAAGGAGCAAAGTTAAAGGATAGACATTCAGGCTTTACAAACACCAAAACCACGGAGGAGGCTCCCCGAATCATACCTGAGTTACATACATAAACAGTTTGGTCTGCTCATCGTCCTACATCCTTCACCCACCCTCCCAAGTTCTCAGAAGGTTTGGGCTGAGGGTGAGGATAGAGGGGACAGCTTGCAGGGCCCCTCAGGTAAGGCCAGGAAAGGAGACAGAGTCAGCTATTAAAGAATGGGGGCAGGCATTTTGAAGAGGACATTTATTATTCCCTTGCTTCTGATGAGCACTGTACCGTCCCCCTAGTAGACTATGGCCTTTCTCCCTGACTTATGCACGGGATGCTCTAACAGGGCACTGCCATCTTCTTACATGGTCCCATTCAGAGCCATAGTGACTTGTCCAGGTGGTAAATGATCCAAGATGGCCAGTCATCAGCCTCCTTCATGATTTTCTAAATTAAAAGGAAAGGAATAGTCTGACTCTCAGACGGGGAAGCAAGGAAAACATAAGGCAGTAAGGCCACATTGAAAGCCACGTGGAAGAAGTACAGCTGCAGAAAAAGTGAACGCAGCCAACAAGCACGCAGAAGTGCAGATCAGAGGCAGCTGGAGAGAGTCCTGCTCTGTTCGAGGCCTCATTCTACTTGTGCTCCTGCCCTTGCCTGTTTTGTTCAATCTGGGAGCCAATAACTCCCCGATGTCCCTTTTCCCTGGGTTTTTCACATTGAGACTGTCTGGAACCCTGAGTGAGAACATTTGCAAAGGCGAAGAGCAGCTGCATAACTGACAAAATGTCTGATGAGGGCCCCCAATCTCTGCCTTTCTCCAAACTATTGGGAAAATATGCCACATTATAATAATCCAGGCAGAATGTGCTTTTCTCTAATGATTTATGGTACCAATTAATTTGGGAGAGGTCTTTATATGAGCAGTATAGAAAAGTTTAAGAATTATAGCAGAGAAACTTGGGTAAGTGCAGTAATGTATTTGGTATTGATTATACTCTCATGGATATTTGATCATACATTTATAATTTGGCTATTCAACAGTTCAGGAGGGGAGGGCTTGAATTTTGCTGCCAAGTAGACAGAATTACGAACTATCCACAGGCCATTTGACAAAGAAGCCTTCCACTGACTGCGTTCCAAGAAGGGGTATGCATGTTCACACAATCTCCGCAAACACTGCCTGACAACATCTCCATCTTAGAGATTCAAAATGCATATGAACACATAAGAGTAGTATTATCAGTAAATAAATCTGCATAATTTTGTATAAGTCTTAAACAAACTTATTTGCACAGAGAAAGATTTGTTTTATTCTTCCCACACTCAACCAACCCCAGAGCAGTTTGTTCTTAAAACCAGTTTGCATTGAATACCAGTAAGAGAAGCATGCGCTATAGACTGACACCAAAGATTTTTAGGGATTTTCACCCATCCTCTTGTCACAGAGCCTCAATGCCAAACTAAATCATGTGTTTTAGTGCCATAAAATCATAGGCAGATTTTAAAGAGGTCCAGGCAAATTCTTTCCTAGTCAAGTACATTTTTGTTTGTATGCTAATTGTATTGTAACTTACTGTAAGAGATCAATTAAAAATTCTATCTCCAATTTTTACCAGACCCTTGAAAGCCCAAATGGGCAGATGGATAGAGTTACAGGGGCTGTGGTGGTGTAGCTTTGCTGCTAGGAAAGAAGTGGGAAATGATATAACTCAAGAGAAGAGCCAACTGGCTCCATCTGATGAGAGAGAGAGAAAATGAGGTGTAAAGCTACATGGGGTAGGTCAAGGAAGATGAGGGTCCCCAATTTGGTAGTAAAGATGTGGTAGTAAAGGGTATGAATACAAAAGATCAGATGCATGCTGCTTGGCCTGGTATAGAACTGTGGATGCCGATGGAAGTTCTGGCTGGACCCCCAGCTGTGTGATGGACTGCACACCAGAAGAGCAACTTCTCATTCCTGTCAGAACCAGAAATTCCGTCAGAGTAGAATCAGACAAAGGAGAAATTTGCTGCTTCTTGCTGGGCCAGCTCCTTTTTCTGATGCCCTCCCACTGTAATATGATTCCAGAGCACCAAGGGCATTTAAATCAGCACAAGGTGACAGGAACAAGTGCGCCCAAGAAACCTGCTCATTCACAGATAAGCACATCTACCCAAGTGTGGAGAATCATTTAGAACCATTCGAAACCAAATGAACTGTCAATACACACTGGACAATAGCTCGTAGAGATAAAAATTGTAGAGTTAGTCCTGCCTCCCCTAGGCAGAATAAATACCACATTAAATTCACCGGAAGGCACTTAAGATGCCTTTAAAAGACAAGTTTTTGATCATGTGAAGGATGAAAGATTAATTTTCCCCTGAAAAAGGATTTGTCACGTAATAGCCAGTAGTACTAATCATTAGAAATAATTACAAATGGTACATAAATAGATTCAAACAACCATATAAATAAGGATGTAAAAAATTCATGAGCTGCCATCCCTTACTAAACTGTACCTAATTTGGCAATATTTTAATGACTTGACAGTATTATAATAAAATCAGGGTGTCTAGAATAAATCATTTCCATTTTTCACTACTGAAAACATAACCCAAAGCTTTTCATTAATCCCACTCAGCTATATTCAAAAGGAAAACACTGTATTCAACAATATCCAGAATTTAATGGAATAATTCTAGGATAAACTTTAAAGCTATTTTTAAATTTTTTTCCAAATAAATCTTATGAATATGTCTGGTAAATAATTTTCTTTTTTTTTTTAATTATATTACAGTTCTTGGTTATTTCATGCTAGCCTCAAAGCTGCATACATACTATCAAGTTTCAACTCTTTCAGCATTGTCTTGAATTCCTCAGGACTGAATGACTAAAGTAAAAATGTATTCCGTCTTGTTAGTGCTTCCTTTTTTTTTTTTTAAGATATTATCTATTTATTCATGAGAGACACAGAGAGAGAGAGAGAGAGAGAGGCAGAGACACAGGCAGAGGGAGAAGCAGGCTCCACCCAGGGATACCAATGTGGGACCAACGTGGGACTCGATCAGGGGTCTCCAGGATCACGCCCTGGGCCTAAGGCAGGTGCTAAATCGCTGAGCCACCCGGGCTGCCCTTGTTAGTGCTTTCTTACAAAATAAGTATATGTGTATCTATTGCTGGAAGTTCAGTTGCTTTTGACCTGCCATTATCAACAAGTTACCAGAATAATAAATTTTTGCAAAATAATTTCACCTCTTTGGCTACTAATGCAGATTTATTAATAATCTATTCTTTACCAGTTCCCAGTAAGATAAAACATATAATGGCATTAAATAGTAATTTGGATATGTTACTGACTTTATATTTTGGCAATGTTTCATGCCTCATTTGCCTGAAAACTCATTAGATTAGCACAACACCATGTTTTAATGCAATAGGTTCAGACTTATTTTTCCAAGTAAGTTGAGCCCTGCTTATTTTCTGTGCTTTCATGCTTGAGTTAATAAATTGCAAAGTTTCCCTCTTCTGTTTGCTCTGTTTTCCTTTATATACCATTTGTTGGTGGTTCTCTATTTTGAGAGAGAGGGAGGAGATGAAAAGTAAATTATCCCCTTGGGCTTGTGAAATAAAGTTTGCCTCTCGACAATCTGCAACCTCAATCATTTCTTATATTTTACGGAGCCTTCAATCTGTGACAAGTATATGCACTAAACTAACATATCAATGGGGAAGAAACCAGAACACAGTGGTTGGAAGTGTGCCTGGCGAGGACCGCAATGGGAATTACACCCTTTCAGTAAGTGTGATCACTGCAGCGATGAGGGCTTGGAGACTAGTGAGGCAGGTGACTTCATCGTGTCCCAGCAGAGCCCCAGAAGACCTCCACAATCCTTTGACACCCAGATGAGGGTATATTTAACACTGAGATGTATCTTGACCTTCTTCCTGGTCCATCCCTTTTATAGTTAGGTTACACTTTAATGGAACTAAAATTTATGCTTTCTTAGGGACAAATTATTAAATCAGAATAAATCAAAATTTCATCCCAATGAGTCATGTTGTCTGGCCAATGGTCTCCCTTTTCTGCGTTCAGGTGGCCTTTGAGAGTCATCTTAGTTATGAAAGTTTCAGTGGATGCACAGATTAGTTATCTCTCCTCCCACTGCCCTCCCAGGCTCTAATCATTGCATAGAAACAATCACATATCTTCTTCAATATCTGAAATACTTTCTCTTTTTCTTGCCAACTGTCCACATTTTACATGGTCTCTCTGGTCCTTATGTGCCCCAGCTCTCACTGGACATCCCACCATGGCATTCCCAGCTCAGTGCTCTCACCTCATCGTGACCACAGAAGGAAGCACCTGTGGCCTGACCCTCTGTTCAGCCAGTAATCATATTCCACCTCTCCTTCTCATGTAGTGTATTTTAGCCCCCCAATAAGATACATTACCCTTTTACATTACCCAATTTTTCATGTAGTGTATTTTAGCCCCCCAATAAGTTAGCATGTGATATCTCTATCATATTCATATCCCCAATAGTGCCCTAAAAAGAGTGCATGCTTAATGGATTCTTACTACTTATTTGCTTCATCTTACAGATACCTCTGAGACAAAAACAGAGCACAAAGCTTTTTTCCTCCCCTTCTCTGTCTTAAATTCACATCTATCACCCACACTCATATTCTTGTTCCAAATTAGATTTTTTTCCCTGGACATTTCAAGAAACTACTCATTGTAGCACAGCTCTAAAAACTGAACTTGGACTACTGTAACTTGACCAGCTCCTAAGAAAAACTTTAAAAAGCCCTTTGCATCCAAATGTCACAAGCATGTTTACCCCAGAGGGCTGTCTTCACTAAACTTGGAGAAATCTCCATTTTTATGATATTCTGGTCATTCTTGGTGATCCACTGTCCCCTTACAGTTAGTACAAGGTGGAAAATTACTATAAAGCAGTGAAAAATAATTTTTTATTCAAAAGTGTATCATTAATGACTACCGTCATGCCCAGACTGCTGTGGTTCAGTGCTCTGTGTTCTTTTAGGTAATGGTTAAAGTACGGCCACAAAGGGAGACACAGGAAAGATACACAAAAACAAAGTTTGTCATACTCACAGGTCCTGGGGCGGGGGGTTCACCACATGCCACACAGAGTCACAGGAGAAGCACCAGGTTTGGGTCAGACAGCAGAAGATAGGAGCCAGGAAAGTGCATAAGCCACAATCTTAGTAGTGTTCCTGTAGGAAAGGCAAGGCAGGGCAATATACACAGTTCAGGACTGGCTGGTTTTCAGGACTGGCTGGTTTTAATGACTTCGGTGGGCACCTACCTACACAGGTGGTGTCCAGTTTCCTGGTACCTGGCTCCAGGATGATTAGGATAGAAGAATACTGCCTCATGAGGTGTATGAGCTGGAGCTAGACATAAGACCCATGGCTCTGCGTTGGTTTCTTACATAGTGATGGCATGCTCCAGCTGAGTCTTTTGCCATCTCTAAAAATTGGCCAGCCTCAGGAGGGGCAATCTCTGCCCAGCCAGAAAGATTATTTTTGTCAAAAGGTCATAATATACAGAATATAAAAAAATACAATTCATGCAGGAGCACAGCACATCAGCAAATGAGATGGACAGCAGTGCCGTCTAGTGCTCAAGTAATTCAACTGTAGATTCTTCAGATGGCTTGACTCACATGACAGCTTAGTCTCTGTGGGGTGTCGGGCAAATTACTTCATCTCCCTGCAAATCACCTTCGTCCATACAATGAAACAGAACTTGTAGAGTAGTCTTGAGGATGAAATGAGACATATACACAAAGAACCCAGCCCAACATCTATGCCATGTAGACAGTAAAGTTTTTCAAAATAAACTGAGTGTTTTGAAGGGGAAAGAGAATTGATCTAAAAGTTGAATGGAGTAATTGAGTGAGGAAACAAAGGCAGAAAGTAGCCTTGCAGCAGAGAACTATTTGGAATCAGGGCATGGCTTCCAAAGATTTACTTTTGGTCTCCAACAATTTTAGCACCCCAAATGTGCCTTTTATTCCTTAGCTTTTTTACAGTTACTTTTTAAAGTGCTTTGCCAAGCCTATCTACACATGGAAAAATGGTAGACAGAGTATACTATTTCTATTCTGTAAATAAGAAAAATAAATCTCAGTGAGGATAGCCTGAATTGTCCCTGTCACTAGTAAATGATCCTCACAAACCAGAGCTGTCTAAACACCTGTCCCAAGACTCCTTCCACCACACACACACACCAATCTGATTCAGAGAAATCACTTCCTTTTCCATTTGGATCATAGGTGTTAGAAAACTAGAGTTAAAACTATCCATCAAAGGCCAAATATGATATTTACAGTACCTAACTGATATTTCAGTATTTCCTCCACATACACGACATTTGCATTAGAAAGCAAGTTTCACACTGTCAGGAACTCAAATAACTTGAAGATCCAGAGTCTCTAGAGCTGTTCTGGCCAATATGGCAGCCAGTTACCACATGGGGCTATTGAACCCTGGAAATATTTTGGACATACTGAGTCAAAGTATATTATAAAAATTAACTCCCCCTGTTTCTGGTTTATTTTGTGGCCACGGGGAATTTTTTAACGCAGCAAGTGTTATGCTTCCACTGGGCTGAGCTGTAAGATTCACTATGGCCCAAAAGCTGTGTTCCTTCAACATACCTTTGTGCCCAGGGCTCTTCACCGCTGCAGTAACACTCAAGTTAATATGACTGAGGCATAATTCTCTGAGGCCAATTAATCAGTAGTGCCTTTGTAAGGAAGCAATTGTCTCTCATCATACATCAGTTCAGTAAAGCAGGTTGATATGCTCCCATACCTACTACAGCTTGGCAGTTATTGTAGCCTCAGGGAGTAGCATTTGCTCAATATGGGAGAGACCAATGCAGGTCTGTTGCTAAAATAATCTCTTTCCATCTAACATCAAGCAATAAAAGATGATGAATGTTAATTTTTTTCACACTATCATCACGAGGAAAGGATCTTACAAAATTGAGTATTTTATAGAAAGGTCAAGTACTGTTAACAAAGTTAATTTTACTGGATCTGCATGTCATGCAGTCTTCATTCCAACTCAAGACCCGATTGCGAGGAGCCCTTTGAAGTTCTGTGGGTACATATAATAGAAATGACATTTTTACCTGCTAACTTAGCGCCAAAATGTTCACAATGTCAAGTGGGAAATTAATAATTACACTGCTTTTTACCACTGAATGTCTGTCAAGGAGAATAAAACTGTGTCAAGCAGAAGCAAAGTAAAGAGATGGAAGCATTAGTGACACCATCTCATGTCCCTGCATGAAATAGCAAACCGAAGACAAGTTCAATATGTTCCCCACGAAGTTAATAGACACATAGAACTAGTGTAATAGGACAAATTAAATTAAATATTCAGCCTGCCTTTGCTATGTACCAAGAAATAAATTCTGTCACATTTAAGTGGGAAAAGATTTAAGTCAAATAAGGGTAAAAATCTCCAGTTCAGAAATCAAACTTCTGTAACAGATTCATCTTTACCCATATGATACCCATACTCACGCTAATGAGAAGAAGCCAGGTCAACTTTCCAACTAGTTACATCAATAAAGAATCTCAAAACGCTGATGGCATCAGATTATCTATTCACATCTGAGTATTGTGGCCACTTGGGGTTTGGCTAAAAGGTGGATCAAGCCAGTTGCCAACTGAAAGTGTTTTAACTATAAAAGTTTGTATCCTCTAGGGTTTCTGTGAAAAATTGACACACTTATAAAACACACTTCATAAAGCAAGCATCCTCTACATGATCTGATTTGTAAGCCACTAGAAAGAAATATTGGAGATATATATATATACATATCTATATCCATTGATAAATATAATCTTACATATATACAGGTAAATTGGTAAATATTGGTAAATATATATCTTACCAATGGTAAGTATCTTACCATTGGTAAATATATATCTTATGTAGATATATAGATATATCTTACCATATATCTTACCTTAGATATATGTAGATATATCTTACCAATGGTGAATATCTTACCATTGGTAAATATATATCTTACCAATGGATTCTGAAAATTCCTCATTAATAAGAGTCATCCATAAAATCCTTGTTCTTAGCAGCAGTATTTCTAAATCACTTACTTATCAGGATTATTAGACAAGCCAGCCTCTTACCTAGTCTAGAGGAGAGAATAGGGGATGCAGATGTTAAAATCTAAAGGGAGTGAGGGTACTATTTCAGAGGCACTAGAAACAGGAGGCAGAGAGTACTCAGACTAACAGTACACTTCAATTTCCTCAGGAAAAGAAGTGAGTAATCGTCTTAAGATGGCTGGGGTCTCATGTTCACCCTGCATGAATCATGTTAAAGATAAATGTATGCTTTGCGTTCATCATGGGCTTAAATTCCAATAGATCATCCCCTTAAGTCTCTGGTGTTAAATAATTTTTTAAGAATACTAAAGAGCTTAGTGTTGTAAAGGAAATTCACCTGGGTAACAATTTCAAGATGCGGAGAGTCTCAGAGCCCTGCTTTTATCACCAGCTGAAAAGCCAATAAGTTTAATTGTCTCTAAACAATCTCCAGCTGTGTAACCCTCTTTCCATGCAGGATCCTTATAAAAGAAAGGCCCATAAAATAGTTTTCTAAGCACCGTATTTATGCTGGGATTTAAATTTCAATTACAAAGAGAAATTATATCTCCCATTTGATGCAAATGCATTTGAACACGTTATGACTATAAAAGTAAAACCTGCTTAATCCTCTCATAAACTTAGTAATTTTATAAAACTCATATTGTTTCATACGCATAAAATGTGAATGACAATCAGCATTCTAAACAGTAGCCTAAATCAGAAACATAAGACTTTATAATATTCTCAATGTTTTCTCCTCCCATTTACTCTTCATAACAAGCAGAGTGAAGTATGCCTCCCATATTTTTAAAGGGAAAATAGGAGTTTATTATTCTACAATTCCTGGATCTCATGGATCTAATGTTCTACACAAAAGGCGCTGAAAACTATATTCTATGCTTTTCTACGTTAGCACGCCAATATTTCCCTAAATCATCCTAATTTGCAATGTAAATATGAACATTTTACAAACTAAAAAAATTCTTTTCACTACTTAAAACACTCAAATTCTTATGGAAATCTAATAGCCCCTTGATCCTCCCCCTATTCACAAATCCAAGTGGGGATCTGGAGCATTTTGCTTGAAAGTAATTTGCCCTACCAGTCAATAAACAATCCCTAAGCAGTAAAGTGGAAAGACTACAATTCCAGGGAAGATGGGAATAATTTCTATCACAAGGTGGGAGGAGAAACCATCCTCCATAGTAACCTAAGATTGTTAGAGGAGTCCCCTTTGTCCCACATCCTTACTTCAAATCAATTCCTATGTTAGAGACACATTCCTATTCCTCAGCACACACTCCCTTCCCCCTGTATGGAAGCTTTGGGAATCTCTAAAAGTATGAGCCTCTTCAGTGCTACACATTTCTTCCATCTTCCTGCTTCAACAGGGTTTAGATGAAGATGGCATTATAGATTCGTAGAAGTTGGGTGAGGAGCCAAGAAGATTGAGAATAAAGGCACAAGAGCTTTCTGCCAAACCTCTTTTTTTAACGATACACTCTTCTAGAAATATTAAGGTTGATGGTAAAGAATTACAATGTTTATTCATGTTCATGTTTTAGGGAAGTTTTCTGAATAATATATGTGTGGCGTATAATAAAACAGAAGATTAACAAGCATTCCAAAAATAGTATCTCTTTCACTGCCTTGCTCTCTATTTCTAAGGAGAACACAGCTCTTGTTCTTAGAATTCATGGAGTTATCTTTGCCTAAAAATTGGAACTCATGAGGGAAAAGTTGCCATTCACTAACTATATAACAAAGAAAATTCTGCACATCGTGCCAAGACATTATGCAGTAGGTGGTGTTAACATGGGAAGCTTTTATCATGAGAAAGTAGAAACCCCACTACCTCCTAAGTTAATAACTGCAACCTGTAATATGAAGTTCTATTTTAGCAGAGCTTTGTATATTTTTAAAGAATAAGAAAAGATCATTTGTCTTTCTACGAACCGGGCTACACAATTGGTTGCCAATGCCTTTTCTTTTTTCATTCTAGTCCCTCAAAAAAGAGAAGGCAATAATAGTCCTATAAGGTTGATTCCACATGAATGGACTAAATTCATAAGAATGGAATTTTTTCAGGAGGAAAAGAGACTCCCAGCACTGGTAGGCAGAGATTAATATCTAGGGTAAGTGGACCACAGACCATTTGACAAATTTTTTCTCAAACATTGTCTCTGAAGAATGATTTCAACAAGCCAGAGTAAAATCCATCTTTTAAATCTGTAGTCACACCATGTAAATCAGGCTTTTTTACAGAAATGCATCAGTCTCTCAGAAATGATTATGGGATTGATAATACACAAATGTTTCTGACAGCACTGTTGAGTGCCAGGCAGGAGTGAGGGTTGTGCTCTTATATCTGCCCACCTGCTCTAGCCCACAGAGAGCCAGGAAGTGATCTTGAAGCAAACTTCCGGCAGAGGCAGGGGGACTGATGCTGCAGGTCCAGAACCACCTGTGGGTCTCTGTGTTTTCCAATATTCTTGTTTAGAGAAAACTGTAAATGTCGCAATGAACTCTTATTGGCCTGCCTAACCTAAGCAGCTCTGTAAACTTTCTAATATCCTTACTGGAACATTATGTGTCCCGTAGGACATGGCATGACTTGATATTATTGTGATGAAACCATACTTCATACATTGTGTTCTGAAGGGCATATAGTGCTCCTGTGACTCTTTGTGGGCACCACCAAAGTCCCATCTTGAAAGGAAGGTGCTGTACTAGCCTGGATGCCACCAAAACCATTATAACAATCAATGGAGCACATGCTGCTCAAGGGTTACTGGGTAACAATACTGAGGAGACATTGAAGCTCTGTAAGAACAAGAACAGGATGGGCTGGAAGGAATTTCAGCCGGTGACAGAATAAACCATACACATTGGCAATGGTTAACTAAGTTATAACTTCACAAAACAAAATACACATAACACCCACAATCATTACACTTTGGGCCTACTCTTGAGCTGCTAATCATTTTTCAATAAGATATTGGTAAAATTCTAGCCATACAAGGCTTAGCTAATGTTTCTGCACTAGTTGTGAACAAACTCTTTTTCCCTCTTTTATTATGTTTCTTTTTTTTTTATTTAATGTTATTGTTCAATACCCCCCAAAATACTGCTCTAAGCATTACAAAATATAATGATGTAAAAGTTACTGCAGACTGCTTTAGACTGGAGTAAAATGGAAAGATGTGTCCACCCATTCTGATTGGTTCAGGTTAAAATGTGCTGCGAATGTTAAAAAGAAGGAAGGAAAGGAGGACAGGGAGGACCAGGGAGTAGGGAACTGGGCTACAGATCTACATTTCAGCCACTCTGCCTCTTATTCCCCTACTGCCCTAACCTTCCTGTTCCTTAAGCCTCTTCCCTTTACCCTACATCCTTGCTGCTGATGCTTTGCTGGCTCCTCTTGATAAGCACCTGGGTTTGGATTTGCTGTGTTTTGACTTCAGCATTGTCCATCCAGAATCTGACATGTCACCCTCTTGTTGACCTCCTACTTGTAAGACCATGGAATACAGTGCTTCAGGACTGCCTCATACCCTACTGAATCCCTATGGAATCAACTAGAAGAGAAACTCTTTCCTAGTTCCCATATGGGGAAAAGACTACTGCAGAGTGAGAGGTTCAGTGAGATAAAAAAAAAAAAAAAAAAAAAAAGCCAGAAGATGGTCCTGCTTTCCTAGCCCCATCATTCCCTTGCAGGAATTGGAAATTTAGCCTAGTCTGATATAGTTCCAGTTTAGCCCACAAGACAATTGGAAGCATAGGCTTCATATTTCATATGTATGACATTTCTGAATGAAAATAATAAGGTCTGGAGTGGAGAACCATTTGCAGAGACAAGGAACTTAAGGATAAATGTGTAACAAGGGTCTCTGCACAAATGCTGAGCCCCCATGTGACATTAGGAGTATGATAGAGAGGGGCACCTGGGTAGCTCAGTCAGTTAAGTTAAGATCTGACTCTTGATCTTAGCTCATGTCTTGAACTCAGGATCAAGAGTTCAAAGCCCCACATGCAGCCTACTTAAAAACAAAAACAAACCCAGAGTGTGACAGAGAGGAAGATAATAAGTCTGATGCTCAAGTGCTCAGTAGGTAGGGAGATATGGACTAGAGGTTGGTTGGAGCAATAGGTAGAATTCTTTTTTTTTTTTTTTTAATAGGTAGAATTCTTTTTTTTTTTTTTTTTTTTTTATTTATGATAGTCACAGAGAGAGAGAGAGAGGCAGAGACACAGGCAGAGGGAGAAGCAGGCTCCATGCACCGGGAGCCCGATGTGGGATTCGATCCCGGGTCTCCGGGATCGCGCCCTGGGCCAAAGGCAGGCGCCAAACCGCTGCGCCACCCAGGGATCCCTAATAGGTAGAATTCTAAGATGGCTCCCTGAACTCTACTTCCTGTCATTACCGCTGTGATTGTGTTATATTACATAACATAAAGGATTTGCAGATGGATATAAGTATACTAACCACTTGTCTTTAAAATAGGGGGATTAGCCAGAGAAGACAAACCTAATCACATGAGCCCTTGAAAAACAGAGTTTCTCCAGCCAGTTGCAGAAAGAAAAGTCAGATAATACCAGCATAAATGGGGACTCCGTACATGAGATTCTCCCCTGCTTACTTGAAGAAGGAGAGAGCCACAAGCAAAGAATCTGAGAAAAGCCTCTCAGAAGTGCTATCAACCCCCTTCCAATAGCCAGCATAGGAATAGGGCCTCAGTCCTACAACCACAAAGAACTGAATTCTGCTAACAATAAGAATGAATCTGGAAGCATATATTTTCCCCAGAACCTCTAAAAAAGAGCCCTGCCAACGCTTTGATTTTGGCCTTGTGAGATCCCAAAAGGGAACTCAATCAAGTTTATCTGGACTATGACCTATTGGGTTGTGAGCTAATATATAGGTGTTATTTTAACCACTAAGTTAGTGGTCATTTGTTATGCAGCAATAGCATACTAATATAGTAGATGACAGTGACAGATGGGGAGAGATTGATATGGCCAAGTAGTATAAGTCACACAGGGAAAGACATACAGATATTTAGAAGTACTACAATTTTAATAAAACAGCAGTGATGAAAATCTTTATCTAGAGGTATGTATTTTATTTATTTTTTTAAGATTTTATTTATTTTTCATGAGAGCATAGAGAAAGGCAGAGACATGGGCAGAGGGAGAAGCAGGCTCCATGCAGGAAGCCCAATGTGGGACTCAATCCTGGACCTCTGGGATCACACCCTGAGCCAAAGGCAGATGCTCAACCACTGAGCCACCCAGGCATCCCTAGAAGTATCTGTTTTATATGCAGATATAACAGATCCTCACACAATTAAAATCAGAAATAAGTATTGAAAACTGAACATTAATACTAAATATTAAGATGTAGAATGAGTGAGGACAGGGTTATGATGGCAGAGGAATAGGGTGACCCTAAGCTTGCCTCCTCATTGAACACAGCTAGATAAATGTCAAATCATTCTGAACACCAATGAAATTGAGCAGAAGTCTTAGAGAACAAAGCTGCATATCTACAAACAGAAAAAATGATCCATGGAAGTCTTATAACAAGCAGACTAGAACACACCTAGATCTAACTTCTTTATTTTTAAATTTTTTAAATTTTTATTTCAACTTTTTCTCTTTCTTTTCCCTTTTTTCCTCCAAAATGACAAAATTCACACCAAAAGAGAGAACAGGAAGAAATGACAGCTTGGGATTTCATCAATACAGTGATAAGTAAGATGTCTGAACTAGAATTTAAAACAAAAATTATAAACATACTAGCTGGGCATGGAAAAGGCATAGAAGGGACGCCAGGATTGAGTCCCATATCGGGCTCCCTGCATGGAGCCTGCTTCTCCCTCTGCCTGTGTCTCTGCCTCTCTCTCTGTGTGTCTGTGTCTCTTACAAATAAATAAATAAAATCTTTAAAAAAAAAAAAAAAGGGAAAGGCATAGAAGACACTAGAGAATTCCTTACTGCAAAGATAAAAGAGCTAAAATTTAGTCAGGCCAAAATGAAAAATGCTATATCTAAGATGAGATTCCAAATGGATGCCATAATAATAAGGATAGATGAAGCAGAGAAATGAATCGGTGATAAAGAAGATAAAATTATGGAAAATAATGAAGCTGAAACGAAGAGGGAAACAAAGGTAATGGATCATAAAGATTGACTCAGGGAACTCAGCAACTTATTAAAATAGAATAACATTCATATCATAGTAGTCCCAGAAGATAAAGAAAGGAAAAGGGTCAGAAGATTTATTTGAGCAAGTTATAGCTGAAAATTTCCCTAACATGGGGAACAACACAGACATCAAAATCTAAAAAGCACAGAGGACTCCCATTAAATTCAACAAAACCCAACCATCATCAAGGCATTTTATAGCTAAATTCACACAATATACGGACAAAGAAATAATCCTGAAAGCAGCAAGGGGGAAAACAAACAAACAAACAAAAAAACAACCTTAATGTACAAAGAAAGATGGATCTGGTTCACAGCAGATCTGTCCACAGAAACTTAGCAGGCCAGAAGACAGTGACAGGATATATTCAACATCCTGAATGTGAAATACATGCAGCTAAGAACACTTTACCCAGCAAGGATAAAATAGAAGGAGAGATAAAGAGTTTCCCAGACAAAAACTAAAGCAGTTCATGACCACTAAAGCAGCCCAGCAAAGAATATTAAAGAGGATTCTTTGAGTGAGGGGGAAAAAAAAGACCAAAAGCAACAAAGATTAGAAAGGAACAGAAAACATCACCAGAAACATGAACTTTACAGGTAACACAATGGCACTAAATTCATATCTTTCAATAATTACTCTGAGTAGAAATGGACTAAATGCCCCCATCAAAAGACTTAGAGTATCAGAACAGATTTAAAAAAAAGATCCATCTATATGCTGTCTACAAGAGACTCATTTTATTTTATTTATTTTTTTTTTTAAGAGACTCATTTTAAATATAAAGACACTTGCAGATGGAAAATGAGGGAATGGAGAACCATCTATCAAGCTGATAGATGTCAAAAGAAAGCTGGAGTAGACATATTTATATCAGACAAACTAAATTTTATAATAAAGACTGTAACAAGAGATGAAGATGACCATTATATCATAATGAAAGGGTCTATCCAACAACATGATCTAACAATTGTAATTATTTATGCCCCCAACTTAGGAGCACCCAAATACATAAATCAATTAGTAGCAAACACCAAAAAACTCCTTGATAGCAATACAATAACAGTGGAGGACTTTAATACCCCACTTTCAGCAATGGACAGATCATCTATTCAGAAAATTAACAAGGAAACAATAGCTGTGAATGACACACTGGACCAGATGGACTTAAGAGATATATTCAGAACATTTCATCCTAAGGCAGTGGAATACAGATACTTTTCAAGTACACACAGAAGAATTCTCATAAATAGATCACATACTGGGTCACAAATCAGCCCTCAACAAGTATAAAAAGACTGAGATCATACCATCCATACTTTCAGACCATAACACTATGGAACTTGAAGCTAATCACAAGGAAACAAATTGGGAAGACTACTGGGACACCTGGGTGGCTCAGTGGTTGAGCATCTATCTGCCTTAGGCTCAGGGAGTGATCCCACAGTCCCAGGATTGAGTCCCACATCAGGCTCCCTGAATGGAGCCTGCTTCTCCCTCTATCTCTCTGTCTCTCTGTCTCTCATGAATAAATAATAAAATCTTTTTTTAAAAATTGGGAAGACCACAAATATATGGAGGCTAAAGAACATCCTGCTAGAGAATAATTAACCAGAAAATTAAAGGCAAAATAAAAAAGTTACATGTAAGCAAATAAAAATGAAAACATGTAGCCCAAAACCTTTGGGATGCAGCAAAGGCATCCCTAAGAGGGAAGTATATTGCAATACATGCCAACCTCAAGAAGCAAGAAAAGTCTCAAATATACAACCTAACCTTACACCCAAAGGAGATAGAAAAGGAAGAGCAAACAAAGCCTGAAGCCAGAAGAAGGGAAATAATAAAGATTAGAGCAGAAATAAATTACATAGAAGCAAAAGAAACAGTAGAAGAAATCAACAAAACTAAGAGCTAGTTTTTTGAAAGAATGAAATTGATAAACCCCTAGGCAGACTTATAAAAAGGAAAAGAGAAAGGACCCAAATAAATAAAGTTATGAATGAAAGGGGAGAGATCACAACCAACCCCACAGAAATACAAACAATTATAAGAGAATATTATGAGCAATTATATGCCAACAAATTAGGCAATCTGGAAGAAATGGAAAAATTCCTAGAAACATACAATCTACCAAAAAGGAAACAGGAAGAAATAGAAAATTTGAGCAGAACCAAACCAGCAAAGAAATTGAAACAGACTCAAAAGTCTCCCAACAAACAAAAGTCCAGGGCCAGATGGCTTCCCAGAGGAATACTACCAGACATTTAAAGAAGAGTTAATACCTATTCTTCTCAAACTGTTCCAAAAAAATAGAAATGGAAGGAAAACTTCCAAACTCCTTCTATGAGACCAACAATACCTTGATACCAAAACCTGACAAAGACTCCACTCAAAAGGAGAATTACAGACCAATATCCCTGATGAACATGGATGCAAAAATTCTCAACAAGATACTAGCAAATTGAATCCAACAGTATATCAAAAGAATTATCCACTGTAATCAAATGGGATTTATTACTGGGCTGCAAGGTTAGATATATTCACAAATCAATGTGATATACCACATTAATAAAAGAAAGGGTAAGAACCATATGATCCTCAATAGATGCAGAAAACAGCATTTGACAAAATACAGCATCCATTTTGATAAAAACCCTCGACAAGGTAGGGATAGATGGAACATACCTCAACATCATAAAGGATACATATGAAAGACCCACAGCTAATATCATTCTCAATAGGGAAAAACTGAGAATCTTTCCTCTATGGTCAGGAACAAAACATGGATGCCCACTCTCACCACATAGTACTGGAAGTCTTAGCCTCAGCAATCAGACAGCAAAAAGAAATAAGAGACATCAAAATTGGCAAGAAGAAATCAAATTTTCATTAATTGCAGATGACATGATAGTCTATGTAGAAAACCCAAAAGGCTCCACCAAAAAATTGCTAGAACACATGAATTCAGCAAAGTCTCAGGAAATAAAAACAACATACAGAAATCTGTTACATTTCTAGACACCAATAATAAAGCAGCAGAAAAAGAAAGCAAGGAATTGATTCCATTTGTAATTGCACCAAAAACAATAAGATACCTAGGAACAAACCTAAACAAAGAGGTAAAAGATCTGTACTTTGAAAACTCCAGAACACTGATGAAAGAAATTGAAGATCTGTACTTTGAAAATGATAGAACACTGACGAAGAAATTAAAGAGGACACAAAGAAATGGACACAAGGAATGCTGGTGGATTGGAAGAACAGACATTGTTAAAATGTCTATATTACCCAAAGCAATCTACATTTTAATGTAATCTCTATCAAAATACCACCAGCATTTTTCACAGAGCTAGAACAAACAATATTAAAATATGCACAGAGCCACAAAAGATCCACAGTAACCAAAGCAATTCTGAAAAAGAAAGAAAAAACAGGAGGCATCACAATACCAGACTTTAAGCTACATTACAAAGCTGTAAATCATCAAGACAGTGTGGTACTGGAACAGAAACAGACGCAAGAATCAATGGAACAGAACAGAAAACCCAGAAAGGGACCCACAACTACATGGTCAACTAATCTTCAACAAAGCAGGAAAGGATATTCAATGGAAAAAAAGACAGTCTCTTCAACAAATGGTGTTGGGAAAACTGGACAGGCACACACAGAAGAATGAAACTGGACCACTTTCATACACCATACACAAAAATAAATTCAAAATGGATGAAAGACCTAAATGTGAGACAGGAAGCCATCAAAATCTTCAAGAATACAGGCACCAACCAGAAGACCTCTCTGACCTCAGTCATCACAACTTCTTACTAGACACACCACCAGAGGAAAAGGAAACAAAAGAATGAACTATTGGGACTTCATCAAGATAAAAAGCTTCTGAAAGAAACAACAAAACTAAAAGCTAGCCTACGAATGGGAGAAGATATTTGTAAATGACATGTGTGAAAAAGGGTTAGTATTCAAAATCTATAAAGAATTGATCAAGCTGACCCAAAAAACAAATAATACAGTCAAGAAATGGGCAGAAGACGTGAACACTCTTCCAAAGACATCAGATGGCTAACAGACACATGAGAAGATGCTCAATATTACTTATCATCAGGAAAATACACATCAAAACCATAAAGAGATACCATCTCACACCTGTCAGAATGGCTAAATTAACAACACAAGAAACAACAAATGTTGGTGAGGGTGTGGAGAAAGGGGAATCCTCTTGCATTGTTGGTGGGAATGCAGACCTGTGAATGCAAAGTCAGTCTGGAGAACAATATGAAGGCTCCTCAAAAAGTTTAAAATAGAACTTCATATGACCCAGCAATTGTACTACTAAACATCTACCCAAAGGATACAAAAATATAGATTTGAAGGGGTACATGCACCCTGATATTTATAGCAGTATTATCAACATTAGCCAGATAATGGAAAGAGCCCAAATGTCCATCAACTGATGAATGGATAAAGAAGATGTGGTGTGTGTATATACAAATGCATGTACATACATATATTACTTGTATATTCCTCAGCCATCAAAAAGAATGAAATCTTGCCATTTGCAACAACATGGATGGGGCTAGAGTATATTATGCTAAGCGAAATAAGGCAGAGAATGACAAATATCATATGATTTCACTCATTTGGAATTTAAGAAGCAAAACAGATGAGCATATGGGAGAGGGAAAAATAAAGAGACAGGGAGATACACCATAAGAGACTCTTAAAGATAGAGAATAAACTCAGTATTGATGGGGGAAGACGGGGAGGGGAATGGGCTTAATGGGCAATGGGTATTAAGGAGGGTTCTTGTTATGATGAGCACGGGGTGTTGTATATAAGTGATGATTCACTGAATTTTACTCCTGAAACCAATATTGCACAGTATGTTAATCAACTAGAATTTAAGTAAAAATTTGGAAAAAAAGGATGTAAAATGAACTTTTCCCATGTCACAAGTTTTTCATTATCACTCATTAATTTCTAAAAAATAAAATTAATTTTATCTAAAGGTTGAATCTTTGTATATTTATAATAATATTAATTTTATCGTAAATATGAACTGTGATAGATAAGTGGATAGACACACACATAAATTAAATAAAATTAATGAGCTTTCAGTATTTTATCAGTATTTCCTTCCCATCAAGGAGATTTCTATCTGTTTTATAAATTACACATTGGTAAAAACAATTTTAATTTATCATTCGTTGGTCTTATTATTTCTATAACAAATCTAAATTAACTTAGAGAAAATATCACCTCATACATTAATTGACTAATTAAATCAATTATAAATTTTAAGATAGAATTATGATTACAACTTATATGCAAAAATCATGTTTTGTAATTTTTTGTGTGTGAGAATGAAAAGGCCTTCCTTATAATTGCTGTGATATGAAGGAGCATCTGCTGCAATGATCAAATTTTTCAGATCGACTTATCATTTTAATGAACCAAATAAAGCCATTATCTCAATGACATATAATTCATAGAACTTCTAAAATCTCCATGATTAGGCAATATCAAGGTGCCTTAGAAATAGCCTGGAACTTCTGACTAATAACCAGTGATTTCTGAATTTACTTGCAATTCACTTATTCAAGTAATTTTGCACTAAATTCCTTTTTTTCAGAATTCACCACTCAATTAGAATTTTATTACTTCCTGGCTATGAGGTATATTTAAATGCTAATTCCATTTGCCATAGTATTAGAAACAACTTCTATGTTGACAATGACAAAAAAAAATATTGTTGTGAAAAACTTTAAAATATTTAAATAAATGAAGAGATATACCATAGTATTAGATTAGAAGACTCAGTATTATTAAGATGTCAATTCTCCCTAAATTCATGTATATATTCAATGCAATCCTAATCATAATCCCTTAGATTAGAGATCTTTAGGGAATTTTACAAGCCAACATTTCAATTACCTTGGAAATAAGATGTTCCTCAATTGCCAAAAGAGTCTTGAAGAAGAAAAATAAAGCTGGAAGACTGAGATTAGGTCACCTCAAGACTTGATCAAAAGCTACAGGAATTAAGACAGAGTGGCACTGGCATAAGGACAGAGAAGCAGATCGATGTCACAGAATAGACAATTCAGAAATAAACCACACTTCCACATTCCATTGATTTTCAGCAAAGGCACCAAAGCACCTCAATGGGGAAAGAAAATCCTCTCAATAAATGGTTCTGTGGTATCTAGATACCCATATGAGATAGAGGGGGCGGGGGGAGAGCCCCATCCTCTCTGAAACCATACACAAAAAATTCAAGATGAATTTTAGACCTACAAGAAAAGCTAAAACTCTAGAGCTTCTAAAAGAAAACACTGGAGAATATCTTTACAAATTGGGAAAGGCAAAAAATTAAAAGGGAAGTCACAGAAGGGAAAACATATTTGCAATACATATCTGATATTCTGTATCCAGAGTATAAAGAATTCCTACAACAAAGGAATAAATAGACAACCAAACAAAAGGAAAAAAAAAAAAACAGAAAGGCGCAGAAGACTTGAACAGACACTTCAAGAGAAAAGATATACAAATGTCCAATAAGCACATGAAAAGGTAATCGCATCTTTATCGTCGGGAAAATGCAAAATAAAATCGCTAGAACGACTAAAATTGAAAAGACTGACAACACCTACTGTTGAAGAGGATGTGAATCAACCAGAACTCCTGCACATTGCTGGTGGGAGTATAAAATGCTACAGCCACTTTGGAAAGCAATTTGGCATTTTCTTGTCAAATTAAACATACACCTACCCTCTGACTCAGCATTCCCACTCCTAAATCCTTACCCCCTCCAAAAAAGAAAAGAAGGAAAGAAAAAGAGAAAGAAAAGAAAACATATGTTCACAGGAAGATGTTTACAAGAATCCTCGCAGTAGCCTTAACTAGAAATGACCCAAACATCTTACATCTATAGGGAGAATGAATAAATACAATGAAACACAATTCATCAATGAAAAGATAGAAATTGTTGTAATAGGTACCAACACAAGTGAATTTAGAAAACACTATGCTGAGTGAAATAAGCCAGACACAAATCATACCATATGATTTAATGTATATGAAGTCCAAAAACAGGCAAAATTCATCTGAGCTGATAGAAAATCAGAAAGAAAATCAGGAATGGTGCTCTACTGTGACAGGCAATGGATGCAAGAGTGGCTTCAGGGAACTTCTTGGACTCCTGAGACAGTAATATCTTGCTTTGGCTAGTTGTTAAATGTGTGCATGTACAATTGTCACCATCTTTTGTAGTGCACACTGAAGATCTATGCACCTTACTGTATACAAATTATACCTCAACACTCTGCCTTGCCAACAAAAGACTGAGAAAATATGACCCTTTGTTAATGCTAATTGGTGGATATATGGTGAAGACTTATTCTCTGAATGTTCTTATATTTACAAAAACCTCTAAAATATTTTAAAGTTAAAAGTTTTTACAAATATATCTAAGTCAAATAACTAGTTCCTGTTCACAGGGAGTTTGCAAAAATAATGCAGAATCAGATACGTAAATAAATGTTTGCCATTCATAAGGACTATTGTACCAGCAAAGACTTTCTCAGATTTCCAAGGCACTAGTGGGTCTGGATACAAGAGAGTGGATCTGAAGCAGGAGACTCCTAAAACCCTCATGAGCATACTTTGGAATATGCCCACAGTGTACCAAATACGTAGGCCTTGGTCTTGGACCACCAAAATTTATAGAAAGCAAATAATGATAATAATAATAAATATTTTTAACTTGTTCCTTTTGAAATATGTGACATTTACATGTTTACTGTATACACCCCCTTTGAGTAGCTCAGAAACAAGTGAGCTCCACACCTACCTGCAAAAATATTGAACAAAAATAGGCAGTAACCAGATGGCACCTGCTGATAACAGCACTGTCTGAAAGCCACATCACAGATCACACAGGTGATGAGTCTGCTTTTCATTCTCCTTGTTCTGGGCCCCAAAACTGCTCTACCCTGAACTCTAAGGTCACACAGTGACTGTTTTTCGCTTGAAACTAAGTGAGTCAACAGTTGGGTTTCAACTAATGAGGGAGAGGAACCTCTGAATACCAAACCTATGCCTGAGTGGTTTTTGTTGGATGTATAAACCCTGCCTTCCTTTAACCACAGACAAAAGTGTTCAGTTGAGCTAAATGCCAACTCCACTTCTATCCCTCTGGATATTTCAGATACTGTTTCCTTGAAGCCACACCAGCAGAGAAGTCAGTACTTAAGCAACACTGCTTTGGTGCCTTAAGTGTTCATGAACTGCCCCTGACAGTATTAGACTGGTTTTAAGGATGGCATTGAGGACGTTGCCCATGACATCACGAGGTCTTATGCATGAAGATCTACCAGAGACCCCTCTCCAAGGCATTAGGGTATTAGGGCAACCCCTTGAATGGTACTGAGTCGATACATGAATCCTTCCATAAATGGTGATCTCCTCTTTACTTTGCCTCTACAAAAACTCAGAATTAAATCTGCAATCCAGTTCTAGCAATTTTCCATAAACTTATTGTATGATTTATTCTTATATACTTATTTTATCATGATATATTACCGCATTCATTTCTGTTAGCTTCCCGAAATCCATTCTGGGGAAAATAAGATTATAAATAATTAAGTTTACAAATTCATCAATCATATAGCAATTTTTATTTATTTATATCCATACCTACTTTCAAAAAAGGCTTTAAATGTCTCCATCAGGTATATCTAAAAATAAATTGAAACTCAGACTGTATTTACCACAGTTTCATTTTGTTTCATGAAGATATCACATATGTATAGACCATTTGGATGAATGCTTAATGAGATACATAAAAGTAAAACAGCAAATTATTTAATGCATTGGGATAACTTAAGCTGTAAATTGGGTTTTTTCCTTAGGATAATTAAGAACAAGAATAAAGAATATCTTTTCTGATATGTATATATATAGATGGACAGATGTCACTGAGTACTAGACAAACTAGTTTCCAATATCTTGACAGAGTGAGGACCCCTAGGTCTTAGCCACGACTCTGAGGGATATAAGAGGAACCTCCAGGTTGATAAAATTAAATTTGCACCATCTCAAAAATATGGAAGGTTGAAATAGAAACTATAGTTTTAGAAAAGTAAAGTTCTATGACCTGCACACCTTAATTTGTATGCATAGAGAATCATAATGTGAAGCAGGATAATAAGCAGAATGTTTTTTCTATACACATGTACGAGCCTATCTGCAAAAATTCATGTATATACAATATTTCTCTGAGCAAATATTGGTAGGAAATGTAGAAGCCAGTTAGTGTTTAAAACCTAGATTTTACAAAAAAAAAAAAAAAAACTCTTTCTGCATATTTTCCTGTGGGATTAAAATTGTCATTGTTTGTTTTTATCAGAATAGTAGCATAGTTCTATTAATACTGGCATTTTTATTTTTTTAAAGATTTTATTTTATTTATTCATGAGAGACACAGAGAGTGAGGCAGACACACAGGCAAAGAGAAAAGCAGGCTCCATGCAGGGAGCCTGATGTGGGACTCGATCCCGGGACCCTGGAATCATGCCCTGGGCCAAAGGCAGATGCTCAACTGCTGAGCCAACCAAGCATCCCTAATACAGCCATTTTAAAATAAATGTTAGGAATACCACTTAGAACATTTAAAGGAATTGATAATGGTGTACTTCTCCAAGGAGAAAAATCTTTTACTGTAACTTCCAAGCATTTTAAAGAGTTTTTTCTTCTTTTTTCTTTGTTTTTGTTTTAGAGAGAGAGAGCATAAGAGCACGCAGGGGGAGGAATGAAAGGAAAGGAAGAGAGAGAGAGAATCCCAGGCAGGCTCCACACTGAGCACGGAGCTGGAGCAGGGGCTCCATCTCACCATGCTGAGATCATGACCTGAGCCAAAATCGAGTCCAACGGTCACCGGCAGAGCCACCCAGGCACCTCTTAAAGAGTTTTTCCTAATCAATTGTGAGCACATATAATAAGTTGAGGATAGACATTTTTGTTTTTAAGCAATGAGTTGCACCTGAAAACAGTTAAGTGACTATTGAAGTTGACACACTGGACCTATGACCAAAATATTCTACATACTGTTTGACTTTAAACATTGAAGGTCAATGTTTTGATCAAACCTTATATTGATCAATACGTGCCATTGTTTTACCATAATGAGCTATTTCTCCTTCACCCTTTTTTATCGTCACTTCCTCTTCTATAAATATAATGCACTTTCTATCTGTAGAATAAATTCTTTATTGTGCTGATTGTATCTAAAAACTCATTCTACTCCTGAAATAATGAGTCTGACACAGTGATCAGAAGAATTAGCAGAAACTAATGTTGTGCGTATGGGTCTCAAGACATAGAAGTGCACAGATCACAACTAGAACTACAACCTAAATCCCTCAGTGAATCCTTCACCTTGTCAAGTTAATGGCTTTGTCTGTGTGCTCCGGGCAGTTTGGTTTGGATCTGTGCCGTAGGACTTTCCCATCTTAGTTTTTACTATCATTTGCTAGTTGCGTGGGCATATCCCTTCTTGGACTCTAAGCTCCTTCAGGGCAGTAACAGTGTTATGTCAACCTTGTATCCCCCTCAGTATCCAGCACAGCTTTGTGCAGGACTGACCCAGAACAAGCATGCACTGAATTAAAATAATTTGCAATATGACCCAAAGGGAGATTCCATTTACCTAAGGTCTCATTTACAGTTGTTCACATAAGTGGACAACAAGCAGCCCAGCCAAGAACTGGCACAATATAGAAACCATGAAAAGCATCAAGCTACCTATTCATGTTTTCTCCTCTGCTGCTTGTCTCACACCTTAAATGACTGCAGTGCCAAGGCTCTGATGGAGTGCCCTTGCCATTAGCCTATGGCCATCTGTCATGCCAGGCTGTGAATGGCAGCAGGTCGAGGGATCTAGGCAAGGAGCCAGAATCAGGAAACCAGGATACAGACAAAACACGAGGGTCACATCAGTAACAGGGCTGGTCAAAAGTCATTAAACAAATAAAAGTCAAAAGGACAGTGACAGCAGAGGACAGAGAATGATGAAAGACCCGACAATGAACAAATGGGAAATCAGCTGAAGTTGAAGTTTGGTCCAAAGTAGAGGGTTATTAAACCCAAATGAGGTTGCACACACAGATGCGGAGACAAACTGATGGGATTGAAAGAAGGTATTTGTCATATAGTTTTAAATAACAGTCCCATGACCAAACCTACCAGGCATTTTGAACTAACTATTCTTCAATAAATCTTGTAATGTCTCATAGGAAGCACAATTATATCACATGGTGTTATTGTCTGATAAAAACTTTAATTTGGGGGGATCCCTGGGTGGCTCAGCGGTTCAGCACCTGCCTTCGGCCCAGGGTGTGATCCTGGAGTCCCAGGATCAAGTCCCGCATCAGGCTCCCTATGTGGAGCCTGCTTCTCCCTCTGCCTGTGTCTCTGCCTCTCTCTCTCTCTCTCTCTCTCTCTCTGTCTGTCTCTCATGAATAAATAAATAAAATATTTTTTTAAAAAAAACCTTAATTTATTAAATTCAAACAATTTAAATAGGCCACAATTTTTGCCCACCTCTTTTGGATTTTTTCTGTATTGTAACACATCCGGAGCTTCAAAAAAATTAGGAGACGCTTGACTTAAGGAAGTATTCGAGAGGGCCCATTCTATACTTTGCTTTCATGGTGCTGACAAACAGGTATTCAAGCAAACAAGAATTCAACTATCCCCTAGCTCACCAACACTCCATCTGATCCTTACCCTGGTTTTCAAGGCCCTCCACAACCCGGCTCCAGCCTATTTTTCCAACTTTAACTCTTACTATTGGTAAAGATTAAGGCTATCCCTCCCATCTGCCCTTCTCCAATGGCAGAAGTAAAGAGGCCAGGAGTCCGATGAGCTCTGGGTAAGTCTCAGCCTCCCCCTCACCACTGACAGGAATAAAGAGGGAGCCTTTATCCCTGCCTGATCTTGGCACGACCTCCAATCCTTCCTCCCCTGCCACACTCACAGCCTTGCCACCACCATCTGCCTCGAAACCTTCGGGGGCAATCTCACCTTGCCCTGCATCCCTGTGCACATATGTCAGAGAAGCCTGTTCAGACCTCCAGGTCTAGACGTATCCCTGAAATCGTAATATCCTCCCCCAGCATCCTGCCCCTCCTTTTCCTTGATTTTTCTTTACTATATGTGATGTGAGACAGATTTTCTTACTGTATGGTTGTCTACATTCCTTTACTTGAATACAGCCTCTATGAGGACAGGAATTTGTATCTATTTGGTTTCCTGCAATATCTTTTCTGCTGAGAACAGTTCAGGGACATAATAGGCACATAAAAAAGATTTATCTAATGAATGAGTGAAAATAATCCATTTGGAGAGTCTGCTCTCCATCTTGGATGTAAGCAAATATCATACTGTTCCACCGCTCTGTTCAAACAGTTCCTGATGCTACAGCTGGGGGCCCGCCCTGGCTCCTGTCTGCCTCTGTAAATCCTATCTGTCAAGACCCATCCATAATCCCTCCTCTGCTGGCAAGCTTTCTCAGCCTGTTCCAGCCTGCAGGTATCCTGTCCTCCTCTGAACTGCCATGGTACTTACTGTCATTTAACCATTAATCATCGTCCTGCCTGTGCCAGCTCTGCACAGTTATGCAGAGCCACTGTTTATATCCCTGCAGTTACTTAACTTATCGCTTTTAATTTGTCTTCTAAACTATATTGTAAAGTGATAAGGGCAGGAATCTCAATTTCATCCTTCCTTATTTGCCTTGCAAAGCCTTCCACAGAATAAGAGTTCAGCAGATTATTGTTGAATAAATGATTGAAGTCGTTTAAAACTGGGTCTGGAAGGAGGAACCAGGACAATTTTAAGTTATCTATTCTCAAGGATGGGATTGGAGCTGCTTTTTGTTGTTGTTAATCTTTTAGTAAAAATAGAGTAATAGATGTGAAAGTGTTTCGGGAAGTGTGTGTCATAAGTTAGGAACAGTACAACAAGTGTGAAAGTAAGCATGGGACAGACTTTATGATGTGGACCCTGTCTATCCAATATTGACTTAGTCTTCCTGCTGGCAGACCCTGACTTTGTTCAGGTGTCTACACTCAACCTCCACAGTTATGTGCTTCAGGGGAAATTATACAAGCCTTGTCCCAAAGGATCGGGTCCTGAATGCTCTTAGCTCACTAAAGGGCTCCCACGGTCTTTGCCATCAGTGGCTTCCATGTGATGCAATTCCAGACATTTGATGCAACCTAAACCAAGGAAATGTGAGACAAGCCCTTGGGGGATTTCTGGGCAAGATTCCTTGATCTTGAGAAAAATATATGAGTAAAAGCCCCATCTTCTACCTCTGGACATTGTTCTATCCAGGTATAACTGTTGTCACAGTTATTTTGTGACCAAGAGTAAGAGCAGCTCAAAGAAAAAAACCAACACACAGGAAAATAAAGGAAAGAGAGGAAGAGCTTGGGTCTTTGATGATATTGACGATCAGGTGAATTAACCCCCTTAAGAGCTATTCTTCTTTTAGACTTTTATTAATGTAATAATAAATTTCTAGATTTCAAGTTGATTTCAGTCAACCTTCTGCAATTTGCAGCCATAAGCATTCTATATGATACATTAACTTGAATATTTGCTCAAAAGGAACTAGAAACAAGATCTGTAAGTTAATGCTGATAGCAGCCTTAATAATAACAGCAAAACCCTGAAAACAACCCAAATGCCCATCAACTGGTACACGGTTAAGAAAATTATAGTATATCCATTCAATGGAATACTACTCAGTAGTAAAAAGGAAGAAACTCCTGTTATATCCAATAATATGCATAAATCTCAAAAGTAGTGTGCTAAGTAAAAGAAGCAGCCACAGATGATTATATATTGTATGATTCATTTTACCTGATATCCTAGAAAAGGAAAAACTATAGTGTGATAGCTAATTCTACACATCAGCTTGGCTAGGTCATGGTACCCGGTTTTGGGTACTAACATCACTCTAGATGCTGCTATGAAGGTACTTTTTTAATTGTAGTAAAGTACATGTAACATGAAGTTTACCATTTTAAATATTTTTAAGTGTACAGTCCAGTCATGTTAAGTACATTCCCATTGTTGTGCAACCAATTTCCAGAACTCTTTTCATCTTGAAAAACTGAAACTCTATACCTGTTGAATAATAACTCCCCTTTCCATTCTATCCCCATCCCCTGTCAACCATACATCTACGTCCCGTCTTTATTAATTTGACTTTTCTAGGTAACCCATATAAGTTAAATCATACTATTTGTCTTTTTGTGACTGGCTTTTCTCACTGAGCGTATCTTCAAGGTATACCCATGTTGTAGCATCTGTCAATTTCCTTTTTAAAGCTGAATAATATTCCATTATATGTAAATGCCATATTTTATCTATCCATCTGTTGATGGACACTTGTGATGCTTCCACCTTTTTGGATATTGTGAATAATGACCCTTGTACATGATGCTATTAATTGTACAAATATCTCTTCAAGATCCTGCTTTCAAGAATTTGGGGCATATAGTCAGAAGTGGGATTTCTGAATCCTGTGGTGTGAGGTAGTTTTTAGGTATGATTAACCTGTAAATCAGTAGAATTTGATTAAAACAGATTATCCTCCGCATTGTGGGTAGACCTCATCCAATCAGTTGAAGGCCTTAAAAGAACCTCTCCTGAGGTCCCTGCAACATAAACTCTAGGTCTCCAGCCTTAGGTTTGCCCTGCAGATTTTAGACTTGTCAACCCCATAATCTCATGAGCCAATTCCTTTAATCTCTCTAGATAGATAGTGATAGAGAGAGGTCGGCAGAAGTAGATACATCCCTTTGGCTCTATTTCTCTGGAGAACCCTAACTAATGCTGTGGGGACAGGAAACAGATTAGTAGTTGTCAGGGGACAGAATTGGGGGAAAACAGATTGACTACAAAGGAACACAAGAGAACTTTTGTGCATGAAGGGAATAATCCATATCTACACTGTTGAATACAGTAACCACTAGATACGTGTGGCTAGTAGCATTTGAAGTGTGACTAGTCTGAACTGAGATGTGCCATAATTATAAAAGACACATCAGATTTCAGAAATTTTGTATGAAAAAAATAATGTAAAATACGTCAATAACTTTTATATTGATTACACATTGAACTGTGATATATTTTTATGTATATAATTAAAAATATATTATTAAAATAAACTTCACCTGTTCTTACTTTTTTAATGTGTCTACTAGGAATGCAAGTTACATATATAGTTTATACTACATCTCTGTTGGACCACGCTGTTCTGTATCTTGATTGTGATATTGGGCATTACTGTTTACATTGACAAACCTCTTTGAACCGCATACTACAAAGGGTGAATTTTAATGAATGTAAATTATACCTCAATAAATTTCACTTTAAAATATGGGCTAAGAAAAAAAGAAACAATTTTATCATATAAAAATATTATAATATTCATATCATGCTCATTCCCACTGTTACATCTTTGCTTGTATTGTTTCCAGTGTCCAGAAATTAAACCTTATTCATCTTTTAAGAACTGGCCCATCTCATGCATTTTCCCCCTTCTTGCTCCTTCCTGTCACTCTGATCTGCCTCCTCTGAATCCTTACTGTACTGAGAGTCACTGTCTAACTCCTTCTTCATGACATGAAATTTGAGCTTGCTGGGCCAGATACCAGCCAAAAGAGGACTTAGAGGCAAGGATTGTATTCAAAGGATGATGCATTCAAAACCTTAGATCAAGCTGAGCTCGTTTTATTTTTTTAATTTTTTTAAATGTCATGCGATTTATTATTTTGGGGGGTTTTTATTTTTTTATGTAAATTTATTTTTTATTGGTGTTCAATTTGCCAACATATAGAATAACACCCAGTGCTCATCCCATCAAGTGCCCCCTCAGTGCCCATCACCCAGTCACCCCCATCCCCCGCCCACCTCCTCTTCCACCACCCCTGGTTCGTTTCCCAGAGTTAGGAGTCTCATGTTCTGTCTCCCTTTCTGATATTTCCCACTCATTTTTTCTCCTTTCCCCTTTATTCCCTTTCACTATTTTTTATATTCCCCAAATGAATGAGACCATATAATGTTTGTCCTTCTCCGATTGACTTATTTCACTCAGGAACTGGAGGGTATTATGCTGGCTGAGCTCGTTTTAAAGAATAGGGCTGAAAGCCAATTGCTCCAGCTCAGCAGCAAAATGTTTTCCAGGTGTTTTTGTGTATGCTAAGTGTGGCTTCCTAGTTGGAACAAGTTACCTAAAGCCAGGAACCATGTCTTATCCTTCTTCAGTAATGTCTGGAACACCAAATGCCCTTGAGCTTGAGGGTGACGATTACTGGATCTGATACCAACAGCATCCTTGCCTTAAGTGAAACCTGACTCTCCCAGGACTCCATATCCCTTGACACCATGAAGGGGTACCTGTTTATCTTCTCACATCTCATGTACCTTAGGATTTGTAGATGTGGTTGGTGTCTATCTATTCTTTATTGCTACTTCTAGAATCATACTCCCTCACCTTCCTGGAAAAAGAGAAGGAAAAAAAAAAAAAAACATGTTCTCTCGAAGAACATGAGTTTCTACTGTTCAATCAATCCTCTCCCTTTCCTCAGGATCAGATCCAAGAGCTGCACTGCACATGCCCTCACTTGTCAATTTCTTCAGTACCTGGTTCACATCTTACTCTCCACTCCAAGTCCTGCCAAATGGTGACTCAAATGCACAACCTAACCAGCCCAAAAACTGACCTCTGGTGATTAAAACTCAGCAGATAAACTTGGGGAATACGGAAAGAGCGAATTAGACTCCTCTTCCTCCTATTCCTTAATTCCATCCTTTCCCTCACAAGCCTGTAATAATCTGGGGAACCCACTGGAGGATGAGGAAAATTCATGCAAGAATAGAATGTAGGGAACATTAAAAGAGGTGAGGTTCTCAAGAAGCCTTCAGGGGGATGATTTGTTCCAAAAAGGCTTATGATTCCTTTTATAATTTAAACATTGATTATCCAATTAATATATGTTAATGTGAGAATATTGAATAATTACAGGTGAAGATAACAAAAATCAAAATGATCCATAATTTTACCAATGATAGAAAATGTCTATTAACATTTTAGTGAATATTTCTTCCCAAACTTCCCTGTCTAAGCATGTAAATTTTTCCTTTTAATAAAATGCCAAGTTAGTAAATATGCTACTTCATAACCAGCTCTTTGCATTTAAAGTAACATAAATATCCTTCTAAATTAATAAACATATTCTACGTTTTCACTTTTAATTTTGTATCAGAGTTTATTTAACTAATTTGCAATTGTTGGTCATTTAGCTCATCCATAGTTTTTTGTTACTATAAGGTGAATAAAATGAGCATCTTTGTAGCTAGATCTCTGTGCACATTCTTTTTTTTTTTTTTTAAGATTTGTTTATTCATTTTAAAGGGGAGGATGAAGGGGAAGAGGGAAAGACCTTCAAGCAGATTTCTGGCTGAGCGTGGAACCCAGGGCAGGGCTCCATCTCACAACCCTGGAATTACAATCTGAGCCAAAATCAAGAGTCAGCTGCTCAACTGACTGAGCTACCCAGGCACCTCCTTTGTGCACATTTTTAATTTCCTTAGGATAAATTTCTAGAAGTAGAATTTCTGGGTTAAGGAATTTGTAATGTTACATATATATTAATATCTAAGCATATTTTAGATAGAATATCTAAAATCTGTAAACAACCACCTCTTTTTACATGTTCTTAGATTATTATTTGACAGGATTCCCTAAATGACATCAATAAGTAACCAAGCTTCTATCAATATTAATATAACTTTTGTTTATATATTCATTCTTAAAGTTGATAGCCTTTCTCATATTCATTCAACAAACATTATTTAGGCCCTACTCTGTGCTGGGCACTATGCCAGATGCTAGGGATAGGAAGTGAGTAAGACACATGGAGTAAAGATCACAGTGTGACTCAGTATACTTTTCATGGGGTTGGGTGCCTGGGTGGATCAGTCAGTTAAGGGTCTGCCTTCAGCTCAGGTCAGGTCATGGTCCCAGGGTTCTGGGATCGAGTCTTATATTGGGCTTCCTGCTCAGTGAGGAGCCTGTTTCTCCCTCTCCTGCTGCTGCTCCCCATGCTTATGCATACTCTGTGTCAAATATATAAAATCTTTAAAGGATATATATATATATATCCTTTAAAGTATATATATATATAAAGTATATATATACTTTTATATATATATACTTTTCATGGGACTATAGAGGAAGGTGAGTCTAAACTGACCTACATTGGCCAGTAAAAGCTTCATAGTGTCAGATATGATGTCTAAATGGAACTTTTAGGAAAATCATCAAATGTACCAGGTATCCCAGGTGGCCCAGGAAAGGAAAAGCATCCCAAGCAAAGAAAAAAATACGTGCAAAGGATAGAAACATCAATGAACAGGTCATTTTATATGACTAGACCATACACTACTGGAGCCATGCCTGAAACCTGATAAACACTAAAAATACTTGTTGGTAGTGAGGAAGTTCTATATAAAGACTGTAGTACCGGATCACTAATACCACTAATTGATTATTGTTCTTTCTTTATTTTTCATTAACCTTCTGTAGTACTATTAATTCTGAATAAACTCACTCAGTTCGATTTTTCTGTTTGTGCCAAGGAATTAATGTTTTTCCTAGTCAAAAGACAAGTCCTTCCCCACTATCTCAATGTTTTGGGTAAATTCTATACAAGGGTACAAATGGTTATAGTTCAGACCCCACCAGCCCCAAGGGAATGCACTTTTCTACCCTAGAGGACATCCTTGACCAACACAATTGACCCATTTTTCAGATGTTATACTCCTCCACAATGAATAGGAGGAAAAAATTATCTTTCAGTTCTGTGTGTACTGAAAACTTTTCCAAATAGGATAACTCTTTTCATGAATAGATAAAGAAGATGTGGTTATGTATACAATGGAATATTACTCAGCCATTAGAAATGACAAATACCCACCATTTGCTTCAATGTGGATGGAACTGGACGGTATTATGCTGAGTGAAGTAAGTCAATTGGAGAAGGACAAACATTATATGTTCTCATTCATTTGGGGAATATAAATAATAGTGAAAGGGAATATAAGGGAAGGGAGAAGAAATGTGTGGGAAATATCAGAAAGAGAGACAGAACATAAAGACTCCTAACTCTGGGAAACGAACTAGGGGTGATGGAAGGGGAGGAGGGCAGGGGGTGGGGGTGAATGGGTGACGGGTACTGAGGGGGGCACTTGATGGGATGAGCACTGGGTGTTATTCTGTATGTTGGTAAATTGAACACCAATAAAAAAAATTATTAAAAAAAAAAGAATATCCCTACTGCCCTTTACATTAAGTGGTAATTTGTATTGGTCAAGAATAAATACCCCTACTCTCCTGAAAAAAAAAAAAAAAAAAAAAAGGATAACTCTTTTCTTACTAAGTACTGTCTAAAGTCCATTACTATACCAAAGAATACAATGCTTCACTACAGTTCAAATAGAGCCAAAAAAGTAGGTTTTCCATTTTTTTGTACAGCTTTACCATACTCAAAGCACTTTCACAAATTGCTCAGCTGAGCCTCAAAACAACCTTGATAAGTCTTGAGACTCAAAACAACCTTGAAATATTAGCCACATTTGTGCAAAGAAGGAAACAAAAAGACGGTGATACATAACTTATCCAAATTTACGCAATTATTATGACTAAGACATTCTGCCCAAAAGTCAGTTTGGCCATCAGCTAACCTAGGAAGCCTTCTGAAAGTTTTTATAAAAGATTGGACTAATTATGCTTCCTCTGGGTTCCCATTGCCCTTGTTCATGTCTACCAAGCACTCATTTTACCAGTGCTTCTCAAATTGTAATGTGCATGCAAATTACCTAAAAATCTTGCTGAAATGCAGATTATGATTCCCTTGAATCACTGGGAAAGGGCCTGAGAGTCTGCATTTCTAACAAACTCCTGAGTGATGCTGATCCTGCTGGTCTGAGGCATTCCAGTGGATCATTACAGCTCAGTGGGTTTGTGTTTCTTTTTTTTTTTTTTTTTTATTCTCCTGCACGCCACTGTAAGCTTCATAAGGCCATGAACTATGCATTATTAATCACAGCATTCCCAGTATTTAGTTCAAGATTTGACAGGTAATAAAAGGCCCGGTAAATGTGAAATGAATTAATGAATAAGTGAATAAATGAATAAGTGAAATCAATGTTTTTAGCTGAGAGCTGTTTCTCCTGTTTCACGCTGTCTCTCAAAAACATGGGCCAGGACCACTTTTCCCTTTTGACTACCACATTAGATAAGATAAACTCCAGCTTCCTTAGGAAAATTCAAAAAAACCTAAAACACAGTGAAGGATTGTTTTTCTTGCTCTCTAAATTCACTCGAGTGTTTCCACTTGAGGTAGGAAAGGGAAGATAAGGAGTGCTCTCCTCTACTCATTCAGAATCCAAGCCGACAGGAGCTTACCAACTACAGCATGATGCATTCAGAGTCACCTTCAGAATCAAGATCTAACTGGCAGGTGAGGCCTGGAAATAACCCATCACATCTGCCTCTATTCCAAGAGAATCTGGGAAACATTGCCTTTGGCTGGATAGTCACTCCCTAGGAACAATATACTGGAGAAGAGAGCAAGAATCTCAGGTGGGCACAGCCCCTTCGTCTCCTGTACAAACCCCCATCTCTACCCACTGATCTTTAAAGACCTCCACACTTTCCCAGATTATATGGCCTAATCCATAATTTTCCCTTTCCTGGATTTCCTTTACCCCAAACAAACTCCATCTGTTTATCTATCAGTTGCACATCTCAAAAGATTTTTATGCAGTTTTTTTCAGATCTCCCAAACAAATATATTCTCTCCCTTTTTTGAATCTTTCTAATGCTTTATACTTTTCAAATAATGTCTAACACCATTCTATGATGCTTTTCAGTTATGGGTGTACTTTTAAGTTCCCAAAGAGCAGGGACTCTACCTCAATCAACTTGGTGGCCCTCTTGGCATCTAGCAGGAAACCAGTTACTCAGCAGATCGTGGCATTTGTAAGTCAAACTAAAAACATAGAGTAAATATAAAGAGTTTTTTTCTGGTAGCAACCTTGTTCTATGTTTTCCAACATGGAAGACAGCCATAACTCCAAAAGTAAAAGAAAGTAGAACTATCCGTGCACGAAAGCTACACATATAGCTAGAGCCATGGCATAAAATGAAATACTTCTGGTTCATATACTTCCACTGAGCAACACTGCATTTTATACACTTCTTTAATGGTTCAGACGTATAGTTCTTAACATCACATGGAGACTCATAACCTTCAGAATACAGCATGAATCAGCTGACTGCACAGCAAAGAGAATATAAAATGCCATCAAGAATGTCCTAAACTGGAACAGTAAACTTTTAAAGTACAAACAACTCATCTGTTAGCAGCCTGGTATTTGGTTGTCTGGAAAGTAAATACATTAGAGAGATGTCTTTAAAAGGGATTCTATTACCTGTGTAAGTCAGCGATTTTCAAGCAGGTGTGTAGGGCAGCTCCAGGGAAGAGGTGCTGTGACCCGGCCTTTTTGCACTAGATGGTACCTAAGCAAGCCATGAGTCCAAGCATGAAGAGCTTTCTAATCACCAGCCCACAAATCTGTAATCATTTCCTTAGGCTAAGCCAGATTTGTCCTCATTTACCCAGCTTGCGGGGCAAGAATTCTTAGATAGACTACCTATAGGAGAGTATCATTAAAAACATAAATCCGAGAACAAATTATATCCTGCATTATCTCACCTTTTTGGTTTTTCAGAACCTTGCCTAAGCGGCCTGGTTTTGCCCAAGGGTGCTCCAGGGAAGCCAGTGTCCGGGCTTAACAGCCCACTGAGGAAAACAGTCCCTGCTTTGGCTTGAAGAAGGCTGTTGCTTTTCCTCTGAAACCTGGAATTGCAGCTCTGCGCAGCTCAAACTTTCCAGGGGGCACATGTGGGAATGTAACTTAGGGAGTCTCCCCATGGGACTCCTTACAGTTCCCTTCTGGTTCCCTGACTCCCATCCACAGAGGGTGGGGAGAGACGGGAGAAGAAGTAGGCCACCCCAGACTGGGGGTGGGGTGGGGTGAGGTGGGGTGGGGTGGGAGTGGTGGGCAGGTTTAGTCAGCCAGGGAGCTTCTGGGTGGTTCTCCTGAGCAGCTGCAACTCCAGGAGCTCTCTGCACCTGCCGGCCAGAACCTTCCAGGTGCAGGTGCACAGGCCGCACCAAAGCTCCCCGGCTCCCGAAACCTGTCCCCCACCCCCCCCCCACCCCTGCCAACCTGGAGTGGCCACTCTTCCTTTGCCTCGCCTTGCCCTGTGTGTTGGGGGGCCAATTTCAGATTATACCAGAGAAGCTCCGGAAGTTGCAAAAACGTTTCCACCAACACTGCACACCCACGTGAAAACCAGAGTACAGGAGAGAAAAGGGAAGAAAAAGGTAAGCTTGAGTCAAGTTTCTTTTGGGGAAAGAGGGTGGAAAAAAAGAAAGAATCAGACTGAGAGCTTTCCACCTTAAACAAACAAACAAAAAAAAAGTGCAATCCCTGCACCACCCCCCAATATGCGTAAAGGAGTATCAACACGGTTCTGATAGCTCCTCTTGATTACTTTGATCTTTATCTCTCGGCAGGGAAATATAAAGTGTGAAGCTTTTTCCAAAGAGTTTTGGATACCACAATTTTACAAATTGTCCTGAGGATGGGCTTTCCCCCCCCTACAGAAGCTCGGGGCTTTAGGAAATAGCTAACACCTATGACTATCAAATCAAAAGGCAGGATTTCTGGGAGTTATGACAAGTAATCCAGCACACTGGGTTTATCAATTACGCTTACTAATTAATTTACCGATTCACTTAAGTTGTCCATTAAAGGGGCATTTTGAGGATCTTGCCTCTGATCATGGGGGATCCTGCAGGGGACACAAAGATAAGTAAAGCAGTAAAGTGTCGGTCCTTACCTTCAAGAGGTTAATTGTCTATTTGGGGATTTGCTCTGTGGCTCTTGAGATAGCGTTTATGGCTGCAGGAAAAGAGCTTTGTTCAAAAGAAAGGGGAGCGCATGAGAGTTTGGAGGAGGGAAAGAAGGTATCTGGTTGGATGGAATGAAAAAAACACTATAAAATGGGCAGGTTTGAGAAAAGGCAAAATTTGGAGGATAGCTAGTGTTTCGTCAAAAGGAAACAGAGGCAAGGTAAGTGTAAAAGGACCGCTCGAACAACAGCACTCATCATCACCATCAGTCTGGCATCTATGGAGGCCTCACTCCACGGTAGGCACTGTGCTAACTCCTTTACGTGTGTGTTCGCCTCTAATCTTCACAACCACACTTTCAGTCTATTATTGTCTCCATTTTACAAAAGAGGAAACTGAAACTCTGGTTAATTGCCCAGGACCATGGAGCTAAAAGTAGCATCATCTGAAACTGAGAATGTTTCAGGTAACCGTTAGGATCTAGCTTGAGTGGAGCTTTTAGTGCATATCTATAAACTAAATGATAAGAAGTCTAGAAATGCAGGTCAGAATTTCCCAAGGTCCCAAATTCTAGATCAAAGACTGTTGCCAGGCAGCGGGCAGCCACAAAAAGGTTTTTGAACAGGTTTTGACATTACTTGGGTCAATGACATTGTAGAGACAGAATGGAGGGGAGGGATCTGGGGAGGACGGTAAGACCAAGAAGTCATTGGCAATTTCTCGGGTTAGAAGCAAACTCAGGGTGAAGGCCTCAATGATGAGGTGAGGTGAGAGATATGATAAACATAAGAAGGTCAACTCACCAGAACGTGTCGACTAATGGATGGAGCTCTGGAAATCTTTAGAGAAAATAGGAAGTCAACAGTGACTCTCAGATTTGGGGTTAAAGGCTGAAAGGATGGTTTCAGAAGTAGAAGTAGGTAAGAAAAGATGATTGAAGGGAAGATAATGCCTGTGAGTCCTCCTCCACCTGCTGCTCTTTCTCCTCCTGCTTCTCCTCATCTTCCTCCTCATCAACACCATCACCATCATCATTCTCTACAAATGATGGCACCTGGTTTGTTCCGGGGAGCATTCTAAGCATTTAACACGTATTAACTAATTTAACAGTAAAAGCAGCACATGAAGTACGTGCTGATAATACTCTTGTTTTGTAAATAAGAAAATGGAGACACATAAGTGCCAGTGACTTGCCCAAGGTCACATCATCCACAAGTGAGCAGTGGAGCCAGAATTACAAGTCCAGGCATTCTGGCGTCAGGGCCCATCTTGAAATTGTCAACACCGAGTGAGGGGCAGGCATCAAAATGTTGTTTTTGTCGGACTTTCTTGATTGCTGTTTCTCAACAATGTACATACGGGGCACGAGGACCAGTAAACAACCACGTACTTGCAGGGGGCACCTCTAGCCTGCATTTTACAAAACAGCCGTTCTGAAGCCTTTCCTCCTTTTTCCATCCCACTCTCACAAGTGCCAGGATTTTGTCCACATGCACCTTGCAGTGCTCCATTAATTTTCCAGAAGCAGCCTGCTGCTACCTGTCTCCCTGTCCGAATAATCTTCATTCTGCCCTTTATAAGGAATAGGGATCTTCTCTCCTCTACAGAAGAAGTATCTGACCTTTCCCACTCTCATTGCTCTGATCTAATACATCTGGGCGATGAATGGCTGCCTGGTGTCCTCTTTTCTTTAACAGGGCAATTTGAAAATATTTGCATGCAGAGTGTTTGGAGAGCCCGGCTCTTGCTGTGGTGCTGGCTACAGAGGAACTGTCTTCATTCTGCTCAGTTAGAGTCTCCTCCAGCATCTTGGGGTGATACAGTTAATTGATTTCCTTGTTTCTCTTCTCCTGGTTCCACCACTATGGAGTTGGACTGTGTGGTGCCATGAGCAGGGATTGGAGGGAAGGGAGGCAGTGCCCAAGGAGAGAAGGACGAGAAAACGGAGAGGCTGCTGAGTATGAAGCCAGGAAGGGACGCCTGACATCTGGTAGCCTGAGTGGCCGAGTAAGGCAGCAGCTGGCCTGGGCCTTGCCTCCTGACTCCAGGGAGTGCAAAATGAGCTAGAAAGATTGAGAGGACACAAAATCAACAGTACGCATCATTCTGGCCTGGCATAGCCATTGCACTTGCACAGGACTCCAAGCCCACCAGGCACATGGGGCTAAGCACTAACTGATACTTTAGGATCCCACCCCCCAAAATTTATTATGATAAATATTTTTAAACATACAAAATAGTCGAAAGATTGGTATGTTAATCATAAGTATCAGCACTGCCTAAATTGAACCGTGGTTAATATTTTTGTTAACATTTTACCATATTTGCTTTATTGGTGTGTGTACTGAAATACCTAAGTATATATTTATATATGCGTATCTATTTGTTTTACTGAACCATTTGAAAGTACGCTGCCAACATCATGGCCCTTTATTCACAATCACTTCAGCTTACCTCTGAGAGAAATTAAAATGTTCTCCTTAAAGACCCCAATTCCATCACACCTCAAAAGACGAATAAACATTGTAAAGTCATCCAATATTTAGACAATATTCAAATTACCTATATCGTCCCAAGTACATATTATCAAGGTTTGTCTAAGTTCAGCTTTGCATGGCTTCTTTTTAGCTTTTTTAAGTTTTCTTTTTGTTGTCATGTAACGTATGCATAGAAAAAAGAAAAAAAAGAAACAGCCCCCTGCCCCAAAAGAAACAAATTATATGCATCCAGCTCAGTTTTCACCAAGTGAAAACCTATGTGTAACTATCACTCAGATCAAGAAGTACAGTATTAGCAGCACCTCAGACTCCAGCCTATGCTCCCCCAACCAGAGTGCCTTTCTGAGGGTAACTACTGCTCTGACATCAGGTACCATCAATAATTTTTGCCTGGTTTTAAACTTTTTTTTAAGATTTTATTTATTTAATTATGAGAGACAGAGAGAGGCAGAGACAAAGGTAGGGGGAGAAGCAGGTGGGGAGCCTGATGTGGGATTCGATCCCAGGACCCCGGGGTCATGCCCTGAGCATGAGCATGAGTAGGCAGACGCTCCCCACTGAGCCACCCAGATGCCCTGGTTTTGAACTTTATATAAATGGACTCATATAGTTCACACTTTATTTTGTCTGCGCTTATGAAATGCATCAGGATTGTGTATGTAGCAGTAATTCCTGTATTCTCTTTTTTTATATACTATCACATTTTACTAATATTCTACAATTTATTTTCCCATTGTCGATTGGCCATTTGGATATTCTGTTTTCAAATGCATGCTAAGTCTAGGCACATTTTTAAATTAAGTTGCCCATCATTTTCTTATTAATTTATTAGTTGTTTTTATACAGAGGATGTGAGACCTTTGTTAAATATATGTATTCCAAATATATGCTCTCACAGTGGCTGGCCTTTCACTTTCTTAACTGTGTGTTTTTCTGAGGAGCTGTTTATTTTAATGAATTCCAATCTTTCCCTTTATGGGTAATGCCTTTTGTGTCCTTTTTAAGAACTCTCTGCCTACTCCAAAGCCATAAGTATACTCTCCTTTGTTATCTCCTATGAGCTCTACTCTTTTATCTTTTACACTTAGATTTACAATCCATCTGGATTTTATCTTTGTGTGTGACATTAGGTAAGAGTCAGATTCACTTTTTTCCAAATGGATACTCAATTTAACCATTCCATTTATTAAACTTTCTTTTCTCTCTTCACTACTATGTCAACATTGTCATATATCCAGTAACCTTGTATTGATAGGTCTATTTCTGGACCTTCCACTATTTGATCTACTTGTTTATCCCCCAAACAATACAGTATTGCCTTAATTACTGTAACCTCATAGTAAATATTAAAATTTGCTAGTATTAAGTCTCCCAGCTTTGTTCTTCTTCAGTATTACCTTAACTACTTTTGGACCTCTGCATTTACATACATAATTAAGGTTCAACTTCCTTTGAGAAAAAATATTTCATGGGATTTTGATTGGATTTTCATTTAATATATCAATCAATTGCAGACAAGCAGCATCTGTACAATATTGAATCTTCTAATCACAAACATGGAATTACTTTTCATTTAAGTCTGCTTTCATTTATCTCAGTGTTTTTGTTTATTTGTGTATAAAGTCTTTGTGCATCTTTCATTAGATTTAATTCTAGGCTTCTGATGCTTTCTGGTATTAATGTAAATAAATTATATATTTTATTCAAATTTTTCATTGCTTATGTAGAGAAATACAATTGAATTTGTATATTTACTTTTTATCTAGAAACGTAGTTAAATTTACTTTTTCATCTAAGTTGGATTTTTTTTAAAGATTTTATTTATTTATTTATTTATTTGAGACAGGGAGAAAGAGCACAAGAAGGGGGAGCAGCAGAAGGACAGGGAGAAGCAGACTCCCTATGGTCAGGGGATCTGATGCGGGGTCCATCCCAAGACCCCAAAGGTATGACCTGAGCCAAAGGTAGTAATACCTTTATCTTTTTTAAGTTTTTACTTATTTATTTGAGAGAGAGAGCACAAGAGGGGGGAAGGGGCAGAGAGAGAGAGAGAAGCAGATTCCCCCGCTGAGTAGGGAGCCAGGGCTCAATCCCAAGACCCTAAGATCATGACCGGAGCTGAAGGGCGATACTTAACTGAGTCACCAAGGTGCCCCAATAACTTTTCCTTGTTTTATTTGAACTAAACTAGCTTCTTGGCTAAAAATGTCAGTACGATGTTAAATGAAAGAGGCAATAACATAATTTCTGCGTTAATTCAGTCTCAAGGGAATTTTCAATATTTCACCACAGTAAAGGAAATGTACCGCATGTGTTTTGCAGACATCACGTGTCAGATTAAAGCAGTTCCCCTCTAGACTTAGATTCCTAAGAGTTTTATTCATAATCATAATTGGTTGTTGAATTTAATCAAATACCTTTATTGCATCTAGTGAGATGATTGTATGATTATTTTCATTATTCTATTTATGTGGGGTTTTTTGTTGGTTATTTTACTGTGAAACCACTTTGCATTCCTGGAATAAATCAAATTTATTATCATGTGTTATCCTTTTATTCACATTACTGGTTCAAATTGTTAGTATTTTTTGTAGAATTTTTTTGCATCTATATTTTTGAGAGAGATTGTCCTCTATTCTGATAATATTGTTGTTCCATTTTGGTTACCAAAGTTATGCTAGCTTCATAAGACAAGTTGGAATGTGTTCCCTCATTCTGTTCTCTGAAAGAGATTTTAAAAACTGATGTTATTTCTTCTTTAAATGTTTCAACATCTTCACTGGCGAAGCCTCTGGATCCAGAGATTTTTCTTCTTTGGGAAGACGTTTATTTACCAATAGATGTAGAACTATTTATATTTTTGTATCTTTTTGTGTAATTTTTGGGAAAGTATGGATTTCAATGGATTTGTCCATTTCATATGTATATCAAACATAGTAATAATATATTATTGTTTTAATGTCTTCTAACTATATTTTAAATATCTATATGAAATGTAGTTATGTCTTCTCTTTCATGCCGACTTCTGGAAATTTGTACTCTTTTTACCTTGATTAATCTTACTTGAGTCTGTTAATTTTATTAGTCTTTCAAAGAACCAAATCCTGATTTTAGTGATTTGCTTTATTTTATTTCACTAATGTCTGGTTTGATTTTTATTATTTTAATCTTTCTGCTTTCTTTGGATTTAATTTCCTTTTTTCTTCTAATTTTTGTGGTGGGTACTTAGATCATTGATTTTCAGCATTTCTTTTATAATAAAGCACATATGGCTATAAATTCACTTCTTAGCACAGGTTTATTTATATCCCACAAGTCTTGAAATGCCATCTTTTCAGTTCAAAATATTTTTTTGAATCATTCAATTCAAAATATTTCTAACTGTCATTGTTACATCCTTCTTGACCCATGAGTTATTTCCACACATTTGGGGATTTTGTAAGTTATTTTTTTTATTATTGATTTCAACCTTAATTACAATGTGATCCTACACTATACTCTCAATGATTGCAATTCATTCAAATGTGTTGAGATTTATTTTGTGACACATCGTATGATCAGTTTTGGTAAACGATCCATAGACGCTCGAAAATAGTATGTGTGGTTACATTGTCGAGGGCAGTGTTTCATATATGTCAATTAGTGTCAAAGAAAGAAATGTGATAATAGAAGCGAAGGTTGGAGTGGTGTGACTGCTGCAATGTGCCACAGGCAAGGAACGCAGGTGGCTTCTGGAAGCAGCAAAAGGCAAGAAACAGATTCTCCCCTAGAGCCTCCAGAAGGAACACAGCCCTGCTGATGCTTTGGTTTTAGCTCCATAAGATCCATTTCAGACTTCTTGCCTCCAAAACTCTAACATAATAGATTTTTGCTATTTTAAACCATGTTTTTGGTAATTTGCTACAGCAGCAATAGCAAACTAATATATCCATGTCTTCTTGCCTTCTTTTATTTTCAGGCTTTGTGCATCCCTATGTCTAAGGTACATCTCTTCTAAATAACAGTCTTTCTTTTATTCTTTTTCATATACATCTGACAATTTCTGTCTTTTTAAAGATTTTTATCTATTAATTGGGCAACTTAGATCTTTTTCATTTATTATAGTTATTGATGCACTTTATAACTAATTTATTACTATCATATACCCATTTGTTTTTTATTTTCCATCTGTTTTTCTTCCCTTTCTCTTATTTTTTTGCTTTTCTTTTTTTTTAATTTTTTTCAAATCTAGTATTTGTTTTACAATTACATTTGTTGTCCTCTGTTAGGGTTTAGGTATACTTTCTTTTATCCCTAGAGATTATAATATGCATTTTGAGTTAAAAGAACCTAACCTCAATTAGTACTGTTTTCATTTCCTAGACCATACTGATGATTTTTCCATTTCAATCCAGCTTTTCTAGGCATTCTCATTAGTACTCATCTGCTACAAGCTTTTCTTCCTTGACCAACCTTAGGATTGTGTTTTTACAACTTTTCCTGCTGTGATGATATTGCCACTGGCCCTGTTTCAGTCCTGTGCATAAACCCCACCTGGTGCCTCTCTCTCCTTTTCCTCCAAATAGCCAGTTTTCCTGGATTGGGAGAGGAACAGGCAGCAGAAATGCTGTTCTAAAAGTGATTTAAGGCCACTTTCTGCACACTAGATCTGTTATATTTCCTTGAACTTGAGGTACTCACTCTATCTTGTACACTGTGCTAAGAATGCATTTAATCACACACTAAAAAATTAAGGTATTTGATTCCAATACTCTCTTGGGCACTTGTCCATCTCATTTTCTCTCTTACAGCAGTTAGCCACACTGAGTGAAACAAAGACAATAATCACAAATGCATTCACAGCTAACCCTGGGTATCTAATAACCCCCAACCAGCTCCTGACTCTTTAAACCTGGGAAGAAAATTTGGGAGAGATCCCAACTTTCTCTAGAGTAGGATCATGGGCAACCATTCATGTACGGGATACTCAGCAAATAAAAACATGACTTGCAGTGGTCCAGAGTGGGTTGAAGATCATCCATTGCTAATTTTTAATTATATGATTTGGGCAGGTTGCACACACCCTGTAACCTCTGTTTCCCCTTCTATAAAGTAGTGAAAGTAATACTACTTCCCCCTTTTGTTTGCTATGAAGGTTAAACATGATAAAGCAAGCAAAATACCCAATATAGTACCTGGCACATTAGGTATACTCAATAACGGCTAGCAATTTTTATTTTAATTCTAGCTCACTGACATTCTCTACGTGACTCCAAGGGGGGCCCTGAAAGATGCAGAGGAACACTAAATCAGCAGATAGGAGAGTAACCAGTAAACTTCACTTCCTTGGCACTTTGGCCCTGGAAGTCGTTAAGAGATTACAAGGTTAATTTGTGAAATTTTCCTGATTCTGTCCCCTATCTACTGAGGGTCTAAAAACCAGGCAGTGGACTGGGTAAAAATACATCTGCTGCATTAAGATAAAGAAATATATTTGTAAATGTGTGTGTGAGCCATCTTTTGGGGGGTGTGGCCTCTGCAGATGCTTCTCTCTGTCTATAGTCACTTACAAATATTAAGTGCCTCCTATGTCCTGGTCATTGGGCAACACAGCAGGAACTCCAATAAGGAGCCTATGCCAAGGGCCAATGTTCTATCTCCTCTATATATTTATGTCATTTTGCCTCTACTGAATGTCTGTGAAGTATGTACTATTGTTATTCAAATTTTACAGGTTGGGAAACCAAGACACAAAGAGGTTAAGTAATGTCTCTGAAGTTACAACAGATGAATATTCATTATTTAGTCCTTGTCCTCATGGTGCTTACAGTCTACCAGATAGAAACTTTTTTTAGTAGAACATTCGAAAACTCTGTTAAATGTTTAAGTGTAATACTGTCCAAAAGCCGGCAGCCATCCAGGTGATCAGAAACTAAGTTGATATTCGATTTTCATTTAAGCGTATAAATTCACGTAACCCCAGCCTGATGTCTCTAGCATTTCTGGTGTTCCATGATTTGTACACATAAGAAATATTATCTGCTCCCTGTCTTAGTAATTTTAAGGGCCTTTTAGAGGATTGAAATGAAATTGTTAGGTATACTAATGTAACTCTGGTATTTAAAAAAATGTGAGATGTGCTAATTATAAGTAAAAGTAGGTTAACAGATAATTTTGTTGGAAGTGGTATTAAGAAAGCTGGAATATTGTGTATTCAGTCAGCAAGATATCCGAAGGCATAATTAAAGTTTAAGGGTGATTAAGATATACACCACAATATGTGAGAGAATATTTAACTACTATAAAAAAAAAAAAAAACCTTAAAATCAAGTGCAATGCCTAGGAACATATGATGCAGAATGCTGCTAACGAATGTGCAATCTTGTTAAGAACATTATTTTATTAAGCATGTGTGTGGCATGATTTCCACATTGAGAATTTGATCATTGTTGATATAATGGGTGGGTCCAAGGAGACTACATCTGTCTTTGGACTTTAAAATGCCAGTACTACATTTTTAAGATGTAATATAAATATTGCTTTGAAGGAGATCATTCTTGAGAACCCACAGTCATGCATGAAGGAAGCGTTGCTAGGAGCCTGGAGCTGGCGAATATGGCTTCCTAGAGTTACAAAAGACCTTGGAGTTTCCTCAGGATTTGGGGGTAGGAGAGAACTTAAATCAATAAGTATTAATAAACAATGATCTGAGCACCTACTCCGTAGGCAAGTATGCTTCGGGCTTAGATGCTTCTTTATAACATTTTAAGCATTGTGTTTCCGGTTGTATTCTGTGTTTTCTCTCCTGCCATTGCGTCCCACCACATACACACACACACACACACACACACACACACACACACGCTCACATACATGCTAAAATATAAGGAAGAGATCTTTTTTGTCATGTACCTACAAGAGATGTCCATGGTCTGTGCTCAATACATAATTGATGGACAAATATATGGAACGGAATGATATAAGACACAGCCTTCACCCTTACAAGGAGGCAGCATGGCAGCAAAGACAGAGAGCACTGAAATGAGAGTGTAGAAACCTGGTTCTCACCTTTGCTTGGCCAAGACCTTATTGGTCAGCCTCAAGCAAAGGACCTCAATTTCCTCAGGTGCAAAGCGGTTGGACTATCTCTAAGATCTCCTTTTTACTTCCAAATTCGGTCATTCTATGTCAGTCCCCAAATACATGAAGAGTGCTCACACTCAGGTATGAGAAAGAGAGCATCTGATCTGGGTTGCTCTGGGAGGTGGCTCTCTAGCAAGATGGATTGGGCACTGCATTAGCTCCCTGTGGCTGCTGTCCCAGGTTAACGTAAGCGTGATGGCCTAAAACCACAGAAGTGTATTCTTTTCCCAGTTCTGGAGATCAGAAATCTGAAATCAAGGTGTCAGCAGGGTCACACTCCCTCCAGTGGTTCAAGGGGAGGTTTCGTTCAGCAGATCTCCTACAATTAAGCATCAACTGGACATCTCCTAGTTGTCCTAAAGAAAGTTCATCGAATCCAATTGTATCCATATCTCCAGGAGCACACGGCATCCCCACCCAACACCTTCCTCCTCCTCTGGCCCATGTGCTCTCAGTCTGCCTCTGGGAGCTGAGGCCCGTCTTTGAGGCCCTCGGCCTCAAAGCTGCTCAGGCAGCTTGCCCAGGAAGATAGTGAGGGAGGAGGGGCCAGGAAAACGGGATGTTGCCCTCAGGGGCTGTGGACAGGGGCCAAGGGCTGAAAGGGTGTCTCCACACACCGTGGGGTCTGTTCTGGACAGCAGGCTGACTACAGGGCAACAGCACTTTGGGGCTGGTGTGTGGCCTGCAGAAAATGGAGGAAGTGGGGAAAAAATGCTGGTTTTCCCTTTCTCCTTTTTCTCCCCACAGCTCAACCCCCTTCTCTTCCTAATCTTGTCTCTCCCTTTCCATGCATCTCCTTTATTTCCCTTTGTCTCTCCTTTTGTTTCCTCTTATTTTTTTTTCTCTTCCCAGTCCAGATAATTTGGGTCTGTGGGGAAAGTTAGTATCAGTGTGATTTGAGGAAGCTAGAAGCTCTCTACACAAAGCAAGGAGATGCACACAACCCTGCTCTTTCACAGCACACAGGCCCAGGAAAGGATATACTGGACATAAAATGCACTATGTCTTTTTTTTTAATAATAAATTTATTTTTTATTGGTGTTCAATTTGCCAACATACAGAATAACCCCCAGAATGCACTATGTCTTTAGGAGGTGAAGGATTTGCCCAGACTGAGGAAAGTGCCTCATTCTTTATCCCTCCTCAGTCCCTGAGAGGAAGGACGTAGGGGTCCCCTAGGAAGACCTGTATATTGACTGTGACGGCAGTGGCCTTATGCGTGTACTCCCTGGGTTGTTTATTTTGTACAGGTATTTCTTTTTTTTTAAGATTTTATTTATTTATTTGAGAGAGAGAGAGTGGGACAGAGAGAGAGAACGATCGGAGGGAAGGGCAGAGGGAGAAGCAACAAGCTTTCCACTGACCAGGGAGCCTAACATGGGGCTCGATCCCATGACCCTGGGATCATGACCTGAGCCAAAGCAGAAGCTTAACCAACTGAGGCATCCAAGTGCCCCTATAAAGGTATTTCTTACATAAAAAGACAATATTAGGGTGCTCAGGATCTAGGTTCCCAGGAAAACACTATAACCTCATCCAAAACTAAAATGTCTTGTGTATTATCACAGTTCCCTTTACTAGCACGACACCGTGTAGTAAATTTTGGACACACTTATGGAATCCGCTTCATTCATTAATCCTCTCAGCTACTACATGTATATACATAAGAATCATTATTTCTACTCTAGAGATAAGGAAAATGAATCTTGGGGAGAGCAAACGATTGACCCAAGTTAACCAATTGATAAATGTTAGAAATGAGATTTTAACACCAAGTCCATGTTCTTTTCATCACACTATATTTCTCATTTAAAATAATTGACTCTTTGTATCCCTTGCAAATCTAAAAGTAAGAGACTCCATGATCTCTATAAAATCACCATTTTTTCCCTAAATTTCAAACAATATCCTTTCTTTGTCAGATTTCCTTATTAGAGTGGGTTTCAATTTCCCACTCTGGACTCTTGCCAAGGAGATTTTTTTCAGCTCATGCTTGAGAACTTCTCTTTCCACCCTGGTTACTTGTTTTACATAGCAAATGCTCTCTCTAGGTAAATCAAGCACCGTAATAGTATTCTCTCAAGTATACGGGGCTGATAGCGGAAGCATGTGAAGAAGTGAATTAGATCTGGCAGGTTCAGAGAGCTTGAGGAGCGACTACCAGGGATAAAGCAGAGGGAGGAGCCTGGTCTGTATGAGGAATACGTTTGCCAGGTAGCATATGATCAGATTAGGAAGGGCACTGAACGCCATGAAAATAGTTGAAACTCAATGTATCTGACATGTGGAAGCCAATAAAGGCCTTTGGTTCTACTATTTGTAGCAATAGTAAAAGCAGTGTTTCTGGAAGGTTCTCCCTGGCAGCGTGCTGCTGGATAAACTACAGCTAAAATGAGAATTGAACCAGGTGTACCAGCCAAGGATGGGTATAGAAATCCACGCGTGAACTAATGAGAGCTTAGATAGGGGTGACAGAAATGGGAATGGTGTCTCAACACTGGACTGAGTTGCCTTTCTTGTATTTCCTTAGGACACTTGTCTGTTTACATGACTTAGCTGCAATGGCAAAGTGGTCACTTAGGCCTTTAATAATAATGAAAACAACTCTGATATATGACTCTTAAAATTGCCTTCTCGAGGCCTTGCCATCCTTTTTGTTTCGTAGACTGGAGCCATTATTATCTCTTTGACGCTTTCCCAAAATATATATTTAGAAAAAGCTAATACGTGGGAGACAACTCAAGTTTTCATTACAAGTTGATTAACAGGTGCAGCTGTGAGGGGGTAGCTGGCATCAGAAGGCCTGGGTTTTGATCTCCTTCCTACCAATTAGAAGCTGTGTGGCTTTAGGCAAGTCATCTCACCATCTTGAGCTTCAATTTCCTCAGCTGTGAAATGAAGATGGCAATACCTATCTACAGGATTATGATCGCATTCAAATGGGGGAAAAAAGTACATGAAAGTACTTCATACACTTTATAGTGCAGTGTGAGTGCAGAATCGTAGTTTTGTGAGCGATATTACATAAATCGAGACTGAAGCTCTCCTTCAAAATGAAACTTCATTAAAAATCTCTACAGTTATTTAATGTCTGTGGTATTGGGGTGCACCCAGCAGCAGGAAATGAGAGGAAGTGGCATGTTACCAGAGACAAGTTACAAGGAAAGAATCTGGCATAAGAAACAAGGCAACGATTCTGTTATGGAACCAGTACAATACTGAGCTGCTTGAGCTATTGGACTCAGGTTCTGGAAACTTCCCCTGTCCTGGTAAGGTTGATATGGTTTTAAATTTAAGTGCAGGAAGTTATATTTATACCTATTAAATTCCATCTCATTTCTTCTGGCCCACCGGTCCAGCCTGTCAGTATCTTTTTGAATCTTGACTCTGTCATCCAAGTAATTAGTTGTTGCTCCCAGCTCCGTGTCATCTTCAGATTTGATGAGTGCGCTTTCCATGCTTTGCCACTGGTTTATTATAAGTTCGACTGAACCCTGTGGCACATCCCTAAAATCTTCCTCTAAGGGATAGCCGGCTATCAGCGAGCCCCCATTTCTTCACCTTTGTACAAAAGCATCAAAAAAGGTACTGTCAGATGTCTTGCTAAAGGCTGGAAACACTGAGACTCATAGCTCTGCCCTTGACTTTCCACTCCCCCACCTCACACACTCAACTACCTCTGCCCACATCTCACCTCCCACCTCCTTCCACCTTGAAGTTGCAGCTACATCTTCTGCCAAAGGCCACTCCTACCTCTGCCACGACAAATTCCAGCACTTCCAATCTCCTCTAAGTCTTCTAACACATCATTTTTCTTCTCTCTTTGTTTTCCACCCCCACCCCCCACCCCACCCTGTTTACCACCTCTTCCTTAGCCTAGCACAGTGGCTCTCACAGATTAGCAGGCATCGGAATCTCCTGGAAGTCTTGTTAAATCACAGGTTTCTGGGGTCCAAGAATTTGCATTTCTACGTTCCAGTGGTTCTTACGTGGTGTGGTCCTTGGACCATGCAGCATCGGCACCATCTGTGAACCAGTTAGACATGCACATTCTCAGGCCCCACTCCAGACCTACTGAATCAGAAATTTGGGGACTAGGACCAAGCAATCTGTTTTAACCAGCCCTCCAAGTGATCCACACACACACTAATGTCTGAGAACCACTGGTCAGCATATGGACTAAAAATAGGGCTTTACAGCTAGGGAAATTTGAGGTTTGACCCTGTTGTGTCTCTTCCTGTGTACTGAGGTCATATAACTAAGCCTCAGTACTTTAATCTAGAAACTAAGGTCACATCCCTAAGCCTCAGTACTTTAATCTAGAAACGGGGAATAATAATACTCACCTCTGTAGATGATAATGCAGATTAAATGAGATAATGTAGGTAAAGAACTCAGCACAATGCCTAAATATCTAATAAACGGAAGCTATATTTAGTTTATCATCATAAAAAAGTTCCTCCCTCTACCCTATGTCCCCCTCTAACCTTTATAGGCAAGCCCATAAGAATCTCCATTGCCTATTGCCATTTTCTCACATCTCATCACTCTGTAGATTGCTGTAATTGGCTTCTGTCCCCACCACTCCACTGAAGTGGCCTTGCTAAGGTCATCAATGATCAAATTCCAAAAGTGATGGGCTCTGCTTGTCTCATTTTTCTAGTCTCTGTATCCTTTCTTCTGGGACATTTCTCTTCAACTCTTTCGTTGCCCCCTTTTGGCTTCCACATACCCCCCTTTCTTGATGTTGCTTTTACCTTCCTGCTGGTTCTATCTTGGTCTCTTTAACTGATCCCTCCCTGCCACTACCTGCCTTTCAAGTGACCTCTACAACTCACCTTCATTTCTTCTTACTCCAGACCACAGCTTTACTTACCACCTACCTACTTCTCCAGACAAGAGCTCTCTGGACCTCCAGACACATCCAAAGGACAACTAGATGTTCCAACTTGAAGACCTCAAATTCAGCACAACCCAAAGACCACACTCATCGTGCTTTCCCAGATATCTTCCTCCTTCTAGGTTCCTTATGTTCCCAGATAGACTGTGAGTTCTTAAGGTCAGAGTTGGGCATCTGATTATCTCTGACCTCCCCTACCTGGCCTCAGAGCCAGGTGAGTGCTTAATAATGTATTCACTTATTGAATGTATGAATCAACAAAATGAATTATGTCATATTGTCAAGTAACTTTCTTTTTTTTTTGTCAAGTAACTTTCATAATAAGAAATTAAATACTCACAAAAGAAAAAGAAAATGAATTATTTCCAAAATCCACACTGTTGCTAGGAGTTATTACTTCTTCTAAATCTTGATTTCAAATTCACCTTTAAATTAGTCTGAAATCCACCTTTTCTACTTATTAATAATTAATAGTATTTACTCATCCCAGACTTTACATACTTCCCTTCATAAATCCTCCAAAACTACCAGTAGTTTCATAATCATACCCGTAAGTACTTCAATTCTGCTAGAATGCACTTTGCCCAGAGACTCAAGCACCTTTAAGGGAGCTAAGTGTTTTCTCAGTATTGCTTCTTTATCTCGGGTTTCTGTTCCTTTTTAACTGTATTTTTTCTACTGTTTTTATTTTGAAGACCATTCTCCTTGTAGAAAAGACAGAAGTCGAAATCAAAGTTTAGTAGGTAGCTAATCCTTTAGCCTTATACCACCCATCCCTACTCTATCAAACCTTTATCCTATCCTGATCATTTAGTTAGGAATATGGTTTGAAACGTCCTTTGCTATTACCTTTAGCATTTTTATCATGATAAGTTTTAGATCTGCTCATTTGATTCTTCCACTTTCAGTCACTATAGGGAATTCATGTTGGGCAGTGATCCCTTCCTTCAGTCTTTTGTGTTCTGGCCAAGGGAAACCAGGGTAAAGATGGAAGGGGGTAGGGAGCCAGCCTGAGAATGGGGCAGTTATCTTCTGTCCTGGGGAGATTCCAGTAACACAGGCAGCCCGAGTATCAGAAGGACACAAAAACTGACATCAGATCTCAGTAAGCAGAAAAAGCATGATCTGGGCTGGCCAGGTGTCTCCTGTTGAACCAGGGAGTCAAGTATTTCAGCTTCTTATCTGATAACGTGAACCCTTGGAATTTGTTGTTTTAATTTTAGATTTGCCTTATCTTAATTCCAGATTGCTATTTAATCAGCAGTGGTTTGGAACATTTCAGCTTTTAGTTTCTCACTAAGTTAAGTATTTAATGATCTGTAAACAAACACTTGAGAAGATGCTACTTAAAGGGACTCTGGTCCCTCTGTACTTTGTTCAGTGAATGAATTCACTCTTGAAGTTACCTTCAATTTTGAAGGAAGCATTCTGCTACTAATGTCAAAAAGAAAAAAGCCAGCTGGGAACCAAAAGGGTGGAAGGGAAAGAAGCATCACTATGGAAAGTTTATGGGTTTTTTAGCCCCTACCCCAACTGAAGGTACAGTTTTTTGATGAAGGCTCTCAGGCCATCATAACTGGGAGATGGGGAGGTGTGAAGGAGGATAAGAAAGGGAAAAAGAAAGCAGGGAGATGAAAATATAGGACGAGGAGCACACCAGGACTGCGAGTGGCAAGAGAACCTGTGTGAGTGTAGGTTGAAATCCAAGAAATGCAAAAGAAGAAATTACAGGAATGAGAGAGAGAGATTAATTTAAACACCAAGGTAAATTCACAGGCAGAAGGAAACCACAAGGTAGAAGAAACAAAAGAGCAAACAAGAAACATAACGAAGATGAGTAGGAAAGACAACTACTAGCTATTTATTTGCACTCACTTCAGATTCCAAGAATGGGATTGATGTTCTGTGATTCTGATGCTTGGAGCACATTCTTTTGAAATGTGTACTCAGACCTCCCTATTTCTTTGGATAACTAAATTTTATCCCTCATAAGGATCATTTCTCACAGAGACTGTCATATTGGTTTTTTTTTCTTTTTGTTTCTGTTTTTGTTTTTTTTTTGTTTTTTTGTTTGTTTGTTTGTTTTGTTTTTTTGATAGCTACTTGTGCCTCTTGGACTCTTCCAGAGTCTCAGATTTGGGGATTATGCTTTTTGAAAAATCCACCTCTCCCTAGAAGTTAGGGTTCTCTCCTCCTCTGGCTAGTACATGTGTCATAACACAGTCACTTCCACCTCAGCAGTTCATCTTTCTGTATTCATCAGAACTTGGTTCAGAGCAGCAGTTCCCCTTTTCACTTCTAAGAAACGAAACTGTCAGGAGGGCAAGTCAAGTATTCTCAGATGTTGTTCTCCCAATTTATTATCATTGTCTCATTATATTTGAAAATCTGTCATGATGAGGTTTCAGCTACCATCCCCAAAAAAGTTTCCACATAATTCCTTACCTGAGATCATAGAAGTGAAAACAATCCACATCACTTCCAAGCAGCCTCTATGACCACAGAAACCATCACCATGCAGGCAGCTCCACAAGATTTCTTGGCCTCTATGACTTCCAGAACATGAGGAGATAAAAATGGGTAGATTTCTTAGGGCCATCGTCACCAGCGTTAAGTCCCAGCTTGAAGCAATAAGGAAAGCAGAAGTCAAAGGGAAGAGCAAAACTGAAGGACCTAAGGTGTGCAAAGATCCCAAATGTCTGGAGGGAAGCGTAAAAAGCATTAAACATGGTGTTGTGCCCAAATGCCAAACGGTTAGAGCCAACGTTTGGGTATGGAGCCAAGAGCTCATTTAAAAAAAAAAAAAAAAAAAAAAGACAAGTAGAAAAATACTTGGAGCAAACCTACGGTTTATTTTGATCCTGGCTTTGATTCAACCTGTTGTTTTACAGGTTCATGAGTGCAGCAACTCATCTGTTTAATTTTATTCTTCTGCCCTTGGGGCCTAGGATAGCCCTGGCATATAGTGAATGCTCAAGAAATTCAGACTGAGTCAATCAAACATCAGTGTTTTCAACAATTTGAGTTTGTTTTCTTGTTTAATGCACCAGCAGGGGTGTGCACACAGTGATTAGAAGTGATTTAAAGGGCAAACACCAAAGTGGAGATTATGCCGCTGTGCCAAGTCAAGCCACTTGGCCAGGGTCTATCCTCTGTCCATGTTACATCAATTCATAATTGCACTTTCAACATGCTAAGCAATCCCTACTAATAGAGATGAGAGAATGAACCCGCATTATGTAAAAGTATGCTGATCACACGAAAAACTAAGCATTACTAAGGCTGCATGGGAATGCTAATGTCTTCTATGCCATGGGTAAGGTCAAAAAAAAAAAAAGACAACCCCTTTAAAATTATAATAAAATACATTTTGAATTATCTAAAAGCTTCAAACAAACTATTACTCTTTGGAAAGGTCTTCCCTCAGCAAAATTAATCTGAAACCTTAGATAACACAATTAAATATATTTTCACCTTGGTTAAAACTGTTACTAGTGGGAATCTTTAGGAAGACATTAATGGGGTTTTTTTGTTTTGTTTTGTTTTGTTTTGTTTTGTTTGCTTTTTGTACTGCAAAAATGAATGGATTCCATACCTATCTGAACTGTATAATAATTTAACAATTCTCCAATTCCGAGCTAAGATTTCTCTCAGAGCCGTGACCCTGTTCTCATCACTTATGTTGTAGTCTGCCCAATACATTGAAAAGATTTCTGCTTATTATAACCCAGCAAGAAACTTTCACTCAATAATCTTTGTGGCAATAGAATCTCAATAACTAATTCTTTGCAATTTTGAAATGTTGTGAATCTTTGAGCCCCACTTCTGTAAGGACTCTGAGCACTTTCTGTGCTGGTTTGCCTGACTGAACTCCAACCTTCTGTGCCTCTCAGAGGAGCATGATGAGCACCATATAAACCACCAGAAGATGTGGCAAAGGGAGAGCACTCCAGGGAACATCGTTGCTGTGAATGCATGGGCTTTCCCAAGTTCCTCTCCTGATGTTCCCTCCCCTTAAGGATGATAATTTGGTGGCCATTTGCTCGTTTTTGAGAAAGCCAAGCATGAGGTAAGGACATAGAAGGCAAATGGGGAGCAGCAACTTTGTTCAATCTTTCTCCAATTGTCACTGACACACAGAGGCTAGATTAGAGTGGGTGATAATAAAAGATAAATGCAGGATATCGTGCGGAGTGTTCTACTTTATAGAGTGAAAGTAAAGAAGACTTCAGATGGGTCCTAGGTAAATGGGCAAGAAAGCTCCTTTCTCTCAGTCTCTTTCCCTTCAGATACTCACAGAATGCTCACAGATATCCATGGCCATGACTGAAAAAGGGAGAGAAGAAAAAAAAATTATTTTCTCTACTGACACCCCTTACCTAGCTCTGACCCTGGGCACAATCCTTTGGGGCTGTGGCTGGTTATAGGAGTGGAGCAATTAGTTGGCTGCTGAATGAGGAACATAGAAAAGTAAGCTCTGATGCCAAGCAAACGCATAGGTTTCCCATGGAGGCAGGACATCTGAGCAAGGAGGAGCAAGCATCCTTGATATGGTACGATTCTGACCAGGTCCAATGTGTATGGGTTTTCTTGCAATTCTTGGACACCAGCTGGGTGTCCTGCAGTTCAACACAATTCTGACACTATTGAGCTCTCTTCACTTAGGAAACTCCAACAGCTTTAGGAGCTCTGTGCCAGAAATAGGGATAAACACCAAATACATACTTATTATAAATCACATGGGGTCATTCTGGGAAGCAAGGGAAGGTCTAAAGCATCAAGGCCAAAGCCAGACAGTAAAATGAGATCTTTAGAAGTTGAAGTCTAAAAGAATGAGAACAGATAAGACCAAGAGGGTGAGTTTAGGAGCCTCGGCCCCCAAATGTCCTGGACACAGTGCTACAGGGACACGGTATGAGAACTTGTATGTATGTTTTCTTAGGCAGAAAGTTGGAAAGGAGAAGTTAAGGGCATCATATTTGCCAGGACACGTTAAGGATTGTATGCCCAATTCTTTACATGTTTATAAAGAGTGTGTGTGTGTGTGTGTGTGTGTGTGTGTGTGTTGAGAAGGGTGTTTCTATCTGCTCCCTAAAGGATCACCATGGTACCTAACAGTGTCCCCAGTAGCAAGTCATTCACTCAGTAATCACTGAGCCTATGGTAAGGCCCAGCATTGGTCTGGAATCAGTGCTGTTCTTTATATCAATAATCCATGCTCAGAGGATTTATTTTCTTCAGCAAGAAGAGACAAGGCAGCTAAATAAAGGCTTTTTTTCTAGAGAGTTTATGACATTTGAAGAATGATGTAGGTTATTGTTAATGCCATGTAAGCACCCTCTAAAAACACAAAAAAAAATTCTCTGTGGAGACCTGAATTACGCGTGTAAGGAATGCCTCTCGATCTGTTTAACTGATCTCAGTCTTGGGAAAGGGATAATTGTGGAAATAAAACAGGAAACATGACACAAACAAAACCATTTATAACCCATGAAAATGGACAAGCAAGAAGGGTGGTGTGCATGAGGTGTAGGAAGAGTGCATTTGTACCTAATGCTTCCAATGAATTGTTCAAGAACACTTCATCCTTGGAGTAGGATTTCCTCTAATTCTGTCAAGGTTGGTGTCTGCATGGGTTATGTGCCAAGTAATTGTCCGGTCGCAAGTTAACAGTGTCGAGAGGCTATTTTAAAGATGAATGGGAACATAAAACATATTTTGTCCTATTCTCCACTTTGAATATGTCTCTGGAACAAAACTTATGCTTGAAATGAAATGGAGAAATGTGATTTTTCATGAGTTATGTGTTGTTGTTGTTTTTTCATTTCACATGACAGAACAAAAACATTTAGAGGAAGACAGCCCAATGTCATGTAAGTATTTGTATATTTGTTCTTACCATGGCACACAAGGGACGTAGCGACCCCCCCCCCAACTCAACGCTGGATATTATTTAAGCTCTGCCATCATACTCCAGTGCTTTCCAAGAGCTGAGGATTTTTGCATTTCTTCCCGTAGGAACTGTAAACTCAAAAAGATTCTCCTGCAATAAATTGTATCCATTTTATTTTCTGAAATAGCTACTTTTTAAAAATATATGCTAAGAAAAAGTAAAGGGGAGAGAGAGGGCCCCTATTTGTGAATCGTGCTCTTTGTTTATTCATACTATTTCCAAGACCAGGCAAATTATCATAATCTTCCCAACAGAGATACACAATTCCACCTAAGAATTACTGTTTTCCTAAACCAGTGAAAAAAGCAAAGTTTCCAATAGATGCTGAGATAAATCATGTGTATGTGCTTATATGTGCACCCTAGCAATTCCTTTTGAATTTCAAGGTTATAAATAATTCCCAAGCCCAACTTTGTGTCGGTATTTTAATATGGATTATTTGTACTCCTCTGCTGGTGTCATTTCTTCTGATTTAATCATTATCCCTTATGGGCTGGCACCAGTCCATTCAGCATTCTGACGGGACCAAGCCACCATCCCACCTAAGAATATCAATTATGTTGTGAAAGCATACAATTTGATTCATGCAGAAACCACTGTATATGCATCATGGTGTTTTCATAAAGACTCTCTTATTTACTCTAAACAGTGTTATGACTTTCACTGTACGGCCACATAGTAACTGTTTAACCTTCTTAAGTCTTTTCAAGAAACCTTAAAGGAGAAAAAGGAGAGCTTGGCCTCAAAAATACATTTTCTGTTCTTATAAAAATCGGCTCCTCTCTGAATAGCTGAAATGAGGCAAAGCTTCAAAGCGGCAGCCTAGAGTGCCATAAGTACTGTTCTGTAGAGACGGCTCTCCAACCATGTCTGAGTGGGCAAAGAAAGGAACTTTCTGCCAGCTGAATGTATGTTTCCCAACGTCTTCCCCTCATGCAGATCTAAGAAGGATGCTGGACTAGAATCCCTAGTCGGTTTCCTACTTCAGGCTTGTTAGCAAGGGATTCCCACAGTAAAATCCGGATGCACACACACACACCCCATCCCACTCCTTTGCTCACTCAGGATTATCAGGACTTAGCCCTAGGCCAGCTCTGCTATCTGTGCTGCCAAGACTTCTAGAGACAAAAGAAGTTCAAATGAGCCGATCATCTGATTGAAAAGGCCTCCCTTTGCCCTTATTAAATGGGATCATGGTGGGCAAGACTCATCCACGCTGATCAAGCCTTTTGATCCTATAGACCAAACCACCTTCATCCTCTCCATACTGTGAACACACCTACCAGGCACCAACACACACAGGCGCACACGCTTATGCACACACATGCAGTGACAACGGGGGTGGCCGTCCTTTCTCCCACATGTCCACTTACCATATGACAGGGAGAGCAACAAGGGGAAAAAAAAAAATACTTCACCTCCCAAAACCAATCCCAGTGCTCTCTGTTTAGTGGAAATGGCACACATTTCTGCATGGGGGCTTCTCTGTAGGAGCCAGAAGCTCTGCGCTTCTCCAGACATGCTCATCTAGAAATAATGAGCACAACTGTACAGCGGAGAATACAGATAAACAATCACGGTACAGTTGAAAACTGCTCTGTGCAGCCTGATTATCCACAATGTACCACGCTCTACCAGGATCAGTGTGGCAGAGGGGAGCTGTCTCCCCTGTGCCATTCATCTAGGATCAGCTGTCCCAACTCATGTAGAAAACTTCTCATTAAAACCAGTTGGAAAGACTGATATTCCACCTGAGAAGACTAAGGACGTGCCATTGGTATGCTCACCCCTGGAGGTCTTTAGCACAGTTTGTCCATAACCTGCTTACCATACTCCTCAGGATGAATTTTGAAGTGTGATCAGGTTGTTTTAAACATTTCCCCTCATTTTAATTCTTCAAAATAAATTTAAAAATTTTTGTGACTATTCCTCCAATGTTTCTATAGATATATCTATGCAGGTTTTTTAAAGGATTTTATGTATTTATTTGAGAGAGAGAGAGCAGGGACAGTGGCAGAGAGAGGGGGAAAGAGAGACTCTCAGGGAGACTCTGCTCTGAGCACGGGGCCCGATGCAGGGTTCAATCTCGCAACATTGAGATCATGACCTGAGCCAAGATCAAGAGTCGGATGTTTAACCAACTGAACCACCCACACACTCCATAAGCACTTTTTTTATTAAGATCGAACTGCATAGACTTTTGTTAAACTTTTCACTTAAGCATTTTATTTTTTCATAAAATATTCTTTGGCAAGAATGGTTATAATTAAATACTCTGACACAACTTTTTTTTGACATTTATTAATTTAACATTAAACATTTAGATATAATTTATGGGTGAATTCACCTGTGGTATGGATCTGATATAAACATTTAGGTGTAATTTGGGGATGAATTCATCTGTAGTATGGATCTGATAAAGCCTGTGGAAGTCCAGACCCCATTGAATACCAAGAATTATTTTTCTGTTTTATAATCCATGTTTAAGAAATGAATTCTTCTTTTCTCACTGATTGTTTCCAAATCTTGAGAACTTATGTGTTGATCTTTATTAAGTCTAGGCATGATACTCACTGGCTAAGTGTAAAATATTATTATCTCACTTGCAAAAATAAACAATCCTTAACTCTCCACAACTACAACCAACCACATTTGTTCTTAGATACTCCGTATCACCCTAGTTACGATTTAATTCTACCTCTTACACTTAAAGAGCATGAGCAGAGCTGAGAATCTGCAGCATCCCCTCTCTCACCGAAGGACCTGTTACTCTCTAATCGTCTTGTGAAGACATTTGTCAAGACAAAAGTAAAACACAGTATTGGCCACATGAGCCATCATTTTAGCACAAATGAAAGATTGTTGACTGTCTTTGGCCTTTAATTCTGCAGGCCAGAAGCAGTTACAGGTTAAGCTGTACGTCCCCAAGCTGGTAATTCTTATATAAAATCTTCTCTTTAGCACCAGCATGAGACTGTAGATCTATAGGAAGGTCCCTATATGGTCAAATCATAATCCGAATTTTTCTTAAACATGTGCTTGAATAAAATAAAACTTCTTTAAGATGCTTTGAAGCACATTCTTCACTAAAGAGAGAAAAATATCCCTCCTCAGTGCTGAGGACATAGTTTTATTGTCATGAACTAACAGCAACAATAGACAATTAATTGGCTCAGCTGTCTACTGATTGTTAGAAAGAATTGGTTATGACCAATAATTCTGAAGGTAAAAATCATTATTTTTGGCAGCTATTCCCTGGCTCAATTAGTTTATATTTAATAATTCCATCTAACAAATCATTCATGTGGTTACTTAGGACCTTGGCAGTTTCACTGGGAAGCTCTGTTGCTCAGTTTCGCCAAACCAGATGTTTCTTGAACAAACTTAGAACTCTCTATGATTGTGACAGGCAATTGGCAACTCCTACTTTGAAAATGTTCCAGGATATATTATATCCACTGCATTCTATAGTATGCAGCTTTGAGACATTGACCATTCATGTGTTTTTGTTAGTGGTGCAGATACAATGGTGCAGAAAGAGGAACTTTCTATAGAAAATTATATACTCCCCCCATAGACCTTCTTTTGTGCCATTTCAGTGGAGTATTGACCGTTCATTCAGGCATAAGTTTTAGTTAGATTGCAGCAGGAGCATCAACAATGAAACTGGCTGATAATGGAGGAAAATAGGGTCCAGAAAGACTTCTAGAGAACGTGACCCCTGTTATGATCCGGAAGGACAAGTGGGCTGGGGCTGGTTGGGGGAAGGGGAGGAATGGCATTCCAGGCAGGGGGACTACTGTGTGGAAATAGCACTGCAGCGTGGAGCAGCATAATGTACTCAGGAACTTGCTTGTGGCTGAGCAGGAATGAGGGCCAGAGCTGGAGAGGGCACAGGAAACGGGGCAAACGCCTGGTCAGAAGACAAGCCATGAAGGACATTCTGCATTACACTGAAAGTTTGATCTTTATTTGAAGAATAGGAGAGCTCATTCAAGGATTTTCAAAGCAGGCACGTGACATGATATGATTTCCCTTTTAGCATGGTTACTCTGGCAACAGTGTGAAGGAGGGTGGGTAGGACTGGAGGCAGAGAGGGCAGTTTGGAAGCTATTGAAGTAATACCAGTGAGAAAGGGCACGGTAAGCTAGTGAAATGAGACCGAAGAGCAGGACAAGGATGTAAAATGATATTTGGGGAGCAAGGGTAACAGCATAAATTGAAGGTAAAAAAAAGAAGAGAGAGAGAGAGCGAGAGGGAGAAAGATATTGGAATTAAGAACAGTACTCAGGTTTCTGGCTTGGGAGATTATGCTGGATGTTGAATTTGAAGTGCAGATAGGACATCCAGTCCATCTTCCAGGCATTTGGGTTATCTGAACATAGAGTTAGGGAAAGAGGTCTGGGCTGTGGGTATAGATTTGAAAATCATGAACATCTAAGTGGTAGATAAAGGCCCTTGGGTTGAAGGAGGTCGCCCAGGACAAGTGACAAGGTCATGGATAAAGAGCATTGTCCCTTAGTGTTGTCAGTAACCTTAATGACAGCAATTGCTCTGGAGCAGGGGGCTCAGAACAGTGATTTCAAGGTGAATGGCAGGTAGAGAGGTTGTCAAGCTTTTGGACTTTGGTATAAACAACCAGAGCAGAAGCATGGGAACAAATGGGTTCCTTATCAGGGATTTCTGTCATCATTAAGAAAACTAGGAATCTAGAATGAAGTCAGTAAAATAACTGTTGTTATTCTAGGCTGGACTAAAGATGTGTTATGTCTGTGACAAAGAAATTGTCACATGTACATTGTTATACTCATTTCTGGGCATCATGCCTTAAATTCTAGCTTAATGGGGTTTTAAATTCAAGGATTCGCTCCTCTTTTTCAGCACTGTTGCAAAGGATGAAGACAAGATGTGAGGAATTAAGCCAAAGGAGAAACCAAAGAATTAGACTAATTACTTGTTATAACAAGTATTGGGCTCTCTAGATAAATGGGAGGAAATGGTGATGTCTCCTCCCTCTCATCCACTCTAACCTAAAAACAGCCGTGTTTTACAGAGCATGCCTGACCCGACCTACTCACCTGGAAAGCAGGGAACTTGAAAATTAAAGCAAAATAAAGGCATTTTTTAGCTGCCTCTAGAAGACAAGCTCTGTCCTGCTTCAGTGTGCTCACCGCCTAGAAGCAAGAGTGGGGAAGGAGGAAAAGTGGGTAGAGAAACAACAGAAGTGCTCCCACCCGTTGCCCCCCTACCCTGTTCCTCAGCCCTGCATGGAGAGGAAAGGAGGATTCCTCTCTTCTAGGGAAACATGTGGACAGAAATGAAAAGCTCCTTCCCCCCCAACAGAGGATAACACATTCTGAGGAGATCATGTGGAAAATACAGTATTTAGAGCTCTGCCAGCTGAGATTTTTTGGAGCAAGAGAAATGTACCTGAAATGTGTCAAAATGAATATCCTCCGAAGGAAATAATAGCACATCTTTGCATAGCCCAAGATGGAGCATAGGGCCAACAGATGGCAACTAAAGATGGAGTGACCAACCGTCCTGGTTTGCTCAGGACTGCAGGGTCCTCCAGGACACAATTTTCAGTTCCAACCAAGACATTGCTGGGCAAACAAGAACACTTGGTCACTTGGGATGACAGATTGCGATTCAATGAAGGGAAGACACTTTTAACAGTCAGGACTGTCCAACGGGAGGTAATGAGTTCACTGTTTGGAGATGCTCGCTCTCGGCTCAGCATGAGGCTGACACTAACTGAAAGGGAGGTGGGAATTGGTGACTTTCCAAGGCAACCCACCTCTGGAGTCTGGGACTTCATATATGCGGAAGGCCTATGTGAGATGAGGAGCTAAATTCTGTGAGCCACGGAGGAAAAGAGTTTCTTTAATTCCAAACAATGCATTATAGTCTCAGTAGTCATAGCTTTTCTTTCATGGGTTGACCGCTCACAACTTAAAGCCAACACAGAGAACAGTGCTGGTGCCCTTTCCCGGGGCCAGCCTCAGGGCCTCAGTTAAAGGTGAATAGCCAGTGTCGCTCATAGGGGTCACCCTAAAGGAGGGAGAGCATCCCAGTGCCCCTGCCTTTTAAAAATTGTATTGGAATATAAAATTAACAAAGTCATAATTGGTTTGCTTTTAGCATGGATATAATAACCTTTCTCTAAGAGATTTATTTTTTCATGCGTTTCATATATATATGTTTGTGCTAGAAACATATATATATATATAACACATATATATAAACATATATATCATACACACACACACACACACACACACACGTTTTGCTTCTGCTAGAAACTGCAAGTACATTGTAAGTACGATGCTCTCTGAAAAGGATTCGATTTGGGATCCCTGGGTGGCGCAGCGGTTTGGCACCTGCCTTTGGCCCAGGGCGTGATCCCGGAGACCCGGGATCGAATCCCACATCGGGCTCCCGGTGCATAGAGCCTGCTTCTCCCTCTCTGCCTGTGTCTCTGCCTCTCTCTCTCTGTAACTATCATAAATAAATAAAAATTAAAAAAAAATTAAAAAAAAAAAAAAGGATTCGATTTTACTTGCCATGGTAGCCTGTGTTGAATTACACAGTGGTTAGGCTGGTGAGAAGGAAGTTAGTTCATAGAAACCTCTCTCTCAGTTCCTTCTTTCTCAAAACTATGTAACAAGGGCCTGCTTTTTTTTTTTTTTTTTTTTTTTACAAGAGGTAGGGGAGGAAACACCAGAAAGGATATGGTCAGTGTCACCACAAACTTGGATTATTTAAATGCACTTGTAACAAGAAAGTCCCAAATCCATGAGTAACAGTTCCTGTATACCTTAAAGCCTGTGGACCTAGGGCAGCAATGACTTACAGCTGCAGGAGCCAAGGCCTCCATTTGGCTCACAGGGACTGGCCTGGTCCACAGTCATCATAGGAGCTTACGATTGGAATGACTACATGTTTCCATTTGCTCAGGACAGCCCTGGGTTGTTCATGTTATCCCAGCATAATTATTTTTTAATATTTTATTTATTTATTCATGTGAGACACACAGAGAGAAGCAGAGACATAGGCAGAGGGAGATCCTGGACTCTAGGATCATGCCCTGAGCCAAAGGTAGACGCTCAACCTCTGAGCCACCCAGGCATCCCTCCAGCATAATTATTAATAGTATTCCGGTTTGAGTGGTAAATTAAAGGAGCCCTGGATATGGCTCCTTTACTGGGGATGGTCAAAGTAGGAGCTGAAATTGGAATAGCCAATAGCACTTGATTGTCTCCTGGGACTTGTGTTTCTAGCACACATCCATGCTGAGTCCAGATCTCAGGGAGATGGTTATACCTGTGGGTATATGGCAATATTTTTATTATCATTAAATCTTGACTCAGAGGAATTTATGACCACTTGAAGAAAACATATAATAAAATTAAAATTCAAAATGTTACTCAGTAATACCTCTGTGGGCTTCATTTTGTTTTTATATTTGTTCAACAATAAGAGAAAAGAGAATAACACTGGCTGGAAGTCGGTGACTTTTTAACTGCATATTTTTTTGCACTGGTGATGCTTTCCCCTGTTGCATTGGCCCAACCTATCCTTGTAAAACATAAAGGTTGGACTTTCCTTCTAGCTTTCACTATCAGTATGCTTTACCCGGTGACCACAATTGCTACACAGTAGCTACACAAAAAAAGTCGAGTCTGCAAATAACTTTGACAGAGACACTTAGGATTTCAGACGACTAGAGACAAGTTCTGAGACTTATCTAGCTGGTCCCAAACAGGGAAGTTTTTCCAGACGTACAGAGCAAGTGTGGGACTGCAACATTCCAAACTGGCTCGAAGATGCCCACCAATCGCCACCGACACAGCAACCTGTAATTAGTGTTTAGGAAGAAGGAGGTTTTAAAACTGAGGATCTTATTGAAAAAGAAAAATGAGAGACTAGAAATGCGTGGCCAGAGTGGTATGGGTGTGTGGGAAGAGAAGGAGGAGGAGAAAAATGGAAAGCACAGACCCCAAATGAAGCTGGTCCCACATGGCTTCAGACTGATCTGGAATGAGGCGTCCCACCAGGAACTCTCTTTTTAGGGGCAAGACAGCTCCCCCAATATTAGAGAGAGTAGTCAGACAAACTTCATCCAGTTAACAAAAGCTTAGTTGTTAGAGGGAAGAGAAGATTCTAAGTACGGCATTGTGTCTATCACTCAACAAATCCTCATTGAGCATTTGTGATGTGCCAGGCACTGTTCTAGGTGAGGACATGAGATGCACAGTCAACAAATGAACAAATAAATGAACATGATCAATTCGGATAATAAATGCTATGAAGACAATAAAGCCGAGTGATGTACTGGCACCGTTATGGGGGAAGGGAGAAGTATTTCAGCTTGAGTCATCAGAGCAGGTCTCTCTAAGGAGATGCAATCTGAATAAAAACAACAGAGCCATCATGTGAGTGAGTCAACTCAAGAATGGATAGCATTCATTGGGTTTGACAGCGTGGAACTCGTTGGTGATCTTAGAAAAAGCAATTTCAGTGGAGAAGTGGAGATGGTGAGCAGCGGCATCCTGATGGGCGGGGATACAGGGGATGTGGGATGTGGAAGCAGAGATAAGGATTGCAGAGAGCGGTCCCCTTCAGATCTACACTTTCTAGAAATCGCAAGGGTTTGTGCAGCTATGGGAGGGTTCCATCGTGGAACATCACTGAGAGGGAATTAGCTATTCAGAAAATAGCATCAGGAGGAGGGAATTGGGTCTGACTGGTCCCTAACAATAGAAGGGACATTTTCTCTGTATTAGTAAGAAGGGACGAAAGGAAGAAACTAATGCTGGGGTGGTTTTATGGGTCTGACAATGGGAAGTTGGAGGAGTTCCCATCTTGTTATCTCTGTTTCCTTAATGAAGTAAGAAATGAGGTCCTCTGTGAGAGTGAGGGTAAAGAAAGGGGGTACAAGATGTGAAGTAAGGGGGGCGGGGGAGTATAAAATAAAAACTTTAAAAAGAAACTTAAAAATTGAAAAAAATAAAAAATAAAAATAAATAAAAATAAAAATTAAGTGACCTGGCTATTGATCTGTCTCCAGCCACCCACAATTGCTCACACGTAGGAAGAAAGGAGGAAGATAGCTGTGCTCAACCAGTGCCTAACTTCTGCCAAGTAAGCCTGGGGGCCAGAGAGCTGAGTAAGGAGTTGAGTCTCTACAAGGACATGGTTGTGATTTCAACCGAGAAAACTAAAATGGGCAAGAAAAAAAAGAAGTGAAGGCTCATTGATGAATAATAAAACTGTCGTGGCATTTATGGAGTAGGTGTCTCAGTGAGGATGCCCCAAAGGGGCACGCAGGGTGTGGCGGGATAGTGAAATACACTAGTAGTGACTGCAGAGGAAGTGAGAAACAGGATGTGTTGTGGCAGTGGGTGGCCAAGGTAATGTGAAGAATTAGATGCCAGAGATCTTATCTCTAGTCTTCTGAAATCCTAAGTATCTAGGTCAAAGTTATTTGTACACTTGACGTCTGTCATCTAGCCACTAAGATGTTGTGGTCACCTGGGGAAGCATCTTAAGAGTGAACATTAGGTGTGTCTCTGTGAGAAGCCCAACCTCTAGTTTGACAGAGCATAGTGTCACCAAATTTCCACCTCACTCTCACTGATGACCTCCTTTCTTATTTTATCAAGAAAATACAGATAACAGGATGGAAACTCTTTCAACGTCCCATTGTCAGATCCATAAAACCACCCCTACATCAGTTCCTTTTTTGCCTCCCTTCCTACTGCTACAGAGGAAATGCCCTTCTTGTAAGAGACCAGCCTCTCAATGTGTTCTGGATCTGATTCCCTGCTAGGAGTTGCAGCAGAGGAGACAGAGGAAATGGGAGCAAGCCCTTGCGCTATGAAAAAGCCCAGGGGAACTGAAGTGGATCTGGCTTTAAAGGCTGTGACCCAAAGATATCATCATTGGATGAGGAGAGGTCAGTAGAAGTCACCGGGCCATGCATAATGACTATGGATGTGTGTTCTGGAATAAGACTTTGAGGATCTGAATCCCTGTTCCCCCACTCTTTCACAGAGCCCCCTCGGGCAACAAAATAACGGAAAACACCTGCACGGTTATTTACTGAGCACCTTATAAATACTGATATCTCACAGTAACCCAGTGAATTAGGCACTCTTAGATGTGCATTATACAGATGAGAACAAGTTTCTTGGCCCCTAAAAACCTCATGATGGTAGGATAATGATAGCTTCTACCTAAATGGAATTATTAAATGGGATTATTGTGGGTTTTCAGGTAAATAATCTAGGCATGATTATTACACTCCCTGGCTCAATGGAAGTGTTCAATAAATGTTAACTGACAGGGTTAGATGAGAGGGAAAAGGTTGGCCTCAAAAGAGTAGGGTTTCATTTTCTTTTTAAGATTTTTATTTATTCATGAGAGACACAGGGAGAGAGAGAGAGAGAGAGGCAGAGACATAGGCAGAGGGAGAAGCAGGCTCCCATGGGGAGACTGATATGGGGCTTGATCCCAGGACCCCGGGATCAGGACCTGAGCCAAAGGCAGACTCTCAACCACTGACCCACCCAGGTGTCCCTAGAGTAGGGTTTTAATGGGAAGGAGTAGTGGCCTAAAAGCAACATTGAGAAGCAAAGAGGACACTGAGCCAACTTCTGGCCTTCGAGAACATGGAGCACGAAGCAAACAAACAAAGACTACATCAAAGTTAGAGAATTTCCTGTGAGTAATGTACTGTAACGTACAGAATTGTTAAAGCAGTATGTTGTATACCTGAAACTAATAAAATGTATAAAATAGTATAATGTTAATTTTACTCCAATTTAAAAAATACAATACAATATAATAAAAATCCTGACTCAGAGTTCCCAGCTGGGAGTTAGGCAAGGAAAGGAAGAAAAGAAAGAAAAAGCTACAAATATTGAAGAGTTTGTTATTCAAGAAAGAGGAGTTTGAAAGCATGGAGCAAGAGTGAGGGTAATGGGAAGTGTTGGGCTGAGCTGGACTAGAAGCCTGCAGAGGGTGGTAGGGCTGAGTCCAGTGGGGACTCATCTCACACACACACACACACACACACACACACACACACACACACTGATCTCAGGCTGACTTTAGATCCTAACCCTCCACTTAGGGGTCATAAGACCAATGCCCATGAATGTGACAGCTGCTCACAGAGGAAAAGCAACTTGGAAAAAAACAGGAAACAGGTGGCCTGTTTCCAAAGAACAGTGTATGCATTGATCTGACCAAGCAAGATTTAGCCTTGATTCCAACAAATATTTTTTTGAGCATTTACTATATGCCAGAGCCTGAACTAGGTACATTCATGTATATTATCTCCTTCAATCCTTACCACCACAAATCAAACCAGATGCGTATTAAGGTTGTAAAGGCCCAATATTGAAACATAGTGGATTCATCAGCAAATAAACTGGAACACTTCAGAAACCTCCACCTGTTTACCACCAGGGATGTAATTATTACCTTGAAGGAGACAAGTCAGATACACTTGTTTGTATTTTTCCCCTTTGTTCATTCCTTTAGTCTACCTCAGTGGTTCTCAAAAAATTGCCGTATGGAACTATATCCTCAAAACCGCAAAACTGTACCATCCTGTGTGGATAATTTAAAGGATTTTCAAAAGTAATTCTGGTTTTGCCTTAAACACTACCTTTATAACCCAACCCCCAAGTAAGATGTGAGTCCTCTGTTGCGGAGTCTGTTGATACATGGAGAGGCTTGCATTTTGAGTGATAACCCATATAACAAGGACAACAGGCAAAATGGAATTTTTTTCTAACCCCGTCTCCTATGGTCTAAGAGCTGGCTGCCCTAAAAGCCTCATTGAACTTTGGGACACAGGCAGTGGTAATTTAGCAACTTTCTAACAGAGTCTTACATCAAAATAAAGAAAGGATGTCTCCCCCAAACTGGCTTAAAGAAGACAAATCTTGGGGCAGCTGAGGTGGAGCAGTGAGGATGAGGCTACTTAGGAACCGATGAGTGTGTGTGTGTGTGTATAGGTCAGGACTTCCAGAAATTCTTGGGAAAAGGAATTTATAAGAGGCTAGCATCCTACATCAGCAAGTAGGATAGGGTTACCGGTGGAAATTCTCAAAAGCAAGAGACACATTTGGGTGGGGGATTTTAGAAGGATTTGTGGTGGCTACTTATATTTTTGTTGTTTACTTTTTTCACTTTTTAGATCAAATCATCATTAGGCATATCAGTCTATTCAACTATTCAGATTTACTTTGAATTATAAGAATTTTTTTAACCATTCCACAGAGATCCAATAATTTCTAAAGAACAGATGTGTGAATACATACAACTGCAACACCTAACAATACGTTTTTAGCCCTTAAAAAATTGCACAATATCAAAATTACTGGCTGATTTACTCGTGATTCCAAGTAATAGAGGCAAAAGTCAAACCCTTGTCTTACGTTAAGTAGACAAAACATTTGAGGGACTGAATTGGTTTCTCTTTTAACCATTACATTTGACAAAGGAGAGACAATATTAAGATTAGGACATCAATGAAAACTTGCTTGTGGTTGATAAACTTAAGGAATTTCAGAAAACTAAAAATAAAAAGAGGGAACTTTCTTCCTTTGGATTTTGAAACTATGTAGTTACAAAGATTATTTTGCTCGCTTTTACATGCAATACACCCCTCAAAATGCTTTAATAAGCAAGTATGGTTTCAAGAGTAATTATCAGAGAATCTTGCATCTTGTCTTTTAATAATATTTATACACTTGTATATTATTGGACATTATAAAACCTGAAGTGTGTGTGCTAGTAGACACAGTCTAAATTTTTAAAGCACATTCTTTTTTTTTTTTTAAGCACATTCTGATTCTAATATTCTATTCTTAGGAAAATCTATTGTCAAAACCTTTCAGAAGGAAAACTGGAAATCATCATCACAATAGATTCTATCTCCTAGATAACAAAATTGAGTGGCTCTCTCAAATCTCAATATAAGCTAGAACAGGATCTGAGTTCTTTATTTGGCTCTAACAAAACAGCTAATTTTCTTTCCATCTTCATTTATTCTTTTTCCATTTATTGAGCACCAACTCTATCACTTACTGTGTTTCCAGCCACTGAAATATCAGAGATAAAGGTCCCTGACCTCCAGGAGCTTGAAGAGGAAAATAATTTCAATATAAATGAAAAAGTGCTATGAGCTAAGCACAGGATTTAAAATAGCTCACAAGAGAGGCAACTGCACTGCTGGAAATTTTCTCTGAGGAGCCCATGTCCCGTCTGGGTTCTGAAAGATACATGCATGTCAAAGGAACAGGAGAGATGTACCAAATAGCAGTAAAAGGATTCACAAAGATCCAAAGAAAGGCTTTGGTAGAAGGACAAAGGCAAAGGTAGAAGGACACTTGGCCCTTTCACAAACAGGAAGTTGAACATGATTTGAGTGAAGGTTGCAAGAAATAAATGGCAGAATGTTTTAAGAGGTGAATTCAGAGTCAGGAGCCAAATAAAGGAACCTCTTTACTTTGCTAATAAGTCAGGATTTTTTTTCTACAGGTATTAAAGAACTATTGAAGATGTTAATGTGTGGGGTGCCTGGGTGGCTCAGTGGCATCTGCTCAGTGGCTTGGGTCATGATCTTGGGGTTCACTGGGATTGAGCTCCATATGGGCTCTATGCTCAGCAGGGAGCCTCCTCTCTCTCCCTGTGCGCCTCCCTTCCCTCTCACTTGTGCATGTGTGCGCTCTCTCTCTCTCTCTCTCAAATAAATAACATATTTAAAAAGATGTTAAAGTGAGAATGACATGATCTGATTTGTATATTGGAAAAATGACTATGTTTTAAGATAAAGAATGGATTTTTATGACATCAGGACTGGATTTAGAAAGAGTAGTAAGGTGACTGTCTCTACCTAAGGAGGAAAATGGTGAAAATTCATCCAGTGAGCAGAAAAGGGGATGAATTCAGAAGATTCTAAAAGCATAAAATTGACAAGACTCTGCCACTAATAAGCCATGACACAAAAGGAGGAGGTAAAACCTAGGCTGTGTCCCAGTTTATCTTGGGTGACTAGATATCTGCTGGTCCATTAAACAGGAGAGCACACAGATGGGAACAAAATTCAGAGGAGACTCCACTTTTGACCAAGTTAGATTTGAGGTGCCTGTGACACAGTCAAGGGCAAAAGTCCAGAAGAGAAATCGAGGATGTGATGTGGGTTTGAGATTCATCAGCATGCAGGTCACAGCTGAAGGCAGCAAAGTCAAGAAGGCTTTTCATAGAACGTGTGTAGATTAAGAAGCAAACAGGTCTGTGCATAGACTACTAGGGAGTACCAGTGTTTAGAGGAAAGATAAACAAAGAAAGATGCCAGAAAGATATGCTGAAAACCATGAACGTTTAATAGAATGGAAAACAAGATGAGAATTTTCATAGACAAAATGGACAATAATGCTGAACATGAAGGAGCAGTGAAGTAAGAAAAAGAAATGTCTCAAATTTAGCAGTGAGGACCCTGATGACTTGGAAAGGAATTGCAATTGCAATGAATTCAGCTGCAAAAAAAAAAAAAAAAAAAAAAAAGAAGAAGAAGAAGACATTTCTTGAGAAAATTTCAGCTATACATTAATTCGAAAAATAAGCTAGTAGATAGAGGAAATAGAGGATTTGGAGGAGAGGGTGGGGTGAATGTTTTTCCTTTGTTTGGTTTGATACTGAGACTTCAGTGTCTTTTCAGGCTGAGGAGGAGAAAAGGGAGAAGCTCGGTGTACAAGATATTTGAGTGCACATAGAGGAATGGGACTGAGGGAACAAATGGAGATTAAATTTCTGGAAAAATTTTAAAAGCAATTCCTCTAAGATGGAGGGAGTAAGTTATGTCCTGGTCTAGACAGAGCTATCTTAGTAGAAGGGGGTGAAGAAAGAAATTAAGAAGTTGAGGAAGTTGCCCCCACTAGACTCTCTGTGACTCAGGAAATAAGAAAATCACTTGTTGGGAGCAATGGGGAAGCCATGGGATCTGGCCCAAGGAAGAATGTTAAAGGTCTGAAATAGCTGAACAATACTATGGATGTGCTTGCCTGCTTATTGCAAATAGCAATGCGTGAAAAACAATAATTTCACATACACACACACACACACAAAATTGTCAAAAGGAAAGAGTTAAAAAGTATTCTTCTGCATATTTTCGTTCCCTAACTCTTGTACCTGAATTTCATTTGAGTCCTTATTTCCTGCCAGTAAGTGGCACCGGCACTATTAGGATACTCTATACAACCAGCTATAGTCTTTCTTTGAGGCAAATTGCAGCATTATTGGAGCAAACATTAAAAAATATTGTTTACATTTACTGTAAATTCCATTCTTCTCTAAGACAGTGGAATTCCCTTCTAATACTACTTGGTGGTGGGAGACGGCCCTAAGTCTATGGTAATAGGAAAACTGTATATTCAGTTTTTGCAGGAAGGGAATACAGTGTAACTGCAATATACCTAAATCCTTAACAAAGAGCTATATTATAATATACTTGCACTTGTAATTTTTTTCTGTTATCCTGTCATTCTGTTTTAATTCTACTTTAATTGCATTTTGATTATCTGAAAGGGAAGAATAAAATAAAATAAATGACACAGTGATTTAGACACAGCAGTAGTTTAGCTTGGATTGCAGATCGATGATACATAACTGAGGTCATTGAAATATGGTACATGAGTAAGATTTTAAGAGGAAAAAAAAACCTGTATTTTATATGTGGTTAATAGTTGAATTCTTATGGAGTCACATTCCTAAGCCAAAAGTAATGATCTAGATCTGAGCAAAACTTTTGGTGGAAGTCTCCCAATAATTCATTGGGAATGTAAATGCAATGAACTGTAAATTAATATCACCTACAAAGATTGAGCTGGGCATTTCTCAAAGTAATAAACTGGCTCAATACATTTTTTTAAAAAATCTGTTTCATTCCTATAAAAGACAAATGGCCACTGAGAATGACAAAAGAACAGTCAATCAGAGTAATACTGGTACAAAATAATATAGCTGTGCCATGTAAGCTTGCCGTTAGATAGACTAATTTGGTGTTACCCCTCCAAAGCAATTCTGTAATTGGACTATATCAACTTGAATTCAAACCATTTTCATTTGAAAACAGGCAAGGATTAGTCATTAGCAAATATTTTTAAACATTTAACCCACTGTCTCTTTCTAGTCTTTATAGGAACTGTACTAGGTTGGGGAACAGAAAGCCTACACAAACAATCCCCTAACGATAGTGCAGTGTCTGGTAATAGAAAATGAATTTGTCGTTATAAAATGGGCGATCCATTGGTGAACTTTACCTATTAAATACTAATGCACAGTGTAAGTAAAATAGTTAATTTCAACTAACATTCCCTTTTAATGCCCTAATTTTTATTATTTATAAATGTAAGATACTTTTTTTAAGTGTCGAAACAATCATTTGAAAAATTTTAAAGCAGAAATGAGAGGAGAATGGGGAGTTTTGTTGTGAGTTTTCTTAATCTTTACACTCAGGAAAATTAAATAGCTGTGCTTTTGGCATATTATATAGCACTAATTGTGAAGTGTTTAGCAAACGGGTTATCGTTTAGGTTTATAAAGCTGTCAAAAAGGTAATACCGTTTAAACGTTCAGCCCAGCAGCAGTGCTTGAAACATTGGGTAAACATCCAGAAAACAGGTGGCCAAACTCTACACTCTAACCCGTGTAGTATCAAGACATACAACAGAGGGAAAGCTAACTGGCCCAGAGAAAGACAAATAACTGTTTAAGTTTTGGATTGAAATTCTTTAAGGCCAGGGTCAAACTTTATCGCCTGCTCAACTAATTGCACTAATCAGCCATCATATAGTTTTTACTTTAAAAAAATGTTAAATTTAATTGTGGTTTAAAAAAACAATATTAAAAATTTAGCATTTTAATCATTTTTAAGTGTCCAGTTCAGCAGTGTTAAGAGTATTCACAGTATACAACAGATTGCTAGAACTTTTTCTTCTTGCAGACTGAAACTCTACCCACTGACTACCTCTTTCACACACCCCTCCTCCATCCCAGCCCCTGGCCACCACCACTCTACTCCATTTCTATGACTAGATATCTCATGTACATAGGAACCACATATTATCTGTCTTTTTGGGACAGGATCATTTCACTTAGCATGATGTCCTTCATGTTCACCCATTTTATATCGTGTAACACGACTTCCTTCTTCTTTAAGACTGAATCATATTCGATTTAATGCATATATCACATTTCCTTTATCTTCCATCCCTTGATAGACATTTGGGTTACTTCTACCTCTTGGCTATGGTAAATAATACTGCGATGAACCTGAGTACACAAATCTCTCTCCCAGATGGTGCTAGTGTTTACCTTTTCTTTTAACCAAATAACTATAAACTGCATAAAATCTGCTTAATAGAACTTTATATTTATTCTTTAATCACCAGGAATCAGGCAGACGTTTTACAGAAAAAAGGGCCCAAAGTTATAAATAACCACATCCATAAGCCATTAAACTGGGCCATAACGTCAAAAACAAAAAGTACATCTCAGATATTTGTGTAGTTTTGTTTGTTTGTAGCTCTTAGGCTTGTGTCCAGTTGTTTGATGCACTTTGTCAATAAGGATAATTAGTACGGTTCAATTTGTTTCTCTGGCCTGTGTCCTGGCAAAGCATCTGCCTGAATGCCATTCTGGGAGAGGTTTGAATGAAGCTTGCATTTAGGAAGAGGCTCTTTGCGAACAGCAGGACTGAGAGGCTGCCCACCACCCTGAACTTGAAAGCAAATCAATCAGGAGGGAAACACAGAAACATGCGAAGCTCCCAAAAAAGTCATTCATCACGTTTGTCTTTGGGGTCTGATTTACAGGGTTATGACTTATTTTCTCAATCCTCTTTAAAGAACTTACTGATCAAAAGACAGTATAAAGTTCAGGTTTAGGGACGCCTGGGTGGCTCAGCGGTTGAGCATCTGCCTTCGGCTCAGGACGTGATCCTGGAGTCCCAGGATGAGTTCCACATCGGGCTCCCCACAGGGAGCCTGCTTCTCCTTCCTCTGCCTATGTCTCTGTCTCTCTCTGTATCTCTCATGAATAAATAAATAAAATCTTAAAAAAATAAAATAAAATAAAAAATAAAGTTCGGGTTTAAAAGAATCTATTCCCAAAAAGAATGACCTCCATCCTAAAACATTTTCATTTTAAGTCTAACCTCATACAATGAGAGAAAATCAACAATGGTAAAGTGCCTCAATTAACAGTCTTGGTAATCAACTTCCAAAAATTATTATTCATATGTTTGAATCAAAGATGAAAGCCATCTATCATAAATCTAAATATTAATCAAAATGGATTCAGGAAAATATAACTTCAAAAGTCATCAAATGTTTGTCCAAAAACACATGGCTTTTTTTTTTCCCTCTAAGTTTTCTCCATGAAACTCTCTCATTTTCATAAGAAGGAAAAAACGTAATAGATGTTACTTTTATATACACAGGGAGTCAGTGAAAACTGTCTATTGACTCAGCAAGTGTCTAGGAATATGGATTAGAAAAATACTTCGTAGTCACAGCTTGAGCTTGCTTTGGCCGGAAAGAATGAAATTTCAAGCCTGGACCTCAAACAGCACTGCAATCAGATGAGTCAGGGGCTTTCTGGTGTCAGGTAGACTTTTCGTCACTAGAGCACTGGCTAAAAATGTGTTCTGTGTACTGTAATGAAAAGCTGTCTCTTTCCAATAGCTCTATGGTGAATTAGCCTAGATTAAATATTTAATGCTACAATCTTAGCACAACAAACACTAATTATCTTCATGTTTGCAGTCCCAAAAAGATCCACAAAAAGACAACAGTCCTATCACCCTCAATCCAGGGCTTGGACTTCGAGCCAGTTTATCATGTGTTGGTCAAGTTGTCTGGCAGGCTGAAGCTGTTTCCTATTTTAGAATTAGTCTGGAATAAAAACTAAATATATATGCCTGCAAGACTGTCAACTAGCACTTCTCAAAAACTTACAAGTCATGGATAAGGACTCCACCTTTCCTAATTTGTCAGGGTGGTGAGGGGATTGGAAGAAATTTTTGAAACCATTATCAGGGCAATATTACTCCCTGTAGTGGGTCTAATTAGTTAACAAATAGGGGATGCATTGCCCTGACTTAATGGGAGATGAATAAAAATAAACATAAATAATGCTAGATTGAACAAAGAACGTGAGAATCCTTAAATCCACAATTTAGGCATATTTCCAAATAATTAACTTGGCAATAAGACAAAACTGCCTAATATATTTTACATAAAATATTTTTAATTATGAATGCTTCTTTTTTTCCCCCTATTGAAATAAAAGCCAAGAATTCTGTTTTAAATCTTTCAGCAAGCAAAGCTGCCCAAGAACCTGATACCTTGACTCTCTCCCAGTGGTTCTCTGGCTTTGCAAACTTTGTGAAAGTATTAATTGGATATTTTTTTAAATGCTGATTCAGAGATCTTAGTCCTAGTGGGCCTCATACAGTAGGAATCTGATTTACATGCATATACTAGGTAATTCTGAGGCAAACAGTCTAGGGAGGAGATCCAGGTACATAATTTGTGGAGCCCAGGGCAGAATGAAAATATGAGCCCCTTGTTCAAAAATAATTAGAAATTTCAAGATGGCAACAGCAGAGGGTTAAACCCAGAGCTAGGCCCTTCTAAAGATGTAGAAGGGCCCATGTAACTACATGGGCTGCATGCCCATGAAGCTGGCCCTCCCTGCAGGGGAGTTTACAAACACTGTCCCAGGTGATGTCTAAACCTAATGTCTCCAGAGCCCTTAGAAACTGGAACAGAAACTACTCCCACTGCACCAAAACCAGGCCTTACTCAGAAGAGACAGGCCAAAATGGCTTTTCTTTCTCAAAAATCTTCAAGAAATGATAGCTTAGGACCTTCTAGAATGGAAAGATACCTTTTAAAATCCAGTTTGGGGGGAAATTCAAGAAAGAGCCAAATGTCATAGCCCCGTTAGGGACCACATCTGTTTATTTTCATTATTCTCTTTAATCGCTCTTTTCTAATTCTATCTCATCAATGAGACCATTATGCAGTATAAACAGACACAGAGGATTTGTGGGAAGCTTCTCTCCAGCTGTACACAGCCCTGGCCATGAGCCTCAGCATGGTTTCTATTCTCTGGGGTCCATGTGGAAAGGGGGAGAAAGCAGAAAGTTACTATGGACCAGGATGCCCAGGTTTCCTGAAGAACTGTCTGTCCAGAGGCCTTCTGCCTAGAGGCGGTTCCTCCCCACCCAAAGCCCAGGCACAGGGTAACGGCTCCTCTCTTTATGGTAAGAGGAGAGTCCATGTGCATTGCTGGATGCAGGTCACAGTAAAACACCACAGAAGAGTCTGAGCTAAAATGGTAGTGGCTGGCAACCGAATCAAGGAGGCCTCAGATTTGCTTTCTGAGCTCAAGAGGCCAAAGAGAACGTGCATACTTAGGTTACATAGCTCAGCACAAAACGAGCCTGAGAGAAACCAAGACCACACAGGGCTTGCAACACACAGCCCAGGAGCTCAGAACAGGAAGTAGCAGCAATGACAGCAGACAGTTTATTTGAGGGATGGTAGCAAGTCATCATACTAAACCAATCAGGAGGGGGAAGGGTCCACAGGAAAAGTAAAATTCTATGTCAACGGTGCAAAGCTTGTGAGGACCAAAGGAGAACAAAGAGGGCCTGTCTAGTACTCAGAATTGGCCTTCAGTCCTAGGACAAGGAAGGTGGAGGGGAATGGAGGGAGAGGGAGGGAGGGGAGAGGAAGGGAGATAGATGATAGATGGATGGATAGATAGATAGATAGATAGATAGATAGATAGATAGATGATAGAAAAAAATCTGCCTATCTTGAGGAGAAAATAATAATTAAATTAGACCTTCTCTGTTATATATATTGTACTGAGTTCTCAAATAGTTTCTTTTGTTTTCTGACGTCCTGAGTTTAAAAGAAAGAAAACCTCAAGCATTATAAATGAATATATTAGACCAAAATGGACCTCAAAGGCTATATCATGCTCTTGGTTCTGAATTGGGGAATTAAATTTTCCAGGTCACACACTGTACATAATCCCTGCTACACTGTTAATTAAGTCAAACCAGGTGTGGTCTGATTGAGCATTTCCAGATTATTTTGTTCTATACATTGTGTCAAAAGAAAACACTCCAATTGGGTTTTATCAAAGCAAGTCTTTTAGATATGGACATCAAAAAAAGTACATGGTTGAAAGAGCCTGCATGTGATACAAGTTAATTAGATGAAAAGAGAGGAAGTGGCAGATGGAAGAGAGGAGAGAACAAAGCATTAGAGTTACACTAGAATGTGGACAGAAAAAAAGAATTGCAATAGAAAAAAAAATCTCGTGTTTTTCTACTTGAACATAGACTTCAAAGACCCCATCTCACTGCTCTTCAGGAGAAGGAAGCATTTCATTAGAAGGAGGCACTTGGGGTTTTTTTCAAAAGATCACCATCAAGCCACTTAATTTTTCTGAATTTCTGTCTCACCAATAAAATGGGAATAACTTTTTGGAATTGTTAAGATTAAATTAAATAATACGTGCAGTCAGTTCTTTAGAGTTTTAGGGGGAAAGCCTACTCTGGTTGCTTCATCCTTGACAGCTTATGGCGCGAGGCCTCCTGGCCAGAGAAGCAGCTGACCTTCTCAAAAGCCAGAGCCCCTGCTCCCTCACTTAGCACCCACCTCTAGTAGTGACCTCTCCCAGCTTCTCTGTCTCGGCCTCCACAGCATTTTTCCCTCTGATCTGTGACTTTCTATCTTCTATTAGCCTCTATGCTCCAGGGCTCCTGCTTTCTCTTGTCTGGGTACACATGTGCTCTAAACTACTTCCACCTACCCTGGGAACCTACATCCAAGCTCTGTCCAGAGAGAGCTAGCTAGTGCGTGGGTCAGACAGCATCCAGAAAGAGCATTCTTGCTGGACAGGGTTCTCTTAGCCAGGCTCACTCAAGGCCACTGACATGTGCATGGATGGTGCCTGCAGATCAGTCCTTTGTCCAATCAGCTGCTGGGAAATTCATGAGACATCACCTGTAATAACTTTCCTTGGAAGGAGCAATCATTGGCCAGGCACTCAGAGCACCCAGTCCTGCCCCACAGGATGGGTACCCTCAGCACAGTAAGGAGCAGTGGGTGTGGATGCTGAGCTGGGCCAAACCCCTAAGTGAAGGCGTACTGAGGGAATCAGACACTCTGCTCTCTCCATTTTCAAACAGCACAAACCAGAGCTTGATAAATACCAATCTTGATGAATATTAGGACGCGAAGCACAGTGGCGCGGGTGGGCTCCGGGGGACAGGAGAGCGTGAACAAGAGTGAACAAGTGATGAAGGAGGAGGAAAGAGAAGTGTGTGTGAGCAGGGATGAGAAAGTCAAAGAAGAAAAACACCGCAGAAAACGTGAGCAAAGAAATGAAGTGGGGGCACGTGGGGGGCTCAGCAGTTGAGCCTTTGGCTCAGGTCATGATCCTGGGGTCCCTGGGATCGAGTCCCATGTCGGGCTCCCTGCAGGGAGCCTGCTTCTCCCTCTGCCTGTGTCTCTGCCTCTCTCTGTGTGTCTTTCATGAATAAATACATAAAATCTAAAAAAGAAAAGAAATGAAATGAAGGGATAGACCCAGAGAAAAGTGGAGAGGAGAACAGTCCGAGGGGAAGGGATGTGAAATAAGAATGCTTGACTCTAACATCCCAGAACACAGCTCACAGCATAAGGCCAGCCGCCTAGACGTCACAGGTGCTCCCTTTTCCATTATTATTTTTCCATTATTCCCGACCAGCCTCAGCATCACATGAAGGTATAGACCGAAGGCGAGAGTCCCAGGTGGCTCCTCTCTCCCAGGTGCTTCTCACCTCCTGCCACTTGAAATGCTGCTGCTCTTCTCAGCTGAATCTATTTCTCTGACGTTACAAACATCTCATAAAAAAAAAAAAAAAAAAAAAACTCATCAGCTGTGTGTTAATTAAAGGAAAACAAATAATTTCTTGCCTCTTTGCTATGCTCGGGAATCAAGGACATAAGGACACGGCTAACAGTGTAGACAGAGATCAAAAACCAAAGGCTACTTCTCGGGCGCTGAGTGGCTCAGTCTTTTAAGCACCTGCCTTGGGCTCTGGTCATGATCCCAGGGTCCTGGGATCGAGCCCCTCACCCGGCTCCCTGCCCAGCACGGAGGCTGTTTCTCCCTCTGCCTGCTGCTCACCCTGCTTGTACCTTCTCTTTCTCTCTGTCAAATAAATAAATAAAATCTAAGAAAAAAAAAGTCTACTTCTCTCTCCTACATTCCTTCCTTCTCACCTTCCTACTCCCACCTCAGTTCCCCCTAAATTTAGGGATTAGCAGAGCAAATAGGTGCATATACCAACTCCCTTGAGGGCAGACATAGGGATTACAGCTGCAAGAGAGCTGGGGTATCTTCATGCCACGTCCTTCAAGGACGGTTTCTGTACAGTGTCCCATTTGAGAGGTCAACCTACCGAACTTCCAAAGACAAATGAAAAGTAATTAAAACCTTTACTGTAGTCTTTCAAAGATGCCTAAGAGTCATTACATTTATAATATCCAGCAAAACTTCAAATGAACCCTCTTTCTCTCCTTCTCCCAAGGCTTCACGTAGCATGAAGAGTGCTTCTCTTCACCCCTAACTCCCAAATTCCCCGAAATAATACCCCCCAAAAAACTAGTCCCTGTTGATCTATTATTTCTCCTTTCTTTCCCAGTCCCAATCTTCTTTTATCCTGAAGAAATTTTCTGCTGTGTCCATTTTTAAATCAAGTAAATCTAGGTCACGTCTGTGTGTGACCTAGGACAATTACCTGTTGCCCCAATTCTGCACAAAGCCCCCAGGGTGACCTAGCCAAGGCCACATGGCAGAAAGGAAGGGAAGGAATTAGAGGGTATTCAGATATCAGTTATATTCTCCATCGTGGCCACCATATTATTCCATTTCTAATCCCTGACCTTACAACTTTAGATGGCTTAGAGCATGGAAAAGACTTTTGTTCTATCCCTTCAAGTGGTATAGGCTCAGAGAACAAAGGTCACCACTAGCAAGTGAGCTCAAAATAAGAATCTTCTTCAAAACCTGGTTTGGGAAGCATAGGTTTTATTTCCACTCCAGCTTCAGATTTATGCAGCCCAACAAAAATTATGGCTCAGGCTTTGTGTTTTGTTTATGTGTTTAAGAAATCTCATTGTGCAAGTAGTTTATTTGAGAAACTGTCGTCTTTCTAGTGCATTTGTCCTCTCTACAGAGGAAAAGTAGCAAACCTTGTCTCTCTGGTGTCTTTTACAAGAACAAATAAGTCAGGAAAATGTAACTGCTAGTCAGGTCTTTAGCAAGCTTACCAAACAACCAGCTGGCTCAACTAAAAATGTTGCCCAATTTTCAGAGAAGATCTACTAGATAAAGCAAAGCAAATAGGTTTAGTAAATACGCTGTAAATGATGATAAAAAACATTTCACGTTATTTTTTTATTTGAAAATGTAAATCTATGCTTAAAACTTTAAATTCACTATGCTTACATTCATCAATCCATAATCTTCATTTTTTACTTTTCTTTTTTATCATCTTCATTTTTCCAATAAAATAGGAAATTCCAAAATTTTCCCTCTATCCTATAGACCAAATTTGCTACTAATGAAAAACAAATCCATTATTATAAGAGAAATAAGAATGTAGAGTAAAATGAACATGTTTAAGTTAGTGAAAATCTACAGAGCTTTCCATATCCGCTCTTCTCTTTAGACAGGACAAGAAGTAAGCTCTCTACAGGCGTGTATGCAGGACCTTCTCCTCCTCCAGTTCATCAAATTATATTTTGTTGTCAGAATTCACAGGATTCACAGATTCCCAGGACAGGAGGACAGGAGGTATTATTCCATTCTCATCTTGTCCTGTGTACTAAGTACTGAAGAAACAGCAGTTCGAGGCTTCCTGGACTCTCAGATTGTAGTTCCCTATCACAGATGCACCACTTGCAGAAGCCAAGGTTGGTAGGGGGTCCCAGCAACCTTAAAATGTGCATCTAAGCCAAGGCTTTCCCATGGTGCAGATGCCAACAGCTGCCCCACTGCTGGGCAGCCACATCCACACCCTAAACTGGCCTCTGACCCTCGCACGCAGCAGGTCAGATCTGCCTGCCAGGTTGTGTGATTTTAAGGATGATGTTGCCATCATGCTTGCAACAGAGAAAGTGATTTTTTTTTATTGCTGATGATAATCAATCAGGATGATCTGAAAGTCTTTTTGATAGCTTGTTTTACCTTTTAAAAAGGAAAAAAAATTATAGTTTATTTTTAAAGTTTATCATTATAAATACAGCATACTCTTTTTTTAAGTTGAAATAGAAGGAGGAAAAAAATCCATATTGTTAACAAATAATGATAAAGCGTGAGGAAATCTTTGTGATCCAAATTAGGTTAATCGACTAAAACAGGAAATAAAGTCACTGATGCTGCTTTTGCTTCCTTCATTTCACATTCAAATGGACAGAAATCAGATGGAAAGTCACCCTTCAAGGACAACTGGTAACATTTTGGTATAATTCTAGCCTTCTCTGCTGTATGTTTTTAAAATCGAAGTAGCAATATGCCAAGCAAACAGTATTGCACCTCTACCATTTCTCTAGAAGTCCCTAGATAATGGTCTCCAATCACATCTTCCACCATTCCTCCTCAATTATGTGACTACGGTGTTCCTCATTCCTTACTGTTCTTGATAGTTTTGCCATATGGTAATTATCAGTAGACAATATTGCTCAATTTTGCCTCAATTTTGAAATCTATTTCATGAACTCATATTCCATATATTCTTTTGTGGCTTGTTTTCCCTCAATCCTTTCTTTCTGAGATTCACCCATGTTGGGACATGTTATTCTAATTCATCCTCACTGCTGGATAGCATTCCATCACACAAGTAATGCCCAGTCTATACTATCCATTCTAGCATTGATGGAATTGAGGTGGGCTGGTTTTTGCTACAGTGAACAATGCTGCTATGAATATCCTTATACATGTCCTCTTTTGTCACATATTCTTTTTTACTTTTTCCTTTATTTTTATTTTTTTGCAACTTTTAAAAATGTTGCAGACTGCACAAAACTGACCTCAGGGTAGATTTAGCACATGGACCTAGTGCACCAGCTCCAGCTGTACTGGCCATGGGTACCCAGCTTTTCTATACCCTCTTGAGTCAATTTGATAGGTGACATTTTTCTAGAAATGTGTTCATCTTTTTAAATTTTCAATATAGTAGGATGTTCATAATGTCCTCATTATGTTAATTCCTGGGGCCCTGAAGTTATGTCCCCCTTTTTATTTCTAATATTATTTATCTGCCTTTTTCCCATTTTTTTTTTCTGATCATACTTGCCATAAGTTTATCAATTTGATTAGGCTAACAAATATCCAGTTTTCGTCTTTGTTGATCCTTTCTAAGGAATGTTTGTTTGATACTCCACTAATTTCTTTTTTTGTTTTAAGATTTTATTATTTATTTGACAGAGAGAGAACAAGGACACGAGCAGAGTGAGAGGCAGAGGGAGAAGCAGATTCCTCACTGAGTAGAGAGCTCAAGGCAGGGCTCCATCCCAGAACTCTGGGATCATGACCTGAGTGGAAGGCAGACATTTAAGCAACTGAGCCACCCAGTGCCCTGGGACTTCATGATTTCTATTATTTTCATTATACATTTCCTTCTTTCTTGGGGTTTACTTAGTTCTTTTGCTAACTTCATCTTGATATAAATGCATAACTCAGTAGCTTTTAGCCTTTCTAATAAAAGTCCTTAAGGCTATGTATTTTCCTCCAGTAATGCTGTAGCCACTCCCATAAGTTTTTATAGACAGTGCTTTTGTTATTATTCAATTCTACATATTTTCTGATTTTCTTTATGATTTCTCCTTTAGTATATGAGTTATTTAGAAATAGGTTTCTTAGTTTCCTATCTAAAGGATTTTTTATTTGTCAGATAAGCTTTTTATTAGAATTCTCTAAATTAATTGTAATGTGGTCAAATAATATGGTCTACAAAATGCCAATTGTTAGAAAATTTTGACACTTACTTTGGGGCCCAGTATGTAGTCAATTTTTTAAATATTTCATGTGTGTTTTAAAAATTGATGATTTAGTTGTGAGACACCCTGATCATTTGTTTATAAATCCATTATTCAACTCTTCTATATCTTACTCTTTTTTTGCTATATTTGTCAGTCACTGAAACAGGTATATTAAAATCTCTCCTTTTTTATTTTTATGCTTTTTTGACTTAAAAATCTACTTTGTCTGATAAAAATAATAAAGCTATACTAGGTTTTTTTTTATTAGGTTTTGCCCAAAGTATGTTTCTCTTCTTTAACTTTTTTAAAATATTTTATTTATTTATTTATGTTGAGAGAAAGAGGGAGAGCACATGAGCAGAGGGGAGGGGCAGGGGGAGAGAAAGAAGCTGACTCCCAGCTGAGCAGGGAGCCAGCCCTCTGAACTCTATCCCAGGACCTAGGATCATGACCTGATCTGAAAGCAGATGCCTGACAGACTGAGCCTCCCAGGCACCCTTTCTTTCTTTACTTTTGAGCTTTTCTTTTTATTACTATTATGCTTTTAGTATGTCTCTTGTAAGCAGCCTATATCTCAATTTTACTTTGTAAAATTTCTTCATAATCCAGACTAATAATCTTTGACTTTTTAATGGGAGTATTTATCTACGGATACTTGAATCTCCTTCTACCCCCAAATTTTAAGATTTATCCTATCTTTTCTGTTTTCTTTTCCTTTTTTTGTCTTACTTTAGATTGCATAATGTTTTATCATACTATTAATTTGAAAATTATGTATACATTCTATGATAATTACTCTAGAAATTTTAATATGCATAGTTAGCTTAGCTACATTTAAAGTTAATCTTTTCTTTCCATTAGAACGATACAAGAGTCATAGTGTACTTCAATTCCATTTAATCCCCTCCAAATTTATATGCTATTACTATCTAGCATTTTATTTCTATCTTTAAATTTTTACTTAAATTTTTAGTTTTTTTAATACAATCAAATATGGTTTTAGAGGCTTAGATTTACTCTCTTATTCACCATTTTCTCTGCTTTTTTTTCTTGCATCGCAAATCTTCTATTTGTTTTCTGACCGAAATAAAATGTTTCCGGTATCCTTTAGTTAAGCTCTGTTGGATGCAAACTTTTTCAGTTCGTATTGTTCCCAAATGTCCCTATTATAGGACCCCCACCCAGAGGCAGCCCTTCATTGCCCCTGCTTAAGGGAGATGCTTTTGTGTTTAACGTCACATCATGGATAGGTCCTGAACATTTTTTCCTGGTTTCAGAGCCACAGTCCAAGATTATTACCCCAAAATGCAGATTAAAGTCCAAGTTCACCTGATTATACAAACACCCTGGCTTCAATTCTTTGCCCACTTTCCTGGGTTCCTGATCTTATTTTCCTTAAATTCTAGCTCATGGATTTTTTTTAAAGATTTAAAAATATATAGGTACTCCAGTATTTTTTGGAATGTCAGTCAAGTTATTGAGCGCTAAGTTTTCATTCACTCACATGATATGAATTAAAGAACATTTTCCCATGTTATTTCACAGCCTTTGTAAATATAGTTTACAACGAATTTATGTTACACAGAACAAATGTACTGTAGTTTACATATCATTCTTCTACTGTTGGTCTTTGGTTTCCATTTTTTATAACCATAAATAATACAAAATAGGAATCTCTCATAAAGCAATGAAAGATAAAAAGCAATGAACAAGATAAAAAGATATGAACATTTTTAAAGACTTTTTAAAAAAATTTTTTTATTGGATTTCAATTTGCCAACATTTAGCATAATACCCAGTGCTCATCCCACCAAGTGCCCCCCTCATTGCCCATCACCCAGTCACCCCATCCCCCCACCCACCTCCCCTTCCACTATCCCTTGTTCATTTCCCAGAGTTAGGAGTCTCTCATGTTTTGTCACTCTCACTGATATTTTCACTCATTTTCTCTCCTTTTCCTTTATTCCCTTTCACTAATTTTTATATTCCCCAAATGAATGAGACCATATAGAGTTTGTCCTTCTCCGATTGACTTACTTCACTCAGCATAATACCCTCCAGTTCCATACATGTCGAAGCAAATGGGGGGGGGGGTAATTTGTCATTTCTAATGGCTGAGTAATATTCCATTATGTACATAGACCACATCTTCTTTATCCATTCATCTTTCGATGGACACCGAGGCTCCTTCCACAGTTTGGCTATTGTGGACATCACTGCTATAAACATCGAGCACCTCCAGGTTATTAAAAAAGTTTTCAGTGAATCTGGTTGAATTCTCCATACCTTCCAGAATTGATTTCACCAGTGATTCTAAGGTTTGATATATCTACAAGAATTTTATGTTAAGCTCGCTTCCACTAAAGATAAAAAGAAATATAAGGAAATAGAATCCTTTCTAAAGAGTGAACAATGGGAAATTATATGCATAGCATCTTTGTTATCTGGATATAAAAGGTGGGATTATGGAAATCTCCCCTTCATCTTCTCTTCTAGAATAAAGAACCTGAATTCTTTCAAACCTTTTTTGACAGAACCAATTTTTCTTCCTTCCTGCCATGTTAGTGATTCTTCTACTTCTGTCCTTTCTCCCCATCTTTGTGATAACATGGCCGAAATTGGAGACTGGACCCAATAAGAGTCTTAGTAGGTCTATATGAGGCTCTCTTTGAAACCCTTTTCGTGCAGGCAGGTCCAGAGTCCCCCTAGATTTTAAAAGGCAATACCCACCCCTTCATAATCACTTATACTCCTGAATGTACCCCCTGTCCTTCTTCCAAGAGCTGGTTTTGGGGCCCCTTCTCCTCCCTGGCCCCTTCATCATTTTTCTTTCTTGCCAATTCTTCATCTATATGTTTTGCTTCAATTCTGTTCTCAATTTATTTCTGGTCCTGTCTTCCTTCTCTTCCCCTCAGGCCCTTATCATTACTCATTGAACATTGGGGTGCAGGTGTCCTGGCGTTTCACTGCATCTGTACGTTTGGGGTCAATCCCCAGCAGTGCAATTGCTGGGTCATAGGGCAGATCTATTTTTAACTCTTTGAGGGACCTCCACACAGTTTTCCAGAGTGGCTACACCAGTTTACATTCCCACCAACAGTGTAAGAGGGTTCCCCTTTCTCCACATCCTCTCCAACATTTGTGGTTTCCTGCCTTGTGAATTTTCCCCATTCTCACTGGTGTGAGATGGTATCTCATTGTGGTTTTGATTTGTGTTTCCCTGATGGCAAGTGATGCGGAGCATTTCCTCATGTGCTTGTTGGCCATGTCTATGTCTTCCTCTGTGAGATTTCTCTTCATGTCTTTTGCCCATTTCATGATTGGATTGTTTGTTTCTTTGCTGTTGAGTTTCATAAGTTCTTTATAGATCTTGGAAACTAGCCCTTTATCTGATACGTCATTTGCAAATATCTTCTCCCATTCTGTAGGTTGTCTTTTAGTTTTGTTGACTGTTTCTTTTGCTGTGCAGAAGTTTTTGATTTTGATGAAGTCCCAATAATTCATTTTTGCTTTTGTTTCCCTTGCCTTCATGGATGTATCTTGCAAGAATTTGCTGTGGCCAAGTTCAAAAAGGGTGTTGCCTGTGTTCTCCTCTAGGATTTTGATGGAATCTTGTCTCACATTTAGGTCTTTCATCCATTTTGAGTTTATCTTTGTGTATGGTGAAAGAGAATGATCCAGTTTCATTCTTTTGCATGTGGATGTCCAATTTTCCCAGCACCATTTATTGAAGAGACTGTCCTTTTACCAGTGGATAGTCTTTCTGGCTTTGTTGAATATTAGTTGACTATAAAGTTGAGGGTCCACTTCTGGATTCTCTATTCTGTTCCATTGATCTATGTGTCTATTTTTGTGCCAGTACCACACTGTCTTGATGACCACAGCTTTGTAGTACAACCTGAAATCTGGCATTGTGATGCCCCCAGATATGGTTTTCTTTTTTAATATTCCCCTGGCTATTCGGGGTCTTTTCTGATTCCACACAAATCTTAAGATGATTTGTTCCAACTCTCTGAAGAAAGTCCATGGTATTTTGATAGGGATTGCATTAAATGTGTAAATTGCCCTGGGTAACAATGACCTTTTCACAATATTAATTCTTCCAATCCATGAGCATGGAATATTTTTCCATCTCTTTGTGTCTTCCTCGATTTCTTTCAGAAGTGTTCTGTAGTTTTTAGGGTATAGATCCTTTACCTCTTTGGTTAGGTTTATTCCTAGGTATCTTATGCTTTTGGGTGCAATTGTAAATGGGATTTACTCCTTAATTTCTCTTTCTTCAGTCTCATTGTTAGTGTTTAGAAATGCCACTGACTTCTGGGCATTGATTTTGTATCCTGCCACACTACCAAATTGCTGTATGAGTTCTAGCAATCTTGGGGTGGAGTCTCTTGGGTTTTCTATGTACAGTATCATGTCATCTGCAAAGAGGGAGAGTTTGACTTCTTTGCCAATTTGAATGCCTTTTATTTCTTTTTGTTGTCTGATTGCTGAGGCTAGGACTTCCAGTACTATGTTGAATAGCAGTGGTGAGAGTGGACATCCCTGTCTTGTTCCTGATCTTAGAGGAAAGGCTCCAAGTGTTTCCCCATTGAGAATGATATTTGCTGTGGGCTTTTCATAGATGGCTTTTAAGATGCCCTCTATCCTTACACTCTGAAGAATTTTGATCAGGAATGGGTGCTGTATTTTGTCAAATGCTTTCTCTGCATCTATTGAGAGATCATATGGTTCTTGGTTTTTCTCTTGTTGATATGATCAATCACATTGATTGCTTTACAAGTGTTGAACCAGCCTTGCATCCGGGTCATGGTGAATAATTTTCTTAATGTATTGTTGGATCCTATTGGCTAGTATCTTGTTGAGAATTTTTGCACCTGTGTTCATCATGGATATTGGTCTATAATTCTCCTTTTTGGTGGGGTCTTTGTCTGGTTTTAGAATTAAGGTGATGCTGGCCTCATAGAATGAGTTTGGAAGTACTCCATCTCTTTCTGTCTTTCCAAACAGCTTTAGTAGAATAGGTATGGTTTCTTCTTTAAACGTTTGATAGAATTCCCCTGGGAAGCCATCTAGCCCCGGACTTTTGTGTCTTGGGAGGTTTTTGATGACTGCTTCAATTTCCTCCCTGGTTATTGGCCTGTTCAACGATTTTGATATGTATTACTTGATGCACTGGCTTTTCTTTGATTATTCAAAAATTGAACATTTTTCCATATGTTTCATTTCTTTTTTTTCTTTATGGATTTATCTATTAATGCCTCCTTTTTTTTCAAGGAATGAGTAGGAACTCCTTTTCAACATTATTATTTCTTGTAAAAAGATTGAATAAGAGCAAGCTGAATTCAAATGATTTGTGTGAAGCTGTTTGTTAAAGTTCAATTTCTATATTCATCCTACCACTTTACTCCTAAGCACAATGCAATGTGGGTGGCAGCATTGTCCTGAAGTATTTGTCACAGCTCTATGAATGGATGGGTGAGATTATCACCTTGTTTTTCATGGTTAGCTAAAACTGAAGGCTATGCATACAACAATTAAAAAAAAAAGGAACTGAATGTGCAGATGCCTCTATTTTTAGACATCTTATATTATCTTGTGTTAATTATTCTGTTCATATCTATAATAATCAATAAAATTATAATATTGGAAGAAACCTGGGTTACATTTTGTGGTCATGTATATATATAAATACATTGTTGTGTATGTATATAAATAAAACAATTAGAATTAATCAGTACCTGTCCTCCTAAATCTGTGCATTTCTAACATTACAACCAGCCTCTTGAAGTTGCAGTCACATACGATTAGCATCGGACGGTGCCTGGCTCACTTTGGGAGCCAAGCTAAAGATCAGTTTGCTACAGAAAACAGACCTTGGCCTCCTCTCAAGAGCTAGGGCCAGAAGAGACCATTGCAGGCAAAGAGGACATGTCTGGTAATCATAATGCCTTAGTTGGTCCCCAGTCTGAGCAGAAAGAACCTTAAAGAAGAGTTAATATCTGAATACAAAAGAAGAAAATGAAATGAAATGACTAAACCTAGTCACATACCTAGAACAGAATCGAGGTTTTCTGAGTGCTAGTCTAGGGACCTGCTCCACACCACTTGCTACCTTCTTAACCTTCTGTGAGCTATAAGATCTATAATATGCAGAGGTTTATAAATTGAAATCTGTCCCCTTATTTGGGATAGAGTAAGAATTATAAATTTACAAACCAACTACAATAAAGAGAAGTTGAAGAAATGACTTAAACCTGCTCAGCTCAAATCACTTTTATTAAAACCCTCCTTGTAGGGGCACCTGGGTGGCTCAGAAGGTTAAGAGTCTACCTTCGGCTCAGGTCATGATCTCAGGGTCCTGGGATCAAGCCCCATGTCAAGATCCCCGCTCAGCAGGGAGTCTGCTTCTCCCTCTGCCTCTTCCTCTGTATTCTCCTTCTCTTTCTCTTAAATAAATAGATAAAATCTTAAAAAAAAAAATAAACAACAACTGCAAATCCTCCTAGTAGTTGGTGACTTTCAAAATGTCTTTGAACGTAATATTATCCCTAGTGGATCCACAAATTATATTAAAAATGATAAAAGTTGGAGTACCTGGGTGGCTCAGTCAGTCAAGCATCTGACTTAGGCTCAGGTTATAATCTTAGGGTCTTGGGATTTGGGCCCAAGTCTGGCTCCATGCTCAGAGGAGAGTCTGCTTCTTCTTCTCCCTCTGGTCCTCCCCACCTTCATGCTTTCTCTCTCTCTCTGCTTCTCTCTCTCTCAAATTAATAAATAAGATCTTTTTTTTAAAAAAAAAAGAACATAAAAGTTAAAGGCACCTGGGTGGCTCAGTTGGTTAAGTATCTGACTCTTGATTTTGTATCAGGTCATGATCTCAGGGTTGTGAGATCGAGTCCTGCCTAGGGCTCCGTGCTGGGTGTGGCGCCTGCTTAAGATTCTCTATCTCCCCCTTGCTCTGCCCGTACCCCCACCTCTCTCTCTTTCTCAAGAAAAAAAGATAAAAGTTGTACATATTTGTGAACTGAGAAATAAGCATATATAAAAGGAAAATGATAGCTCTGTTCTACTAAAGACATTATGCTAATTTAAAATAACACCAGCCTAATAAACTAGTTAAATAGTTTCAAAACCAAACCTTGAGACAGCACCTTTAAAGATCTCTAAAAATTAATTTCTATATATATACTTCACAGGCTTCACAGTCATAATTGTAAAAATTTTAAAATAGGGCACTGTATTAGAAATGCAAAAGTATATTTATTAAAGTATAATATTTGATCAGAAAATTGTACCACAATTCATGTTAAATGGTTTAAAACAATAATTGATAAGTAATAATTCATGCAGATTTACCTGAAAATCCATAGGTACCATGACAGAAAAATCATCAAATGTTTCTTTTAATTTTGTAATTTATTGTTCTTATAGAAGTAATGGTCACTCATTATAACCAGTGAAATGATGAAAAAATAGACTTTTTCATTTCCATCAACAGTAATGTATGCTGACTGCTGGCGTCTTTCCACAACCTTCTCCCTGATCATATAAATATATAAACTAACTTATACATAAGGGTTTGTTGTTTGTTTTTACAGAAAATGGGATTCTATTATATTACCCTTGAATGTTCTTCTTTTGCAACATTACAGTATGGATATTCTTACAGGTCTATAACTTATAGTCCTAATTAATTCTTTTTAAGAATTGTGTGATAGTACATGGAATAAATGTATTGTAATTTATTCAGCTGACCTATTAGATTATTTCAAACCAAAATTGAAAAGTAAAATAATCTTCAAAATGAGAAATGCATGCAACAAAACAGACATGGATAGATGTAAAAGGAAGTAATAGCTCATGTTTTTTTTTAATAGCTCATGTTTTAACACTTCAGTGCAAAAATTATTAAGTATGTAACTCTGCTACTATATAATATTCAGGTAGAACAACTTATTTTACCCCCAAACAAACCAAAGGTACATTTATCACAGCTTTATTTAATTATATTTTTAATCACTATATTGAAGTATGATTAACATATAATAAACTGCACTAATTAAAATGAAGGTTGATAAGTTTTAACATGCACTAAAGACATCACCACAATAAAGATAATGAACAAAACCATTTCTCCCAGAAGTTTCCTCATCCCTTTTGTAATTCCTTCATCTCTCCAGATTTATCCCTAAGTAATTCACTTTTTTTTTATGCTATTATCAATGGCATTGTTTAATGTCAATTTCTGATTGTTCATTCCTGATATATAGAAATGCATTGATTTGTACACCAATCTTGTATTCTACAATCCTGCTAAGCTCGCTTATTACTCTCAGTATCTTTTTTGTAGACTTTATAGAATTTTTTTTTACAAGATGATCATGGTATCTATGAATAAAGACAGTTATTCTTCTTCGTTTCCAATCTAGATACTCTTGTCTTTCTTGCCTTATTGTCTGATTAGAACTCTAGGAGAATGTTGAATAAAAATGATTGGTAAGTACAATTCCTTGAGCTGTTAGGGGAAGGCAAGCAGTATTTCATCATTATGTATGATGTTAGCTAAGTGTTTTATGGATGCCCTTTATCACTTTGAGGACATCCCTTTTCTTTCCCAGTTTGCTGAGATCTTTTTATCAGGAATGGATGTTGAATTTTGTGAATTGCTTTTCTGCATCAATTAGGATAACTATATAGTTTTTTCCTTTTTAGTCTGTTTGTGTCCCCCAAAATTTATATGTCAGAGCCCTGCCTCCCCCAATGTGACTGCAGTTGGAGTTAGAGCCTGTAAGGAGGTGATAGAGGTTAAAAGAGCGCTTAAGAGTGGAGCCCTAATCTGATAGGACTGGTCCCCTTGTAAGAAAAGGAAGACATACAAGACCTCTCTTTTTTTGCTACATAAGGACACAGAGAAAGTGGCCATCTTCAAGCCGGAAGCAAAATTGGCTGGCAGCGTGATCTTGAACTTCCTAACCTCTGGAACTGTGAGAAATAAATTTCTGTTGTGTAAGCCACCCAATCTATAGTATTTTGTTACAGAAGTACAAGATGACTAAAACAGTGTGTTAATATATTGAATTTCCTTCTTTAATTTTTAAATGTTAAGGTTGCCTTAAACCTTGCTCTCCTGGGATAAATATCACTTGGCCATGATGCATTGTCATTTTTATATACTATATGATCAATTGGCTAAATTTTTCCTAAGAATATTTTCATCTCTGTTCATGATGGATATTAATCTATAATTTTCTTGCCTTGTAACACTTTTGCCTGCTTTTGGTTCAGAATATTAGCCTCATAGAATAAGATAGGAACTATTCCTTTCCCTCTGATTTTCTAAAACAATCTGTGTAGAATTTATATTATGCCTTCCTTAAATGTATAATTCATCAGTAAAGACATCTGGGCGAGGAATTTTCCTTATGGTAAGTTTTAAATTGCAAGTCCATTTTTATATCAAATTTAGGGGTATTGAGGTTATCTATTTTTTCTTGAGTGAATTTTGGTAGTTTGTATTATTCGAGGAATTTAAACATTTCATCTAAATGGTCAACTGTATTGTTAAAAGTTCTATCTGTAAAATCTGTAGTGATATCAATTCTCACATTCCTGGGGTTTATATTTTCTATCATTACCTTGGCCAATCTAGCTGGAGGTTTATCAATTTTACTGATCTCAAAAATTAGCCTGTAATACCATTGATTTTCTCTATTGACTCTATTTTCTAATTCATTGATTGCCTCTCTAATCTTTATTATTTTCTTTCTTCTACTTTATGTTTCATTTACTGTTAGCTGAGGCCCTTGACCCAAAACCTTTCTTTTGTCTAATACAAATATTTTATGTTAGAAATTTCCTTCTAATTAGTGGAATAGCTACATTCCACAATTGTTTTGATATTTTAGTTTTCATTCAGTTCAAAATATTCTATTTTCTTTTTTGACCTCTTCTTTGATCTATATGTTATATAGAAGAGTATTTTTTTTTCCAAATGTTTAGTGGTTTTCCTAGAGTCTTTTTGTTTTTACTTCTAACTTAATTCTACTGTGGTCAGAAAACATACTTTGTATGATTTGATTTCTTTTACATTTTTTTAATTTAGTTGTTCTGTGGTGCAGAATGTGGCCAATCTTAGAAAATTTTCTCTGTGTACTTGAAAACAATGTGTGTGCTGTTGTCTACTGGAATGCTATATGTATGTCAATTAGGTCAAGTTGATTGACAGTACTGTTCTAGTCGTTCTAATTCTCTATCGGTTGATGGAAGAGGAGTTAAAATATCTCTGAATATAATTGTGGATTTATATATTTTTTGTTGCCGTACTACCAGTTTTTGTTTTATGTATTTTGAAGTTTTGTCACTAGATGCATAAACATTGAGGATTGTTATGTCCTCTTGATGAATTAGCAGTTCTTTATTCTTCTTGTTATTTCTTGCTTTGAAATCTATCTGAATTAATATAATCATCCTAGCTTTCTTTTGATTAGTCCTAGCATAATTTATCTTTTCCCATCCTTTTCTGTGTAACCTATTTGTGTCTTTATATTTAAAATGGGTTTTTTATAAGCCACATGTAATTGGGTCTTGCTTTTTTATATGACAACCTCTTCCTTTTATTTTTTTTAAAGATTTTTTATTTATTTATTCACGAGAGACACAGAGAGAGAGAGAGAGGCAGAGACACAGGCAGAGGGAGAAGCAGGCTCCATGCAGGGAGCCCGGCATAGGACTCCATCCTGGGTCTCCAGTATCATGCCCGGGTTAAAGGCAGTGCTAAACCCCTGAGCCACCTGGGCTGCCCAACCTCTTCCTTTTAATTGGAATATTTAGACCATTTATATTTGATGATTATTGATATGGTTGGGTTTTGATATACCTTATTGCTCTTCATTTTCTATTTTTCACGTATGTTGCTTGTTCCCTTTCTCCTCTTTATCTTCTGAATTAATTGGGTTTTTTTTTTTTTTTGTGGTTCCATTTTATTTCCGTTGTTGCCTATTAGCTATAATTTGGTGGTTTTTTATTTTAGTTATTGTTCATGGCTTATCGTGTACATTTTTAAGTTATCAGTTTACCTTCAACTACTATTTTGCCACTTCACAGATAGTATAATAATCTTATAACAGCATACTTCCATTTTTCCTATCCCTATTTTAGTGCTGTTGTTGATGTATTTTTTCTTCTATATAAGTCATAAGCTCCAGAAAATATTTTGTTATATTTGCTTAAGTGAACTTTTTCAAAGTTTTCAATATTAAAAAAATAAAATATTTTATATGTAGTCATATAGATATCATTTCCGTGGCTCTTCACTTCTTTGCATAGATCCAAGCTTCTATCTGGTATAATTTTTTTCTGCCAGAAGGACTTCCTTTACAAGTATAAATCTGATTATGTCACTCTTCCACAAAAACTCTTCAATGGATTCCAATCACATTTAATATAAAACCCAAAATTCTAACCCATGACATATTGGATTCTACATGATCTGGTCCCAGGCTACCTTTCAGATTTAATTTCTCCTCTTACTCGTACCTTAAGTCTTCTTCAGTCACACTGGCCCCCTGCCAAGTACATGCTCCTCTCAAAGCTTTTATAGTTGCTCTACCATTTATCTGGAGCTTTCCCCAATTTATCACTTGTCCTGCTCTCTCATTCCATGGAATAAATCTCCTCCAATATCACCTCATCAGAAAGGACACACACACACACACACACACACACACACACACACACACACTTCATTTCTTATGCTTTATATTACTTTATTTCTTTTCAGAGCACATAATGCTACTTGAAGTCATATTATGTTTTTGTTGATTATCTCTTATCTCCATCATTAGAATTAGGTTCCACAAAGATAAGAATTTTGTTGTGTTCATCCACCTATCCCCAGTGCTTTGAAAGTGGTGCCTGACACATAGAATTGGCTTAGAAAAAAATTGCCCTTCAACAACTGCCGGAGTTGATTCTGATAACCATTATTATCTTATATCAAACAAATTAGGAAAAAGAGGATTTAGAGTAGGCTGGATTCTGGAAAGAATTCAAGAATAATACATAAGTTTGGCAATCTTGAACATGCAGTTCCTTTTCTATTAATCCAAATAAGCTAGCTTTTAATTTCAAAGCTGTAATTAAGTACCTCAGGGCAGTAGAGGGTAAAGAACAAAGGACAAGAGAGCCTTGTTTCTTCTTAATTGCCCCTTCATCTCCTCCAAACCCTACATATTTACTGAGTATACAGGGGCACTAGGAAAGAGGGAGGGTAGGGTGAGGGGGATGAAGTGCCAAACCTCCTTGGAAGAAGGAGGGAGCTGCCAACCTACCCACCCCCCACCATCATAACCTGACAGCTTCAAACAGATTTGAGTCCAAGGATTTTGGATGTGGATAAAGTTTGTAGAGCTGATTCATGCTTGAGAGGCTTGTTCAATTATTTTATCCACTCAACCGGCTATGAATTAAGTGATGACCCAGCTGAAGGACCCAGCACCAACATCTTCTGTAATATGGCATCTACACCCATCTTTTCTGTGCTCTGGGTCCCCTGCTAACACAAAGGAATATTATTTAGAGTTATATTATTAGTCCCTAACTTATGCTTTATACTTAATATTTTTTGGCTTACACCATTCTCAGTCATCATTTTCTATGACATACAGAGATGAGTTTATGCTGTATAAATTGTGTCTAATGCAAATAGCGTCCTATTTTATGTTTTTTTACCCACAAAAATATCCATACTTATAACCATTATAAAATACTATGTAGTAAATTTGGGGTAGGGTTCCATAAGCAAGAATTATCTCCCAAACTCCTTTTACTACATTATATTTTCATAATTTATATATTTCAGAAGTGTTATGCAAAATAACTACAAGACATAAAGATACCAGTTTTAGATTGGAATCCATTTTCTCTATGTTCCAGAAATATTCATGATTATAAGAGGAGTTAGATATTTTGATGACCCATTTTTGTTTATACAGAAATAGTCTAGAACTATTCCTATACAAACCAGTTTACTCATGAGATTATTTTGAAAATTAAAGATGTAAAGAATTTAAAGAATTTATGTAAAGAATTTAGCATATAATAGGCAGTAATAAATATTAGGTATCGTTGATTAATAAGTGATAGCAATCCATGTAGATAAACCTATCTTATGCAGATATTATAAAATGATTCTCAAGACACTCCTTCCAATTTCCACAAACCTAAATTACAAGGAATTGTCAGTCAAAACAATATACAATATACAATGGAGGACAATAGAATAAAGCAACTTTTTAGGTATAACAATAATTCTATTATTTCCTCAGTTTATTCTACAGTGTGAGATTAATAGAAACATCTTTCATTGATCTAACAAGAATGTACTGAGCATCTAAAATAGACCAGGTACTGAAACAGTATCAAACAACACAGGCAAGTTCCCTGTTCCCGCTGAGGTTCTAAATTATCATGAAATAAAAGTATTAAGTGCATGTCTTACAAATGTGATGAATATCAATAAGAAATATAAGCAAATAACTGGCTCTTAAACTAAATTTGATCTGGATCAAGAAAGGACTCACTGAGGAAATGACATGACTTGGTATTTTACCTAGATGTATAAAAGTGCATTTCTTTAGAGATTTTGAAATACGAGGAACTGAAATTTCAAACTTACATATGTGGTTATAAAAGTCATCTTAGGGACGCCTGGATGGCTCAGCAGTTGAGCGTCTGCCTTCAGCTCAGGGTGTGGTCCTGGAGTCCTGGGGTTGAGTCCCGTATTGGGCTTCCTGCGAGGAGTCTGCTTCTCCTTCTGCCTATGTCTCTGCCTCTCTCTCTGTATCTCTCATGAATAAATAAATAAAACCTTTAAAAAAAAAAAGTCATCTTAAGCAGTAGTTAGAAACTGCAGTTGCCACCTGATTATGGTACATAATTAAAATTACCTTGGGAAACTCCTTAAATTACCCCCTAAAATTCAGTATATTTTGTAATATTCATATGTTAGTGACAATATTGAATTTAACTGAGCTTTGTGCTTCTGAAAAACAGCAAAGGTTAAGAAATCACCTGTTCCTTTGTATTCTAGGAAATAGAAGGGTAAAGAAGGACCCTTCCCCACATGACTTAAATAAAAATTATAGGTGGCCCCCAGTTACCTGGAGTGAAACCAGACAATGTCCCCCCAAATTCCCATTCTTTGTTTCATAAATGATCAGCAGAACTGCTCATCCCCACTGATCAATGTGAACAGATGCTTCTTTTTTATTTTTAATATTTTATTTATTTATTTGAGGGAAAGAGTGCATGAGTGGAGGGGAGAGGCAGAGAGACAGGGAAAAGTAGGTTCCCCTGCTGATCAGAGATCCTGATATAGGAGCTCTATCCAAGGACCCTGGGATCATGACTTGAGCTGAAAGCAGTCGCTTAATGGACTGAGCCACTCAGGGGCCCCTGAACAAATGCTTCTTAAACTTTGGTTAAACCCTTCTTCTTTCCCAAGTTTCCTGAACTTGGGCTCACTCTCATCCTGAGCCAACAGACAACATTCCTCAAACAGGCTGGTCTCAGGGTAAAGCATTCTCTGAACTACCATCGGATCATGCCTCTCATCCACTTCTCTCCCCCTAATTCTTTCCAGCCCATTCCTCTTTAAAAAATAAAAACCAACCATTTTTTTTCTCACTCTTGAGATGCTTGCCTTCCCCAACTCAACAATAATCCTTTCAAATTAAGTCCTTATTAATCCAAATTTGTTTTTTTTTTATTTGACATTAAACACTGGAGCCCAATACAGAACCTCTCTTTTTTTTTGTTGTTGTTGTTTATTTTTTATTTTTTTTTAATTGGTGTTCAATTTACTAACATACAGAATAACACCCAGTGCCTCTCAATAAGTACAATACAATCAAGTTTTACTCCAGCATTTGAAGAGTTTAACATTTTCTCAGTTGTTCAACAGATAAAATATTTTGTTAGCAATGGGGCACAAAAACATACGTGCCTTCAGACACTGTAATCACAAAGCAAGATACTGGCATAATAAAAGCTCTGAAAGTAACTGAGATTGAAGTTACAGCATAAGCCTGTCTTCCCTCCCTGACTCCTGCCAAAATATGTGCTCACTGAGTGGGATGGCTGATGGAAATCCCACCTAGATCTTTTTTCCTCCTTTTCTTTCCTTTCTCTCTCTCTCTCTCTCTCCCTCTCCCTCTCTCTTGTCCTACATACATACATATAGTCAAATTCAGATAAGTGAAATATTAGTGGATATGTCTTTTCCATACTTTAAAACACTAAAAAATAGAAAGGGAGACAAAAGAAACAAAATGAAATGAAATCTCATCTATTAGGAACTCCTAAGAGGCTGCGTCACTCTGAAGTATTGAAGATTTGCTCTCTTAAATCTCTTTATAGAAATTTTTCTGAATCGCATTGCATATCTTATTGCTTTCTTCAACAAAGTAGTCTAAATATAACTTAACCTTTTCTTAAATGATGTACAATCATCATTGTTTGAAAATGAAATTCCACTCTAGTGTAAAGTAATGATGCCTGCATGGCCTACTGTGGTGCATAGGACTATGTACTGCTGAACTTCGGTGTTCTTTCTCCTCCTCCCCTCTCCCCTACACCCTCCTTCTCCTCCCACTCTTTCTCTCTTCCTTTCTTTCTCTTCCCTCTCCTCCCTCTCTCTTCTTTCTCCTTCTTCTTTAATGGCTACTGTCTCCTTTGAGTTGCAAGAGGCCCAAGATTTTTTTAACCTCTGTCATTTCATTTGCCTATGATAGGAAACTCTTCCTCTTTCAAATGCTGCTTTTTATATGCTTTAGATTCTGGAAGAGGTGGAGGAAAGAAAGAAATTTCCGTACTTCTAGGACCTGTTCCAGAGTGTTCCAACTCTCAGGGTAAGCTCCAGGAACTTCTCTCTGTGAGAGACTATTTATCTATGAGTAAATTGTGTAAATTTTGGCATTTTGATTTTGTTGTTCCCACCTTGGCTGTGCAGAGCTCTCTTTATTTCCTGACTTCCAGCCATGTTCCAAATGTCAAAAAAAAAAGTAAAATATACAGAAAAGAACATCTTAGAAGAGCATCGTGATGACACGGTGAAAGCTGTTTTTTAGAGAATTTGAAGGAGCAGGCTGACAAATCATATGAAATGATTTGACTGGAAAGAGCAATTCCCTATTAAATTTCCAAATCCATATTTTTTAATAAATAGAAAGATCTGGAAATGTCATTTAATGGAAAACAAACACCAGACTTGGAGCAAAGTACTTTGTTCAAACTAAGGACCTGTCATGTATTAGCTGTGTAACTTTAAATAAGTGATTTTTCTATACTAATTTCTAGTTTCTCAACTATAAAGTGGGAATAGGAATACTTGCTTTACACATGACAATGCTGCTGTCAAGATCAAAAGTAGTAACATATTTTCAAAGTGGCTTCTAAACTGTAACAGTATTAAAAGTAAATGGTCTATCTAGCTAACACCATCTGTCATGGACAAAATATCTATTTACAAGTTTTCTGTGACTCAAACCTAGCATATCCTCCATATCCATGTCCCTAAATTCCCTGATGATATAAGCACCTAGAGCAGCGGTTCTCAAATATTAATTGACACAAATCATGTTAACATGCATTATGAAATGCAGATTCAGATTTGGAGGCCTGGTGACCAAATGGAGATTTTCTTAACAAGCTTCCAAATGATGCAAACATAATCCACCTGGAGGCAGTTTGCAACTGGTCTGGTATTATGTTAGAACTGCAAAATCCTCAACCTTGCCCAGACCTATAGAAATAGAATTGACATTTAGCAAGATAACCTGGGATTTGCATGCAGCTTAAAGTTTAAGAAGCATTTTCATAGTTTATAATAGTGACGCTCAAAGTTAGACATGCAAATTCTCAAACCCTCCTCCACCTAGACTGCAGAGGTCTCAGAGGGAAATGAGGAACAGATTACTAGAAACTGGAAGAAAGGTGATCCTTCTTATAGAGTGGCAAAGAATTTGGCTGAATTATGTTCTAGTGTCTTGTGAATGATAGAACTTTTGAGCAGTAAAATTGGACATTAGTGGAGGAGATTTCTAAGCAGAGTCTTGAAGGTACAGCTTGGCTCCTCCTTACTGCTTTAATAAAATTTGAGCAGAGAAAGATGAATTGAAGAAGGAAGTGTTAAATATATAGGAACAAGAACTTGTAGATTTGAAATACTCTAAACCTACTCACATTGCAAAAGAATGAAAAAGCTTGTTCTGAAGAGAATGCTAAGGGTATGGCTGAGCAGCCACTTGATAAAGAGATCATAGATGTGGCTCATGGATTTAATCAGTCATCTCAGCAGAAGCCAGGAATAGAGATGGGATTATGCCAGCAGAGATACTGCCAGTTTGGACCAAAAGAACAAAGTAGAATAGAATGAAGGAAGTCTATCATACTTCTGGAATTCTATAAGGATGCAACCCTTGAGCTATTTGGCTATAAACATGCTTTATCCTTCAAGAAAAGAGAAAATTGGCGCTAATGGAGATTCAGAGATCGTCAGGGTCACTAACTCAATTTCAATAAGTCAAATGGCCTCTGCCCGATATAAAGATGTGACCCCTGATTAAGGTCCAGGAGGCAGAGCATCAAACTAGAGAGGATTATTCTCAAGATTTAAGATCTAATAGAATTTGCCCTGTGAGGTTTTGGACTTGCTTGGGATTCCTTCCTTCTTTTTCTACTTTTTGGAATGAGAATGTCTATCCTATGCTTCTCCTGTCACCATACTTTGGAAGGACATAACTTGTCTGGTTTCACAGGTTCACAGTGAGAGAGAAGAATTTTGCCACAGGATGAATCATACCTCACGTCTCACCCATATCTGATTTAGATGATATTTAGGTGAGACTTTAGAATTTGGAGTTGATGCTGGAATGAGTTAAGACTTTGAGGGCTGTTGGGATGGAATAAATATGTTTTGCATGTAATAAGGATATGAATTTGGGGGGTACCAGGGGAAGAATGCTGTGGACTAAATTGTGTCCCCCAAATTCATTTGTTGAAGTTAGTCAATGTGACTATATTTGGAGATAGGGTCTTTCAGAGGTGCTTAAGATTAAATGAAGTCTTAAGAAAGGGGCCTTAATCTAATAGGATTTGGAGTCAGAGGAAGAGATTTCCCCCCCACCTACAGGTATGTGCAACAAGGAAAACCATGTAAGAACATGATGAAAATTCAGCTATCTGAAAGCTAGGAAGAGGGCCCTCTCCAGGAAATGAATCAGCCAACACCTTGATCTTGGACTTCCCAGTCTCCAGAATTGTGAGAGGTAAATGTCTGTGTTTAAGCCATGCAGTCTGTGAAATTTTGTCATAGCAGCCTGAGCAGACTAAGTCAGCAATCAGGAGGGAGATATGATGAGGTGTGAAGGATGAATAGGAGTTAACTATGTGAAGGGAATAGAGGAAGAAGACAGTTCCAGAGGGAGGAAACAGCATATGCAGAGGCCTGGAGGTAGGAAGCAGCAAGGCACATTCTCAGGGGACTAAAAGAAAGAGGATTTAGCTGGGTAGTGGGGCAGTGTGCAACATGATCAAATTTTAATATTTAAATATTTAATTTATTTGGGGGGGGGGTATGTGCAAGCAGGTGGAGGGGCAGAGAGAGAGGGGGAGAAACAGAATGTGAAACAGACTCTGCTCTGAGCATAGAGCCAACACGGGCCTTGATTCCACAGACCTCAAGATCATGACCCCAGTCAGTTGGGTGTCTAAATGTTTAATTAAAAATTATAAAAATTAAAACACCCAGGTACAGGATCAGATTTTACATTTAGAGAAGAATGGGGAAAAGTGCAGGTAGACAAAATAGATTGTTGTGGTCTCAGTGAGATATAATGGTGACTTAGGCTAAGGTGTTGATGGTGATAGTGATAAAGCTGGAGAGAAGTGGATAGACTCAAGGGATATTTCAGAAGGAAAATCAATAACATTTAGTGGTAGATTAGATGTGGGGGAGAGAGAGAGGGATTATCAAGGATGTACCCTGGATTTTTGACTTGTTCAACTGGATAAATGATGCTGCCATTCACTGAGCATTTAAGTGCTGTGTCTGTTAAGATACAAGTAACATATGCAAGTTATATAAGTGAACTCTGACTAAGTGCAAGAAAATGGAGAAGAGATGCTGTGATGAACTCAACCAAATCAAAGGCTGCTGGAGCACAAGACCCAGAAGCCAGACAGGAATCAAACCACGTCCAGAAGTCCAAGAATCAGTGATAAGAAGAAGTGGCTTTTGACAAGAATCATCTGGCCAGAATACCCCGGACACTGCAAGAATCATCCCACCATAACCAAATATGAACTCTCATCCCATCTTTATTTATATGCTCCATTTTCAAATTTACACTCCAAGGTAGTAGTCTATCTGGAGAACTCCAGATAATGTCTCTTCCCACCTCTAGTTCCATTGTGATATATATTCTTTACCCCGAAAGCTAAATTTTAGGACTAACCATCACTGATAAGCCATATATATTAGACTGTAGTATAGAGTAGTATAGAGAGAAGAACTCTTCACCAAACCAGTAGATTTGGGCTGGAGAAATAAAATATGATCTTAAGGGACTGTTCTTCTATTTAAACACTGAGGATTCTGTGATCAATTATTCAACTGGCAAAGATTCCCATAGTCACCCCCATTTTATACCCTGCTGCCATTATAGTAGCAGGCATCATTCCTCTAGTGGTGAGTGACCTATCTGGCTTTTACCATCTTCGGGACTTACTGTTCCTACTGAAATCAGAAAACCCATTTCTATTTTAGCTACTCCCATAGCCTCTAAAGGATAACCTCTACACCCCTTTTGCGATATGCCAATGGATGTCTCAAAACCCTAGTAAGTGGAATGTCTTCTAGGATTGATTGAAGAATGTATTTAATGGATAGTTGAACAGGACACCTATGATAAATCGAATCCAGCATTCCAATCTCCCAATTATTTGAATTATTTTCTCTACATTATTCTAAGACATTTCTGACATCTCAAGTTCATTTTTAAGTCTAGTTTAGTGTTACCCAGACCAGCTTCTTTCCATCATACAGTGTCAGGAATTAGGAATCTCCTAAAAGTGAACTTGTATCAATAATTACATTCAGCCTAATTTAAAAATGTCCATTTTTGGTCATATACATTTAAATTATCTTATTATATATATTCTCCAAATTATTGCTGATGTGAATTGGTAATGTCCTCTAATATTTTGATGTCTAAGCCTTCTCTTTCTGGATTTCACTTTTATAATTGGTATCCTGGGGCTTTCTGTGTTCTAACTCTGAATACAAGTCTGCAAATAATTCTAATTCCCTCTAGCAGCATAACTGCCTCATTTAAGGGAATAACAGTAACACGTTGATTCCATAAACTCTTTGTATCTTTCTAACAAAGCTGTCCCTTCCCCTTTTGTTATTAGCTGAAGGAGACCAGTAATGCTTTCTATTATTTGCAATCAGAAGCATCTTATAAAACCAAAGAATTTAGAACCAGGAAATAGAGTATTATAGAAAAGCATGAAAGCCTCTTTTTTTTTTTTAGATTTTATTTATTTATTTATTATTTATTTGAGAGAGAGAGGGGCAGAATTAATGACAGAGATAGCAAGAGAGAGCATCAGTGGGAGGGAGAGGGAGAAGCAAGCTCCTCACTGAGCAGAGAACCCAATGTGGGGCTCAATTTCAGCACTCAGGGATTATGACCTGAGCCAAAGGTAGATGTTTAACCAACTCAGCCACCCAGGCACCACTGTATGAAAGCACCCTTGATGTTATCGGAAGATAATCTGAAAGCTCATGGTATACAATGACCAAAAGGTAATTAAATTATCATCTTTAGTCACTTGCCCTCTGGTACCCAATAGGGATAAAATCTGGGGGGACATTGTTGCCACTACCAGTGAAGGATTTGACCAAGTCAGTAACTATGGGTAGAAGTTAGGTTTTTTTAAATAGCATCATAAATCTTTAAAAAAGAAATAAATTCAAATACCTAAGTATTTGGCTCATGGTATGAACTAAAACCTGGGAACATCTGGTGACTGTTCTAGAAGTGACTATTCTAGTTTTGACTGAAATAACCTTTCATCTCTGGCAAAACCTAGGCCAAAATCAGACTTTCATCACTCCCAGCTTAATGTCAGAGCTTAATGTCCATCTATCTAGTTCTGACATGCAAATAAGATAGTGAACAAGTGGTATCAAAAGAATTTGGATGAGAGCATAAGGAAAGACCCCTCCCAAGTAAGTACCCTTGTCTTCAAAAGCAATCCCTACTTTTCTGACTAATCAAGCTTCAGAAACCAACAAGAACCAGATCATTCTGGAACTCCTAGTACCATAGAGGATCAAAAACATCTTTTAAGAGGAATAATTTGGCCAGAATCAGTTACTTGAGAGACAAAGAGGCAATAGGAAAGGCTATGTGCTATGAACTGGCTGTCTCGACATGGAAGAGGATGAGGATCAAACTCTTTTAGGTTCAATTATGGAAGGTGGAAAATTTCATCTTCTCAGGACCTGGAAAGGCAATGTTGGAAGGAGAAGAGTCTAAGAAAAGAGGCAGATGTCAATTAGAGATATGTTGAGATTGAAATGTTTGAGACATATGAAAAAAAGAAGCAGGTAACTAGATCTACAGATCTAAAACTGTGAGAGGCCCAGACCAGACGTATTAATTTAAAAATGTCTTATATATTGAGTTGCCCGAGTGGCTCAGCTCAGTGTCTGCCTTTGGCTCAGGTCATGGTCTCAGTGTCCCGGGATTGAGCCCTGTGTCAGGCTCCCTGCTCAGCCTGCTTCTCCCTCTTCCTCTGCCCTAACCCCCCACCCCTGCTCATGCTCTCTCTCTCTTTCTCTCTCTCTCAAGTAAATAAGTAAAATCTTTAAAACTATGTATCTTGCATATGTATGTTAAATGAAGCAATGGTTCTGAACGACAGTAAGTAGAAAGAGAGTGAAGATAAAGAAGATGTGGAATTCCAGCACTGAGCCTTAAGGAGATGCCTACATTTAAAGGCCAAGAAAAGGATGAATAAGCAAGAAACAAAAGAATTGATCAGAGGTGTTGAAAACCAAGAGATTGTTGTGTCACAGAAATCAAGGGAAGGATGTTTCAAAAAGCATTGTTGAATGCTTCTGAGATGTGAAGTCAAATGAAAATTTTAAATGATCTCAGGACTTTAGGATGTGGAGGACATCGGTGACCTTCATTAGAGCTTGTTTTCATGGAGTGACGAGCCTAGAAGCCAGACTGGAGTAGGTTGAGCAATGAGTGGGAGGTGAGGAACTGTAGACAGCTGGTGTCATTAACAACTACTTGAAGAAATGTGGCTGCAAAGAGAGAGGACAGAGTAATACCTGAAGGGAGGGGAGGGTTTTTGTGGATTTTTTGTTTTTTTTTTTGGTCTTTATAGTTGAAGAAACTTTATTGCATTTAAAATAAAAAAGGAAGCATGTAGAAAGCAAGATTGAATATACACAAGATAAAATGAATAATATGTAGTATAATATTATAGAGAAAAGAAAGAGGCTTTGAAGTCCAAAGCACAGGGGGTGGGTTAGTCTCAGCCAGGAGGAGATAGTCCCTCTGTTGGAAGAAGATGGGAGACCCTGTGCAGAAATGTATATTTTGTGTTTGAAATAGAAAAGATGAGAGAGTGCTGAAAAGTTGGCTGCTATTTTCTCTGTAAAGGAAGAATAGCATCTGCTGAGCATGAAGGTGCTAGAGTTGAGTTTTTCAGCCTCAACATTATTGACGTTTTGGACCAGATAATTCTGTGTTATGCGGGTCTTTCCCGTGTATTATTAGATGGTGAGCAGCACTACCCCACCCCTGTCCTTCCAGCTATGACAATCAAAACTGTCTTCAGATATTGACAAATATCCCCTAGGGGCTGGGGTTGGGGGGCAAAATCACCCCCAGTTGGGAATTACTGGGCTAGAGAGAGTAGAAGAAAATGGAAAAGGTCTGAAAGTGTTGTGTCAGGTGGGATAGTAAATTGACCAAGTAGATTCAGGAGGCTCGAAGGGCAGTCTCCAGGCCCAGTTGAAGTTGTATATGGATCCCGGTGCAATCAGTCCACCAAATTGTACTTTTTCTACTAAGGACTGGCAGCTGGGGCACAGGCACTGAAAAGGTAGAGATTTGTGTTTCCCAGGGATTGAGGTTTTTGCCAGAGAAATGTGACAAAAAGACAGAAGGACAAAAGGTTTATAAGATATTGGCAAAATATTTATTGAAATTATGAATTACAGAATCGAAGCAGGTTGAGGGGCAAAGGGCAAATGAAGAAATTATCTTTTTAAAGAAGAATGTTGCAGGGGGGCCCAGGTCGCTCAGTTAGTTAAGCATCTGCCTTTGGCTGAGGTCATGATCTCAGGGTCCTGGGATCGAGCCCCACACCTGTGGGCTCCCTGCTCAGTGGGAGTCTGCTTCTCTCTCTCCCTCTGCCCTTCCTTCCACTCATTCTCTTTCTCTCTCAAATAAATAAAATCTTTTTAAAAAGAAGATGTTGTAATAAGTTTAAAAGCTAGAAATGAAGTTTTGGCCTAAACACCTCTGACATCCACAGATAGACAGACATGTGTGCCTGCACACACACACACACACACACACACACATACATATTTATTTCAAAAAACAGTTTTACATCATCACTTTTTCCTGTGTTAAATTAAGGACATGAGAATAAATAAAAATAATGAGTTCCATTTACTTTGTATCCCAATTTCAACACATTGTTTCTGTGTTCAGTTTCTCCTGAACTTGATCTGAAAGCTGCTGCAATTTTACATTTGCATTTCAAATTTCCAAGTCCCTTATTTTGCTACAGGTAATGCATAAACAGCAAGGCACTCATGAAATGACAAAGGACTCTGTTTTTACTTAAGATTGGTCACTAAAATGTCTTGAAAGGCTGTTGTAGAACACTGCCCAGAATTAAATCTTTGTTTTTTAGAAAGACCAGTAACAGTGAAGAAGGAAATTAACCACAACAAAGTCTATTTTGAGGAGTAGAAAGAACCAATAAGCCAATTTCTTTTAACTGTAGATACCATGTGAGTGGTAAGGCAAAACAAAACAACAATAGCCAAAAAAAAAAAAAAAAAAAAAAAAAAAGCCAACAATCCTATTTTAAATTGAACTAAAAACTCCCAAAGAGGAAAGCAATTCATAACCAAAACTAAAAAGTAGGTACATCTTTTAATCAATCAAACCGGGTTTGGGTAACCTGAACCTGCAGAAAAAGAGCTGAAGCAGTATGGAGAACAGCTAATGCTAAGAAAAGTTCTCTTTGACCAGTTCAGATAATTCTTTCTACATGCCAAATTTCTGTAACTTGAAAAAGAAATTGTTTAACTGTTTTACATTTATGTGTTAAAAATTCTTTTGCCTTTAGATGTATGTTTTCTAACGACAAGGAAGATGTAAGATATATTAAATATGATTGTGAGGAGGGAAGAATTGGTTTCCTTTTTCCTTAATTTCTCCCCAAATTTTTGCAAAAAACATGTCTCTGCACTAAAATAGAAGTTACCACATTTTAATGATTTGGCATCAAGAGGAAGTAGAGAAATAGGTGGTCAGCATAAACAGAAAACTGTAGTGACTAGAAAGAGAGAATCAGTGATAAAACCTCTTCCATTTCCCATTGTTTTCATGTTAAGTAAGAAAATTTAGAGCTTTAGCAAATGCATTACACATCTGCTTTCAAGGTCAAGTGGGAAAGAGGGGTATTACTCACTACAAATAGTTTTTAAGGGCAAGACGGAGGAGAAGGGAAGAAAACCAGAAGAAAAAAAAAGTTTATTGGAACATACTGAAAGGGCACACTCTGCTGCTTTATGAGACATGAGCACACTGTTATTGTAAAAATTTTTGGTTTTTCTTCTTTTGTTGGTCCATATCTCCTAAGTTTTCTATAGTAAATATGTTTTATATTTGTGATAAGAATATAAAATTGTAAAAATATTAAAGGCAGAATCAATTTAAGAGGGAAAAATTTAAGTTTAATGGGAGTATGAATACTATAAGAAAGCAGAAAAATTTTAAATTTCTCAGGATGTCCTGATTTTTACTATTTCTTGAAGGCATACAGCATACTGGTTTTTATTTTGGTAGGATTAAATGAACACAGAAGAGCCATATATTGATTCTGCTATGAATTTGATACTAGGTCCTATTAAATATCCATAATTTCTTTACAAAATTGAATAGTCAGTTCTTCAAGATATTTTTCAGCCAAAGATATTGCTGATGACAGATAGGTAGATAGAATAAATACAAATTCTATCTCTCTCATCTTCCCAGTGATTCTTGCATTAGAATTCTCATCATAGGATCTCCAAGTACTTAATAATAATTAACTAATATTAGTAAATAATACTATTATATTAATACTCAATATTATTTTAATACACACATAGTATTTTATTGAATTTAATATAAGTTAATATTGAATTAATCATAACAAATATTTAAATATATGATATAATGATTAATACTATTGATTATTAATAGTTGTTATAATATGTTATAGTTGTGGAACATTTTCTGATATGCATATGATATATAATTTGATCTTCACAACAACCCTTTCAATTAGGAGTCCCCATGATTTTACAGAAGAAATTGAGGCTAAATGTTTGAATAATCCACAGAAATGAGAGCTACTTTTAAAAATAGGTCTTCTGATTCTTAATCTAACTCCTGTGCCCCTGAATCATTTTGCTTAGTTTAAGCTGCCTACTCTGAGCAGCTTAAATTCTCAATTCTCCTGTAAACATTTTGGTCACTACAGTGCTGTGAGGTACAGTTAACTTAATAGTAATTTTCCACACATCAAAAAATATGAAAGCTATTACTTGTCTATGTTTTACTTAATAGGAAAGAGTGTGGAGTATAGAAGTGATTCATAAGTTAAAAACATTCCCTTGGTTTGACTACTCAATAAAAGTATGTATTTCTCAAGCTGAGGAACTGTAGCATTTTCCTTGTGGTCTTGAAAATGTTTCCTGACTTTATACACTCTACTTGCTACTTTTTAAGCTTAAATATTTAATAGTACTATTTAATATGATGTCAACTTTATTTGTTATTTTTATTTATTTTTGCTTAAGCTATTCCATGGCTCTTGAAAAAAGATTTCTTATAAACTTGCTCTGAAAGGAAAACATTATTTTTTTAGTAGTTTTATTTAAATATAATTCACATACTATAAAATCCATACCATAAAAATCACTCATTGAGAGTGTACAATTCAGTATTTTTTAACATATTCACAGAGCCATGCAACTGTCATGACAATTAATCTTAGAACATTTTTTTCATCTCCCAAAAGAAATCTCTCACCCTTTAGTGGTGACCTTCCATTCCCATAGGACCCCAGCTCAAGACAATCACTAATTTACTTTCTGTTCCTATGGATTAGCTATTCTGGACACTTCTTTAAATGGAACCATAGCATATGTGGTCTTTTGTGATTGCAATCTTTAACTTAGCATAAAGTTTTCAAGGTTCTTCCATGTTGCGGTTTGTGTCAGTAGTTCATGCCTTTTTATTGCTAAATCATATTTCATTGTATGGATGTACCATATTTTATCAGTTGATAGACATTTATGTCGTTTGCACCATTGGCTGTTATAAATAATGCTGCTTTGTGTGATGAATAGTGCTATTATGAATAGTCATGGACAGATTTTTATGTACACAGATATTTTCATTTCTCTTGGGTATATACTTAGCACTGAATTGCTGGTTCATTTGGTAACTCTATATTTACCCTTTTAAAAAACTGCCAGACTATTTTCCAAAGCAGCCACACCATTTTACATTCCCACCAGCTGTGTATGTGAACTTAAAACACTTTTGCAAGGAGAGGGAAATGATGATGCTACACACACTTAATAAAAGGTACTTAAGGGAACATTATATACAGCCTATTAGTTAATTGAAAAGTTTCACAAATTTACATTTATTTCCTAACTTTCTTCTTATAGTCATTTATTCTACCTTATGAACTCCCATGGAATAAAAGAAATTAGCTCTAGGATTACTTAAGTAAACTAAATTCCTTATAATGGCTACTTACTTTTAAGAATATTGAAATTAATTTCTTGATAGGGATATATGTGAATTTCAATTTTAAGAATATAAAATGGTCTCTCTTTGCCACATCTACTGCAAGAATAAAGTCCATTCTCAGCAATTAGACTGTTGACATTCCAGAAGATGTTGACATCACTCTGAAGGGACGCACTGTTATCGTGAAGGGCCCCAGAGGAACTCTGCAAGAGGACTTCAATCACATCAATGTAGACTCAGTCTCCTTGGAAAGATAAAGAAGAGACTAAGTTGACCAATGGTGGGAAATGCAAAAGAACTGGATGCTGTTCCCACTATTGTAGTCATATGCAAATTATGGTCAACGTGTTACACTGGCCTTCCATTATAAGATAAGGTCTTTGTGCACTCACTTCCCCATCAACACTGTTATTCAGGAGAGTGGTTCTCTTGTTGAAATCCAAAATTTCTTGCATGAAAAATACATCCACAGGGTTTGGATGAGGCCAGGTGTTGCTTGTTCAATATCTTAAGCCCAGAAAGATGAGTTAATGCTTGAAGGAAATGACACTGAACTTGTATCAAATTCAGTTGCCTTGATTCAGCAAGCCAACAGTTAAAAACAAGGACATAAGAAAATTTGGGGATGGTGTCTAGGTTTCTGAAAAAAGAACAATTCAGCAGGCTGATGAATAAGATCTAAGTTGTCCAGCCAGAGAAACAGCAAGATGCCAGATGATTTTTCAGACTTATTTGTGATATTTTAAAGATGCAATAACAGCTGGATTGATTTGGGGCTTTTTCTTAAACGAATATTCTTTCCAATTTGGAAAGTCAGCCATTCAGAAGTCATTTGTAGTGTGCCAAGAACAGTAACAGAAATAATAGAACAGGAGTTTTTTTTTTTTTTTTTTCAGTAAAACTTCATGAGAGAAGTGCTTTTAATTTGTTTGTTTTTTTTTTTTTTTTTTTTGATGGAATATTAAGGGTATTTCAGCAAGAGAAATATGGTACCAGCAACAGGCAATACCATGTGGCCGTTCATCATTGGATGTAGAACTTTTGGGGGTGATTTTGAAGGTATCTAACTTTGCAGAGGCGTGGATTTGAATATTTGTGAGGTCAGTGTGCCTGGGTCATTTGTCTATATACCAGTAGCTTTCTGTGAAAAACAGGTGAGGAGTGGAACAAAGTGATAAGCCTTAGTAAGGTTAATTTATGTTCATGATAAACGTGGTTGTTGTGTCCAAGATCCTCTCAATCTTAGTCTCTACCCTCCCTCAGCCATTTATTCCCATATGCTAGCCCTTGATATTTTTAGAAACTGACAACCTTTCCATAATCTCCTAATTCCATGTGTCATTTTTAATTTTTTTTATTTTTTATTTTATTTATTTTTATTTATTTATGATAGTCACAGAGAGAGAAAGAGAGGCAGAGACACAGGCAGAGAGAAGCAGGCTCCATGCACCGGGAGCCCGACTTGGGAATCGATCCTGGGTCTCCAGGATCGCGCCGTAGGCCAAAGGCAGGCGCCAAACCGCTGCGCCACCCAGGGATCCCCATGTGTCATTTTTTAAATATGTTACCATGCTACAGTAATTTAGCAGTGGTTCCCCTCTCCACCCCCCCCCCCCGCCACCCCACTTCCTGCAGTTTTCCCCATCTCACTTGATGGAAACTCCAACCTTCCAATTTCTCAGGCAAAATAACAACATTCAACCTTGATTTCTTTTACACACCACACATTCAATCCATCAGTAAGGTGCAGGCTTTGCCTTCAAAGTAAGGTGTGTTTAAAGACTTAAAGAAATTAAGAAAAAGAGCAACCACCTAGAATATATAGAGAGAACTTGATTTAAAGTGAACCAACTGGATTTTTTTTTTAAGGAGTTAATCGGTATTTGTTGAAACTGGAAAAAATAAAGAAAGAATATAAAATGGATGACAAGTTTAGGCACTTGATATTTCATTTCTTGTTCATTACTGTTCAAGCTATGATAGCATCATAATAGTGAAATAAATTATACACATTTCATATGTAGGAGAAACTGGAAACCTAACAATCTCAGTGGATGTTGGAAAACTATTTATAATCTAAGAGCCAGATTAAGTATCTCAAACTCAACACATTTTAAGTTTAGTAATTTGTAGAAACCCTACCTGCCAGTTCCAGACCATTAAATCCACCAGATTTGTGGGTCATTAGTTTGGAATTCTTCCCTTCACTTTTCCTATGTTAATTTCAAAATGTCCCTCTCTTTCCCACAGTCCAGACCAGTATTCATTGTACTAAACAAATAGACTACTGGTTAAAAAAATTCAGCAGATACAATTTGTTCAGGAACAATCTGCAACATAGATCTGCTTTAACCTTAGCCCCCAGTGAATTTACCTATTGCAGAATGCTCCAAGTGAACTTGAAAAATAAGCTCAGTGGACAAAGAACCATAGCTGAATTCCTAACCATTTACAGAAACCCAGGCCTAAGACAAAGTTCTGCCTGGAAGGACAATGTGCAAGTCCGAATATGTAGTGCAAACAGCACAATTATTTTGCAATGAGATTGGGAAGCCAAGTGCTGTTGTGTCATAGTTGTAGATCATTTCTCCAAAACAGGAACAAGCACATGTGGTTTCATTTCATTTTATTTCATGAAAAAAAATTTCAGTTGGGCAGAATAATGTGTTGTGACTTTTCTCTTCTGGAGTTTACTTGGTCTTTCTGGAACACTGTATGATCTTTTAAGGGACAGAGAATGAATGAAGAGGGGGTTTTGTTTTGTAAGAAAAAGAGATTTCTTTTAAAATGTATCTAATGAATTTAAAACTGAGGAAACATTTTATACTTTTCTCTGGCCATGGAAAGAAACTTTTTCCTTTCCTTTCACTCAGTTGAAATAATATACTCCCCTCAAGTCATAAAATTCAAAGGTTTTTATATACAAGGGCTCTTTTTGCCCTGAATCCTTGGTTTCCTGATTCTTCGTGCACTGAGCAGTAATATCATTCTTCTCAGTTTGAGACTTTGCCATCGTTCACATTTTCTAAAGGCTTAAAGGACTATCAAGTCGGTTAGTTGGCAAACTTTTGGGTCCTATTTATATAAAGATTGGAGACACTTGTAGGACTCTCTGCCTACCAAATCTGAGGCTGTTCCTCTGACTTTTCTCACGGATTTTACTTAAACAGAGTACAGAAGTTGGTAAGTGACAACCATGTGAAGAACCACATAATCCTAAATTTCTTGCTTACCACACTTTTCTGGTTCTTCCTTTTAAGAATCCTCTAGACACGGTTCTTTGACTACACCAGACACTAAGTCCCTTTTTAGGAAAGGAGAAAAATTGAATTAAATTTCTTGAATGCCTATTGTGCCAGACACATCAGTTATATCATTTAATCTAAGAGCCATAGCAATGCTACAGATGAAGAATGGGAGATGTAGAAGGTCAGTGACTTATCACCCATGGTCACACAGCCAAGGACATGCATGTCCTCTATAATAAATCACTCTCTCATTCAAACTTTTGCCCACTTCACTCAGAAAAATCTCTCCTTGTACTTCTCTCTTTTAGTCCTTTTGTTAATCAAGTCAAAGCAAAACAAAGCAAAAACATCCTAAAAGTAATTCTAGTGATAGACTTGAAACCAAAAGAAAACTTTATGTAATGAAGGAAAACTATACCTAAGAACTTCCATGAACCTTTCTGACCTTGAAAGCAGGTTTAGAATCTTTCTGAAATAATCATTCTATCTCCTTTTCTTTCAAATAAATGTTTGTCCTTAGGCTCCAACATTCAAGATAAATAAAACACTTTCTAATTTAATGCTACTTTGATTACTACTAGCATTGCAACAGTGTTTTTCCAACATTTTTTTATTCCCTAGAGTATTAGATCTTTGTAGAGTAGACTACAACCCAAAAGCACCATTTATAACTTTGTTTCTATGGAGAGGAGCACTCTGAAAGTTCCAAAGAGCTAATGTACAAATACTCAGTGGAACACAATGTTTTTAAGTTGGGGACTGCTCATATTTATGAAATGAGTGTTTAAAACAAAAACAAATATTTTAACAGGGACATGTAGGGACAGAGGGGTCTCACTGATTCAGCCTCTTACCGCCCCCTCCCACACATACACAAAGATGATTGGAGTCCTATAAAAATAATCTATTATACAGCCAGTTCCAAAGTAAATTGAGGAATGGGAGAAAAGAACCAGAGATGTAACTGTAGCTCGTGAAATGACCACAAATATTACTGATAGTTTATTTAGTAACTTTGGTTAATTCCTATCTTAATAAACTTCATGTAAAATTCAGAGTTGCCCAATTGGGGGGAAAAAAAAGAACTATTTTTTTTTTTACATATTACATTTCTTTAAATTTTTTTTTACATTTTTTTAAATAAAGGCCAAAACCAAAAAAAAATTTTTAAAAATAAATAAATAAATAAATAAAGGCCAAAACCTATTCTGATCTGAAATTTGAAGACAATTAGAAAATCAGCAACAGGAAAATGTTATCAGAAATCTGATGCGTCGGGTAATTTCAGTAGTTACACGTGTATGTTAAGTGTGTTTCTTTTGTTATACTAGTCTTTATTTTAAAGTAAAAGAAAAATTCTCAAAAGTATTCTTCTGAAAACTTCTACCTAAGACCTTCTAGAAACTTCCTATTTAGAAATATTTTTGCACTTTAATTTTTTGGAATTTACAACTTTATAAAAATATTCATTCACCGTACTTTTTATAAAAACACTGTCACTTCCCCCGCCCCCGTAACTCTGTTTATAATTATTATTGTATTTAGTCTATGGCCATACCACCCTGAACGCGCCGGATCTCATCTAATTGTTACTATATTTACTTTTCTGCATGTTAATATAAAAGATAAATGAAATATTATTTTAAAAGCACAGAAGTCCAAGCAACCAAATGACTTGGGAATTTTTGGTTGGATATCTCTAACCAAAACCAGCTTTAAAAAACTTAGTTGACTCTAAAGATTTTATCTTGAAACACAAAAATTCACAAATTCTGAAAAAAAGATACAGAGATGTAAGCATTGGAAAAGAAAAAAGTAAGAATTAGGTTTGCAGGCAAACTTGCAAAAGGTGCAAGGAAGTCATACGTCAGGACTAGCTGGCCAACTTAGAAGACACAGCAAGTATTTAAACAGAAAAACCACACAGAACTACTAAAGTTGCTAAATTTGCATTGGATTATTCGTAATGAAAAAACAGCAGCTCTGTCACCATCATTGTATTCACAAAGATCATGACATATCTTCAAGTAGATGTGGTGGGTGAGTATGGATTTATGGGACACAGTCAAGGTTTATTATTTGGGGACCAGAATGGTCACCTGTACTTTTGCTTTATCTCAAGATATAGAACATCATTTTCCCATCTGTGGAACGAGAAGTGCTTATGGTATTAAAATCAGGGCAAAGTGTCGGATTTCACTTCAACAAAATGCAATTTCTAATTTATTGACCATCCGGTATTCCTCCTCTACCATGAATATACAGGATTTTGTGTGGTTATTTTAAAAGTTTTTACATGGTTAATTTAGTTGGTATGTCTCTTTAAATACCTTTTCTCTTATTATTATTATTATTTTTTTAATTTGCTGTAGTCCATATATGAGCACTCCCACATATTTCTCATCCTACCTAACACAGACGACTGTCCCCATGTAAAATATATCCTATAATCAGCCACCCATGCTATTCTCTTGTTTAACAAATCATTAAAGCCAGGCTTCATTCACATTAAATCTCTGTTTTATAAGAAACATAAGTATTAATAAAGTAATCTTAAAGTAACCTTCATAAATGGGAGCAGAAAGAAACAGCAGTTACTTTAAAAGATGTAAAAACTATAGATAAATCCAATTTGAAGTTTTTAGGGGAAAAATGGTCTTTAAGACTATATGCTAGATTTTTAATATTTCCACTACAGATGTTGGGTTAAATGTCCACACTGGTCTGGTATCAAAATTCAAGAGTGCCGGAAGTAGAACTAGGTCTATACCCGCCCCCCCTTCAACACCCTTTTAACATTGGCTTAAAAGTAGTTTTTATTGCCTTTCTGGAATACTAGTATACTATTTTTAAATTAAAGTTGTAAAATATTTCTGTGGGTGTAAGAAATAATTCCTTTCCTAAAACATAATAATTAAAGTAATAAGTCATTAGGGGAAAGATGATCATAAAGGGATTACCTTTTAGGGCATTAACCCTAATTATTACCTAACTAGCCATGAGGTAACTGAATTTTAAAGCTGTTGAAAGTTAACACTATTATTTCACACCGATCCAGACTTTTCAGCCTATCCACAACTTGCAAATGTATTTTGGGAAAAAAAAAATTACCATTTAATTTTTTAAAAATCGTTTTCCTTTTTGGTCCTTCTAAACTTTGTTACCCTGCTTGGATATGCTGCACTCTTCTGGGCAGAGAATTTCATAGCAGTTATCAGAATAACCGAGCCCTAAGACCAGTCTCCTCAAACAATCTCCCTTTACCAGAAACGTTGGAGGTGTAAGTCCTCTTACACAAAACAGATGCACAACAAACAATGACGATTTAAGTGAAAACTGTAATAATGACTTCTGATTTAATTTTGCGTCTTCTCGCACAGTCTACACCTGAAACAACTGTACCGGAGGCACCGTCCTGGAAACTGCCAGCTGCTTCCTTTGTTTTAAAAATGGCAAGCAGACACAGAGCTAAAAATCAACGTTTCCAGAGAAGGTTGGGGGGGGGGGGGGAGGAGGAGGAGGAGGAGGAGGAGGAGGAGGAGGAGGAGGAGGAGGAGGCGGCATAGACGACTTCTAACAGACCAGCTTTCAGAAACGAGAAGTCGGTAGTCAACTTTTTCCTGATAACGGGGGGAAAAAAAAATCACAAACACATTTTAGAAAATAATGCTGTCTTGAAAACCATCTCTGTTGGACCGGGTCCTTACTTCCCTGGAAGTAATCACACCCATAGACTTCATTTCAGCACAGGGTTCTAATTCTTTTTTTTTTTTTTTTAAATTTTTATTTATTTATGATAGTCGAGAGAGAGAGAGAGAGAGAGAGGCAGAGACACAGGCAGAGGGAGAAGCAGGCTCCATGCAGGGAGCCCGACGTGGGATTCGATCCTGGGACTCCAGGATCGCGCCCTGGGCCAAAGGCAGGCGCTAAACCGCTGCACCACCCAGGGATCCCTCAGCACAGGGTTCAAATGTATCACTCGAAGCTATGGGCATAAAGCTGCCTCCTTCAAATGGAAAATTTGACCAACCCCTAGGAGATAAGTGAATTTTGAAAGTGGGAGTGGGTGGGGGAGGTACACAACTTTTTTTTTTTTTTTCTTCAAGTGGGTGGGGAGAGGATGCAGAGGAAGCATCCTAAGCAACCACAGAACGATGAGTATCTTAGGGCATAAAAGGATGTCAGCCCGGAGAGCTCAGATGCTCTCGCCTCGCAGCTTCTCGACGGGGGACTTTTGCTCGGACCGCTGCCGGGCCCCCGGGGAACCCCCGCCCTGGGTAACAGGCGGGAAGGCGCGGGAGAAGACACACGTTCGGAGCGACCCCGCGCCGGAGGCTCCCGCGGGCCCCAGGGGCGGGGAGGGGTGGGGAGGGGGTGCGGGTGCGGGTGCGGGTGCGGGGAGGGCGCCTCCGCGGCCAGCCAAGGCCAACGAGCCCCCCTTGCCCCGGGGTCGCGGGCCGCGCGGGACACGCTGCAGCACCGCCAGCCTCGCCGGGCCCCGCGCGCCTGCACGGCCTCCCCGCCCCCGCCCCCGCCCCCGCCCCGGCCCCCGCCCGGGCCCCGCGGGGGCTGCGCTTCCCGTCAGCTCCCCGCCCCCGCCCCCCCCCGCGCGGCCCCCTCCCCGCCTCGGCCCCGCCCCCGCGGGCCCCCGAGCGGCGCGCGATTGGCCGGGCCGCGCCGTCACTCTCCGGCCGCGTCACCGCCCCCGTCTCCCGACGCCCGGCGGCCGGCGGCGCTCCCAGTGCGCGCGGGGCGGCGGCGGAGGGCGGAGGGCGGCGTGCGGCCCGGCTCGCTGCCACTCGCCCGCGGGTCGGCGCGCTAGCCCGGGCGCAGCGGCCGGAGGGGCTGCCCGGGAAGCCGCGGCCGAGCCGGTCCCCAGCTCCGACATGCGGGGCGGGCGGAGTTGAGCAGCCTCCCCTCCCCGGGACCCGCGTGCGCCCCTCCTGCCCCGGAGGCGCGCTGCTCCCCCGCGGAGGCGCGGCTCCAGGTGCGCGCAGGACACCCCCGCGCCCCGGGGCCCGGAAACTTCGCCCCAAGTCCAAAGCGTGAGCTCGGAGGGCGGGGCCCGGGAGAGCCGTGCCGGGGCAGCTGTCCCGGCGGCTCGGCCGGCGCGGCCGCGGGAGGGCGGGGACCCGCGGGAAACTTTACGCGCCCCGCTCGCGATGACATTTCTCCGTTTGTGTCCCCGCAGGGGCCGCGGCCGGCCGTGTGCCGCGCCTGCCTGCTCGCCGGAGGAGCTGCCCCTGGGCGGAGACCCGGAGAAGAGCCGCTGCCCCGGGGCGTACCTGCGGCGCAGCCCGGGGGCTCGGGCGGCCTGGATGCGCAGGACGCAGCCCCGCGGCCGCTGACGCCGCGCGGCGCCGAAGTTTGGCTGCTGAGCGGCGCGGGCGCCCCGGCGGCTGCGGGGATGCCGGTGGGCGGGCTCCTGCCGCTCTTCAGCGGCCCCGCGGGCGGCGGCCTGGGCGGGGGGCTCGGCGGCGGGCTCGGCGGCGGGCTCGGCGGCGGGCTCGGCGGCGGCGGCAGGAAGGGCTCGGGCCCCGCCGCCTTCCGCCTGACGGAGAAGTTCGTGCTGCTGCTGGTGTTCAGCGCCTTCATCACGCTCTGCTTCGGGGCGATCTTCTTCCTGCCGGACTCGTCCAAGCTGCTGAGCGGGGTCCTGTTCCACTCCAGCCCCGCCCTGCCGCCCGCCGCCGACCGCAAGCCCGGGCCCGGGGCGCGCGCCGAGGACGCGGAGGCGGAGGGGCGAGCCCGGCGCGGCGACGGGGACCCCGCGGCCGCCCTGGAGGACAACTTGGCCCGGATCCGCGAGAACCACGAGCGGGCTCTCCGGGAAGCCAAGGAGACCCTGCAGAAGCTGCCCGAGGAGATCCAGAGGGACATCCTGCTGGAGAAGGAGAAGGTGGCCCAGGACCAGCTGCGCGACAAGGCGCTGGCGAGGCGGCTGCCGCCGCTGGACTTCGTGCCCCCGGTCGGCGCGGTGGCCCGGGAGCCGGCCGACGCCGCCGTCCGCGACAAGAGGGCAAAGATCCGGGAGGTGAGTGCCCCGTGCCGCAAACCCGCCTTTCCGGGAGGGAAAGGCAAACCCTTGAAACTCCAAAGACTAACGTTGCGGTGTCTGGGGACGCGGAGGTAGGTGTTGCGCTTCCTCCAGGTGCGGTGGCAAAGGCTCCTTCCTTTTCCTTCCCCTCCCCCTCCCACTATCCTAGTAGATGTGGCCAGTTACGAGCTGAGGTCGGACCCCCATGCTTTTACCTGCGTGCCCTGGTAAGCGTGAACCGCGAGAGCAGGTAGTAAGTACGTGGGCAGGTGAGGCGCTGCGCAGACCTCCGCTTTCGCGGGCCGCTGCGCGCCGAATCGCCCCTGAGGACGTTGGCAGTGACGGTCCCAAACCGCCCCCTGTGAAGGCTTGGACGCGCCTGGAAAGGGAAGGATGAGTGCAAAGGCAAAGCATTAATCACGCGGGATAGAAAGGTGCTAACAGCGAGCCAGCACGCCCCGGCCTTGGGTCACGTGGCCTCGTCCTGCCAGGTGACCTCCTGTGTGCACTTACACATTATAGAGGTGAAACTTGAGAACTTCCTATCAGAAGGGGGCACACTGTTGTTGGCATTCTTAAAAAACGAAAAATTCAGAATGCCGGACCTCCTGTCTCTTGCAGTCAGGGGAAAAAAAAAAAAAAAAGAGTATTTTATGGGATGCAACAGGTTGGCCTCCATGCGGCACAGAGATGACGAACTTTAATCCAAGACAAACGTGGACTTTGATAAGCCTTCCATCATTTAGTGCTTGTAATTTACAAGGTGGCACCTGGAGCATAAGGCTACTTCCCCGGCTTAAAGCTGAGGGGGACCTGGGAGGTCATTTAAGAGTGTCAGTTTAAAGATGACATTTGAGGAGCCCAAAGCTCCAGAATCCGTTAGTGACCAAGTCAGGACTTGAAGCCAGAACTTCCTCCCTGTCACCTGTCACCAGTCCCCAAGGCTCTTTGTGGACACGCTTCCTTCCACAGCTAGTGTCCTGTGTGAAACTCCGCCAGCCTGGATTTTTAACACGATTCAAGAGCTGTAGGAAACGTATTAAGAAGCACTTCTTCCCAAGTCCCCTTGCTTCCGATTTCTGAAATGCATTATAAAGTGGAAGTAGTATTTTGGCATTAAAAAAAAAATTCAGAGTCTCCGTGAAAATACATTTTGTGTTTTGCCATTGGGTAGGTAATCAGAAGAGGAAGCGTTCTCCTTCTCCCGTTTTCAGAGAGTAAACAGAATTTTGAGTTGGCGAAGAGGTGTTTAGCTTGAGTAGCTGCAGAATGGAGGCAGCTTGATTGTTAGAGGATTTGTGACTCTAGTATAAGACTAGATGAATTTGGTTAAGCTGTAATTGAGCAACTTAAAGTGGATTTGGGTCCCTTTCAGTTTGCCCTAGACCCACAGAGGTGCCTTCATCCTCCTGTGCAGATAGCTTCCTTCCAGTCCATCAGCTTTTCTGCGTTGGGACCCTCCCTCAAGGCATAGAAGCCCAGACTTGGAGGAGTGGATTTTATGCCCTCAGACAACTCTGTCTAGGAGATTCCCTTCTCCATGAAATCCTGTCAGGGATACCAAACCAGGAAAGTGGATAAAAAGCTCAGTTTCTCACCAGTTTCCCTCACCTCTTCATCTCCCATCCTCCTTAAAAAGATCCAAACAGAACCCATAGGTAAATTAACCCCAAATCTCTATGTTCATGTTTTCCTTACATTTAAAACAGTGTCATTGACACATTTCATGCCTCTAAATTCCTATGAAGCTGCCAGTTAGGGCGGATTACAGTTGTCCGAGGAAATTATTTTAAATACTAAAGATGCAAGAATGTTGAAAAGCTATCGGTACCAACCAATAGTGATTAAAAGTGCATTTAGAGCAGAAGCAGTGGGAATTCAGGACAGCACATTCACAGTATGCCTATCTGCCCCTATTAGATCCGTGTTATCTGTCTCCGTAAATCAAAAGGTCTTAATTAGCCATGTAAAGAAAATTTATGTAGCCTTCTGTATCTGTGTGGTGCTAACATCTTAGCACTTAGATGTTTTGAAACTGCCCAGTCTTGCATAAAGTGGTGGAACTAAATGTGTTCTTTAAAATTCCATGTTGCCGTGAGAACCCAAAAAAGCTAGCATTAATTAGCTTCAGTATTTAGTCAAAAGCTAATGGGAAGAAATGGATTATGGTTTTTCATCAGATTAGTTCAGGCAGATGTGTTCCTTTGTAAACCAAAAAAAAAAAAAAAAAAAAGTAACTAACTCCTGCTACTCTAAACTGTGCTGAAAATGCTCAGTTTTAGAAAGGAAAGAGTGGTTACCTATTGTGACTAGAGCACAGCACTTTTAACTTCACACTTTTATATTTAGTTTCTGGTACCACCATGGACTTTTTGTCATGGACCAGTGGGTCTTTGCCTTGTTTTTGATCTTTATTATTCCTGTATTTTCTAGTTCTCTCTATATACTTAGGTTCTCTATCACACTTGAATGTACTAACAGTTTTATACCTAAAATTTAGAAAGTATGGGCAAGTCTAACATGTTGAGAGCCTAGACTATAATTTTTGAGCCAAACATTTATTTTGTAAATTTGGTTTAAAGACAGCTAATACTATTTTTATATTGCCAACACAATTGTGTTACTGGTACTTTGGTAAATTTTTAATAAATTTGTGCCTAGAGAAGACAGTCATAATTTCAAATAGGATATTACCTAGCTCCTTTCACAAAAAGGTATTACGTGCTTTCCAGTACTAATTTGATGGATGGTAAATCTTTGACGTAAAACTTAAAATTGAAATCAAGAATCCCCCCGCCCCCATAAAAACTTGTAAATAAATCAACTCCGGAATTTCCCTGAATTTTTGTTTTCACAAGTTTAATCTTTTTAAAACTGTATTCAGGTTATCTTTAGCATTAAAAAGCAGTGTTAAAAATAATGAAGGACAGAAGTTAAAATAGCACGATGAAACTTTTAAAAGAATAGTCTAGTTTCTCTTCTATCTTAACCCTTTTTTAAAATCAGGAAGCTTTTTACTTTTTTTGTGTGTGTTTTGTGTTTTGTTTTGTTTGGAGCCTGTACAAAGAACTTGGCGCTGTCCTTTAGCATTAGAGCCGTAATATTAATTTAGAGGATGAATAATTTTGGTTTTCATCTCCTGGAATTATGGGGAGTCATAGGGGCTGAAGACAAGTTGTCAGAGGCGATTCCTCCCTCCTCAAGCTGGAATCTCTTACCAACCTAAATGGGGTAGGAGTGAAAGGGCTGACAGTCAGCTTTGGGTCTCTCAGGTAAGGCTTTAGACTTGGTCAGCCATGGAGGTCACGGTTGTCTTTAGGTTTCTCAAAGCATTCTTTAGTTTCTTATTCCGGACCTATTTATATGATCATAAGTTTAAAGAAAATGTTCGTATTGATGGCTAAAGGTTAAAATATATTTTTATGCCTTACACTAGCCTTACGTGGTTCTTGCGTCTGTCATTTATGTCAACCATTGGTGATTAACCCTTTTATTTAAGGTTAGGAATAATCTACCATGACACACTAATATTTTTATTTTGAAAACTTTCAATTTATTTGTATGGATAGTTCTGGCATGGAAAATCATATTTGCAAAATAATAAAAGCCAGAATTTGAAGATCTGGCTCCAGAGGAACTTAAATACCCTTGGGTTACCTTACCTGTTCTGCTCATCCTACTCTGTAACATACCTGATGTTGACAATAGGCAAATGCAAGATTCCCCCGCTCTTAGGTCTTTACCCAGAACATGTAGGTCGAGTATTTCTAAAAATTTTTTCTCTTTAGTGAGTAAAGGAATAAGTTAAGATTTCAACAGTGTGAGTGCTAGAATAGATGCTGACCGTTGAACTTTAATACATGAAAGCATGAAAAGATTGTTAATGGATCAATTTCGTTCAACTTAATTTTTTCTAAGCTATTGATAATTTGAGGGGAATATTCTCTTTCCCTCTTATCAGGTAACTTAAGATTCATAGGCCTTAGAACCTAGTTAAGGCATGAAAAGTGGTAAAAAAAAAAAAAGTGCATTTTCAAGTCAATGCTTCTGTATTTTTTAGGGGAGCTGGTAAATAAACCATCCTGAGGAATTTATCTTAGTATTTCACATGTAGAATAAGTGCCTTTGTATGAAATCTGAGTTTGTTGGAATTCAGTTGAAAATATTCAATATCTATATTGAATTATTCTATAAAGCTGTAGTAGCACAAATTCTTCAATAGAGTTTAAAGTATGTGTCTCAAGGTCAGAGGGGAGGAATATCAGCAGATCAGTGAGTGATGAGAGAGAAATAAATATACGTGGGTAGGTCAGAACTATGCTGGAACCTGCTTCTACTCCAAAGTCCAATAGAGAACCCGTGACCTGTTAAGTTCTTTATAACCTACAAAACCATAAAAATGTATGTGTTTGTCAAAGATAAGTTCTGATTGGTCAAAACAGGATCATCTACCCCATGGATTCCAGAGATACTACGAAATGCTTTTCCCCTAAGCAGACAAAAATGGTAAAGGAGTAATCAGTATTTGGTAGTTTAAGGAAGAGATTCTTTCTTTGGCAAAATTAAGTCATGACTTCTTTCAGTTCTTAGCCTAGTGTCTTGTTTAGTGTTACGTAATTGAACCACCTCTAATCAACACCCCCTTAACCCTCCCTCCCAAACATGTTTAAAAATCCTTTACACAATCTATACAGATTTTTTCTGTTACCAACCATATTCCATAAAAATTATAACCCTCTGAATTTTAAGAGTTAATAATGTACACTCTAAGTCATAAAGTATTGTAACTGTATGCGTCCTTAGAGATAGTTCAGCTTGCTCATTTTACGGGAGATGCAACTGAGGCAGAGATTATTCTGGAAATCACATTAGAGTTGAGTTGAGGATGGAAGCCCAATCCTTGGTGAGTGTTGCTCACAATCTTAACATGGCTTGCCTCCTAAATAAAATGCCACAGAAGTATATAAATGGACTGGCCATATTCATTATTTGCAGACTCCAATGTAGAATGAGTACAGAACACAACTCTGCAGTATTATCTGACCTTATATTAGTTAAGTTATATTAACTCTAGTCATTCATTTTAAAATCTCATTAGTGGCATGATTTAGAAGACCTCTTCGTTTTGAAGCCACCCAGGAAAAGTTTGATATGACATTTTTTTTCCGTTTATAAAGATCTCGGCAAGAAGCAGAGGCATTTGCAATCATTCAGTTGGACATTCTTTACAAAAAGAGGTGGGGAAGCAAAAGGGAAGAAGAAGAGAAGAGAGCTTAGGGAAGAGGAGTGTGACAGCATGGGGGGAGCTCTTTAAACCATAAACGTTCATAGTCTTTTGACATTGCGTGATGTATGATAGAGGAATTGACAGCTAGCCTGGAGGACTATATTTTTTAAAAAGTAGACATACGTTTAAAAATTACAACAAGCTATGGGCTCTTTATAGTAGGAGCACAGGTCTCCCAAGTAGGTCCTAGAGAGTCTTGGGATGCCCTTGACTGTTTGGGCCTCATCCACTTGCTTGCAGCACCGTGGTGTAGTGTGGTGTGGTGTGGTGTGAGAAGGGCTGGTGTGGAGGCAGGTGACCAGGACCTGAATCTCTTCCATTTACAAGCTTTGTGACCTTAGGCAAGTTGCAATTGAATCTTTCAGAGCTTCAGTTTTCTCATTTGTAAAATAAATACGGTAATGGGCACCCGTTTTTGAATGTGATCCGTCCACAATGGAGCACTTAGAATGGTATCAGGCAGGCCCTGAATGTAGGATAAATGCTACTTGCTGTTATTACTGTTATTAGTCACTACCTAAAGCCATCAACCTAAGATTACTTTGTTTTATAACCTTTGGTAAATCAGGAAGTGGATAATGAATTTTCAAAAAGTTACCAAAAACAGTTCCAATTCCATTTGGTGCTTAAAAGGATACATTTCCAGTTCATCAAGATGATCTTTCCAGACAGCTATGATTTTATTGTGTCACTGTCAACTCTGATTTTCTCGGATTCCTTCCCAATTCCAAAAAAATTGTAGGTACCTTGAAAAAGATATACCTCTTCAGCTTCTCCACTTCAAGGATTTGATAATTTGTCTCTCTGATAGTCAGAGGTTCTTGTTCCTAAAGTGCTACCTTCTCATACTAATCCCAGTGCTTGACTTACTTCCTTGGACATTGAAACCGCTCCCCGAAATAGAAAGAGAAGTCGAGTAAAGTGCATTTTAACCGGTTTTATCCCTGGAGGAATGTTTTTAAGAAGTGAGAGGAAAATTATTTCAGACTTGACAGAAGTTTACTTAATTATGATCAATGCTGTACTCAGAGCTCAGTCGATCACCTAAGAATCAAAAGTCACGTACGTCAGTTGTACTTTGTAACTCAAAGATGTTGCCCATCTTTGAGAGCCGTGAATGGAGATTTATTAGGGTTTCCAGCCCACAAAGACCTCTGAGATCCTGAAGCCCAGTACTCATTTTCCACGTGAGAGACGGGGCCCAGCGAGCTGTGACTTTCTGAGATTTCCCCCAGTGCACCGGCCACGTCAGAGTGGGAACTACCTCTTAGCCTGAAGGCCGCACTCCGCCTGTGATTTTTTGACTCTAATGAGAACATATGTTTTGGAGGCTGGCTGGCTGGCCCTCCCTCCCTCCTCAGCCCTGAGTGGCAGGCCAACCATCCTAAGAGAGAGGAACCTCTCCTCTAGGTGAGGACTGCCTGAGAGAGCAGTGACCCCCCCCTTCCCCCACGGGTCCCTGATCAGGACTTGTGTGATCATTAGGTACTTGAAAGGAAACGAAATGAGATTAAGGCTTAAGAGCATTTAAAAGGCGCAGACAGCCCTCCTTTCCATCCTGAATGCCTGGCAGTTGCTTTAGGTACATTAGAGCCCAGCAGTCCTGCAGATAATCCAGAACAGAGATAATAAAATTAAAAAGCTCGCCATCCTTTGTATTCACTTGTCTTTTGTAACTAGAGCGCGTCGCTCACTTCCTCTTTCCTGTCAGTCCATTTGTCTCCCTGGTTATTAAGCTCATCAAAGGGCCAGGCCCGAAACTGCCCCCCTGCCTTCCCATCACTCTCCCACTGTAGCCTCCGCTTTAGCAAGCGCGGGCCTTATTATAGTAACTCTTATTTGCACTTCTTCATGCTTTTGTGTGGGGGCCCCCCCTGTGTGTGGATTGTCCCGTCCTCAGTCCTTACTGTGAGGGCGCTGGGTGTGAGAGGAAGCATGGAAGAGAGAGGTGAGAACCCGAGGAAGGACGCCAGCCTGCACAGGGGCAGTCTAAGAACGGCACAGCGTGCGCTCACAGCGTTTTTGCTGCCTGTTTGCTGAGGCTGCGGGTTATGAGGAAGGGTGTGGCCGTGGGGCACGTTCACAGGCCTGTGGTGGAGAGTGAACTCAGACCGTGCAAAGGCCATGCGCTCCTGCGGGAATCTCCATCTACCAGCCCTTTCTCACTGAATGGTCTTTTCAAAGTCCTGTGAGGGATGCCTGGGTGGCTCAGTGGTTGAGCGTCTACCTTTGGCTCAGACGTGATCCCTGGTACCGGGATGGAGTCCCACATCGGGCTCCCTGCATGGAGCCTGCTTCTCCCTCTGCCTGTGTCTTTGCCTCTCTCTCTCTCTCTCTCTCTCTCTCTCTCTGTGTGTGTGTGTGTCCCTCATGAATAAATAAAATCTTAAAAAAAAAAGAAAAGTCCTGTGAGGAGCAATTGATTCTTCTAAGGGACCAAGATGGCCCATGGATAGGAGGTGAGGGCTTGTGGTCCATGCGGGGGTGGCCATGTCCAGCTTTCCTGAGCTCATGTTTGGGCATGACTGTCTGACCCTAGCTCCCCTTTCACAAGAATATGTGCTGGCACTGCTAAAATGGTGGTTTCCTCACTGTATCTCTCTCCGGGCCTAATGCAAAAGGACAGCCCTGTAGAATGATTAAGGAAGCACAGGGGTGTGTTCCCAGTCTCAAAAATCTCATTCCCAGCTGCCTGAAATTTCACCACCAGTGCCTCCCTTTTGTTGATGTATTGCTTCTTAAAGGCTGCTGTTAAAAGTATATCACTCAAGTTGCCCAGCAGAAATTATTATACTTTGGGATTTGTCATAGCAAGGGTGAGAATAGGTTTCTAGAAGAAGGAAGTGTCTTTCATTGCCTTATTTCATTACAAACCAATGCTGGCTTAGGAAAAAATATTTTGAAAGTACACAGGAATAGAAAAAGGAAAAATATATCCTTCACATTCCTACCACTTAGTCATAGGTAATACCAACACTACTCTGCCCCAAAAGGCTTTTTTCCCCCACGGTTATAACCACACTTTATATACGTGTTTTTTTTTTTTTTTTTTCTTCCATTTTCTTTGAAGTGTCATTTTATGATAATATATGAAATAGATGCATCATAGTTTATTTAACCATTCCCTTTGACCTGCACATCTAGATAATTTCTGTTTTTTTTTTTGTTTTCATAAAAATATGCTGAGATAAACACCCTTGTCCATTAGGTGTCCGTCTCATTTTTCATTGCCCCTACCCCTGTAAGTAGGATGTCCTCTTAAATTCCTAAAAGAGGAAATGAGTGAGTCAAAGGATCATAGTGCATTTTGAGTATAATTGGTTTCCAAAACCAATTTATACTTCCACTTGGAATATAGTGAATGTAGTCTGTTGAATCTTTGCAAATTTCATAGGTGATGAATTTTGTATATTTAATTTACCTTTCTTTGAGCAACATTTTTTCTGTGTTGGTTGACTTCCTTATTGTGAGTTGGATACAACAAGGAAGTTATTAAAGGGGCAGGATTTGGGGAAAAGGCAAAGCGTGGAAGCCTAAGGAGTGGGGTGTCCATTGGAGAAGGTGGCTCTAACATATCAGGTTAGTCGGTTATGGGCTCCCAAAGGAGGCAAGGTCTTATAAGGTGATAGCATTTTATTTTTAAAAAGCTTATAACAACAAAATTTGCTTCTTCCCTGGGTTGGACACTTATGATAAAAAGTACCCTTTATTGATAGGAGTATTTACAAAGCAACTTAGAACAGTCCACTTTTCCTCAGCTAAGACCCAGCCCAGCTCCCATCAACTCATCCTCATTGTTAGGTTATAGTTGGGCTTTTGCATCAGATATCTGAGGAAAGTATTGGTCTCTCTGAAGATCTGGGGAAGGAGGATGGGATCCTTCCTTTTTTTTTTTTTTTAGAATTCACCAGGATGGTTTCCTAATATTTTAAGATCATAGTTGAAGATCAGAAATGGTCCAAATAGAATTTTAGAAGTGGTTTTAGTGATGCCAGAAAATGGCAAGTCTTACAAAGCTGAATTCTTACAGAAGAAAAATTATGTTATGTATCATATGTTAGAGGCCTTTAGTGTTTTAAATATGGTAAATATACATTTTGTTTAAGGTATTTTGAGAATAAAAGAATAGCATAATTTGTTTATGAGATATGGGCTTTTTTTTTTCCTACTCCTTCAAATAATGTGTTTTTAGTCATGCATTAAGATAGTGAGGAACTACACGTTTCAAAATGTATTTTTATTCTGACCTTGGTTAATTCATAAAAGTCTGCCAAATGCCAGAACTGTTTAAATTTGGCTTTGAGACTGTGTTAACACGGTGAATAACGATTGACATAAATGTACTATATTATTTTTATAAATTGTGGCTTGAGATGATAGTAATTTTAGAATATTTAGGATGCTGTTCTCTGAGACATGTTATTTTTGGAGTCAACTAGCAGTGTTGAATGTTATAATGCATCTAGTCAACTACAGGTTTTCATCTCATAATTAGAAATGCTTCAACAGTCCATACTGTGTGTTCAGGAGTTATTAGTCTGAGTCAGCAATTTTTAAGACATTCTTATTAAATGTAAAAAAAACTTTATGTAGTAATTGGTGTTTATTTAATACATTGTATACATTTACTCATTAAGCATTTTGTTTAACCCTCATTATTTATGCCTCCCAGGGGTTATTAGAATGTGTGGTGAAGAACTCAGTAGCTCAAAAACACCACCACAAAAAGAAAGCTGGTTGGGTTGGGCAATTTGAGAAGCATAAAAAATGAAGCTGATTTATTAACTACCACTTTAAGCTGCTTTAGCAGTTAGGGTGAATAAAAATTATGAAGTGTTCTATCAGTGATAAGATAAAGCCATAGCATAAGTTAGACATACTTGTTTTCTCTCCCTCCAAGAGTGTAGAATCTCTGTGATATTGACTCTTCATAGTCCTGAATCTGTTCCAGGATTACCATGCTGAGAGCAGATAAAGAGCTTCCCCTTTATGTACCCAACAGGTCAGCTAACCCTAGGCCTTAACCAGAATAGGACTCAGTAAATATTTGATGAATGAATATGCTTATTTAAGCAAATATACCAAGAGGAGTTATTACACAGGTTATGTGTGACACACATATCCCCACTTTGTATAATCACATAATCGAAAAATGGTGTCCACTCCTCTTTGGAGCCCCTCCACGTATCCTCATAGGCTACAAGCCATTGTCTTTTGAGGGAAAGCCTGATATTTCATAACAGTCAAAAGTCATTCAGAACCAGATCTAGTGAATAGAGATTAATCAATGTAGGAAACATCTTTTCCCATTTTATAGTTGTTTTCACAGTGATTTATAAAATGAAAAACTATTCATTTTCTTATGTGACTCATAAACTGGCTGTGCAGGTTGTTCATAAGAGAATCTCAGGCAGTTGTAACATTGCTGGAATAAATGTAGACAATTGAGATATTCCTTTGAAAGTCAACACTTAATTGAATATGAAAGGTTGTTTTGTTTAAAAGTTAGCCTGGGGGCAGCCCCCGGTGGCGCAGCGCTAACGCGCCACCTGCAGCTTGGGGTGTGATTCTGGAGACCTGGGATCAAGTCCCACATCAGGCTCCCTGCATGGAGCCTGCTTTTCCTCTGCCTGTGTCTCTGCCTCTCTCTTCACTCTCTCTGAATGAATAAATAAATAAATCTTAAAAAAAAAAAAAAAAAGTTAGCCTGCCTTTTTTTTTTTTTTAAGCCTGCTTCTTATTTACACTATTTTCTTTCTTAGGTATCTGATTTTGTTTTTTTTTTTTTTTTTTTTTTTTTTTTTTTTTTTATAAAAGCAACTTTTTTTTTTTTAATATTTTTTTTAATTTTTATTTATTTATGATAGTCACAGAGAGAGAAAGAGAGGCAGAGACACAGGCAGAGAGAAGCAGGCTCCATGTACCGGGAGCCCGATGTGGGAATCGATCCTGGGTCTCCAGGATCGTGCCCTAGGCCAAAGGCAGGCGCCAACCCGCTGCGCCACCCAGGGATCCCTGGGTATCTGATTTTGAAATCAGGTAGAGTTCTCATTCATTTCTGTTTATTATTATGTAGAGTTGTGGACTACATTTGAAAAGAGTTGTCATTTTTCTTAGAATTCAATTTTATATGGGAGATACCTAATTAAAGTTGGTTTGGCTTCCCCCCCCCCACCCCCCAGCAAATATTTTTGAGACAATGTTGTTTTTATAAGTAATGTTTACAGTACCACACAGAAATGAAAAGTAATAGGTTAAGGGTTATTTTCCACTCAAGAAATTAGAATTTAATAAAAATTTTTTCTGTAAGTGTGATATATTGAGAAAGAATCTTGGTCTTCTGTTTCCCAATTAAATATCTTGTAGCTCCTGAGAAGGGCTGTTTCATATAAATAATGGGTAGAAGCTCTGAATTTTATGAATTTGAAAATGGTGCCTTTTCCGATTCATTCTGTAGATCACTATTAGATTAATTTTTCAAAAATATCACTTCTCTCAAAGCCCCTGTCTCAGAGGTTTTAGTGGGCCTCCATTTCCTATGGAGTAGTGTTTCAAACTTCAGCCAGTTTCAGAATCCCTTGGAGGACAAGTTAACGCACACAGATTGCTGGGCTCTGCCCCCAGAGTTTCTGATTCAGCAGATCTGAGTGGGCCCCAGAATTTGTATTTTTAACATTCCCGGTAACTGATACGGCTGGTCCAGTGACTGAAGTGTGAAAAACATTGCTGCAGAATGAAGTCTCCATTCCTTAGGCTGGCATTCATGGTCTTCTATAAATCTGCCTCAGTTTGCCTCTTGAGTCATGGCTCTTAAATTAGGAGGGACTTTAGATTTGGTTATACTAAACCCAAACTGCTTTTGCTAAGCTTTCAGAGTTACCATCTCGAAAACACACCTAATTAAGGGCTTCGCCTTGTTTATTTTATTCCTATCATTTGGAATGTCCTCTTACCTGCTCAATATCCATGTCCATGGAGCCCTTTCTCACATTCCCAGCATTTACTGATCTCTCTCCCTTCTCCAAATTTCCATGGCATTTGTTATGTCCATCTTTGCCCTGTTGGTTGCTAACTTCATGGTCATGTATGTTATCTTCCAACTAAATGTTAGACACCCAAAGTGTGGAGACACCTTTTTCTATCCCATAGGTTCACAGCCCAGAATATAACAATGAAAGGCAATTTGTCTTTTTTTTTTTTTTTTAAGATTTTATTAATTTATTCATGAGAGACCCAAAGAGAGAGGCAGTTTCCCATAAGAAGCCTGATGCGGGGACTCGATCCCAGGACCCCCGGATGACCTGAGTCAAAGGCAGACACCCAACCACTGAGCCACCCAGGCATCCCAGTTTGTTTTAAATGTAACCAAGTTGAGAAACGATTTAAAAGTACCTCACCAAAATTGTAGTCAGACTATGAAGTACCGTTGGCAGAGTATAAACCCTCTGAGCCTCCCTTTCCTCGCCTGTGAAATGGGGCTAACATTTCTCTGTGCAGAGTCGTTGTGAGAATTGAAGTAGAAAATACGTATGAATCTCTCAGCGCGATGCCTGGCACATAGCATTCATTATTCATTATTCGATAAGTAGTATTTATTTATTAGTAACTAGGGATTGGTTGGAGTAACCAGCTTCGACTTTTGTTGAGAAAGGGGTTGTCGATAAGTAACTGAGTCATTTGAGAAGTCATTTCCAGGAAAGAAAAGGAAGCTTTGGCTGCAGTATTGTTGCATTAACCAATACTAGCTTGTATTTTCTGCTGTTACCTCCTACTCAGTTGTTGTTGCCAAAATTCCCACTTCCTGTGGCAGGAAAGTAAGCATTCTTTTGCCTTGTTTCAATTGTTATCTCGTAGAAGTGATGCTCATCCTTGAGAAGATCATAGAGAGAGTGACCATTCATCAGTGTCCAGCTTGCCTCTGGCTTCCCTGGCCTGGTGTGTCACACAATGCTCAGCTTGAGGGAGAGGGAAAAAAGGAGAAGAATGAAATCTGGAGAAATACCTTAAGGGCATGCAAAGAAATATTTTGTGAGCCGAAAGGCTGAACATGTTTCATTCAGAGATAGCTACGTGTATAAATTTAGCTCAATAATTAGGCATATGGTGCTTTCATTTGGGAAGTATCTACACCCTTTGTGATAAGATCCGTTGATTATTAGAGCTGCTGCAGCTTTAACTACGTCTGCAGCAGAGATTCCTAGTGCATTTAAAACAAGAATTGAAGAGTGAAATGGAAAACAGAATTAATAATTTGTTCTTGGTTGGTTTTAATCTGCTCTTTATTAACTTTGTAGTTTATGCCTGGAGGATTACATTTGGAAACAGAACATCAACCAATGTTCTAAAAGTTTACTTCTTTTTATTGGAGCATTATATTCCTAAAGACTTTCTGAAGAACATTTTGGCTGAATTTAGTCTTAAGTTCTTATGATTCAACCTAAAAGAATAGAAAGCTTTTGACCTACGGTATTTTTAATTTTTAAGTTTTTTCATGTGAGATTTCAGAGTAGGATTTATTTAATAAAAACTGATGGATGTGGAGAAGTAAAGGTATCCTTTGCTGGTCACAAGTATGTTTTAGTCTCCTTTTTTTCTAGCTCTTTCTTTTATGCCCCTCCCAATCTATTTTTTTAGTCTTAGAATTTTAAATCTACTTGCCATTGGTGGTCAGGAAAATAGGAATAGTTAAAATCAAAAGATACCTGTATTTCCCAAATCTTGTCCATGTTTCTAAAATTGAAATCGAATAGACAGTCATTTCATAAGTAGGAAAGAATCCTATTCCGAGATATAGCATAGTGTGATGAACTAAAATACAGAGGTTTAAAAACAGTTGCCCTTGGGAGAGATGCTGTTCATCTATTTCTTTCTTAATGCTTCTTTAATGGAGTTCCAATAGAATATGCCTGTAAATCTGGGATTCTGTGTAGTTGCTTCTGTGGCTGTAGGTCTCCACCCACCTGTTATCTGGAGAATTACACTCCAGGTTTTCCTAAGGTAAAAGTCACTAAAATTTAGGCATTTCGAAAGGGACTTTGAGGACCAGAAGTTTAACAAACTGTAATACCAGGTTTGAGCTAACTGGTTTGATCTCTCACGAGGAAAGCAAATCTGGATATATGTTCTCAATAAGTAAAAGCTTTGACCTAATTCTTCTACTTTGGCTTTGATGTGGAAATAGAGGTTTAGGGTTTTTATAGCCAAACATGCCACAGGTGATCAAGTATTAGTTTTAGCGTCTTAATATCACTGTCTTTTTTTTTTTTTTCATATTTTTTACCCATGCTGTTAATCATCTTCCATCCTTTTTGTGTTTTCTCTCACAGAGAGGTGGAGCGAATGACCCAAAGGTAGATAGCAGAAGAGGAGCAGGAGTGGGACTGTAGGTTACACTAGTCCCCTTAATCATCAAGAAGTGACCATGCTTATCAGCAGGAACTAAGAACACTCTCGGCTTTCCTGGAAGCTTGAGCAGTGAACTCCAGACATTAGCACCAGTGCACAGACAGATCACCTTTTCCCTGACCTGTGGGGCCCTTGCTGCTAGGTTTTAGAATTCCTAAGGGAGAGAACTGGTTACATGATTGGTTAGCATATCTGTGGGCCTTTGGCTCTCTGCAGAATTGCTGGAAGGCTAGCTCAGGAAGGAATGCCTTTGATTGATTTGAAATCTCAGGCATCACCATAGAACTGTTGGAACTTTCCAAGGCACTGGGGGATTTTTGCCAACAGCACTTTCAAGAGCTGATCTGAAGGTAGTAAACTAAACTGGCAGGGAGGGAAGGTTCTTCCTCCATCTCCAGATGAGACACTGCTCCTGTAGGGCACTCTGGAGTACCCTGTCTTCACAAATCCCAGGGGCACAGAGCACATGAGTGGTCATAAAAGAGAATGTGCTTATAATGCTTCCTAGAGTTTTCCATCCTTATATAAGAGCCCAGTTAGGGCAGCCCAGGTGGCTCAGCAGTTTAGTGCCACCTTCAGCCCAGGGCATGGTCCTGGAGTCCCGGAATCGAGTCCCACATAGGGCTCCCTGCATGGAGCCAGCTTCTCCCCCTGCCTATGTCTCTGCCTCTCTCTCTGTCTCTCTGTGTCTCAAATAAATAAATTAATTAATTAATTAATAAAATCTTTAAAAAAAAGAGACCAGTTAGATATCTCTCCCTGAAACAGATTTTTGCTTGAATATTTATAAAAAAAAAAAAACTTATTTATTCTTTAATTGACTCTTGAACTTCAGCTGTTAGTTTGCTGGAGAACAACAACAATAACAATACCTGATAATTTTCTCTTCTACCCTAGGTTTAAAATAGCGGGAGCAGTTAAGACCACATATTTAATAAAAAATACTGTTTCCCAGTTACACTCTATAATATGCTTCTTTCTTTCTCCTAGTGGAATACATGTTATTCTTCTTGTTCTGAGAATAGTCTCTTTAAGTGATTTTCCGTGTAGCTTGATCTATATATAATTAAAACAACCAATAACTAGATTTTTACAATCTTATCTTTGCATAGATTTTGTCTCTTTTATCTGTAATTTTAATTCTAGAGTGGTGAAAAATATGAAAGTAATTACAGCATACCATTGTTGAGTGTCTGTTTCTTGTTAGGCACTATGCTAACCACTTTACATAAACTCACTTAATTCTCAGAAGAGGCCTGTGAATTCGGTATTATTTTCCCCATTTTACACATAGGAAATTGAGGCCAGGCAGGGTCATCAAGTTGCCTGGGGTTCCAAAGGTCCTGTGTACCTCACCTGGGATTTGACATTGGGTCTGACAAGCCCTGGCACACATCCTCCTCCCATGACTGCATTCACTTCCAGCAAATGCACCCACCGCCCCTTGCCTTGGCATCCTTGAGGATCTTTCCTATTTTGACTAAAGAACTGGGCGTCACAAAGCCCCTCTCCTTTGCCTGAGAGGAAAAGGGGAGTCAGGAGCATGAGGGCTGATGATACTCCATCTCAATTTGTGGCAGACAACATGCTGGGTTTTTGTTTTTGTTTGTTTTCATTTTGGTTTTTAGTTCTTGTTTTGGTGTGTTTTTCTACTTACTCTGAAAGTAAAATCCATGATCAGTTTGTTTGGAAAAGCTTCTCTTAATAATACTGTGTTCACCATTAAGCACATGTTTATTATTAAGGTTTATTAGTGTATATTAATGTATGTGTATATACTTTAATGATATGTTTATATTTAATATACACTGATTATGTGTGTATATAATTATCTAAAATAATACTTAAAGCATTAATGAAAATAATTAGAAGTTCTGGAAAATTGTTTAAGTCAAGATGGAGAGAAAGAGGACAGTCTCTGAAAGAAAGTCTAAATGTGCTTGCTTTTCACCCCTTAGTCTTAGGGCAACTATGACTCTTAAATTTTAGAATAAATATTCTTTTTAAATTTTTTATTTAAATTCTGCTTGCCAACATATAGTATAACACCAAGTGCTCATCCCATCAAGTGCTCTTCTCAGAGCCCATCACCCAGTCACCCCATTCCCTCACCCACCTCCCCTTCCACAACCCTTTGTTTGTTGCCCAGAGTTAGGAGTCTCTCATGGTTTGTCTTCCTCTCTGATTTTTCCCCCCACTCAGTTTCCCTCCTTGCCTTTTAGTCCCTTTCACTATTTCTTATATTCCACATATGAGTGAAACCATAGGATAATTGTCCTTCTCCGATTGACTTATTTCACTCAGCATAATACCCTCCAGTTCCATCCACATCAAAGCAAATGGTGGGTATTCATCCTTTCTGATGGCTGAGTAATATTCCATTGTATATACATACCATATCTTATTTATCCTAGAATAAATATTCTTGCAGTTATTTAATTCTTAAGGAAGACATTTCATAAAGTATGGCCATAGTAAACACAAGTGAAATATTAACTTTAAATTCCTAATGAGGTATATTACCAGAAAAGATTTGTGAGTCAAAGTAAGCGTTGTTACTGACCTGGCACTCAGATTCTGTGTAGAAGTAACAACAAAGCAAGTTTACTTGGTCCTAAGTGATGATATACTGGACAGTGTAACTCTTTCTGAAGTGTATGCAAATGGAGCAATGTCTAAATGTTTTGAAAAAAAATAACTTTAATATTATTTTCCTATAAAAAGCCAAAGTAAGAAAACATTTCCAGCAGTGCTCTTTCCAGAAAGATTTAGGAGTACCACCCTGTACAAAGCACTAGAGAGAAAATAGTGAGCAAGACATGTGTAACCACTGCCAGCGTGGAATCCAAAGAGATAGGAAAGAAAGGAGTAAAACAGTGTAATGAGTTTTAGTAGGGGAGCTGTGGGGTATAGTGGGAGAGGGACAGTTAGCTAAGACTTAGGGGTGTCAAGAATTCTTTCTAAAAGTGGTAAAGTATGAGTAGAAGGGTAGGAATAGGGAATGGCATGTATGAAAGCCCTGAAGGTAAGCCAAAATCTGACCCAGCAAAATGCAGTTGAGAAGCAAGTGTTAAGAAATGAACCAGAGAATTAAAGCAAAGAATGGATCTCACAGGGTATTTGGATTTTATCTTGAGATCATTGGGAGCAATAAGAGGGTTTAATATTGGGGAAATAATATCAAATTTGCATTTTTGGATAAGATTGAAATCAGGCTTTGCAGTAATCCAGGTGAGAGGCAGTGATGGCTTATTTAACATAAGGGTGGTGGGGAGAGCCAAAGTGAACAGATCCTTGATATTTAAAAGATAACATTTCAGAACTTTGTGAATACCTATAAGGAGGTGGGCCGAGGAATTAGTGCTTGGATTCCTTGGTTTTGATGGGATAAGGTTGGGGTGGGGAGTTACCCAGGCAAAGTAGAAGAGGGGAAAGGTGTGATGGCTTTGGTTTGGGGGTTTTGCATTAAATGAGAAAGATGTCTAAGTGTAGAAGGTCTCTCACAGGCAGTTGGAAATACATGGTAAAAACTGAAAAGACAGTACTGAACTAGATATACTGACCTTAAGACCATTAGGCAAGGGATGCCTGGGTGGCTCAGTGGTTTAGCGCCTGCCTTCTGCCCGGGCCATGATCTCGGAGTCCTGGGATTGAGTCCCACATCAGGCTCCCTGCTTGGAGCCTGCTTCTCCCTCTGCCTATGTCTCTACCTCTCTCTCTCTCTATCTCTCATGAATAAATAAGTAAAATCTTTAAAAAAAAAAAAAAAAAAAAGACCATTAGGCCAGGGAAGTAGATAAGCTCCCTCAGGGATGGAGTATCCTATTATAAGAGTCCAGGCCCTAAAGCCTGAGAAGCATCAACATTTAAGGGATGGACAGAGTAAGAGACAACAGGCAAAGATATCAGAAGCACAGACAGAAAAAACTAGCAGAGCATGGCAGCACCCTGGGGCTTTTCTAGATATTTAACAATTTAAGTTGTATGTCTCAGCAGTGTCAAATGATACTGAGAAACAAAGTAAGGACCAAGAATTGGCCTTTGGATTTGGTAACAAGCAGGCAGAAATCAACCCCGGACTAGAGCAGGTTCAGTGGCATGTTTGTAGAGGACTCTGTATGGCAGGGGAGGTAAGGAGGTACAGAAACAGTTCTTTCAAGAAGGCCACTGTGGTTGGGACCAGAGGATGGGGTGGTAGGTGCAAGATGACTAGAGGCAATGAGAGGGTTGAGTAGAGAAAGAGACAGCTTGCTGGGCACTGCCCAACACACAGTTGGGGCTGGCAGCTGAAGAGCTCTGATGGCCCCATCTGCTCGGTTGTTTGATCTTCTTTAGCAGGTTGCAGCCACTCCGACATATTTGAAGAAGGCAGATAGGTAGAATGACCTAGTCTTGGGGTTTTCCCAAGTGTTTGGAACAAAGAAAAGACCTGTGGCCCCAAGTCCTTTTTTTTTTTTTTTTTATTGAGAATTTGATGAAAGGATCATTTGTTTGTAAGACTATAAATCCACTCAATTCAGGTTAAAATAAGTGGGGAGGGATATTTATTATAAAGAGAAGATATCTCATGGACCCAAGTCAAGAAATGCAGCAAGACATCACAGGGCCCAGAATGAGGAGGCATCTGGAAGCCACCTGGCTCCAGGTTTTATCCTGGGCAACTTGATCTTTGATCTATAGACATATCTGTTTTATTCTGTCCTCTACAAACAAGCTCTTTATGGCTTAGTCCTTTAGTTTACATGGCCAATGAGTTTAAATATTAATATTCCAAAAAGTGTCTCAGAGACTCAATTCCAAATTCCCAGAATGGAGACTCTGACCTGGCTGTAGTTAGGTGTCTAATCAGCTGTGGCCAAGGGGTAGAGTATTGATTTTTAGTACCAATATAGCCATGACATGGAGCCTCCTGAATGTTGGAGAAGACGGGGTTGCCTGGCTGCACAGAGGTCTCCCTCCATCTCTGCTGCATCTAGCTGCATTTATCTTCTTGGAAGTGTTTTTGTCATAGGACCCCACATTAGAGGCAGATTGTCTGGGGTTCTGCTATATATTCACTACAGAAAATTCTGTGTCCTTGAGATGACAATTCACCAGCACTTTCATGTTGTTCTATTAACTATGACAAAAACATACCTGCAAAAATCTAGTCCATTAATCAAATGTTCCTACCCAGAATGTTCTCTATTTAACAACCTCTCCTAGTGCTGCTTCATAATGAGATAAAGCTCAAACACTTTTACCTTAATGGTCACTAATTAAAACACAGAAACAGGCATACCAGAATTTGATTCCGTGGTCCCCCACCAAAAATCACATCTTAGCATTCATCTTTGGAAATCCTACCTGTTCATCCAGACCCAACTCAAATCTTATTAGTCCCACAAATTCTTACCTGTTTCCCTTCAGCAGACAATCATTTGTCTTTCTGTACTTCTATGCCTTGCTTTGTGTAATCCTCTATATTTATTACATTTTTACTGTTAAAGGCAGAACATGCAAAGGCAAAGAGATAAAAGAGCTTATGGCTTTGTCACTCATTAACAGTGCAACCCAATGTAAGTACACAATGCCTTCCTCATCTATAAACTGCTTTCATGGCTGTTGTGAGGAGCCAGTGAGTAAACGGATGTAAAACCATCTGCTTCCAGGATGGTGCAGATATTTATTACTTAAAGAAATAGTTTGGAGGTTGAAAGACCGGGTTTCTAAACCCTTGTCTACCACTTGGTGATTCATGGTGTGGCGGTGGGTGAGTTACTGTTCCTCCTTGTTCGTGCGTGTTGTGTGCTGTGTTGGTTTTCTGTAGCTGCTGGAACAAATTATCACAAACCCTAAGCTTAAAACAATAGAAATTAATGTCTCAGCACTCTGTAGGTCAGATTGAGTGGGCTTGTTTGCTTTCTCTGCACTGGGTTTCATAAGGCCAACATGAAGGTGGCCTGGGCTCTTCCCCGAAGGCTCTGGAGAATAATCCACTTAGAGGTTCATTGAGGTTGGTGGCAAAATTCAGGGCTGAGGTCCCGATCTCCTTGCTGGCTGTCAGCTAGGAGCCTCTCAGCTCCTCAAGGCTGCCTGTGTTCATATTCCCATCGCCTCTCCATTTTCAGACTGACAGCGGCACACTGAGGGCCACTCAGCCAAATCTCTGACTTTCTCTTCTGCTGCATCTTGAGTCTGCCTCCAGCTGAAGAACATCCTCTGTTTCCAAGGCCTCAGATGCCTATAGATTGGCTCCACCTAGATAATCCAGGTTTACCTTTGTGTTTTAAGGTTACTTTAATTATCCTTAGATAATTAGGTGTGACTTTCATTACATCTGCAAACTCTCCTTTTGCTTTGCAAAATTACATTTCACAGGTCCAGAGATTAGGAAGTGGACATCTTGGGGGGGTGGGGAGTAGGGGTTTCTACTTACTCTATGTGGATACCATGTGTGGTGCCATCTGTGAGGCCCCCACGCAGCCCATCTACTAGACTACTCAGCAGCCATTGGCAGATTGTGTGGCCTGTGGCTGTGGTTTGCAGTCAGCTGAGCTGTACACCAGGCAGTGCTCTCGGCTTGAGGTTACCGGGAGGGGTAACCCAAAGCAGAAGCAGCCAGGTTTTATAGTAGTTTCTTTGTATGACCGGTTCTAATTACTATATGCTGGTAAATAGGGAAGAGAAGCCAAAGACATATCCACATGTAAAGAGTAGGGATAAACAAGAATATTCTATTCATTATTCTTAGAACTTTTTTTTTTGAGGCATTACTAAATACTTTTGATAAAGTATTGTATTTTAATCTCATTATTGTTCCTGCCTTACCAAGGACTCTTCTGAATTCACTAGGGATATATCAGATGCCCAGTGTTATAAGACTACTGAAAATCTTGAATAAAAAAAAATTCTGTTATGTATTTATTCTGCCTTTGTCATAGTAAGTATCATGTAGAAGTTAGGAGCATATACTCTGGAGCCAGATCCCTTGTGTTTGACTTCCCTCTCTGCCGTTTATGTGTCCATTGGCCTTGGGCAAGTAATTCAACCTCTGTACCTCCATTTCTTCATCTGTAAAATGGGGTCTAAAATAGAGTTATCATAAGGGTTATCATTGAGGCTTAAATTGAATTGTGCCTAGTACATAATGCTATAAAAGTATTAGGATTATTATTCTAGTGGAACTGTTTGTTTCTCTCCTGGGGCTATTTAGCCCCCACCACCCCCCACCCCTGGACATTTGGCAATGTCTGGAGACATTGGCTGTCACATCTGAGGGTGTGTGCTACAGAAACTAGGGATACTGGTAAACATCCCTCAGAAGACAGGACAGCCCCTACAACAAAGAATTATCCACCTAAAATGTCAGTAGTGCTGAGGTTGAGAAATTGTGTTTTAAACCAGTGGCCTTTTCTACTTTTAGGAACAACTTAATAAGATAATCATGTTTCCTTAGTGACTTTTAACACCAAAGATATTCATGCCTGACAGCCACGGGGCTCTTGAGTTTTACCATAAAATAAAAAGAAAAAACATTTTCTGATGTTGAACAAACTTTTGTGTATCTATTTGTCTATGTTTGTATGTAACACAATTATAGAATACATAATTAGGGATTAGAAATACTCTGTTACTGTGAAAAATTGAGTGGAATTTTTAATTTTCTTAATTTCCTAGTTTTCCAGTGAGCTTTCTTCTGGAGATCATAGGAAAGAAATTACTTGAATCTGGGGACTTGCTGTTGCTGTGTACATTGAAACACAGTAATAATCGAGATAAGTACCCATTGTAGTTACCTGTTTTGAATTTACCTACATTATAGTGTAGGGTTTGGAAGCCCTGAAATGTTTTTGCCAGTGTCATTTTTATTTCTCTTATGTAAGGTTTGTGTGTGTGCTGTTTTCAATCCCTCCCATCCCCTTCTTTTTTTTTTTTCAAAGATTTCATTTATTCATGATCTATATATATATATATAGAGAGAGAGAGAGAGGGGGGCAGAGACACAGGCAGAGGGAGAAGCAGACTCCATGCAGGGAGCCCGACGTGGGACTCGATCCTGGGACTCCAGGATCGCGCCCTGGGTCAAAGGCAGGCGCCAAACTGCTGAGCCACCCAGGGATTCCCCCCTCCCATCCCCTTCTTATATGTAACTACCAACTTAGAATATTCTCCAACTAATCTTTTCCTTTCACCACCCCGTCACCTCCACCTCAAGTTGAGCTATTTCTTTTTTTTTTTTTTTTTTAAGATTTTATTTATTTACTCAAGAGAGACACAGAGAGAAAGAGAGGCAGAGACACAGGCAGAGGGAGAAGCAGGCTCCCTGCAGGGAGCCCGATGTGGGACTCGATACCGGGTCTCCAAGTTGAGCTATTTGAGTTGTCTTTCCTCACTATCCCACAATTTCTCCTGATGATTGGGTCAGTCATCAACACCTGCATTACCACTGGGTACAGAGAGCTGGTTAGCCTGACATCCTGGGAAGGAAAGGAAAGAATCCGGGTGCATTCCCACACTTTCCACTCTGTTGTCTACCTGGAGAAACATAACCACAAGACACAAACCCAGCAACAGCCTGCCAATGTGAATTATTATGGATTAAAGCAGGAGGAAACTGACATGCTGGGCATCAATTAGGTGCTCAAAAATACTTGATAACTGATTTCATGTTACATGATACAGTTGCTAAGTATTGGCAAAATATATAATTGTGATCATATTATAATAGAAATACATTTTCTTGTAGTAGCTAACAAATTCTTGGTTTATATAAATGTCAGCAAAAGGAAAGTTTTTACCGAAGTGAGGATGACAATTGCTCTATCCTTTGGGTCGTTATATTACAACTTCGAATCTACAAAGAGAAACCCCCAGGCACTTCACTTAAAAGGAGCAAACAAAACATTTTCCGTACATACTAGGTATCTGCCATACTTTGTCATCCTGGCCAGAAACTGGGAAAAGCGGTTTACAACAGAATTACATTTTTTTAAATGTGGTCTTCTGTTAAACTTCACGGTTTGTTTTTGTGACACTTTCTAGAAGTGGTGCAACAGTGATAACTACTTCTTCACAGACTTCATGATTAAGAGGGATTAAGTGTAATTGGCATCCTTCAAGGCTTTGGACAAAGTCCAGCTTGTTTCCTCTGATCTCAGGCTGTTAGAATAGAGAACCTTATCTGTCAGCAGCCACCTCGCTCTGGACTTGGTTATACCCTTGAGTACCATGCTAAAGATCAAGCTAATATAATAGCTGAAAAGTAGTTAATGCTTTCCTTCAATTTTGAAATGACCGTTATCCAAATCTTATATTGCCACTTCAATGTTTAGAGCCTTGTGTTGAAGACATTTTGGGAAAACTCTCAGAAAAACATGGAGGAATGCCTAAGTTTCTCTATCAAGAATTACTTGATTTAGGAGAGGGTACCTTGAATTCTTAGGAATCAGCATCTATATAGGTTACTGTGTAAAAAAAAAAAAAAAAAAAAAAAAAGCTTGTAAGTGGGATTAGCTCAGTATCAAACATCACAGCACTGCGTTTCTTGCCTTGTGGAAGTAGACATACATGTAAGCATGTATACTGGCAATTTGTTTGATGTACTAGGCCAGTAGCTAACCAAAGGCTAGAGACCATGCTAGAAAGGCAGTTCTTCTTCAAGAGCTAAGTTACCAGTAATCCTGAGAATAGAGTTGAGGTGTGAGTTTGGGTTTCACAGAATACCACCATGGTGTATCATGGTAGTCATGGGTAGAAGCTGAACAAAGCCTGGTACCCAGAGATCCAAGTCAGAGAGAAAAGAAGCAAAAGTAGAACCAGAATTGAAGTACTTGGAAGCACTCATGAAGACTTACAGATATACAGCTGTGCAAAGGTTAGCCCCTGGTGGACAGGAATTGAAGGTAGTGTGGGTCATGTAGCTGTAGATGCTCAGCTGTTTGGGGAAGGAATGAATGGTTCAGCGAGGCACCAAGGAACATGTGGGAATGGAGTTGGAATTGGGGCCCGTAGAGTCCAATATGGAACAGGCAGGCAGTTGCACCCCACTGCTAATTGAATTTGTTCTGGAATTTTCTCTCTACCTGACTGGCAAAAGTTTGGTCTGCTTCCTGTTGTGAGAGCATGTTCTACAGGAGCCGGCCAGTGTGATGGAGGGCTGAGGCTACTCTAACACCCTCACCTTTGCCCAGCCTGTTTCCTGGGCAAACATGTATAAATATTTGCAGGCTATGCATTTGATCCACTAGATTCCAGGACCTCAGATCTTTGTCAGAAAATTCAAAGGTGAGTAATTACTTGCTGGAAGGGCATCCTTTTTCTAAGACAGGACTAAGGAAGTGGGTAGGATGGACAGATTCCTCATAAATCCTGACAGAGCATCCTGGGAGCAGGCAAACTATCCTCCTCGTTCTGAGGAGCATTTTAAACAAGGATATTTTAAATCAAGTTAAAGAGTCCTAAGCCAAGGACAGTATTTTATATTCAGTACTTGGAAGGTATTTTCTGTCAAGTGTAGAAGGGCATACTTCTCTATTTGGAACAACAGTCTCGTTTCCAGAAACGAAGGATATGGAATTCTAATATTGTTCAAACAAATGAGAAGAAAATACATAGTATAAGAGGGTCAGTTTCATATGGAAATTGATAGTTGAAGATCACAAGTATACTGACCTTTTAAAACAAGATTTGAGGTAGTTGTAATAAAACATAGGAAATATATTCTTTTACATATAAATATATATATATATATGCATATTTAAAGGAGAGAAATTTTACATTTGAGAAAAAAAATTGTAACTCAGCTATGTAGCTCCATAAAAGCAGATAACAAACTTTTCAACTAGTGTTATTAGTTTAACTAACTTGAAGCATAGTATTAAATAAAAATAGCTTTCTGCATATTCTTTTAACCAGAGGCCTTTTCAGATAGCTTAAGCTATGTAATATAGCTCATAAGAATGGGATGCACGTATTAGAGTAATTCAGTTTTTACCAGTGCTGTGGATAAATTATATTATAGAGGATATCTTAACTAACATTTGAGATTTTCACCCAAAAATATAACATAGTCCTCTTCTTCAATAACAATGTTTTCTTGAATACTTTAACCTACTCTGAAGAAGTATTTTACTTTTTTCAAGCAAGGTGGAGGAAGGAAACTTAAATTCTTCCATAAAGTTACTGTGTTCTAGGTGAATCTAGGAACCCTGATTACATACCTCTTCTTTTGTTAACCATTCATGTCCCTCCCCATAATCCCTGCAACACATCAGCCATTAAAGCTTGGACAGAGGAGTCAGCTACCATAATTTCTGTGATAAATCCTACAATTTATTATTATGCAGCAATTTAGAGTAATATTAGCTACCAAACAATACTATGAAAATAAGTAATCCAAAGAAAATCTTCCTATTTCCCTTCATTGGGAGTATGGTATAAGTCCAATTTTGATTTGATCGCTCAAAAAACACCTTTAGATAGGGACTTAAATGTTAAATTCATTGGTGGTTGATAGTCTATGAGTTAAGCAACAATAATTTTAGTATTTCCTTTTTAATTTCAAGTTTTTATTTAAATTTCAATTAGTTAACATACAGTGTAATATTAGTTTCAGGGGTAGAATTTAGTGATTCATCACTTACATATAACACCAAATAGTCATCACAGCAAGCGCCCTCCCTAGTACCCATCACCGGCTTAGCCCATCCCCCTGCCCACCTCTCCTCCAGGATCCTCACTTTGTTCTCTATAGTTAAGAGTCTGTGTTATTATGGTTTGGGGCACATTTTTTTTTTGACCAAACATTAAATGCACATGCACTCACATACACACACACTCAAGTCCCAAAGTAAAAATTAATTCAGTTATCCAGTTAATATGAGCTTGTGTTCCCAAACTCTGCTCCTTTCCTCAGTTCATCATTGGGTCCATTTTTAGGATAGTCTAGACAGAAAAAAAAAAGTTTTTGGCCATCTTCTTAAAGGTGATAGGCTCATTTCCCCTCCCTCACATCGGCAGAGCCCCAGGGTGCTTAGGCAAGGTGACTGACAGACTCAGTGTCACCTCTCCTTTCCCTGATGAAGATGATCCTCCTTTCCATGCTTAGCAAAATAACCTGAGTTTGAACTTAAAATATAATTGGGGGGCAGGCCCAATTGTGGTTGTCCACTCCATCAGGATGATGCCTCTGCAGTGCTCCCTGAGTTTACCCTCATTTATCGTAGCAGAATATCCACTCTGACAGCTCATCTAACCCACATCATGCCCCATTCAAGGCAGAAAGGAGAGGGTAAGCAGAGCTACCAGCATATGTTGGCAAATGTCTCATTGGCCAGAACTTTGTCACATAGCCACCTCTGGCTGCAGAGAAGCTAGGAAAGCATACATTTGGCTTTCATATCTCATGTTCTGGAGACAAATGAGAGGAGATTTGGGTATGGGTTAAATCAACCTATATTATCTACAGTAGATTGAATAGATAATCATTTTTCCCATTTTTATTACTGTTTTGTGTCATCTTTTTGAGTAGTAAAATAATTTGACTTCTGCTGATAAACTTGGCATCTTTTTTTCCCTTCTCCTTAAATTTATAAAGGCATTTTGCCTGATTTTTAAGCTGTAAAATAGCTGAAGAAAATTGGAAGTCATTTGTACCCAAAGCTAATACTACGTAATGCAGTCTGCTTTAACAGGTCACTGAATTTGGCATATATTTAATGCTGGGCACTTGCCATCCAGCAACAGAATGAATGATGATTATCTTTTTCTACCATTTGAAAAAAAAAAATCAGGCTTTATCAGATTTTCAAAGCTCTAACAGAGTGGTTAGAGTAATGCGTTTTCAAGTCTAGGAAATACTTGTCACATACAAAACATCTCAGGTGATCTTCAGTCCATAGAGAATCTTAGTTTATAGGGTGGTAATGATATAAGCATATTAAATGTTAATGCTTACCTTAAAAATCATATCACATATAGTCCAAGGTAATTATTTTCCATCTTTAGTGATAACCTTAGTAACATAGTGAAAGTGTAAAGGAATGTGTAGTAGAAAGAGCATTGAAAAATGATCAATATCCCTGTACTTTTTTTTTAATGCAGGTATTTAGTGAGAAATCTGATGCTACCAATTTAGGGGCAATTTATAGTGTGCTATTGACATTTAAACTCATATTGAGTAATATGTCTTTTTTTTTTTTAATATGTCTTTTTTTCAGTGCTCACAAAACAAAATTATTAGGGTGTTTCATTGGGATAAAATGTTATCTACTGTGAACCTAAGAATAAAATTATGAGCTAACACTGTAGGATATCCAAGTAGAGATGAACTAACATCTTTTAAAGGAAGGAACTTTTAGGTTAAAATTAATGTAAAGCATTACATTACATTTCATATGTTAACTTCATATGTTGCTTTACATTACATTTCATATGTTAACTTCAGGACAGTGTACAAGACAGTATGTCATAGGCTTCAGAGTCCACCTGAATGCAGAGCTAACCTCCACTGCTTGCCTAGAGGTCTGACCCTGAGAAAATTGCATAACCTCTTGATTTCTTCATCTGTGCAATGGGAATCTCAGTGGGGAAGACTGCCTTCCTTTGCAGGGTTGTTGTGAGGGACTGAGAGAGTATGTAAATGCTTTACATATTCCTGGCACGTTAATGTTCAATAAATGCTGGCTTTATTATTAAAGATGATAAGAAAGTGCCTTATATGATACACCAATTATGGACTGTAAGCCTTGTAGAATTACTGGCTGTTACTCCAAGATTACACTCAGGAACCATCATTTCTGGTATTCAGTATACATAAATATTGCTTTTCACAAGTAATTTTTAAAATACCACCTTTTAATGCAACATTTTTATTATTGCTATGCCCAGATAATGTCTAAAACTGTTACCTCTGGTATACAAAAGGATTACTTTAAGAATCATATAAAATCATAGATTCTAGAATGATCATGGGCATCCCAACTACTCATTAATAATGGGCAATTTTAAGGGTAATCATTTCAGAAGGTTTAAAAATTATTTTCCTATACTGTGTGACATTTATAACTAATACATTCTACCTTTAAATAATAACTTATAAAATTACAATTTATAATCCTTTAACTGGTTTAATTTTTTAAAAAATATTTTATCTATTTATTTGAGAGAGAGAGCACACAAGCCAGGGAAAGGGGCAGAGAGAGGAGCAGACTGCCTGCTAATTAGGGAGCCCGATGCAAGGCTTGATTCCAGGACCCTGAGATCATGACGGTTAACCTACTGAGCCACCCAGGTACCCTTAACTGGTTGTTTGTTTGTTTTTTTTTAATTTATTTTATTTTATTTATTTGTTCATGAGAGAATCAGAGAGATAGGCAAATACATAGGCAGAGGGAGGAGCAGGTCCCTGCAGGGGAGCCTGATGTGGGACTTGATCTCAGAACCCTTGGATCACTCCCTGAGCCAAAGGCAGAAAGAAGCTCAACCACTGAACCACCCAGGTGCCCCCCCACCCTTAACTGGTTTTAATTTGAAAAGAAAGCAGTTGTGTCCTGCCACTTCCTTTTTGTTAGCAACTTTATTCATAATTACCAAAACTTGGAAGCAATCAAGATATCTTTCAGAAGGTGAATGGGTAAATAAACTGTGGTACATCCAGACAATGGAATATTATTCACTCTAAAATGAAATGAGTTATGAAGCCATGCAAATTCAGGCACAGAGGAGCCTCAAATGCATATTTACTAAGTAAAAGAAGCCAATATGAAAAGGCTATGTAGTATATACTTCTAACTATATGAAAATTCTAGACAAGGCAAAACTGGGGAGACAGTAAAAAGATCATTGGTTTCAGGAGTGCGGTGGGGCTAGGGATGAATAGCTGGAGCACAGAGGGCTTTTACAGCAGTGAAACTCTTCTATATTATACTACAGTGGTGAATACAGGTCATTATATCTTTGTCAAAACCCATGGAAAATGTACAGCAACAGTGAACCCGAATGTAAATTGTGGACTTGGGTGATTATGATGCATCATATAGGTTCGTTGATCTAACAAATGTACCCTGCTGGCACATGATATTGATAGTGGAGGTGGTCGTATGGTGTTCAGGCAGGGGTATATGGGAAATCTCTGTACTTGTGCTCAGTCTCACTGTGAACCTAAAACTGCTCTAAAAAATAAAGCCTACTTTAAAGAATATACACACAAAAGAGAGAGAAAAAAAGAAACACTTGTGCCCTGGGACCCTTTGGCTAACTACAGCAGAATAGGGTTTGATTATCTAGGGCTAGTTTGTTTACTTAAAAAAACAGTGATAAAATAATATAGTTTTTTAAATATCTGATTTTTGCCCATTTTTATACATACATTTCAAGCTAATTTTTTTTCATTTCTCATTTCCTAACTCACAGTATTTGTAAAGTTTTAAAAAGGAATATTTAAAAAGTTATCTGTCTTTACCAACTTGACAAATCTGTAAACAAATCCCTTCAAGAGAGCATATTTCTGTTCTGAAAAAACCATTGTGTCACCAGTGCAGAAAGATAAATGTAGTGAAAATTTGAGGCTGTGGAATGACATGCATGAGTTAAAAGAATGTTTGGACTTACTTTTTTATTACAAATATTAAACCTTAAAGAAATCTTTTCAGATGAGACCCTCCATAAGAGTAGAATTTGTTTTCTATAGAAAAATACTTTTAGATCTCCTTCTTAGAATAAAGAGTTTCATGATATCCCAACAAGGGATACCAGTTTGTCTCAATTGCTAGCAAAGATCTGTAGATGCTGATGCTCCCCAGTTTGGAAAAGCCTTACCAGCCCATTGCCTGGGGACCACAGAGGTCTTAGCAGGATAATCTAATGAATGCAGTTTTAATCTAATGAATGCAATTAAAAACCATCAGAAAGACTCAAAACCCAGAGATTGAACCTTTGAACTCGAGTGACAGTTTCTATATAAAAAGAACCATAGTTATTAACCACAAGGCTGATATTTTTGATGAGGAAATAACTGCAAGTGATAGATTCTCAGCTACTGCAGAGCTTGTCAATGTATAAAACATTCTCAGTAATAGTACTTCTTCCCCAAAAAGGATGTGCTAGGTACTCACACATCAACAGACCTTTTTCTAACCTCTCACTTTTGAGATGCTAAGTTACTGTCCTTTAGAATTATTTTAGAGATATGTATTTGAACATTTTAGTCAAGTTTGGGGGTGGTTGTTTTGGTTTGGAGGTTTTTGTTTGTATGTTTGTTTTTTGCCCTGTACCCTCTTCCACTTGGTAACAGCACAGAAGTTTTAGAAGTAATGTCAGAATTTGGACACAAAGGAAAGAGAAGCATTAAATAGCATATGATCCAGTTCCTTGAGCTGGATCTAGAAAAACTGGCTCCCTCTTAGGGAATAAGATACTTCTTAAAAACAGGACAGTCTGTCCTCACAAGTGGATATTAACTAGAATCCTCATTTTTTAAAACTGGCTTGATCAGGCATTCTCATGCTTTTTCCAAAGATTTTGCTACTGCTAACCACTCTTTCAATTCACTGGGGAATTAATCCTTAGTGGCCCATTGGGTTCATACAATAGCCTTAAATAATTACTCCTTTGTGTATTTCCTACTTCTTAAAAAAAAAAAAAAGGTATACTAAAATTGACTGTGGAAGAATTCAGGACATCTGACTGAAGAAGTCATGCACACATACGTGGCCACTCAGTGGTTAAGAGGCAGCTTCAAGTACCTGGTAACAAACAAATTGCTCACACAGGGACAAGAAAAAAAGAGTAGTGGTGAGGAGGAAAGAAGAACTGGCCAAAGGTGGCCCAGGTGGGGGTGATAAAGCTCAGGACCTGGCACAGCTGAAGACAGCAGCTGGGGGTGAAGGAGGGGGATCCACAGTTCTCCATAAATCCAGGGGTGAGCAGGGCCGCCATCTTCCCTGCGCAGGTAGCCTCCAGGGCCAGGAGGTGAGGAGCTGGGGCTAGAGCTGGCGGGAGCGCTGAAGTGGAGGGGAAGGAAGGCCATGAAGGATGCAAAGCAGGCAGGGGAAGGCAGTGCTGCAAGCTGTTTCCTTTGAGCTGTCTCACAAGCTTGTGTGGTGAGTGCCATGATGTGGTGCCAGGCCTGGCTGTCTCCTTGGAGCCTATGGTAGGGCCGCCCTGTGTACACAGAATGGTGGGAAGGCTCGGAGACTGGGGTTGACTATCTTAAGGTTGACAAGAAGCGAGGGCACCTAAGTGGCTCCATGGTTAAGCATGCGCCTCCTGGTTTCAGCTCAGGTCATGATCTCAGGGCTGTGAGATGGAGCCCACATCTGGCTCCAAGGAGTCTGCTTGAGATTCTCTCCCACCCTCTCCCCTCCCCATGCATAAATAAATAAAGTCTTTTTAAAAGCGACTAGCAGCAAAAAAAAAAAAAAAGAAAAGAAAAGAAAAGTGGGGGCTCTCTTATACTCTTATAGTGGCAAGAATCAGAACCAGTGAGTTTGCAGCCTTGCTCTTCCTCTGCACTATGCCTGGCCTCAGATTTCTCATCTGTAAAATGGAGTAATAATACCTCACAGAGGTGTTGTGAGGCATCAGTATGTGGTAAATTGTTATCAAGTTCCCCTTACGGTGACTTGTGGTAGATGATTGACACCGTTCAGTCACTTTCTCCTTTTCAACGCCTGCAGTTTGATTTATAAAACAGAGCATTGAAAATTCTAAATGCATCCTAAAATGTGAAATTCAACAGAAGAGAATTGCTGAGAAGTGTGTGCACAATGCTTTATACATCTCCGGTCTGGAGGACCTTGCTAATTCCACTAATTTTTGGCCAAGAGACAGCACCGATGGTAGGGCCAGGACAGCCCAAGAGCAGGCAGTGAGGGCAGCCTGTGGCAGAGGTGGGCCAAGCCCTGCCAGCTGAGTGCATGTGGGTAAGCGATGTGCCCACAGATCTAAACACAGAGTGGTCAGGTCTAGACATGTACCTATAAACCGGGGATTGCGTTGCAGACTGCTGGTCTGTGGGCTATCTGTGGCTCACAGATCTATTTTTTTTTCCTTAGCTAGCAGACTTTTTTTTTCCCCCCAGCACTCTGGAAAACCTGGCTCAAAAACCTTAAACGCAAGCTTAGTATTTTTCATAAATGGCATTAGTCAGAGCCTCCACTCTTGTTTTACCATATGCCCTGTCATTTCCAGTTGCTCTGGACCTGGCCATTCTGTTTCTGTCTGGCTCTGGAGTTTTCATCCCTCTTTCAGGCCCAAGGCAGAGCAGGACACAAGCCAGGGAGCTGGCCCTGGACAGGGAAGCAGGCACTGAACGTGTTTTGTCCTTGTGTCCTAGGGGGGCTGGCTGAAATACAGGACTGTATTAGAATTTGCACGTCAGACAAACATATTTTACATATGTCACACGGAGTCCTCTTATTCCCCAAATCTGGCATCCTACTCTGTCCTCATTTATAATTCACATCGTGCCACCAGTAGGTGCTCAAAAAGTAGCAGTTGGCATTGTAACATTAGGAAAAATGATCTTGGAAACAGGACACCTTAGCAGCCTTGGAGGAAGGGACAGAGAACTCATCTATTTCAGCATTTGAAGGAGATAAATTGAGCAAGGCTCCTGAATGAATGTTTTAATTTGATCTGGGGTAAAATTGGGAACTGTCACTGCTGGGCAGGTTTTCCTTGGTGCTCGGCCCTGAGAGAGAGCAGGGTGCTGGGCTCGGGGCCTTGCTCCGCGAGGAACTGCGTCAGGAGGAGCATCGTCCCCAGGTCTGTCTTGATCCCTATTAGTGAGAGGATGCTAGACGCTGTAATCGGGGTAGACTCCGGGCCTGCAGTCTCGGTGGGTGGATGCGGTCACACCAAGCTCTGCGTTGTCACCTTTGGGTGACATTGGCCTCTTTCCTTTTCTCTCCTGCTAATTCACTTTTCCCTGAATTGCCTTGCCTGCTCTGAGTGTAGCTAAGTGTCCTCCTTTTTCTCAGGCTCTTCTCTCTTATCTCTGCTGCTTAATCCTTGGGCCCAGGAGGGCAGTGAGGAGGTAGGGTGCATGGAGGCCCGCAGTATTCATTGGAGGTCTTCCCCAGCCAGGCGCATTCTCCGATTGGATCGCATGACCGCATGACCGTGCCGTGAGGACGGTGATGTTACTCTTCTTTAAATATATACTTTTATTTGTTTAGAGCAGTTTTAGGTTCATAGCAAAATAGAGGGGAAAGTACAGTGTGTTCCCATTTACCCCGGCACCTACACAGCCCAGCGCCTACACAGCCCACTGTTAACATCGTGCACCTTTGTTACAATTGATTGTTGTTTTTTAAAAATGAGAAAACTAAGAGTGTAGGAGAGGAGAGCCAGGCAACAGGGCTCGGTCATCCCCAGGGAAGCTGCTGGCTTTGCTCCCTCCGACAGCTGTCCCCAGCCCTGGGTCTCTCCCTGGCCTGACACTCCTTCCACTTCTCTCAGCCTTCCTTCCAAAGTGGTGCAGCTTCAGATAAGAAGGCGGCGTGCCTAGATTGTCGCCTTGTGTTCACACATCTAGAAATTCTTCCCCTATGCATAATTGAGGTTTTGGAGAAGCTGCAACCTGATTCCCTGAAATCACTTTTTATTTTTCCTGTCTGCCACTTCCCAGTTCACCAAAGATTAAAAAAAGGAAGATGGATACAGTGATCCTAAAAATGTTTTTGAGATTTTATCTGAAAGTTCTGGGAGGTACTTTCATGGGACAAACAAATCATTTCAGGCAAAGTTTGATAGAATCTACTGTCTGGCTTTTAAAATTCATATTTTTTCAAAGCATCAACTAAGTATAGTTTTAAGAGCTAAGGCTATCCATTTCTTCTTGAATGGGTAGGTGGATTGACCTCACACCCTAGATCTCACCTGAACCAGACACATACACAGCCCTTCATCTCTAGAACAGGGGGGAGTGTGAATGTCACTGAACTATAGTTTCTTCCTCTTAGTGCCAAATGTCAAGCTATTGACAAGCCAAAAGTGGCCTCTATCTTTTGGCCCTTGAGTTGCTAGTGTACATAGGCCAGAATGTTGTTATATATTGTTATATTAGTATTGATATTAGTATCAATAGCCCACTGATACTAAATTCAAATTTTTACACATCCAATTATTTTTTTAAATCAGCATTTTAGCCATTTAGAGCCTGCCTGCTTTACATACTCTGTGAAACCTTACCCAGCATCTGTTGACCGTTGATAAGACCCTGTGGTTTTAATATCCCAGGCTGCTACCGCCTTCTGGAGTTCTCTTTGTGTGTTTGTACTTCTCTGCTTCTACCTCACTCTGGCCTCTGGATCCTTTGTGAATATCTCTGTTATACTTCCATAGGTAGAGGATTAGGTTGGTCCATCCAGTAGACAGAGCTTCACATCCAGACACCTCATCTTCAGGGCTACTGGCTGGCTCTTAGTTGTCTACCTTTGGGTCAGACACCAGACCCTAGATCAGTCCACAGGTGCCAGGGACTTACTCTGATCACACTGTATAAATGATGAAAATCTTGTGTAAGTCCACACAGAATGGGGCTACAAGTGGGACTTGAGCTTGTAGCCTTTTTTTAAAGGGGCAAAGAAAGTTCAAGCCTTCATAAGATCTGTCTGGCAAAAACAGATTTTCAGAAAGCTTTTTAATGTATCGTGAATAACCTAAGATCATATAATTAAAGCATCAGCAAATAAAAATATTTGTAAGGGGGAGGTGTCTGGGTGGCACAGTCGGTTAGGCATCCGACTCTTGGTTTCAGCTTAAGTCATGATTTCAAGGTCTTGGAATCAAGCCTCACATCAGGTTTCATGTTCATCATGGAGTCTGCTTGAGATTCTCTTCTCTTTCTCTCTTTTCTCCCCTCCTTCCCTCCCCTCTTCACCCTCTGCCCCTCCTGCTCATGGTGTCTCTCTCTCTCTAAAATAAGTAAAATCTTTAAAAAAAAAAAAAAAACAACTCTCTAAGGCAACAAAAATGTAGGTTATGAACTCTATACATACCTGGGGAAATTCAAGCATATTTTGTTTATTTGTGGCTTCTCCCATCCTTGATTAGGTCAGGACATAAAATTGAAAGCAAATCATTAGGTACAATAGTAGAGTTGGGCACAACATTAGTTTTCTTATTCTGCTATATTTATAAATATTTATGAGTATGTAAGAACAGACAATGTTAAGCTTCCATACACTACGAGTTTATAAGCATGATAGAGTCATGTACACTTTCTTTTTAATCCTTCGGTATCTTATTCATAGTGTAGCAGACACTCAATAAATGACTGCCTAATTACTTAGCCTTGATGCCAATTGAAAAGAAAGTGCTAGTGGAGGAATCTTTGAGTACAGAGTCAAGGAGAAATAATGCTATTTTGGGGATATTTACGTTTTAATTTAAGTTTCTCTGGGTGAATATAATGGATTGCTATTTTAGAGTTTTGTATCATTTTCTTCTCTTTGTTTCCATTCACACTGTGTTAGCTATACCTCTCACTCATACAAACATAGGCATTCAGGAAAATACAAATCTTATGCTTTCAGAGTTTTTTTGTTTTTTGCTTTTTTCACACGTGGGTTTCACAACTGTGTTTGAAGTCCTAATCAACCTCTAGTTGTTTAGGGCTATTTTAATCCTTCTACTTGGGATGTAAGGCTCTACAACTCTAATAAAATTGATGAAATACTACAAAACAAAATTAAGGAGCATGTGAAGATGGAGATTAATCCTATCCGTGGACTTCTTTGTTAGTAGTTGAACTTTGAAAGTGACCTTTGTAGCCTGTCAGCTCATAAGCACACTGAGTCTAAAGACATTAAATACCTCCATCCCCATGGTCCCTTAGCTGGCTAGTGGCTTAATACTGTAAAATCAGAAGCTAGTACCGTTTCAGTGTTTTCAGGTATTTGTAAAGTCATAAATCTTAGTTACAAAGCTGAGCTTACATATAACTTGTGAGTTCATTCTCACTGTTACTCTACACACACATACACATTATGTCTTCTGTTTGGCTTTAACTTGGTAAATCATTTCCAGAGGTCATCGACCACTGGAATCATTTAACAACATGGCTGTTCTTTTGACAAGTTCCTGGAGAAACCACTCTTTATGCTCCATTCAAGGTATTTTGACCACACGGTTTTCTTTTTCTTTTCTCTCTCTAACCCCTAGAAATATCATGGGATGAGGAACCCATTTTGTGAAATGTGCCACAGCAACTTTTAAAATGTAGGAAGCCAAGCAATTAGTGCCAGATTTTCCCTTGGGGAAAAAAAAAGATGAAAAAAGTTAATATATACTACAGATGCAACTCAAGTTCTGTACTAGTAGTACATGGTATAAATGATAATGTTTGATAAAGCAGCAGTCTTCTGTGGGAGAGATTTATGCCATCTTTGAGTCATTAATAGTATATGACACTGGTTTCCACTCAGACTTAGGGCTAAAACACATCATCATAAAATTTTATTGTTATTGTTCTTGTGTCAGGTATATTTCAAAAGCTTTTGAATTTATAAAGTGTCTTTGGAAATTTACAGGAATGAAGTTTACCAAATGTAGTCCATTAACAGGAAAACCAAATCAAACTCAGATGTAATCTCAAGGTGTTTTTGTGGATTTCCTATCCCTAGTCTTTTCACAAGCTCATCAGTTTCTTTTTCTGTGATGTGAATTTAATTGGTTTCAACATAGGTTCACATTCAATAAACATGTGATTACCCACCATGTGGAAGCAGTACACTAAGTGCAGTCATATGCTATGTTCATGTAATCCTTACATACACCCCGTGCGGAATTACCCCATTTTTTTCAGATAAAGAAAATCTCGTAAAAACTATGACTCATCCGTGATATGTGACTAATCAGGGGTATTATAGGAGTTATAAGTCAGGTTATTTTATCCTTAAATCTATTATACTTTCCAATAAAATTATAAAGAGAAAATCTTGAAAATGCTATCTTGTCCACGTTCTGTGGACTGGGGGGAAAATCAACAATCTGATTCATCAAAGGAAGATTCTGTTGCTGACTCATTAAAGGAAGATGATGCAACATATTGGTTAATGCCATGGCTTTGGAGTCAGGCCAACACAGGGATGAACCCTGGCTCTTCAGCTGTGAAGAAATAGCAGGACCCTGACTAAAGTTCCTTGGGTTTTAACTTCCAAGCCTCAAGTTTCTTTATCTACCAAACAATAGTAATACAACATTTCATAGAGTTGTAATGAGAATTGAGTATGATACTGAATGTAGAGCATGTAGCAGAGTACCCAGCAAATTGTACAGATTTTTGTAGTTATTATTCATAGTAATAGTGAAGATAATATTCAAATTGGCTAAAGAAAGATGTTTATTACTGTGTTCAGGGACATATGAAGATTTAAGAAAATTATATTGATCTCACTGAAGATTTTTAGAAATAAACAGCCCTTGTGTTTGTAACTTTAGCTGATGCTTTTTAAAGGTATTTTAAAATATGGAGCCAGATTAGGACATTTTCAGATTATGTTCATATTTTGGTGACATTGCTAATGGATTGGGAATAGCAGCATGAATGAGACATGTGAAGAGTCTCCTGCCCTCTTTAAAAAAGGGATACAAAAATAATTATATTCCTTGAGTCCTAAAAAAAAATTCAACAACTGTTATACAGTGATTATACAACTATTTTGACAGGCTCTTAAAGTGATAACCCTGAATATTTGTATATTATGAGGTTGACAAAATACAAAGAACCTTGTGAAAAAACCAGTACCTTAAATATAGACTCTTTGCAGATAAATCTTTCATGAGATTGAAATAGATAAATGTAAGAATGGTTCATCCTTTTTAGAATAAGCTAAATATCTGTTACTGGGAACTGACTTGAAAATAGTATGTGCTCTTTTAAACAAGAAATCTCCATTTGTAAATATAAAGGGGCAACGTGTGTGTGCGGGCACACGTGTGTGCCAGTTTATTCATATCATTGTCACCCTTTTAAATAATCATCCTTTTAACTAAGCAGTGAATTTTAAGGCTTTAACTTTTAGGTCTTCAATATATGATCTGTTTTGTAGCAAAAACCTCTTAAATTCAAATTATAATCCTGTTTTCACTTCTTTTCTCAGATGATGAAACATGCTTGGAATAATTATAAGCGTTATGCCTGGGGATTAAATGAACTGAAACCTATATCAAAAGAAGGCCATTCTAGCAGTTTGTTTGGTGAGTAGAATGTGCTTTGGTTTCTTAGTGACAGTAATTTTTCTCCAGTTGACAGAACCTGTGAGAGGTGACGTTTGAGTGCCCCTCCAGTCCATGTAGGAAACTTGCATACCTGATGGAAGTTATCTGCGAGGACTGTGCATAGTATGTCCTTCAGACTGAGCACTGTATGTTAGAATCACTTACCTACCTTGAAAAAGTGATGCCTGAGGCACACTTCCAAAGATTCTCATTTAATGGACATAGGTTCAGCATCATGATTTTTAGCTCCTGGGGTGATACCCAGCAGAGGAGCATTTGGTCCACTGCATTAACTGCTTCCTATCAGGTAAAAGTTGTGTCTTTATTGATAAGCTGGCCAAGGCAGCCTGCCATGGTGATCTTCACCGTATCTTGGTGACTCCCAACAGTAGCTCTGGGTTTCTCCTGTTTGTGCCATGGAAGAGAAAGTGCAAATAGATTACGTCAGTTATTTAAACTTTCATTTGTCTACTTTGGCATGCTTTATTGCATTTGGTCCTCCCAGCAGCCCTTGGTGATTGGTACTGTGGATGTTAATAACATTCTCATTGTGGAGGTGAGGAAGCTAGGTAACAGAAAAGTTGGATTCCTTGGGTCACAGAGGTACCCAGTGCCCTTTTCATTGCACTGGATTCTTCTTTAACCTACACAATTTTGCCCATAAGTCCCAGGATGAAGGGAGTAGAGTCTTATTCTGACACTTCTTAATTCCCCATAGAAAATGTGACTTTTTATACTGTAACTGAAGGTGTTAAATAGTATCAAATCATACAACAAGCAACAGTGTCAGCTGACACTCATGACATGCCAAGTGCCATTTTTCCGACATCTCACTTAACCTCATTATCATAGGCACTTTATAGATGAGAAAAAGGCAGCTCAGAACAGCTTACCACGTATTAGCCACGTACTAACTAGCCATGCTGGGGCCAGACCCAGGTGTGGTTAAGGTCAGAGTCCGTGGTCCTAATCACCACACTATGCTTCTCTCCATTTATTCAGGATCTTCCGTGTGGTGGGCTCTCCTTCTAGCACTGGTTTAATCACCGCAGTACAAGTCTTTGCAGAGTTCCTGGCCTCCTACAGAAGAGTTGTGTGTAAATAGTTGTCAAATCATTAGAGGGTTCAGGAGATATTCATCTGAAGTTCAGATATTCATATGAAGCAGGAACTCAGGTAGGGAGAAGGGAATTGTGAGAGCAGTGAGGGAGAGCTGGAAGAGGGGCAGAAAGGCTGGTTGGCCTATTACAGTGAAACAGTTTAGAGATGAAGAGAGTCCAACAAACTTGGAGTAGTGACAGTAGAAGCGATTTCAGGTGTATTTATAAAGTAGTGCTTTCACGACACAGTTATCAGCAGGGATGATGAATTGCAGGAATTGAACACAAATTCGGAAACTTCATGATGACTCAGAGGACTTTATTTTTTTCATTGTTTACTATGACTTTTAACATCTAGTTCTGTTTTTGTTTTTATCCCTATGAAAGTTGCTCACATCATTGATAAATCAGTTTTGTGTAAATTTGTCATAATGTTTATCAAAGAGATTATTTGGTTCTCTGTTAATACAGTGATGATTTATTTTAAATTATTATGAAGCATTGAAACCTAGTAAGTCTCTTAATATGGAATGTGCAGATGAAGAAGACAGGACTTCTCAATGAGTGAAAATATCAGTGAGGGTGACAAAACATGAGAGACCTAACTCTGGGAAATGAACGAGGGGTAGTGGAAGGGGAGGTGGGCGGGGGGTTGGGGTGACTGGGTGATGGGCACTGAGGGGGCACTTGGGATGAGCACTGGGTGTTGTGCTATATGTTGGCAAATTGAACTCCAATTAAAAAAAAAAAAAAGACATGACTTCTCCATTCTGAGGAAGTTTATAGACTAAAAGAGATGTACACAAATAATTATAAATGGAAGGCAGAAAGTGATGAGTGCAAGACCAACGTAAAGCCTTCATGTCAAGGGAGTTCAGAGGAAATGAATCATCGAGTCGAGATGGGCTGGGTGGGTGGGAGGGGAGGTTAGGATCAGGCCTTCAAAGAGGGGGTGAAAAAAAAAAAAAAAACAAAGAGGGGGTGAAATTCCATTTTCGAATAATCACTTATTAGAGCTATCATAATTTTAGATTTAATTATATTTAAAAGTTTTGCACAGGTGTACTTTTACATGATTACGTTAAAATTAATATGTGTGTTGCTCCTCTGTTTCAGATCTACTTTTTTCTTGCTAGAGAATGCAGTCACAAATGAAATTCTAAGAGATTATTTTCTACAACTCAGAAGAAACTTTAAAGATTAGTGTATCAATCCATACCCTGTGATAATGATTAGTTGGGTTTTAATGCAGCTTTAAAATTTTCTTTCGTGATAGGAATTTTAGATTATGTTCAGTATTACCTTTTATTAATAAATTCAGTATTATCCTCTCCCTCTCCCTCTCCAGGTTTGGTCAATTTGCTTGTATGTATCTGTCAAATATTTTAATAGTTATTTTTCTGATATTTTCAGGTAGTATTAAAGGAGCAACAATAGTAGATGCCCTGGATACTCTTTTTATAATGGAAATGAAAGATGAATTTGAAGAGGCAAAATCATGGGTTGAAGAAAATCTAGATTTTAATGTGGTGAGTTAAACAAAAGTTGTCAATTCAGTTCTTAAATCTCAGTTTAACATGGACAAATTCTGTTGGGGGCAAATTATGGTGTTATATGACCTAGCGGAAACAATGCAATTTTAAATAGTACCATACTATATTCTTGTCCTCCGTTACTACACAAGTACATGTCTTTGTTTTTTGGCAAATAAAATGTAAAGAAAAGGAAATGAAAAAATGAAAATTTATGGAGACCTACATATGCCAAACATTCATGTTCAAGTCCCACAACCATCCTATGAGATAGGCATTATTTTCATACCTGTACAGTTTAGAAATTAGAACTTTAGAGACTCATCCAGATCACAGCTAGTTGCGTGTCAGAGCCTCAGTGAGGCCAACACAGATCTGTGTGGCTCCGTGCTTGTGTTTGGCACTGGGGCAATTTCACTACATATAGATGCAGTCTGCCTTTTATTCCATATAACCATCCTGCTTTCCTATATCTACGCTATTCAGTCGGTTCCTGTGTCAAATCTTACATACATGTGGAGCAAAAAAGATAAAAGAATGTACTGCTTTGTATTCTTAATGGGGTGATGTTGATACATCAGCGGACCTGGGGTGCATAACCTTCTTTCATTAAACCTTCGTAGTCCGTCTGGCAGAGGATCATGTTATTCTTTGGGAAAAAATTTGTCTCCAACACAAAATCTTTGATTACAAAGCTGACATGCAAAGCAGTCCAGGTGGTAAACATTGTCCTTGGCGCACATCACCATCTCAAAGGCCCTGGCACATTGTTTTGATTTTGTTAAATTAACTTTTGTTAATCAGAGCACAGGGTGCCAGATGAGTGAGCTCTGCAGTTCAACAAAGACCACAAGAGAAATTAAAACAGAGTTTATTACTCACAGGTCCTGAGGAGGTGCACAGCAGGCCTCTAGGGGCCACAACGGGGAGGTCAAGGCAGAGGACAGATAGACAGGACCTGGGGCACATGCCTTTATTAGAGTGGGTATAGTCCTTTGGGGTCTAGGCTAAAGCCAATTTGGTCAATGCAAACCAAAAAAGAGCTAGGGTTTGGTAAGCTCCGCAAACAAAAAAAGGGGTCTTTTCTGAGGAGTGCACAAGGGGACGGCCCTGGGAGCTGAGGGAGACTGTTGATCACAAGGACGACTGGGGGAGTCATATCAGGAACTTGCATTTGCTTGTGCCTCTGCGGGCTGTTATCCAAGGCATGCGCTTGCATGAGAGGCTGGCATTGCTTGAGGTCCCCCACAGGCCGCCTGAACGCTGAGGCAGCAATACCATAGAGATGCTCGGCTAAACTCTCAACGTACATCCAACAGCAGCTCTGTCTCCTCTTGCACAAGTACAGTTTCCAGCTTTATTCGTTGTATGCCCTTATCTGAATAAAGTTTTGTCAATATGAATTTGAAGTCCTTTAAAAAATCTTGTTTGCATACTCTCATTCTTAACAAATACTTCGAAACCCATTATACACCAAGGAAAAAGTTCAGAATTAAGGAGAATGGACACTTCCAGTCCTTCTTGATAATTTTTATTTGGGAGGACACCATCATGTCAGAGCTAATCTCATTCCATAGTCACTGTTTTACCTCACATAATGAGGTTGACAAAACATTTGTTTTAAGAGGAGTGTTGGCCCAGCTTTTTTTAGTCATTCACTCATTTGGCATTATTGGTATTATTTTTAATCTGAGATTGTTCTGCAGAAAGCATAGCAAACCTCTTGTCCATCTGGTATTCATGCAGTAATTGTCTGTAAATCCCCATAACCAGGCCCAAGCAACATGCTCTGTGTTGACAATGGGCAAAGAAAGATTGTTTCCCTGTCAACATCTCCACTTTGTGGAGCTCTTATTCTCCCACAGACCCAGTGAGGATACCAATGGCAGAGTGTTAAAGATTAGTAAAACTAAATCTTTTTCCTAACTCTGCATTAAAAACCTATGTAAATTAAAACTTCAAATATTTTGTCCCAACCCTCTTATTAATTGCCTTATATGCCCCATTTTGAAGATCACTGCCTTAAAGAACAATTAGATAAGTCTATGTTTAATCTGCCTTATAATTGAATTGAGAATATAAAGAAGACATATGCCAATATAAAGGGACCTTGGAGATCAATGTGTTCAGCTCTTTCATTTTAAAAATGAGAAAACAGACCCAGGGAGCTGGTGATTTGCTCAAGGTTCTACAGCTATTTGATTGGAATGACTTGTGGTAGCTCTAATATTATTAATGGAGTATGAAAAATTAAAGCAGTGAAAAAGGAAATTCTGTTTCTTTTTGAGGGTTTGTTGTCTCTTACTAGCATTACTGCCCCACCTTGTTATTTATAAATTCAGCTACCCACCTTTAAATAGGGCTTGTCTTGAGCTATCTATGGGAGAGAAAATGGATAGTGTGTTCCCTTCCTGCAACCCTCTCAAGAAAGGTTCGGAGAATAGGAACTGAATCCTTCCAAAATCAAGTATTGTTTTTTCCTACTGTTACCCAGTATTTTTTTCTTTGTTTATTTCTCTAATTCAAGTACAATTAACATAGTTAGTTTTGGGTATACAACATAGTGATTCAACAATTCTATATATTATTCAGTGCTCATCAAGATAAAAATACTCTTAATCCCCTTTACTATTTCTCACACACACACACACACACACACACACACACACACACACAAACCCTTGTGTTAACACCAGTTCCCTGTATTTAAGAATCTAGTTTAGGGGGATTTTTCCTCTCAGTTTCTTTTTTGTTTTGTTTCTAAAATTTCCATATATGAGTGAGATCATACGGTATTTGTCCTCCTCTGACTAATTTATTTCACTTAGCATTTTACTCTCTAGGTCCATCCATATTGTTGCAAATGGCGAGATTTCATTTTTTCATGGCTGAGTCATATTCCAAATATATATCTCACATCTTCATTCATCTGTTGATGGACACTTGGGTTGTTTCCATATCTTGGATATTGTAAATCATGCTACAATAAACATAAGGGTACATGTATCTTTTCAAATCAGTGTTACCATTTTCTTTGGATAAATACCCAGGAGTGGAATTATTGGATCAAATGGTATTTCTCTTTTTAAGTTTTAGAGGAAGCTTCCTACTATTTTCCACTGTAGCTGCATCAATTTGGATTCCCACAAGTGTTCCCTATTCTCCACATCTTTGCCACCACTTGTTATTTCTTGTGTATTGTGACATTCTGACAGGTGTAAGGGGATATCCCACATGATTTTAATTTGCATTTTCCTGATGATCAGTGATGTTGAACATCTTTTCATGTGTCTGTTGGTCAGCTGTATGTTTTCTTTGGAAAAATGTCTATTCAGGTCCTCTGCCCATTTTTTAATCAGATTTCTTTTTTGGTCTTAAATGCTAAAATTTTTTGTATATTTTGGATGGTAACCCCTTATTAGAAATATCAATTGCAAATGTCTTTTCCCATTCAGTAGATTGCTTTTTTGTTTTGTTGATGGTTCCTTTGCTGTGCAAAAGCTTTTTACTTTATATAGTCCCAATCCTTTCACTTTGCTTTTGTTTCCTTCTCCTGAGGGAATGTTTCTACCATGTCAAGGAAATTACTCCCTGTGTTTTCTTCTAGGAATTTTTTGGTTTCAGATCTCACATTTAGGACTTTAATCCAGTTTAAGTTTATTTTTGTGTATGGTCCAAGAACGTGGTCTAGTTTGATTCTTTTGGATGTGCCTGTCCACTTTTCCCAACACCACGTGTTGAAGAGGCTGTCTTTTTCCCCATTGTATATTCTTGCCTTGTCATAGATTAATTGCCCAAACAAGTGTGTGTTTATTTCTGGATTCTCCATTCTGTTCTATTGATCTACATGTCTGTTTCTGTGCTAGTACCAGACTGTTTTGATTACTACAGCTTTGTGTAGTATATCTTGAAATCTGGAATTGTGATGCCACCAGCTTTGTTGTTTTTCAAGATTACTTTGGCTATTTGGGGGCCTTTGTGTTTTCATACAAATTTTAGGATTATTTGTGCTAGTTCTGTGAAAAATGATGATATTTTGATAGAGATTGCATTAAATCTATAGATTGTTTTGGGTAGTATGGATATTTTAGCAGTATTGGCTCTTCTAATCCATGAGCATGGAATATTGTTCCATTTGTTTGTGTCACCTTTAGTTTCTTTCATCATTGTTTTAGTTTTCAGAGTACTCCTCCTTGGTTAGGTTTATTCCTAGGCATTTTATTATTTTTGGTGCTGTTGTAAGTGGGATTGTTTTCTTAATTTCTCTTTCTGCTGCTGCTTTGTTAATGTATAGAATTACAACAGATTTCTGTATATTAATTTGTATCCTACATCTTTACTGAACTCATTTATCTAAAATTGAATGATTGAAGACAGGAAAGTAGATGTTAGTGCTACTAGACCTGAATAGTATCTGATAATTAAAGAATTGCTTCCCTAGACCTTCCCAAATAATGCCACAATTCTTTGCTTTCATGACTGGCAGTAGTCTGAGAAACCTAAGAATCATTTATTTAAAAGAACTAAGTACAAAGGCCTCTCAAGCTAACAGACAAGATAACAGAAAGCAGTTGGCTGACCTCAGACCACTACCAGGTGACATGAATGTGTTCTATGGACCGTGGGGACTGTGCGGAAGCAAAGGGAAGGAATCTAATAGAGGTTATCAGACTGTGGAGAAGAGCCAAATTTTTTGTTTCCTTACTTGTAACATAAAGCAATTGGACTATTGTTAAGTGATTGCTAAGCTACTGACCTTTAATGTTGTTTTTTTTTTTATTGTATTTTTGTTTTTTAATAAGATTTTATCCTATTAATTGACAGACTTGTGAAAAGTAAGTACCATGTTAGAACTGTTATTGATAATCTTGGTCTGTATCTTTCAAAATATACTTTAAAAATCATACCCATGGGTCTCAAATTTCTGTTGATTATACTATTGCGAATGTGAGAGGTTTTCAAATGTTTGTTATAGTTCTCTTTTTGGGCATTGTCATATTTTCCTTTAAAAGAAAGTTTATAAAAAAAAAAAGTTTATCAATAGCAGCCAAGTGATAGTACTTCTTACATTAAAATTAGTAAATAAAATTCAGGGAACTTATACTGTTTTACTCTCTGAATCATTATTTTATAATCTTCTTCAGCTTACAGTTTTGTAGTTGGTTTTAATGTCTTATATGAGAATGTGCTTTCTAATGACTCAGGTTACCCAGAGATTCGGGTGACTATCAACAATTACACACTTTTCTTTCTGAAAACACAAACTTTTCCCATTTATCTGAAGGGTGAAGAAATTGGAAAAGCTTAAGCAAAGAGAGAAAATGTGTTTTATTTTTATGGATAAAATGTAATGTTATTCCAGCATAGATAAATTATTGCTTGTTTTTAAATTCACACTTTTTCCTGAGAAAGCATTATAATTGACAATGTGAGGGTATTGCAAAAAAGTTAATGCATCCAAATTTATTACAAGGGAAAAAAAGAAGAAGGAAACAGAAACACTGATATTGAGCATTGGTTTATCCTGTGGTGCTCCTGAGTATAAACCAATCTTTCAGTCAAGGATAAATTTGTTTGTATGTGAAATATTCAATTTGTATCACTTAAAGGTATAAAGTAAATGTTTTTTATTGGTTTATACAGTCATTAAAATTCATTTAATTAAGGCATAGCAAGTTGATTCAATTTGCATACTTGGTAGCACAAAGTTCAAATGGCTTTAATAACAGACTTAAAATAAATCACTGGGATAATTTGTAGGAACATGGGCCTCCTAGGTGGAGCTTTGTATTCCATTCAAGTATCTGTGGAGGCACATGGGTCTGGGCAGACCTCTAAGGGTAGACTCCAATGGATGAGTTTTCGGTTTTAATTCAAAGTAATCCTAAAACAAAGAATGTAAAACAGATTCTTGATTGCTCATTATTATTCATTACTTCATTCATGTACCATTCACCAAATACCCTTTAAGGATCAGTTACTTACCCTCATGGAGTTTATAGTCTAGAAGGAAAAATAGAATACTTAGCTAGAACTAGGTTTTCTTAGGAAGAAATGACGGAAAGAGGAAAATACCATCTAAAGAGTGCTGAGACATGCCAAGTATTATGCTAGGTGATTTTTTCCAATAGGTTATCTCATTTAGCGTTTGTGACAACGATACAGAGTAAGTGGTATTTTCCCTGTTTTTATAGATGAAGAGGCGATTAATTAACCTGCCCCAAATCATGCAGCAAGTAAAAGCCGTGAGTGAACAAGGGCTGCCCAACTCAGTGACCCTGTTTTTATTGCAGAGGAAATACGAAGAATTGAGAAATATATAGGCAGCCAGAGAAGGAGTCCTCCAAGGTTAGGCATATACTCTTAATATCACAGCACTCATTAAAGTGCATTTTTCCATAGGTATTCAATAAATTCTAATTAAATGAATGAGAAGTTACGCTCTCTTGCCCCACTTCCCAATAGACTGTGCTAGACTCAGCTAGAAGACAGGCTGACAGGGTGTACAGGTAACTGTACTGTGCCATATTTGAAATAGTTAGAAATAATCTGGAGTTCAAGTGCAGTTGATCTACCTGTTTTTACCTAGCCTACTTTCAGAAGGGATTTGTGATAGCTCCTGGTACAGGAAAATCATTAAAGCAAGGACAAATGCTCAAGAGTTTCATCTCTGGGCATTTTTAAATTCAGTTCTGAGCTTCCTATTCTTTACTGTCACCTCAAAGAAGTATTGATCCCCTACATCCTCACATGGGAAATGTTGAAAACTGTCTTCAGTATGAATTTTATAGAATATGTAGAAATTTTCTCCAGAGGATAATTTCTTGTATAAAACCTCAGTGAAAGCCAAATTTATGTTAAAATTACTATTAAAAAGCAATTTTCTTCATTGAGGTCAAGTGAGACCTTTGTATGAGAGGCCGAGCTTTGAGAATGATTAGCCTGTTCCAGACACTTACCTAGGAACACATTGAGAATGGTGGTCTTGAGCAAGCACCTGGATTGTACTTTTGATTGTAATGAATACTGTATGCTTTAGAAATCAGATACAAGGGGATTCCTGGGTGGCCCAGGGGTTTAGCGCCTGCCTTTGGCCCAGGGTGTGATCCTGGAGTCCCGGGATCAAGTCCCACATCAGGCTCCCTGCATGGAGCCTGCTTCTCCCTCTGCCTGTGTCTCTGCCTCTCTCTCTCTCTCTCTCTGTCTCTCTCTCTCGAATAATAAATAAAATATTAAAAAAGATATCAGATACAGTTGACATATAATATTAGTTTCAAGTGTACAACATAGTGATTTCACAATTCTATTCACTATGTAATGCTGATGACATTAAGTATACTCGCCCTCTGTCACCATACAGTGTTCTTACAATATTATTGACTAATTGAATATTTCCTATTCTGTACTTTTCATTCCTGTGACTTTATTTTATAGCTGGAAGTTTGTACTTCTTAATCATCTTCATCTATTATCCCCACCTCCTCACCTGTAGCAATGACCGGACTGTTACCTGTATTTATGAATATGTTTGTTTTTCTTCATTTGTTTTGTCTTTTAGATTCCACATATAAATGAAATCATATGATATTTGTAAAGATTTATGGTATTCATCTGACTTGTTTTACTTAGTATAATAACCTCTAGGTCCATCCATATTGTCACAAATGGCAAGATTTTATCCTTTTTCCTTGCTGAGTAGTATTTGTGTGTGTGTATGCATGCATACCATATATCTTTTTGAATTAGTGTTTTCATTTTTCTTTAAGTAAATACCCAAAAGTGGAATTAATAGCTCATATGGTATTTTGTTTTTTTGAGGCACACCCATACTGTTTTCCATGGTGGCTGCACCAGTTTATATTCCCACCAACAGTTTAATGACCCAGATTGTTCTTTTTTTTTTTTTTTTTTTTTTTTTTTCCAGATTGTTCTTTTATCCAGACAGAATGTCATCCTACTTTCCAGGAAAATAAGCTATAAGGTTCCCTGTTAGAAAGATGTAAATAAATTGACCTCAAAAAACAATTTTGTATCTTCTCAAATGCATGAATGAGTACTTGACTAAGGTCCAGAGTTCTATGCCATAGACCATGAAAGAAGTGACTTTTGCCTTAGCATTTGCCTTAGTCTGTTTTAGAGCAGCATTATATCCTCATGAGTACAGATAAGTTAATTATCTTGTTGAATAGAGTTATTCAGTATTTTCTATCTGAATGCTAATCAGAGCCTGCCAAGGGTGATGATTTGGGTTTTGACTTTAAAAGGATACTGAGTTGTTCTCTCTGACAGTAATTAGTGATAGATTGGACTGCTATTTGAGGGCTCTTCTGGGTCTGCATAGTAAAACCAATCTATTCACATAGAGAAGATGGTTGTTTGCCTATCTTTGTGGCCTAAAGAACTTGCACTTTGTTCACCTTCACAGGTAGATCATATTACTTAAATATGAAACTAAAAGTTTCTAGGACATATGTTACACTAGTTTACATTGTTTAATACCGCAATTTAATCTGTTAAAAGGAGTTTATGCTTTTTTTTTTTAATTTATTTTTATTGGTGTTCAATTTACCAACATACAGAATAACCCCCAGTACCCGTGACCCATTCACTCCCACCACCCGCCCTCCTCCCCTTCCACCACCCCTAGTTCGTTTCCCAGAGTTAGGAGTCGTCATGTTCTGTCTCCCTTTCTGATATTTCCCACACATTTCTTCTCCCTTCCCTTATATTCCCTTTGACTATTATTTATATTCCCCAAATGAATGAGAACATACACTGTTTGTCCTTCTCCGATTGACTTACTTCACTCAGCATAATACCCTCCAGTTCCATCCACGTTGAAGCAAATGGTGGGTATTTGTCATTTCTAATGGCTGAGGAATATTCCATTTTATACATAGACCACAGCTTCTTTATCCATTCATCTTTTGATGGACACCGAGGCTCCTTCCACAGTTTGGCTATTGTGGACATTGCTGCTAGAAACATCGGGGTGCAGGTGTCCCGGCGTTTCATTGCATCTGTATCTTTGGGGTAAATCCCCAACAGTGCAATTGCTGGGTCGTAGGGCAGGTCTATTTTTAACTCTTTGAGGAACCTCCACACAGTTTTCCAGAGTGGCTGCACCAGTTCACATTCCCACCAACAATGTAAGAGGGTTCCCTTTTCTCCACATCCTCTCCAACATTTGTGGTTTCCTGCCTTGTGAATTTTCCCCATTCTCACTGGTGTGAGGCGGTATCTCATCGTGGTTTTGATTTGTATTTCCCTGATGGCAAGTGATGCAGAGCATTTTCTCATGTGCATGTTGGCCACGTCTGTGTGTTCCTCTGTGAGATTTCACTTCATGTCTTTTGCCCATTTCCTGATTGGATTGTTTTTCTTTGCTGTTGAGTTTAATAAGTTCTTTATAGATCTTGGAAACTAGCCCTTTATCTGATATGTCATTTGCAAATATCTTCTCCCATTCTGTAGGTTGTCTTTTAGTTTTGTTGACTGTATCCTTTGCTGTGCAAAAGCTTCTTATCTTGATGAAGTCCCAATAGTTCATTTTTGCTTTTGTTTCTTTTGCCTTCGTGGATGTATCTTGCAAGAAGTTACTGCGGCCGAGTTAAAAAAAGGTGTTGCCTGTGTTCTCCTCTAGGATTTTGATGGAATCTTGTCTCACATTTAGATCTTTCATCCATTTTGAGTTTATCTTTGGTATATAGTGTAAGAGAGTGGTCTAGTTTCATTCTTCTGCATGTGGATGTCCAATTTTCCCAGCACCATTTATTGAAGAGGAGACTGTCTTTCTTCCAATGGATAGTCTTTCCTCCTTTATCGAATATTAGTTGACCATAAAGTTCAGGATCCACTTCTGGGTTCTCTGTTCTGTTCCATTGATCTATGTGTCTGTTTTTGTGCCAGTACCACACTGTCTTGATGACCACAGCTTTGTAGTACAACCTGAAATCTGGCATTGTGATGCCCCCAGCTATGGTTTTCTTTTTTAAAATTCCCCTGGCTATTCGGGGTCTTTTCTGATTCCACACAAATCTTAAAATAATTTGTTCTAACTCTCTGAAGAAAGTCCATGGTATTTTGATAGGGATTGCATTAAACGTGTATATTGCCCTGGGTAACATTGACATTTTCACAATATTAATTCTGCCAATCCATGAGCATGGAATATTTTTCCATCTCTTTCTGTCTTCCTCAATTTCTTTCAGAAGTGTTCTATAGTTTTTAGGGTGTAGATCCTTTACCTCTTTGGTTAGGTTTATTCCTAGGTATCTTATGCTTTTGGTGCAATTGTAAATGGGATTGACTCCTTAATTTCTCTTTCTTCAGTCTCATTGTTAGTGTATAGAAATGCCACTGATTTCTGGGCATTGATTTTGTATCCTGCCACGCTACCAAATTGCTGTATGAGTTCTAGCAATCTTGGGGTGGTTTTCTATGTAGAGTATCATGTCATCGGCGAAGAGGGAGAGTTTGACTTCTTCTTTGCCAATTTGAATGCCTTTAATGTCTTTTTGTTGCCTGATTGCTGAGGCTAGGACTTCCAGTACTATGTTGAATAGCAGTGGTGAGAGTGGACATCCCTGTCTTGTTCCTGATCTTAGGGGAAAGGCTCCCAGTGCTTCCCCATTGAGAATGATATTTGCTGTGGGCTTTTCGTAGATGGCTTTTAAGATGTTGAGGAATGTTCCCTCTATCCCTACACTCTGAAGAGTTTTGATCAGGAATGGATGCTGTATTTTGTCAAATGCTTTCTCTGCATCTAATGAGAGGATCATATGGTTCTTGGTTTTTCTCTTGCTGATATGATGAATCACATTGATTGTTTTATGGGTGTTGAACCAGCCTTGTGTCCCGGGGATAAATCCTACTTGGTCATGGTGAATAATTTTCTTAATGTATTGTTGGATCCTATTGGCTAGTGTATCTTATTGAGAATTTTTGCATCCATGTTCATCAGGGATATTGGTCTGTAATTCTCCTTTTCGGTGGGGTCTTTGGTTTTGGAATTAAGGTGATGCTGGCCTCATAGAACGAATTTGGAAGTACTCCATCTCTTTCTATCTTTCCAAACAGCTTTAGGAGAATAGGTATGGTTTCTTCTTTAAACGTTTGATAGAATTCCCCTGAGAAGCCATCTGGCCCTGGACTTTTGTGTCTTGGGAGGTTTTTGATGACTGCTTCAATTTCCTCCCTGGTTATTGTCCTGTTCAGGTTTTCTATTTCTTCCTGTTCCAGTTTTGGTAGTTTGTGGCTTTCCAGGAATGCATCCATTTCTCCTAGATTGCCTAATTTATTGGTGTATAGCTGTTCATAATATGTTTTTAAAATCGTTTGTATTTCCTTGGTGTTGGTAGTGATCTCTCCTTTCTCATTCATGATTTTATTAATTTGAGTCTTCTCTCTCTTCTTTTTAATAAGGCTGGCTAATGGTTTATCTGTCTTATTAATTCTTTTAAAGAACCAACTCCTGGTTCTGTTGATCTGTTCCACAGTTCTTCTGGTCTCGATTTCGTTGAGTTCTGCTCAAACATAATTAACTCTCTTCTTCTGCTGGGTGTAGGATCTATCTGCTGTTTTTTCTCTAGCTCCTTTATGTGTAAGGTTAGCCTTTGTATTTGAGTTCTTTCCAGCTTTTGAATGGATGCTTGCATTGTGATGTATTTCCCTCTTAGGACTGCTTTTGCTGCATCCCAAAGATTTTGAATGGTTGTATCTTCATTCTCCTTAGTTTCCATGAATCTTTTTAATTCTTCCTTAATTTCCTGGTTGACCCTTTCATCTTTTAGCAGGATGGTCCTTAACCTCCACGTGTTTGAGGTCCTTCCAAACTTCTTGTTGTGATTTAGTTCTAATTTCAAGGCATTATGGTCTGAGAATATGCAGGGGACGATCCCAATCTTTTGGTATCGGTTCAGACCCGATTTGTGACCCAGTATGTGGTCTATTCTGGAGAAAGTTCCATGTGCACTTGAGAAGAATGTGTATTCAGTTGAGTTTGGATGTAAAGTTCTGTAGATATCTGTGAAATCCATCTGGTCCAGTGTATCATTTAAAGCTCTCATTTCTTTGGAGATGTTGTGCTTAGAAGACCTATCGAGGGTAGAAAGAGCTAGATTGAAATCACCAAGTATAAGTGTATTATTATCTAAGTATTTCTTCACTTTGGTTATTAATTGATTTATATATTTGGCAGCTCCCACATTCGGGGCATATATATTGAGGATTGTTACGTCCTCTTGTTGGATAGATCCTTTAAGTATGATATAGTGTCCCTCTTCATCTCTCACTACAGTCTTCGGGGTAAATTTTAGTTCATCTGATATAAGGATGGCTACCCCTGTTTTCTTTTGAGGACCATTTGAATGGTAAATGGTTCTCCAACCTTTTATTTTCAGGCTGTAGGTGTCCTTCTGTCTAAAATGAGTCTCTTGTAGACAGCAAATAGATGGGTCCTGCTTTTTTATCCAGTCTGAAACCCTGCACCTTTTGATGGGGTCATTAAGCCCATTCACGTTCAGAGTTACTATTGAGAGATATGAGTTTAGTGTCATCATGATATCTATTCAGTCCTTGTTTTTGTGGACTGTTCCACTGAACTTCTTCTTAAAGGGGAATTTTAAGAGTCTCCCTTAAAATTTCTTGCAGAGCTGGTTTGGAGGTCACATATTCTTTCAGTTGCTGCCTGTCTTGGAAGCTCTTTATCTCTCCTTCCATTTTGAATGGGAGCCTTGCTGGATAAAGTATTCTTGGTTGCATGTTCTTCTCATTTAGGACCCTGAATATATCCTGCCTGCCCTTTCTGGCCTGCCAGGTCTCTGTGGAGAGGTCTGCTGTTACCCTAATACTCCTTCCTCCCCATAAAAGTCAGGGATTTCTTGTCTCTTGCTGCTTTAAGGATCTTCTCTTTATCTTTGGAATTTGCAAGCTTCACTATTAAATGTCGAGGTGTTGAACGGTTTTTAATGATTTTAGGGGGGGGAATCTCTCTATTTCCTGGATCTGAATGCCTGTTTCCCTTCCCAGATTAGTTTTCAGCTAGAATTTGTTCAAATACATATTCTGGCCCTCTGGCCCTTTCGGCGCCCTCGGGAACACCAATTAAACGTAGGTTTTTCTTCCTCAGGCTGTCGTTTATTTCCCTTAATCTATCTTCATGGTCTTTTAATTGTTTGTCTCTTTTTTCCTCAGTTTCCCTCTTTGCTATCAACTTGTCTTCTATGTCACTCACTCCTTCTTCCACCTCGTTAACCCTGGTCGTTAGGACTTCTAGTTTGGATTGCATCTCATTCAATTGATTTTTAATTTCTGCCTGATTAGCTCTAAATTCTGCAGTCATGAAGTCTCTTGAGTCCTTTATGCTTTTTTCTAGAGCCACCAGTAGGTGTATAATAGTGCTTCTGAATTGGCTTTCTGACATTGAATTGTAATCCAGATTTTGTAACTCTGTGGGAGAGAGGACTGTTTCTGATTCTTTCTTTTGAGGTGAGGTTTTCCTTCTAGTCATCTTGCTCAGTGCAGAGTGGCCAACAGCAAGTTGTATTGGGAAAAGGAGAAAAAGAGAGGAGAAAAAGAAGGAAAGAAAAGAGAAAGAGAAAAAAAGGAAGAAAAAAAGAAAAGAAAAAGAGAAAGGAAAAAAAGGAAAATAAGGGTGGGGGAGGGAAACAAATCAAAAAGAAAAACAAAACAAAACAAAAACAGCAACAACAACAAAAACGGGGGAGTATCTTCTGATTCTGTGTACTTTAAGTCCCTTGGCTTCCCCTGGAACTTGTCCGTCCCGCTGGTCTTCTGGGGGAGGGGCCTGTTGTGCTGATTTTCAGGTGTTAGCACTTGGGGGAGCTGCTGTGCCCCTGCCTGGTGCAGGGCTCAGTGGGGGTTGTTTACCCCGTGAGGCCGCAGGAGGAACAGCCCCAGTGGCGGGGCAGCTCTGGAAACCTGGATTCAGCTCCGGCAGGAACTCCGTCTGCAGGGCCTGGAGGCTCCGGGGCGGGGCCGCTGATCTGCTCAGCTCGGGGCAGGAGCGTCCTCGCTGTCCTGGGCCCTCCCGGCCTCTGCCTGTCCCGGGGGAGGCCGATCCTGGGCTGTGTCCCGGCGCCCTGTGCTCCGCGGCCTGCGCTGTTGGATTCGCGCTCCCGGCCCGCAGCCCCCTCCGCGGAGCCGCCCCCGAGCCCCTCCGAGCTGCTCCTGGAACCGCGCAGGCCCCTCCGCACGGAGCCTCTTCCTCTGCCCGAGCCCCTCCGAGCTGCTCCCGCCCCGCAGCCCCCTCCGCGGAGCCTCTTCCTCCGCCCGAGCCCCCCCCGAGCTGCTCCGGGTCCCGCCGTGCGCGCTGCAGCCCTTAGGGAGCTCGGCGCACTCTCCCGGGGCGCAGGTGCCTGTTACTGTCCCGGGGAACCCGAGGGCACCCCCTCCCTCCCGGGTCCTGCTCCAACTCCCCGCGAGCCCCTTTCCGCCCGGGAAGGTCGGTGCAGCTCCTGCTCCTCCGGGACGGGGCTCTCCTGTCCTGGGGACACTCGCCCCGGCCTCAGCCCGGCTCCTCGCGGGGCCCCTCCCCCTTGGAGGCCTTTTGTTCCTTTATTTCTTTTTCCCCGTCTTCCTACCTTGATAGATGCGCGAACTCTTCTCACTGTAGCATTCCAGCTGGTCTCTCTTTAAATCTCAGGCCGAATTCATAGATTTTCAGGATAATTTGAAAGTTTTCTAGGTAATTTGGTGGGGACAGGTGACTTGGGGACCCTACTCTTCCACCATCTTGCCCCTTCTCACAGGAGTTTATACTTTTAATCCCCAAAATATTAATACAACATGTACTTTGAAATACTATTTATAAAGATCCCTTATAAGCTTGAAAATAGACAAGTTGTATAGCCAGCTAACTGCTCTTTAATCAGTGGCTTTGAAAAGTCTTATCCTGGGGTGCCTGGGTGGCTTAGTCAGTTAAGCATCTGATGACTCCTGGTTTCTACTCAGGTCATGATCTCAGAGTCGTGGGATCAAGCCCTGCATTGGGCTCTGGGCTCAGCTTGGAATCTGCTTCAGATTCTCTCTCCCCTCCCTCCTTCTCGCGGTTTGTTACTCTCTCAAATAAATCTTTAAAAAAGAAAAAGAAAGAGAGAAAGAGAGAGAGAGAGAGAAAGAAAGAAAGAAAGAAAGAAAGAAAGAAAGAAAGAAAGAAAGAAAGAAAGAAAGAAAGAAAGAAAGAAGAAAGAAAGAGGACAGGCTGACAGTTCATCTCACAGTTCATATATATGTAGTGAACCAAAGGCCAGAAATATTCAGGAATAAACTTATTATTATAAGTCTAAGACACCCAAGACAATATAAGAGATTAGTACTGAGGCCTAATTTTTCCATGATTTGTTACTCCTTGAGTCTAGATGTGTCCTTATTTATACCATATATTTTATTAAATTTACACATGAATGCGGTTAAGTGTATCCTTCGATTCAAGGCTGTTGGTGGTGGAAAGTCAAAATGAAAGAACAGTTTCTCCAGTCCAGATTTTTTGTGGTTAGGCCTTCAGGCAAAATTTTCAGCTTCCACTTGTTTATCAATTGTGATTTTAACTAATAGGTGCATGCAATTTAGCCAGAAGCCTGAATCTTCTCAAACTGGGACTCACATATTGACAGTGCACTAGGAGCTACAGAATACATGGAGCATATTCTTGTAATGTAAACTTACTTAAAGATTTAAGGAATTAAATTTTGTTTTAAAATAAACACAGATTAAGGAAACTACAAAACTCACATTAATTATTGGAAAAAAATCACAAAATATTTTAGTATTACAGGCTGTTTGGGGCTCCCCTTCATGACATACTATCCTTTCCCTGCCCTAACCCCTCTGTCTTTAGGTTAAGTCACAGGAAAAGTTTTAGAAAATCTTAAAAGCCACTGCATGAATATTAATGACATGAATATATTCACTTAAATTTAACAAAATTATTTTAATGGAAATCATAATCAGAAATTTATAAAAATAGCCTAAGACCATGATTATAGAAATTCCCTTTTGAAAATCCAGGTATCCTATAAAGTATATCAAACCCAAAAGGAAGTTTGGTTATATTTCAAAAGAAGAGTTTTAGCCATTGAGAAATAGTACTCCCATGAGGGTTAGAGAAGATGTGTCAGTTTGCATTCTGAAATTTAGAATGTTAGGATTCTAGAGTTTCTGATTAACCCCTGAGGAAATAAAGTAACTAAGCTGAGTTACTGTGCAGTGGGTAATGGTGGCGGCTGTCCACTGAGCATACTGTGCCAAGTGCCATGCGCAGTGCTTTACATTCACAGACTCATAACGTCTTGTAAAGAATGCCTTTTCCCTTTTTACAAATGAGAAAACAGAGACTCAAAGAGAGTAAGTGACTTGTCTGGGATCTTACACTCAGCTAGTTCCAGAAGCAGCCTTCAATCTCAGGTCTTTCTGACTCTAGGGTAGTGTTTTTATGGTCTGTTGCCAATGTAGAATACCAATTTGCTCCGGTGGGATAATTTTCATTTTTTTGGTCCTTTTTATCTAAGGATCTGTAAAGAGTGACCAAAAGTGTCTAAACCTCAGTCTTCTGCCCTATAACATAAAACAGCCAGGAATGTTGAAAGATCTCTCAAGCTAAGGTTTCTAAATAATTTAGATTTAACTTTGATAAAAAGACATAGAAAAAATAATATGTTGAGAATTCTAATGTCATTCCAGTTTTCACAAGGAGGAAAATGTGATGACTCTTGAGTATTACTAATGGTGATATGACATTCCAGAGCAAGACTTTAGACGACAAGGACATAGCAAACACTGGATAGCTGTATGAATTCACCAGCAAGCCAGATTTGCTTCTTAGGCTCACCAGACTGCTACATCCATGAAATTCAAAAGCAAAGCAACTGACCTGGAGCATGGTACTTGGCAAGGTCATTTCTCAATATTTTACAGACAGAGCAGGATAAACAGAATTTAGGTTCTAGAATACATTGTTAGATCAATAGCTGATTGAACAGCTGTAACCAATAGGTGATTGATATCTAGCTGAAGATACAGTTCTGATGATATTTGACATGACTCAGTCTTCTGCCTTGCAATAATTTTTATCAGATGTCTATATAAAGGTCCTGATTATCCAAAATTTTCATAGGAGGAAGAGAATGCATATCTAGTGTATCCATGGCCAGAATAAGAATATGAAAATCACCTTAACAGGCTTTAGTAGGCAGAAATGTAGAGGACTGTTCTCAGTTTTTAAAACTGAAAAATACAAGTAAAAATAGAGTCATAGGATTTGAGGGTTTAAATCCATTAGATTTTATTGTAAGACATTGCTACCTTTAGACATAAGAAATACAGCTATGTGAACCAAAATAAATTAATGAATTACCTTCCTTTTTCCTTATTAGCAATTTTGTGGAATAAAAAATCTTTTACCAATATTTATACAATGCTCATTCAGAATGGTACACCTCATTGGTAAATTCTACCTATATAGAGTGATTTTAGTCAAATTATATCAGATGCATATTGCAGATTATGAAATACTGTTAAACTCACCAAGGAGTCTTATATTATGCTTTTGTGTAGCTCTGGCTCAGTAATTCTCTCCTTAAAAAAAAAAAAAAAAACATTTATTTACTTGAGAGAAAGGATGTGTATGAGCAGAGTGCAGAGAGGCAGAGAGAGAGGGAGAGAATCCTCAAGCAGACTCCCTGCTAAGCACATAGCCCTACATGGGGCTCAATCCAAAGATCCTAAGACCATGACCTAAGCTGAAAATGAACTACCCACTTTAACCAACTGAGCCACCCAGCCACCCTGTAATTCTCTCTTCTAAGTTGTTTTATAATCTTCCCTTGCAGGAAAGCTTTTGAAAAAATTTTTAACTTAAGCAGCTGCTTAGCTTTGTTAGATCCTTATAACTTGTTTAGAGAGAGTGGGAATTAATGAAAATATATGGAAGGAATAATTCTCTGGAATTATTTCCTCCCACTGAAGTATAGATTCCATGAGTTTGAGGACCATGTCAGTCTTCATTACCATGACCCTAGAGCCTACGCCAGTGCCTGGCACATGGTAGTTATGTGTTAAATATTTGGTAAAGGAAATAATATCGTGAGTAATTTTAACTAAGCTCATCTGCCGGATATTGACTCCATAGAGTATAGTTTGCTGTTAGTGCCCATGGTTATCTGTGAATGATTTGACCTTATTGCAAAAGTGAACATCTACTCAGGAGGCTATTCAACATGAAAAGACACTAACTTGTATCTTACACCTATTGTAGGTTGGGTCTGTTAAATTGTCTAGTAACAGCACGTGGGACAGACAGATCCATTTAGTAGTCAAGTATTATAAGATGACACAAGTACTGGTAGTAACTACTAATTATATGCCACAATGATATGACCATTAATAAAGAGACGATGCATTTTTCTGTAAGGTGATATAGGAGTCAGGATAACAGAGCCATGGGTCAGGAATCGGAGCACTCTGGTCAAATTCTGATTCAACTACTCACAGTAACTACCGTAAGTCTCAGTGTCTCTATTTGTACAATAGACATTAGACCAGGAATTATTTCACAGAGTTGATGTGAGGATTGAAGGACATAGTCCATGTAAACATATTAGTACAGGATCTGGCACATGGTGAATAATAAAAGCAAACTCCTTTATGCAGATGAAATTTCTTCTCAGAAAGATGTGACCATCTTAGGCCACAGGCAGGAATGTGGGAGCCAGCACCTGGAACCCAGGTCCCTCTAACTTCAAATTCTATTTGCATTCTAGCTGTATGCTACTTTAACATGATGTGAGAAGAATGCTAGAATGTTCAACTACCAACCAAAGTACAAAGGGTCTGCATGGCCTTTCAGGAAGGAAAAGCAGGCAAAAGAATGAAATAAAAGGAAAACACAGAATAGAAAAATAAAATGTCCTAGCCTTGTTGATGTCTGCACAAATAGAGAATGCTAAATCCAGGATCTGTTGTTGTACAGAGGGAGGAAATAATTTTATAAATATTTTATAATTGTTACTTTAAGAAAGTCAAAATTATTTCATCTGTTTACATATATTTTGACACTGTTAAAAGACAGAACTTTTTCCTTTTGTATATAAATTGCTCTGGGCAAGCATATAAGATAGAGCAAAATTTAAATATTTATTGGACTTCATCGTGATGGCATTTTTCTCAATTGTGTACTATCATTTATGTATGAATCTCCTTTGTTTCCACAGAATGCTGAAGTTTCTGTCTTTGAAGTAAACATACGCTTTGTTGGTGGACTACTCTCAGCCTACTATCTATCTGGAGAAGAGGTAAGGTGAAACTATAAAATTACATTTTGGGGGTAAAATGTGCTTTTTGTGGTATCTGTTTTCATATTTTGATGGTCCTCTAGCATACACTGAATCTCATTTAATATATACTAATTAAACGAGCATGCTGGGAAAGGTGGGCACAACATGTTCTGAGGATATGGTAAGCAATGCCTTTTAAAAAGCCTGGCTCCATTCTGTTAGGTGTGATGTGACTATACCTATAAATGGGATATGCCTGTGGACAAATTAGAGAGGTTTAGTGCAGTGGCAGGTTTGTGGATAAATTGTTTTTCTTTAAAAATTATGTTAACGTTTGTATAATGTTAGCTTAACAAAAACTTTTTTGAAGGTGAAGAAAGTTTGACAGGTAAGATGTGACCTTACCTGACAGGTAAGATCTAAAAATTACAATATTTAAGAAATTGAAGGGGTAACTGAGGTACTCAGCCTTCCAGTGAGAAGTCCTGTAGGCCGGTGTCCCTGTGTAAAGTACTTTGGAGCTCTTCCTAGAGTGAGGCTTAGTTCATTATCTGCTCTGAGGAAAGCAGGAATCTGTAATTCAGCTGTCTTTTATTGATAGATTAAGAAAAGATTTTTGTATCATGCTTCTAAAGAGCACGGATGCTATTTTCTTGAAAGGTTTTGGACAACTTTATGAATATCCTAAGTGTCCACTAAGAGTTGTTGGAATGGACTTTGCCTTTAATGTTGACAGTATTAAAAGCTGACGTCAAGGAAAAACAGTCACATATTTCAATTGCATGTCAGTCAGATTTGTGTGAGCCTCAGCATTCTGGCTGGGGAGGAGCGGATCTTACCTAGGGTAGTATTTCATGTATTTCTGTGCTCCTTCAAAACAGATTTAAGCAGAGCAATAAATGTTTAATGAGAAAAGCTGCTTTACTTGGTTGCTGTCTCCCGGGCACTATCTGAGCCATAACAAAACAGCCTGCACAATCTTCACGTTCTGTCTTTAGATTTTATTCCACCATAGATATTTTTAAAGTATATAAATGGCTCTGTATTCCCCTCTATCCGTCCTGCTTAAGTGTTAAATTCTTTTCCTCATTATGGACTCTGTCACCTTCTCAGCATCAGTCCTCTTCTTCCCTTTCTCCAGGCCCGCATAACTTCATTTGTTCAGTTTGCTTTAGGATGTTCCAAACTTTAAGCCAGGGCATCCATATTTTGAAAAAGTCTTACGGAAAATTAATGTTGTTTTAGTTAGCAAGTTCCTGCTTTTAGAATATTTGTCTTGGAGTATCCAGTGCCTGGTGTTCTCATTGTTTTTGACGTGAATACTTAGGATGAACTTGGTTTTTAACTTTTTTCATCATTTATATGAAGGTGAGACAATTTGAAGAATATAAGAACTGCATCCTTTTGGGCACCTGAGTGGCTCAGTAGTTGAGCGTCTGCCTTTGGTTCAGGTGTTGATCCTGAGGTCCTGGGATCGAGTCCCACATCAGGCTCCCCAGAGGCCTGCTCCTCCCTCTGCCTATGTCTCTGCCTCTCTCTGTGTCTCTCATGAATAAATAAATAAAATCTTTAAAAAAAAAAACTTCATCCTTTTATATCTGGGCTCAATTAGGATAGTCGAATATACAAAGATAAACAACACATTTCTTTTAAATATGCATCATATTTAATTAGGATTTTTTTCACTTATAGTAATGTCTTATTTATATACACATGTGTTTTATGTATGTGCATGCTTATTATAAACCTATAGTTAAATATGTTATATAAATATGATATCCATAGATATTTTGCCTACAGATAAAATCATTTGCCACAGATCTTGTAAAGGTACTTTTTTATTTCATACTTAGCTAACTTTAGTAAACAAAGTACTACAAAGAAAACCTCCACTGAAAGTATTCTTTTCGTGTATTTGCTTTGTCCTCACCCCCATTCAAAACATTGTTTTTATTACATCTAGATTTTCTATATTGTAATTTTATAAAAATTACTTATGGTTGTTCCCTTCTTACATACTCTTCTGTTTCTGTAAAATACACTTTTGGTTCATAAAGGTTCATCATCTCAGCATAATATTTGTATAGCCAGTCCCTAAATGTTGAGTAGTTATTTCCAGTGTTCCTGTATTTTGGATAATGTAGCCATAATCAGCTGATAAATATTTATTCTCTAAAGTGGGCTTGCTGGATGAGAAGTGATTAGTAGATGACTGCTTTAACATCATTTCCTTTCTTAGCCACCTCATCACTGACAATTTCATTTGACCTATGTACTTGGGGGAGTTGGCTATCAGGAATGTGGTCAAGAAAAAACATTTTACCCCCAAGTCTGTACTTGAGCTACTTGTCTCCATATCTAAATGAAAAAAATTGAACATGTTATTTCTTAATAGAAAGAACATCAACGTGGCCAAATTATGAGTTAGTTGGTTTCAGATTGTTGGTAAAGTTCTATATTATACATTTTTATGTAAATCAAAGTATTTACTAAGATAGTCTAGGCAAGTTTGTCTTCCTAAAGTATCTCATAGAGGGCCTACTAAATCACCATAATTTGAGATGCTCATTTCATTGCTGAGGCTCAGGAGTAATTTGAGAACATCATATAAATCACCATCAGAACCATATAGCCCCACATTGATATAAGCTCAAAATTCTTAAATTTATATTGCAAAAACAGAAGAGGAAGTACCACTGGCTTATGTTACATGCTTCTAAATTACAATTAGATAGTAATCAAGAATGCCAGCAGAACTCTAAAACCTACCAAAATTATGATGGGAACATGGCATACCCGTTGATAAGTACTTTGACTATAGGGACATATTCAAAAAATTCTAAAACACCCTAGCTCACTTAAAACGTTTTGTAGTGCCATTAAAAACAGTCAAACTACAAGATTTTCAGTTCGTATAAGAAATGCAAACAATCACAAGAATTACAAACGTTTAGGATAGAGATAAGATGCATACTAAATAGGAATTAGTATTAAATATAGATAAAAGAGATAGTATTGCTGTATTATAAACTCAAGGGAAACTAAAGTCCTCATTGGAGACAGTAAATAGCAGCATCTAGGATATTATTACCCAAAATATGTTCTACAGAGCTCTAGTTTCTTTAGATATGTCAGGATAAGTCTGGTTCTGTATGCATACTAAAAATAAGTTCAGAAAAAGCTACATCTTATATTCTTAGAAATTCACAATGTACAGAAAAAGAAACTAATTGAATTTTATTTATCCCTGGGTTTTCCATATTTCCTTAACTGTAACCTTCCTTCCTTTTCCTTAATATAACATTTGCTAACATTGAGTTACAATACTGTTTCCTAGAAAAAATTTTGAGAAACCTCACTGTACAATGGGAGTAACCTAAGCAAAAATGATATTAAAAATTGGCAAATGAAAAAAAAATTGGCAAATGAAAAACAAGACATTGCAAGGGAAGATATATATGGAAAGGAGCATGTATGAATATACTACATATTATTTGTTGTACAGTAGTAACCAATGGCTTTATTGAGCAGAAAGTGAATTGAACAGGATTTAATGGTGCCACAGACTCATAGTGAGAGCTGAAAAACAAGTTGGAAGTAAGTTTTGAGTGGCCACAGAGGTGGCTCAACAGTCACACTGGGACATCCTAGAATTAATAAACATGCCCTATTTTTTTCCTACCCTTGTCAGGACACAAAGGCCCAGAAGAAAGAGATCAGTTGGCAGTTTTATTTACATGTGAGGAATGAATGAGAGAATATGATAGAAGAAGTCTTCTATAGGATTTGAATTCAGTATTCTTTGAGGACCAAGTATAGATAATTCCTGAACAGGAAATTGAGGCCTTATTAGAAGGGTGAGAAGAATAAATGTTTGGAAACCAAAAAACAAACAAACAAAACCAACAATACAATGTCAGTATGGTGAGTAAGGGTATCAGAGGAAACAGACAAGCCATATGGAAATTGATAATTTAATGATATGCTTGACAAAACTTTTCCTGATTTGCAAAACTACTTTATTCTGTAAATTAAGAGAGAACATTTGGAACTACTAAGATATTTACTTCTTAGAGGAGATATTTGACTAGTGTGTTTTATGTATGTGAACTAGAAAAACAAAACATCAACTCCTGAATGCTAAAATGATGGAAGAACTAGCTTTCAATGAAAAAAGGTACCAAGACATCTGATCTAACACTGGGGAAACACACATAATGGATTCTTATATTAGATCAGTTTACTCCACCAGACATCCTTCATTGCAAAGGGAGCAAAAAATATTTCTCCCCAAATTCACCAAAAGAAATCCGCTGCTCCAAACACCAATACAAAAGATCGCTAAAGGACTTCCTGCAAAGAGAAGCAGATAATGCCACTAAGTTTAGGAATGTCAAGGAAGAAAATGTATAGGGAGGGGATAGGATTGTGGAGTAGGGAAGAGAGAAATAAGATTAGAAAAATGAGTTTACTGGTGGATAGATCTACCATTTTCTCATAATAGGATCCAGATATTTGGGGTTTCTTACAAGAAATGTGCATAATATACACAGAGCTGTTAAAAACAGAGAATAAAGTCAGACTATATGTTTTTAATTTTTAATTCCATGTAGTTAACATACAGCGTTATATTAGTTTCAGGTGTACAATATAGCATCCCTCAGTGCTCATCGTAAGTGCACTCCTTAATTCCCCATCACCTATTTCATCATGGATGGAACACCATCTCTCCTCTGGTAACCATCACTTTGTTCCTTAGAATTTAGAGTCTGTTTGTTGCTTTGTCTCTCTCTTATTTTTTTCCTTTTCTTTTTTTTTTTTTTTAATTCCACATATGAGTGAAATCATATGGTATTTGTCTTTCTCTGACTGATAGAGAATATTAAAATCACAGGTAAAATTAACAAACAGCTGGTATACCCAACTAGGCTATGGGCAGAAATTTGTCTATGGGTTTCCTAGCAGCCAGACCAAAAAAGGGTAGAGAATTAACGGTAATTTGGTTTTCCTTTTTTACAAATGCTAAAAAGTGAATAACATAAAATGACCCACATATAATATCACTTTATACTATACTAAATTTTCCATAAAATGTATAACTATTATAAATAGGGAAAAAAAAAAAGATCCACCAGAAATAGATTAATACCCCTGTCTCCAAATCCTGCCTAAATTGTAAAAATCAGGCTTAGATTTCTCCTCTTATCTGGATAGTAGTTTAATTATGGTCTCTAATAAAGTTGATTTGAGTCTAGGAAGCAAAGATATCAATAGAGGGCATAATTGCAAAACACACAAAGAAAAAAAAATTGAAAAAAAGTGTGATCATAATACCCTAAGAGCAATATATTATTAAGCCCAGGGGCACCTGAGTGGCTCAGTTGGTTAAGCGTAGGACTCTTGACTTCAGCTCAGGTCATGATCTCAGGGTTGTGAGATTGAGCCCTCTTCTGGTTCCATGCTGAGCATGGAACCTGCTTAAGATTCTTTCCTTCCCTCTCCTTTTACTCTTCCCCCAAACCCCCTCACTGTGATGTGCAAGTACTGTCTCAGAAAAAACAACAACAAAAACATTTGGGGCATCTGGGTGGCTCATCTGGCTAAGCAGCTAACTCCTGATTTCAGCTCAGGTCATGATCTCAGGGTCATGGAATCTGCTTGAGATTCTCTCTCCCTCTGTCCATATACCCGTGCCCCCACTCATTTTTTTTTTTTTTTTTTGAGTAATGCAGTTAAAATGGAGGCTTGAAATAATGGCATAATAGAAAAATTAGGTAACCAAATTCTTGACCAATATTTATTGTATGTTACAGACAATGAAATTTTTTTAGTAAAATTTATGTATAATGCCACAATCAAAATAAAACATTGGGTATAAAAGATACACATATTTTAAATGGTGAGACCACATGAAATTTTTTAAATAACCTCTTAAATAATTGGATCAGGGAGTGAATCTATAATATTAAAATAGGATATTCAACAAACAACTAAAATATAAGCATTTATTTATATTTAAAATCTGTGGAAAGGGGCACCTGGGTGGCTCAGGGATTGAGCATCTGCATTTGGCTCAGGTCGTGATCCTGGGGTGCTAGGATCAAGTCCCACATCAAGCTCCCTGCATGGAGCCTGCTTCTTCCTCTGCATGTGTCTGTGCGCCCCCCATCTCATGAATGAATGAATAAATAAATAAATAAATAAATAAATAAATAAATAAATCTTTTAAAAAACTGTAGAAAGTAGCCAAAGTTATTCTTAGAGAAATACATCATTTTAAATGTCTATATTATGAAAATACTATATGGTTAACTAAATCTATATTAATTAGAAGAAAAGATTCAAGAAGAAAGGGAAATAATAAAAATTAGAGCATTAAATACATTGCAAAATGAGGAAAGGGCTAGGTTTACAAAGCTTTTTGTCCCTCCTTTTCATCAATATTCTCTCTCTCTCTCTCTCTCTCTCTCTCTCTCATTTTTTTTTTTTAAGAGAGAGAGAGAGAGGGAAGGGGAGGAGAAAAGGGAGAGGGAAGGAGGGAACCTCAAACAGACTTCCCACTGATTCAAGATCAAGAGTCAAATGCTTCACCAACTGGGCCGTCTAGGCGCCCCTCATCAATATTCTTACTGAGATTTGTCTGGGAAAGGACGTGGTGACGGGAAGAATGTATCAGCTGAGGTGAGTTAGAGGGGCTCAGTGGGCAGGAAACCCCCTCGGGGAGGTGTGCTCTTGGGCAGAGCAGCACGTTGTCCTGGAGGTGAGATTGGGCAGCCGTGCACACACAACAGTGAGTCACAACCTCAGAGAAGTCACAGAGCTCTTCAGTGATGCTGGTTACACTCCTGCCACATGCTGGACACCGTTCTTTGCCTTGAGACATACCTGAGAACCAGAGCCCCTCAAATCCCTGCCCTGTGGATTTTAGCTTCTAGTGAGGAAAGGTAATTCTCATCAACCCAAACTGGGAAACGTGAAGGGACCCATAAGAAAAAAAGGTTTGGTTTGCGTTTTGGTTTGTAAGTTTTGCTTTTGCTGCAATAGGATAATAGGGCAGCAAAGTGGCTTAGAGCACAGCTGACCCAACCCTATCTCCAGTGTCTCAGCCCTTCAGCGAGTTCAGCACCTGAACACAAAGGAAGCTTGTAATTGGGCCACACAGCCCTTCTTGCAAACCTCCACTGGTCCCTGTGCCTTTCTAGATTGAATCTTCTGGATTTGACCCATGGAGAAGGCCATTTTAGTCCAGACTCTTGCTTCTCCTTTCTGGATTTGTTCACGGTGCCTCTCACACACCTTCCTCTCTAACTACAGTGTGCCTTTTTTCCCCTAAAATACTGCAAGCACATATGTGTGGATTCTATAGCCACATTCACTTCCCCTAGAGTGGCTTTCATGCTGCTCCCCCCTGCCCCCACCTAGGTAGCACCCTGCAGTGAGGCCTTCCAGAGCTGAGCCTGGCTCCAGTCCTACGAGGAGGCAGTCAGGGACTTCCTTCCCTGCATTCTCTGCATATGCTGTCACTCTGCATTGTTGACGGCCTTCTTCAATACTTCTTTCCCCAGTAGAATCTGTACAACTCAAAAATAAGGATTCAGCTTCTACTGTTTTTAGAGCCCTTTGCTTAGTTAGCACTGTATGCCTAACACTAGAAATATTTAGTGTTTGTGACTAAACTTTTATTAGGCTTTCTGTGACCTTAGTTTTTTAAGACTCCAACAGAAAATTCTTCCTTTAAAGCAAAATCTGTACATTGATAACACAAACAAGCAAATGGCCTGGAAGATCCTGTGTAAACTTTTTAAAGCTCCACCCCACTCCCTGCCTTAACCCCTCCCACTAACTGGCAAAACTTCTTCCTTTTTATTTTTTTTAAGATTTTATTTATTTATTCATGAGACAGAGGGGGTGGGCAGAGACACAGGCAGAGGGGGAAGCAGGCTCCCTGAAGGAAACCTGATGTAGGACTCGATCCCAGGACCCCAGGATCATAATCTGAGGCAAAGGCAGATGCTTAACCACTGAGCCACCAGGTGCCCCACATCTTACTTTTTAGAATCTATTCTAAAAATGCTGGTTCTGTGAAAGTTTTGAAAGCCGGTGAGCTAGAGACTACATCAAAATTTAATTAATTACCAAATATTATTGGTCATTTATAGTGGGGTTTTTTTTTTGTTGTTTTGGGGGGGGGTGTTTTTTTGTTTTGTTTTGTTTTGTTTTTTTAGAGGATAGGAGGGCCCAAGGGAGAGGGAGAGAGAGAATCTTATTCAGGCTCCACATCCAGTACTGGGCTCTGATCTCAGGACCCTAAGATCACGACCTGAGCCAAAATCAAGAGTTGGCTGCTCAACAGACTGAGCCACCGAGGTGCCCCTGTAGTGGACCTTTTAAATAGAATTGACGTTAGAGCACTTTGTGAAATTGTAAACCTAAGATGAAATTATAAAAGGTAAATGGGAAAGGGAATATTCAATGTATATTTGCTTCAATTTGAGGAAACTATTCAGCTAAAACTTTATTAGCCATTTAATGATACACTTATGCCATACAGAGCAATTTTAATCATGTTTACTAACTGGTATTGATTGTCTCCTTATGTTGTTTTCTACTAATGTGTTTGACCCTGATTTCTTAGAAATTTAGATTGATCCTTCTGTATACCTTAGGTATTAAATTTACTATTTAGCATTTATTATTTAAATTTTTATAAAAGAAAGAAATATGATATACGGAATAAATATTTTCACTTGAAAGGTTCAAAGTGATACTAGATTATAGTAATTTTGTTAATTAGATTTCCATGGTTAATGAGTTCCAACTGTCTCTCATTGAATGTACCATTAGAAGTTTAATTTGTACTTTAAAAGATCTAGGAATATATGGAATTGATTATAAATAATATATATTTTAGTCAAATGAAATGACTACATTTTTCTTGTCCTAGAGTGAATTACTAAATCATATCTACTCCTTAATCCAAGTTTGCAATATGTGTTTCTCTGTTTATAAAAATCTATCCTGTATTTATAATTGTTTTCAAAGACACGGAAGTTTTATCAGCTGTAAGAACTTTATCTCTACAATTCACAAAAGCAGTTCTACAGTTTGCTAGTAATTCTATTTCTAAAACTTTTTCATGTTAATGTATAATAGCAGAAGCTGTTCTGATTTCTATCTGATTATAAACCAAATAAGAGTGCTTGGCACGCAAAAGAAAAGGAAAGTCAGAAAAGTAACTTTTTCATTTCTTTCTTTTTTTTTTTTTTTTAAAGTAAACTCTACCTCCAGTGGGGGGCTTGAACTCACAACCCCGAGATCAAAAGTTGCATGCTCTACCAACTGAGCCAGCCAGGCACCTCTAACTTGTTTCCTAATGAAATATTTGTGTCCCTTTTAGTTTAGCACAGTGCCTTGCACATAGTAAGCAAACAACAGATTCACATCGGTAAGTGTTGACCTAGGTGATGAAGTGACAACTTCAAAATCTCGGTGATTTAAGACAATATGCTCTGTACATTCTATGTGCTCTGCCCATGACTGCTTCTCATGATCGTCCATCCAGGGCCCAGACTGATGGAGTGGCTGACACCTGAACCATTTCCATTTGTCAAGATGGGAGTCAGAGAGTTGGAGGGTGGAGGTAGTAAAAAGAGAATCTAGAAAATGCACACTGGCTTATAATGCCTATGTCACAAAGACACCTGTTACTTGAACCCACATCTCACTGGCTAGAGCAAGACACATGGCTGCTATAATTTAAAAGTTGGGGGAGGGGATTCATTGTACCACCCTATCCCTGAGAGAAAAATTTAGTGGACAATGTTAATGACTGCCACCATGGCCACTAACTTGGATTAAAATGTATAGCCTTCCCAACCACCAGGAATTGCAGCAGATAGGAATTTGTGAAAAGAGACAAAATTTTCCAAGGATCTCCAAACTGGAATCCATCTATACCACTTCCTTCCTATGGCACCAAGATAGTAAGTGGAGTGTTGTGCCTTGGGATAATTGTTTTCAGTAACTTTTCAAGTAAAAGGCTACTCCTCTAGCACTTGTCTGCTAACATCTGCTTCTCCAAGAAATACCTTCTATTCTAGGGACACCTAGATGGCTCAGTGGTTGAGCATCTGCCTTTGGCTCAGGGAGTGATCCCAGGGTCCTGGGAACAAATCCCACATCAGACTCCGTGTGAGGAGCCTGCTCTCCCTCTCCCTGTGTCTCTGCCTCTCTTTCTGTGTCTGTCATGAATAAATAATACAATTTAAAAAAAATAGACAAGAAATACTTTCTATTCTAGACTTCTCCCATAACTTTCCAAATTTTAAACAGTAAAGTTGACAGACATAAACTACCCTGTACAAAAGTAATGACTGTTACCACCATTGCTGTTGTCTGATGTGGGAGTTAATCGCTGCTTTCTGGCAGCACCCAATTGTGTTGATCAGATATTGAGGACCTGGTGCTTCTCTTTCAACCACTTTCTCTTTGATTTAAGTGCTTCCCCAGGCCAGTCATTTCTCATTTTACAAAAGTCTAATGAAAGAGATGAGGTAATAGATTTAGATTTACGTTGAATCATTTCATAATTTACAATGTCTGTTAAAACCAATACTCCAAAATCGTTTTTTACTGCCTGAATCCTATTGACATGGATTTCTAATGCTAGGTATGTCTGTTTTAAACAAGCTGTATTTTTCCAGGAATATTCCTATGTGTTCTTTTTCTTTGAAATTGTGGTGCCCACCAGAAAGATACCAAGCAGTAGCTATCGCAAGGAATTTAAAATTTGATAGGGCTAGTAGAAAATTCCTCAGAATTGTGATAATTTGCCATCTGCTAAGTTCACTTATTTAGTGAATCAGCAGATGTTTATGGAATACCTGCTTTGAGCCACTGCACTTGATGCTGCAGAAACAACAAACAAAAGGAAGACAGTCTCCGCTGACAAACCGTAATTCATTTAGATTTCACAACAACCCTATAAAATAAGAATAGGTATTTTTATCCTTATTTGATGGAGGAAGAAACAGAGCAGATTATTAGGGAACTTGACCAAAGGCATGCAGAGTGGTGGAGCTGGGCTTCCAATTCAGGCATTCTGGCTAAACAGCTAGAAATTAGGGATGTCAAACATACCACATAGATGTAGTAGGCTATAGCCTGAACTCATGAGTCATCAATAGCTAAATGATAATTGAAGAAGTGGAAGGGAAAGGGGTTCCCCAGAGTATATAACATACGGAGAAAAGAGAGCCTTAACATGTCAGCATTAGGGAGAAGAGGGGACTAGAAAAGAAGACCGAGATGTGGTGGTCCCAGAAGTTAGAGGAAAACCAATAGAATGTGATTAGCCGAAAGAAAACATTTTGAAAAATTAAGAAGTATTCAGCTGTGCCAAGGGCTTCTGCTAAGGCAAGTTGTAAAAAAGACTGAAAAGTATCTTCGGGACATTGCAAAACAGAGGTCGGGTGACTTTACCAAGAATACTTTTGATTTGAGTAATAGCAGAGAATGTAAATTGTTTTTGATTGACAAGAAGGTCTTTAAGAAGGTGGAGAAAGGGGGATCCCTGGGTGGCTCAGCGGTTTGGCGCCTACTTTTGGCCCAGGGTGCGATCCTGGAGACCCGGGATCGAGTCCCACATCAGGCTCCCGGCATGGAGCCTGCTTCTCCCTCCTCCTGTGTCTCTGCCTCTCCCTCTGTCTGTGTCTATCATAAAAAAATTAAAAAAAATAAAAGGTGGAGAAAGATGGGATTCAGAGGACAGATGGCCTCAGGAAGGGATCCTTCCTCCATTGCAGAATGAGAGTGAAGAAGAAAATTGGCATGTCAGTGACTTGGTAGATTTGGTGGTGGAGATGTGAGATAATTATCATCTGATGACCCCTGTTAGCTGTATGAAGAAGTAGAAGACAAGGACATCTGCCAGGACTCAGAGAGCAAACAGACATTGAGATGAGTGTGTATAATATAGAATTATCATTCTAGAAAGGGTTGACTGGAGAAACATGGTAGAGTTTCTGGCCAGTATCTAGGTTGGTGACCGTGATATGGTGGTATCGGTCCTCCTAGGTGTATATTGCTCAGGAGTTCATATACAAGTATGGAGAAGGTAGGTGGTTGGTGGTAGTTGTGTTTTGCTAGCTAGATGTGACAGAGACAAAGGAATGCATGGATTTGGAGATACTGGCAAAAATACTGTTGGAATTACAGGCCATGATGTCCAAAACGAGTGTAAGTCTGAAGAACAGCAGATGAGTATGGAGAGAAAATGGGACTGGTTAAATGGCCTAAAGTTTAGTTAAAGTAGCACAAGAGTGGTAGCATTCATTTACAGGTGGCTGGAAGCTCTGGAAATAAAGGCTATATAGTGGGATATATGAATAAAAGATTGGACTTTCTGAATTTTTTTAATTATTTAAATTTGATTAACATATAGTGTATTATTAGTTTCAGAGATAGAGTTTAGTGATTAATCAGTTGTATATAACGCCCCATGCTGGTTACATCAAGTGCCCTCCCTAATGCTCATCACCCAACTAACTACCCCATCCCCCTGCTTACCTCCTCTCCAGTGACCCTCAGTTTGTTTTCCACAGAGAAGAGTCTTGTGGTTTGGCTCCCTCTCTGATTTTATCTGATTTTATTCTTCCCTCCCTTCCCCTGTGATCCTTTGTCTTGTTTCTTCTACATATGAGTGAAATCGTATGATTGTCTTTCTCCAATGGGCTTATTTCACTTAGCACAATAGTTCCATCCATATCATGGAAAATGGTAAGATTTCATTTTTTTTGATGGCTGAATAATATCCCATTGTATATATGCACCACATCTTCTTTATCCATCCATCTGTCAAAGGACATCTGGGCTTTTTCCATAGTTTGGCTCTTGTGGACATTGCTGCTGCAAACATTGCGGTTGCAAGTGCCCCTTTGGATCACTATGTTTGTATCCTTTGGTTAAATACCTAGTAGTGCAATTGGTGAGTTGTAAGGTAGCTCTATTTTTAACTTTGTGAGGATCCTCCATACTGTTTTCCAGAGTAGCTGTACCTGTCTGCATTCCCACCGACAGTGTAAGGGGGTTCCCCTTTCTCTGAATCCTTGCCAACATCTGTCATGTGCTGAGTTATTAATTTTAGCCATTCTGACGGGTGTGAGGTGGTATCTCATTGTGGTTTTGATTTGTGTTTCCCTGATGCTGAGTGATGTTGAGCATTTTTTCATGTGTCTGTTGGTCATGTGTAGGTCTTTGGAGAATGTCTATTCATGGATAAGATATTTTAAAAACGAGAGCTTTGAATGATGTCATGATCAGGATAACATCAGGCGACTAAGTAGTTAAGGAGGGATTTACCAGAATCTGTCTGCATGGCTGACTGTGTAATATATTTTAATTGAAAAAAACTACAATGTAAAAATTAGTCTTTTTAAGAAAAGTGCCAAGTATCAGTGAACTTATTTTTAAACTTGATTAGGTATAATGTTTACATTCTATTCATAAATGTGTGTGAAAATATGTACTGAACACAGGTTGCTGTTTAAACAAAAAGAATTATTCACATAATATGAAATTTACATATAAGATTGTTGGACAAACAATCATGACTCTAGATGTTAGTACAGATGATTATAGTTGACATTAGACATGTCAACAACACATAGCTAATTAGATTTAATGCATCTCTATACCTATGCAGAGCAGTTTCTTTTAAACTACAACTAGATTTTATCTATGATAAATGTAGTAAATTTGATCATGCTGATGTGAATTTATTTTGGATTTTCTTTAAGAATTATATCTTACCTACTGTATGAAACTGTTTGATTTCCAAAAATTTGCTTTGGCAAAATTGTTATGATTTGGGATTTAGGTATTATTATTCTAGTCCATTTGGGCTGCTACAACTGAATAGCATAGACAGATGGCTTACAAACAACAAACATTTATTTCTCCAAATTCTGGAGACTGGAAAGTCCAGGCCAAGGTCCTAGAATATTTACTGTCTGGTTAGAACCAATTTTCAGGTTCGTGGATGGCCATCTTTTCCATGTGCCGCCTTTAAGTCCTCTAAAGATTTCATGTATAAAGCTTTCTAGTGTTACCTTCTTATGATGTAGATTTACAGTTTACATTTTTTTTTTAATTTTTCCCTTTAAAACAGTTTAGAAATGTTGGCAAATCCTAGGGTTAACCATTGTAGTAACTGAATCCATTTCTACTACATTATGAAGTGCTTCTAAGAGATCTGCTGATATACCTGAATATGCTACCATTAATTGTACGTTTGAAAGCAAACAGTTCATCTTATAACTTAAATGAAAATTCTTTTACATTGATGATAAAATAAATGTAAGGCTTGAGGGTAATGTTTTTAACTTAATAATTGATCTTTATTTTAATTTGAGGTATACAATTCCTCTAAAGCAGTACAAATAGTGATTAATTCCAGGGTCCTGCAAAATGTGGACATCCAAGAGCTTTAATGGTAAAGGCATAGAATACAAGAATTTTTTCACAGCTCACTATTCTAAGCACTTCCTTTCTTTTTTTTAAATTTTATTTATTTATTTTTTATTTAAATTCGATTTGTCAACAATTAGGTGGAAGGTTAGGGTTAGACCAGATAAGCACAGTGGATTGTCACGTTTGTCTCTTAAGTTCCATATGGTTGAGGCATTTACTTGTTTGATCTTATTTTAATAGATTTTTTTTAAGTTTTTGATAGTCACAGTTCTAATTTGTAATCACTGTTAACCTCTGTGTCTCAATTCTTACAACTAACATGTTATATAATTATTAAATAGGGACTTCTTACTTTAGTCTTCTATCATATCACAGACTTCCTTTGTTTAATAGAAAGTATGCTTATTACTCAGTTTAGGTTTAACTATTTCAGATAACTGTAGCATTCATTTTGCATTTCTGCTATCTAAACTTTATGACCATCTAATGCTTTCTGACTAGGCTTAGAAGAATACTAACCCAGAATTACCTGGCTTGTAGTGGACCTTAAGCTCTCTCATCTCATCAGGCACGCAACTATTGACACATTTATGATTCACACCTTTATTCGGCAAATATTACATGCCATCTATGATTATTTTGAGCATCTTTTATGTGCCAGGTCATGTTCCTGTCTCTGGAGGATTTAGCAATGAGCAAATTCAACAGAGTCTCAGCTTGCATGAAATGTACATGATAGTGAGATAATATGATAAATCAGTTCACAGGATAATTTCAGATAGCAATAAGTACTATGAAGAAAATACAAGACAATTGTGGGATAAAAAGTGATAGAGGAGTGGGAAGATGAGATGTCCCTTAGGTTGAATTAGAACCAGGACCTAAGTGACACCACTGAAGATTTGGAGAAAAGAACATTCCAGAGGAACTTGAGAGTTGATTGATAATAGATTCTTCTCTTAACTTTGGGATGAAGAGGAAGAGGAGGGCGGCAGTGGTGGTGATGATAATGGTGGTTATAAGACTGTTTTTTGATTATCATGTGCCAGTATCAATACCGGAGAAATTACATAATCTCTGTGTTGTGGATACACTGAAGCTGTGAGCACCTGATTCCTGAGTCCCACAGGAGCTGTTGGAACTGGGTTTAGATCCTACTGTCTGCTCCATGACCCGGCCCACATAGTATTCTCAAACCAGAGTTAGTACCACAATCTTTTTTCCTTATTCACTTGCTCATCTTCTCAACATCTAAACTTCATATAATGAGCTAGCAACCATCTTCTATTACCTGTGAAATCTTTCACTTCCTGAACAACGAAGAATAATTGAAGTATGAAAACTAAATCATGTGATAGATTTATAGCACTTGTTACATTCATAACACCTGTGAGACTATAACAGATTTTTATTCAAATTGTGTTTGAAATGATTTATTCATTGCATTCATGTCATTTTCCTAGAGACAACGTTCTTGAATTTTTTTCCAAATAGTTCTTTAATCACATTCTTATTTTCCTTCTCCATGTTTACATTCCCTCACCTTCCTCATCAGTAGAATAAAATGCTTCTCATTGACCAGTGAATTCATGAAGCAGAAACCTTCATATATAATATATAATAATATATATTATTATATATACCTTAATATATAAAAATATATAATATATAAAAACATATTTTAAGTAAAATTTATAATACATAAAAATATATATACCTTAATATATAAAAAATATCTATGTGATTTTAGCATCAATCTCTTTTTACTCTGAATTAGTATCAGATACAATTCAGAATGATGATAAAATTTATATTTCATTGTGACACTGTAATGAGTAAGGTATACATTCACTTTTTCTTTATAAGTAAGGCACACACTGAGGATGTTAGTATTTATTTGAGAACACTGAATAATGTAGATATACATAATTTAGAAAAAGGAATAGTATTTTAAATGTTTGAATCCTATTTTCTGAAAAATAGCAAGGAGAAAAATAGTACCTTATCTTTTCAAATGAAACTAAAATATTTTGGTTTTATTAACAGACATAAATTGTGAAGGTTTACCAATACAATTGGAATGCTTTTATGTAATTAGAGAATTCCAAAAAGGATTTAAAAATAGCTGGTAAATCTGCCATATGTTGACAGCACTTGAATAAATTTCTCCTGACTATGAATAAAAATTTGGAATTCTATTGCCTATTTGCTTTTTCTATTGTATTCACTAAACAAAGAGAGGAAGGAAAACTCAGATTTATTGTCATATATCAGAAAAGTGACTGCCAAAAATGATTAACATACCTACTTATCATAATCATTAAAGATTTGCAGTGAACCAGCATTTAATGGAATGTTTTCCTTTAATTCTGTTAACTATGATCAAAAGGACTCAAAACTGGAGGCCCCTAAGGATTAACTAAGTTTACATCTCATGACCTAGCATTCTGCTAGTTTTTCCTAGGTGTTTAGGGATTTCCTGGTGCCGCCTCTCAAATAATAGAGTTTAATCAGCATGCAGATAAATGAGCAGTCCTCACACTTCTAGGTAATGCCAGTCTCACTTCTCTGCTGTCTCGTGTTGCCCTTCTCGCTAGTTTTACTTCAGTGTTTTTCTTCCATGTTCAGACAGATACAGAATAATAACTTAATTTATAAATACTCAATGTAAAATACCAACACATCAACTCCCCTGCCCCCACCCCTTACTATCAAATTAACAAAAAACGAAAGACTCTGTTAATACCCAGTTTGGTGAGAGTAGAGCAACAATTCACTCAGGCTGAAAGGAATGTAATTTGATATAATTGCTCTGAAAAGCTATCAAGTATATGCATATAAGGAGATCCTTAATAAAGATATTTATTTAGCTTCAGTTATTCCACATTGGGGAATCTATCCAAAGGAAATAATCCAAAACATAATCTTATTATGTCTAAAGCAGCTAAGAGATATGTTTTATGTACTCATTGAATAGGAGGAGACATCTTTAAAAAGAGAATGATGGAACAGATCGTGAAATGCCCACACAACTGCATACTGTGCAGCCATTAAGATTTATTCTTGCTCATTTTTTTAGTTTTTTAGTGACATGGACAGTTATTGATATCAATAAAGCAAAATATAAAATTTCATGTATAATATGATTTCAGCTATGGAAAACAATAATTACATAAGAAACTTCTTAAATATAAATAGTATTTTCTTCTGATTGGTATATGATTTTTCCTCTGCCCTTTTGTTTTTCTATACAAAAGAAACTAGTTAGTTTCTATACATTAGAAACTATACTATACATTAGAAACTAGTTAGTAATAATCTTACAATCAGAAAAGCATTAAAGAAAAATTATAATAGAGTTGGGAAAATAAACTCATTACCAAATTTTTGCTCCTAAACATACTCAGGATTCAGTTGTTCTAGACTCTTCTAAAATTTAAATTTTTTTGACTTTTTTTTACAAGAATCTAGCCTGTAGAGTCTTGAAAGTCACCTTTTTCTCTTTCTGACATCTGTTTCATAAAGAAAATGACTTTACTCAGTGATAATTGAATTTCGCTCTTTATAGTCAATTTATAGATTTCCATTTCAGATGGTGGTTTATTTACAACAACATCAATTCAATGTTAATATTGTCCTCAGTTCACACAGAGATAGAGGTGACACAAAGCTTAAGTAAACAGATTGGTCATAAACTCTTGCAGTCTCACATCCAGCTCCCTCGTCTTTGAATTACCAAGAGCAGTTTAAAAAGACAAGGGCTAATTATAGTAACAAGACTTTTTTGTTACACATACACACACACACATAATTCAACCTAATGTGTGATACAAAATACTATATAGAGTATCTCATATTCTAAAAAAATATATGTGAATGAGAAATTTCTCTGCATTTTCCATCAACCATTTAAAAAGCAAAAGAATAGAATTATTTTTGTTAAGTGTATAGATTAAATAAAGTTTATGTTCATTACTAACATAGAAATCTAGAAACAGTGAGGCACTTGGCACAATCTGTGACTTTTCCTCTACAGGATCTAATTGCAAAAAGGTATTAGGGAAGACATAGCAGAAAGCCTTTCTCCTGTTGTTACAGCAGTAAATATCCCTTAAGAAACTTCAAAAGCAGTGCATGCTTGTTTGAGGAAGAAGAAAGAGAAAAGCTGTTGAGTAATAAGCCAGGGAAAAAAAGAAAACCTTGTCTGAGAGATAAAGGAGGTGACTATAAAGAAGGGAGCAAACAGTCTACCAGACACTCAGAGGCTTCTCAAATCAAAATCTAGATTCACTTTATGATGGAAACCCAAGGTAATTAGCAACCATATTTTTAAGACTTGAATTATTTTGCTTTATTTTTTAAAGTCTAAAACAATTATGATTTTATGACTATATGATATGAATCGATAGAGCTTAGTTATGGGCGTACAAGTATTAGAAGTTTCTAAATTTTTGAAATACGACTTTTAAAAATATTTGGGGTATCTATAGATGTGATAAAAAGTCAACAATGTCTTTTCTTTCTGGATTCTCTACTCACCTGAAAACGCTGCCTTTCCTTCCAGTTATGGGCTATTTACTTGTCTGAGATGCTGTAATGGGAGTAGACTTTTCTATAGTGATCCTGAGCCTCTCACTACTTAAAAGTGTATTTGTAAGAGAAATTGCCAAATTTTGATTAAACAATTTGTAAATGGGCTACTTGAAATATTCATTGTATGGAGTTGTCCGTCTAATAAACTTAAGAAGTAGCACTTAGGAATGTAAAGAACCTTGTTTTTAGAATCTGGAATCTTGTTTGCATGTTGACTTTACCTTGAGCAAGCCCTTTTATGACTTTCAAATTTTTTCATTGATTTCAAATAAATGTATACTGTCTTTTAAGCATCCTGTAAATCCAGTGTTCTAAAACTATGATACATTTATTTTCAAGTTTACAGAATGTTGTAAGTTGAAAGAGGGCTGTGGTGGGAGAAATTTTCTCCCCATATCTCAGATCTTCTTAACTCATTCTCGAGTGTAAACACAATGACTGCTTCTGGTGTAATGTACTTAGGCTTTGTGTTGTACAATGCTTAGGCAGCCCAAGTATGTAAATCCCTGGGAATGAAAAAGCAGCAGCAAAGTTGGACATCTTCATGCCCTGGAAAAACTTTGTGTTCTGTGGAAAGGAAATGCTAAAAAGCAGAGAAGCACTGCAAAGAAAACAATAAACTGCTATCAACACAGACAATTAGGAGCACGCACGGATTCTTATGGAATAGATACAGTCTTAACTCCTTTCCAACCTGAAATTTGAATGCAGATTGCTTTCCATTATTAATAGATAGAAACTCAAAGGGAACTCTGGCAGCTGTAACAAAAATGAGAAACAAGACTTTTATATTTTGTAAAACGGACTTTCAGGTGCAGAGGATACAGGCAAACTCTTATCAGCATGCAAGAAATTAGAGAATATTGTTTCCAGGAGTCTTTCCTAATAAATTCACTGAAGAACAAGCTTGAGTCAACCAAAATACCACATCGTACGATTCCATTTTTATGAAATGTCCTAAATAGGCAAATCTGTAGAGACAGAAAGTAGATTAGAGATTGCCTAGGACTGAAGAGGCTGGGGGGAAATGGGGAGTGACTGCTAATGGATATGGTGTTTCTTTATTAGGGGTGATAAAAATGTTCTAAAATTTATTGTGGGGAATCAATTTAGTGTGACTATACTAAAACCACTGAAACGTACACTCTAAATGGGCAGATTGTATGATAAAAGTGTTAAAAACATTGTAGTTCTGAATTTTAATTGGAAATATTAGTATGAACCTATGAGCTATTTTGTCTTAAGCATACATAAATATGCATTTATGTGGGTATATGTCTATCTGTATAACCACATCTTTTAGGCATGAAGAAGCCTAAAAACAATGATGAATTCAGTGGTCATGAACATCCCCAGCACCCAGACTAGGTCTTAAATTCCTATTTCTTACTAGCCAGTGCTTCTTGCAGAAATGCCTAAAATAGAAAATGTGCAAGACTAGCTTGAAACAACTCATTAAACCAGATAGCAAGGACTACAAAGTAATGTCAAAAGGACTCAGGAGCCAACTTAAAAGAGGCTTCCACCAGCAAATACGAGAATTTTATTTTAGTAAAAATTAGAAATGTAACAGATTAAAACCCATTTAGTATGTTTAAATGGATAAGTTCATAATGATATTAAAAAACAAAAATAGTTGATCACCTTCAAAACAATGACAGGGACAACTTTTGACCTTGAAAATCGATAAAGGAAAAGAAAGCATTTATCTTCCCCTTTCTGTATGAACTGTGTTACTGGTAACCAAGTAGTAGATAAACAGTGTCTCTTAATAAAATTATTTCTGTTAAATGAAAATAAAATGATCAAAGTAGAAAATCACCCATTTTTTTACAACCCCTGAGGATTAATGGATGTAGGCCATGATGACCAACAGCTTCTAAGTTCTCAAAAGGAGAGCAAACCACATATGTGCCTCCTGATAAAAGAATATATCACCTTGAGTCTTACCAAAGGGATCAGGTCTCTGGATCCAGCTTTTAATTTGTCAAAAATACGAAGAAAAGAATGTTGAACTATACTACACATGTGTGTGCATAATGTGGTTCCTATTGTTCAAATAACTCAAATTTGTCCAGATAAATTTGAAGGAAAAGAAAGGGGAAAAGAGAGAGTCTGTGCTTTAGAAGAGGCTTAAGGAACACCTGGGTAGCTCAGTTGGTTGGGCTGCCAGCTCTGAATTTTGGCTCAGGTCATGATCTTGGGGTCCTAGGTTTGAGCCCTCCATGTTCCGTGGGGCATCTGCTTGGGGATTCTCTCTCCCTCTGTACCATTCCCATCATGCTTGCTCTTACTTGCATGCTCGCTCTCTCTCTCTCTCTCTCTCTCTCCCTCCCTCCCTCCCTCGCTCAAATAAATAAATCTTTAAAAATGTATAAATAAAAATAAAAGTTAAGGTTTAAAAATTGTAGTTTTTTTTAAGTCTAAGGATGAACCACTTGGTTGATAAAGAAATAGAAGAGAGTACATACCAGGATGTGGTTATTTTTGGAGAGAAGGAAGGAGCAGTGACTGAGATGGAACACATGGAAGGCCTCTAGTAGGGCTGGAAAAATCCTGTCTCTTGACCTGGATGGTAATTACTAGGATATATGTCTTAGGATATTACACTAGACTATACATTTTGTATGTGTGTATGTATGTAGGGGGTGTCTGAATCTCTGTGTGTCTTTAGAATTTAAGTTTTTAAATAAATTAATAACAAAACAATTGCCCAGAAAGATATTTATGCTTGGTGGAATCAATTTGAGATCTTGAGATCTATTTTGGGTCTCTTTCTCTCTCTAAAAGAATGTTTAATATATTTGAATTAACTTGACCCATATAAATTATAGGTTATATTTCAGACATAAAACAAGCAGAGTTCAAAGATAAAGTGTATGTAAATATTCTACATGTCTTAAAGTGCTGGTTGAAGCAGTGTTTTGATAAACAGCATTCATCTTTTTACTTTTTAAAACGAGTCACCCAAGGAACTGGAAACAGTTTTTTATTTACCACTTTTGGGTGTGATAGTAGTAAATGTCCAAGTCATTTCAAGCAACTGTCTACTCAATAGTATGCACTATGACTAACATGTATAGAGAACACTAAGCAGTCTTTTCATTTATTCATTGTCATAACACATGCTACATTTGGTCAGTTATTCTGAAACTTGGTTTCAGTAGCATGTAGTAATGATGGTCAAGACCATGGACTCTGGCACCAGATTTGGGCATTCAAATCCCAGCTCTACCTTTTTCTAGTTTTGTGTGAACGTATTGAGGGATGATAACCTTTCCTACCTAAGAGGTTTGTTTAAAGGATTAAATGACTTAGATGTAGGCATGCAGAAAAGTCACTGGAATATATTGAATCCTATATAAGCATCAGCTATTACTAGTTGGCTCAGATCATTTATGCAGTTTTCACAGAGGTCGTCATCCTAGTGTGGACAGTAATAGAAACAAAGGATGTTCAGATTTTATGGTTTATGTATGATTATTCACATTTAATATAGTTAGCATGTTAGAGATAACTTGGAGTGAAATCTCTTTACATTCTTTATGTCTTGAAATTTTATCAGTTCACGGTATAAGGGTGCATTATTGCAAGACCTATAAAAGAGAAAGATGTTGAGTAAAGAGGGAGGAAGGCAAGAAAGCAAAGAAGGAAAGAAAAGAAAGGAGGGAAGGAAAAAAGGAAACTCACGGGGAGAAAAGGAGTTGCCTCAAAATACTTGATTTGCGGTTCACTTTCCAGAAATGCATATATGTACTGTGATTGTAATTAGTTGTGTGATTACTTTATTTAAATACATTTGCATTCCTCAGTGGAAAGTCTTCTTCAGGATTTTTTTAAGTGTAAAACTTATTCAATGAGCACAAAACTAATATGTTAATTTTACCACCTCCCCTCCCAATTTGGAATTCTAATCAGTCATTGATAAATGAAGTTTATCCTGCCCAAAGAGTTTGGAAAGGCCCGGGAAAGTTTTTAAAGGTTTATGTATTTAAATTTTTCAAGTTTCCTGAGGGATCTAGACATCAAGAAATATTTACAAACATCCACTAGTTTCCACTTCTTTCCTGCTGATTTCCTTGTTAAGAACTTTAATGAAAAGAAGTCCAAAATACATCTTAAGAAAGCTGTACATACATCTTCTTCCCACCATTAACATAAGACACGCCTCATTTTACAAATGTTTCTCAATTACATTATTCCTGATATAACATTGCCATAGCTCTTACTGTCAAAAATAATTGTGGTTCTTTTATGTTTTCAACCTTGTATGATCAGTCCTCTAACCCTGCTAAAACAGGGTTATTTTACCTGTGAACTACCACAAATAGATACAAGAGCTACTTTACATATAAATGTCCCTTCAAAACTGAATACTATTGTGTGCTGATTTGCAACCGAGTCTGTATGAAGGGAGAAAAACTGATAAATGCTGTGTTGTGAACCAGTAATTAGATTCTCAATGTGGTATAAAGTACTCACAGGAGGTTTGTTCTCAGCCTCATAAATTTGACCATATCTTTCCATTCTAATGCTATTAAGTGACTTAGAGACATGACTAACACTAAAGTAAGCTCCTAAACCACTGCGGCAAGCGCATATACTGAAATTATGCAGTGATGACTGCCATTCATTTAGGAATTGGCTGTCCCATTTGCTCTTAATATCAGGCAAACAGCAAATGGAGAGTTAGCTGTTAAACTGTGAATTCAGGGTTATGTGGCTTAATATCTCTTGTGCAATTTGCTAAACTTAAAGATTATTAAAGATTTTCACTTGGTTCATTGCAGAAACCGTGTAATACCTGTGGTGTTATATAAATATTTGGATGAAAGTTTTGTTTCCAATCAATTTATTTCTCATTCTTATTGAATTACCTGAGTCCACTTACATTCAGTGCTTTTCAAACTAGCGTATATCCAAAGCCCCAGGAAGGCTTATTAAATACAGATTTATGGACCCCCCTCTGAGTGTTTCTGTTTCTGTATTCTGGATGGGAATCTGGTATTTGCACTTCCTGCAAGTCCCCAAGTGATGCTGATGCTGCTTGCCTGAAATCCATCCACACTTTGAGAACCACTGACCTCATACCATGAAATCGCTTGCAATCAAGAGGATTCCTTAAAAAAAAAAAATAATAATAAAATAACTAAGAAAATAGACATCCAGATTTGGCTGTCACCATTGTTTAGGAAAGCCTGTCCTAATTTATGACATCAAGTATATTGAGGGAAACATTTCCTCTTTTGGGAGTCCTGATGAAGCTCCTTTCCTAAAATCTAACAAACATTGTATCAAATGGAGTATAAGTAATTTGGGGTTTCATTTATATGAAGTAAAACTCTATAGTTAAATAAAGCAAATAGAAGAGCCCTCTCATAATCCCAGAAGAATGTGTGCACGAATTTCTGTCATTACTCTCTAATATTTAATGAAGATTTTTAAAGCCTTTTGAAATCTTATTTCATCCGAAGTCCAAGATCCAGGTTGGAATTTGTCAGAATTTTTGTTTTTATTCTTCTGTCACAGCCCCTAAAAATAAGATAGTTGCTACTTCCCATGGATTTCTGTTATTTATCCTCAACAGTAGTGTCTTGTAGTCCTTTAAATTAGGGCCAAAGTTACAGTACTCCACTCTCTATTTTGCTAACAGATGAAATTTTCAGCATTCGTACCAAGTTTTTATCCAGGGCATCACCCTTGTTTTATATTAGAAGAGCTTGACTCCATTTCTTTTTCACCTTGATTCTGTGGGCCTGCTGCTTGGTCCTTAGACTGGACTTAGGACTGCCAGGCATCTTCTATCACTTCTGTTGGACTCCTTTTTTATCCTTGAATGCCATGTTTTCTCCACTTTGCTTCACCTCAGAACTGTGAGTCCTACTGTCTGCCTCCCCCTCAGCTTTACTGAGATATAACTGACTTACAACAGTGTGTAAGTAAGATTTACAGCATGATGATTCAATGCACCTATTTATTGTGAAATGAGTACTGCAGTAGCATTAGTTAGCACCTCCATCACCTCACATAGTTTCCATTTCTTTTTTGTGGGGAGAACATTTGAGATCTACTCTTAGCAGCTTTCAAGTATATAATACACTGTTGTTAACTACAGTCACCGTGCTGTACATTAGGTAGCCAAAACTTATTCATCTTATAACTGAAAGTATGCATGTACCCTTTGACCAACATCTCATTTTCCGTACCCCTTTTCCCTCGTAGCCCCCAGATCAACCTCCATTCTGCTGTTTCTATGAGTTCAGCCTTTATAGATTCCACATACAATGGTATCATATAGTACTTGTCTTTCCTTGTGGGTTTTATTTTTTTAAACACGCAGTGCTACTATCTCAATCTTTCCATTAAAGCTAGTTCTTCTGAACAGATCTAATCAGTTCCTTAGCTTACTAAGGGTGATTCCCATTTGAATGATAACCTTCAAGATGTTGACCAGGCACAGAAGAAAAGATGTATTTATGTACATAGATATAAAAAAAAAAAAACCCACGTGAATTAAAAATCTTCAAAAACACGTAAATGAGAACTTTCTCAGTAGAAAGTATACAGATGTCTTTCTACATATCTCTGATGCTTTTACTGATTTTATGTGGTTAGGCTGATGGCAAGAATTTGTCTACTATCTTGTGTAGTACTCACAGCAATATTTGTTTCTTCTTCATTTTCTTTTTGGAGAAGAAATGGAAGTTATTACTTGATCCTTCATCAAATACTACTCTGTATCATCAAATATCACACTACTCTGGACATTTTTCCAGAGTTACACTTCAAAAACAAGTGTTATTATGAGTCATTGACCACAGCTGTCTTATTTACTTATGTATTCCAAGTGCCTCATGCAACTCCGCGTGTACTACATAGGTACTCAATAAATATTTGTTGAATAAATGAATTGACATTTTTTAAAGGTCAGAATTATAGAAGAGGTCTCTTTCTGAACGTTCCTAACTTGGAAAGTTTCCACTATGTTGAAGTGTGTGTATGTGTTTGCGTGTGTGTATGTAATAGCTTTTAAATAGCTTTGGATAGTACAAGAGTGGCCACAATGGACAAGATAAATTATGTTTCCTATTAGTTATTATGTTTGTGTTGTAAAGAGGAAATGCTTCCAAGATCATTTCAGTTTGTTATTTTTTAAGCTCTTCTAGTAGAAAAATAATGAATAGCATAACATTTTGATATCCTGATAATGATTGTTATTAATACAAGAATTGAATTATTGATGGTAGTATAAGAATAGAACACTGGTCTATTAAAATATGTAGTGTTGTCATGAAATAGGAGATACGAAAATATTTTAGGACATCTTACTGTAAATGAAAAATATTTAAGGCACTCAGTAAAGTGAACATAATACAGGGATGGCAAACTGCAGACACACCCATTCATTTACGTTTTGTCTGTGCCTGATCTGATTCTACCTCTCTTGTTAGTGAGTGAATGAATAAGTGAATGCCTTCTGAGCAGAAATTCTGCTTTCAAACACTTAAAACCTGAGGAATTAGACATGTACAGTTATTTATACAAATAAACATGTACAGAGATGTTCATGCTACTGCTGTTTATAATATCAAGACAATGGAAACCTAAGTGTCAAGTAACAGGAGTCTGGCTAAGTTCTTGTGTATCTATACACTGGGATACTATGTAGCTTTTTTAAAGAAAAATGTTACAAGAATGTATGCATTTATATAAAACAGGGATCAGCAAATTACAGCACTCTAGCCAAATTCATCTGAGACCTGTTTTTTTTACTACCAGAGCTAAGAATGGTTTTTACATTTTAAAGGATTAGAAAAGAAGAAAAATCAAAACCCAAGAGAGAGAGCAAGAGAATATATATCTGACACTTAACTATCTGACCCTCTACAGAAAATGTTTGCTAACTTCTGATGCAGTGTTTGATGTAGATTAAGCTGCTGCGGATGGATTTAAAACATTACAAAATATTATATATGGAAAAATGCCATTTTTCAAAAACAATCCCATTTAGAAGGATAGACACTTAAGATGTTAACAATCATTATACGTAGGTAGGTAGGATTAATGGGACTCTCTTTTTTCTGTTTGTCTATGATTTTTCAATAATGAGAATATATTCACTGTATAATAAAAAAGAAAAATTTATTTTTTTAATACAAACTTTATTAATTTAAGTATTTTTTAAAATTTTTTATTTATTTATGATAGTCACAGAGAGAGAGAGAGAGAGAGAGAGAGAGAGAGGCAGAGACATAGGCAGAGGGAGAAGCAGGCTCCATGCACTGGGAGCCCGACGTGGGATTCGATCCCAGGTCTCCAGGATCGCGCCCTGGGCCAAAGGCAGGCGCTAAACCGCTGCGCCACCCAGGGTTCCCAAAAAAAGAAAAATTTAATTTGGATGTTTGGTTTAAAAGAATGGGAGATGAGCAGGAATTTCTCAGATGCAAAGATACAGTTTCCCATTTTGCAGATGAGGCAGCTGAGGCTCAGAAGTTAAATCCGCTTGCTCAGGGAGGCACAAAAGTAAAACAAAAGTAGCACTGCTGCTGAATTTTTTGTTCACCATCACCATTTGGTAACTTAAAATGTTCATCCATCAGCTGACATTGTTAATTTTGAACTATGTGCCCGAAAGCAATTTAGAAGTGTCCTTTATAGGATAAAAGAGGGTTATACAGAAATCAAAACTGCCAGATTAATGGAATTAGATTTAGAATCAGATGGGTTTACATTTACTTAGAAGGAAAAAGGAGTAGCTTACACTCTGCATTTTTTTTTAAATAAGCAAACAAAACCTTTGTAGATGTAGGTATTTAGTTCACTTTGCAAATTTGTAAACTATTACTACTAAATAATGTCCTAAATCACTGCTTTTTCATACCTATAGAGATAATAATACAAATTCAGTCACCTGACACAAAAAAGGGCACATTTCCTGAAGCTCATACCCTTCACCATAAGATAAGCATGGAAGAGACATTTGACTTCTCCTCGGGCTCTGGTACAGACAACTGTCTACAAAATTAGTCGGCAGTTTAGAAGGAGAATAAATATACTGCAACGTTGAGGAGTGTTCACTGTAATGCACGGATAGCCAATCACAGAAGGAAGCAGTATGGCTGTAGAAAGCAGACATAAAAGCTCAGCAGTTTTTGGACCATTTAGTGTATGGACAAAAAAGCCTAATATCCTTCAATTATTCCTGAGGGAACTACCGTCTTATCGCAAAGAGCAATGATGATAGTAACTATCATCGCTCTTTAAGAAGCATGTGTGCATTTAATCACATTTAATCATCTTGTGATTTGGGAAAATGATTCCCTGTTCACATATTTAGAAACTGAGGCACAGGGCAGCCCCTGTGGCGCAGCAGTTTAGCACGGCCTGCAGCCTGGGGTGTGATCCTAGAGGCCCGGGATCGAGACCCACGTTGGGCTCCCTGCGTGGAGCCTTCTTCTCCCTCTGCCTGTGTCTCTGCCTCTCTCTCTCTCTGTGTCTCTATGAATAAATAAATAAAAATCTTAAAAAAAAAAAAAAAGAAGAAACTGAGGCACAGAGTGGGTTAAGTGAGTGCTCCAGATCTACTGCTCTGTCAGCAGATGGCAGGGACCTGGATCTCTTCATCCCAACCCCGTGTCTGCATGTGATGCAGATGCTGAGTCAGCAAGACAGGATCTCCCTGCACATTTCGCTAAATCAAAAGAACAGATAAACGTGTTTAAAACCAGTACAAATACAAAGGTTATAAGCTATAAATATTTTGATGTGTTTTAGAAGTGAGATTTGGTATCTGGAAAAATTCCTATCGTAGAATGTCTCAGAACTAAAAAATGCCAAGGAATCATAATATATTTGGAGAGACGAGGCTGTCATTTTCTTATCTTTCTATTGGGCAAAGGTTACCAAACCAAGATTTTGTATATTTCTAATGGTTTGTGATATTCAAATGGTTTGGGAAAGAACAGTCCCTGTTTGAACACTATGATAGCACATATTAACAACCGTTATGGATTCCACAAATTCTGTTAGAAATCATAGCCAGATAGGGTACAATGCTTTTCTCATTTCCTGTCTCCTTAGCAGGCACTATGTTTTCTCAAAAAGAGTATTTTCTTTTTGATGTGAAATGTGTGTTCAGGCAGTATGTGGCTCACTTAACTAATATGAAATATTATTAGCAATATACTGCACGTTTTTCAACACTTCATGTTGGTGAATTGCCCATTTTTTAAACCTAAATTGAGATAGAACGAGCAGCTCAACAGCCCATCTTTGAGCACTGTCAAGGCTTGAACTGTTATGCTGTCACTTATTATTCATCGATGTTTCAGAAGTTAGAACATCTAAGGTAACAGGGTGCTGGTATACCTACGTGCCACAGCTGTTAGAACTTCCATGTTGAGTGAATGTTATGAGAGGGACACTTTCTATCGTCATCCTGTTTACTTTCTCCAGCCCCTGTACTGTCCCCCTTACCTGCACACTAAATATACTTTCTTCTTGAGAAGCAGGTTTTTTGGGGGGTTTTGGGTTGGGTTTGTTTTGTGTTTGTTTTTTGTTTTTGTTTTGTTTTGTTTTGTTTTGTTTTTGAAAAACAGTTTTGTAAAGGACCTGAATTATTTCTCAGGATCTTTCCTCTATCACACTGCCAGCATAATGTTTCTTGGTGTTGTCATTTATGTATCTTTGCCCCTTACAACTCAGAAAATTTTTTTCCATAACCAGTGAGAATTCCTGCCTTCCTCCCTGCTGCATTCCTCAGGACCCTGATTCAGAAATTCTTCCACTTGTAAATGGGAGGCACTGAGGTGATGAGCGTTGGGACTTCCTTGACCCAGTGATATGCTCTTCTAACCAACACTTTAACTTCTTGTCCCTGCAAGAGTAATGAACCTCTGTGACTTCATCCACCATTTTCTAGGTCCCCTTCATCTAGCTCTCTACCCTGTTCTCTGTCAGGTTCCTTCCTCTCCCCTTCTGCTTGATCTACTGTCCACACAATGACACAGGCTGTGTACAAACAGGTACGTACCTACCCCCAAATACACACCCACCTGCACCCACGTAAGTGCCACGTCTCCAATCTTACCTCACCTGCGGGACCTAACTCGATTTCTTGCTATGTTTTATTCCCATAGTTACAGCCTGTATCAGTGTAGCCTCTACCTAGATGTTCATATTATTGTTTTATGGTGTGCATTTTATGTGTCTATAGTTTTATACACCTGGCTCGCCTTCCTGGTTGTAAGTTCCTTGAGACCAAGGATCTTTTCTTTTCTTGTGTGTCTCTCTTATAGCCTTTATTACATTGGGAAACATGTAGTAAGTGCTTCTTAAGTCTTAAAATCAGTTTCTGTGGAGCAGAAAAGTACCTCAGAGAGTATCTTGTCTACTGCCCTCGTTGTGCATAACAGAAAATTAGAGAAGTGAAATGATTCATCTTCACTGTGACAAAACTGAAAAGTAGCAGATCCTGAACTAAAACCCAGGTCTCCTGATTGCCTCTTCAGTGGGCCTCTTACCTCTTACCGGGCCACTTGACTCTGCCATATGTTCAGGGAAAATACAGGACCAATTCCAGGAGTAGGTAGGTGGCAGTGGTTTCTGCCCACATGGATACTGGCAATGTCTACTTTAAACAACAGCCTAAAATTCTCCCTCGTATTCCTCCTCAGTTTTCCTCTTGCTGTCTTAACTTTATAATATCTTTCCTCTTCAGGAGCTAGGGAATGAAATTAGAGCCCTCAGGAAAAAATCGGTACCAAGATGCGATTTTATTAATTCATTTACCAACATTTATTCATTTTGACTAGGGGATACTATAAAAGCAAACTTTTAAAAAAAATTCACTGTTAATTTTTTCATAAGAATAAATATTTTTGACAAGCTGGCTAAGCCAAAAATGCCTCTTCACAAGGGTATTCTATATCCATATTTTAAAATTATACTTACTGGAAGTTTTTTTTTCCTTTCACTTAAACTCTGTACTTCCATACAGTAGAAAATCCAGTCTAAGGTACAGTTACATTGATTCTTCTTCATTGTAACTCATGGTTACTGGCAGATTAGCATGCATAACGTTTTTATTTTGAATAATCCAGTTGAGAGCTCTTGGTGTTTTATTTTTCAGGAAAATGAAGATTACTCTCTTCATCTAATTGCCTAAAGACTAAAAATTGAATTATACTGAGTCATAGAGAAGAAAAACAAAACAATTGACAAAAGCATTCATCTAATTTATAAATTCAAAAAATGAAGTTCATAATGCAATTCAACAAATAAAACAAAATTATTCTTATTTAGAAAAACTTTAGTTTGGGGTTTTCATTCGTTACAGTGATAATGCAAAGATTAGAAAAAGGCAGTGAAAGAGGCGTGCACACATACATACAAGAGACACACAGAGGAGAGTTTTTCTGGATCAGAAGAATTACTCGTCTCTGGGGTGGCATGAAGCTGGCATTCTCTTGTCTACAGCTATTATGGAAGTATCCCACATCAGAGCATTTAATTAGGGGACTAGGGCCTCTGTAAACCTCAGTTCAAGATTATCGAACTAGATGACTTCTGATTTCCCTGCCAGCTCTAAATTTCTGCTGAATTAACCATTCTTATGTATCTTTATTCAAATATTTAAACCTTTAGTAGTTCCACTCTAAATTAAAAAGCCAGAGTAGTAGCTCAATAAGTACTTATTGGTTGAATGATTAAATCTGGCCCATATAATGTGTGTTAATCAACTCAGCTAACAATATAGGTTATTTCAGTTATTTTCAGCCAAAGATATTTATCATATCTATGGCATCTTGTGCTGAAAGCTTTATGTAGTGAAAATGAGTAATAGGTAAATGCTGCTTATACTAATGGGGAATTATTATTTGATCTTTTAACAGTGAAGTTTTCAGCATAAGCATTTGAAGAAAGGCTTTGATATTGATTGTGTGCTTCAAACTGAAGCATGTCTGAACTGAAACGAGTTCTTCCAGAGCCAGAGCCGTCTGTTCTTATCCATTTCCTCTTTCCTTACTCTTTGGCATGTAAATATTTCTGTACAGTTCTTCAGGGATCTGCAAACTAGAAAGGCAAAAAAAAAAAAAAAAAAAAAAACCATACATCTTGTTTACAGCCTTGTCTAATCCTATCTGTGAGGGTAAAGAAAAAAGAGAAATGTTCTTATTTGATAGATTCTAAAAGCTGAAGTTTTTTAAACATTGATCAAAAACAGCAATAAGGCTGTTATGATGTTCCTTAAATGTAATGAAAAGATATAGTTTTGGTGCTGTTATCTTGAAATTCTTAAGTTGAGACCATAAAAGTTTTTTTTATTATTTAAACCTATTTGTTAGCTACGTGCTTGAGAGATTATTTTAGAAGCTATGTCATCATATTTTACCACCTCATATTTTACCACCGTTTTTTCAGCAAATCATATTAGTTTTGATTTTTTTGCTATGGATATAATCAGAATCTCTATGATGCAGGATCTTTTTGAAGATTTCTTCATAAATCTGAAGATGGGTCATAAGATGTCTGCTCATCTCAAATTGATTGGTGCAAGTTGCATGAAAACTTTAATTTTAATGGTCGTTTTTTTAAAAAAGAAAATATCTTCTGTTATCAGCATGGATTGCATTTTATTAACTGTCATTTTTCTTCTTGCTCTCATTATAAAATCCTCCCCATCAAACATAAACACTAGTAAACCCTGGAAACCAAGATTGACTAAGAATTTAGTGGCAAATTAACATTTCCTATCTTTATAAAAAGGATAATAGTTTTTGGGGTTTTGCCAGTTTCATTTTAGTACTAGCTTTGTGACTTCTGAGTACTAGTTTGTCTATAAATCAAAAATAAAAATCACCAGCCCCCATCTCCCATTTCACTGGGGAAACTGAGAACCAGAAAAGTTAAGTGATGCCCCCAGGTCTCACTTTGAAACAATAGCAGATTCAATCCTAGTATCCAAGTGATACCCAGGTCTAGTATTACCTTCATCTTGCCGGTGCCATTGGAAGGAGCACTGACGTACCATTGAAGTGTGCTTTTTGTGATGATTTTCCTTTCAGCACATTGTCTAGAATGTGCTAGTTAAAACTTAACTGTTCTTTAGAATGATTTGTGACTCTCCTCCTTTTCTTTTAACAGGATTAACTTTACAGGCTAATTGGGAATTCTATTACGTAGAAGGATGTTCTCTTTGAGAATCTAGATTTCTATCTCCTCTCTTCATGTCTCGGGAGGAGATATCAAACATTAAGAATTGGGATCGACTCAGGCTCACATATGATTTCATTTAAAGTATCATCATGTTAATGATTTCACCCAAAACTCTTGCTGTTGTGCCCAAGGTTGTGACTCCACAGTATTTGACATAATTAATTACTTGCCTGCATTAGAAACTAATAGAATATGATGCAGTATTTTGCAAGCACTAAAATATCAGTGGTTTCTCATTACAGTGCCCTGTATATTTATTAATATTGGATTGATTCATTCGTTTATTAAATGAACATTTAATGAGTACCAGCTACTTTCCTAGATACTAGATATATGTCTATAGCAACAAAGAAGACAGTCAATGCCCTCGTGAAGCTTACATCTAGTAGGATTGCCAAACAATAAACAGTAAACTAATTAGGGATGTGATAAATAGAGGAACAGAAATATATAAGATGGTATGATGAATAGGCAATGAGAATGACTAATTTTATGTGGGGTTAAGAAAGACCTCTCATAAAAGGGGACACGAAAGCAGATTCCTGAGGCTAAGATTGAACTAGGCATTCAGAGAGCTAGGGAACCTGCAAAGGCAGTCTAGGGAGCCTCAAGATAGAAGGGTCACTGTTCCCTATCTATTAACTGAAAATATAAAGATCCTACTATACACTACTCGTGGGAATACTGTGGTGACAGCAATAAATTTAAATACAAAATGGCCTAATGGGGTGTGGAGGGGAGGCCTAACCTGAGTTGGATATGTATAATAGGCAATGAAGGAGAAATGGAAGTCTTTTTCTCTACTTTTAGAAAGAAAAGAAAATTACCTGGGTGTACAGGCAGTCACACAAGCATTTAGAGATCTGTATCTTGCTTTCTGTAATTAGAGGCTATGTTGTGTGATGCCAGTTGTCAATGTAAGGAGATCACAGAAGGCAAAGATTTTGGCCTGGAGTTGGGAGTTGGCTTGGGCCTTGAGGTATGGACGAATTTGGATTGGCCAACAGGAGGCAGAAGAGGGTGTTTCAGGCTGAGAACTAAACAAATAAGTGCAGTAAGGTGGCGCCACCAAACATTTTTTTAAAAAGTATGCAGAAAGAGATGTTAACTAAGCTTAATGTGGTAATCATTTCATAGTATATACATGAATCAGATCATAATGTTACATGTCAGTTATATCCCAATAAAGCTGGGAGGAAAATCATTTTTTTCAAAAAAGATAACTAAACAGGACTGAACTTCAATGAGCTTGAGACCATGAAGACTCAAGCTGGAGCCAGAGTGGTATTTGAGAGAATAAAAGATAATAGATTGGTCTGATTCATAGAAGTCATTGAAAAGTTAGTGCACCTATTTTATCCTGATGTTTTAGACAAGAGGGAATAATAATGATTGTTTCTTGAACAAGAAAATCATAAAAAGAGAAATTTGGTGATATAGTTACAGGTTAATAGGGACAGGAGGGAAAATCCTGGAGGATGGGAGACTAGGTAGGAAGAGGACCTTCTTTTTTTATCCTGCCATTTCATGGTACCCGGTGATGAAAATGTGGACCATGCTCATATCATAGAAAGGGAATGAGCTGTATATGAGACTTTTTGGGGAAATGAACACTGACACTTGATGCCTAAAGAGCGATAAATCAATAGTCAATATGCCTGCTCTCCTGAGCCCCAGGGACTGGCTGACCAGTGTCATTGATGGAACTGGAGAAGTTTGCCTGGAATGTTAAGTGTCACTTTGGACATGTTAAGTTTCAGAAGACAGCAAGACACCCAGATTGTGATGTGAGCACACAAGTAGAAGTACAGAACTAGAGCTAATGTGGAAAGTCAAATTAAGAAATGCAAACAGGTGATGAGAACTGAGGACTTAGCTCTTGAGAATGAGTGCTTATGATAAGGGTATGCGTTATGGGGTCACAGTACACAAACAGCCTGAGTAGAAGGTACCAAACAGCAGTGGGATAAAAGCCAACACAAGAATTTCAGGCAGCAAAATAGGGAAAGTTCTTAGGGAAATGCCATTATCATTATCGCGATAATGATATAAGGAACCTTTTAATGTGATTACTACGGGTCCTAAGGTCTTTCAACATAAAAACACGTTCCTCCCCACAACCTTTAAAATAGCAAACGCTATTGTTATCCCTACTTTATAGATGAGAAAGCTTGGCACGGAGGGTTAAGCAATTTATCCAAGATTACACAATTTGAAGAAGTTGGAACTGAGATTCAAACACAAGCATTGTGTTTTCAAAGCCTGCATCCTTAACCTCCCACGCCATATGGTTATAATATCCACGATGGTGTTTTAATTGCATCGTTTGACTTCCATCTTATGTAAGTTTCTTGAAAAGGAGTTAATTAATTAACAGTTTAAAAAGTGGAAACTAGGAAGTCAACAGATGGCTGGACAGTGATTGGATAATCCCTTTCAGCAGACAAGAACATGGAATTCTCTAGGGTAAGGCAGAGAAAAGGAAGAATAGAGCTTCTGGTCTATTTTTTCTTTCTCCTCTCTCTCCATATACTGTTAGCTGTTGAAATGGGAAAATCGTCCACTTTAAAGAGAGTGGGGGAATTTTCTAGTGCTTTCTCTATACTGTAAATGTCTGTGTCCTTATTTTTATACCAGGAAAGATAGTTTATCTGAATTGTCAATCAAAAATTTGTATTAAAAATCATTGCTTTCTTCATTTTCGTTAATAAATGAGAGATTGCAAAAGAGTAGGGTTTCTGAAATAGCATCAACATGGGCATTACTAGAGTATATTCAGTCCGGGAGCCCAAGGTCCTGCATTTCTCTCTGGAGAGACTCAGGTCTTAGAGCAGGAGTTATGGACTGGAACCCTTCCCTCTGGAGAAGATACACAAGACTTCTTTGACACTGGGTTTAAAGAATGCTTTCCCATTGCCTGGGAGAGGACTTTGTTCCCATTTTCCATACTTTTCCGGGTTCCCCCAGCCTTTCTGACATCTCCATTGTTTAAGGAAAAGGCAGAAGAAAATAGTTCCCAGCCCTCCAGTATAAGAAGGGTAAGGCACCTGCTAGCTGCCTCATCTGTCCTGGGGAAAGCTGGAGCAGGTCTTCCTTTAGAGACTGTGAATGGATGTCATCTAATTACTCTTCTTGAAGCACAATCTTCTCAAGTGAAGTGGCTGCTTAAAAACTTTCAATATTTTCCCATTTTAACAGAGTAAAATTCTTAGCCTTATATTTAGGACCCTCCATGATTTGGGCCCATGCAGTGTATGTCCGACCTTGTTACCTGTATGCTCCCTTTTTTGGTTGGGCAAGCTGACCTATTCCATTTCTACTCCATGCCACCGCTTGCCTGTGGCTATGTTTTACCCTGATGCCTACGGGGGTGCCTCCTCCACTTTCTAATCTCTAGTATCACTGCCCCCCCCTTACGTGCTGCAGACAGTGTTCATCCAAATACTGTCTCCACTGTGAAGCCTTACTGAGCTCATCTGAACTCCCAGATGATTTTATCACCAGTTCTCATTTTATCTATATTCTAGATATTTGTGTGCATATATTATCTTCCTTATACATTCTGGGCAGAATTTGTACCTAATTTAACTCTGTATCATCCATTTCACCTACTCTTAACATCAGAGGAAGTTAAAACATAAAGGTCACTTGCAATAATATGTCTTTTTTAAAAAAACTTCTCCTTTCTCCGTGCCCTGGTAAATAAATGAAGCTAGAACAGGACCAGGTCTCCCAATTTTCAGCCCAGGACTTACCCTCCAACAGCAGTGGTTCTCCCCCTGGCTTGTGTTTTAGAATCATGGGACATCACCCATGGTGCTTTTAGAAATAATTCTGATCTGGAAGCCTCAGACTATAGAATTTAGAACCTCAGGAGTACAGCCCAGACATCAGCATTATTCAGGTCTCCCAACATGATTCTAATTGTACAACCAAGATTAGTAATAAATTCCCCACAGCATGATGGCCCTTGGACCATTCTTGCTTTGCTAGGTAATTCTGTTAATTTGAGAAACTTGTATTTTTTCACATAAAGAAAATTTTAAAGTAGAAAAGTGCTAAATGTGCGATGATAGTAGAGCACTTTTTGTTTTGCTTACAACAGTAGCTTATGTAATTGTTTAACTTTTCAGATATTTCGAAAGAAAGCAGTGGAACTTGGGGTGAAATTGTTACCTGCATTTCATACTCCATCTGGAATACCTTGGGCATTGCTGAATATAAAAAGGTAAAACTCTTCATTTTAACAACATATATTTTTTTTAAGTTGGAACATGCAATACCGTGATTTAACTGAATGGATAATTACTTGTATGATGTCAATGACTGGCAGTGGAAGCTATTAGTTTTCCAGTGCTCCTTGGCCTTACGGGGGTCCCTGTCACAAGATGGCATGACCCCACAGGGTCATCCAAGCCAAACATGATTTGAGATCTTTGTTATTTCATGGTGATAGTACATTTCGTTTCTCTATAGATACCAAGAGCATCCCTTCATCTTTAAAATTGTCCAAAGCATTTAACTTCCAAAGAGTCCATCCAGTTCCTAAGAGCACTTACTTCAGTTAGGCCTCTGGCAGAGTAATTGCAGAGCTTAGAGCCTTGGACTGATCAGATCTCCCCTGTAAGGGGTGACAAAAGGGGAGCACCTGGGGCTGCCCTGCCCACATCTGTAAAGGAGAGAAGGGAACTGCCCTGCCGACCCAGATTAGCCAGACCTGCTCATGCTTGGGTGGAGAATCTTGTTATGCTAAGTCCATGGGAATTTTGCTCTCAGAAAACCGGGATTAAACGGACTTTCTGGTACTTTCCCAAGGAGTAGTTTGAATTTTCACAATAGCTTCAACATTTTGTCAATCAACAGTTTTATCTTAAACTTCCTTCTTAACTCCTTCATCCCCATAAGTAATTCATTGCTTATGTAACTCTTTGTGGTGATGGTGATAATGATGATAACTATAGCTATTTTATCATCATGAAATATGAAGCTTTGTTTTAGGCTCTGGGCATGCATTGCGACATTCAATCCCACAATAACCCAATAAGGTCCATACTGTTGTTATCTCCATTTTACTAACGGAAACTAATAAGGAACTTGTGTTGCAAAGAAATTAAGTAACTTGCCCAACATCATACTGTCTGTTACTGGTAGAGATAAAATATGTGCTTAGACGTTTATACACACATTGATGCATAGGCACGAACGAAAGGGCTTCCTTGGTTTAGAAATGCCAAGAGGATGTACAGGGTGGTTTGGCAGGATTAATGCACACTTATTCTTAATTATTTCTTTTAGTGACTTTCCTAAAATTAATCTTAAAAATCATGAAATTAATTATTTGGTTAATAAATCAGTTAAATGCCATGCTTTGTTTTCATTTGTAGGTTAAGTATCTGTCCCTTGAAATCACCCTGTACCTGTGTATAAGTGTGTGTGTGCTCGCCTGTGTGTGTAAGTGTGTGTGTGTTTGGGGCTGGGGTATTGTAGAGCAGTGAGACAGGGAGAGAACACACAGCTAGGCCATGTACTCTATTATATATTGTGATGTCTCAGGATCCATTTATCCCTTTAGGGGTCTTAGGGTTTTCTCTGTCACCTTGAGATCATAGCATCTGCTACAGGGACTTTAAAGCAAGAGTGGGTATATGCTTGGCCTGGAGGCAGGATGGTGTTTGTTTGGAGGACCATGAGTTTTTTATTTAGCTCATATAGATCACCTATAATAACCTTCCATATCTTTGGACTTTGTATTTATAGATAGTATTCTGACCTAGAAACTAATCTCCATGAAATAAGACCTGGTTACAAAAACACTGCACATTTAACACTTTTTTTGTCCTATTTACCCTCTGAAAAAAATGACATGAGAATAATAATACATTGATTTCAATGATTATCAGGAGACCTGGTTCTAAATCCAGGTGTCTTTAGAGCAGTCATTTCAACCCTCCAGGATTATTTGTAAACGGAAGTTAGGCTACTTCGGTAGTTGTTTTGTGAACCTTTACAGGCTTATAGGCGCCTTTGAAATTCAGATGAAACATGGCTCTCTCTTCATAAAATGCACATTCCTGAGTACACATATTTTTACAAAATTTCCAAAAGCAAACAGTACCATTGGAGCCCACCTAGAACCTAAGAACCCCAAGCTTAAAATTCTGGAGTGAATGATCACTCCAACCTTCTACTCTAAGATTCTGTGGAGCTAGTTCATAATACTTCCTGGAAAGTATTGAAATTAAGTAAGTCCCAACTAAAACTTGCAGAGAGAGGTGTGCATCTACATCTTTGCAGAAGTTCAGCCAATTATTGTAGGGTGCTGATATCATTCAGTTAGTTCTAGCCTCTCTTAAGAAAAGCATAAGAAATTAGATTATTTTAAAGCCTATTTAATTTTACTTAGTGTTTATTTCTAACAGCCAAGATGATTTTCCTTCAGTTAAATCTATCCTTAGTGTAGAAAAATATGGAGACATTTTTCAGTACATAAAGAAATACTTCTAAAAACTATTAATCCTCTGTTGACTTTCATATCTATACCTCTTAGAAACTCATTAACTGGGGCATTATGCTTTTTTAATAAAACATTATTTTGAATATATAGTATCTTACATTAGATTTTTTTAATTTCGGGGATTACATTGGGATCCCTGGGTGGCGCAGCGGTTTGGCGCCTGCCTTTGGCCCAGGGCGTGATCCTGGAGACCCGGGATCGAATCCCACGTCGGGTTCCCGGTGCATGGAGCCTGCTTCTCCCTCTGCCTATGTCTCTGCCTATCTCTCTCTCTCTCTCTCTCTCTCTCTGACTATCATAAATAAATAAAAATTAAAAAAAATTTTTTCGGGGATTACAGGATAATTATATATGGTAAAAATGAATGTGCCATTTTATTTATGTATTCTCTAATATTTTCATGTCAAACAAGAGGAAATTAGGTGACCCTTTGACAGTTGATGGGAACACTTAAATTCTTCCTGGCGATCTGTATGAATTTTCTTTTTTTAATTTATTTATGATAGTCACACACAGAGAGAGAGAGAGAGAGAGAGGCAGAGACACAGGCAGAGGGAGAAGCAGGCTCCATGCACCGGGAGCCCGACATGGGATTCGATCCCGGGTCTCCAGGATCGTGCCCTGGGCCAAAGGCAGGCGCTAAACCGCTGCACCACCCAGGGATCCCTGTATGAATTTTTTGATCATACATTTTATCTATTCTCAATCCCATTTATGAAATAGCGGTAACTTACCCAAATGCAGAGAATAAGCCATGGCAAAATTAATAGTACGATTAATACACTAAAATGCCTTGTATCCCTTTGCCCAATCAAGTGTACTCATTGAATCCATTCTCCTTCCAGCTGTGAGGTTTGTTTATCATCTTAGAGAATATCCTCTAGGAGAAGAAGACAGAGTTTCATATTTATCTGCAATAACTACATTTCAGGATGTGCTGTTCCTGTCAGCTTGTACATATATGCTGTTTCCTCTGAATATCTATATTTTTACAGTATGGGCTAGAGGATAAAGGACAGCTGGCAGGGAACTTCTTTTCTAGTTTTTTAAAGACTGTCACCAGTAGAATTTTCAAAAGAGAGGAGAAAAAAATATGTCTGGCAAAAGCAGATTTTCTTAATTATCTTCTCAGAATAAGGGAGTGTCTGTGGAATGATGCCCCCAAGAAAAAAGTGCTTGAGGATGCTTTTTAGAAGAGCTACATACTCACTGTTGACTGGCTTTGAGAATTTGGGCAATAATTAAAATGGGAGAGGTATAGAATATGCTGTCTGTAATATCATAGTCGTCTTCTCTCTCAATTCTGAAAATATGGATGCTGTCCTTTGCCAACACCTATATGTTAACAAAAAAAAATGTGAACATGTTGGTGTTATCCATTCTCATCCCTCTAGTATTCAGATCATTGCCTGAAGATAATTGGTTTCTTTACCTTCTCTTTGTAAGAAATAAACATTTATTTTAGTCGCTGCTGTGATGAAGTTTCCATGCTAGGTCCTGGGAAGATTTTCCTGTTTCTCTTCACTTTATTTAAAAAGATAACAGACATGGTCTTTCCCTCAGGGTATTCAGAGCCTGGTTGGTAAAGCACAATATATATTTTATATGTTACTATATTATACACTCATGTAATTGACAAACGTAAGATTGTGCCAAGGAGAGATACTAAGTCCTCACTGAGTTGAGTTTAAAGCAAGCAGTTAGTTTGAATTGGGGAGGTTGATGCATTTGGAGCCAAAACACCAATAAGCCAAATTGGATTTCAGCATTTGTACAAACTGAGAAGAGCAGAACTTCTAAATTATTTACTCATATTCTACCTTAGGAATTCTGTCCCAAAATCTGTTCAGGAAAAAAAAAAAGTAATTATCTCTTTTGCTACATCTGTAATAATTCTTAGTTTCATAGCTGCTATATTTAAGTTGTAAAGTTAATCGGAATTGTGACTTAGTGGTAATTTGAACAGATACCTAGTGTTATTATACACAGGACCTGTTTGGACCAACATACTGGCTTCACCAGTACGATAGTAGAATGAAGATACAGGAGTTTATATCGCACCTCTGCTAAAAGGAAAGCGTTGCCTTTTCAGTAGATTAGATTTTTGGTAGAACTCAATTTCTCTAATGTGAAAAATGTCAAAATTTGATGTCTGATTTTATTATTACCGTGAACAGGAGGCCCTCTGCATTCTTTTCCTCTACCCTACAGAAGAAAAATCGCCTCTTTGGTTTGTGAAATCAGGCATTTCACCATTTCCATATTCCTAGGTGTAAGTCAAGCGTAGGTAGAGTAAACTTATTAAATTTGGGGGTTTTCTCCAGTGTGTTCTTAATTTAAAATAATATAGCTAATGTTCCCATTATTCATTTCTATCACAGGGCATGCAGTCTAGGCATTCCTAATAATTATTCTGTCTTTCTTGATAAATGAGTTACTTTTAGCTATATACTATTTTATCACTTGTTTCTCTCTTGGTGGATTTTTCTAAAAACTGACACTCGCAACACTTGCCTGGTGGTTATATTAGGTTGGTGGAATGTCTACAGTGTGCGCTTTTGTGGCGCACATCAAGGAATGTGCTGGGAAATGACTGATCTCCTTTCCAGCTCTCATTAGGCAGCAAGGTGATGAATGAGCAGAACTCTCTCACCTGTTTTTATTTCCTGCTTTGTAAAGCCTTATTTACTGACTACTCTAATTACCAACACAAATGCATACTCTATCATTAGTTACATTGCAATTTGTATTATTATTATAATTAAATTGCAAATTGCTTTACTTTAACTGAAATGGGACCTTAATTAAGAATAGTACATAGCTTAATGTTTTCTAATAGTGAAAGATTATCCTGTGTGATGCACGTGTACCATGTATATTGTAACAAAAGGCGGTAGCCCCTTTATTGCATTCTATTTTGGTGGGGTAAAGTGCTTAAATATTGATTGTAGTTGGTTTTAATAGACACAGACTATGAAAGACGGTCTAATTAGACCAAATATCTTCTAAAATATTTTCCATACATCTCCCTGTGTTTTATTTTGGACAGTTGAAATATGGATGTCCACATTATTAAATTTATAAAAGCAGAATACGGTTTCATACTTCAACATCATAAGAATAATATTTTTTAAAAAATCAAGAAACACATTTTTAGCATGAGTATGACAAACTTATATTTAAGGATTTGCTAATATTCTGAAGCAAAATAGCAATTATGCTAAAAAAGGTTCTGCAGAAGTGATACAGCCTGAGTGTAAAATCAGAGTTGTGTCTTATTCTCTTTTATTTATATGTTTTATGGATCTATTAAGAATTCAAAGAGGAGTCCAGCCAACTTTAGGAAAGAAAGAAGTTCTGGTCTTTCTAAGCATCTTAAGCTAACCTCCTCTGTGTCTTTATTTTTTCTGATTGAATGTTTTATTAAATTGGACTTCCCTCTTTTATCTATTTTAATTCTTTCGGCCATTTGTACTTTTTTGGAAATAGTAGTAACCATATCTTAAGGTTTTAATACTGACATGTACAAAGTAATTAATAGGAGACATTAGAATATTAGTACCATAGTTAAAGCTGCTATTTATTAATATTGTCGATATAGCTCTTGGTCTTGGATTATTCATTAAACTGAGTTTGTCTTCTCATAAATTAAATTAAAATAATGGCAATTATCATACTTATTCTGATGACCTCATAAAGCTTTCGTGAAAATCTAATGAATTAATTGCAAGAAGAGATTTATCATTTTAAAGTGATAAGAAATAAAGGTAAATTGAAATTATTATTAATTTATGGTCTTGTTCTCAGTTTTCATTATAAAATTATTTCATTATAAAATTATATATCATTATATATATATACACACACACACACACATATGATAATATATAGCTAAAACTAATTTGGTTTTGATGCCTCTTTAAGACAGTATGACAGCCATTCAATCTTTCTAACCCATTCTCAAGTCCCATTTTCCAGGTCAGGAAGAGAGATGGTATTGGTAGAACCAGCTGGGAGTATGGAGAGAATGTCTCCATGTAGTACATACAGGATTCTGGTAGCTCCATACTGTATTTCCTTAAGGACTTACTATTTTTTTAGATAATTTTGGAATTCGCCTGTAGGACCAAAACTCATTTTTCTAAAATTGTACTTATTGGTGAATTATCTCCTCTAGAAATAAGAACTGCTCCATCCATAAGATTTAAGAAGAGTGTGAGGCAATAAAATGCAATGTTCTTTTGACAAGTCCCACATATTAATTAGTATTCTATTAATATGGCACAAACCTTGTCTGTTTGGAAAATATGTATGTATTCTTGCTGTAAACATCCACACAGCCCTCTTTCCTAATTCTTAAGCTGCCCAACTTGTGTTGAGAGCCCAACTGCTGTGGTTACCTTCTATCAATGATTCTCAGCCTTTCCAGTGCTTGAGAATAACTAGGGCATTTAAAAGTATATATTATTGCTGCCTCCCTCTCTACCAGTCTGTTTCATTTGGCTTGGAATGAGGTCCTGGCATTTTTCAAGCCTTCCTCAGCCATTCCAATATTCCGCTGGGGTTGAGAATCACTGCTTTAAGTCTAGTATATATGTATATCCTGAGGATTCCAGCTTCATTCCTCTTCTCACTTAACTTTGAAAACACTTCTCTGTCCATTGATGGTCAATTTAACATTGAAATATAGAAATATTAGAAAATTGGTTTGAAAATATCCAGCATTAATAGAACAATAGTTCTCAAATTTTAGAGTATGTAAGAATTGCCTAGAGGGTTTCTTAAAAACACATATAGCTGGACTCCACCCACAGAGTTTCTGTGGACAGGTTTTTGGTAAAGGCTCAATAATTTGCATTCCTCATGGGATCCCAGCCAATGCAGAAGCGAATGCTTCAACCACACTTTAAGAACCATTGTAATATAAGAAATGAGCCGTCAGAGCTATTTAGATTCTTAAATCTCAGAGCTGCTCAGTGAAGCCCCCAATTCCAAACATCCTTTGGGGGGGTGGGGTGAGGAGTGTGGGGGTTTCTGTTTCTATGACTAGTTTACTTTTGTTATTACCCAACACTTTCACTTAACTCTAAGCAGTTTGTTGCTGCTTCTGAAAAGCCGCTAATTCCAGACAATTACCCAAAAAGAATTTACATGTTCCTTTTTCCCATGTACTCTTAATTTTTTTTTAAACCGATAAGACTAGAAAGCAAATGTTGGTGCATTTTAGCATAGAGGGAGGAAAAAAGGCATTTTTAATTAAGGACTTCGGGGTAACTTAGAAAGGAGAATCATTTCTGTAAAGTCATGCCATGGCTCAGGCAAAGCAACTTTATTTTAAGCAGCTGGTGACCTGCCCCTGTACCTGAGGGCGTTCCAGAGCTAAAGAGGCTGTGATCATCTTCCCAGAGGAAGGGGGCGGGGAACCTAGGCTTCTTCTGGATCATTTAATTCTCTCACCAAGCTTCATATCACTACATCTATGCCAGGCACTCAGTAGCTTGACCAAACTAAAGGCTTTTATTTATTCCAAGTGGACAATAAAGGTAGCAGTGCTTAATTTAAATGTCCTTTGTGTATATCCTCCTTTTTTGAGACTTAAGAGACAAGCAGTTCTGAACAAAGGATGCTTTGCTATTTCTTAGTCATTGTGAGGCAGTAAGAATTTGAAGAACCTAAAGGTACCTGAACTGTTCCATTTCTTCCCACTCCCCTGGCTGTAATTGAAGTTAATACCCAGGTAAATGAGATTTTCCATGTCTTTTATTCCCTGGAGGAGGAAGCAGACCACATCTGTCTTTGAACACAGGCTTTCACAGTCCTCATTACTTCTCTACACCACCCCACCCTCTTGCTTCATGAATGCCCATCTGCCACAGATCACTTCAGTTGTGCTTCTGGTAGGGAATGGGAGAAAATTGACATGTGAATGGAATAAAGCGGCTAATGTTCTATTCAACCATGGATTAGATGCTGAAATTTTTTTTTTCTGTATTTCCTTAAGGACCTACAGTTAAGGTTAAATTACAGCATATGAGTAATTAAAGTGCAGAAATTTATCAAAGGTGATGTGTAGGCAATTGAAAGACAATCTATCCCAAGAGGGCTCCTTAAATCTCTTTAAAAATGACTTGTGGTATGTGGGAAGTCTGTTAAGAGGCCTTCCTCACTTTTCAGTTTTTAGCAGATAGATCCTTAATACAAAATCCATGAGACTGGTTGTTAAATATGACCACTGCTTTCCCCACAGCATTCCCACTGTTTAAGCAGTTAACTCACCAGGGCAATTTTAAGGACAATTATAGTTATTTGAATGCAACAAACTCAGTGGCTTTCATCTCAAGTTTTTCAAAGGCGCAGAACTAGTATTTTACAGATTCGGCTTTGTTTGCTATATTCACACAATCGGTGGCAAATCAGACTTGGCAATTTGAAATGTATTCGGTGTCCAGGACTTAAATTAGGAACAAGTCAGAACACATAATTCATACAATGACTTTACAGGTCAGCAGTGGAATAATCTTTTCAAGGAGCTTGCTATCCTGGGTTTTTAATGAAGCAGCAATCAATTTTTCCTGTGATTAATCTCAAGACCAGGCTCATGTTTTTAGTGTGGGGCAAACCTTTCAAATATCTAATTAATAAAGTTTAATCTAAAAGTTTATGAAATCGTTTGATTAGATGTTTGGAAATCAGCCTAGGTATCAAAGCACTTTCTCAGCCCTTATTATTGTTAATCACTATAAATATTCAATGAACTACTTTGAATCTTTGGGAATTGGAAGATCAATATAAAGTATTTATACTACAGCCAATAGTTTTTAAAGGCTTTATAATCTCTGTGGGTACATTAACCACTCCATGTTTCCTGCTCATGCAGTAATAGTTGTAGTTGATCTGTTCTAAAAATGGGATGAACAATAATTGATTACAGTCTTTTATTAACTAGAAAAAATGATGGAGCAATAATAAGAATTAATTGTAATTTACTAATTTGGAAATTAATGTGCAGCTGGGCATGAGTACAGGCAATGCAATTTGGTGATTTAGCAATCATGACAAACTATCTTCATCTCTAAGGTAGAGAGCTGCTGGCTTTCCTTTATTTGATTTTTAGTAACAGACCTAGTTTTGGGAAGACTTTATATGAATGCTCATGTTGCCCTTTTATCCTGGAAATGTCAATTGAAGTTTAGCATTATTAATTAGATCTTACCTTCCCTCTTTGTCATGTCATGCTATAGTTTTTATGGAACATTTGTACAAAACAGTGATTACTGGTAATTGACCTGCATATGTTGAATAATCTTAAGATGCTACTGAGAGTTTAATGTACCTTGTAAATTGAGAGGCTTCCAATTAAGTCAAGTTCTTAAGATAATCACTTTCAAAACTAATCAAGTAATAGGACATTAGTAAAGCTCTTATTGACTTAATTGTGACAAATTAATAAACAGATCCAGTGCAATTACTATAATGGTCCTATCAGTGAAAACTTTTCCAAAATTTGAACATAAATCTATCCTACCCTCTGGAAGTATAATAAAAGTTACATAAACCATTTTAAAGGTGGGTATCATTCTTAATAACTGTGTGTGAGTACATCGTACAAATCCCTTGGATTTGTTGTGTTTCTTTCTTTTTAAGTATGACTACATTTATTTCAAAGGTCAGTGAATCTACTTGCTAAACTCTTAAAGCATATTTTATAAGAGATCTTCTGTATGCCATGGACAAAATGATTCAAACACATTTTTGGGTTCTCTCATCTCTGTTTTTCTATGCCTGTGACCTGGAGGTTGGTGCCCTCTCTCCTCAGACTACAGAATGTCCTGTCCCACTCTTGGTCCCAAAGAGCTGTCAGCATAGTGCCTTTTTATACCTCATAGACACTCTGCAAATGGGCTTTGGGAAATAAATGAATTATGAATTACAGATTTGCCATAATTTTTTAATATCTGACAGTGCCAATTTCTATCACTTTGCTGATTATGTTAAAGAAAATGGCAGCAGGAAGAACAAGAATATAAGTCCTGCTTTCACTACCTTAAAAACAGTATGACAAACATAAATATTTCTCAAAACACATCAAACCATGCGTTTAAGATGCTGTGTTTTACAGATAGAATTCTATTAAAAATTAACATGATCACATCTCTTCTTTGGTTTTCTCATTTGTTGAAGTGGGACTAATAAATTGTATCAATTTTATCGGGGTAATGTCTGTGACAGAACCCTGAAATTCAAAAAGCCTAGTCTTTTAGATCCAAAAGACACTGGAATTTCAGGATCCTGAAATCATCATGGCAGCTCTCCATACCGTCCATCCCTACCACCTGTGTTAAAATTAGACTTCACAAAAGAGGGGATTTTCATGTAAAGAAGTGTGCACACACGCACGCATGTATGTGTATATGTGTGTGATAGGTATACACACATCTGTGATTCTAACAAGCCTCCCATGTACTCAGTTTATAACTCATAGGCTTCCTCAAGGGAAGCATTGTAGGATCCTCATAGCAATTGTCCTCATCTGGAAAGACAAAGGGAAATAAAGTACACAATTGAACTGCCCAGCTGAAGAAGGGTTATTTTTAAACTATTGGAATAAACTAAAGTAAGGACTGCAATAAGGACTAAAATTGTGGTGATTTCATTAATTGTGAGGCATTAAAATTGTGGGTCTTGAAAATTTTATGTTAACACTGTACAAAGGCAGCACTTTTAGCCACTGATTTACATGTAATTACTGTAGCTAGCCACACAAAGGAATTTGCACCCCACTATTCTATCAGGACCATAAGCTCATGGTTTTTAAGTTTTTTTGCCCTCTTATCAGTAAAATATTTTTGAGCACTTACTCTAGAACATGCACTTTTATTTGTAAATTATATATACATATACCACTGTATTAATATGTGCTATGCATTTAAAAACACTCAAAAGTAAATTTGTAAAGGATAAGAAACAGATGAGGAAAGGAAATATTTTATTAGGAATAAATAATTTTAATCAGAGCGGTGTGTGTTTTTTTTAATTTTTTATTTTTTTTAGTGTAAGGCTTGTGATACAATAAGTAGTAGTCAAAGGTCTTATTCTGCATTACTACATATTTCAAAATTTGATTCTGATGCTGCCCAGAAAAGATTACGAAGTTGTGTTAGTGAGAGAAGAGTGGTACTGGCTGACCTTCCTAAACGTGATGTTTGTTTTAAATCCCATCCTTTGATTATGCAAAGAATATTCTTGTAATTCTATCAGAAAATGTCAGTCTTTCCTGATACCATCCTTTGTTCTTGCAAACGAATAGAAAGATAGAAAAACCTCTGGAACTCTTCCTTTAGATTTTAAAGCAGAATAGAAACTTTCATTCTCACGATACAGATATGAGTTGTAATATGATCCACTTTCATAAATATTTTTATAAATGTCCAGTTTCTAAATGATCTTTCCTTAGAGTTCTTTACAAATTCAGATTCTTTTTCCATGTTAAACTGTTACATTTTTTTTTTCAAGTTGTAGATTAAGTGTGTTGTTTTCTTCCTGTTTCTTCTCTTCCTCCTCTCTCTCCTCCTAACTTGTAGGGTAGCATACTACGGACAACCACCTGTCCCAGAAAACTTCAGCAAATAAAGACACTTTTCTTTTTCTGAAATAGCAACTCTTGACTAAATACTTTGCCTCAAGACAATGAGAAAATCTCTGTTGCAAAATATTTTCATGGTCACTGTCCATCTCTTTACAAAATACTGTAATACCACAATTACTGCGAAAGGTCTTGGGTTTTAAAATTAACTGTATCAATGACATTCTATAGCTCATAAACCACAACATATCAAAAGTCACTGACAGCTGTAGAACAAGTGAGGTCCCCTGCTGACCTCTGCTCACTGTGTAATCTCTGCAGGAACATCGTGGGAGTATCTTGTATGAAGCCTTTTACATAAGCACCAAGGGAGGGGAGCGTGAATATCTGAATATTTAATTTGATAAAGCCTTCTTTTTTTCCTTCCAGATAAAAAATTTAGGAATAGCAGCTTTGATAGTTTCTTCCTGCACTCTAATTAAGAGTCTTGCATTCTGCTTCAAAGGCTGCTGCCATAAACAATAAATATCCAAATGTCATTTACCTTTGTCAAGCCCAGACCAATGTCTTATCACTTGGCAGTTTATAATGGGCATATTGTCTCGTTATATTAAGTGGACTTTGATCCTGTTTAGATTACTCTTGAGAATATTTTTTAAATTGGTTTCAAGGGAAGTTCTAAATTACTTTTAACCAGCTCTAAATATTATAAGACTAAATAATCTTGTGGCACACTCTCTGTTATTTGTATTAATTTTCTCCACTTTAAAATGGGTCAGCTGCAGAGGCATGCCTGAAAAGATCATCAATTAGATCAAGAAATTTTCTAAGGTGAATTATTGGTTTTAATATGAAATATATCAGAAAGTGCTTGAAGACATTAATATTTAATATTGATTGGGTAAACACTAAAATGGCTGCAGGTATCCATCTATCCTGGAAGTGTGATATTTTTTTAAATGAACAGCATATTTTGTGCAAGTATGCAAAGTTTTTGCTAGATTCGAAGGGTTTCAAGTTACAGAATTGGCTAATCTGAGTTTCTGAGGCCTATGACTAAGAGTAATTATTTCATATTTATATTTGAAAATGAGATTTCAAAAACTGGAATTTGTAGAGTAAGTGTTGGCTCTATATAGAATTTATAAAGATAATAGGTTTACTTTTTGAGTTTTTCTAAAGACAGTAAAACCTAGGTCTCTTTTCAAACAAAAGGCGCTGCAAAATTTATTTATTCTTATGTTTATCCTAAAGGAAAAGGGTGTAAAAGGAAGGAGATGGGAAGCAAGAGGAATTATGAGTGTATAAGCTATAGGCAGCCAGACAGCTCATATTAATGCCTTATGTGTCTGCCATTCTCTGTAGTCTATGAAGTTCCAAATATATGTGTATTTTTAAAGTTTCATTAATTTGATTGAATCTAATCTGGCGCAGACATAAATATCCAATTCTGTAATTTGAATTCCCTTTTGAAATCATTTGGAACTATTTGAACTACATATATATATTTTTTTTTTTTTTTAATTTAAAAGCATATATATCTACTTGGTACCTGGTAGAAAGACAGAGGGAGATGTCTAGGTATTTTACTGCCCCTATAGGCTAGTATGGTGCTTCTCTGTTTGTACTCTATTGATGACGATGAAACAATTCCAAGTTGTTGTTTTTTTAAGGGATTAATTTTTTTTATTGGAGTCCAATTTGCCAACATTTAGCATAACACCCAGTGCTCATCCTGCCAAGTGCCCTCCTCAGTGCCTGTCACCCAGTCACCCCAACCCCCCGCCCACCTCCTGTTCTACTACCCCTTGTTCATTTCCCAGAGTTAGGTGTCTCTCATGTTTTGTCACCCTCACTGATATTTTCACTCATATTCTCTCCTTTTCCTTTATTCCCTTTCACTAATTTTTATATTCCCCAAATGAATGAGACCATATAGAGTTTGTCCTTCTCCGATTGACTTACTTCACTCAGCATAATACCCTCCAGTTCCATACATGTCGAAGCAAATGGGGGGGGGGGGTAATTTGTCATTTCTAATGGCTGAGTAATATTCCATTATGTACATAGACCACATCTTCTTTATCCATTCATCTTTCGATGGACACCGAGGCTCCTTCCACAGTTTGGCTATTGTGGACATTGCTGCTATAAACTTCGAGCACCTCCAGGTTATTAAAAAAGTTTTCAGTGAGTCTGGTTGAATTCTCCATACCTTCCAGAACTGAATTTCACCAGTAATTCTAGGGTTTGATATATCTACAAGAATTTTATGTTAAGCTCGCTTCCACTAAAGATAAAAAGAAATATAAGGAAATAGAATCCTTTCTAAAGAGTGAACAATGGGAAATTATATGCATAGCATCTTTGTTATCTGGATATAAAAGGTGGGATTATGGAAATCTCCCCTTCATCTTCTCTTCTAGAATAAAGAACCTGAATTCTTTCAAACCTTTTTTGATAGAACCAATTTTTCTTCCTTCCTGCCACCTTAGTGATTCTTCTTCTACTTCTGTCCTTTCTCCCCATCTTTGTGATAACATGGCCAAAATTGGAGACTGGACCCAATAAGAGTCTTAGTAGGTCTATATGAGGCTCTCTTTGAAACCCTTTTCGTGCAGGCAGGTCCAGAGTCCCCCTAGATTTTAAAAGGCAATACCCACCCCTTCATACATCACTTATACTCCTGAATGTACCCCCTGTCCTTCTTCCAGGAGCTGGTTTTGGGGCCCCTTCTCCTCCCTGGCCCCTCCATCATTTTTGTTTCTTGCCAATTCTTCATCTATAATGTTTCGCTTCAATTCTGTTCTCTATTTATTTCTGGTCCTGTCTTCCTTCTCTTCCACTCAGGCCCTTATCACTCATTTCAACCATTGCCATAACCTTTAACGGATCTTCCTACTGCCAGTTTCCCAAGACGTCTTTCAAAGTTCTGCACTGTGGAAGTGTTTTTTACATGGAAACTTTATCATCTCACTTCCTTGTGTCTTCTTCTTTCATGGTGACTCATTACCTTTAAAAAAAAAAATCAAAATTAGTCAGGCAAAAAGATGCTCTGTATTTCTGTTGTACAAAGCTGTATAATTTCTCAGTTATGTCATGGTTTCTCTTTCCTCCTTGCATTTATATTATTTCTGGCTGGAACAAGATCCCCTCTCTCCCATCCCCTTCAAGACATGGCATAGCCAGCACCACTCCCAGGAAGCTTTCCTACTTCCCCTGCATCTGCGGTCCTTCCCTGGTTGCTCATCGAGGGGCCTCCCTTATCTCAATCCTCCCAGGCTGGGAATGCTCTTGCAGGGACAAATGAGCGGCAAGTGTCCAGGTCCTTCTTTAGGGCATAGATGAAGAGGCCTCCCCAAAATGCTGAAAAACATAGTTACCTTTAGCCATCTGTAAAGGCTGTGGCTACAAGCAAGGCAAGGGTGCTAGGCACACATTTTGGTGTGATCCTGACGCCATGACACAGTTACACAAGGAGGAGCTGTTTCATTTCTGCCTTCTAGTCTTCACTGTCTGCACAAAGGTAGGCGTAGGTCTATATGAGTGAATCAACATCTGAGGCTCTCTTTCAAACCCTTTACATGCAAGCACATCCAAAGTCCTCCTAGACTTTAAAAGGCAGTAGCCACCCTTTAATCCAGATCTCCAGCCCAGCCCTCACTACAGAATTTAATCCCAATATCCTACTGAGTGCCAGATAGCTCCTCAACTTCATTTGTCAAAAGTCATGTGCAGTATTTTAATCCCCAATTGAGTTTCCCTTCCAGACCTTTTGTTATACCAGTAACCTCAATTCAAACATCCTGAGGTCTTTAAATACTTCTCCCTGACAGCTAGTCTGTCATCAGATCCTATCTATTTCATCTCCATAGTATTTTTGACACCTCTCACAGCCAAGCTTCTTTCCCATTCTCATTTATCACCCAGTCCTAGATCCCCCTTTGGTTCTGTTCTGAGCTAGAACAGTAGCTTTGGAAATAGTCTCCCTGCTGCCAATTTCTCTCCCCTCCAATTCCACTGTATTTATATAGATATATAGTTGTGAGATATATAGAGAGAGTTATCTCAAAACATATCATCCTTCTGCTCTCCACACATTCTCCCTTTAGTCTAGAATCTTTTTTTTTTTTTTAAGATTTCATTTATTTATTTTTGAGAAAGAGAATGGTGGGGGGGGCGGGTCAGAGAGAAAAGCAGACTCCCTACTGAGCAGGCCTGATGTGGGACTCGATCCCAGGACTCTGGGATCATGACCTGAGCCGAAGGCAGACACTTAACTGCCTGAGTCACCCAGGTACCCCAGTCTCAAATCTTTAATAGCTTTACCAAAGCTCTAGTGGTTTTCTTCAAATTGGCACTGTGCATTCAAACCCCCGTGTTCAGGTATATAGAGCCCCTTGGCCTAGGCAGACCCTTTAACTGCCAAAAAATACCTGCTACTTTTGAAGGTCGAATTATACTACTTATTCTCAAAGATTTCTTCAATCTCTTTCACTCTACCTTGTTCCTTCCCCACCCTGGACAAGTTTAATCATCTTCCTTTCCTTGTTCTTCTGGCACTTTGTTTACCTACAGATAAGACCTATTCCATTAAGTTGTGGGATTTCAAAAAGTTCTGTGTAACTGAGTGTTGAATCCATGGAGATAAAAACTTCTGGGTGAATTAAAAAGTAATATGATCAGGGCACCTGGGTGGCTCCATTGGCTAAACATCTGCCTTCAGCTCAGGTCATGATCACAGGGTCCTGGGATCGACCCCCCCTGAATCGGGCTTACTGCTCAGCAGGGAGTCTGCTTCTCCCTCTGCCTCTGCCCTTTCCCCTGCTTGCACGCGCGCTCTCTCTCGCTCTCTCTCTCTCTCAAATGAATAAAGAAAATCTTTTTTTTTAAAGTATATCAATTATTTTTCCCCTACAACAAAAAAACTGTGCATTGCAGTATAACTGGAAAAAGTACTTTGTTGGTAAATCTCTATTCTGTAAATATGTGTTAATTATTTAGTGAAAATAATGTGTCTTTTTATAAATCGGTATTTCACTGTTTGCTTTCTTTTCTGTTTTACATAGCTAGATAAGAGACTAAGGCTTCCCCATAACCTAAACCTTAAAATCTGATGGTCCAAGTCCTGTGATTTGTCTAAATACTGTCTAGAGTCTCTTATTCTGGCATGATAAGAAAACAAGACTTATAAACATATGAATCGTAAGAAAGATTTAAATTACATTTTGATACTCTAAGGGATGGAAGAGGATGTTCTGTTCAGGTAGGCTGATTTTCAAAGTAGAGATAGCATTTGGGGAAACATTCTTCATAATTTTCTCATATGAAAGCATTGTAATTAGAGGATGAGGGGGAAAGTAAGTCCGATTAAGAGTGTATACACATGATCTTTATAGTCCAGTATGTCTGGAATGTTGAAAGTGGACTATCACAGTGCCATGTGGCAAATCTTAATGTGCCATTAATCCCTGACCTGCTGCCCAGACAGTGGCCCAGCAGGGCAGTGCTCTTCTCTTTGCCTTTTAAAATCTAGGTAAATACCTTTGTGTGAAGATTTTTAAAGATTCAGGATTATGGTTCTAACACTTGGGGAACTCTATCCAATCATAATCTATTTTCCTTAGCATTTTGATAAGCAGTTTCAAGGGTTAATGACAGGGTGAAAAAAGTTTCAGTAATTCTTTGGCAAGACAAAAAAGCAGCATGCTCAGGTATAGAGCAAGCATAGGATGGTATAATCAGTGGAAAGACCATGTAGTCCAAGATACATTCTTGCAATTATTACCTGAGGTCCAGTTTTACATTTTATGTCTATAACTGTAGTTGCTACAGTTATATTAAACTGAGATGAGCCCTGGCACAGAGAAGCTATTCAGGGAAAGTAGTTGGTTAGTTGGTAAGCTAGACCAGTGCTCTGATTAGGAGAAGCTGAGGAAACCAGCTCATTTATTAAAGGAACCTGTTCATTTAGTCAGCAAACATCAGATAGCCACCGTCCTCCTAAACACCTCCCTGTGCCAGGGGCAAAGGATAAACTGGTAAAAAACAAATCAACAAATACTTTACTCTCGTGGAATTTATAGTCTACGGGAGCAGACATTAATTAATCACAAAAATATACCAATATACCAAATTGCAGGGGAGTCACAGAAAACTCTCCTGAAAAAGTGATTTCAGACTGAGACCAAGCAGATGTATAGATGAGATCTAGGTAAAGAGAGAGTGGTCCATCCAGGCAGTAGGGCATATGGGAAATTCTGTGTCCAAAAAGAGAAGGGTGAGGGTAAGGCAAAAATGCATATTTGAATGTCAAGACTAGTTGGCTTTTCTCATTAAAAAAAATATGTTCTAGGAATCATTTAAAAATGTTTAAGAATTATTAATATACAGTTGACCCTTGAACAACACAGATTAGAATTGTGCAAGTCCACTTCTATGTAGACTTTTTTTGATAAATACAGTACTGTAAGTATGTTTTCTCTGATTTTCTTTATAATGTTTTCTCTAGCTTTGCTTTATTGTAAGAATACAGTATATAATACAAAAATATACAAAATATGTGTTAACCAATTCTTTATGTTATCAGTAAGGCTTCCAGTCAGCAGTTTAAGTTTTTGAGGAGTCAAAAGTTATACGAGGATTTTCAACTGACAGGAGGTTGGCATGCCTAACCACCATGTTGCTCAAGGGTCAGCTATATAATAAAGAAAAACCATAAGTCAATATCACAATATCATGATATTTTTGGAGTGTGACCTTTTTTTTTTCTTTTGACCAAAGCTTTGTAAACACATGAAACAGCTATAGGGTTAAAATGAAATTAATCAAATTCTTCACTCTTGAACTAAAGATAAAACTTTCTTCAATGAAGTTATCAAGGAGGAAATATGCGGGGAAAGAATCAATAATTACCAGAAAGCTGTATTGCAAGGGTCTCTCTAAACTATGTCACTTTCACAAGTCTGATAAGTTTGATATTCCAACATTGCTTAAATTTCTATTGAATATGTTAAATGAAGAGCTAGAAAATCAAGCACTTTTTCTAGTCTCCTTTTTCACTCCAATACGTATTTTCAATATCTAGAAAAATTTTGGTTTTCTAAGGATTTAAAAGTGTATAGCAATGAATACTACAGGTGTATTTCTCTATAAGGACAAATTTTCTTATAATTTTAATGAATACATTTTAGTAAATATTATTTTAAACACGTTTTAGTTTTTTCTGATTATAGAATTTTAATCTAGTGTAAAGACTTAATTCTCAGTTTTAAAGAGACACCAATGAAATACACTTTTGTGCCATTTTTCACTTTCATTGAGTTTATTGAGGTATAATTTACATGCAAAAATACATCAATTTTCAAGTTAAATTTCAGCAAATTTTGACAAACATAGACCATTTAACCATAGACCTATTATTTTAGCAGTGGTTAAATAATCAAGATCTACAACATTTCATCACTCACAAAACTTCCATGTGACCCTTGCAATCATTCACCCCCCTTCATCTGACCCCAGGCAATCACTGATATGTTGCTGTCACTATAAGTGAGTTTGGCCCTTCCTAGAATTTTATTCAAAGGGAATCATACAGTATGTGGTTTTATCTGACTGGTTTCTTTTGTACAGCATGGTGCTTGAGGCTCATTAATCTTATCCTGTGTATAATAGTTCATTCTTTTAAAAAATATTTATTTATTTATTCATAAGAGAGAGAGAGAGAGTGGCAGAGACATAGGCAGAGGGAGAAGCAGGCTCCATGCAGGGACCCTGATGCAGGACTCGATCCCAGGACTCCAGGATCACCACCTGAGCCAAAGGCAGATGTTCAACTGCTGAGCCACCCAGGCATCCCTAGTTTATTCTTTTTATTGCTGAGTAGTATTTCATCATATGGATGTACCATCACTTTTCCATTCTCTTGTTTATGAACATTTGTGTTATTTTCGATTTTTGGTGATCATGAATAAAGCTGCTTATGAAAGTTCATGTTCAAGTCTTTCTGTGAACATCTTATGTATTCCTTTCTCTTAGATTAATACTTAGAGGTAGAATTTTTGAAACTCACCAACTTTTTTCCTATCTTTTCAAAGATGTTTTATTTATTTTTTTTTTTAAAGATTTTTTTTTTATTGGTGTTCAATTTACTAACATACAGAGTAACACCCAGTGCCCGTCACCCATTCACTCCCACCCCCCGCCCTCTTCCCCTTCTACCACCCCTAGTTCGTTTCCCAGAGTTAGCAGTCTTTACGTTCTGTCTCCCTTTCTGATATTTCCCACACATTTCTTCTCCCTTCCCTTCAATTCCCTTTCACTATTATTTATATTCCCCAAATGAATGAGAACATATAATGTTTGTCCTTCTCCGACTGACTTACTTCACTCAGCATAATACCCTCCAGTTCCATCCACGTTGAAGCAAATGGTGGGTATTTGTCATTTCTAATGGCTGAGGAATATTCCATTTTATACATAGACCACAGCTTCTTTATCCATTCATCTTTTGATGGACACCGAGGCTCCTTCCACAGTTTGGCTATTGTGGACATTGCTGCTAGAAACATCGGGGTGCAGGTGTCCCGGCGTTTCATTGCATCTGTATCTTTGGGGTAAATCCCCAACAGTGCAATTGCTGGGTCGTAGGGCAGGTCTATTTTTAACTCTTTGAGGAACCTCCACACAGTTTTCCAGAGTGGCTGCACCAGTTCACATTCCCACCAACAGTGTAAGAGGGTTCCCTTTTCTCCGCATCCTCTCCAACATTTGTTGTTTCCTGCCTTGTTAATTTTCCCCATTCTCACTGGTGTGAGGTGGTATCTCATTGTAGTTTTGATTTGTATTTCCCTGATGGCAAGTGATGCAGAGCATTTTCTCATATGCATGTTGGCCATGTCTATGTCTTCCTCTGTGAGATTTCTGTTCATGTCTTTTGCCCATTTCATGATTGGATTGTTTGTTTCTTTGGTGTTGAGTTTAAGAAGTTCTTTATAGATCTTGGAAACTAGCCCTTTATCTGATATGTCATTTGCAAATATCTTCTCCCATTCTGTAGGTTGTCTTTGAGTTTTGTTGACTGTATCTTTTGCTGTGCAAAAGCTTCTTATCTTGATGAAGTCCCAATAGTTCATTTTTGCTTTTGTTTCTTTTGCCTTCGTGGATGTATCTTGCAAGAAGTTACTATGGCCGAGTTCAAAAAGGGTGTTGCCTGTGTTCTTCTCTAGGATTTTGATGGAATCTTGTCTCACATTTAGATCTTTCATCCATTTTGAGTTTATCTTTGTGTATGGTGAAAGAGAGTGGTCTAGTTTCATTCTTCTGCATGTGGATGTCCAATTTTCCCAGCACCATTTATTGAAGAGACTGTCTTTCTTCCAATGGATAGTCTTTCCTCCTTTATCGAATATTAGTTGACCATAAAGTTCAGGGTCCACTTCTGGATTCTCTATTCTGTTCCACTGATCTATGTGTCTGTTTTTGTGCCAGTACCACACTGTCTTGATGACCACAGCTTTGTAGTACAACCTGAAATCTGGCATTGTGATGCCCCCAGCTATGGTTTTCTTTTTTAAAATTCCCCTGGCTATTCGGGGTCTTTTCTGATTCCACACAAATCTTAAAATAATTTGTTCTAACTCTCTGAAGAAAGTCCATGGTATTTTGATAGGGATTGCATTAAACGTGTATATTGCCCTGGGTAACATTGACATTTTCACAATATTAATTCTGCCAATCCATGAGCATGGAATATTTTTCCATCTCTTTGTGTCTTCCTCAATTTCTTTCAGAAGTGTTCTATAGTTTTGAGGGTATAGATCCTTTACATCTTTGGTGAGGTTTATTCCTAGGTATCTTATGCTTTTGGGTGCAATTGTAAATGGGATTGACTCCTTAATTTCTCTTTCTTCAGTCTCATTGTTAGTGTATAGAAATGCCACTGACTTCTGGACATTGATTTTGTATCCTGCCACGCTACCGAATTGCTGTATGAGTTCTAGCAATCTTGGGGTGGAGACTTTTGGGTTTTCTATGTAGAGTATCATGTCATCGGCGAAGAGGGAGAGTTTGACTTCTTCTTTGCCAATTTGAATGCCTTTAATGTCTTTTTGTTGTCTGATTGCTGAGGCTAGGACTTCCAGTACTATGTTGAATAGCAGTGGTGAGAGTGGACATCCCTGTCTTGTTCCTGATCTTAGGGGAAAGGCTCCCAGTGCTTCCCCATTGAGAATGATATTTGCTGTGGGCTTTTCATAGATGGCTTTTAAGATGTCGAGGAATGTTCCCTCTATCCCTACACTCTGAAGAGTTTTGATCAGGAATGGATGCTGTATTTTGTCAGATGCTTTCTCTGCATCCAATGAGAGGATCATATGGTTCTTGGTTTTTCTCTTGCTGATATGATGAATCACATTGATTGTTTTACGGGTGTTGAACCAGCCTTGTGTCCCAGGGATAAATCCTACTTGGTCATGGTGAATAATTTTCTTAATGTACTGTTGGATCCTATTGGCCAGTATCTTGTTGAGAATTTTTGCATCCATGTTCATCAGGGATATTGGTCTGTAATTCTCCTTTTTGGCGGGGTCTTTGTCTGGCTTTGGAATTAAGGTGATGCTGGCTTCATAGAACGAATTTGGAAGTACTCCATCTCTTTCTATCTTTCCAAACAGCTTTAGGAGAATAGGTATGATTTCTTCTTTAAACGTTTGATAAAATTCTCCTGGGAAGCCATCTGGCCCTGGACTCTTGTGTCTTGGGAGGTTTTTGATGACTGCTTCAACTTCCTCCCTGGTTATTGGCCTGTTCAGGTTTTCTATTTCTTCCTGTTCCAGTTTTGGTAGTTTGTGGCTTTCCAGGAATGCGTCCATTTCTTCTAGATTGCCTAATTTATTGGCGTATAGCTGTTCATAATATGTTTTTAAAATCGTTTGTATTTCCTTGGTGTTGGTAGTGATCTCTCCTTTCTCATTCATGATTTTATTAATTTGAGTCTTCTCTCTCTTCTTTTTAATAAGGCTGGCTAATGGTTTATCTATCTTATTAATTCTTTCAAAGAACCAACTCCTGGTTCTGTTGATCTGTTCCACAGTTCTTCTGGTCTCGATTTCGTTGAGTTCTGCTCGAATCTTTATTAACTCCCTTCTTCTCTTGGGTGTAGGATCTATTTGCTGTTTTTTCTCTAGCTCCTTTATGTGTAAGGTTAGCTTTTGTATTTGAGTTCTTTCCAGTTTTTGAATGGATGCTTGTATTGCGATGTATTTCCCCCTTAGGACTGCTTTTGCTGCATCCCAAAGATTTTGAACGGTTGTATCTTCATTCTCATTAGTTTCCATGAATCTTTTTAATTCTTCCTTAATTTCCTGGTTGACCCTTTTATCTTTTAGCAGGATGGTCCTTAACCTCCATGTGTTTGAGGTCCTTCCAAACTTCTTGTTGTGATTTAGTTCTAATTTCAAGGCATTATGGTCCGAGAATATGCAGGGGACAATCCCAATCTTTTGGTATCGGTTCAGACCCGATTTGTGACCCAATATGTGGTCTATTCTGGAGAAAGTTCCATGTGCGCTTGAGAAGAATGTGTATTCAGTTGAGTTTGGATGTAAAGTTCTGTAGATATCTGTGAAATCCATCTGGTCCAGTGTATCATTTAAAGCTCTCGTTTCTTTGGAGATGTTTTGCTTAGAAGACCTATCGAGTATAGAAAGAGCTAGATTGAAGTCACCAAGTATAAGTGTATTATTATCTAAGTATTTCTTCACTTTGGTTAATAATTGATTTATATATTTGGCAGCTCCCACATTCGGAGCATGTATATTGAGGATTGTTAAGTCCTCTTGTTGAATAGATCCTTTAAGTATGATATAGTGTCCCTCTTCATCTCTCACTACAGTCTTTGGGGTAAATTTTAGTTTATCTGATATAAGGATGGCTACCCCTGCTTTCTTTTGAGGACCATTCGAATGGTAAATGGTTCTCCAACCTTTTATTTTCAGGCTGTAGGTGTCCTTCTGTCTAAAATGAGTCTCTTGTAGACAGCAAATAGATGGGTCCTGCTTTTTTATCCAGTCTGAAACCCTGCGCCTTTTGATGGGGTCATTAAGCCCGTTCACGTTCAGAGTTACTATTGAGAGATATGAGTTTAGTGTCATCATGATATCTATTCAGTCTTTGTTTTCGTGGACTGTTCCACTGAACTTCTTCTTAAAGGGGAATTTTAAGAGGCCCCCTTAAAATTTCTTGCAGAGCTGGTTTGGAGGTCACATATTCTTTCAGTTGCTGCCTGTCTTGGAAGCTCTTTATCTCTCCTTCCATTTTGAATGAGAGCCTTGCTGGATAAAGTATTCTTGGTTGCATGTTCTTCTCATTTAGGACCCTGAATATATCCTGCCAGCCCTTTCTGGCCTGCCAGGTCTCTGTGGAGAGGTCTGCTGTTACCCTAATACTCCTCCCCATAAAAGTCAGGGATTTCTTGTCTCTTGCTGCTTTAAGGATCTTCTCTTTATCTTTGGAATTTGCAAGCTTCACAATTAAATGTCGAGGTGTTGAACGGTTTTTATTGATTTTAGGGGGGGATCTCTCTATTTCCTGGATCTGAATGCCTGTTTCCCTTCCCAGATTAGGAAAGTTTTCAGCTAGAATTTGTTCAAATACATATTCTGGCCCTCTGTCCCTTTCGGCGCCCTCGGGAACCCCAATTAAACGTAGGTTTTTCTTCCTCAGGCTGTCGTTTATTTCCCTTAATCTATCTTCATGGTCTTTTAATTGTTTGTCTCTTTTTTCCTCAGTTTCCCTCTTTGCTATCAACTTGTCTTCTAGGTCACTCACTCGTTCTTCCACCTCGTTAACCCTCGTCGTTAGGACTTCTAGTTTGGATTGCATCTCATTCAATTGATTTTTAATTTCTGCCTGATTAGCTCTAAATTCTGCAGTCATGAAGTCTCTTGAGTCCTTTATACTTTTTTCTAGAGCCACCAGTAGCTGTATAATAGTGCTTCTGAATTGGCTTCCTGACATTGAATTGTAATCCAGATTTTGTAACTCTGTGGGAGAGAGGACTGTTTATGTTTCTTTCTTTTGAGGTGAGGTTTTCCTTCTAGTCATTTTGCTCAGTGCAGAGTGGCCAAAAGCAAGTTGTATTGGGAAAAAGAGAAAAAGAGAGGAGAGAAAGAAGGAAAGAAAAGAGAAAGAGAAAAAAAAAGGGAAGAAAAAGAAAAAAAAACGAAAAAAAAAAGAAAAAGAGAAAGAAAAAGAAAGGAGAAAAAAAGGGGGTGGGGGAAGGAAACAAATCAAAAAGCAAAACAAAACAAAAACAAAAACAAACAAAAAAAGAACCACCGGGGAGTATCTTCTGATTCTGTGTAGTTTAAGTCCCTTGGCTTCTCCTGGAAGTTGTCCGTCTAGCTGGTGTTCTGGGGGAGGGGCCTGTTGTGCTGATTTTCAGGTGTTAGCAGTTGGAGCTGCTGTGCCCCTGCCTGGTGCAGGGCTCGGTGGGGGTTGTTTACCCCGTGAGGCCGCAGGAGGAACAGCCCCAGTGGCGGGGCAGCTCTGGAAACCTGGATTCAGCTCCGGCAGGAACTCCGTCTGCAGGGCCTGGAGGCTCCGGGGCGGGGCCGCTGATCTGCTCAGCTGGGGCAGGAGCGTCCTCGCTGTCCTGGGCCCTCCCGGCCTCTGCCTGTCCCGGGGGAGGCGGATCCTGGGCTGTGTCCGGGCGCCCTGTGCTCGGGGCCTGCGCTGGTGGATTCGCGCTCCCGGGCCGCGCAACCCCCTCCGCGGAGCTGCCGCCCGAGCCCCTCCGAGCTGCTCCTGGAACCGCGCAGCCCCCTCCGCGGAGCCGCCGCCCGAGCCCCTCCGAGCTGCTCCTGGAACCGCGCAGCCCCCTCCGCACGGAGCCTCTTCCTCTGCCCGAGCCCGGCCGAGCTGCTCCCGGGGCCGCGCAGCCCCCTCCGCGGAGCCGCCGCCCGAGCCCCTTCAGCTGCTCCGGGTCCCGCAGTGCGCGCTGCAGCCCTTAGGGAGCTCGGCGCACTCTCCTGGGCGCGCAGTTGCTGTTACTGTCCCCGGGAGCTCGAGGGCATCCCCGCCCTCCTGGGTCCTGCTCCACCTCCCCGCGAGCCCCTTTCCGCCCGGGAAGGTCGGTGCAGCTCCTGCTCCTCCGGGACGGGGCTCTCCTGTCCTGGGGACACTCGCCCCGGCCTCAGCCCGGCTCCTCGCGGGGCCCCTCCCCCTTGGAGGCCTTTGTTCCTTTATTTCTTTTTCCCCGTCTTCCTACCTTGATAGATGCGCGAACTCTTCTCACTGTAGCATTCCAGCTGTTCTCTCTTTAAATCTCAGGCCGAATTCATAGATTTTCAGGATAATTTGAAGGTTTTCTAGGTAGTTTGGTGGAGACAGGTGATTTGGGGACCCTACTCTTCCGCCATCTTGCTCCTCCCCCCTCAAAGATGTTTTATACAGCCTCAGAAGGTAAAGTATCTAACATGTCTTTTTTTTTTTTTTTTTTCCTAACATGTCTTTGTTTTGTATTTTGTTTTGTCTTGTTGCTGTTCAGGGTAAAAAAGATAATATCCCCTTCTGGAGCAATAGTTGGGCAACTTTGTCAGCAGTTCCTTTAAAAGATTAAGGTTTCCTCAACTATAATGCAAACCAGCTACCTGTGCAGTGTCTACATAGGCCACTGTACCTCACCCCTGTGTGATATCAGGAAAAGGAGAACTGATGCAAATACGGAGCTGATGTTGCCTGCTGTCCTCTTTTTCTCCTTTTCTGTATTATTACAGAATTTTCTCTTTAATTTTAATCTAGTTAACATGAAGTGTTATATTAGATTCAGGTGTGCATACAACACAGTGTTACATATATATCTATATATTTTATGTATTTAGATATGCATATAGATTTACTCTAGGGATTATAGTCTACTTAGAATTTATATTGCATTTCAGATAAAATACAGGAACTTTTCAAAAGTATCATTCCTTTGACCTCCCTATCCTTTGGAAAAGAAAAAATTCAGATATATAGGCAAACAGCTAAATAGACAGACATAGACAGGCTTTATATTTACCCCCATAGTTTGCCATTTCCAGTGCCCTTAATTCTTTCCTCTAGATCTGAGTTTCCACCCACAGTCATTCCCTTCAACCTGAGTAGATTCTTCTAGTATTTCTTTTACTGCAGGTCTTCTGACAGCAACTGAAGTCAGTTTTTTGCTCATCCAAAAATATATTTCCCTTTCATCTTTGGAGGAAGGTTTAATCAGATGTGGAATTTTTAATTTTCAGATTTTTTATCAGCATTTTGAATATGTAATTCCTGTAAATTGTGGCCTTGATTGTTTCTGTAGGAAGTCAGCCATTGTGTTATCATTGTTTCCTTGCATGTAATTTGCTGTTTATATCCTGCCTGCTTTCAAAATTTTCTTTGTCTTTGGCTAACAGAAGTTTCACTCTGATGTACCTAGTGAGGAATAGTTTTCCTTGTATTTATCCCCCTTGGGTTAACTGAGTTTTTAAGACTAGTACCTTCCTATTTTTTTCACAAAATGTGGGAAGTTTTCAGCTATTATTTGTTCAGATTTTTTTCTGCCTCTTTCTCCTTCTCTCTTTCTAGGACTACGTTACATTATTTTTGACTTCCAAATGTTACTCTACTGGTCTCCAAAGCTCTGTTCTTTTATATTCAGTCCATTTTTGCTCTGTTCTTCAGATATGATCATTTTATTGGTATCTTCAAGTGTGCTGTTCCTTCAGCCCATTTCTTTGGCAAGTTTCCCTTTAATTTTTTGAATGTATTTGAATAGTTGCTTTGAAGACATTGCTAAATCCAGCATCTAGACCCACTTAGAGTCAGTTTCTTTTAACTGCCCTTCCTGAGTAAGGGTCACATTTTCCTGTTTCTTTGCATATCTAGTAATTTTTTACTAAAAACTGGATACTGTGGATATGTTTAGCAACCTTGATGTGTTATGTTCTGAAAATTATTTTGTTGTTGCTTAGCAAGCTATGAGCTCTCTTAATTCAAACCATAAACTGTCTCCCCTGCAGTGTGCAACAACTGAGATTTCTGTTCAGTTTTTCAGTTTCCAGCTGTTGCTGGCTTTTTAATCTGGCCTTCTGGGGACCTTCCCTATACCTGTGCAATTTAGCATTCAGTCAAGGCAAAGTTTATGGTAAACCATCATCGGGCTCTGTTCTCCAACATGAAATCATTTAGGTTTTTGCTTTCTGCCTCATGAGTTAGGCGTGGATATAGGACTACCTGAATCAGAAAAAGCAGTACACCCACAGGGTTCTTCTGGTTTCTGCCAGCTGGTTTCCTGGTGATCCACCAGAACCTTATTTAGTGATCCTCCAGGATTTGGACAGAGCTTATACCCAGATTTTTGGTCCTTACCCCTCTATGGCTCAGAAGTTTCCAGGACCTCTCCCACTCCTCCCACTCCATCTCCCTCCCCTCACTAAATTGTCAGCTGCTCTGCCAATCTTTAACTCTGTCTGAAGTAAGCCTGCAATTTTGTGAGATCAGAAAAAACGGAGACTAACTCAAATCTAACCCATTGCAACTGCTGCCTTTCAGGGCTTAACACTGCTTAATTTGTGCATGCTCTTGGTCACTCTCTGGTGCCTTTAAAACACTTGCATTAAATATACAGATCACAGAGAAGTGGGGAGCAGTCAGATTTTATAAGTGTAACTTATTGGAGTGCTTGCCAACCAAGACCCTTCATCATTACTGGAAGCCACAAATCCCTCCACTTCTACAAAAATATTATAAAGAATTATTCATGTTATTAAGCACTTTCTTACAATATGATTTTTAATGGCTGCATACTATTGGATCTTCTAAGTGGGCATAAGTTTTCAACCTTTCTCTTATTAGAGAGCCAAGTAATGGGATGCCTAGGTGGCTCAGCGGTTGAACATCTACTTCAGCTCAGGGCATCTACCTCCAGGATCCAGGATCGAGTCCCACATCGGGCTCCTTGCGGGGAGCCTGCTTCTCCCTCTGCTTCTGTCTCTGCCTCTCTCTCTGTATCTCTCATAAATAAATATTTTAAAAAAAGAGAGAGAGAGAGAGAGCCAAGTACTTTTTATAGTCTTAGACTAGTATATATAGGACTTGAATGCACAAGCCAGGTATTTACTTGGGGATGTAAATATTTATACTTGGGGATAAACTTATAATTACTTCTTTAGGATGAATTTCTGGAATTGGAATTTTTAAATTACCTTATGTGACTATTATTAATATTTTTGATCCATTTTGCCAAACTTCCCTACAGAATGCTTGTACTAGCTGTCAGTGCTACCTGTAAAATGAGATTACTTACTTCCCTTCAAGTCACGTAACTTTTCTTTTTGCTTCTTAAAAGAGTTATCTGGTTTTTATAAAGCAGAAAGAGGTTATTTCTGATTTATCCTTTTGTCTCCATATACTGTGCTTATATTAGCAAAAGTCAGAATTGTAGTATGGTTACATAATCAAAAAAGTAGAATGAGTAGGAGCTTTCATTTATTTAATTTAATTATTGGGCTTTTATTTTATTAGCAAGAATACAAAGAAAACTTTTAAATTCTACTTTAGGAAACTAATTTTGTTAGATCACATTTTAGAATGAGTTTTTGTTCCCTCCCTCCTCTTTTTTTAAAAACTGCTTTATTAAGATATAATTCACATACCATACCATTTACCCACTTACAGTGTAAAACTCAGTGGTTTTAGTGTATTCACAGAGTTGTGCAACCATCACCACACTGATTTCCCTTCCTTTTGAATAATAAGATGAGGGGAGAATCCTGGCAATTCTGTGCATGTGGAGGGTGAGTCATGGTAAAAAAAAAAGGGGGGGGAGGTTCCTAGGCAAATGTCAAAATGAAGCTTATTTAGGCAGTTGTTATTTCTTCTTTGTTTTTGCTTTTGGATAGAGGTGAAAGGCACTAATACAAATAAGATGACAACACCACCACAATTTAAAAATAAATACTGTAAACTTTCCATATTAGATAAAAGCTATAATATTTCTCTTATGCTGGCAGTACTGTAGCCAAAAGAGCTCTGTAAAAAGTAATGGTTCTTCACATTTTGAGGTTAGTTGGTGAAACTTGAGCAGTAGACAGTAGATGATTTGAAGAAATTATTAATTTCCTTTGGCATCAAAGGATATTATGGTCATATAAGAAAATGTCTCTACTTTTTAGAGATGAATGCTGAAATATTTCATAGCTTAATGTCTATGATTTTATTATAATAATTCCCCAAAAGAATACTAATATGCTTACAAATAGAGAGGTGAAGTAAATATGGCGATATAAATATTAATAGTAGTTAAATCTAGGTGGTGAATATATGAGTAAATCTAGATGCTTACTGAACTTTTGCTGTATCTTACATGTTTTAATTTTTCTATTAGAAATAAGGTTTTAAAAGATGAGTCTGAACATTCTATTTTTTTTTAATTTTTTATTTTATTTATGATAGTCACACAGAGAGAGAGAGAGAGAGAGGCAGAGACATAGGCAGAGGGAGAAGCAGGCTCCATGCACCGGGAGCCTGACGTGGGATTCGATCCCGGGTCTCCAGGATCGCACCCTGGGCCAAAGGCAGGCGCTAAACTGCTGCGCCACCCGGGGGTCCCGAGTCTGAACATTCTAGACCTGAAATAAGAATATAGTTTTAACACTGTTTAGTCTGCTATTTATGTAAAAAGAGTTTATTTGATATTTATTCATATTTGTAGTATACATAAAAAATTATCTTTGGAATGAGAATAAACAAATGATAATGGTTATCTGTGAAAAAGAAAGAATAGGAAAAGAAAGGATAGGACAGGAATTGGAGTAAAACTTGATTTTTATGCTTTTTAATATTTTGAGATATTTTATGTACAATAAAAATATATATGTTGAGAGAGAGAAAATATGGCCTTTAAGAATTGGATCCTTGGGGATCCCTGGGTGGCGCAGCGGTTTAGCGCCTGCCTTTGGCCCAGGGCGCGATCCTGGAGACCCGGGATCAAATCCCACGTCGGGCTTCCGGTGCATGGAGCCTGCTTCTCCCTCTGCCTGTGTCTCTTCCTCTCTCTCTCTTTCTCTCTCTCTCTCTCTCTCTCTGACTATCATAAATAAATAAAAATATTTAAAAAAAATTGGATCCTTAAAAAGTAGAAATTTTTTTTATGTTCAGAAGACTCTGATTTTGATAAAGTGTTGGGCTTGTGGCTCTAGTAACTACTACTGACCTGGACATTTAGAGTTCATTGTTGGGGCATTAAAAAACAGAACTTGTTTTAGTTACAACATATCAGAATTATTTTTCTTTTTATCCCTTTGTATCATGTTTGCCCTGGGGATTTTTATCTTAAAGAAAAAAGTATATTTTGAATTTATTCTGTATATATTATTCTTTTAAAAAATATGTTGTTTCAAATAAGACTGGTAATATCTCAGGTGCACTGCTAATAAATTCTTTTTGCTCTCCTAGCCTCCTAGAATCCAGAAATTAGTTAACCCCTAACATATATAGGAGCATGAAAAATAACGTGATATAGTATATGAAATGAGTGACCCATACACTATAAAAATAATCAGACCTAATATGGAATTATCCTGTCTCTGTCCCTAAACTGAAAACCTTAGGCAAGTCACTGACCCTTGCTGAATCTCAGTTTCTTCTGGTAAACAGATAATACTACCCACATGGTTATTGTAAGGATCAAGTGCATTATATATAAACACTGCCTATCTGCCATGCCTCATTTAAAGGAGGTACCAAATGGGTATTTTTTAAAGATTGATTGATGATTGATTGATTGATTGATTGATTGGTTTATGACAGATGCACAGGGGGAGGGGCAGAGAAAGAGAATCTCAAGCAGACTCCTCACTGAGCAAGAGCCTGACCTGGGGCTCACAACCTATGAGACCACAACCTGAGCTGAAACCAAGAATTGGTTGCCCAACTGACTGAGCCACCCAGGCACCCCCTCATGAGTATTTTTAAAGTATGAAATACTAATAAGTCTATGAAGAACTATTATTTTTGACATTGGTTACATTGCTTCATTTATTTATAGGTAATTCTAACAAAAATGAAATTTAAACCTTTTTGCCTGCAAACAAGACATTATGTGAAACTAATTTTAATTAAAGTTCAGATTAGTTTTTGTTTTGTTTTGTTTTTTTCTGAGAGAGCGCACACATGTGTCTTTGCACAAGTGTACTCGGGGTGGTGGGAGAGGAGAGAATCTTAAGTAGGCTTCATGCTCTGGGAGATGGAACCCATCACAGGCTGTATCTCATGACTGAGAGAGAGATCATGACCTGAGCCCAAACCAAGAGTCAATTAATCACTTAACCAACTGAGCCACCCAGGCACCCAAAGTTTAGATTAATTTTTTTAAATGTATATTACACATCTCTTCAAACTTCCTGATTTATCAAATCTTTACCCTTTAGAATAAAGCTTTAAACTTTCTTTGGGTTTAACAACCCATTGATGCACAGTTGATTGGATCAGCAGCTAAGGAAATCACAATATCCTTTATAAGCATTACATATTATCTATAGTAAGGTAATTGCATTATGAGCAAGTCTGGCCCAAGAAAGATTCCTGTAGTAGGCTTTTAAAAATCATCCTAAATGAGTTTTGTGGCAAAAGTCCTGTTTTGGCAGAAGATAATTTGAGAGAAGAATCTTTGCTGATTTCCTATGCATATGAATATTCATAAGTAGATGGATTTTTAAATGATGATTCATTAAGGACTCATAATTAATTATTTAGCTACCTTGCAGAAAGGATATACTGCACCTGTCCAGAACAGATTAAGATTTTGTACCTGTGGACAGGAAAAAAAAGTCACTGGACAGGATTTTCATACTCTTCCTAATTAATGCATATTAAATGTCATTGGTCTATGCAGCTGTCTCTTACTACTAGAAATATTTTTTAAACTACCTTTTTCTAGACTGCTTGTAAGACTTGTAAGAGATTCTTGAAGTGCTACATATTTGATAGTTGAACAGCAATTAAATTGCTATAAGAAAGTTGGCTGTTAACAGTAGCAATTTGTTGTATTTTTAACTCTTGGGAATGCCTTACGTTGTTTCATTATTACTTGTGTTATAATTTCTATCTCCAAGTGAACATTTGGTGAATTTATTTTTATTGAATAGACATCTCTAAAATTGAAGAGAAAAACCCCAAACCAGATTTCTTTTGGTTAGCTAAATGTCAGTTGCTTAATGCAAAGATAAAAATACTTTCTTCGGCTAACCTCTTTATAGTTTCAAAGCATTTTCATGTGTATTATCCCATTTGATCTGTGAAAATCCCATGAGGTTCGTTGTACAAGTATTAGTTTGTTTTAAAGATCAAAAGATTGCTGCCTTAGAGAGTTTAAGGGACTTGCCCAAGGTCACACCTCAAAATTCTCTAAATGCGTAAATAATGTTTAAAGATGATCTGGCCCATTCTTTCATTTACCTATAGCCTCTCTGTTGTCAGAATTCTTCAAAGTGTTGTCAATTGTTGACTAAATGCAATCTTTTTTCTCCTCTTTTAATTAGGAGATGTTAATGAAACTACTAAATCTCTATAGGGAAGAAATAAATCAGTAAAGTTTTGCAGTAAGATCAAAAAGAGACAGAGAGAGAGAGAGAAATCCTAATGGAATGCCTGGCTGGCTGAGTCAGTAACGTGCCACTCTAGATCTCAGGGTTAAGAGTTCAATTCCCATACTGGGTGTAGAGGTTACTTGAAAATAAGATCTTAAAAAAAAAAAAAAAAAGAAAGAAAGAAAAAGAAATACTAAGAGAGGGATCCCTGGGTGGCGCAGTGGTTTAGCGCCTGCCTTTGGCCCAGGGCGCGATCCCAGAGACCCGGGATCAGGTCCCACGTCGGGCTCCCGGTGCATGGAGCCTGCTTCTCCCTCTGCCTCTGTCTCTGCCTGTCTCTCTCACTGTGTGCCTATCATAAATAAATTTTAAAAAATTAAAAAAAAAAAAAAAGAAATACTAAGAGAGAACTTAAGTTTAGAATACTCAGGTATTCATTAGCTGAATGAACTGAGCTACTAAATAGGAGAGCCTATATAATTTTTTTTAAAGTGATAAATGATATTTGAAACAAAAATATTTATAGTTTAGAAATACAAAATACTAAAAATAATAATGTGATTTTCACTGTTAAATCCATTTAAAGAAGATACTGCTCAGATTTTCACAATTTTTAAAACATACTCTTGGGTTAAGGGAGAAGACTTTCCAAATAGAGCACGGAACCCAGGACATATATAGGGAAAAAATGGAAATTTCTAACAAGTAAAAATTAGTAGACATAAAAAAAAAAAGAAGAAGAAAAAAAAGAAAAAAATGGCTAAAATTAAAAGACAGTAACTTGGAAAAAATTGCAAAACACATGATGGATAAAAGGTGGCAAGTTTTCTTAATGTATAAAAGCCTCTTTCTAAGAGCTTTACTATAAGTATGGTTAATGTAGCATGATTATAGTATTTAAAAATTAGAGAGGTCTACCTGTTTGTCAATAGAGGACTGATTTAATTAAATGTGATTATCCATTTTATGGAATATTATTATGCAGCTGTTAAAAATTATTATCCTAGAAAGATGTCTGTGATGAGCTACTAATTGAGGCAAGTGCCTTGCAAAGTAAGGTACATAATGCAATCCTGTCTTACTGAAAAGAACAAATCCTCGATATATGCACATACCTATATGTTTGTTTGTATGCATGTAATTGAGAACAGTGGCTAACTAGGATTGGCAAGTGGGAGACCTTATAGGGGAGTAGGAATATAAAATTAGCTTTTTCTCACTGCCTGTTTCCATTGTTTCTTTTTTTTTATTGAAGTTCTATTTGCCAACATATAGTATAACACCCAGTGCTCATCCCATCAAGTGCCCTCCTCAGTACCCGTCACCCAGTCACTCCAAACCCCGCCCACCTCCCCTTCCACTACCCCTTGTTCGTTTCCCAGAGTTAGGAGTCTCGTATTTTGTCACCCTCTCTAATTTTTCCCACTCATTTTCCCTCATGATAGTATGCACTTTTTAAAATTCATTTTTAAATTTGTATAAATTTCATGTATTTTTTAATTTATAGAAAAATAATAGAGTGGGAGAGACAATAACACCAATACATAAATGAGACAAGTTCATAAACATGCTTCCCAGAAAAAGATCTGCATTGGCCATTGAACATCAGAAGCTCACAAAGAAAAATGCAAATTAAAATAGCATTGAGATGTTATTTTTTACCTAGCAGATTACCAAGTTTTTAAAAACTTTTTGTGTTACATAGTATTTGTTTATTGAAGTATAACTAACATGCAATGTTATATTAGTTTTAGGTGTATAATATAATGATTCAACAATTCTATACATTTCTCAGTGCTCATCTTGGCTTATATAGTTATCTGTCACCAAACGATGTTTTTACAGTCCTATTGACTGCATTCCCTAGGCTGTACTTCTCGTCTCTATGACTTATTTATTTTGTAAGTGGGACTTTGTATCTCTTAATCCCCTTCAGTTATTTCACTCATCACCCTGCCCCCAAGTTTTAAAATTTGATAAATACCCAGAGTTAGCAGCTAGGATATTCTCACACATAATTGGAAGGAATATGTATTGGGGCAAACCCTTTAGAAGGTAATTGAGAGATGTTTATTCAATTTAAATGCATACTTTATCACCTGGAAATTCCTCTTGTAGGATTTACTCTGGAAACCAACTCATGAATGTGCACCATTGTTTTTAATAGTAAAACTTGAAACCCAAAAAATGATTAAGTCACTGTACCCCCACACACACTGGGATACTGTGCAACTAGAATGAGGCAAAACAACTAAATACTTTACTTTTTTCATGAAACACAGGATACAGTACCATGTAGAGTATACTTCTGTTTATGTTTTTAAAAATTTCATCTAGCAATCATGCACTAGGAAGTTTCGGGAGAGAGTCCAGTAAATTATTGATGATGTTTATTCAGAAATAATAGTAGGATCTGGAGGAAGAGATAGATTCATTTATATCGCATGATCTTTTGTATTTTTTTCACATTTTTGCAATTCACGTTATTTTCATAACCTTAAAATAATTTCAGAAAAGCCATTGCAAAAGAAAAGTTTCTCATAGAGAATAAACTGATCTTTCTAAAAAGCTATGGAAAAGGAAAATTAAAATGATCAGATCTGTCTTTTTCCTTGTAATCATGAACGATGGCTACTCTAGCCAAATCAGAAAAACATAACCCCTGCTTTACTTTGTCATGCCTTCTCCTACCTCTTTCCCATCTTCTTAAATGGCACCAGTACCCACCCAGCTGCGAAAGCCAAGAAAACTAAAAATCATCCTTGATTCCTGTCTTCCTTCATCCCCAAATCAGTTCTTCTGACAGTTCTTACCTCCAGACAGAGACCAAATCCCTCCTCATCTGTCCGTCTATTAGCACCTAGTCCGGGCCACCATCATCTGTTTCTTGTCTGAATACCTGTTTGCTTGCTTACTTCCAGTCTTGATCTCATCTCATACTTGTTCTTCCCATGGTGTCCAGTGTGAACTCTAAAAATGCAAATCAGATATCATCATCTTCAACTGTAAAACCCTAGAGAACTTTCCATTGTACTTAAATCCAAACGTTTGCCCTGGCCTTACAGATGCCTTTATCAGCTTGCTAGTGTCCCCGACTAGAGTCCCCTCACTGACTGTCCCTCAGCCACACAGCCAGCCTCCTGTGTGCATATCTTGCAGAGTTCTGCCTAACTTAGGGCACTTTCAAGGGCCACTCCCAGGTCTTTATGGATGGGCTCATTTTATCTTGCTGTTGTCAGCTTGAAAATTTCTTAGCCTTTCCAATGAGCCCATCTTAAGAAACTCTGTGTCAGATTCATCACATCATACTGTTTTATTTTCTTCTTAGCGCTTCACATTACAGGATAATCATGCCATTTTTCACACTGGCATTCTACTATTAACTGAAGTAGGTAATCTTAAATTCCAAGAATGTTCATTTTCCCCAAGGGAACATTTTCATTTTGAATGGAGGGTGGGCAGAGCCCAGGAACGTTGTTATTGTTCTTATATTGGCATTCAAGGAACAAGACAGCACTCATCAAAGCTGTGAGATTTATTTTGCACCAAGAGTGGCCTCAATCCATAAAACCTTGGAATCCTCTTTCCAGTTCATTGCTTTATTTCACAACAATTCATTTCAGACCAGGTCTATCTGGAAAGTCTGGTCTTACTTGGTCGTGCTTAGGCTTAGACTAATTTGTCCTAAGTGAAGCCTCTCCCTTTCCATCCCAGATTCCTCTGCTCTCAGAGATTCTTTTAATGACACCAAATGTCACCAAACCCCATCTTCAATAAGTTTAAGAACACCAATGTTTGGGGCCGAATTACTACACAAAATTTTCTGGGCCAGCACCAGACCCACTGCAGTGTAAAACCCCAGAGTCCATTAGCCAGAAGGTAAAGAAGGTTTTTTTTTTTCTCTTCCTTTTTCTTACAGGTAAAATGGATGATTATCACTTCCAATTTCAAAGTACTATTTTGACATTTTCATTTTTGCATTTTACCTAGCTAACACACATTAAAGATTTTTAAAAAGCTATAGTTAATATCTGCCAATACTCTTACATTTTGAATATTTCTTCCAGATAATAGGTAGTTTTACTACTGAAGTTCCTCGAACCATTTACTTAATATTTTAAAACGTTGCTAAATGTTAATATCAACAATAGGAGGCTACCCCAAAGTTCAGATTATGTAAACTGTCCATTTTGATTATTCTCACTTCATAAAAATTAGTTCAGTTATATTTTTCAGTATCTTTTTTCTATAATATAAAGAATCTTAATTGCTCAAGATATATAAACATGCAAGTTAAAGTTAAACATAAAAGTATGACTACATATAAAATAATTTATGAGTTATAAACCTTGCTTAGAGTAATAACCGAATTTTATAGAAAATATATGGATTACAGTAATGTTAGAAATGGATTTGTTGCTGAGCCATATAAATGCAACAATCATCAAATTATAATACCTGTGTAACTATCTTGGGAGTGGGGGCGGCAATAAAGAAACAGAATTATATCTCTGCCTTTACATCTTATTCTCCAGTTAAGGAAATAAGCTAAAGCATATAAGAAGTTAAATAACAGAGAAGATGTCACAAGGCAACAGATAGCTAATTATACACAGACAATCCTTTAGCATTGACTATATTTATGTAAAGATGTCACCAAGGGCCAAACAGAAGAGTTGCTGATTTCAACTGCAGTGGCCCATGCTCTGTTGAGAAGGATACCTATCTCTACTGCTGGGTCTTCCTCAACATTGGTACTCTTCCTCTCTATTCTCACTGACCTATTCAGTCTCTTGTCATGACTTTTTCTTCTTTATATTCTTAAGACTTTAGTTGCCAGACTGTTTCCTAACACCGTATTCCACAGCCTCTAAACCATAAGTTGCAGGCAGAAGGCAGGAAAATGAGAATGAAGTAGTTGGATAGCTTTATTCTCCAGCATCCATTCAGAGTAATCCCTGAATCTATTTGTTCTTACAAGCTATGCACATATCTTTGTTTGTGTGATACTTCTTACGTAAAAAATCAAAACCAAGAAAAGCTACCATTTTAAATTATAAGGTGGTTTACTCAACCAGAATTTCTTTTGGTTGGTTAGAGTTGCATTACATGTTCAAAGAAACATCTGAATTTACATAATGGAGCCTAAAAGAACACACTAATTATTGGCCCTGATCACCTGAACATCATCTATTTTCTTGAACTTTCTCCCTGTTAATTCATCATTTGGAATTTGAATAGCATTTGTAGCATTTAGCTACATTTTCCCACTACAGGTTCCTTAATTAAGCAATTTTTTTTTTTTTTTTGCTTTAAAAACAATCTATTGCCCACTCTGTAGTGATAACTAATTTATGAAGTAAGCATCAGGGAATGAATCTTTCCCAGTTACTCCCCAGTAATTTAATATCTGGAAAAGACCTACAATGAGGATCTGTGGAGCTTGGTAATGAAATATCAATGTACTTCATATACCAGTCAGATGAAGCTCACATTCTTTCATAAAAATTTAATTAGACCCACTTGATTTCTTTGCTGAAGACTTCTGAATAATGCCCAAAGGAAAAACAGAAATGGTTCTCCAGAAAATTGTTTTGCTTCTACTCAGGTGTGTAAACAAAAACTTAACTGAGTTGCAGTTGATATCCCAACCCTCCAAAATTTCAGAGCAAGCCGTCCTGACCAGTATGATGCTGCAAGGATAAGATTTAAGCAATCTCTAGGTACTCCACACATACTCACTGAAAAATCCCATTGATTATTTCAACTCCAAAGTCAGGTGGTTCTTTAGTAAATTGAGGATTTTTATTTCTTTTTTTATTTTATTTTATTTATTTATTCATGAGACACACATACAGAGAGAGAAAGAGAAAGAGGCAGAGACACAGGCAGAGGGAGAAGCAGGCTCCATGCAGGGAGCCCGACGTGGGACTAGATCCCAGTTTCCAGTATCAGGCCCTGGGCTGAAGGCGGCGCTAAACCGCTGAGCCACCCAGGCTGCCCCAGAATTTTTATTTCAGTGTTCCTTTTCTAAACCTGTATTCCAGATGAAATCATTATCACCCCCAGAACTCTTATTTATATATACTATGCCTTCAGAGAAAAGTTATGTGAAATTTGATAATAAGGCAAAAAGGTGAGTATGCTATCAAGTCATGTTACAGTAAAAGATTATCTAGGGAATTGGATTTAATTCAAATCCTTATATACTGTTGATTAAAGGTCCTAGAACTAGTGAGGTTACGTGTTAAATTGTGGAATTTTGATGAAATATAGATTTTATAGAGTTGCGAATAATTTGTCTGGTGGTAAAGATAATCCAAAAGTTACAATTTGTGATGCTGTTGGACATGACTTAGTGTTATAGCTGGCTAGAAAGGTATTCCTAGCATTGCCTAAAACAACTAATTTCTCAATGCTCTTTGATTGTTTTATTAGCTTACTAGTTCCTTTCTTAATTGAGTTCAATAAAATATTTGACATCTAAAAAAACTTTAGTGTGTTTCCTATAGTGTTTGATGTTTGCATTGCACAGTATCTGGCACATGGAAAGCGCTGAATAAATTATGGTTAACTGACTGGCTCAATCTTACTGGACTTTGGCAAGTTGTACCCCCAGAGTACTTATGTTTTAACCTGTTGAACAAAGTCATTTAATATTATCCTCTTATACTGCAGAATTTCTGCCAAAAACTAACATTAGTTTTGGCATAATTGATAGTGAACTGTTCTTTCCAATAGTAATTGTTGTATAGCTTCAGCTGTGTCTTAAGACCAATGGTGCCAGGCTTTTAGCTTTCATGGGCCACATAAAATTGCCCTAATTATTGTGAGGCTGGCTTTAGATTACCAATGTTTTCATTTTATCAAAAAAGCAAAACAAAACAGTACCCTACCTATTAGCATCATTATTTTATTTAAAAAGGAAAACCTTAACATCGCAAAACTAGGAAGGAAGTAAATTGGAATCAAAGATGATCATTTAAATTGAATAAAATTTAGCCTTCGTAATTGTTTACCACCCTGTTCTTCTTTTCCTCATTTCACCATATCTCAACTAGAAATCACAACTTCAGAATACTTCAAGTTTGTGATAGAAAACTAGTTATCAGCCTAGAAAGGAAGTTTTTCTTAGATTGGCTATAAAAAGGCTTGTGTATGGTAATGCTAAATATAAGGATTATATTATTGAGCTATAAATTAAGGGTAGGAGCCAATGACATAGACCTTTCATTATTTTTTTAATTTTATGAAATGAAGATGTGTTAAACACTTTTTTTTTTCTTAGTACCAACTTAGACTTTGGGATTAGACTTTTAGTGTATAAAGCAGAATCTTTGTCCGTGAGGATCTTAGAATCTAGAAGGAAACAATCCTGGCCATTCTGGTTACAGAAAGAGACTGAAGAGCAGAATTTGAAGAATTAAAAGCCTGGAATCTGTACTGATTTCATTTATCTTGATCCATAGATGACCCATGGACCCATAGACCCATAGAATGAAAGTCAAAGGGATAAATAAACATAGCCAAATTTCACTGTAATCTCAGGTCTAAAGTCATGTCTTAGAGTGATGATATATGTTAAAGTAATGAAACAATTGTGTCTAAAATGTCTGACAAATTAATATTAATGAGTTACCATTTCTGAAGATGGAATACAGTGTGCTCCTATTCCATCCTAAGGTTTATTAGAAAAGTGTCTGGATATAAATGCTTGTTTGTGGTTTCTCCTTCCTCAGTTTTAAAGGACTTAATGCAATGATTTATAGTAGATGAAATGCAGATATCCTAAGTTTCTAGAGGCTACCAAATGTGGCAAGATATAATAGGTCCACACCATTAAGAAATAACTCTATAAACAGTAGACATTTATGCCTCCAATACACATTCCCAAATCCATCCTCATTATTAGTTTAGACAATTAAATTAACATCTTCCAGCTGAAATCTAGACATGTTTGCATGAAAATTAGTTAGCTTTAAAAAAAAAGGTAGACTTACCCCCAAATTGTTTACAGTGGCAAAGAGTAAATGAAAAATAAATTGGTTTCAATGTCTATCAATAAATGTACATTTAAATAAATAGAATACAGTTGACTCTTGAACAACATAGGTTTGAACTGTGTGGGTCTCTGTATGTGTGGAGCTTTTTCCAGTATATACAGTATAGTACTATAAATGTATTTTCTCCTCCTAATGGTTTTCTTGACATTTTCTTTTCTCTAGCTTACTTTATCATAAGAATACAGTATATAATACATATAACACACAAAATATGTATTAGTTATTTATGTTATTGATAAGGCTTCCAGTCAATAGTCAATACTAATAGTGCACTATTAGTATTTAAGTTTTACAGGAATCAAAAGTTATACATGAATTTTCAACAGCATAGGAAGTCAACACCCTTAACCCCTATATTGTTCAAGGGTCACCTCAACATCCATTCAGTCAGGTATCTTCACTCAACAACAATGATGTACATTGATCAGTATGGGAAATGTCCATGAAAAATATGATATACGTTTAAAAGAAGATGTAGAATATAATTCCTTTTTTTTTCTTAATACAATAGAGTAAATGTGTGTGCATGCCCACAAATTTTAAATGCATTCTAATGCTTTCTAATCAGTACTACTAGCCTCTTCGGAGTGTTCCCCAAACTTAATAGGATATCCCAGTTTGCCCAATAACTAGGCAGAAACTGCACTCAACTTATTTGCAGTCTGTTGATAATGGCTAGCAAGGAAATCTTACCCAAAGGACAGCTGGAAAACAGAATTTTAGCATCTTTGGACCTGTGGAGCAGATTATTTATGGAATTAGAGAGGGCTTCTCACCATTTATATTTTTGCAAACCCCAACTTCTCCTCTAATCCTAGTAGATAGTTAAGTACAGGGACTGCAGTATTGTCAGAATAACTAAAATAATGAGTATTTAGTTTCAATTCTGTCTAAAATAACTACCCATAAGGCAAAGCAAGGTAGCTAATTTTAAAATATTATTTTAGCCTTTGGTTCAAAAAATTAAGTGTGGAAATTCTTTAGAGATTTAACCCACATGCTGCTGTTCAGAAGCAGTAAACCATGGCTTGTGAATTAATCAAATGACTCCCCTCAGCACCATTTCCCTGTAGATGGCTCTTGGGGAAGTAGTCCTCCCCAGTGGAATCTTCTATAGTTGAGCTATAATAGAATCTTGACTCGTCCTAGAATGCCAGCCCCTGAAATTATTAGTCCCACTCTCACTGAAGTCTTAGACTACAAACTTGAAAGATTAGCATTGTGTGAATCTGTTCAGGAAGGAGGCATTGGTAGTAAGTGAAGCTGAAATTGCTTAATCTCAAAATCAACTCACTTGGGAAATACAGTTAAAATGAAACAGTCGTTCATGAACTTTGTAATTATTCTTTCCTAATTTGTGCTAAAATCCAAAAGGAATAATATTGGATTATCTGCTCTTTTGAATTAAATATCCCTATGAGCCCCTAATTTGCATATGTAAGTAAGGTTTTACCATAATATACAGAATGTTGGGAATTTTTTTCTCCCAAAACTTGTTAACTCCATAGCCCCAAGGAGTAACCTGTGTTTTGAACTTTGAACTTGAAAGGCGTTTGTTTACTGATCAGCTCTTCAGAAATTACTCAGACAAGAATCCTCAAGAAAATTGTTTATTGGCCCATTTCCCATTTTGCATAAAGAAGCAAGCAGCAAGAAAGAATAAACTGAAAATCATAGCTAATCAAGACTATATAACTGTTTAATGCTTTGTTTACATATTCATCTGACAATTTTTTAGAATTGTTTCAGTTCTGTAAATTCTTTATTTGTTGTGTTTGATTATGCTAAATGGCCAAACGTTATTTCTTAATGATCCAAATTGTATCTGGACAGCGTCTATAACCTTTCATTGTGGGTACCTTGGTTTAAGATTATTTTGAAGGAATATACCATCAATCCTGAATAACTTTCCAGCTACTTGATTATTAGAAGCTCTAGGAGGAGGTAGCAGCTCTCCTATGAGATTTAAACATGAGTAGAATAGCAATGTTAGTAAGGTAATTCCTTTCTCTGGTGTCACTAACCATTCCTAGGAAAAGGAAAAAAAAAAAAGCATAATGCCCATTGCTTATCAGAGCTATGAGGTCAGTAAATAATTATATCTTCTTGTTTTTGAGTGTAGTAGGATGTGGAAGTATATTACTACTGCTAAAGAACTACATTCAAGTTATATTCTCTAAAGCAACAAAATAGTATTTTTCAAAAGAATCATAGTGACTCAGTCTTTTAAAGACATGTTTCTAGTTGCACTTGCCAAAACCAGTTATTTGTTGTTGTGATGTTTTATCTTCAAAGAATTATTACCTTTGTAGAATACTGAAAATTTAAATTAAAAGTTGAAAGATATGTATTAAATAATACTCCAATTTAAAATGGAAGAACTGAGGATTGGAGGAAACAGAAATAAGTGAAATTAGAGTGATACAAAAGTTTGAAGTTCTGCTTCAGGATCCTTTGAACCACACACTTGGCAGTTTTCCAAATCATGTTAATTGCCTTTTTGTGTATACATTTCCATATGCTGACTCATCATTTTGGCTTAAAAAGCAATCATTGTAACAAGACTGGGAATATTTAAATATTCTTCCCTTTTATGCCTGCCTGATGGAACTAATGGTTTCTGAACACAAACTGTTATTTTTAAAATATTTTTCTAAAGTATTATTAGTGTTTGTAAAATAGATAAAGAAAAAATAAAGAACACCATGACTACCTTTAAAATATCATGATAACAGAACTGAAGTTGAAAACGATTTAAATCCCCTACTCTCTCAAATGAGATTGATTTTGACCCAGAGGTCTAGAAACCTTTAGCATTTGGTATCATGGGATGCCAAGGGCATCCTGACCCCCAGACCAAAGGAGCAGAACTCTGTTCCGTACTCACTTACCATCATTTTGATGTCAGATGCCCAGTGTCTGTATGTATCAGTTTAGAAATTAGAGCCACACAAATATATGGGTTCCTCAATAGACTTTTAGAATTTAGAGACAAAAAGACCATAGAAATCATTCTATGAGTGTCCAAAACTGGTTCTGATACAGTGCCGTGCAAACAGATAGCCATTTCCCCTAATACACACGTAATTTAGCTGGCATGGCCTATGGCGTGTGCCCCAAGCCCTCCCCAGACTAACCTCTAGTCATTGCACCTTTGCCTAAGAAAAGGATAATGACCTTATTAAATATCTAGATATAACAGTGGCCTCTCTGACTTCTTGGAACCCTTCTCTCATTTCTGTTTGAGAGCTAGCACAACTATCGATCTTACACTTTTACTGAAATACATTAATTCTGTAGGTTGCAAAAATGGTAACCAAAGCTGTTCTTTCATATAAACATACCATGCATTCTAAACTCAGCTTTCTGTTAGCAGGATATATCCTTTGCTAGTGCATTTACTGTTCTTGCTCCCTATGTAATTAAACAGTGATAGAAAAGTATGCTGTTTTCCTTCTGATACGAATGGGTCCAAAGGAGAAAGAAAGAATACATATATAACCCTTTTAAATCTTAATTTTTTAACATATTGAAATTTTTTCCAGTGTATCTCTGGTTTTCTCTTAATTAACCACATTAATAGCAAGGAACAAATGCATGAATACAAAAGTAATTTGAATTTTATTTTGGTACATTATATTACTTGAGTTTCTCATCTCAGTGTGCCACCACACTCTCATACCCTGAATTGAAAAGAACTGGTCTTTGAAGATCTGGAAACTGGGTGGGTTCTTAGCACACCGTCCTCTTCCTTCTTCAGGACAAAGTCATTGCCTCTTACTTTGGTATTGTGACTTTGATTTTAGTAGCTTCTCTAGAACACAGAAATTTTTAGTTTTGCTTAATTAGGTTTATTGACTTTGGTCAGTGAGAGAATGGTTGGAACAAAAAGAAATGTGTCTTGACAACAAATTGATGACCAATTACCATGTGCACTTGCCATATGTTAATAAAATTTGAAAGTAGTTGTTCATCCTATTTGGATGATTGGCTATTCCTTTCATCTAAGCCAACCATGAAAATAAATCCTAATTAACCTTCCCAGAATGGAAGAAATACAAGACATTTTTAAAGACAAATGAATATGTGATTTTCAAATCTCCTTTATTTCTGTTTACTTTTTTATTACTACAAATCTATGTTTGAAGATAAAAATCTAGGTTTTGCTCTCAAAAGCAACAGAAGAGTGAGGCCAATCTAGATTTTTAGAGACCAGTTGTCCTTGTTGTTTTCCTTCTCTTACACATTCCTGAGCAGAAGTTAGGACAGCTGAAAAGAGTTGTGAATGATCTAATGCAAAAAACAAACAGGGAAGAAAATCGAGGGACACCAAGAGCAGTGTTCAAAGGGAGCCAACTTGGAAAGGGAAGAAAGTGAGAAATCCACAAGCCTCCAAGACCTGCCCCCAATTGATCCTTAGAGTCTTCTCTCCCGCCACCCTGCGTTCCCTCCACTCAGCAGTATCAGGAGGTTCTTCTAGATCCTGGCTGTCCCTTCTGTGTACTCTCAATATCCAGATGCTCCCTCTCATCATTCTTCCCTCACTAATTCATATTCATTCTTCAACAATCAACTCAGGAGTCTGCTCCTTGCAGAAGCCTTCTGTGCCCTCCACCGTGTAGGATTACATGTCCTGGCCCTAGGTGCTCAGAGACCCTTTCACATGTTTACTTATCTTGGCACTTAACCATATTTAATTGGAATTATCTCTGCTTAGGTTACTCTCTCACATTGCACTATAAGTCTTTAAGAAAAGAGTGATTTGTTCATTGTAATCATCCTTGGAACCCAGAGCTATGCAGGGTCCCTGGCAAATGAGAGGAATGCAATAAATGAGCATCTGAAATAAAACCAAAATGTTGGTTTTCAGCTTTCTGCAAGGGAACTTACCAGTCACATCCTTGACTTTATTCTTTATTTCAGTTATCACGTTAATTCCTGACGTTTTAAGTGGCTCTCCAAAAGTAAACTGAACCCAAGAGTATGACTGTGGCTCAAAAGCCACTTTATGTGTAGTTGTGTGTGTGGACATGTAGGACCAACTCTTTAAAAACCATTTCTCTGTGATGAGGCAATAATTTTTGCAGCTCATGCCTTTTGATCCCTTTCAGATTTGAATCATATAGTTCTGTTAAAATTCTTGAACATAGATTAAATGGGTCACAGGATAAGTGAGTGCCCTGGATAATATACTTAGAAAATTGTGTGAAGGAAAACAAAAGAAAGCCTAGTAAGTGGAGAGAAGGCTTGGGGACAGAGGGAATGAGTATATAACCAAGGAATCTTTGAAATTTATCTTATATCAAAGAAAAATTATAAATATAATATGAATGTCTATAATAGTGCATGGACTCTCAGGTTGAAATTAATTAAAATATTGGAGGGCTTTATGGGGGATTTGGGGCAGGGGAGGTGTGTGTTTTATATTCTATTTGGAATGGGTGTGCATCTCTATATGGCACCTGTACTTTCCAAAGTATTTGTTCATCAACATCAAGCACATAGAAACTTTTTTCTGACTTATGTCAACACTGATTTTCAGTTTATAGGTAAGGGTCAAAGCCTGAAACCAGTAGCCAAAGACAACAATGCTGGACATTTTTTAATAACCAGAGTAGACTATTAGCTGAGATGCCATTATTCGGAACAGGTCTCTTTCACTTCTATTTAAGCCTGCAAAAATCAGAATTGTTCTGACCCATAACTCTTGACTCTCTTCTCTTCTTTAGTGGAATTGGAAGGAACTGGCCCTGGGCCTCAGGAGGCAGCAGTATTTTGGCAGAATTTGGAACTCTGCATTTGGAGTTTCTCCACCTGAGCCACTTATCAGGAAACCCCATCTTTGCCGAAAAGGTGAGATCCCCCAATACACCTTGCATTGCAATGCTGTACTTAATGAGAAACAATATCCTCTCCTGGAAGATTTAGTAATATTAGATATGGAAAAGAATAACCAAGTTTAATAGAGTTCTTCAGGAAGTTTTGTTACATGCAGCATTTCATTTTACCGAACTGTAACCCCGCAGTCTTTCCATGGCTCTAACTCAGCATGAGACAGTGTGGTGTACACGTCTGATTCTCTAGACCTCGAGCAAGTCACTTTCCCTCTCTGATATTTTTTTTCCTGATCTAAAAATACATAGTGTTGTATGGACCATGTGAAAGACTTTTTAAACTCAAAGTATACAAATTCGAGTATAATACAAATTGAATCTGTTTCTAATTTTCAAGAAACAACCCGTAGATATGTGAGTAAATCTATATTTCGCCCACCACTCTGCTCTCAGCTTTTGTCCCACTTGCATTTCCTCTTCATAGCAAAATTCCCTGAGAGAATTGTCTCTGTTACCCCCTCTTCTTGTGTCCCCCACTCTTGAACACTTTCCAGTCAGGCTTTTCTGCCCACCACACCTGTCTCGGTGACCAGTGAGTTTTGTGTTGCCAGGTCCGGTGATCATTCTCAGCTCTCATTGTCCTCACCCTCTCAGCATCTGAAGCATGTAGTCACTTCCTTCTCCATGAGGTGCTGCACAGGGCTGCAGGCGTACGGTACTTCCCTGGTTTGCCTCCTTCCTCAGTGGAGTGCTCCTTCGAAGCCTTCTTTGTTGGTTCTTCCCCAATGCCCCAAGCTCTAAATATCACAAAGCCTCAGGACTCAAACTTGAGCCTCTTCTTTTTGTGGTCAGTCTCGACATGATTTCATTCAGTGTCATGGTTCCACATACTGTTTATGTGCTGTTGACTCCAAATTTATCGTTCCAGTCCCAACCTGTCCCCCATTCTGTATCTGACCTTTCCACTAAGAGGTCTGAATGACAGCTGCTGCTCAAAATGCCTCAGACTCAACCCCCAGACCTTTTTCTACTGCAGTCTTCACTGTATTGATAAATTCCACCTCAGTTTACCCAGTAGCTCAGACCACAGATCTTGAGGTCATCCTGGTTCCTCTCTTTTTGGTAAACCTGAGGTTGACTCCATCAGGAAATGCTTTGGCTCTATCCTGTTACCCTGCTGCCACCCTTTCCCGGGACCCACTGTCTCTTGCCTGGACTCTGCTGTACCCACCTGAATCCTGCTTCCTCTCCTGTCCCCTTCAGTCACACCGATCCCGCAAAAACACAAAACTTCAGTGACTTCCCATCACACGTGGAATAAAATAAGCCCTCATTTTGGCCCATGAGGCTTGCATGATGTGGGCCCTGGCTACCTGTCTCCTCTCTGACATTTTCTCCTTTTCTTCCTTACCTCTAGCCTCAGCAGTCTTGCCAAACCTTCTCTCAGGGCACCTCTGCTTGCACCTCCCTCTGCCCCGGTTGCTCTTCCTCCAGCTTTCTGCATGGTTATTCCTTTGCCTCTTTAAGTTTCTGCTCAAACCTCTCCCATCAGGCTCCCCTGACCTCCCTGACTGAGAATGTAACCTCACAACCTCACATCACTTGTCCCACTGTTCTCTATAACCTTTTCATAGATTTATCACCATCTGATATATTTATGTGCTTATTATCTGTCTCCTCCCACTAGAAAGTAAATTCCAAGAGGATAATGACTTTGTTTATCCACTGATAGATCCCCACTTCCTTCTGCAGCGTGTGGCAGATCCGTGTGACCTATATTCACTTACTGCGAATATTCTTGTAAGCTGGTGGCAACCCTCGTAGTTCTAATTCTTTTAAATCAATCTTCTTCCCTAACATGGAGAAATGTAATGGAGAAAGAGAGGAGAATGGCCCCAAAATTGTTTTGTAGATTTTCATAGTAACATTTCATTTTCTGTTGTAGGTAATGAATATTCGAACAGTACTGAACAACCTGGAAAAACCACAAGGCCTTTATCCTAACTATCTGAATCCCAGTAGTGGACAGTGGGGTCAATGTAAGTCAAAAGATTAGTATGGTTTTAGCTCTTTATGGTACCCAGCACTGTTCTAGTAACAGAGAGGAGGAACACAAAAAAAGCACAAATTGTTTTGGGGAATGTTTCAGGAAGAGGAAAGTGGGCATGGTTCCTTTAATAAACAGGCCTGTCGTGAGAGAGACTATAAATGTTACCATGGGTCTTGATTGTTTATTTTTCGTGCATAACTGTGAGCATGATGACATGTAAGCACATTTAAATTTTTAATCAAGAGGGGAAGATCTGGTCAGGTTGTTTGGGCATGTTAGCCCATAACAAGCTGGTCATGTGGATAGAAGGGAAAATTGTTCCTTTATGCTATTGGCTATCATAGTTTTGCACGGAGTAACTAGATCATTCTACTTCATAGCATTTTCTCTTTCTTCTTGGCTCCAAGATGAGAGAGGAACCTGAATCTTTAAGGGTTAGGAAATTGAAAGAGCAAACAGGATGTTTTCTTGACTTAATTTTAAGCCACCAGATAAAGGTTGCCTCCCAGGAGAATTATCTACAGATTAGGAGAAAGTATTATACAAGGAGCCCTCACTTCAGATCCCTTAGGGACCTTAGGGATATGAAGATCCAGAGTAGTTGAAATAAATGTTCTCAAGTTGATTGGAAAAACAGTGGTAGATTAACCCAGCAACAGAGAGTCAAGTCCAGAATATTAAGTGAGGTGCCTGTCTGTGCTGGGGATATTAGCAATGCCTTACAATTTTATTCTAATTTGAGTATTTTCTTTATATGTAACATTATATTCTTAGATGAACATGCCTCCCTGTTACTTTAGAAGAAGTACTTTTCATAAAGAATAATTTAATAGAAAAAAATTGTGCTAAAATCTATGTTTGTTGCCATTTAGCCAAGTGTGGTCTGCAGGTCGCTGGATATCCCTGAGACCATTCAGGGAGTCCACAAGGTCAAAGCTATTTTTACTTCTGCCTTTTTGCTGTGTTGATGTTTGCACTTCTGTTGCAAAAGCAGTGGTGGGTAAAACTACTGAAGTCACAGTGAGAACCGTGGCAGGGGAGCCAGATAGTACTAATAATTGTATTCTTCATTGACAATAAGAAATAAAAAGATGCCAGTTTCACTTATGAATATTTTTAATGAAAAAACTTATTGAGTCTAGTAGATCTCAACCATTGATTATGCTTCTTTGCTGTATAATAGGAAATAGTGTCTACCTCATAGAAAAGCACTTGTGTGATTGAGTCAAAAGCTGAGCCACTCACATACTGCTTCATGGATTAGCATTTTTGCTTGAAAGAACAACTGAACACCATCTTTGGTTATTTAGACTTGGGTAATTGGTACATGTTCTCAAAAAACAAGCCTGCCAATTCAAAGAAAACTGACAGTATCTTTGCCAATGATAGAATTTTAATTTCTAAATGAAAATTAGAATTTTGAGAAATGTATATATGCTACCATGACCTTAATGCCTTTAACTAATACTTAAAGACTTTTCTAGGGCACCTGAGTGGCTCAGTTGGTTAAAGCGTCTGACTCTTGATTTCAGCTCAGGTCATGATCTCTGGGGCATGAGGTGGAGCCCCATGTCGAGCTCCACACTGGTCATGGAGCCTACTTTACTTAAGACTCTCTCTCTCTCTCTTTCTCTGTCTCTCTCCTTCTTCCTCTGCCCCTCCCACCCTCTCTAGAAAAACTTTTCTGATGAGATTAGTGTGATATTAACAAAGGCAATTTATAGGAACCCGTGGGTGGCTCAGCAGTTGAGCGTCTGCCTTCGCCTCAGGGTGTGATCTGGAGTCCCAGGATCGAGTCCCACATCAAGCTCTCTGCAGGGAGCCTGCTTCTCCTCCTATCTATTCTCTGCCTCTCTCTCTCTCTCTCTCTCTCATGAATAAATAAAAATCTTTTTAAAAATGCAGTTTTTTATATTATGTACTGAACTATGTCACCATTTGGAAGATCTGTATAATTCAGTGAACCAGTATTTTCCAAATGACCACTTCATGCTATTACAAAATCATGTGAGGAAAAAGATCCATGCAAAGTGCAAGATGGACCAATGGATTCTAATGTAACAGTACAAAAATTCATTGATGTAATTTCTAATTCCACATTACAACCAACCTTTAAGAAATTTTAACCTTTAAAAAACTATTTGTCAAGTTTTGTTTTAGTATCAGAGAAAAACATCCACAATTATCTGAAAAGGCTCTTTAAATACTTCCCTTTCCAACTGTGTAACAGTGTGAGGCTGAATTTTCTTCATGTATTCCACCAAAATGATATATATCAATGGATTTGAATATACAGATATGAAAACCCAGCTATCTTCTAGTACAGCAAAAATGTAAGATTTGCAAAACTGTAAATCAGTGTCAGTCTTTTAGCTAATCTTTTTAGTTTATAAAATATAACATGTTTATATGAAAAATGTGTTAACGTAATGCTTGTATTATTTTTTTAATTAATAAAATATTTTAATTCAATTTAAATATTTTAAATTTAATTTTCAATATGGTAAATACTTATAGATATTACATAAACAAGTTATTTGGGGGCATTTATTCATTTTTAAGAGTGTAGAAGGTGCTCAGACTAAAAGTTTGAGAACTATTTGGGTATTTGAGAGAAAATAGTAGCTTTCTGAGTACAAGGACCAGATAAGATTCTCTGAAAGGACAGGCATTTGTAGCATTTTCCTTCTCATGAATGACTTTAAAAATTGAAAAAAAATTCTCTATGATTGACTGTTTTCTTCTTGTGACTTAGGATTTAGAAGTCACTGTGAAGAGGGACAAAAAGTGTCAGTTATACTGGAACTGGAAATCCAGTTTTGCCTTCTGGATTGCCAATATGTTGTGTATTTGGCCATGTTTCCTGATGCAGAGGGCCCTTTCTATTTGGATTGCACATGGGCCAGTTTTATAATGGCCAACAAATAGGGTTGATGACTCTCATGTCTGCTCCTCCACCCTCAACCCCACCACCACCCTGTGTTCCAGCCACGAGGGAAACACTTATTTTTTCATTCTTTAGTTAAGGCCCGTTGGTCATATCCAGGTCTTAGTTTGTGCTGTTTCCTCAGCCCTTTTACCTCTCTTCTGACTCTGCCAAGGTCCAGCTGAATTGCTCTTTCTTCTAGGAAGACTCTCTTCTTCAAGACAGTGGTTGGCACCCATTCATCCTCTACTCACCCTCGTCCTCCCTTGCCCCAATACTTTGGGTGTTTTCCTATCCTTACCTTTTTCAAAATGATTCATATACATCCCCATCTTCTAGGGATTCAAAATGTTTGAGGCCAGTGACTTTGTCTTAGTGACATTTGTTAACCTTACTCACTGTATCTTGCACTAGTAGGTGTTTACTTACTTGAATTTTGTGAGTATTCATGCACTCTGTATCCAATCTGTCTTTCCTCCTCTGCTTTTAATAATGGTTCTGTTTATTCTCTGCTCCTCAGTTGTGGCTGAGAGGCAGCATCAGATCCTGGTAACTGATGATATAAAGAGATCTTGCAACTGGAAGCCAGATGTGGGACTCCGTGTCTATAGACAGAACAATTATCATTCTTCCTTGATTAATATAACAACATTAATATACATATAGTGTCACTAGCATCATTGGGGGAATGCTTTGAGAGGTTTAGGTTCAGATGAAATATACAAAATAATAAAAAATAAAGATACTGAGTTTTTAATCCTTTTTGTCTTGATTCTTTTGCTATTTGTTTTCTCTCTTAAGTATTAGGAATTCCTCTCGGGAAGGAAAGAGTAAATTGCCTTCTATAAAGAAGAGCATAATATTTGAGTGACTGCAATACACATTACCTTTGGAACCTTTGGGAATAAAAATACCATATATGTTCTTTGTAGAAGTAGGAGGTCCCTTCCTGCTGATAAAATCAGGCATGTTCTCTCCCACACCCACTAAATATTTACACAGGATTCTGTTGCCAACACAAATAGTCCTTCAGCCATAAGGAAGCATAGTGAGTGATATGCTAAGTTATCAAAAAGGCTTGCTCTTGTTCCTCCTCCATGTTCCTTTATTTTGATTCTTTCCAAATATGAAAAATTCATAGGCAAGAAATAAAAATATGGAATATTAACCTGCATTCACCAAAATAAATTAAACCAAATGTATTATTATGTAACCTTTTTCCTTTTTTAAAGGAAATGCCCAAACTTGCTTCTTCCATCCATTATAGAATCATAACCCAAGGGGAAAGAAAATGAAGCTGCTTCTGGCTGTTAGCGTTCAATTCTCATTGCTTAACTCTGAAGGGCATGTCTGGATCACGGCCATCATTTCCTATTACTTCATTTAGTCCTTGTTGTTTTGACAGTAACCGGACAGTGATTTGCTTTACCATGCTCACTTGCATTTGTCTCCTGCAATCATGTTTATAACAACAGGGCTTGTTATTGATGAGATAGTACTTAGTGTATTTAGTTTGTAAATGTCAGAGGTTTCTGTGGTAATTTCTTGAGGAAATTGCAAAGGTCACTTCAAGCACTGCTGTTTTAAGAATCAAACTTAAAATTATAAAACACTAATTTTACATTAAAATTAAAACCGTACATCTGGACTTTCTGCAATAATAAAAGTCACATATTTCACTACTTAAAAATATAGCCCTTCTCGCTTGAATGGGAATAGTCCTTTTTAAGGTTGACTTACGAGATTTTTCTTTGTTCATCAATTATTTGCTGAGTACCTACTTATATGCAGGCTACTTGGAAGAGCTGATGTGGACCAGGAAACATGATGGGTCTCCTGGATTGTGATCCTTCCGGATTGTGATCCTCTGGAGAAGATGAGACAAATCCTCTGGAGAAGACAGAGAAAAAATTCTATCATTTTAGGAAATTGCAGAGTATAGTAGACATGGGCTATCCCAAAGTGTATAATGAGGGAACCCAGTGGGTGGGGGTCAGGAAAAGCATCTTTGAGGAAGCAACATTTAATCCTAGATAAAAAGTATGAGTAAGAATTACTAAATGAAAGGGAAAGGAGGCAGGGAATGTATATCATGCAGAGAGAACAAGGCCTTTAGAATTCCTGTGGTAGAATGGAGCCTACTGGTTTTGAGGGACCAAAAGAAGAGCCATATGACAAGGGAACAGAGAGCAAATAGATCAGAACCGATGGTGATACAGGGAAGGTGGAGACCACGCAGGGCCTCCCACTCTCCAAAGACCCAAGATTTGAGTCTTTGCCATTAAAGGCTTCCAATTCCGGAGGATCCAGTTCACATGTTAAAAGAGTTGCTGGTATAAATGAGGGAATAGATTGCAGTGGCATTGCCATTAGAACTTTGTGTGATGATGGAAATGTTCTAGATCTTCCCTGTCAGTGAAGTAACCAAGGGCCACTTGTAGCTCCTGAGCACTAGTATGGCCAAGGAACTGAATTATGTTTATTTTATTTTAATTAATTAAATGTAAATAGCTACACAATATCAGAGTGCAGAAGGCCAGATAATTGGCCACTGCAGACTCAGAAACAGGAGATACAGAAACTTCCACCAGGATTGGATTGGCGAGGACGCAGGAGTGGATAGATTCAAGAGATGTATAGGAGGTACAATTAGTAGGGTGCAGTAGCTCATTGGATATGGGGGCAAGGGAGAAAAGTAGTAAAAAATAACTCTCTAGTGTCTAACTTGCACAATTGGGAGGATGGTGGTGCCACTTAGTGAGACAGGAACCAACGGCAGAAGGTAAGATTGAGAAGGAAAAGAGAATGAATTCAGTTTTAACCTGTTCAATGTAGAAGTCCCCACATAAAGCTCCGAGTGGAGTTGTTGGGCAAGTGTCAGGAGAAAATTGTCTTGATGGCTGTATAAAAACAGATTTACTTTTATGTGGCAGAGTCAACAAAAGCCTTATTTGTAAAAAAAAAAAAAAAAAGATACATGAAATTCACTTTGAATTATGAAACTTAAAATACGGATTTCCAGAATCAAGCTGTCTTATTAGTGCTCAAATTCTCCATGAATTCTAGGAATGATATTTCAAATAGATTATGTCTCTGTTTTCGTAGGTAGATGTGCTTTAAAAATTGAAGTATTGATTCAAGCAGTAGGCAAAAGAATACGTTTAGTGTTACATGGTAGAGAGCAAGCAGTTCCAAGTGTGAGATCCCGAGTGGGCTATGGTGTCAGGTGGCCCTTATCACTGTTGTGATCTCCTTTAGCCTCACTCATCATTCTTTTTTTTTTTTTTTTTTTCACTTTTAATGAGGATGCCTACCCTATAAACTCTAAGGTTGTTAGCACTATATGTCATGGATCTGGTATAATAAATAGCAGTGGGGGAGGATTGTAGGAATAGAGTATTAGGAAGGATATGTCCCACCCCACCTTCTTTCTTCCTGGCCTCTCCTGAAAGGATCTTGACCCTACAGATTGATAACACTAGAAAACTCATCAAATAATAATAGTAATCATAAAAAGCTGAGGAGCTTCTTGTTTTATTGCAAGCCAATTCTTTTTAAGGTTTGTTAAGACTTACAGTATTTGACGTAGTTTATGTTATTGAGAGCTAAAGCAATTAAAAACTTGTATAAATATATACTGTGAAACATTTTAATTTGGTGGTTTTAACTAGAGAACTGATTTTTGGAATTACAGTTGATTATATATTTTTTATCTCTGTGTTGACAAAACTACCCTGGTAATTATTTAGAGTATATCACATTAGTTAATAGCACATCTGCTCATTTCAGAATATCTTTCTGAAAACAAGAGATTTGTTGGAATTTAAATGTAATGTTGAGTTGCAGTTGACGTAGGGTTTTGCATCCTAGTTGCTAATGTGATTTTGCTGCATTATCTGAATTAAAGCCTCAATCACTCTGAAATTCATTTTCCTCTCTTTGCAGATCATGTATCAGTTGGAGGGCTCGGAGATAGCTTTTATGAATATTTGCTAAAGGCGTGGTTAATGTCTGACAAGACAGATCTAGAAGCTAAGAAGATGTATTTTGATGCTGTTCAGGTAAACCCAATATTTAAATCATCTTTGCCATTAAACTAACATACAACTTGCAATATTAATCATCCTTTAGTGGGAAACAGAGTACTATATAAGTGGGTTACAAAATATTTCCAGTTAGGCTGAGTTCAGTGTCTGCCAATATAATTATAACAATAGTAATCCCACTTGATGTGTTTAGTTCTAACAGGGCAGTTGAAGTGTTTTATGTGGTTCACATCTCAGTAATGATTCACATACCTGAAAAAGAGGTATTTTTCTTTGAAGTAGTAGGAATTCCATGCTTAGAGTCACAATTATAATCATAGGGAGGAAAAAAAAAAAAACCTAAATTTATATTCTGAAAAGTGACAAAGTTAACACTGCCCAAGATTACAGACATTCCTAATGGCTATCTCTCCATTTGAAGTAAACTTATCTCCAGAGATAGACAATGCTCTCAAATAAAAATCTGAACTAATGGTTTCCTGTGATCCTTTATAATGGAGGAGGAATGAGAGGGAACAAATATTTGTTGCATTGTCTACTGTGAGCTAAGTATGTTAGGCAGATACTTTAAATGAAGTGTTTGTCTCCTCACAATAGCTTAGATACTATTTACCTAGTTTTACAGATATCTCTGAACAGAACCTCAGAAAGGTTGAATATGGAACCAAAATTCAAACTAAAATTTGTGTCACCACTATTCTCTTTTTACCTCATCACTATGGATTTATTTGTGAATAAGAATTTCCATATTACACTTAAATGTTCTTTGCATTCATTAAGTTAGTAAAAATAAGTTAGAAACTGCTTAGCAGGGATCCCTGGGTGGCGCAGCGGTTTAGCGCCTGCCTTTGGCCCGGGGCGTGATCCTGGAGACTCGGGATCGAATCCCACGTCGGGCTCCCGGTGCATGGAGCCTGCTTCTCCCTCTGCCTATGTCTCTGCCTCTCTCTCTCTCTGTGTGTGTGACTATCATAAATAAATAAAAATTTTTAAAAAAAAGTTTTATAAAAAAAAAAGAAACTGCTTAGCAAAGTATATATGAGGTGACCAGTGTAAGAGTAAACTAAGCCTCAAGCAAATGTAAGCCCCATCAAAAATGAAAATAAAATTTGAAAGTAAATAAAGTAAAAGAAGGTTATTTTATGTAAAACACTTGATCTCACACCCAACTTTTCAGAAACAAATTTTTTAGCAGAACCTTTGTGATTGTTAAGCATTTTATATGGTAACTCATATTTCTTAAAAATTATTATCAAGGCATCACAATAAACCACATTATCACAAATAATGTTTTAAAATTGTGGCTAAATAATCAGGAAAATGACTTTTTATTGACTATTTAGAATTTTTTTTATAATCGAGAGTATTAATTTACGGGGGGGGGTGGAAATTTGCAACTCTAATAATGTAGCCACTGTTCTAAAATTAGTCTTCATGAGAGGCGGTCAAAGTAATTTAGACATAGTCCAATTTATTCATTTAAATATATGGGGCGCCTCGGTGGCTCAGTTGGTTAAACATCTGCCTTCAGCTCAAGTCATGATCCCAGAGTCCTGGGATCGAGCCCTACATTCGGCCCCCTGCTCAGCGGAGAGTCTGCCTCTCTCTCTCAAATAAATAAAATCTTTAAAATAAATAATTAAATAAATACACATGCAACTTGCTTTGTTCTGGTTGGCCAGATTGAATATTACTGTGGTTCCCTCCCAAAGGTCAATTAGAAGCATCACTAAGCACAACAGGTATGACTCTTAACTACTCCACCTATAGGAACCAGGACACCTTAGTTAGTATGCTGGCTTTCACTTAGCACAGCCTTAATTAAGGCACACGATGAACATAAAAAGCAAACTAGAATATGGTCCACATGGCCTCTTCCAGGTCTGTTTTTCTTCATTCCTATGAGGTGTCAAGTTTGAAGCTAGGGAATTCTCCATACAGTATGGTTTCTGCTGTGTCGTTTTTTCATTGCTATCCTGGCAGATATTTCAATTATTCTAATCATAAAGTGGCCCCCTAAGATCTTGATGTTTAGGAAAGGCAACTTTAAAATGTTCCGTGAAATATTTTCCTCCAGTTTCTAGAACTATACCCACACAGCTTTTAATATACTGTATTTAGCCAAACCATTGACAGGAAAATCCATTAAGAATAAATGAAGGAAAATGTTTCCTGCTTCTCTTAATAGTGAAAACATTTTCAAGCCATTGTGTTTTCAACTTAGAAAGCAAAGCTAGAACAATTAAATTTCTGATTTGAGAAGTAACCATGTCTTAGAGCGAAGTTTCTTTCTGCTTTAAAAAAAAAAAAAAATCTTACTAATAAGAGAAGATACTGTATATTATTGTCCTGGACAGTTGAGTTACTGGGGATACGGCTCTTCAGTTTTAGCTTCAAGTCGATTTTGGAAAGCATTTAATTCCAGCATGGTCTATTTTCTTTGATTGTTTTAATAACAAAATACTTTGAACTTTCAACTGGCTGTTGTGTTCTCTAGAGACCACACAAAGAATCCACCAGAGTGAACGGGTACATGATGTATTAGACATTTAGGTTTCTAAAAGTTTCATCAAACTAATTTTCTTTTTCAAATATGAAAGGCTAAAATCACAAAATACATGATATTCTTTTTACCTAATCAATTCTCAGATTTAACACCTCTTTTTAGAACCACTAACAACTGTTTTTTCCTCCTTTATATTTATTTACATTTTCCCACGGTTACACAAACATTACTTTGAAGGTCTTGGAACTTCATTGTAGTTTATTTTAAGAGGTAGCAGCTTGGTCAGAATCATGCCAAAAATAATACAGTTCTTTATTCAGGATCCATCTCTAGTCCATGCTCAAAAGCTGTAACTTTTGCCATGTAGAAAGAATAATTTCTTGGGTGGTGAACAGGTATCTGCTTGAAGAACTTTATTGTAGTTGGTGCTATGAGAAGTATAAATAGTTAAGGTGTTCAGTTGCATTAAATAAGAATGAAATATTAATAGAATAAGTCCATCAACAAAATTAGCTAACCACAGTTACTGAGCACAGTAGTGTGTTAATTTATTTCTTACCACCTTGTTTCATCTGTTTATTTCCAGTAAAGGTAGGAAAGGTATTATCTGTGTATTCATTTTCATTCATTCTTCTCTATCACAAGTTTTGTCTGTGTCTACTAGTCCCAAATGGGCATCCTAAAAAACTCAGTTTCTTTTTTTTTTTTTTTTATAATAGCGTAACAGGTATAGACATAGTTATAGCTCTTTTTCTTCTAGGAAGTCATTGGGAGGGAAAAAACATTTCCTCTGACAGTAACTAGGAGTTAATAATTCCAAACAGTTACACTTCATTTTTGCTTTTTAAATATAAGGCTTATTTTATGTTTTCTAGCTATTGTAAAAGAATATCAACAGTCCTAGGGCAAAAACAAAAGAAATTTTACGACTCATTTTTGTAAACATCACTTCTCCCCAATTTTCAGACCTTTATTCTTTTTTTAAGTTTTAATTTTAACTCCAGTTAGTTAACATACAGTGTTATATTAGGTTCAGGTATACAATATAATGACTCAACACTTGCACGCATCACCTGGTGCTCATCACAAGTGCCCTCCTTCATCCCCATCACCTATTTCATCCACCTACTTCCCCTCAGGTAACCATCAGTTTGTTCTCTATAAGTAAGAGCTTGTTTTTTGATTTGTATCTCTCCCATTTTTACCGCTGTACCTTGTTTGTTTTGTCTTTTAAATTCTACGCATGAGTGAAATCATACGGTATTTGTCTTTCTCTGACTTATTTTGCACGACATTATACTCTCTATACTTCCATCCATGTTATTGCAATGGCAAGATTTCATTCCTTTTTATGGCTGGATAATATTCTGTTATTGCCACATCTTCTTTATCTATTGATGAATCAGTGGACACCAGGGCTGCTTCCATGTCTTGGCTATTGTAAATAATGCTGCTATAAACGTTAGGGGTGCACGTATCCCTTTGAATTAGTGTTCTTGTATTCTTCAGATAAACATGCAGTAGTGTGCTTGCTGGATCCTAAGGCAGTTCTATTTTTAACTTTTTGAGGAACCTCCATATTGTTTTCTACCGCTGCACTGGTTTGCATTCCTACTGACAGTGCAAGAGGGTTCCTTTTTCTCCACATCCTCACCACCCCCTGTTGTCTCTTGTGTTGTTTTTAGGCATTCTGACAGGTGTGAGGTGATATCTCATTATAGGTTTGTTTTGTGCATTTCCCTGATGATAAGTGATGATGAGCATCTTTTCATGTGTCTTTTAAAAATTTTTTTCATTGTATGCTAATGTGCTTTTTACTAGAATTCCTAGGGAGAAATTTTTTTTAAGATTATATTTATTTATTCATGAGAGAGACAGAGAAAGAGAGAGAGGGGGAGAGACATAGGCAGAGGGAGAAGCAGGCTGGATCCCAGGACCCTGGCATCATGACCTGAGCCAAAGGGAGACGCTCAACCACTGAGTCACCCAGATGCCCCTCCTAGGGAAGAATTTAATTCAAATGTTATCACACTGGAGATGTGAGGGATGATAAATAAACCTTATCAAGTGCTAGGCACACTACTGACTGCTTCATAAAATAAATGTTGCAGAGTTTTCTCCATAGATACTACTATTCCCATTTTATAGATGAGGATTCTGAGATTTAGGGATACAGCAAGCAAATTACCCACTAAGTCCATAGATAGCAAGTGTCAGAGTTGGAATTTGAGGCCAAGCAATCTGTTTCAAGAACAGCACATCTTTCCTACTCAGTTTACTACCCTCTGAGCTAAGATAACCAAAGGCAGCCTGGATTTTATACTCCAGTATGCTCTATTCCTCATCCCCAGAAGAGCTTGTGCTTTGTGTTGTCCATTGTGAACATGGGAATGCATTAACTGTTACCTCTACACCAGTGGCCTACCTTTGAGAAGGGGATAGCTTTTGAGGTATGAGGACTATGTTTGGTCATGGAATCAGGCAAAACCAACTGGGCTGGCGCGATAGCAATAGTCCTAACTAACCAAACTAATAAGGCATAGACTAGAGGAAGAATACAGAAAGCAGTAACATAACATTGCAGGTGAGTGGGATTTATGACGCCAAACCCAAAACTGGGAGTGAGGTTTTATCCTTTTTCTCTCTTAGTGTTGAGAATGTTTTTAATATAAATTTGGAAGGGGATTTAAAAATGTTGAAAATAAGTATTATTTACAGGCAATCGAGACTCACTTGATCCGCAAGTCTAGTACGGGCCTGACTTACATCGCGGAGTGGAAGGGGGGCCTCTTGGAACACAAGATGGGCCACCTGACCTGCTTTGCTGGAGGCATGTTTGCACTAGGGGCTGATGACGCTCCTGCAGGCCTAACCCAACACTACCTTCAGCTCGGGGCTGAAATTGCCCGGACCTGTTACGAATCTTACAATCGCACATGTGAGTCCATGTTATTCTTCATTTTCAATCTATCCCCATATCCTTTTATTCTATTCAATAAGGAACTTTGTCACTGTTACCACCAGAAGAATGTCCACTGTGCCTCATGAGACTGGAAGCTCATGATAAATATGTTAAAGGAATGTCTGTTTTTTACTTTAAGAAGCACTGTTTTTCTACATAAAAATATCTACCCTTGGTTTACCAAGCAACAAAAATGGAAACCATAAAGCATTAAGCCAGTCGAATTTGTTGATCCTGCTTTAGGTAAATCACATGGGGTAAGAATGTCCCAGGTGCAAAAGAAACTTAGTATTGCATTATTAAGCTTTTCAGTATCTCCATGAATAGAGTCTGGCTCGCTTCTCGTAAAATGGGAGTTTGAAATTTAAATAACCTTTCATGACATAATGACTAACAATTCTCAACCAGCTAACTGGTTTTCCAGCTAACTGATGAGGGGTGTTGTGCCTGGTACCTACCTGGGGGGCACTCAGTAAATGATGGTTAAATTAAATAAAAGATCATTGTGATTTTCCAAAAAAAACTCTCAGATGACTGAATCTTAAAAGGATATTGAATATTAGTTATTATATGATGTTTATAACTGTTCCTTAAAATGATTTGGCATCTCTCTTGAATGTTGTAAAGTACTTTCTAGTTTAATTTGAGTTGTAGAACTGAGGGGTGTCCAAGACAGTAACCCTTGTCATCCCTGCATGCCCTTTAGATATGAAACTGGGACCAGAAGCTTTCAGATTCGATGGCGGTGTTGAAGCCATTGCTACAAGGCAAAATGAAAAATACTACATCCTACGGCCAGAGGTTGTTGAGACGTACATGTACATGTGGCGACTGACTCATGATCCAAAGTACAGGAAATGGGCCTGGGAAGCCGTAGAGGTGATGTTTTAATCTGCTTATATTTCTTATACATAAATGTTGTAGGAAAAAATGTTCAGTGATTTCTATAAATACAGCATATCAACCTTTCTATGATTTTTATAGCTTTTTTGGAGGGCGGCAGGGGGGTGGGGAGAAGGACAGAGAATCTTAAGCATGCTCCACACCCATTGCAGAGTCCAGCAGGGTCTCAGTCTCACAACTCCAATCATGACCAGAGCCAAAATCAAGAGTCAGCTGCTCAAATGACTGAGCCACCCAGGCACCCCTGGTTCTTAAAGCTTTAATCAGACTTCTTCCCAATTCAAGACTGAGTGCTTTCCGTTGTCATCCTATATCCCTGGCTTCAGCTTTGCTTTATGTAACAGTGATATTAATACTTTGATAAAGAAGGGGGTATCTAGAAAGGCATATTATAAAATTAAATTCTCATAGCCATAGAAGTGATGATCAGTTAAGTCCACAGTTACTGACAACTTGGGGATAATCACCCCTGCCTGTTGTCTGTTTCAAGAAGCCACTGTGGTTTTGTTTTTGTTTGGCGGAGGGCGGGTTATAGTCTTTGGGCATTGAAATGAAAATATATGCTTCTACTTAGAGTTTCAACCTAAATTAAAAGGTAAACTGAGGCAAACTCAAAACTGTCCAAAAAAAAAAGTTTATTCAGGAACAGCAGAGGAATTGCAATTCAGGTGAGTCAGTTGAGGATTCAAGGTAGGCTGTACTTACGGACAGGGAATGTAAAGAAGAGAGAATTCAGTTAGAGTCTGTTATAATAAAAAACGAATGGAGACCAGCTTTGGGAATTCCCTGAGCAAAGTCCGGTCATACAAATAAAGCTTAGTTGAACTACTTTGTGAGGCAGCCCGACCGAGGTCATTTCTAATTCATTTCTCTGAAATACCATAAGTAAAACTTCCCAAGTGGTTGATACAAGGCAACCCCCGGCCAACTCCTTACCATCCCAGCATTATTAGGTTTCCATAAATCCAGCGTGTACAGGAAATCAGTCTCTGAGTCCTTAAGTTTTGGTTTCCTGAGGGCACATGAGTAAGATTTTCTGTTTTCTGTCTTCTATTTCCATTTCCATTTTAGAATGAAATTCGTCCACAGAGTAAATTAGCTTAGATCTAACTTTTAGAAAGAACCTATAGAAGAACTACTTTGTGCAACAATATTCATTCACTGATCTCAGCTTTCCCTGGATATCTCTAAGCTTTCCGTCTGTCCAGTGTGCTGTCTGAATTGTCTTTGTCACCCTTTGGGTCTCTATCTACAAAACATGGCCTATCATCTTCCTAAACTAATCTAGTGAATTCTGTGTGCTGGTGCCAGGGGCTGTGCCCTCCAAAATGCATCAAACGATAATTTTAGGAGCTATCATTCTGGAAGGAGTTGTGGTGGAGCATTGAGGGGATAAGAAGAAGCTAACGCTTTAATTAAACTCACTGTTAGAGAGTTAGCCGTCTTTAAAACCTGACCGTTAGAAACCTTTTCTCGGGAAATCTAAAAAAAACATATTGCCTTTGTTTAAGTTATAACTAATCTCTTAGAAGCCGTTGTTGAATCTTGCTTATTACTCCCTTCGCGTAGTGTGTGTCTTATCACCAGTCATTAGTCATTTTAAGTAATAACGATTCTGTAGGCCCCTTTTTGTCTTTTTTTTTTCTTGCGAAGTTTTCTAATTATGTTTAGTCAGTGGTAATTCCAATTTCTTTAAATTTAGAGGTTTTGTTCTCTAAAAAAATGTATAAAAATTGAGGTTCATCTAAGCTTTGGCAATAGGAAATTATTTTGTTTTTCAATAGGCCAACAGAAGAATTCAGGCTAATAGTCACTTTGGAAATACCAGTTTAAATTGAAAATATCAGGAATAATGTATTTCATCCAATGTGAAACAACGTACTTGATAAGAAACATTATTTTATATCCCACTAAGAAAATACAACACTACTGGGTAAATTATGACACGCCAGTTTTGAAGATGTTAAAATGTGAAAAATGAATGGTAGAGAACTGACAAAACATGGAAATGAGGGGATCCCTGGGTGGCGCAGCGGTTTGGCGCCTGCCTTTGGCCCAGGGCGCAATCCTGGAGACCCGGGATCGAATCCCACGTCGGGCTCCTGGTGCATGGAGCCTGCTTCTCCCTCTGCCTGTGTCTCTGCCTCTCTCTCTCTCTCTGTGACTATCATAAATAAATAAAAATTTAAAAAATTAAAAAAAAAAAAAACATGGAAATGAGTAGACCTCTATTGCCATGTGGATGGGAAGCTTTGGTTTGCTTGGTTCTCCAGGGGAGCGTGTTCACGGGGTAATTTGGTTTTAGGGGTTGGGATTTTTGTCCATTGTTAATGTCTATGATGTAAGGTGGTCTCCCTGTGCACAACATAGGCACCCCCTGCCCCCCCTCCTCGCTTTTTGCCAACAGCATTTCTGCTAGAACTTGAGGTCTAGGGGAGGAAGGAGTGCTGGCACGCTTGCCTTTCTTAAAGTGCAAAATCATAGACACAGAGAGCGTGGTAGCGCTCTTTCCCTCGTGTGACATCCTCTTAGCCCTCCTTTGTTTGAGCCCCGCCTGCAGGGGCAGCATCCCCACAAGCTCCCCACAAGCTCCCCACAAGCTCCCCGCAAGCTATCACATCTGCCCTGGCTCTGAGCCTCTCCCCAGGCAGCTGGCTGTACTCTGGGAAGTAGGAGGGTTAAAGCCCCCAGGGGACCACCCTGAACCAACAAGATTTCAGAGTTGATGAGTAACCCTCTCAGTCTTCCCCCTTTGAGATGCATTCTACATGGTTCCTCAGAGGGTTTCCAGCGGGAGGGAGCCCTGTGGCCTACCGCTCAGTGCATTTCCATGGCTCTTCTCCCCTCCCCGTTTCACTTGCCCCACTCATTCCCTTCCTGATATCACCTCCCTTCAAAAGTTCCTGCATCCAACCCTTGTGTCATGCTCCATTTTTTAGGGGAACACAAACTAAAAAATAGGAGTATATCTTAAAAATCACATAGACTATCCTTCCACTCATAGAAAAGATCTTGTCATCTTTTTTTTTTTTTAAGATTTTATTTATTTATTCATGAGAGACATCAAAATAGAGGCAGAGACACGGGCAGAGGGAGAAGCAGGCTCCCCTCGGAGAGCCTGATGTGGGACTCAATCCCAGGACCTCAGGATCACGCCCTGAGCCAAAGGCAGATGCTCAACCGCTGAATCACCCAGGTGCCCCAGATCTTGTGGTCTTTGCCACATGGCTATTCCTCATCTAGTCAAGGACTTTGTAGTTAACAAGAACATACTACACGTAAAGTAATTCCATTTTTTACTGGCTGGAAGTTAGAAAGTTACCCCTTTAGATACCAGAATTTAGGGTGTTTTGCGGTCTGGAGGTCTGGGTGGGGGGGAATGCCTTCTCTTTTCACACTGCAGCTCCTCAGTTATCTGAAGACAGCACGTTCTGTCCACAGCTCCATCCTCCTCCATCACTTCCCTCCACCTCTTCGTGACATGTGTGGTCTCTCAGGACTGAGTGGTGTGACCCAATAACCTGTCTTCTGAGTGTTATTTCCCACAGCCTGTGGTCCCACTTGTTTTCTGAGTAGATTGTAAAACCCCTGGCTTATGTTGAAATTGTGGTCAAATGATACTAGCTACTATATTAGTTCTTATCAAGACATCTCTTTTGTTCCATGCTTGTTTTCACCCACGCTTGCTATTTCTAAAGTATTTGTCAGCCATCCTCCTATCTTCTCTTGAAGCACTCCCTTTGCAGCTTTCTTTCAGCAACACACTAGATAAACCTGCTCTCCATGTCTTAGCCAGATTTCTGAATAGTAACACTGAACACAATAATAATGTCAAACAAGATAGCAAACTATGCAATCCAGCATACAGCACTAGAAGCTTCTCCACAGGTTACCAATAGTCCATTAATCACAGATGTTCACACGATTGTGAATCTACATAGCAGAAATAACATTTACCTCCTTTCTTTTACTTATTCTCAATGATGTCATAAAAACTTCATTAAATTCCTCCCAATTACGTATAATATTCTGATGAGGTTTGGCTATAAGTTATGCTTATGTATTTATATGTGTGTTGGTAAATATAGATTTTACAATGTCTATAAACCTGTGTGTATAGATTATATGATGTCTCCCCTGGTTCACAGATAAGTCTTATATAGGGATTTTTTTTTTTCCTTCTTTTGCACATTTTTTTTCTGATCTCCTAAATCTAACCTTTTCCATATGGACATTCTGGCCCTGAAAAAAGTGATTTGTCTTCCCAGTCCCTGCTTCTCCCTCCCCAGGCTTGATCCCCGTTTCCAGGCTCTTTGATATGTCTGTTTTGCTAGGTTCTACCTTTGAGCTCAGACCAAACTCAACCATTCAGCCTTATTATTAGCACTATTCCCTAGAATCCACTCTTGGAAATCCCCATGGATCAGCTGTTTATCTAACCTGTTTAACCTAAAGATAAGAGAATGCTTTTCTATCCCTTTTGGACTTAAGATTTAACTCATGCTGCTCGCTATTCTCTTACCTTTCTTTCCCCTAAAAAGATATAGTCACTTAGGATCTGGGTTGTCCTTCATCCTTTATTTGGAGCTCTGATAACTGTAAATATTTTCCTATTTTTCTTTTCTCTGCTATTTGTACATCCCAGACACACATGGTCACTAATAATGTAAGAATTTACATAAAATCGAGGTGGTCCCGATGCCTAGAGTCTGAGAGCCCCAAGAACAGAGTATAGTAAAATGATGTTCTGATCCGACTATGCGACATAAATACACAGCTGCTTCCACTGTTGAGATACTATAATATTAGTAATGTCAGGGTCTGTTATGGGTGCCCAGGAGGGCTGCTTATCCCCAGCTTCATATCCCTAAAGTTTTAAAATTTAGATTTAACATGAAGGTTTTTCATTTTTTAAAAGTAAAAAAAAATAAAAAAATAAAAATAAAATAAATAATAATTTTTAAAAAATAAAGAAACAAAGCCTCTTTGGCATTTCCCTTTTTTTTTTTTTTTTAATTTGCCAAAAGCCTCATAAAAGGAAAATAGCTAGGCTTCTCTAAACCCCCAAAAGGTCCCTGTCACCATGCAAAGTGTATCTTCTTCTTGTTTTATTCTCACAACAACCCCATGTTGAACAAAGGGACACTGCCTGGGTCCAGGAACGTCTGTGGGCTCCCTTAGAGAGTCCAGGGCCAGGATCCAGCCCCCTCTTCTGAGATTTTAGAATGTGTTCCGGACAACTGTGGCTCGCCACATTAGGATGAGAAGAATGAGGGTGAACTGAAAAGAAGAAAAATGTTTGGGCACTGTCCACCCCACAAAACGACTCTTTCCCTATAATGAAAAAAGGAGCTTGTAGAAATTTCTGTGGGAGAGAGGAGTAGCAGTTTATCATGACTGGTTCTCTCATTAACTTATCACCAAAGAACTTCAAGGGTGGGGAAAAAAAACATCTAAAAGTTTTGTTGTTAAAATCTTCTTTAGGAACTGTCTGGAAGTAGGATTTAATTACGTTCCATAACAACAAACTTGTCCATTTCTTCTAAATCCTGTTTGGTTTTTTTTTCTTTTCTACAAATAATCTTGGGCCTACTCCAATGTATCTGGTATTTGACTTTTTAATCAAAAAGAACTTACAAAAGAGGAAGGAAGGAAAAAAATAATACAACCTGAAAGTTCCTTTCTGCAGGTTTTCCCCCTGCTTGGTTTGTTGTCTGCAGCAGAGACTATAATCAAAGCAGTTTTTTTCAGTTGATCTTATTTTCCCAGTGGCTTTTTAAAAGTACCAAATCAGGAGATATTTTCTTTGTTCATGGAACCTGCAAGTTGATAGGTTATTATCCAAATTTTCATTCCCATACTGCCCAACCCATCTCTTTCTCAAATACTCATTAGAGCCAGAGAACTTCAGGAATGTAGGATCATTTCTCTCCAGACAGTTAAGAAATGAATTCCTCCCATTTTCTTCCATCCCATACTAGAGAAAAGAAAAATATGTTTTAGAAATAAATATGAGCCACATTTTTTTTCACTGCTATCCATTTTCTTCTTTGCTACCTGTCACCAATATCACTAATACTCCACCATCGGTGTTTACAAAATAAGATGACCTGGGTCCAGTAGCAGCTGTTTTTGATCCAGTACCCTTTCTCAGTTCTTGGGTTTTTAATCCCAGTTGACATTCACAGTCTCTTTTGATCAGGGGTCAGCAAACTTTTCCGTAAGAGCCAGAGAGAACTAGGCTTGGAGGCCATATGCAAGCACAAGCATGCATTTTATTGTGCTCTGCAAATGCTGTGCTTTTTACAAATTGAAGGTTTGTAACAACCCTGTGCCCAGCAAGTCTAATCAGTGCCATTTTTCCAACAGCATTAGCTTGTTTCCTATCTCTGTCACATTTTGGTAATTCTCACAATATTTAAGTCTTTTTCATTCTTATTATATTTGTTGCAGTGATGTATGATCAGTGATCTTTGATGTTATTATTGTAACGGTTTTGATGTGCCACAAACTGCACCTTTATAAGACAGAGAACTTTATCAATAAATGTTGTGTGTTCTGATGGCTCTACTCCTCTCTCTCCCTCTCTTCGGGCCTTCCTATTTCCTGAGATATGACAATACTGGCAGTAGGCCAGTTAATAGCCCTACAGTGGCCTCTTAAGTGTTCGGGTGAAAGGAACAGTCATACATCTTCCAATTTAAAGCAAAAACTAGACACGGTTAAATTTAGTGAGGAGGGCGGGTCAGAAGCCAAGAAAGGCCAAGAGGTAGGCCTCTTCTGCCAAACAGTCACATTGTAAGTGCAAAGGAAAAACTTCTTGAGGGAAATTAAAAGTGCTACCTCAGTGAACACAGGAATGATAAGAAAGCAATATGCTGATAGGGAGAAAGTTGAGTGACCTGATAGAAGATCAGCCCAACCACAACATTCCCTTAAGCCACAGCCTAACCTCGAGCAAGGCCCTAACTCTCTTCAATTCCGTAAAGGCTGGGAGAGGTGAGGAAGCTGCAGAACAAAAGATATTTCATGAGGCTTAAGGAAAGAAGCCATCTCTGTAACATCAAAGGGCAAGGGGAAGCAGCAAGTGCTGATGGAGAAGCTGCCGCAAGTTATCCAGAAGACCTAGCCAAGATCGTTAATGAAGGTGGCTGCACTACACAACAGATTTTCATTGTGGTTGTAATGGCCTCCTACTGGAAGAAGATGCCATCTAGGACTTTCAAAACTGAAGAGGAGAAGTAAGTGCCTGGCTTCAAAGCTTCAAAGGACAGGCTGACTCCCTTGTTAGGGGCTGATGGAGCTGGTGACTTGAAGTTGAAGCCAATGCCCACTTACCATTTCAGAAATCCTAGGGGCTCTAATAATTATGTTAAATCTACTCTGTCTATACTCTATAAATAGAACAACAAAGCTCATGTGTCTCCAGCATGGTTTACTGAATATTTTAGGCCTGCTGCTGAGACCTACTGCTCAGGAAAAAAGATCCCTTTCACAATATTACCGCTCCTTGACAGTGTACCTGGTAGCCCAAGAGCTCGGACAGAGATATACAATGAGATTTCTGTTTTCATGCCTGCTAAGATAGCATCCATTCTGCATCCCATAGATCAAGGAGCATTTTGACTTTAAGCATTTAAGAAATACATTTCCTAAGGCTACAATTGCCACAGCTAGTAATTCCTCTGATGGATCCGGGCAAAGTCCATTGAAAACCTCCTGGTAAGAATTCACCATTCTGGATACTATTAAGAATATTCATCATTGGGATGCCTGGGTGGCTCAGCAGTTGGGTAACTGCCTTCAGCTCAGGTCACGATCCCAGGACCCAGGATCAAGTCCCGCATCGGGCTCCCTGCGGGGAACCTGCTTCTCCCTCTGCCTGTGTCTCTCATGAATAAATAAATAAATCTTAAAAAAAAAAAAAATATTCATCATTTTTGGAAGAGGTCACAGTATCAACATTAACAGGACTTTGAAAGAAGTTATCTACCCTCATGGGTGACTTGAGGGGTTCAAGACCTCAGGGGAGGAAGTACCCACAGAGGTGGTGGAAAATAGCAAGGGAACTAGAATTAGAAGCAGAAGCTAAAGATGTGACTGAATCGCCAAATCCCATGATAAAACTCAAACAGATGAAGAGTTGCTTCTCATGGACGAGCAAAGAAAGTGGTTTCTTGGGATGGAATCTACTCCTGATGAAGATCGTTGACCGCCAAGAGTTTAGAACATTACATAAACTTAGTTGATAATGCAGCAGCAAGGTTTGGGAGGATGGGCTCCCATTTTGAAAGAGGCTCTACTGCAGGTAGAGCCTCCATCAACTCAGCACCGTGTGCTGCAGAGAAATCATTTGTAAAAGATACGATCCCGACTTGGCAAACTTCATTGTTGCCTTATTTCAAGAATTTGCACAGCCACCCCTACTTTCAGCAGCCTGAGAAGGGCAGCAGCCACCAATATCAGAGAAAGACCCTCCAACAGCTCTAAAAAGAGGACAAGCCCACTGAACCCTCAGATGATGCTTAGCGTTTTTTTAGCAACAGTGTTTTTTAATTAAGGTATGTATATTGTTTTTCAGAAATAACGCTACCACACACTTAATAGACTCTAGTACAGTGGAAACATAACTTTCATATGCACTGGGAAATGAAAAAATTCACTTGACTCACTTTATCACAATATTCACTTAGTGTAGTGGCCTGGAGCCAAACCCACAATGTCTTCGAGGTTTGCCTGTACTCCTCTCTGCCGTTGTAATGGAAAAAAAAAACTAGCCACAGACAATATGTCAACAGATGAGCATGGCTATGGTTCAGTAACACTTTATTTACAAAATTAACAGTAAACTGGGTTAAGCCTGTGATCCATAGTATGATGAACTCGACTATGGACCACAAGAGGAAATGCTTAAAAAAAATAAATCACTGAAAAATTATTTCAAAATTAAATGTAGAAGTGTTTCTAATAGATATCTAGTCTATATACCCTTTAACTTTTTATACTTTATATGCCTTTGCATTTTGTGGGGGTTTTTTTTTAAATGTTCGCCTAAAACCCTTCCACATGTATTCAATTTGAATCCTTATTTTATTTGCATCTGGCAATTTCATAATAAAAACTGGCGACAAGCAGTTTATTGCAACATGACCGTTTCTCCCCTCTTCCTTGGTAGGCCCTGGAAAATCACTGCCGCGTGAACGGAGGCTATTCAGGCCTAAGGGATGTTTACCTCCGACACGAGAGTTATGACGATGTACAGCAGAGTTTCTTCTTGGCAGAGACACTGAAGTAAGTAAAACGTATTCCAAAAGTATGTGGCTGAGGCACCTGATCCGATCTTCTTTGTCGATGTCTTTATCATGAACACATTCAAACGGTAGCAAGTATGACGGCTTCCGAATGCCCCCTCCCCCTGTGTGGCAGTGACTGTGGGTAGGTTTCCAGTCGTTACCCAAGTCTGATGCCTTAGCGCTGCATTGTGGGATTTCACACACTCATCCCTAAGCACAGAGCAGCTGCTTTACTCCACATTAGTGAGTATATCGCCTTGGGGTTTTGCAATACTTGACTGTCGTCCGTGATTCTCCGTAAGACATACGGAGACATTGATGCGGTTTTTGCTGTGTCTTTATGCTTTCCCTGCCTGACACAGCCTCTCGGGCCTCATATACTCATGTTTTTCTCTCCAGATATTTGTACTTAATATTTTCTGATGATGATCTGCTTCCACTGGAACACTGGATCTTCAATACCGAGGCACATCTTCTCCCTGTACTCTGTACGAATAAAAAGGAAGTCGAAGTCAATGCAAAATAAAAAAGATCTTTTATATTTTACTGTGCTCCATTCCCTTCACTGCATACCTTAATAATTCCTTTTCTGGTATTCAGGCACATGATGAATTTTTATCAATAGGTCTGTGATTATTCTAAGTTCTAAAATTGTTTTGCAGTCTTTTATGTTTATTATCATAGGCATAGATGGACCTAAATTCCTTATCATATCCTTTATTACTCAGTCAGTGGATCATAGGTTTTTACTTTTTTTAAGTAATCTCTGGAGTTCATGAAGGTATATCATTTTTATTAAATTGAACAGAATGGTATACCAGTGACCTCTTAGTTATAATTTTGATTTGACTGCAAAACTTTTTCCTCCTCTATGAGGAGATGACGTCTGCTTTAAGCTGTAATGTTTTGCCATGTTGCAAAAAGCCATAATAATAAATTAAATATTAAAAAAAGCTTTTTCCTTTTCAATTTCATGTTAATCTGGTTTGTCTATCCACCAGAGACAGATCTTATAACTGTGACAGACAGCCTCTTTATGCGGGTCTATCATTATTTGATAGAATGTCTTCTAAAATCTTCACTCACATTGTAATTCAAATTAGAGTGTCATCCCAAAAGGATCATCTCGTGTTGACCTCATTTCATTGGAACCACAGTATATTTTTGTTGGTTAATTATATTAGTGTTTCCTAATTTGTGAATTAGTTCTCAAATTTTACTTTAAATGCCCTGTGTCATTTCTGGATCATGTCCTGGTTAATTTCTTCCATCCCCTACCACACGAGTGGAGCTTTCGAGTTTTGCAGAACTCTGCTATTACTGAATTACATTTTTTGAAAGACAACAGTATAACTTTTAGTGTGTTAGCTTTTGCTTTTAACTGAGTATATGAAGAAATTGAGTCTCTCCAAAGAAAGGGTGAGTATTTAACATGGTTTTTAGTTTGTATTTCACCTTTAAGGTTTTTTTTCTTGTTCTCAAAAAAAGCATTACATTTGGTTCAGATTTTTCAGATTTGAAAAGAGCCCTTTCTCAAATGTAGTAAACTATTTCATTTCAATTTATGACAGCAGGATTTAACTCTGAAAGAAGCTCTGCTAATGTGTCTATTCATGGTCAACTGAAGAAAATCTAATAAACTTTTAGGCTAAGTAAGAATATAGTACATTTTGTCAGGTTAAATTCAACACAGAGATCCCAGCTTAAAAGCAATATATAGGAATGGACATTCCTAATCCCCCACAGTCATATAGCAGATCAAAATAATTACATGATTCTTCATTAAGAATAAGCATCATTTTGAGATATGAGTGGCTTTCCCTACAACACGTTTGGTGGCAGCTTGTGCTTTCTCATATTAGTTCATATTTTATATATATTTCTTGAAAGGGCTAATATGATGATGCATATACTGAGGAGCAGAGACTTTGAGCCACCTGCATTTTCAACCGAGAGTGGTCGGATGGTTCAGTGCAACCCCATGAACTGGGCTGAAGTATATGAAATTGCTGCACTTGTAGTAGAGAAACTGCCCAATATCAGCAATTTCATATGCTTCAACATAATATTTTTTAATTATTTTCTTAGATCTCAATAGACTCAATTGTTTTCAGCTGTTTCAGCTTTTGAAAGTGTTTCAAAAGATTTCCTTTGTCTGAAAGGACCACCTGTGTGACCTGCTCTTTTTTAATACTGTACGTTGTTTTATGTCAAAGAATAAATTAATAAAATTAGTAAATGAAAAAGATCCTTTAGTGCATCATTATTGCCATGTTAATGAGTTCCTGTGACCCAGAATAACTCCTTCCACTCATATCTTCAGCTCACTTTATGAAATGAATGGTTTGTTGAGAGTCCTTTCTTCCAGAACTTAAAAGCAGTGTGTGAGATTATTGCAAAAATTGGGCCATATGTATTTAAATGATAATTTTCACGTGAATGTCCTTGGACTGGAAATTTAATTTATTTTCTTTAAATTTTCAGTTTGATTTGAAAGAGCACAAAGCTGATATGTATTTCTGCAGCAGATACTTTGAAATCAGGTTATGTGTACACACTGCACTATAACGTACCTTTTGTATCCTGATATAAATAGGCAAGATGATTGTACTATGTTTTGCTCTGCCAATGGCAAGGACAAAGTTTTTCAATTCTAGAACTTGGAGTTTTCAACCTAAATCCCAAAACACCAAAAATGTAAACATGATTAAGAGATTATTATTATTAGGGTGATGTAATTTAATTAAAGTTATATTTTGTGTTAATTATTTCGAACGACTGAAGTCCTTAGGTAGGCATTTTCATTCATTTTCAGCAAAACTGTGCAGTTAAGTTTACATATGTATTCACATCCTGAAAGGCAAATAATTAAAATAGCACTTCATTTTGTGTTTCTGCATATATTTTTGGTATACTGTGCACAATTACTATTACACCTATAAGTTGTATGAAATTTACAGAACTCGATGTTTGTCATGACTCTTCCATGTGTAGCACCCATTCTTTTCATTGGTTGTTTTTAATTTGTACATAAATCTATTCTGTCATTTCCAACTTTATATAAATCTCTAATGTTATGGGAAACATAATAGATTGACACATAATTTTTAAAAACTATATTTGTAAAATTTCTCTATTGTGAATAAAGCCTTTTAATATATCTCCTCATTTGTTATTGTTTCTCCTTTTAAATAAGCTTTTGTATATATAGGGGTGAAAACATACGATTGCAAATTGAGATAATAGTGATTATTATTAATCCTAATAGTGGGGACACCTGGGTGGCTCAGCAGTTGAGCATCTGCCTTTGGCTCAGGGCATGATCCCAGGATCTGGCATCAAATCCCATGTCAGACTCCTTGCAGGAAGCCTGCTTCTCCCTCTGCCTGTGTCTCTGCCTCTCTCTCTCTCTGTGTCTCTCATGAATAAATAAAATCTTTTAAAACATAATAATAATAATCCTAATAGTGATTCCATACCACGCCCAGAGGATCTTGACAAAGTTACATTTCTCATTAAAAACTTTAAATTGCAAAAAAAATTGCATATACATTTTTTATTAACTAAATATCTTATTAAGATTCCAACATAGGGATCCCTGGGTGGCGCAGTAGCGCCTGCCTTTGGCCCAGGGCGCGATCCTGGAGACCCGGGATCGAATCCCACGTCGGGCTCCCGGTGCATGGAGCCTGCTTCTCCCTCTGCCTATGTCTCTGCCTCTCTCTCTCTCTCTCTCTCTCTCTCTCTCTCTCTGTGACTATCATAAATAAATAAAAATTTAAAAAAGAAAAAAGATTCCAACATAGGGGCGCCTGGGTGGCTCAGTTGGTTAAGCGTCCAACTCTTGTTTTCAGCTCAGGTCATGATCTCAGGGTCCTGGGATCGAGCCCCACATCAGGCTCTGCCCTCAGCAGGCAGTCTGCTGGAGATTCTCCCTCTCCTCTGCCCCTCCCCCCCATTCTCTCTCCCTCTCTCTCAAATAAATAAATCTGTTTTGTTTTTTTTAAAAAAAGGACTCCAATATATATTCAACACCAGGGCATATGGGTTAGAAACAGGGAGTTGATGGCAGAAATAGCATAAAGTATGATCCTGTTCTTCAGTTCCCAGTCCAGTCAAGGAGATCAGACTCACCCCACCACCAAAACAAAGTGTTTAGTTACCAGTTAAATTCTGCTATAGAAAAACAAAAATTTCTTTTGCTACAGAAGTCCAGCGGAGGGACGCCTGGGTGGCTTAGCAGTTAAGCACCTGCCTTCTGCCCAGGGCATGACCCTGGAGTCCCAGGATCGAGTCCCACATCGGGCTCCCTGCACAGAGCCTGCTTCTCCCTCTGCCTGTGTCTCTGCCTCTCTCTCTCTCTCTCTCTCTCTCTCTCCCTCTCCCTCTCCCTCTCCCTCTCCCTCTCTCTGTGTCTCTCATGAATAAATAAATAAAATCTTAAAAAAAAAAAAAGAGTCCAGGGAAGCAGGAGGTCACTAGGATCTGAGTGATCAAAGAAGCTTAGAAAAGAGAACTTCAGCTACAGGAGAGCCTCCAATATTTCTGTAAAAGTCTAGGTTTTTCAGATTCATGTTGGAACTTTTTAGACTGTTTCAGACATTCTGGTTGCTGTTCTCTCTGCCTAGACCTCTTTCCCCCGTGTTTTTTTGTTTCTTTGTTTTTAATTTGAAATTGAAGTACAGTTAACACAGTGTTGCACGAGTTTCAGGTGTATCACACAGTGATTGGACAAGTGTGTACTACACTGTGCTTGCCGCAGCCGTAGCCACCATCCGTCACCGTGTCACACTAGTACGATACCCCTGACTGACCATAGTCCCCGAGCTGTACCTTTCATCCCTGTGACTTACTCCTTCCATAATGCAAGCCTGTGGCTCCCACTCCCGTCACCCGTCAGCCCTCTACCCTCTTCCCCTCTAGCAACCACCAGTTTGTTCTGGGTTTAGGGATCTGTCCCTGCTCTCTTTGTTCATTTGCTTTATTTTTTAGATTCCACGTAGAAGTGTAATCAGATGGTGTTTGTCTTTATCTGTCTGACTTCACTTAGCAAACACCCCCCCAGGTCCATCTCCTTCCCCAATGTTTTTGTGCCACATTCTTCACTTCATTCAGGTCTCTGCTCAGTTATCACCTTATCAGAGTGATTTCCTTGGCAAATTAATATAAAATTCCCCATCACCCTTCGTTCCTTGCTCTTTTTATTTTCTACTTAGCATTTAAGAGCTCACCCTCGAAAATTGGTCTCAGGCTCTTTCTCAAGGTGTGGGTGAACATATTTATTTCCTGATTTGCTTATTGTCTGCCTACCCCCTTAAAACCAACCCCCTCTCCCCCCAGAACAGAAAGTTACTTTGGCTCTGCTCCTCACCACAGTGTCTCGAGTAGCCACTTGGTGGCACATAGCAAAGTATCTGGTGAATGGGTGACTGAATGAATGAATGAACCTTATATTCATAAGTTTTGCTGTGGCTATTTGCAAATATTTTTTAATACACAGTAATTTTTAAAAAAATATTAGGTATCAGTATTATATAACTTGCTGTTGTTTTTAATAACTATAAGGATGGGCATTTTTTATTGCTACCTATAGTCGTTTTAAGGAAATATGGAGCAACTTTGTGTTCGTGGCTAGATTCAACTCTAAACCAACAGAGTTTTTTAAACCACGTGTATCATGTAAGGCCCTGTGTAACATACCAGAAAAATGTAAGCCAGTTTTCTAATACAGAGTTTTTCAGTGTTAGGATTCGAATAGCCTACTATTGTTTCTATGATTTAATCTCATAGTCCTTGTCTCCTGAGAAAACTATTTCTGCAGCATCAAGTAAAGGAGTTGGTTTTTCACTTAACATATAGCTACTCAAATGGGAACCTTCTGAATTTAGTTATTTGCAACATAAATAATGTCTACTCATTGCTGACAGAATTATTAAAAGATATTCTAAACATGATTCTTATTTATACTAATCATCAACCATCCACACAGAAATGGCAGCTTGGCAGTCAATACATCTAATTTCTGATAATTATATGTAGACAACTGCTAAAAATTTTATGAAAACTAGATAAATCTTTTCTCATTTGAGCATAGAATTCATGTATCTAATGGCCATTCCAGCGCCCTGACTTGTGGCTGAAATGTGAGGATGGGAAGGGGTATCTTAATTAATCTTTTAACTGATATAATGGCCCAAAGACTGATTTTTTTTTTCCTGGCTCATTCATTCTATACTGGCCAACACATGAGTCATAATCTTCAGGAAATATTTGCTAAGCATCAGATATGCATATAAAATATCAGAACTACATAGGAGTCTAGACAGCATTTAGTCTAACTCTCTTATTTTAAATATGAGAAAACTGGGGGATTTTTTCCAAGGACAAAAACTATTTTCTGTCCCGCCCTGTGCTTCCAGACAGGGATTTGGTAAGATTTATGCTAATAAAAAAAAGAACAATCTATGAGAGCATACATTGTTCCCATCCAGCCACTCCAAAATAAACGTGTAAATTCAGAGCTCACCCTTGAAAATTGGTCTAAGGCTCTTTCTCCAGGCATAGCTGTCCACCTATATCAGAGTCTCTTGCAAGTCCTATTGAAATGCAGATTTTCCAGCCTTACCCAAATTTAGTAAGTCAGAATTGTGGTGGGACCCCGGAAGATCCATGTTGGGCTAGCTCTTTTTGTTCTTCCCATGCGTGCTAAAGTTGGAAACCACATTGTAAGTTATAGGTAGGTGGAAGTCCCAAAACTAGCAGAAGAAATAATGAATAAATTAGCAAGTCATGACAAGCGTATTTGGTTTCTACTTCAAGATTTAAGCACAACAACTTGAAAGAAACATATTTTGGATCACTTTGGAAACAGAAACGTGTCCTTTTCCAAAAGCATTTCTGAACAAGAAGCCATACACCTAAGGTTTGAGAAACAGATTCACATTGGATTTTCAAACCTAATTCTTCTTATTGAGGGAATCTCAAAAGTATTCACTTCATTCCCTGCTGTTTCATTCAGTGACTGTTTCCTTTGCCTCTTTCCCAAAAGCTGCTTCTAAAGTCATTTCAAATGGTTTCTTCTGATCTGGTTGAGTTTGAACACAACTGTCACTTGCACAAAATACACAGAACTCCTAGTTTGGCTGTGTGTCGAGTAAACATATAAGATGTTCTTGGAAACGACCTCCAAAGAGCACCTTCGTTTCTATCCCCTGGTCCCTAGTGTTTTTGCATTCGTTGCAATGCTAATCATCAGATTTGTTGGCTCACCATTACTATGATCACTTTGAACCTCCTAAAACATGCCATTACTTGCTGAATAAATTAATGTAAATTTGTGTCACAGATCCATTTAATTCCCCAGAGAATGCAAATTACCATGAAACCTTAGAAAACCGTAATAGATGTATAGCTTTTTTTAAAAAACTCCACATACTGGAGTATTTTGGCCTTAGGCTATGAGCACATATTAATTCATAATTCTGCAAATAGGGCTATAAAATGTACTGCTTTCAAACACCGTTTTCCAAAACGACTGGCACCAGAGAGTTCTGTTTTGTTTTGCTTTGCTGTTTTAAGTCTCTTGGGAGGAACAAGTGAATGATCCTCCTTCACAGAATCATTGGAACATTGTTCCTGACTTTGCAACTCTTTTGGAGTTCTTTGTGGATAGTAGAGGCTCATGGCTTGGAATCCCCTCTTAGAAGCAGGATGGGAAACCACCGTAACAACTTTAGGCAGGCACAGTGCTCTTGGTACCAATTCATGGACATGACCACTTCGGCTTGTTGTAACACAAGGCCTCAATTTGGCAACAGAAAAACAACGCTCTTCCTTCTTTGTGCACAATTTCATCACCATTCTGCTATTTTTTTTTCTAAACTCACCAAAATGACTTTTATTTGTATGTGCTACATAAACAGTGAATGGTAATTCATGGCACTTGTTACTTGGTCCAGACATGAAAAGGTTTATGGAGCCAGTAAATGACATTTTGAAAAGGTTCTTCTGTCATTGTCATACATCCAAAGTAGACCTGTTTAACACAATTCAATACTATTCCTCCAGTATTTTATAAATGGCATTTTCTTCTACATGTATCCATTTCCCGGGGCTTATGGACCCATTCATATTCTCCATATTTAGAATCAAAGGTTCCTTTCTGAAGAGATCTTAATTTTAAGGTAAAACAGAGTCCAAGTTCCTGAATTCTCACTTTCTTTTCACTCTTGAATATGCACCTATGAAATCTGAAGAATATATAGTCCCGTTGATTATGGAATGTGGCAACTTGCCTCCCAATACATTGAGGATTATGGGGAAAGAGTGATGCAAACATACGTCCAATAGAATGACCCAGCCTCATCGTCAAGTCATTCAAAATTATTTCAGGCATGGGTTCTGTAGGGTCCTTGCCTCTTCTCTTAATTTCTTTACGCAAACGAGCAGTTTGGGCCAAATGAGCAGTTGGGCCACTTGGCAAGTGACTCAGAATTAACCCATTTGGTGTTTTACAATCTTCATTAATAACTATCAGATCTGTGAAATCTCTTGAAATGCGCTGTGGAGTAATTTTTTTCAAAGCCAGTCCTCTTGGGTAATAAACGTGTGAGTTTGGTGAACTGTGGAGAGCTGTTCACAGTCGTACTGTTCTCCCAGGAGGTCTGATGTTGTCATGAGAATCTTCGGAGGAGTTTGTTGGAGGAAGATGCAAATTCATCTGTGGCTTCATCAGAAGCAACGCCTTCAGCATTGGGATCTACCATGGTCTCATCGTACACTCGCCGGTTGCCCGTGGCCTTTGGGGTGGGCTTCGGTGGAGCCTTATCGCCAAGAGCTTTTTTTTAAGCTTTTTCTTAATCGCCACCTTTTCCTTATGCTGCTGCTGCTTCCACTGCGTGAACATTAAGTGTCTGTTGTTTGTTCTGAATTTCTGAAATGCTGGAGCCTGGGGGAAAGGCAGCCGATTTCAGAGGTTGGGACCCCCTTTCCCCCGCTGCCGCCCTCAGCCCCGGCCTTCGCCAGGCCATCTACCCTCCTGCTATGTGCCACTCCGCACTTGAACCCCCTGAGTAAATCGCCCTAAGAACATTTTACCCCTATTCACGTCCCTCTTCTGTCTTGTTATTGCCAAACTGATAACTTTGTGTCTTACATGGTCTTAACCAGAGCTGCAAAATTATACACATTTTAATTTCTGCCATTTAACAAATTAGGTCCTTCTAGTCTCTTTTCTTTATGCAATGCAGTACAGAAAGGGCAGAGAGGCGTCCGGGTGGCTAAGTCAGTTGGGCGTGTGCCTTTGGCTCAGGGCATGATCACGGGATCCTGGGATCGAGCCCTGCATTGGGGTCCTTGCTCTGTGAGGAGCCTGCTTCTCCCTCTGCCTGCTGTTCTCCCAGCTTGTTTTCTCTCTCTCTTTCTCTCTCTCTCTCTCTGTCAAATAAGTAAAATCTTTTAAAAAGAAAGAGAAGAAAGTAGATGCAATAGGAAGTTGACTTCACTAGGAATCAAGACAACTGAATTCCAAACTTAGCTCTGCTATTAACTTCCTGTGTGATTTGGAACAAGCATCAAAGTCTTTACAACTCAAGTTCCTCATCTATAAAGTAAGAGGAGTGATTCGCCCATGTGTTGCAACTAGGTTATGCCCTGAATGATGTCTGTTGTGAATGCTGGAACAGGAAACAGTAGGAACCTTCCATGTATAGACTGGAGACCACTGCACCCAAATACAAGCTTCCAAACATCAGTTTCTTCATCTACAAAATGGGAGTAACAGTACCTACCTCCTAAGAATTAAAATAGCTAATATGTGTACAATTTTTGGCTCTATGCTTGGCAGGATTATGCCTTCATAAGTTTCAGCCCCTGTTTTCAGCTCTTATATCCTATGAAAGAATCATCTCTCTTCTCCCTTGGGAAGCCTCCAGCTTGTTTTGTTATGACAACACATTTGCTATTATTTTGCCTGTTGTTTCCAACTACCCTAGGCTTTTTTTGGATGCCATTCTTCAATCAGACTGTGTCAAACACATGTTTTTGCTCATTTTCCAAAGTCAGAGTTTAGCACTTATTTTCTGACATGAGAAGACAAATATCCAGCTCTTTCTTCACCCGTATCATGCACTAATTGAAGACCTTTCCACTTATTTTCTTATTGAAGAACAAGAGGTGTTCTTTTAGCATTTATAGAAGAAAAGAAATAGAGATCACCCTGCATGATTTTTTGCACTGGTAAAAACATCATATCAATTGTATCATTGATGTATTCAATAATCCCTAAAAAATAAAACAGTGGCTACAACTTAAGAACTCGTTTTAAACAGAACTATAGTTTTATTTTCATTCCAGAGAAGCTTTGAAAACCAGCAAACTCAATTTTATGAACTAGGAAGGATTGCTGAAATAATTCTTCTGAAAGAACCAGTATTGCTCCCAAAATCAGCTTATATGTTTGAAAATCACTTATAGTGACTTCAAATTAATTACATCCAAAGAAAAATGCATACTGGTTTTGATTAAGAATTGATTTGTCTGCTCACCCTACCCCAAAAAAGAGAGGAGAGAGAGAAGAAGAAGAAAGAAGAAGAAGGAAGAAAGAAAAAGAAAGAAGAAAGAAAGAAAGAAAGAAAGAAAGAAAGAAAGAAGAAAGAAAGAAAGAAAAAGAAGAAAGAAAGAAAGAAAGAAAGAAAGAAAGAAAGAAAGAAAGAAAGAAAGAAAGAAAGAAAGAAAGAAAGAAAGGACTTAGTTTCTACTAAGAAACGTAGGCCTTAGTTTCTACAGCACTGGGGACATGAATTTTGTGAGTACCCTCCCCTCTTCTTCTGGTACTCCCCACCACAAGAACATAAGACTGTTAACTTTCTTTTTTTTAAGATTTATTTATTTATTTTAGAGAGAAACAGAGCATATCAGGGAAGGGACAGAGGGAGAGAATCTTCAAGCAGACTTCCCCCGCCCTGAGCTTGATCCCACAACCCTGAGATCATGACCTAAGCCAAAACCAAGTGTCAGATACTTAACTGACTGAGCCACCCAGGCCCCCCAGCTTTTTTTTAAGAGAGAGAGAGAGAATCTTAAACAGGCTCCACGCCCAGCACCAGGCCCAACACAAGGCTCAGTCTCACAACCCGGAGATCACAACCTAAGCCGAAAATCAAGAGGGGAACACCTAGCCAACTGAGCCACCCAGGTGCCCCAAGACTGTTAGCTTTTAAATAGAGGCATCCAGATTCTGCTTAAGAAAGTACTCAAAGTTCCCTTTGCCTCTCCTGGCATGCCACACTCTTGCCACACTTCTATTCACGTGCATCATACTATAGTGGCATTCTATGCTTTCACTTATTCATTCCACAAATAGTAAGCACCAAGAATGTTTCAGACACTATCCTAGGTCCTAAGGATTCAGCAGGGAGCAAGTTAGAGTTGCTTCTTGTTTTCATGGAGCTAAAGACTAGAAAAAAAAAAGTCAAATATGCACAAAAAATTAATGAAGCTTAAAAAAGGAAGATACCAGGGGTTATTCATTAATACAAATGCAGGACTTAATATGGCATTTGGCATATATTTGCTTCTAACCCAACTGTCACCATCCATCCTGCACGTAGGAGACACTAAGAAAGCGTTTGGTAAAGAGTGAAAAAATTGTTAAAAAAATGGATAAAAGTTTTTTTAACTTCTGTTAAAAAAATATCAACATAATTTTTCATCTTAAGTTTTGCCTCCAATAGAACACAGCTCCTGCTGGGCCCTACTAACTCAAAGTTGAATGCAGACCCTATTTTTAGTGGATAATCTAGTGTTTACCTTAACTGTGAGATACCTAATTATAAGCTGTCATTAGAAAATTTACATCATTGTACTTGCAAAAGCAAACTCACCCAAAATAGGACACTTTCTCATCTTTTAGTATGTTCATATTATACCAATTGTCTCAGGCAAAATCCATAGGAGTCCAAGCTGTGTTCCTCCATTCTAATTGCTTCTGAAATACTCACCATCATTAAAATGAACAGACACATCACATAGTCTCAACTCCATTAGGGTTTGGCTTGTTTAGTTTGTTTTGGAGGTAAGGGGCTGTTTGTCGTTTCAGTCATCATAGGTAAAGGCTGCTCCATGGCATGCCCACACACCTGGGGCTGGCTTCCTCAGGTCGGTGAAACACTCGAAGGGCACTAGCAGTGAGGTCAACGATAAAGATCTCCCTCTCTAGTGTCTACAGCCTTTTTGTAGCCCTCTCTAATAATAGGATGAAGGATTCTAAGTCTGAAGTACATCCGTTAATAATTATATGATTATATTTTTTTTCTAACAAGTTCAGCTTCCTTTTCCCAAGCTGGTCTTTCATCAACCATTCTAACAGTGACTAACTGATTAGAATTATCACCCTCATTCACCTTATCTTCTTGTCTCTCACTTCTAGGGGAGGTGTTAATATAAATGAGCAAATAACAGAGAGGGAGAAAAACAAAGGATCTTAGAGAGATTAATTGATCCCTGAAAATCTGAACGTGACTGTTGTCACTATCATAAATCAATGTGTGGGATCTCTTTAAACGCTGGATAAAAACCCTATGTCGAAACCATGATTAGAAGGTAAATAAGTAAAATGACTTTAACAGAATCTTGGATTTATTTTGCCACTTTAAAAAAGTATAGGATAGATTGTTTTTTTCCTCTGGCCTCCTTCATACAATGATGATTACATTAAGGAGAAGTTTCAAAATTTCCACATTGTATAGCTGGGCTTTTAACCTCTCCCAAAGATCAGATAAAAGCTGCCAAACCAAAAAGCATTCTTGGCTCCTGTACACAGCTCAATCTTTAAATAGGAGTTTCAGCACGTCCAGGCAGGAGCAAAGACTTCTCCAGAGTCTTTATCTATTGATTAACTGTAGAGGATATTCTGTTTAAAATGAATCTTGAATACTCTCTAAAATAAGTGTTTCATTCTATTTTGGAGTAAAAGGTGTGAAGGGAAAAATGAGACATGTGTGCCCCTCCCCCACCCTGCAAATATATGTTACATTTTTGCCCATGATATTTCTGTAAAAAGCTAGAAGCAGAAGGGAAAAAAATCCATTTGACAATGAGAAAAATCCAAGATCAAGTGCCAAAATAGGGCAGAAGTCACTTGGTGAGTGGCTCTCACCACTCCCCACTTCACACTAGGAACTGCCCTAAGGCTTCGGGTTAAATTACTAATGTGCCCCACACCTCCAAAGGGGGGAGGGAGACCTTCCATTTTCTGTGATTCTCATGGTTAAGATACCAAAATTCCTAGGTAGAAGCCTCAGGAGCCCGCATCACATTGTCAAGAGATGAGTTTAAAGTGAGGTTCCTCCAGTGTTCTTTTATGGTTGTTATCTTTATAATCATTACAAGTGGTGAATCAGCTAGGAAAACAGAAACCACTCTTGTCTCAAAAAAGAAGAAATTTAACACAGGGAATTAGTTGCATAAGTAATAGGAGAGCTGAGAAGCCAAATGGGATGGTGAATTGTGATTTCAAGTCAGGAATTAGCAATGACAGGATGCCACTATCTTGGGCAGGAAATAGAAAGGCACAAGGTGGAGGTGATGTCATCAAAGATCAGAAATGGTCAAAACAAGAGCTAGATCCACAATGGAGGAGTTTCTAGCAGGACCTGAAACTGTAAAAGGAAACAGGAGTTAGAATCATGAAGGTGATTTAGCAAATGCTTAGAGGCACCACTAGAAACATAGTGAATGGAAGAGATACCCTGGCTTCTCCCCGCCTCCTACCTTCCAGTCTCTACCAATGCCTTCACTGGTCAAGATTACTAGGAAAACAGGTCAAGAGAATCTGGGAAATGTAGTTCACTGAAATGTGAAGCCAAGCTGAGGATGGTTGAAAGAAACAAGTAAATGTCTGACAAAGGTGACTAGAGCTAGACTCACCATTTGGGATCTCTGCTTAGATTAAGGGGTCTTCATAGAAAAAACAAGCCTTAAGACTACCAGCTTATAGATAAGACACCTGGGTGGCTCAGTGGGTTAAGCCTCCAATTCTTGATTTTGGCTCGGGTCACCATCACAGGGTTGTAGATGGAGAGCCCTGTGTCAGGCTCCATGCTGGGCGTGGAACCTGCTTAAAATTCCCTCTCTCACTCTCTCTCCCCTGGCCTCTCTAAACAAAAACAAAAACAAAACAAGACTACCAGCTTCTAGAAACTAATAGATTGAGAGCTTTGATTACAATGATCTATGCACCCAGGTACCCTCCCTGAGCTACACAGCGAAAATATTGGACGTATTTTTGAGTCTTCGTATTTCAGTAGTCAATTTGCTAGCTAGAAGCCACATCTGCCCATCCATGAAAGTTCAAAAAAAGTTTAACAAGTGCTTTCAGCCAAAGAATAGACCCAGGGAAGGAATCCATGAAGCATTTGTTCCCAGAGAATAATAGAAGGGCAGATTGACTTAAAATAAAACCCGCAGAAAGCATGGCCATCAAAATGATTGTCTAAGAAGTCAGTGATTAAACTTTGGCCACCCTGCTTTGGATCACAATTGATCTTAACTCCAAATTTTCATATGACTGATAGTAGCACTTTTTTAAGCCTTTATCCGCCAACCCAAATACATCAGGCTAGTTTTATATCCTACTTAGTGGAGCATAAAAATGATGAAAGCTAAATGATCGTGCAAGAGACAGAACTTAGATTTTTTTTAAGACACTGACTCTATTAGTTTAATAATACTCACCAGTATAGAATCCTGTAATTAAAGAAAAAAAAGTACTTAAAAGACATTTTGGAGCATTCTGTTCTGCATTCCTCACTTGGTTTAGATGGCAATGCCTTCTTTTCCAAGCCCAGTTCAAGTGTTACCTCTGAACCTTTTTCTGTCTTCCTCCTTTTTGTTCTGATAGAACCGTGTACAAGTCTAAATGGTTGTATTTATTATATTGGAAGTATTTGTTGCCAGTCTAACTCTCTCAACTAGTGATTTAGATCAAAACAACCTGTCGAAAGCAATTTAACTTTACAAATTGGGCAAATATAAGTCTAGTTTGCACTATAATTTGGTCAAAAATTAATAACTCTAGTCCCTTTTGTCAAATCTGATTATTTTGTTGCAGAATGGGTTTTTTTTTGCAATGGTCTGTGAGTTGCAAATTAAGCTTCCCCCCCCCCGCCCCCCCGAATCAGGACTGGAGCTTTTTTTATTTATTTTATTATTATTATTTTTTTTTTTTTTTTGCTAATGTATTTTCAGCCAATTGTTGCTACTCTGTGTTAATTGTAAAAGTTGAAACAACCAAAATATCCAATTTAGGAGATTGGTTGAAACAAATTTGCAGTATTAGGAGGCAAATTGGAACAATTTCAAAGTCCAAAATTCATTGGCTGAAAGACAATGTGTAAGTAATGTTTTCTTTTTTATAGAAAAATATTATAATGATACTTACTCATCCTTGACACTAGCTCATAGGATACAATAAGTACCTAACAAATGAGTATGTGCTGTAGACTAAATGTGTTCCTCCAAGAGTCACATGTTGAAAACAAATTCTCAGTATTTGGAGGGATAGGTCACGAGCATGGAGTCGTCATGAATGGGACTAGTTCCCATATGGAAGAGAACCCAGAGAGCTCCCTCACTCCTTCCACCACATTAGGACACAGCAAATAAACTATGAACCAGGAATCAGGTCCTCACACGACTCCAAATCTTCTGGCACAATAAATTAATAATAATTAATAATAATAAAATAATAATAATAATAATAATAATAATATCTCCCAGCCTCCAAAACTGTGAGAAATAAGTGCTTATCAGCCACCCAGTCTATGGTACTTTGTCACAGCAGCCTGAATGGACTAAAATAGCATGAATATAATTTTTGTTATTTTTTTCTCTGAATTCAATCCATATCAATAGATGGCACTCATTCTTTCAGGCCTTCAACAAATGTGTATATACTCAAAGGTCTTTCTTTATCAAAGATTTTGCATGAATGCACTAGTTCAAATGTGATCTACTGAGTTAAGATGCTATTTTTTCAAAATTGGGAAGAGACATTGTTTCTCTCCCTACTCTTCCCTCAGACAGTCTGTTTCTCTAATTCCCAGTTTCTCCATTCCTTACTCCTCCTCCCCAAATGTTAAGCAAAAGTCTCACTATCCATAAACCATATGCTGGGACAAAGTTATTCCTTTCATAAGTTATTTTCTGCCCAACACTAAGAATTTCATTTAGACAACACTCCTGAGGGCTCTCTATATCAGAGTTGTATATTACTGCTAAAGGCAAAGAGAGAAAAAAGAATTCGCATACTCATAAACTGTTATTGAGTGCTTATCTGCTTCCAAAGGCTGAATGAGAGGGTGATTGCAACAGACATCCTTAAAACCGATCCTAGCAAAGTGTTGACTTTGGTTTTATTTCCAGTTTATGGTACAGGAGATGTGAAATCTAATGTGGTATGTTAATGAACATTAATAGTCTATAATCAGTTTATAATAAGAAATCAGTTAAACAAAGAAGTAATTAGCTTGCTTAAAGATGTAATTAATAAAATTACTAATTCAGGTCAGGATTTAATTGCTTTTGGCAAGACTTTTGTTGGACTTACAGTAAGTTGCAGGCCCATCAGAGTACTGCAGAGAAGTAGTGTTTTTACAGAACACAAAGGGCCTTACATATGGTATGCACCCAAAAGTACCCATCCCACAAATGATGGAACATAGGCATGCTGCAGTTTTTTTAATGGAGCGCTAAAATGAAACAAGAATAATGAGGCATTTGGATTATGAGAATGGAAAGGTCGTATTTTAGAATAGTTTCCATAAAATAAATTATTTGCTGCAACATCAACCAACAGCTTTAGTCCTGAATTTTGAAATACCCAATGCAAAAAATAATGATAATATCAACATTCTCCTATTTGGATTTTTATGGCATACTTTCACATACATTATTTTATTTCATCATTCTAAAGGAGAAAATGTCATTCATATATGTATATAGTATGTATACATGTTTCAATGTAAACAGCACATTTTGGCACATTTCCAGAGTGCACACCAAAGAGCATAACCACAAGAAGCTGCTGGTATGGTGTGAGATGAGCAATTGTTGACCTAGGGGTCCATGGATGGGGCCTGTGAAAATTAATCATTTTTCGGAGATGAGGATCCAAAATTTTAATCAGACCCTCAAAGGGGAAAGAAGATGAAAAATGTTGGAAACCACTATTCTACATAGATGCTGGAGTCACCAAGTAAACATAGTTGGGCCAGTTAATCCAAGAGCTCTCCAAATGTAGGGTCCTTGAACTCTTTGTATCTGGAGAATTCTGATAACATTGCTCATTTTTCTTCCATGATCCCTGTTAACATATGATGAAGAAGGTGAGTGGTTTGTTTGGGGTTTTTTTTAATCCATTTGGGAGCTGTTCTTAGAATACCGAGGGAAAAATGCACAGGTGAGAAAGGAAGTTGCTACTATGTGTGGTGCTCTAGGTATTTTCTGCTAGACCAGGTAAGTTCAGCCAGGGGCAAAGTGCATCCTGATAAACTTCGGAAAACCAAGTACAGTCTCTCAAGTCACCAGGGTGCGATAGAAGATGTGCTTTCTTCATTTGTTAGGTGATCAAAAATTGACAATCTGGATCCTGAGACATACTTTGAAAAAGTCTGTTGCAAAGCGACTCCTGAGAAGAAAATGTATATCCACTGGGGACAAAACTGAATCAGCCAGAAGCACCCAGAATTAATTAAAACAATGCTGTGGTCATTCCAAATACTGAGATAGCTGCAGATGTCAACTTCTTGCAATAGGAAATTATATAGAAGTGATTTATTTTCATTAAGTCCATTTTCTAAGTGCTGTTCCCAAGAACATGCATTGGTTTCCTGTACGTCACAGGCCGAGGCCTGATTTGTGCTTGTGTTCCAATTTTCTTCATCATAATATTTCCCCAACTACTCTGTTTTATGGTTATATGTGCAATCGATCTCTATATAGAGATTTATGTCAAAATAGATGCCACAAGCTAGGAAATGCTAAATTAATCCCATTACTCTCTTTTGTGGGAAAGAAATGCTTATTGTTGACCAAATACCAGCCTAACTGGCTGCTCTCTGACTGGAATAATATGTTCCAGAATGGGATTCCCGAGCAGTAGGGGTGTTCATTAAAACATTAATTGCAGGCTCTCCTGGAAACACTAACACTGAGCCACTAAGTATGAGAATAAATATAAATGTTTCCTTTCACCCAGAATCTATACAATGTGTAACTTTCTATTACCAAGCTATTGAGATTATGATAAAAGTTGTCCTTAATACCAACATAATAATAACAGGAACAAAAAGAAAAAAAAAAAAAAAACAGAAACCAGAACCACAAGCATAACAAGTCAAGGTATCAGGTGAATGCAAGTTCAGGAGAGGATCTGTTTGTTGTAAGGCAACTGGTGAAGGGTTGGCCCAGTGCTGCCGTCCCATTACAGTTTGTTCATAGTAAAGCCATCCCTAGATCCCTAGAGCCTAATTAAAAGCAAAAAAGACAAAGCCCCCAAAGCAACCCAATTCTCAGGGGCTCAGCTGCATTTCTGCCCAGAGAACAGCCACCCAGATAAAGCCTGGTGCCCCTGCTCCCCTGGCTGTTCCTGACACCCTCTCCGGTTCTGTCCTGCCCTGGCACCTCCAGCTCGTGCCTTACAAGCTCCAGCTGTTTCCCTCCATCATTTCCTAGAGAGCAAATCCATCAAGCAAGGCCAGAAGCCAATTCTGGATTTGACAGGTGTCTGACTTGGAGAGATCGCAAGCATGTTTCTTGAGCACTCAGCGTGGGCCCAACAGCTTGTATTGTTTCCAGAAAGCCCATTCAGGACACTGCCAAGGACCACAGAGCTCGGTGCCCTGTGACCAGGAGCATGCCACTTCATCAGAACACGCACGCTGCCAGCAAACCTGTCACCCAGGAAAGACAAAGCAAAGCCCTGTGTTCACAGACAGGTCTGTGGGCACAGTCTGATGGGAAAATCTAATTAACAGGCATCTCTTGAGCAGCCAGTAACATGCTCTCCACCAGCACAGGCCACCGGTCCTAAGATAGGAAAGCAAGATGACCAGTTTTGAAGTTCAGATCCAGGACTGCCTCTTGCTAGATCGAGGCTGGGGTGGCCTTTCTTTAGTTGATTCTTCAGCTGTTGGTTGAGTGCCTACCACGTGCCAGTCATTATTCCAGGTGCTTTGTAGACATCAGTGGACGAACAGATGAAGCTTCTTGTTCCTGGGAAGCTTACATTCCAGCAGGAGACAATAAACTTCATAAACAAGGTAACTATTGAACATTAGAAGATGAGAACTTCTATTTCTAAGTGTAAAAGTGGAACAGGGTAACACAAACAGGAGTGTGGGGGTAGTACATGGCTGTACGTGTTGCAGTATGAAGATCAGGTGGTCAGGGTGGACCTCACTGAAAACCAGAGATTGGAACAAAGGGGTGAAGGATATGAAGAATAAGCCAAGGAGCTTTTTGGGTTATCCAGGGAAAGGGTGACCCGGGCAGAGGGACTGGCTAGAGCAAAGGACTTATGGTACGATGGGCCAGATGCCTGGGTGCCTCAGGTGGCTAAGCATCTGACTCTTGATTTCAGCTCAGGTCGTGATCCCAGGGTTGTGGGGGTAGAGCCCTGCATCAGGGCTTGAAAATTCTCTCTCTCTGCCTCTCCCTCTCCCTCTCTTTCTCTAATAAAGAAGTAAATCTTCAAAGAAATAAAGATATAGCAGGGCAAGAGGATGAGCCATGGAAGGTCAAGAAACAATAAGGAGACAGGGCAAGAGTGAAGTGTGGGAGGGCATGAGTGAGAAGCCAGAGGGGGCCTGAGGTGCACGTGGACCAGCAGGTTCTTGGGAAGGAGGGAGGCACACTGGAGAGGGGACAGAGAGCAGCTGGAGGCCCTCCCAGGAGAGGATGTTTAGCACCAGGGAAGCTGGAGTGCTCCCTCTCTCTGGGGGTCCTCGGGGGGAGGAGCAGCAAGTTGCAGGCGCCTTGGCTAGGGCTTCTCCTACTTCTCTTACGGGCAGTGAGGAAGTGAGATGCTGACACCAAGAGGAAGAAGTCTCCTCCTACTCTAGAGGTGCAGATGCTTCGATGGGCGTCTACAGCAGCCAGATTTCCAAAAGCTGGATCTCACTCCTTCGCACAGACCTCCCCACCCAAGGGGGGAGCCCCGCACAGTAAGGTGGGGTGGATCCCTTCCCCTCAGGCCATATACTGTGCTTTCGTTTCCAGGCCTACCCTCCACCTGGATGGAGAAGAGAAAACGAGGGATGACAAGAAGGAGCAAGAGCCCTAGTGGCCATCCCAGGATCTGTTCCACTTGCATGTAAATGAGTTCCCGGAGTTGTTCCTCCAGGTTGTCACCCAGCAGCCCTGCGCCCCCCCCCCCATTCCTCTTCCCCTTCCCGGAACTAGCTGCCTGGTCCCTCTCTGTTCTACAGCAGGTTGCAGCTAAAAGTGTTGGGTCCCAGGGAGAAGGCCCAATTCCTAAATCCCAGGGAAAGCGCCACCTTTGCCTATCTTTACCAAGAGAGGCTTCAAGGGAAGGCCTAGACAGCGACTCTGAGCTCAGTGCATTTTTGAACGAGTTGGGGGAAAGAAAACTGCCCTGGAGACCAGGGTGAGCCTTGGGAGACAGGGAATGAAGGCACGAAAGGCGCCCCCAGTGGCCACAAAGGGAGGGCGCCAGGGGCCTGGAAGATTCTAGGGAAGATGAGAAATTCAAGACTAAGGCCAACAGGGCAACCGGCCCCACGACAGGAGGTTGAAGACAAGTCAAAAACAAGTTGCATAAGCTGGGTGGGGCGAGACTCAGCCAGGCCGTTGAGAGCAAGGGGAAAAGTTTAGAATTTTCCAGGAAGAAGCCCAGGGTCATTGCAGATGTCCCGAGCTGGGCTGCTCTGGTGGCGGGAGCGCTGCAGGCCTCGGGCCTCCCCCAGCCAGCGGGTCCCACGCGCCAGGGCCCAGCCCGTGGGCACCACGGAGGAGGCCCTCCTTTTTTTTTTTTTTTTTTAAGATTTATTTATTCATTCATGAGAGACACAGAGAGAATGAGAGAGAGAGAGGCAGAGACACAGGCATAGGGAGAAGCAGGCTCCATGCAGGGAGCCCGACGTGGGACTCGGTCCCGCGCCTCCAGGATCACGCCCTGGGCTGAAGGGGGCGCTACACCACTGAGCCACCCAGGGATCTCCCTCCTTCTGTCCTTCTGTCCTTCTCCCGGGGGGCGGTCCGTGGAGCTGCCCCTCTCCACCCCCCCATCCCCACCTCCACCCCCCACCCCACGTCCACTCCCCCACCCCCACACCCCACCCCCACACACCCCATCCCCACCTCCACACCCTCCACCCCACCTCCACGCCCCCATCCCCCACCTCCCACCTCCACCCCCATCCACACCTCCACCCCCCATCCACACCTCCACCCCCCATCCACACCTCCACCTCACCCCCATCCACACCTCCACCTCACCCCCATCCACACCTCCACCTCACCCCCATCCACACCTCCACCCCCCGTCCACACCTCCAGCCCCCCGTCCGCACCTCCACCCCCCGTCCGCACCTCCACCCCCCGTCCGCACCTCCAGCCCCCATCCGCACCTCCACCCCCCATCCACACCTCCACCCTCTATCCGCACCTCCAGCCCCCATCCACACCTCCACCCCCCATCCACACCTCCACCCTCTATCCGCACCTCCAGCCCCCGTCCGCACCTCCACCCCCCATCCACACCTCCACCCCCCATCCGCACCTCCAGCCCCCATCCGCACCTCCACCCCCCATCCACACCTCCACCCTCTATCCACACCTCCACCTCACCCCCATCCACACCTCCACCCCCCATCCGCACCTCCACCCCCTATCCGCACCTCCACCCCCCATCCGCACCTCCAGCCCCCGTCCGCACCTCCACCCCCCATCCGCACCTCCAGCCCCCGTCCGCACCTCCACCCCCCATCCGCACCTCCAGCCCCCATCCGCACCTCCACCCTCCATCCACACCTCCACCCCCCGTCCGCACCTCCACCCCCCATCCGCACCTCCAGCCCCCATCCGCACCTCCACCCTCCATCCACACCTCCACCTCACCCCCATCCACACCTCCACCCCCCCTACCCCCCGCACCTGCGCATGTCCGCCCGGCACAGGGACTGAGGCTCGGGAAGAGCGGCCTGGGCTCCCGCCCTGGTGGAGGCGGCTCGGGGCTGCGACCCGCGGGGCGGCCAGGCCGGCGTCAGCCCAGCTGGGCCGGGCGCGGAGCTGACTGAGGGCCGCGGGGTGGGTGGGGGGGGCGCTGAGGCCGCGGGAGACCTGGACCTGCAGCGCCCCCAGGCTGAGCTCCCATCCGGGGAGGGGAAGGGCAGCGGGGTCCCAGCCCCAGCCCCCGCATCCCCCCCCCCCCGGCCCAGCCCCGCCCGCTTGGCGCCAGCCCCGGAGGGAGGGAAGGAGGGAGGGAGGCCCGCGGGTGGGGCAGCGCCGCCCTGGCCCCTCCGCCCCGCACAGGAGCGTGAGCCGCGATGCTGCGGGGTCACCTGGCGCCGCCCGGCGGTGTTGGCCGCACGGAGCAGCCTTGTCACAGTCACAATCCAGTGGCGAGGGCTCTTGGCCGTGTGATGTGATGATTTTTTAAACCGCGGTGTCTGGGCTACAGTTAAGTGTGTGTATCATTTATTTAAAGTTCATGCTATTAAAAATAAATAAATAAATAAATAAATAAATAAATAAAAATTAAAAAAATAAAGTTCATGCTATTAATTAACAAATGTCTGCTTTAACCCTGCCCGTCATTTGCTTCCAGAAAAGGGGGAGGGGATGTTGTTGTTTGCTTTAAAACGAAAAAAATCTCGGAGTAGCAGAATGAACCACGAGTTGGCCGTGAAGGGGGGCGGTGAGCAGCGCCCCCCCCCCCCACGCGCCCTTCCTACCCTGACCTTGGCTCCCGGCTCATCTCAGCCTGGGATACGCAGCTTCCCAGCCCACGGCTCCAGTTCCTTTGACTTCCTAAAGATTTCCTTTCTTCAGATCTTAATGTGAGACAAGATTCCATCAAAATCCTACAGGAGAACACAGGCAACACCCTTTTTGAACTTGGCCACAGCACATTCTTGCAAGATACATCCATGAAGGCAAGAGAAGCAAAAGCAAAAATGAACTATTGGGACTTCATCAAGATAAGAAGCTTCTGCACAGCAAAGGATACAGTCAACAAAACTCAAAGACAACCTACAGAATGGGAGAAGATATTTGCAAATGACATATCAGATAAAGGGCTAGTTTCCAAGGTCTATAAAGAACTTATTAAACTCAACAGCAAAGAAACAAACAATCCAATCATGAAATGGGCAAAAGACATGAAGAGAAATCTCACAGAGGAAGACCTAGACATGGCCAACATGCACATGAGAAAATGCTCCGCATCACTTGCCATCAGGGAAATACAAATCAAAACCACAATGAGATACCACCTCACACCAGTGAGAATGGGGCAAATTAACAAGGCAGGAAACCACAAATGTTGGAGAGGATGCAGAGAAAAGGGAACCCTCTTACACTCTTGGTGGGACCATGAACTGGTGCAGCCACTCTGGAAAACTGTGTGGAGGTTCCTCAAAGAGTTAAAAATAGACCTGCCCTACGACCCAGCAATTGCACTGCTGGGGATTTACCCCAAAGGTACAGATGCAGTGAAACGCCGGGACACCTGCACCTGGATGTTTCTAGCAGCAATGTCCACAATAGCCAAACTGTGGAAGGAGCCTCAGTGTCCATCGAAAGATGAATGGATAAAGAAGATGTGGTTTATGTATACAATGGAATATTACTCAGCTATTAGAAATGACAAATACCCACCATTTGCTTAGAATTGGAGGGTATTATGCTGAGTGAAGTAAGTCAATTGGAGAAGGACAAACATTATATGGTCTCATTCATTTGGGGAATATAAAAAATAGTGAAAGGGAATAAGGGGGAAAGGAGAAAAATGTGTGGGAAATATCAGAAAGGGAGACAGAACGTGAGAGACTCCTAACTCTGGGAAACGAACTGGGGGTGGTGGAAGGGGAGGAGGGCAGGGGGTGGGGGTGATGGGCACTGAGGGGGCACTTGACGGGATGAGCACTGGGTGTTATTCTATATGTTGGGAAATTGAACACCAATAGAAAATAAATTTTAAAGAAAGAGAAGAAAGAAAAAAAGAAAGAAAGAAAGAAAGAAAAAGAAAGAAAGAAAGAAGAAAGAAAGAAAGAAAGAAAGAAAGAAAGAAAGAAAGAAGAAAGGAAGAAAGAAAGAAAAAGAAAGAAAGAGGAAAGAAACCTCCTCAACCAGAAAAAAAAAAAAAAAAAAACATTCCTTTCTTCTGGACCAGCCAACCTCTCAGAGAACTGAACTCATTAAACCTCTAAAGGCAGAGCGTGCCCTTGGCATCCTGACCCTGTTGACCCTCTTCTGAACTGCATGACCGTGATGGGGGCCATCCTGAGCCATTAGCCACAGCTTGTGACGCAGACCACTGAGTCGCCACCCCAGTTGCAGCTGGAGGTCATGGGACAGGAGCAGCAAGGGTTTACACAGGAGCCTCCCTGGTGGAGACTCGGGACCAGCAGCAGTTCCGTGTCTTTGGCCTTATAATTTCCATTCAGCCTGGTTTAAAATCTACTGTAGCCACTTAGGTCCCAGCCAGGAAAGAACTGCCTCTGGAAAGTCCAGATAAGCTGTCCCTCCTGCCACGGAAGCTGGCATTCATTAGGTAAGGTTCTGGGCTACAGTATACACATCTCCTCCTCTAATGAGCTATTTTAGGCAGAAAGAGGAAAGGATGATCCACTGCTGGCCGCTGTGTTTATAGACTCAGCATGTCCTTGAGTTTGTGTGAGTTCGGATGACTCTTCAGAGGGTTACCAGGGGCATAAACTCGGGGGTTGGTTAGGTCGATGGGTGTTCGGGATGACTAAAAGCTATCATAAAAATGCACTTACCTTTTATTCTTTCCACCTAAAGAGCACACTCCTGAATGGACCTCATCAATCTCCCTTCTCAAAACCCTTTTTTGGTTGTCAAAGAAATGTCCAGAGCACCCAGACCATCCTGAGGGGCGGGGGGTCGGGGGGGACGCATTGCAAGCCTGGCTGAGAAAACAGTGCCACCCAGGAGGTCACAGCTAGAGTAGTAGAAATGACTGAGTCCCTATCTTCCAAAAAGGACAATTGGCAAACTAATACCTGGTAACCATGTTTACCTTTACCCAGGGTCACTGATGAAAGGCAAAATGTACCAGTATGCTGCCCTGAACAGCTTGGGAGAAAACAAAAGTTTTTGGAAATCTCTTCTAAGCACACGATCAGAAACACAGGTGGAAATGTATATTCAGTTTTCACTGCAGTATTACTTATAATAGTGAAGAATCAAAACCAACCTACATTAGAAGTAATAAGAGAAATCGCTAAGACAATTAAGGCACATCAATAAGTCAGAATATTGCATTGCCATTAAAAAGGATGTTAACCCAAAAGATTTAATGATGTGGGAAAATATTTGTGATTAAGTAAAAAGCAGATAAAAATTGCATGTGCAGTAGGAGTAGGACTGCATTCCAGTACATAATTTCGTTTTTATTTTCTACTGTGTTTTCCAGATTTTCTTCAAAGGACATGCATCACTTGTATAATCAGAAAAACCTAAAGGCAGAACTAGAGATTTTAAGTGCTAAGACAATCACTTCACATGGTATATATTTAATGTTTCTCAAGATAGTTAATTCTCCAATTGTATAAAAATAAGATTTAATTTCCACATACAGTTCACTAATTGAACAAATACGTATCCGGTGCCTTCAATTTGCTGGTTAATTTATTTATTCCTAAAACCAATATTTATTAGAGATGGAGCAGGAGGTACAGAAAATAACAAACTGGATTTTCTGCCCTTTCAGAACAAGAATCTGCTAGGAATTGGTGGTGATACTGAGATAAAAGACAAAAATCCCTTTCCTCAAGCAGCTGCAGAACCCTGAAAGAGGGAGGGACAAGTTAATAAAAGATGATGATGCCTAGATGAGGGTTAATACTCTGCTGACATGGGGTGGGAGGTGCATCTGAGGAGGTCTGCGAAGGAAGGAGGGAGGAAACCGTAGCAGGCTATTGGGCAGGAGCCCAGTCCTCAGCCCAAAACCAGGTAAACTCGGTTTCTTTCTTTCGTCTTGGGTTGGCTCCCTAATTGCATTATCCTTCCTACTCAAGGAATTTCAGCTGTATTCAAAATAGGCAACTTAAAAAAAGTCCATTTTTTTAAAGATTTTATTTATTTACTCATGAGAGACACAGAGAGAGAGGCAGAGACACAGGCAGAGGGAGAAGCAGGCTCCATGCAGGGAGCCCGACGTGGGACTCGATCCCTGGTCTCCAGGATCACGCCCTGAGCTGAAGGCAGATGCTCAACCACTGAGCCACCCGGAGATCCCCTCCATTTCTAATTGAAAACAAAAAAATGTCTGAGTCATCCAGGTGTACATCCACCTGGCTGCTTAGCAGAGGAGTCTGCAACAGCTATAGACTGATTGTGTCCCCCCAGATTTGTGTGTTGAAATCTCTGTGATGGTGTTTGGAGGTGGGGCTTTGAGGGGTGCTTAGGTCTTGACGGTCGACACTTCCTGAATGGGACTAGTGCCCTTTTAAGAGACCCCAGAGAGCTTCCTCGTTCCTTCTGCCACAGGAGGACACAGCGGGACGGTAGTCTGTGACCCAGGAAACGGGTTCGCACCAGACACCAGATCTGCCAGTGCCTGGACCTTGGACTTCCCAGCCTCTAGGACCGTGAGAAATAAATGTGAGTCACTTACAAGGCGCCCAATCTGTTAGCAGCCTGAGTGGACCAGGACAGCCACCTGTATTTGTTAAGAACACTAAGGAAACCTTGGTTTCACAATGACCAAAAAGCTTAGAGCCAAGGCAAAGCTGGGGAAAAGAGGCCACATTTGTCTTCGGTCTCTATCCTTTCCACCTTTTAAATGGCTTCTACATGTAGTAGGGACCCACGGATGCAATCCTACACTCTCCAGAGGAGAGCCTAAATGGGATTCCCAAATCTCGTTTCATCTAATTAGCGGGAGATGGGTGACCACCCCCACCCAGGTCTGTTTGCACAAATGAGTGTCTATAGGCAGGTTGCTGATGTTGCTGTTTGGGAGGAGGGCTACAGGAAATATGGAGAGATAGGGAAATGGAGGAGAGTAGTGGGTGAAGGATAAGGTGCTAAGATTGACAAGTGGGGGTCAGAAGGCAGAGGAAAGTATATGAATGAAAATGTCAGTTCATTGTACCCACATGCTGGGGGAGCCAAGGACATTCAGGTTCCACATGTCATCTCTTAGAGGCCTCATTCTTCTCTCTGATCATGAAAAAAAAAAAAAAAAAAGAAACAAAAAACATGTAACTGACCTTCAACCCTTGAACTTTTAAGAATCTCAGAGTCATATTCAAAGCTTAATTACAGAAACCATATAGTCCACCCACCCAGCCCCAGCACCTACACATGTTTTTCCTGACTTATTCTTTTTTTTTTAATTTTTTTTTTTTTTTTATGATAGTCACAGAGAGATTGAGAGAGAGGCAGAGACACAGGCAGAGGGAGAAGCAGGCTCCATGCACCGGGAGCCCGACGTGGGACTCGATCCCGGGTCTCCGGGATCGCGCCCTGGGCCAAAGGCAGGCGCCAAACCGCTGCACCACCCAGGGATCCCTCCTGACTTATTCTTTATGTTCTGCTATTGTGTATAATTTTCTTGTTCCTGATTCCCTAATTTTATTTAATCATTATTTTCTTACATGGCTTCTGTGGTCAGCAGATAAAAATCTTGTGTGGCGGGTCACTGACTGTTAATAAATACATGAAAATTTGATTCTCAACAATGGCCTTGTGCCACAGTTAGTCCCAAGCTGTGTCTCAGTTTTGCAGATGAAGAATGAAGGTAGAATGAAGCTCTACTATGTCGGGCTGTGTATTGTGTACCTTGAGTATCTGCATGTTGAAAGAGGGTGGTGCTTTCAGAAAGAGGTGAATCACGGAGTGGAATTTCTAAATCAGTGGAGGAAAGCTTATCTTTTTCATATACCAATAAGCCTAGTCCTGTCAACCGATGTCATGCTCTTCTTGCCGAAACATTACCTGTCTAGCTAGGTAAAAAAAAAATATATATATATTATAATTATATATATAAATATTATATATAGTGGAAATAGAATTATAATATATAAATTATATATTATATATAACTATATACAAATATTATATTTCTATATATATAATGGAAAAAGAATTATCAGGTGATGTAGAAAGTAGTATTTGGTCTCCAAGAGAGGTACCAGGGACACAGACAGGAGAACCAGCTGCTGGAAGAAAAGAGAGAAGGGTGAGATAAAGCTGAGCCACTTCAAATGAAAAATTAAATTAATTTTAAAATCTAATTTAAAGCAAAATAGAGCAGCAGATGTGGAGGGAGTTGAAACTCCTTCTTGGATTGTATCCCCTAAACTTTCCTGTTCTTTCATTCAGCCTGAACATCATTCTATTTATACCAAATAGCAAAACTGGATTAATTAAGAAATAAAATACTCCAGACAGTTCATTTCTAGGGATTGTTTGTACACAGCATGTATGAGAGGAGGGGAATGCTTGCCATTTTAATTTCTCCAGAAAGTAAGACCACCAGTGCTTTTTACTTCAAACTTCTAAAGCATATTTTCCTGTGGGGCTGTCCAAAGGCCTGGAATGATCTTTAAGGCCCAGAATCAAGTGTTCAGAGAATACATATTTAATTTTTGCCGTTCATTTTTAGTCTAACAACACATAGTGATTACTGAACACCTTCTGGGAGTCAGAAGCTGCGTGAGCTTCTCTGAGCTGTAGCTGGTTTTAGAGCCAGTCCGGATGCCAAGATCCAAAATCAAGTCACAGGCCAGATGGGTCAAGATTTCTGCCCACCTGTCACCAGTGCGACAGGTCCTATCAAGAAATGAGAGAATAAAACTGCCTTCTTTGTGCTGTCACAGGACAAGTGTAAAATAAAGTTGCCACCAAGGAGCCGTGCTAGGAATCTTGTGTTTTTCATGAGGTGAACCTTGGCTCCCTGGAGATGGGGTGGCACCTCCCTCCCTCGGTACTCCTAGCTGTCCCTTGCTAGCCACAGGCATGACACCTGCCGGTACACCTTGCAATTTAATTACAGAAGTTGTTTGGTCACACCCTTACCTAGCACAACCCTTCATACAGCGGGCTTTGTGCTTAGTGATGCTCGGCTCCAAGTGTTTAAATTTTTTTAAATTCTACACAACAAAAAAAAAATAAAATAAAATTCTACACAACAGCTTGATTGAAATCTGCCTTTGTGTGTATTCCTTGCTGCTGTATTTACGCATCACAGTAAAATGTAAGTTCTTTTTTTTATTTTTTTTTATTTATTTATGATAGACACACAGTGAGAGAGAGAGAGGCAGAGACATAGGCAGAGGGAGAAGCAGGCTCCACACACCGGGAGCACGACGTGGGATTCGATCCCGGGTCTTCAGGATCGCGCCCTGGGCCAAAGACAGGCGCCAAACCGCTGCGCCACCCAGGGATCCCAGATGTAGGTTCTTGTAACCAGGCAGGAGAAACCAGCTGGGACTATTCTCGTGCAAAGGACCTGATGTTAGTAAGTAAGGGGGAGAGGTCTCACTGGCCAACAGATACAGTAATAATATCTCCCATGTGTGGGCACCTCCCAGGTGCCACACGCTGGGTTCGGGCTTCCAGGTGCTAGTTTCTTGGGGCTGCCATAAGAACTGGGGGGCTTAATGAAAACAATGTATTGTCTCCCAGTTGGGGAGGCCAGAAGTCTGAAATCAAGGTGTGGGCAGGATTGGTTGCTTCAGAGGTCTTTGAGGGGAATCCGTTTCGTAGCTCCTGCTGCCTTGTTGGCAATCTTTGGCATCCCTTGGCTTGCACATGCACAACCCGATCTCTGCCTTCACCTCCGTATCGTGTGCTCCCTGTGTAAGTGTCTCTCTGTGTCCAAATCTCCTCTTCCATAAGGACACGTGTTGCATGGGCTTAGCCACCCCCCGCCCCCCAGGACCTCATGCTAACTTGACCATCTGCAAAGAGCCTGTTGCTAACTAACTAAAGTGCCTTGGTTGGGTACTGGTGATCAGGACCTCAACATCTTTTTGAGGGGGGGGGGACAAAATCTCACCCTTAACACCTGTGTTTTCTCAGTGTTGAGGCAGGGAATACGGTTATCACCATTACGAACTAGGATGCTAAGGCTTGGAAAGCTTATCTTACCTTTCCTGAATTCGTCTGCTACAAAAGTGGCAAAACAAGGGTTTGAATCCAGACAGTTTGACTCAAAAGACCATGCTCTTAATCACCGCGTGGGGTTTCTGAAGAAGCACCAGGAACTTTCCTGACCTTTCCGTTGTTCCACCATAGGTTATACTCTGTGATCATCCAGTCTACACAGAGGAATACCGGCTACCAATGTGAGCACCTACTGTGCAGACTCACGTTATTTAATCCCTCCAAACAATTTTAGAAGTCAAAAACTCCTTCCTTCAGTTCATAGATAAGCATATTAAAGGTATTAAAGGCAAAAGAAGTTGAGAACGTTTGACCAAGGTCACAGATAAAGTAAGGGTTGAGCCAGGATTCAGCTCCCCCTTCCTCCCTACCTTGACCCTAAAGATGTCTGTCTCCCCACTGTGCTTTGTTGTCTTTCACACGGAGCTCAGAGAGTATCAGGCTATCATTTGTCACATAAAAAAATAAGTCCAAAAAACCTCACCACTGCTGTTTTTAAAAGCATGCACAAAACAAACGTCAATTCCTAAGAATTTGGATCATCTGAGAAGGTGTAGGAAAAGACCAAATGTTTGTGTGATTACCTGGGCAACCTTGTCTGTGCTATGTAAATGTGTAATGACTAATCAGCCAGAGCAGCTGAGGGATTTTTCTAGATGTGGGCAGTTTTCATTCGTGCATGTGATTTGCCCAGCTATGTATATGGGAAAGGGAAAAGGCTTCTATTTACTTAGCATAATGATAGACCCAAACAAAAGGAGAAATCATTTCACTCATGCTTAGGTAAGACATTTTAATCTTTCTTAAATCTCTGTGTGTGTATTTTTGGGTTCATAGCAACTGACAAGTTATTTAGGACAGAATGTGCAGGTGTGGGTGCAAAGAGAAGAGGACCCTGGGCGGTGGGGATGCGTGCAGAAGAAGGCTAGTTGACTCATGTTTGGCGAGTGTCAAACACCAGTGGCCATTGATTAGGAAGATTTCCCGGCAAAATCATATTAAGATTTCTGGAGGTTGTTGATCATTATCATTTTTCAGTTTTTCTGACATTCCCAAAAACAGAAAAATACGGATCCAGCTTCCCTGGAGACTTTGTAGTTTGCTGGCTAGCAGCTTCAGAGTGCCATCCTGTGGTCACTTCTCAACCTGTTACAAAATTTGGCCAGAGCCAAGCCTGGCAGGGAGACTGAATGATTCAGATAGGATTGTGTTGGGCAGCTTGTGAGAACAGAGCCGGCTAGCCCCACATCTGATACAGGCAGCGGTAAATGTGCGCGGTGGCAGAGGGTGAAAGTAAGGGCTTTGAGGATCCCTGGGGGGCAGAGCAGGAGAGGGACAAGGAGAATCCGAGCAGCCCAACTCGGCCCTAAAGACAGACAGCTGGCAGAGAGGAAATGCAATCATTGGGGCTTAGGACCACTCTAGTGATCGTGGGTTCCTAAGACAGGCTTTAATCCTTAAGAAGGAGGAATTGGTAAGAGTGAGGCTAGGCCCCAACCCTCAGGGAGTGGGTAGACCTGGGATATAAAGAACCAGAGCTAAACCCCAGGTATAGTCTTGCTCTTAAAAGAAGCCAGCACCCCACATATGTTATGAGGAGTCCAGCCAAGCCCTGCCTGGGCCCTTCCGCACAAAAGTACTAATGCTGACTCACTTCCCTGGCCACACTCTTCTCCCCAGAAAAGGATGGGAATCTTGTCCACAAGATGGGAATCTTGTCTAGGGTCTGGAGCCTCATCATCAGTCAGGGCACTACAGGGTAAGCGTATTGGGCTCTGTGGAAATAAAGACCAACTAAATAAGAAAAGCAAAGGCCATGTGTTCTGAGCTGGCTATAGCAAGGGAGTCAGCCATCATGACTTCCTTCTGGTGGAGACTCCAGACAGAGGGCGCAAGGTTTTAGAGCAGAAAAAAGTGAGGACTTCAGGAGTGCCCCGATTGGAAGCACTGGTCCAGGGAAGCTGTAGGGAGGCTAACTAGAAGTGGAACATCCTATATGACTGCTTAGGGGCACATATTTGGCTTCCTGTGGTTGGTTGTAAGTTAAAAACAAGGACAAAAATTAGGGAAGCTCTCAGTTATCAATCAAGTCCTGACTGTCTGGGGTCAATGGTTACAGAAGGTATTGTGCAGCTTCCTGGATTGTCACTAGAGATAGCAGCCTGGCTTCCTGGAAGTCTGCCTTAGAGCAGACTGGCTTTCTGCCTTGTTTATTGTAGATACGGGGATTGGTTTCCTGGGCAGGTTGCTGCAGATTTTTATATGCAGTCTGGCCTGTTCCTATAATTCAGTCTCTCAGCTCTGAAGGGCTATGACCCAACAATCAGCCAAGGAGGAAAAAATCCATGCTGGAGGCCTCCTCTAGAGCCAGGTAATGAGGACTTGGAATTGGAAAGGAAAAAAAAAAAAAAACCAAAACCCAAAACCTCACCCTACCCTGCCCCCCGTCAGAATCAAGTCTTCCAGGGGATAAAACTAGTTGGAAGCCTAGCGGTGGGTACTGGGGTATATAATGGCTCAGACCAACAGCACAGATGGGCTCATGCTGAATACCTCCCTTCCTGCCACTATTATGTAGCCACTAATATGTGGCCTGAGTCAGGATTGGATGAGGAACTTGGATGAGACTTGAGCTTCAGGAGGAGGGGGAAGTAGTGGTAGTGATTGGGGGGTGGGGGGTAATGGTGGCAGCAGTCGCAGTAGAGGCAGTGGTGGTAGTGGTGGCGATGGTGGCGATAGCAGTAAGGTGGCACATTTGGGGGGCATCCGGGGGAGGTAAGAAACATGAATCTGAGACTGCCATTGTCTTACGAGGTGTCTTAGTGCCTCTAATTAAGGTTTGGGGACTTTACCCTATCTGGTGAGAAACTGTATTTGATTTCCAAGAAATGCAGTGGCCGTGACTTGGAGAGGGCTGGGGTCCTGCGAATGCAAGGCCGAGGAGCCCAATCATAGGCACTCATGTAATTCAAGTGGAGCAGGAAGAGCTCCATCTATGCAACAGGGGAGCTGAGGACTATTCTTCTCCTGTTACTGATCATAACGCTACTCCCACTTGTACAGCCTCCCTCAGCTAAGAAGTTACACACGAACCAACACAACTCCCATCTTATGCTATCATTGCCTTCATTGTCAACTCTACATGAGCCAATTGGTGGCATAGAAACCTTAAAAATAGGCAAAATGTGGGTACGCTAATCAGGAAGGGCATTTGGGAGCAGATGAATCGATGTTTAATTTTTTAGCATCTAGCAGAGTCTAGTTCTATGTCGACGCTTGGACCTCACCGAGGGCCGGTGTGGAGCAATACAGTGTTCCCCAAGCTTGAGTCAGAATTTTGGCCCTACTCAACCTCAGCCTACATAATTCCTTAATATTTTTTATTTGAATTTATGTAGTTTTTCTCTTTTCATTATTTGGAAAGGGAAACTACACCAGTTTTGAAAATGGGAAACCAGTATCACTTGTCATAAATAGAAGGTAATCCTAAATGTAAGCACATAACTAATCAAATCAAACTCATCACCCATACACTGCCCCCAAATTGTCTCCTGTGTCACCTGTACAAGAGCCGCATTTGGGGAAAACCATTCAGTAACAGCCCTGGCTCTTGTATCAGGTTGCCTGGGTTTGCAATGTAAACGTAAAATCTAAAGCAGGTGTTTAGCTTCTCTAAGTTTGGTTTCCTCATTTGTAAATGTGGGTGTTTGCTTCATGGAGCTGTTGTGGGGATTCCATGAGATGCTCCATAAAAGACTGAACACAATTCCCAGCATATGATAATACACAATAAATGTTAGCCGTCTCTCTCGCTGTCATCATTATTTGCTATTAATATTATCTTTTTGGACTAGGTCACCTGTGTGTAGCTCCTCCTAGTAGCTGGTCCCCAAAACATTCACACTTACGGTCAAGAATCATGGGCAGGAATCATGGTCAGAATATACAGAGGGCAGAACTCTTAAACGATGCTAAGACTACCGAAAATAAAAAGCCGCAGAATCAAGTCGGTAGAACCGTTGGGCCTTTCACATTAAAAATTCCAGTCAGTGAGTCACAGAACCTCAGTATATCAATCAACTCTTGATTTGTATTTTTTTTTTATATTACCTATCCTTTCCCAGCCCCTTGGATCTCTGTGATAATATTTTTTTTTCTCCTGGCATTCACTATATATCAGTCAGCATCTCAGCAGGACTCCGATGGCACTCACAGGAGTAATTGAAGAGTTTAGTAATAGAGCTACTGACGGAGGTGTGGATAAGAATTAAAGAGTCACCAAAAGATAAGGAAACACCCAGGGCCTAACACCAGCAGTAAGCTGTTACACCCCAAAGCCTAAAGGGCAAAAGGAGTGTGGAAGTAAATTTCTAGGCCCAAGATGGAGCCACTCCTGCCCAGGGTGCTCTGTCAGCAAATGGAACTTTAGTGTTGCTGTAAATGTTCCACTTGACCAGAAACCCAGTCTATCCAGTCAGCCAATCCCCAACTCCAAGCCAACTCTGGGCTCTACATTTATTTCCTTGTTCCTTGATCTTTCTAAATAAGGTCAGATATGCAGCCCCAGTCAATCCTGCCCTATTTCCATGCTGCCACTTCTAACACCCTATAAAACTCACCCTGGCCCAGAATCCTTTGGAAGATTGCTCCCCCAGTCCATGAGCTGTTTTTCCTTGAATAAAGGACCTCAGACTCATTATTAAATTGTTTTCATTTTGTCATTTGGCAGGAGGAGGCTACTGCTGGAACTCTGGGAAAGCCAAAGCCACGGGGGGCCACCCCACTGTATGCCCACAGAAACTGTGGCCTCACCAGCGGAATGCAGCCATAAGCTACAGGGAGGGAGGAGAGGCCATACTACCATGGGCACCTCCTGTCCCCTGCCAGGGTCTCCCAGGGGCTGAACCCAAATGGAGGCCAGAAAGCACGGGGAGCACTGGGCATGTGTGTCATTTTTAGAGGTCAGCAGAGAAAGACAGAGTTGATCTAAAGGACCAGATGGAGAGTAAACAGCACACTCATATAACAGTATGATGCTATGTATCTGTGGAGCCCCTTTGCACCCCTGAAACTCTCAGTTCAGTTTTGCACCCCTGAAAATCTCAGTAGAATGGGTTGTAAACATCAAGTGAGACTATAACTGTGTGTCAGCAACACAAAAACAAGGGAAGATGCAAACAAAATGGCCACGTACCCCTCGCCTAGAGTGCTGAGGACACACCCCTGCAGGCCAGGGCCCACGGCCCAGGAGCCCGGAGCAGCTCAGTGCTCAGCTCCCGTCCAGGAAGCAGGGAGCCGAAGCTGTCTCTTACCCTGTGGGCCAGAGCTCTGCTACCAAGGAGCAGGGGATCGGAGGTGAAGGGAATAGGCCCTGAGCGGGCCCCTCGTGGCTCTCCTCTTCACCACAAGCCAGCAAAATCAGGAAGTGAGGCAGTTAAAATCGCTCTTCTACTAACAAGTAAGACTCACTTGTCTTCCTCAAGTCTTTTGAGAGAAGCACATGGCTCTCCAAGTCTCAAGGGCAGATGCTAACTGCCTGAGCCAAGCCGCCTCCAACAGCATGGAGTAACAGTGCCGAGTGCGTGCTGGTGTGAAGGCCAAAGGCGGCCACTGTCAGAGCCTGGGCTTCCAGACCCCCCGCAGGAAGGCAGGTGACCTCCCTTCTCTGAATGCCTCCACGGGGGGCAGGTCACAGGCACACTATTCTCTGTGTGAGGACGCGAGCCTGTGCAGTCTGGCCGCCTCCTCGCAGCTACGCCAAGCGAACCATCCTGTTAGCAGAACAAGCCCCATCCACATCTCTCTCCTTTTAAAACTGTGGCAAAAATACACGTAAACTATCATTTAACCACTTTTAAGGGTCTAGTTTAGTAGTATTAAGTACATTTATATTGCTGAAAAGAGTTCTGGAGGTTGGTTACCTCTTCTAAGAGTGAACCCTATCCCCACCGCCCCCTCTCCCCAGTCCCCGGCAGCCACCCTCCTACTTTCTGTCTCTATAGATTTAACTACTCTCGACACCTCATGGGAGTGGAATCATAGTGTTTGTCTTTTTGTAACTGGCTTGTTTCAGTTACCAAACTGTCCTCCGGGTTCATTCCATGTCATAGCACGTGTCATAATTTCCATCCTCTCCAAGGCTGCATAGATATTCCACATTTTGTTCATGCATTCATCCATCCATGGACATTTGGGTTGCTTCCACCCTTTAGCCATTGTACATAATGCTCTTATAAATACGGGTGTACACATATCTCTGATTTCAATTCTTCTGAGTAGTCATTCACCCAGATACAAATTGCTGCATATCTCTTTTATTCTCCTCCATGCCAACTGTTTTCAGAGGTCATGGGGGTGTGGGGCAGGACAGGGGGCAGGCTGATACTTGAAGTCATAGCTCTGGGTTTTGTTTTTTTTTATACTTTATTTATTTATTCATAAGAGATACAGAGAGAGAGGCAGAGACATAGGCAGAGGGAGAAGACGACTCCCCACGGGGAGCCTGACATGGAACTCGATCCCGGGACCCAAGGATCATGACCCGAGCTGAAGTCAGATGCTCAACCATTGGGCCCTCCAGGTGCTCCAATAGCTCCGGGTTTTAAGTCTCCATGTTAACCTTCTTCTGACTGTGTGATCTTGGGCAACTTTCTTAGCATCTCTGAAACCCGTGTTCATCTCCTATAAATTAAAAATATAAGGCCCACAGTATTAGTTTCCTAGGGATGCTGTAACAAAATCCTGCCAGCTACATGGCCTGAAACAAAAGAAATGTATTCTGTAACAATTCCAGAGGCTGAAAGTCCCAAAATCAAAATGTCAGCAAGATTGTTTCCTTCTTGGCAGCTCAGAGGGAGAATCCATTCAGCGCTTCTGGCCTAGCTACTTGTGGCCAAGGGAATTGGCCTTGGAATCGGCCTTCTGGCAATCCTCAGCACATTTGGCTTGCAGCTGCATAACTCCCATGTCTACCTCCATTGTTCCATGGCTGTCTTCCCTTGTGTATCCATATCTTCACGGGACATTCTTTTCTCCATGGGCGTCTACATTGTCCTTGTTTAATAAGGACAGCAGTCATTGGGCTAGAGTCCATCCTAATTCACCACAACCTCATCTCAATTTAATCACTCCTGCGAAGACCCTACTCCCAAATAAGGTCACATCGTCAGGCCCCAGGGTTAGGACTTCAGCATTACTTTCAGGGAGCCATAACTCAGCCCATAACACCCACCCTGCAGGATCTCTGGGAGCAGCATTTTGTAAATGCTAAACCATCATACTGGACGGGAGTGATGATTATGGCTAGGCTGACAGTGTGTGTGTGTGTGTGTGTCCTATAACCGCAACAAACCCCTTCCCTCTGTGCTGCTTGGTTTAGAGTGTTAGGTCCACTCTTGTTTACGGAGTGCCCCTCTGGTTCCAGCAGGGACTGCGCTCGCTGTGTATTGTTAAATGTTCAATGTCATGTTTTGCCCCAGAGAGAAGGAGGAACGTTAAGTGTAGGCTCCAGGAGATAAGGTCGGCTCCTCACCCTATTTGTTGTTGCTTTTGGTTCCTGAAGAACATGTCCTCTGCTGCTTTTCATTACCCCCTTTTCCCAGAGGACAGAAAGAAACGATGTGTCTGGGACACTCTCGGGAAGTGAAACCATCAGGCCTGCAAGGTCACTGCGTCCTTCCCCGGCCCATTCAATAGCCCCCACATCCACAAATACTGCACCCCAGGGAGGCCCGGGCTGCCTCGCTGATATATTGTCTTCAGATGTTCCTTCGCGTCCTCCGTAACGTTCCAAGCTGGGACACACAAAACAGATTTACTGAGAGTAGGAATAGAAATGATTAACTCTCAACACTTTAACTATATTGCTGCTAAATGGCTCACTCACCCATGTGCCCTCTTCTCTAGAGGAATAACCATTTTCCGACATATGAAAAGCAGCACTTCTAGAAGAGAGAAAATTAGGATTTGATTACATTTAAAAAGGACTCGTGATTCCTTAAAGGAGATGACCACAATAACAATAATGTAAGATTTTACTTCACATTTTTCGGAGCTCGTCTGCTGGAAAAAGGTGCTACTGATGATCTGCCACGAGGCCTCTATCCAGGACGTGCACAAAGCGGGGGTGGGGGGGGAGCCTTTTACAGGAGCTCAGCTGATCTCCCTCAGGCAGCGGCTCAGCAGCTCTGCGACCAGGCCGCTCGGGTCCCTGCCAGCCCTGCACCCAACTGTCGAAGCTGCGGCAGCCGGAGGGAGAAGTGACAGACGGGGTGACACAAACTCTCAGAGGCTTGGACGGGGCCACCTGGTGATTTATTTACAGAGGCAGCTTTGCTGGAAGATCAACACCAGGGCAATCTGAGTAGGCAGGTCACTAAACCCTAAGGCCAAGTCAGAGTTTCAAAGTGCTGTTCTGTTTGTCCCTCTGCGTCTAGTTAGTTGGTTTTAATGAGCTGTGGCTTCCCAGTGAAAGCGTTCAAGATGGCGTCGTCCTAGGAACAGACCTCAGGAAGGGGCTCAAGAGGCAAATGTCCACCTTCTCCGCTGCCCCCACCCCGTACCCCCCCCCAAAGCCAGAGGGTAGCTCTGCATTTCACACACCCAGACGGACAGAACTTCAGGGTGGCTTGTCTCCCTTATAAAGGCCCGCCTCATGCTGCTAATAGCATAAGTAATTTTGCTGGAAAGCCTGGGGAGGATCCTTCAATTTATTACCTGGGGAATCTATTCCAGCTGTAATAGAAAGACCTGGGCCAGCTGTAGACTGCAATGCACATAAATCCCAGCAGGGGTTCAATGCCAGGATTCTGAGAGAGAAAGAAAGACACCCCGGCCCCCCTTCCCCCTGCCCCCAATTTCTCTCCAAGTTCCTGCTTGGAGTGTGGGAAAGGAGACTCCGGCAGAGGGGGACTCTGCTCTCCTGCTGGGTGCCCACCCCTAAGGGGAGCAAACCACCGGGGTGCAGGCCTTGGGTGGCAAGCCGCAGAAAGGTGCAGAGGAGATGGGGCCGATGACAAGCACTGAGGGGAAAGCAGAGAGTGGAGGTCTGAGAGTGGCTGAGAAAGGAAGAACGAGCCGCCCTGGGAGTCCAGGAAAGTGGATATTGCCTACTGGGTGCCCCTTGTCCATTTGTCCTGCCAAGATGAGGCCCCATCCGGCCTGCAGTTCTTTGGCGCCTTCTCCCAGGGGCTTTCTCAGGCCCCGGGAAAACAGAGTCATTTTCACTGAGGAAGCAAATCTAACCAGATGACCCAGGACTGTGGTGTGGGGCAAACAAAAGGACACTTGTCCAGAAAGTTCGTTCTCCAATCCCCTTGGTCAGTACACCTTTCTATTCTCAACTCTTGTCCCTGTCACACAGGAGGCAACTCATGAGAACAGATTGTACCATTCTCCTTGCAGACATGACCTTGTCTTCTTGGACATTCTAGTACCCATCCTCTCCTCAAGCCCATTTTCACCCTACAGTTTAAAGCACTCCCACCGCAGGTCCTCACCCTCTCCCACGCACTGGGGCTGGAGGCCCAAGCCCAAGCTGGCAGGCCCAGCACGGTGCAGCCACTGCAGACTCACGTCTCTTACAATTGTGCATCTGAAGGGGGTAAGTTTTCACTTGCTCGTAGTACGTTGTCAGTTTTTACCTGGAATCAGGAAACCCTAGTCATTTGCTTAAAGGGAAAAAGAGAACCTGAACACAACCCTTTATTTCCTTATCAGAGCCGCTCCTCCAGAGCGGCCACTGGAGAGATTTCTATAACTATACCCTGCCAATTAATTTCGTTTTAAATGGGTCACTAACAATCCCCAGTGGTGTTTTTTCTCATACCTTAATAGCAGCATTATGGCAAAGTATAATACTTTAAGGAATTGCTTTGTCTCTGTTCCCCCATAAGGACACAAGTTCCATATCTTCTCTTATTCACCTGAATCTTTTCCTACCTCTGTGCTATAAAATATGTCAGGGGATATACTTTAAAGTGCCCTCCTCTCCAACAAGTAACCCTGTAGGGAGGAAATCTTGCTCGGCCGAGCATTCATAGTTAAAGATTTGCAGATAATGGTTGGAATATTCTGAGAACAGTGAGTCAGTTGTGATAACCAGAAATGACTTGTTGAGCTCCTCTCCCCAGCAGCACTGGGAGAGGCCTGTGGCTTTGACACCTGACCCTCTCATAAAGAGGAAGCTCTCTGGGATTCTCTTGAAATCTCTCAGACACAGGAGGGAAAAAAAAAAAAAGACTGATCCAACTTCGGATGTCCTTGGGTTTCACTTTACTGTTCAGTAACACACTGAGAACAAAACCTAAAAGAGAGAAGAGGAAACTTGATTCTGTTCATGCTTTGGACACACTAAAGCTGCACTAGGGAGCAGTAGGCAAATGGTGTCCGTGGTAGGACATGGTGTCCATGTCCTAACTCTCAGGACCTGTGGGTGTGTTCCCTTATATGACAAAAGGGACTTGGCAGTTGCGATTAAGAGAAGGATCTACAGATGGGAAGAGTTTCCTGGGCTACCCAGGTGGGCCCAGTGTAATCACAAGAATCCTCATAAGTGAGAGAAGGAGGAGAGTGAGTGTCAGAGCGATAGGATGTGAGGCAGGTTGGACTGGACCTTCCTGCCTTTGGAAGTGGAAGGGCCATGAGCCAAGAATACAGGTGGCCTCTAGAAGCTGGAAAAGGCTTCCAGAAACAGATTCTCCCCAGGATCCTCCAGAAGGAATGCAGCCCTGCCAACACCTTGATTTTAGCCCAGTGAGACCCATTTTGGACTTCGGACCTCCAGAACTGAAGGTAATACATTTGTGGTGTCTTCAGTTTGCAGGAATTCGTTCCAGCAGCCATAGGACACCAATACAGAAAAGAAGTTGAAAAACAAAATTCTCTAGAAATCAGTGAACTAGAGGTCCCAAGTAACCATTCACACATGGGTAGCTTATATATCACCTTTGACCCTACAACGACCCCACTAGACACATATTGGAGCATGCCTCTCCCCTACTCCCACCTTAGGTCCCGGGACACAAAACAAAATCTTTGGCAGGGCTGATGGCTGCATGCTTTTCCCGTGCCTTCCTGCCCACCTTGGTTTATATAAACGACCCTTGCCATGTCCCTCTTTGATCCAGGCAAAAGTTCAGTGTGCCAGGTCTGTGCTACCTCAGGGCCTGGGCACACGTTGTTCCCTCTGCCTTGGTGTCTCCTCTTCCCTACATTGCCCCCTCCATTGCTCCCAGGCACCTCCTGCTCATCCTTCATTTCTCTTATCCGAGGTCATTTCCTCCAGAAAGCCTTCTGTGACCTACACTGCCAGCTTCGCTGGTAGCTCCCCACCCTCCCCCACATGTTCGATACCATCCTACACTTTCCTTCATACCATGTACCACGGACCTCTCAATGCCTAGCCCAAATTTGTAAGAAGTCAAGGCACTTTTGTGGCATAAGTGAACTTACTGAAATGAAGTGATATCCCTAAAGTCACACAGCTTGTAAGTGCTCAAGCTAGGAATAGAACACAGGTGTTCTGACTTCCACGTCTTTCCACAATTCCCCAAGACCTCTCTTAGTAATTCCTGTTGGGGTGTCAGAAAAACAGAAGAAGAGGCGCTACCAAGACTGGGGCAGTGACTGCTGTAGAGCCAGACTGCAGGAAAGTCCTAGAGACAGATGAGCCATCAGAGGCAAGGTCTCTAGCTTTGGGCACAGGGTCTCTGGGTCCAGGAGGACAGGCAGGACTCTCCATAGAGCCTGACAAACCCTGACAGATTGCTCAGGAAATGGCAAGCACTCACCAGACCTGCAATCAAATTAATGCATGAGGACAAGCAGACTATCGAAAGTGAGTTATTTAGCAAATCGTGAGCCTCGTAGTAGGTACCTGCCAACGACTGAAATGGGTCCCCACAAAATGTATACACTGAAGCCCTAATCCTCAATATGCCTGTATTGGGAGGTGGGACTTTTAAGACATAATTAAAATTACATGAAGTCACAAGGGTGGGGTCCTAATCCAATAGGATGGGTGGCCTTATAAAAGGAAGAGAGAGACAGGAAATGCCATGTGAAAACACAAGGAAAAGGTGGCCACCTATAGGCAGAAAGAGAGCTCCCACCAGAACCCAACCACGCTGGCACCCTGATCTTAGACTTCCAACCTCCAAAACTGTGAGAAAATAAATTTCTGTTGTGTAAGCCACCCAATTTTTGGTCTCTTGTTATGGCAGCCCAAGCAGACTAAGGCCCAAATGCTTGTAGCAGTCATTTAAGTTGTTCAATGGTTCGAGGTAAGAATATAGCCGATTAATTCCTGATAAAAGGGTCATAATGGATGTCTGCCATTTTGCCAGCCCAACATCAATGCCAATATTCTTCAGTGACAACCCCTGATTTTCTTTTGGAAAACATGGGATCTCTTCCCATCCCACCCGAAACTCATCACTGTAGCAATCTGGGTCAAATTGTCCATCATGCCATAACTCCCCCTTGTCTAGAAGTAGTCACATGATCCAAACTAGCCAAAAATAGCAGGAATTTGAAAGTTAAGCACAGTGATACAAGAACAGAAAAATACTGAGGTAAATTTATTTTGATGATAGATAGTATCTGGTGGGGGGGGGGGGTGAGGAAATACTCTCTAGGTCCACTATCTAGATTCCTGGATCTACCCTAATTCTTGTCCTTTACCAAAAGTCTGGTTGGTTAGTTGTTTCTTCACTTCAGTGAGGTGCCCCATATCCTTACAGTACATCCTTTTATAGTTTTAATCAGTCAGACTTAGTTTTGGTAGCTCACTCCCACTGTCACTTATCTGCTGGTTCACCTCCTGGGTGTAAGGCAACAGGTAGGCCCGCCACTGTTCCATCTCCCTAGGATCCTTCAGCTTCTCAAACCCCTGGGCCAGGTGCGTGCTTGGCACCATGACAAAAGGCCCTTGCTTCTGCAGGACCCCCACATCAACACGTGCCACAGCCTAACTTAGAGGTGTTATGGCTTGTACACTACTGTGTGGCACTTACTGCCTGAATCAGAGGTAAAAAGATATCTTTCAACACTTGGGTTTTCTACAGTCTCGGTTTTCTCACCACGACTCTGGAAGTAGTTAAATGGAAGAGCCAGGGACTAAATGTGAGTCCCCACGTACTGTCCAGAGGCACTGTCACCACAAATGGATCAGGAAAGAGAAGCTTGTGTGAAGCCACTGGAGCCGTTGATCTGTGCTCTACTCTGAATATTATTGCCAGTGGGCAAATCAAGTGAAACATATAAAGAAAAGAATCCAAAGAACTATGCTGATCCTCAGGCCTATCAAATCTGTGCTGATTTTTTTTAAGCCAATGAATTGTTTTGGTATAATTAAGGCAGCTAAAATGCTTATACTTTATTGAAAGCTATCTGCAATTTAGAAAGAACTTCATTTAGAAAGATTTTACTGATTAGTATACACATTAGAAAAATTGTACTATGTTCCTGGAAATATTTTCTGTTGATCCTTTTATCAACAGGAGAACCCTAATATTTAGGGCCATGTGGGTAATTGATCTGGAGTTGATGAGATTTCTATTCTGAAACATTTCCAGAACATTATGGAGCATAAAGAGAGTAATACATTTTTTGATATTAAAATGGCATGGATGCCACAGATCTGAAAAAGAGGAGAATTCACCTAGGAAATCAATTTCAATGAAATTCTAATCTTTCTTTGGCATGAAGTTTAGATTTGGGCTTACTATTTTCAGTCTATTTTAGCAGCTTTCCTGAAAATACACATCAAAGATCTGGAGCCAGACAATGAATCAGAAGAAGCTCTGAGGGCAAATAACCATGACTTTTGTGGTAACATTTGTGAATCGAGGAAACCCAGCTCCCTTTTTTCAGGCTTGATATATTTACACTTTTCTGTTTTGATGAAGAAGGATAGAGGATGAAGCGATACTTGATGTGTAATGATGAAGATTTGAGAACGATTTGTTTGCTCACTGAAATAGCCCTGACATTTTAAATTCTGTCTCTTTTTAAGAACACTTTAATTTGCAATTTTTTTTGTTGTGAAGCATATCATTTTTACAAAGGGGCTGTATAAAATGTATCTGTAGAGTTTAAAGAATCTCAATAACCTTGCATGGCATTGAGAAATAGAATATTACCAGTGCCCTTCTCTAACTTCCTGTTCTCTCTCCCACAGAAGTAGCTACCACCTGATGTTTTATATTGGTCATTCTCTTTTTTTTTTTATATAGTTTTACATCATGTGTATAGATCTCTAAAGAAGAAATTGTGCATATTCTTTGTGACTTGTGTATTTTGTTCAACAACTGTTTTTGAAATTACCTAAAAACAACGCGTGCAGTTTAGTACATTCATACTATATTATAATATAGTATTCCGCTTAAGGAACTATGCCATGATTGGTTTGTTTATGGATTAGTTAATGAATTTTTGCTACTTAGAGTAAGGCTACTGTGAACACATTTTTTAGGGCACATATGTCAAACTATCTTTAATGGACATATCTGGAGTGAAGTTGCTGGACCCAGGTTGTGTACAAGTTCAAACAAATCTCCTAGGAAGTGCAAATATTTCTTAATGTGGTCGTGCCAGTGATCGCACATGCAGATGCAGAGTTTCCACTGCTCTATCCTCTTGGGTTAAGGAGAGACAACATGACCTGATGGTCCTGATGCCTCTCTCTTGCCAGAAAAATGGTAAGAAGATAGGGGGCCCATACAACATGATAACTCTTTCGCCTTGAGATTTTTCCATGCGGTCCTAGAGACTGTAATTTTCTCCCCTTTCAGGAGTGGTGGACTTCTAAGTTTTTGCATTCTGTTAGATGTGCCATTATTCCTGTGGTAGCTAGCGTCCAAGATGGTTCTCAACGAATCTTGCCTCTTGCAATTCCTTTCCTTCCATACTGTGCTCCCACAATAAATACAGCTGATCTACCTAAACCATGAGGTAAAGTAGAAATGATAGACTAGGATTTCTGACGTGGGATCATAAAGGACATCACAGCTTTGCCAGACTTGCTTTTGGATCCCTTGCTTGGAAGGAAGCCAGCTGCCGTGTTACAAGGATACTCAAGCGGGTTCTCCACAAGGCTCACTCGCATGGCTAGCACGCTGATGTTGGAAACTGCCATCTTGGAAGTGGACCTTTAGAAGACCACAACCCCACTCACTTCAGACTGCAGTCTTCTTGACTGTGGTACCCTGAGCAAGAATCACCCAGCTAAGCCGCTCTCAAATGCCAGACCTACAAAAACTGTGTGAAGTGTTAAGTGTTTATGTTGCTTTAAACTACTAAGTTTTGAAGCAAAAGAGAACTGATAATTTATACTGCTCGTTTTGAGTTTAGTTTGCATTTCCCTGATTACTTACAAAGTTGACGTCCTTTCCTCTGGTTATAGACTGTGTTCCTTCCTTGTAAATATCTGGCTCATCTGTTTTCTCCATTTTTATATTGGTTTCTGTGTCTTCTCCATATTGATTCTTCTAAGTTTTTACATTCTAAATATTAGTCTTTTGTTGATAATATGAGCTGCAAACAATTTCTCCCAACTTGGGGGTTGCTTTTTTTACTCTCATTACTGTGTCTTTCATCACCAGAATGTTTGATTTTTAAGTAGGTGAGTGTGCTAATCTTTTCCTGTATGATTTGCACGTTTGTCGTGTTCTTTAAGAAACCCTTCCTTATTCAAGAATTTGAAGATATCCTCTATATGCTATTCTAAAATTGTATGGTTGTTACCTTTGACTTGAAATATTGTTAGCCAGGGATCCCTGGGTGGCTCAGCGGTTTAGCGCCTGCCTTTAGCCCAGGGCATGATCCTGGGGTCCTGGGATCGAGTCCCACATCAGGCTCCCTGCATGGAGCCTGCTTTTCCCTCTGCCTCTCTCTCTCTCTTTCATGAATAAATGAATAAAATATTTTTTTGAAAGAGAAATGTTGTTAACCTTTCACATTAAGTTTTTAAACACCTAGATTGATTTTTGTTTATGATAGAAGATAAAGATCTGTTCTCAGGATTTTAAAAAGTATATGGAAACCAGATTGCCCTTAAACTGTTTATGAAATTATCTGCTCTTTCCCAATGATCTACACAAATCAGATTTCTATATATGTACAGATTGCTCTCTGGACTCTCTATTTCCTCTTCTGTTTCATTTGTCTATCTCATCCTGTATCTACATCGTAGTCATATAGTCTGTTAAGTCATATCCAGTAATGCAAGTTTTCCCACATTTCTTTTTCCTCCCTGGTATATGCTTCCATAAAAATTTTCAAATCAGCTTGTTGAATTCCACAAAAACCACTCTGGTATTTTTGTTTTATTGGAATTTCATCAAATCTATAAATCAATTTAGAGAGAACTAATATATTTATTTCAGAGTCTTCCATTCATAAGTACTATATATCTTTCCATTTATTTAGACATTTTCTAACATCTCTTGATAAAGTTTTATCATCTCCACAAAGGTATTACATACTTTTTGTTAGATTTATTTCCAGTTATATTTTTATGGCATTGTTCACAGTATTTTTAAATAAGGTTTTCTAAATTATTGCTTGAATATAGACATGCCATTGGCACACGTAGATACACCTACCTATATATATTGACTCTGCATCCAACGACTCTGACAAACTCTTTTTTATTATAATTATTTGTAGATTGTCCATGAAGAAAATAAATGTCCATATCATATTCATTTTGTTTCCCTTTTAATCCTTAAAGCTTTGCTTTTTCATGCCTTCCCACATAATGCTGAATAGAAATAGTGATAATGGGCCTCCTTGTCTTTGTTTCTAATCTTAAAGGGAACATTTAACATTAAATATGACCTCTGCTTTAGGCTTTTTGTACATGCCTATAAAGGACACTTGTGATATGCTTCTGAGGCCCCCCTTCCAAGCTGAAGTAATTCTCCCAGCAGCTAGGAATCCTGCTGACAGAGAGCCCTCAGCTGTCTGCCTTCTTCCACTGAAAAGAGTCCCTTTGCATATGTCACACCTACTTTCTGGGCAGCCCACCTCAGGCTGACACGAGATAAGGCCCCATCTACTCATTCCGGGTCAGGACAGTTCCAAACGACCTCATTTCAGAGTGCTCTTTAGGGTTGGCAGAGGCTTTCAACTGCAACCCAACTTATCCTCCTGTGTATTTCTACTTCCTTCCTTTTCCTTCCAGAGGTACTGACGTCGAGAACAATCCCTAATAAACCTCCTGCATGTTAATCTCCATCTTAGACTCTTCTTACGGAGGAATCCAAGCTGTGACAATAGCTGTTATCAGGTCACCAAGAATTTTTCTAATCTGAATAAATGTTGAGTTTCTCCAGTGTTGTTTTCTTTTAATTGCGTGTGTTGAAATACTCACATGATTTTTCTCTTTTAATTTGTTTGTGAGGTAGTGAACAAATTAAAAGTGAACCAGGGGTGTGCCTGGGTGGCTCAGTCAGTTAAATGTCTGCCTTGGGCTCACAGAGGGAGACTGTTTCTCCCTCTCCCTGCCCCTTGCTTTTTCTCTCTCTCTCCCTCTCTCAAATAAATAAAATCTTTAATTAATTAACTAAATGTGAACCAATATTACACTCATGGGACAAATGTAATAGATCATAATTTTTTTTCATTATGAATGTTCAGATTCAGTTTCCTAATATGAATTTTGTTAAGGAGTTGGACCTATGGTCATGCTTGAGAGTGATTTTCTTTGGTTGGTTGGTTGGTTGGTTGGTTGGTTGGTTTTGGTTGCAATGTCCTTGTCTAGGTCTGGCATCAAGGTAATGTTAACTGCGTAAAATAAGTTGGGGAGTACTCTGTCAGTTTGTATTCTCTGAAAGTGTTTGTGTAAGATTAGAACAATCTGAAGATCAAAATTTCTTTGTGTGAAGATTTTTAACTAATATTATTTCTTTAATAGTTATAGGACTGTTCAGGTTCTATTTATTCTTGGGAAATATTTAGCAAGTTGTACTTTTTTCTTTTTAAAGATTTTATTTATTTGAGAGAGAGAGAGCATGAGCTGGAGGAGGGGCAGGGGAGAGGGCCAAGCAGACTCTCCACTGAGTAGGGGATCCTGATGCAGGGCTCAATCCCAGGCCCCTGAGATCATGATCAGAGCCGAAGTCAGATGCTTAACCAATTGAGCTGGCCAGGTTGTGCTTCAAAAAAATGTGTATACTCCAAATTGAGGGATTAGGTTTCTTGATTTTGCTCTTTAAATCTTATATATCCAGACAGATATTTTGTCTGCCTTATCTGTCATATGCTATGAAAGATATTTAATATCTCCCACTATGCTTATGGGCTTATCTTTGTAGTTCTGCCCATTTCTGCTTTCTATAATTTGAGATTTCATTAAATATGTAGAAGTTTTTATTTCTTATATCCTCGTTATGAATTTAGCTTTGTCATGATGGGACTTCATATTTGACTTACATCGTATTTTGTCTAATATTAATTTAGGTATACCAGTTTTCATTTAGATGTTTCCTGAATGTCTTTTCAATCCTTTGACTTTCAATATTTTTTGTGTTTTTATGCTTATGTATATCTCTTACAAAGAGCATAATGCAGAATTTTATTTAGTTTGACAAAATTTGCCTTTACCTAGAGAATTATTACAATATATATTTGGATTTATCTCTAGATCTGTATTGTGATTTTTATTTGTCTTACTTTCTCTTTTTCTTTTAGCTTTTTTTGCCTTCTTTTATTTATTTTTCCATTGAAGTATAGTTGAGACACTCTTACTTTAGTTGCAGGTGTACAACTGTGACTTGACAAGTTTATATGTTATGCTATAGTTACCACAAGTGTAGCTACCATCTGTCCTCATTAAACACTATTATAATACCATTGACTATATTCCCTATGCTGTACCTCTCAATTCTGTGACTTACTTATTCTATAAATGGAAGCCTGTACCTCTCACTACCCTTTTTTTCATTTTGCCCATCCCCCTAACTCCCTCACCTCTGGGAATCATCTATTTGTTCTCTGTAATTATGGGTATGTTTCTGCTTTTGTTTGTTCATTCATTCGTTTTATTTTTTAGATTCCACAGCAAGTGAAACTATATGGCATTTGTTTTCTCTGTCTTATTTCACTTAGTTTAGCATAATACCTTCTAGATCTATCCATGTTGTCACAAATGGAAAGATCTCATCCTTTTATGGCTTCATAACATTCCTGTGTGTGCGCGCGCATGTGTTTGCACACACACATGTGAGTCCATCTGTCTCTGTGTATATATACACATAACGACATCATCTTTATCCATTCATCTATTGATGGACATTGGGTTGCTTCCATATTTTGGGCTATTGCAAATAATACTGCAATAAACATAGGAATGCATGTATCTTTTCAAATTAGTGTTTTCATTTTCTTTGGGTAAAGACCCAGTAATGGAGTTAATAGATCGTGTGTTATTTCTGTTTTTAATGTTTTGAGGAACTTCCATACCATTTTCTAAAGTGGCTGCACCAATTTGCATTCCCAACAGTGTATGAAGGTTCATTTTTCTCCACATCCTCACAAACACTTATTATTTCTTGTCTGTTTGACTCTAGCCATTCTGACAGGTGTAAAGTGATATCTCATTGTGGTTTTGATTTGCATTTCCCTGATGATTAGTGATGTTGAGCATCTTTTCATACATCTGTTGGACAGTTGCATGTCTTCTTTAGAAAAATGTCTATTCAGGTCCTTTGCCCATTTTTAATTGGATTATTTGGTTTTTTGGACCTTAGTTGTATAAGTTCTTTATATATTTTAGATATTAACCCCTTACTAGATATATCATTTTCCAATATCCTCTCCCATTCAATAGGTTGCCTTTTCATTCTGTTGATGATTTCCTTTGTTGTGCAAGAGCTTTTTATTTTGATGTAGTCACAATATTTTATTCTTGCTTTTATTTTCCTTGCCTGAGGAAACATATCTGGAAATTTTTCCTAAGGCTGATGTCAAAGAAATTACTGCCTAGTGTTTTCTTCTAGGATATTTATGGTTTCAGGTCTCACATTTAAGTAATTAATTCATTTTGAGTTCGTTTATAAAGTATGGTGTAAGAAAGTGGTCCAGTTTCATTTTTTTGTGTGTGTAAGTAGCTGTCCAGTTTTCCCAGCACCATTTATTGAAGAGACCATCATTTCCCCCATTTTATGTATCCTTGCCTCAATTGTTGTAGATGAATTGATCATATAAGCATAGGTTTATTTCTGGGCTCTCTATTCTGTCCCATTGATCTATGTATCCATTTTGTGCTAGTACCATACAGTTTTGATTACCACAGCTTTGTAGTGTATCATGAAATCAGCTTTGCTTCTCTTTCTCAAGATTGCTTTGGCTATTTGGGGTCTTTTGTGTTTCTGTACAGATTCTAGTTCTGTGAAAAATGTTGGTATTTTGACCAGAATTGCATTGAATCTGTAGACTGCTTTAGGCAGTATGGACATTTTAACAATATTGGTTCTTCCAGTTCATAAGCACAGAATTTCCTTCCATTTGTCTGTGTCATCTTTAATTTATTTTACCAGTGTTTTATTGTTTCCAAAGTCTTCCACCTTCTTGGTTAAATTTATTCCTAGGTATGTTATTCTTTTGGATGCAATTATAAATTGAATTGTTTTCTTAATTTCTGTTTCTGCTACTTTATTATTAACATATAGAAAAGCAACCAATTTCTGTGTATTAATTTTGTATCCTGAAACTGTACTGAATTCATTTATTTTTTTTCTAACATTTTTGGTAGTCTTTAGGGTTTTCTATATATATTATTATGTTATCTGCAAATACTGACAGTTTAACATCTTTTCTTGCTGCCTTTTAGATTGACTATGACTTGTTTTTCCCATTCCATTTTTCCTCCTCAATTTATTTGGAAGTTATACTATTTCTAGCTTTTTAATAGCAACACAAGCTATATTAATATACATATTTAAAACTACAGTTAATATCTTACCTACCATAATTCCTGCTTTCAGTTCTGTTTGGAAGGGATTTGGTTTCCTTACTTTCATGTCTGCTTTCCAGTGCATAAGGAAAAAAATGAAAGAAGGCTTTAAAAAAGTTATTTACCTAAGATTTTAGTATTCCAAATTGGAATCTCATTCTGGATACTATTAGCACTACCAGAAGTGAAAATATAAATTATCTCTTTAGCATTTTGTAATCAAGATATTTCAGAATAAATTAGGAAAACAATCCAGAATAAATTAAAACCACATGAAAAAGCCGTACAGAAACTGAGCTATTGAATGCAGTTGGCAACAGCCAGTTAGTAGAGTTTTCTTACGTGCCAAACACTTTGCCAGGCTTTCTCTTCTGAATACATCTTTCCTCTTGAGAGTTTACTAGTTCTCAAACTTCTGATGAGATTATCACTCATTGGTTACACAAAAATATCCACAACTGAGGATAAACAAGCACAATCAAACAAGATTTACTATGACTCAGTTTTCAACTCACTGAGAAGACTCAGATCGGTAATATTTATGAACAAAGCCTGTCTTAATTGCCTGGTTTGGCTCTTTGTTCTCTAATATTTTCAACTCTAAGGGTTGATTAAGATGAAGGAAGCATAATGTGAACATCTGGGTCCCAGTTCTACCCATCCTCTAAGCTCCTTTCTACCAAGGGGAAAGTTCATTAAACTCTAATGTTTCTGAAAGGTACAATTTAAAGCCACAGTAGTAAATTGATTTCACCTCAAGTGCCAACTGCCAACTTCCAACGATTGGTAGGAACTGTTTGGATCACTGTGCTGTAAAGAATTAGAGGGCTCTATCCCACCCTAAGCAAAAGCAAGCTGTAATCCATCAGAGATATCTCTGACCAGTGAGACAGACAGGGTAAAAAAGTGGGGAGTGGTTAACAGGAAAAAATAAGAAATTGAGTAAATAAGAAATTTGCAAGTGAACAAGAAGCACATTTATAGTTGGAATTACCTTTCTCTTCAAAAATGTAGGTTTGGAGTGTACATGAGTTATTCAAACTGGGATGTGGGCAGCTGTTGTAGCACCAGCTGACAATTTTAATGGTCTCCTGGGGTTGGAGCTGTATCAGAACCTCAAACAAGAACTCTTGTCCTCTAGCCAAGCCAGCCTAGTAGGAGTTACCAGGGTTTGCTGCCAACTAACTTACTGCAAATTGTATTGCATCTGCAACCATAGACTGATAGGAGGAAAAATATCTAGTAAATAGGAGCAGGCAGAGAACTAAAATTGATTCTGTAGTTATTAGGGACTGGCTAATGGTGTAAATTTATTCTTTATTATGGGGGAAAAATGTTAATGTTATATATTCTGACACTTAGTATCATGAAAATCTACAAGGAACTTAGCATTTTTTTCAAAACAAAAAAAAGACTATTTTAATGGGAAAAAACTTTAAAATTTCATTCTCACAATGGGACGTGATTATGTAGGAAAGGATATATAATCAAGTTAGCTAGAAATGGAATTTTATTCATCTTATTCATTATGCTTTACTTGGAAGAGTTAGGTGTAAATTACCATATTGTTCTCCTTCGCATAATTTCCATTCCAAATGCTAGTTTGAGAATACATTAATAAGAATAGATTTAACTCTACAACTCCCCCCCCCCACATACCCCATCTCCCAGTACTCTGTTTTTCTGTATTGAAATATATAACATAAAACATCATACAGGACTGTATGTTATGACTGAGTAGATTAGGTTATAGACGTATGTAAGGGCCCTTCATACACAGTAAACAAACCTTTGAAGAAAGAATAATTAAAAAAAAAAAACTCTCAAATTGCCGCCAATCTGCCTTGATTCCTCAGGTAAACACTTAAACTGAGAAATCTTGTTTTCATACTTATCAGGATCTGTTGGACTTTTTGGGCCTGGCAACTTTGTTTTTTTTGTTTTTTTTTTTTTTTTTTAATTGACCCAGAAACAAATTTTAGGAGAAATATTTCAAGTGTGTTATCAGAATCTTTGTCTTCAGATGGATCAATAAATGAGGCAGTCCCTTTTCCCTTTGGTATAGAAATATTGGCATCTGTAAATAACAACACTGATCATGAGATTGTAGCAAATACCAGGTTAGGGTGGACCTAGGCAGAGGGCAGAGGACCTAGCTTGATATTCAAGCTAGGTTTCAGAGACCCTTTATAAAGACCAGCTCTTATCACAAGGAATCTGGCTGTTTGATGTTGATTTAAACAAATTTGTAAATTTCCACAGCATCCACAGGAGCCAGCAGTCCAATGTTTCTTAAACTAGATTGCTAATTTTCTTCATTTGGGTTTTGCAACACATTTTCAAAAAGATTACCTTCATTTTATTTAAATTGTTTTTCAGGGGGAAAAAACATTAAATCCTCTCCTATGATGATCCATGTGCCCTCTTTTCTTCCTGTAAATTTTTAAGCAGCTTGTGTCTTTGGACCAGTTTGCCAGAATGTATTTGAAACTATGGGAACATCTGTGTCTGATGGCAATCAGATCTTGGGCATTTATTTCTATTCCCTGGATAAAATCCACAGGAATCTGGTGGTCTTTCATAAAATGCTTATTTCAGGAATAATGTTTCTTGATTTGGGGGTTCCCTAAAAAGTCTTATTTCTGGAACTGGAAGCCTTGCTGTAATGGTGGTTTTCAGATTTTCCCCTGGCTCTAAGTAAATCACATGAATTCTATTTAACAATTGCAATTATTTGGAAAAATATGACTCATATTCTAAATATTGACAATCTCCAAGTGTTTAACCTCTTTTTTTACTCCTTGTAAGCCTCTATTTTTATGTCTTTCTATATATGCTACATAATGTTCAGTGCATTTCTCACCCCATTCTTGGGTTTAAATTGATGTAGGTAACTATGTACATACATATTTATATAAAACATATACCTATATACATAGGTAAACTACATATAATATATGTAATATAGGTAACTATACGTATATAATTTTTTACAAAGGCAGAGGTTCCACCAACCCTTTGAGTAGAGATTCCCGGACCTCACCCCCAAAGCTTCTGAATTCACAATCTAGAGCAGGACCTAGAAACCTACATATTTTTAAAACTCCTTCTCTACTCAATTTTGTTGTGAGCCTAAAAGTGATCTTAAAAAAAAATAAAGCCTTTTTTTTTAACGCAGATAAGTTAAAATGAAAAAAAAAAAAACACTCCCTAGTGATTCTGACAGTAAGTCCAATTTAAGAACCCCTGGAAATGTCTCTAATACTGACATTAAGAACCTTAAAGTCTTGGCTCCAAAGTCTAAGTCCCTCTGGTTCCCTCTAGTGGACTAAGATAAAAATGCACGTTCTACAGATCATCTAAGCAAACATTAAGAAATTAGATTAAAATGCACATAAAGAGAAATTTTGAAATCTATTCAGAAAAAGGTAATATGTAGCCAATGAAATGGGTCTGGGCCCTAACAGGGTTGAAAAGCCCCACCATATCTCCTTCGAGGATGGTTTAGCTGGGGGCGAGCCCAGGCTGGCACGGGTAGGTAAGCCACAGGAGGAGCTTTCTCATCACCATCCCCTGCAAATTGCAGTCAGGTGTCTGCCCAGGCACATAGCTGCGCTGCTGATTAGAATTTCTGATTATAGAGCAAAATGAAGCTTTAGGATTCCATACATTTTATGTTTAATTTATGTCATTCACTGTACTCAGTGCATCTCCTTTCATTGAAAGAGGAGAAATTAAAGGGAAATTGAATCTCGTTGCATATTCTGTGTGCTTTACCATGTGACACACTGGACAAATTCCAGAGATACCAGGCTGTGGAGCTGAATTTATGTGCATAGCTACCTCTGGCTCTTAACTTTGCAATATTCCTCGGCAAAAGCACTACAAAAGTTCTACTTTCGGGGTAGCTCTTTTTTTTTTAAATAAATTTATTTTTTATTGGTGTTCAATTTGTCAACATATAGAATAACACCCATTGCTCATCCCATCAAGTGCCCCCCTCAGTGCCCATCACCCAGTCACCACCACCCCCCGCCCACCTCCCCTTCCACCACCCCTAGTTCGTTTCCCAGAGTTAGGAGTCTCTCATGTTCTGTCTCCTTTTCTGATATTTCTCAGGGTAGCCCTTCATCCAAATGTGTGCTGTGTCCCAGGGTTTCTGCTAATTCCTCTATTACTGCAGCCAGCAACTCAGGCCAGCCTGGGGAGAAACTGGGGTCCACCCAGCATCTCTGAGTGGATTTTATGGGTTCAGGAGAGTTAGCCCTAGAATTAGTGTTAGAGATTTTTCCATTCAACCCCCTCGTTGAACAGGTAAGGAAACAAGGCACTGGAATCCAGATCTATCCTGCTCAAATACTTATTCCAGTAGAATATTCCAAACCTGGGGATGTGAACTGGTGCAGCCACTCTGGAAAACTGTGTGGAGGTTCCTCAAACAGTTAAAAATATACCTGCCCTACGACCCAGCAATTGCACTGTTGGGGATTTACCCCAAAGATACAAATGCAATGAAACGCCGGGACACCTGCACCCCGATGTTTCTAGCAGCAATGTCCACTATAGCCAAACTGTGGAAGGAGCCTCGGTGTCCAACGAAAGATGAGTGGATAAAGAAGATGTGGTTTATGTATACAATGGAATATTACTCAGCTATTAGAAATGACAAATACCCACCATTTGCTTCAACGTGGATGGAACTGGAGGGTATTATGCTGAGTGAAGTAAGTCAGTCGGAGAAGGACAAACATTATATGTTCTCATTCATTTGGGGAATATAAATAATAGTGGAAGGGAGAAGAAATGTGTGGGAAATATCAGAAAGGGAGACAGAACGTAAAGACTCCTAACTCTGGGAAACGAACTAGGGGTGGTAGAAGGGGAGGAGGGCGGGGGGTGGGAGTGAATGGGTGACGGGCACTGGGTGTTATTCTGTATGTTAGTAAATTGAACACCAATAAAAAAAAAAAAAAAGAATATTCCAAACCAATGGAATAAATGATCCAAAAGGGTACAGAGGATCTGCTGGTCTTATTGTAACTAAACATCTTGTGAATGGAGAAGACAACTTGAGTAGTAGAAAGGAGCATTTGTGAATTAAAATACATGCAGCCACATTTAATCCTATAGCTCCTACTCTCTGGGGATACACAGATTACTCCTCGAATCCAATCAACTACTCCCTGCACCTCTTTCATATCTCCCTTTTTCTCTCTAAGCCCACTGACCCCACCCTGGTCCTGCCCGTTTGTTCTGGTATTCCTGATGCTACAGCCACCCTTTATATTTTTCAAACTGTAGCCAGGGTGATATTTGTAAAGCACCAACCTCTTTAAGTTACTCTTGCTTAAAACCCTTAGAAGTTTTCCCACTGTGCTTAGGATAAGATCCAAACTCCTTAATATGATTTATAAGGCTAGTTGTGACCTGTACCAACTCAGGGCATAGTAGACAAATCATAATATCTTAAATGTGCCTGACTCAATTAAGCTTCTATCCCTTCATTAGTGCTTTTCCCTTACCTGAAGCTCTCTACCTTCCTCACTTCGCTGCATTTCCAACCTCTTCTCTTAGATAATGGCTATTCCTAAAGCATCCTCAAAGAGGATCCTTGCTTTCAGTCCCCTGGGGGGCCCACTTGGGAACATTCACCATCTTGTACTCACTTGCCTCTGTGTCCCTGGCTAGACGGTAGGGAAGCAGAGAGCCTATGTGTTTGATTCCAACTTCCCCAGGGCCTAGCATGTGTTTAGCACAAAGTGGGCGGTCTTGAATGAATATCTGTGGAATGAACCAATGAGTAAGTGAACAAGCTAAGGAACAGTTCCATACTGCTCATCCCCATTCCTTGTCAGGCTTTCTCTTTCCATCTCCCAGCACCATTACATCTTGGGAAAGAAGGGGAAAGGCTTGATTTTCAAAAGCACTGCAGGTGAATTCAGGGCAGTTGTCTTACTCCTGCTTTCCTACCTGGTTGGGAATTCCTGATCTATTCAATTCCCTCAATTCCATACCCAGAGATATTAAAAGATCTGACTAAGATCACATGGCTACTTCACAGCACGGATGGGTCTCCAATTGCTGGGCTAGGTCTTTTTCTGTGAGATTCAATAGCATCACCAGATACTCAGAATATGCCCTTTCCTAGCCTGCATGTGTTATTTATTTCTGAAGAGTGGAGACTAGTCTTAGCTACCTGTTTCCCTTGTCAGACCCCAGATCTGTCCTTTCACTGTTATCCCATGGTAGGCAGAGTTCCAAGAGTCCCCACCACCACCAGTGTGCATACATTTTTCCCAGTTAGTAAATTAATTTTATAGGTCCCAAATCAGTTGACTTTCAGATAGGGAAATTAATTATCCTTGGTAAGCCTGCCCTAATCAGATGAGCCGTTAAAGAGACTGGGATCTCCTTAGAAAGAAATTCAAAGCATGAGGGAGACTCAAGGCAATGGTGATTCTCCATTGCTGATTTTGACAATAGTTTTAGGCTTCCAAGGACAGCATATTGTGGAAAGGTAAATATATGGGGGAGGATTAATGGAGTAAGGTTTGTTTGCGGATTCTTCTGGCCCCTTCTTGAGGCTGATAAGAGTCAGTAAAAGGAAAATTTCTATTTTGTCTGTAGGCAGAGAAAAGGGAGCTTCTCCTGTTTGCTGCTTCTTAATTGCCGTCCATTCAAAATAATTTTCATATTTTGGGATGATATATTCTGATTGCTTTCAATAGTACGTTAAATATCTCTATCACTTTTTCCTTTCTTTCAGCAAAAATATACTTATCATTTACCACGTTCTGTCCATTGCACTAAGTGCTAAGAGGTATAGAAAAGGTAGGAATGAAAAAGCAGAGTCCTTGCCTTGGGCTGCTGGGGGAGGTAGTCAGACACACAAATATGTGCCCCCACCCCCACGTACTTGTCTATAACAGAGGGGTACGCACAGTGTGGAAAGCTCTTCACAAGAGTGAGATTCTCTTACACCTGGGGACCAGGGTGGGGAATGCCCAGGGGCAATGTTTGGTGGATTCTTTACAAAGGCACAAAGGTTTTGAAACTGGAAACTTTATAAAAGCTCAAAAAGAAGCACTGGTCCCCACATTATAGTGTAAATTACACGAAGTATACTAATCTATTCCTTTCTACAATAAAATGCAGCTATCTAAAGCATCACTAGAGTGAGACTCTTAGATGAAAGTCTCTGGCTCCCCATGAGGACACTGGTAGTCAAAATAGTTCTCAGGCCCAGGATCACTGACTCACCTCCTCCTTTGGTGTGCAAACTATCTGTTCTCCACTGATCTACTTCTTTATCCTACGCTGATCCATACCTTGTAACATTTGACTGTCACATCTTTGTTTCAAATCTGACGTATTAAAATTTTTTTCTCTACCCTTAAAGTACACTGATTTTTTTTTTCAACTCTATTTCTAATGCCCTATTTCTGTTATTATTTGTTACGCCACAAATCTGTGACATTTGGAATCTCCAGGAAGTGGGACATTCTTTCAAAATAAAAATGCTCTATCAATGACTGCAACTAAATGTGTCTACAATATACCTATGAGCAGTATCCTTAAAAATGCCATCCATACAAAAATAAATATTGTACGATTCCACTTATATTAAACAACCAGAGAATCAAATTCATAGAGACAGAAAGTGGAATGGTGGTTGCCAGAAACTAGGGGGTGGGGAGAATGGGGAGATGTTTAATGGGTATAGAGTTTTAGTTTTGCAAGATGAAACGAGTTCTGGAGATTGGTTGTGTAATAATGTGAATATACTTAACACTACTGAACCATACACTTAAAAATAGTTAAGATGATAAATTTTATAGGATATATATTGTGGGGGTTCAGAATATGTCACCCCCAAAATATCCCACTTTGACATATTGACTATTTTGAGTTAAGGGTACTTAAGAAAGAACCAGTACAAGAAAGATACTCTGAGTCATCTTTATCTCCCTGAAAGCAGAAGATCAATCTCCCATGTGAAGGTGCCTTCCCTATACCAGGAGGGCAGAAGGCATCCTTATCACCAGAGACAGGGAATTTAGGATTGAGAAGGCTGTATAAACAAACCTTGTTGCTTCTTCACCAACTTACTGCCTCAAAGCCAAATGCCTTTGTCTTGTCAATTCTTCGCAAGTTATTCTTGGTCTGAAAAGGCTAAAATCTTCCTGTTTTGGTTACCTCTTTGAACCTCATTTTTTATGGGGCTCCTCTATGTACAAGATTAAAGCTGTTTTTTTCCCCTTTTTAGCTATCTTATATCAACTAAATTATCAGACCAGCCAAAGAATCTAGAAAAGAAGAAGGTATTTTTTTCCCACCTTACAGCATTTCACTACAGTTTTTTAAAATGCCACCATGACTGAAAAGGAGGGATTTCAAACATCTAACTTCTGGGTTGAGAGTTGTCTGGGAGAACCCTCTCCACCTGCTACCTGTTATCCCTTTCTGCCACAGGAGACTAACCTTAGATATTCTTGTTGGTTTCTTGCCAAAAGAGAGCCCAACAAGAGATCAGAGGTGGGAAGAAAATGACAGAGGCTTTTACCCCCTTGGCTCCCTTCCGGGGAGGCCACCCTGGGCTGACCAAGTCCCTGAACAGAAGGTGACCTACTCATTACCACTCTCAGGTAACCTTCAGCTTCTGGTAACCTCTCTCTTATTGTAGCCCTTCAGGGGTGGTGACAACCCACCAGATTCCTGTGCTACTGTAAAAATGTCCCTACCCCACCCCGATTTTTATATTTATCTCTTTCTAGATGGACCCCTCTCAGATTATCCTAACTTGAATGTGTCATCTGTTTTTTGTTGGGATCCTGACCGATGCATCCACTATTCAGAAGCTCTTCTTTCAAGGTAATAACTTCTACTGTCAAACTTCCCCCAGCTTCATGTGCTCCTGGGAAAATCTCCCACTTGCTGGTTTGCTAGTTCCTCCTAACAGCTTCCCTGAGGTGCACACTGTGTGCTAAACTCCAAAAACTTTTCCTCACAGAATGTTGTCCTATGGAACACTGTGGAATTAGACCAACTCTTTTGGGAATTCAAAGTAGTGTTCCAGTTGTGGGTGCAAATTTGTGTATGTATAATTTATGTCAAAATATGCGGACTCTCCAACATTGTTAGCAAATTGGTGTGGCTATCTAATTTATAACTAGTGCATCAATGACTATAAGGAAAAAAACCTGAAGTAAAAGGCAATAATATTTCATATTAGACTTGCTTAAAGATGGCCACAATAGTCTGTTAACCACACATTGATTGATTGATTGATTGATTGATTGATTAACAAAGCCAGCTGAGACCAGACTTATATATAAATTTTCTGAAAGCTTATCCTAATAAAACTATTAATAAATGCTATGGCCTGGAAATGAATCAAAATTATCAAGTCATGACAATGTTATTGTTATAAAAAATAACTTATCAATAATACCTTTCAAAGCACTTGTGAAGCATTAGTAAAATAAGCTTAATTACAATTAATATTTTCTGAGACTAACTGAACAAGAGTTCTAAGAGTTCTCTATGGATCCCAGAAATTTTTATGAATAATTAGGTATACACATATGCATTTTCCTGGGCCAAAGGGCTCACCACTTCCATCACACACATAACCCCAAGAAAGCTAAACACAACTGCTATATGGTAAAGGTTCTGAGGTTGTATCTATTTGGAACATACAAGTTAGTAGTTGTTACCAAAAGTACTTTAAAGATGTAAAATAAAACAAACCACAGGGCAGGGTTTATTTGATCTTCTAATTAGTTTGTTCATGACTTCACATCTTCTCAAGTATTCTTAGATTTGGCAGGTGGGAAAAAAGAAAACCCTCTCTTGCCAGAGTGTAATTTACTTTCTGTATCCATTATCATGTAGATGAAGCCCTCATAAGCAATGATTTCAGCAGGACTCATTTTAATAGCATATAAAACCATCATCTTTTTAATAGAGTATAAGAAGTCTTTTACAGCCCCAGGTAAAATTTTTATAAATAGATGTCGGTTTTTAAAATTGTAATTATAATTGCTGGCATAAAGTTAAAGCCAATGGACTAGTAATAATCATCATTGCCCTGATTTAAAAATTTAAGAGATGCTAGCATAAGTTTCAACATAATTTATTCTTTAAAATTATATAAAATATTGCCAGTCAATAAGTCATTACACTGGTCGGATGAACTTTGATGCTATAAAGCTCTTTGCTTTGTTAATATATATAAGAAGTCTTTAATGCAGTGGCTAAGAACTAGAGTAATAGTAACTTTGACAGAATTTAAGTTATTTATAGGCCAGGTAGTTAAACTGAATGAAATGAAAAGATAAAAATCCTTTGAATTAAAAAATTTCTTTGGCTATAGCCTCTAACTCCATAAACTCTGATTAGCTAAGACTATGAATAGCCAAGAACATTTTAAATTTTATAAAAGAAATAAAATGAGAAATTTCAAGGCCAATTTTACTTATAATCAGTAACATAGGGTTCCATAAATAGTAATTGATAGTGAATATGATTTTGGAGTGTGCTTTGTAAATGTTTGTGTCTGAGGATTTATTTAAACCTGCCTGTTACAACTGTAATATAATCCCACAGTCAGCAAAGGAGTAACTTAGATGGAATTAAAAATACAGGTGTCCCGGCGTTTCATTACAGATGCAATGAAACGCCGGGACACCTGCACCCCAATGTTTATAGTAGCAATGTCCACAATAGCTAAACTGTGGAAGGAGCCTCGGTGTCCATCGAAAGATGAATGGATAAAGAAGATGTGGTTTATGTATACAATGGAATATTACTCAGCCATTAGAAATGACAAATACCCACCATTTGCTTCGACGTAGATGGAACTGGAGGGTATTATGCTGAGTGAAGTGAGTCAATCGGAGAAGGACAAACATTGTATGTTCTCATTCATTTGGGGAATATAAAAATTAGTGAAAGGGAATAAAGGGAAAGGATAGAAAATGAGTGAAAATATCAGTGAGGGTGACAAAACATGAGAGGCACCTAACTCTGGGAAAAGAACAAGGGGTAGTAGAAAGGGAGGTGGGCGGGGGGTTGGGGTGACTGGGTGATGCGCACTGAGGGGGGCACTTAGCGGAATGAGCACTGGGTGTTGTGCTATATGTTGGCAAATTGAATTCCAACAAAAAAAAAATTTTTAATGGGTTAAAGACTTGAACATAAGACCTGAAACCAGAAAACCCTTAGAAGAAAACATAGGGGATAAGCTCCTTGATAATGGTCTTGGCAAAGACTTTGTGTGTCTGTGTGGGCTTGACACCAGTAATGAATGCAACAAATTCAAAAATAAACAAGTGGCACTACATCAAACTAAAAAGCTGCTGCACAGTAAAGAAAACAACAAAATGAAAAGGCAGCTTGCCAGATGGGAGAAAACATTTGCAAAGCACATATCTGATAAGGGGTTAATGTCCAAAAAAATACAAGGAACTCCTGCAACTCAAAAGCTAAAACACAAAAAACAAAAAAAAAATCTTAAAAACGGGCAAAGGCTCTGAATAGACATTTTTACAAAGAAGACACACAAATGACCAACTGTCACAGAAAAGGTGCTCAGCATCCCTAATCAGGAAAATGCAGATCAAAACCACAATGAGATTCACTTCACACCTGTTAAGATGTCTATTATCAAAAAGCCAAGAGATAAATGTTGACAAGGATGTGGAGAAAAGGGAAGACTTGTACAGTTTGTCGGAATGTAAACTAGTAAAGCCACAATGGAAAACAATGTGGAGTTTCCTCATACTATTTAAGTTAAAAATAGAACTACCCTGGGGCAGCTGGGTGGCTCAGTCAGTTAAGCATCTCCCTTCAGCTCAGGTCATGATCCCAGCATCCTGGGATCAAGCCCACATGGAGCTCTCTGCTCAGCAAAGAGCCTGCTTCTCCCTCTCCTACTCCCCCTGCTTGTGTACCCTTTCTCTTTCTCAACTCAATAAAATCTTGAGGAAAAAGAAATAGAACTGCCCTATGATCCAGCAACCCTATTTCTGGGTATATACACAAAGAAAACAAAATCATTATCTTGAAGAGGTATCTGTACTCACATATTCATTGCAGCATTATTCACAATAGCCACCATATGGAAACAGCTTAACTGTCCATTGATGGATGAATGGATAAAGAAGATGTGGTGTGGAATATTATTCAACCTTAAAAAAGGAAGAAGTTTCTGCCATTTGCAACAACACAGGTGGACCTCCTGGGCATTACGCTAAATGAAATAAGCCAGACAGAGAAAGACAAATAACTATGTGGTGTCTCTTATACATGGAATCATTTAAAAAAAAAAAAAGTGAAACTCCTAGAAACAGAGAGTAGGATGGTGATTGCCAAAGCTGAATGGTGGGGGCAATAGAAAGAGATTGGTAAAAGGGCACAAACTTTGTTAGGAGACGAATAAACTCTGACCATCTAATGTAGAACATGGTGACTATTGTTGATGGATGTTTACATGTAACAAGTCATCATGTGCTACAGTTTTATTTGTCAGTTATAACTTGAGGAAAAGAAAACCACAGATAGACTTACAAATCAAAATCAAAATAAAATAATCAAAATAAAAACAGAAACTTTAAACTTAAAAAAAAAAAAAAACTGATGACGTATTGGGGTTTTGTCCAGTCTCTTTTTTCTTATCCTTCATAGTTGTGATTTTACTGCATTCGCTGATAATTTTTGAGTTGTGCCTTCTTATTACAAACTCATCAAAAACATAATTTTAATATTCTATAAAGATCATTTATCACAATAATAAGGAAAACACTATTAAGGGCTTAATGTGAGCTAAGTATTGTTCTAAGCCATTTATATACATTATCTAATTTAATGCTGACAACAACTTCATCAAATAGATTTTATTCTCACATAGAAATTTTATTTTATATAGGAAGAAATCAAGGTTTAATTAATTTTATGGGCTAGTGAGTGGTAGAGCCAGCATTCAAACCGAGGCAGCCCTGCTCCAGGGCCCCCAAGTTTGAATAATGTAGTTATAGCGGCTCCTACTCCTTGTTTCCTTCACTGTTTTTTACATTGTTTTACATTTAAGTTCTTTTCAGTTTTTCATTATCATGAACAGTAAGGATTGTCCTTGAATGCTGCAGATCATATTTCCTCAGCCTCTATGGATAGGTCCCAAAGGTATCCTAGTAAATTTTCATCAACTAAATTAATAATGTAACTTTAATTTAAAAAAAAAATCCCAGCCCTTTGAAAACAAGTGAAGTTCAGTTCTTTTGCCTACAGATCATTTCAGCTCTTGGGCAGGAGATGTGAACCACACCCGCTTCAGAGAAGCTATAGGAAAAAAACTGCTAGATGATGAGCTCATTGCAGGGAGGAACCATATATTTTCTTATTTGTATTTCCAGCACCTACGAGATCTTCTGGTATGAAGTGTATATTGAATAAACAATGACTAAACTACTTTGAGGAAAACAGCCATTCATGAGCAGAATTGCAGGACTCTCAGAAGACAGTGCTGCTCATAAGAATGAGAACTCTAGCGAGGTGTCCGGGCACTTGCTCCATCCCCTTTGTTCAGAAATGAAGATAGGTCTTTTCTTTTGCAGGAACCTCTTCCCCAGCTCTTTGCTTCAGTATAATTAATAGAGAGACCTTTGAAATTCAAGCACATGAATGATTCTATCCTGACTCCAAATCATCTCAGAGGTTACACCTATGCAAACACGGACATAAATATTGGTGTAAATTCAGAGACATTCTTAGCAAAACTAGGTTAGCACCATGTTGAAAATAAACAAATTGCCATAAGAATGTGCTATAAAAGGAGCTCCTACTGACCCAAGTCCAGACGTATGATTCTTTAACACATGACTCTTTAAGCTGAACAGAAAGTACAACAAAAGACATTGTTCATAATGCGGCTCTTGTACATGCAGGGTCTTTCCATGGATTTGAGGGCTTTTCAATTTAAAAATACTATAGTGCAAAAGGAGGGGTGCATGGGTGGCTCAGCTGGTTAAGGATCTGCCTTCAGCTCAGGCCATGATCCCAGGGTCCTGCTCATTGGGGAACCTGCTTTCCCCTCTCCCTCTGCTGCTCCCCCTGTTTATGCACTCTCTCTCTGTCAAATAAATAAATACATATATTAAAATACTACAATATAAGACAGTAAAAAAAATCTTAGATCTACCACTCCAAAATAACTAAATTTTCATTTTGCATGTTACTTTAAATCCTTATTTGTATTAATAAATACCTGTATGTTAGACATTGCAGTGTATATTTAATTTTATACTATAATATATATACATTACATTAATCATATTTCTATTTTTATATCTCAGACCATAACCATTAGTCAATTTTTTTAAAGCTTTTATTTATTTACTCATGAGAGACATAGAGCACGAGAGAGAGGCAGAGACTCAGGCAAAGGGAGAAGCAGGCTCCATGCAGGGAGCCTGACGTGGGACTCGATCCCGGGTCTCCAGGATCACACCCTAGGCTGAAGGTGGCACTAAACCGCCAAGCCACCCAGGCTGCCCAGTCCATTTTTATATATAATCCACACATTGATAATTTTAAGGAATCTATAATATTCCATTATGTTCTTACATCCTTGTATTCTAATGTTGGACAATTACTGGAAAAGGGATAGAAAATGATTTGTGTTTTTTATTTTGTTTTGTTTTTGCTTTTAATTCTATAACATTCTTTCTATGAGTGAGCCATCTCAACCCAGAGATATGTGTAAGCAAAGTAGAAAATTTGGTCTTCTTCCTTTTAGCCTCTAATTATGTTTATTTGAATCAAGAACCACCTCACTAATACTCCCAGAGCCAATCCAAAATGAGTGTCATAACTCTAGTTCACTGCAGCCACCACCAAACCCTCCTTAAGCCAATAAGAAGGGAAACACAGAGGCAATGATCGAATATTGCCTTCAAGAGGCGTGGTTCTTCAACTCCTGCTCTCTGATATTCTGGAGAGCAAGGCCACCATTTCCAACAGGTTTTTCCAGCCAACAACAAAAGGTACCAACAAACCAGCCCAAGGACAGACCATTTCCCCGTCTGGTTTGCCACTCCTTCCTCCCAAAGGTGGCAGGTTTTGATAACCACCCTATAGAACTGATCAGTTGATGTGAAGAGTGGCAGTTAATTGCTTTATCCCTCTGTGGAAATAACCTTCCACCTCTGGGTTCTTGTTGCCCTGGCTGAGTTTTGTTTATTTGATAGTTTCTTACTCAGCACTTACTATCCCAAACATCATGCTGGTCAGTGGGGATGCAATAGGGAACATAACAGTCATAGCCAAGTGTCTTCATGGATCTTTAAATTGAATAAGCATGTAAACAAAACACATAAATTAAGAGAACAGGGATCCCTAGGGGACTCAGCGGTTTAGAGCCTGCCTTTGGCCCAGGGCGTGATCCTGGAGTCCCCGGATCGAGTCCCACATCGGGCTCCCTGCATGGAGCCTGCTTCTCCCTCTGCCTGTGTCTACCTCTCTCTCTCTTTCTCTCTCTCTCTCTCTCTTTCTCTCTCTGTGTGTCTCTAATAAATAAATAAATAAAATCTTTTTTAAAATTAATTAAGAGAACAGCTAGTGTGATGAATGTTATGATGGGAATTAAAAGACTGCTATGATCAAGAAGAGCAGGAGGTGACTACCTTTGGCGTCACTGTGGAAGTTATATTTTAGGTAAACACTGAGGAGAAGAGCCAGCCATGCAAACAGCTGACAGGAGAATATTTCAGGCAAAGGAAACTGCAAGTGCAAAGGCCCTGAGGCTGTAAAGAGCTCAGTTGGGGGAACTCCCAGCGAGCCAGGATGGCTCAGCTAGCTATATATCAGAGGAGTCTGCTACAGGATGAGGTAAATGAGATGGGCAGGGCCCAAGGTTACACGTGCATTAGACCTACTCTCGTCATCGGGGTCAAGGGAGGTCCATACACTAAGACCAAGACCCTGCCTCCCCAGATTTCCCTATTCCTCAGTATTTACAGCCTCACCTCCACTCCCAACCCTGACTCCATCATTACAGCTTTGATCTCTGTCCGTCATTCACGGGAAGCCCATGACTCCCACCTTGTATGCTGCATCCCCTTCCCATAGGCCCCCCCGTGTCGCTCTCCTGTTTCTTTCCCCCATACTTCCCCAGTTCCTGAAACCCTCCTACCTTGCCCTCTAGGATTCACAGTCCCTCATCATCCAAATCCCCTCCATGCTCAAGCTGTTCTCTGAATGTTTCTCATCCTTTTCTTGCTATAGTGGAAACTTGGCTCTCTTGTGAAGACCCTGCCTTCCTACCGTGCTTGCAGTTGAAGATTCTTTTCTCCCACAGACCATGGGGCCTGGAGGTAGGACAGGGGTTCTTATTGTTGTTGTCAAACCAATTTTCCTTCCTTCTGCCTGAACTTCCTCCGACTTTGAATCTCCTGCCATCAGATCCCATCATCTACTACCTGTCATTAAAGCTGTCACCCCTTCTATTTTTCAGTGATCTTCACCCCTTGCTCACTGTCATTAACTCTTCCCCAAACCTAGTCCACCTGGCATCCTTGCCCGTTTCAGTAGATGGCAACGCCAACCTTCCAGGTTCTCGAGCTGAAATTCTTGATGTCATCATTAACCCCTTCCTGTCTCTCAGGCCAATTCGCTAAGAGATGCTGTTCCTCTCCCTTCAAATGTATCACTTGGAACCCGACCCATGGCATCACTCCAAGGCTACTGGCTACCATCTGCTCTCGCCTGGATTCCCGCAACAGCCTCCCAATAGGTGTCCCTGCTTTTACATTTCCTACTATGATGCTTTCAAAATGTAACTTAGATTGTGATGTTCAGCTGCCCAAATCACCGTCATGGCTTCCCACTTCCTCAGAGAAAAAGCCCAAGTCCATATACTGGCCTACTTAGCTCTAGGTGACCTGGCACCCAATTACTCACCAACTTCACTTACTAGGCTCTATCTGTACTGAAATCTTTGCTGGGTCTTGAAAACACACATATCTGCTTTAAAGCATTTGACCTTCCTAGGTGTTTTCCCCTCTAGATTTCCATACACTGTCTCACCTCTAATTGTCACCTTCTTCCAAACCTAGTGACCAAATTTAGAATCACCACTCATCTCCCCAGCACTCTCAAACCCCTCTACTCTGGTCTACTTTTTATTGACACCATTGCACTTCTTTGAGCCTATTATTAAATGTATTGCTTTAAAAAAAAAAAAAAGACTTTTTTTTTACACCAAACATGAAGCTCGAGCTCACAACCCTGAGACCAAGAGTTGTGTGGTCCACCAACTGAGCCAGACAGGCACCTCTAAATGTATTGATTATTGATTAATGTTCTCCTGTCACCAGAATATTAATTCCATGAGGCAGGGATTATTTCCCGTTCTGTTTGCTTATGGGCCCCCAAGCATTTAAAAACCATATCTACCACATAATGTAGGCTCAGTAAACAGTTTTAGAATCATAAAACGGGAGGTATTTGGATTATATTCTAAAGAAATGAAATCCATTGAGAGCTCTAAGTAGATAATTGATGTGATTTATTTTTTAAGATTTTATCTATTTATTTATTTATTTGAGAGCAGAGAGAGGGAGAGAGAGAGTGCACATGCTTGTAATCAGGGGGAGGGAGCACAGAGCCTGGCCTGAGGCTCAATCTCATGACCCTGAGATTATGACCTGAGCTGAAACCAAGAGTGGGATATGCTTAACTGACTGAGCCACCCAGATGTCCCAAACTAATTTATGCTTTAAAAGATGACTTTCATTGCCAAATGGTGAATGGGTTATAAAATGAAAAGAAGACAACAAGGAAGAGGAAGAGGAAGAGGAGGAAAGGAGAAACCAAAAGTGAAACTAAGAGGTTATAGCTGGAGGACAGGTGATATGCTGCCAGAAGAGATGGAAAATTGGCTCAAGGTTATCTTCTGAAGGTAGAGCTCACAGTACTTGTACCTTTATTGAATGAGCCTAGTGAAGGGAGAGAATCAAGGAGGAGTCTAGTGTCTGGCTGGAAAAGAATGTGTTGGAGGAAGAATGGATCTACTGAAAAAGGAAAACAGATGGTATATTGGGCCACCATGGACAGAATGTCATTTTCCCTGCAATTGATATGTTGAGGCCTAACCCCCAGTGTGGTGAAATGAGAAGGTGGGGCCTTTGGGAGGTGATTAGGTCATGAAGGTGGAGCCCTCCTGGATGGGATTAGTGTCCTTATAGAAGAAACATGAGAGATTGAGAGAGCTTCTTTCCTCTCTCTCTCTGTTCTCTACCGAGTGAGGATACCGAGAGAAGACAGCTGTCTGCAAACCAGGATGAGGGCTTTGACCTCACACCAGATCTGCTTCAGTGCCTTGATCTTGAAATTCCCATCCTCCAGACCGCGAGAAAAACACGTTATCTAAGTCACCCAGTGTGTGGTATTCTGTTACAGGAGCCTGAGCTGACTATGATGTAGGTGTAGCTTATATACCTCCCTCGATCCCTTCAGCCTCTTCTGTCTTTACACCCTCTGATATTGTGTCCTACCTGTTAGCAGTGTAGGTGGACACTGTTCTGCTCATGAGATGGACCAACCAATCTCAGGCTGGCTGCTCCTGTCACCCTGACAGTGGGAAACAAAAGGAAGACAGAGTGTGCAGATAAATTACCCTTCTCCCAAAGCTGGCCTGATCTCCATGCAGCCCACCCAAAGAACTCCACATGTTCGTTCACGTTTTACCGTGGCCAGGGCAGTAGCATGTCACCATGCATGGCTTCCCATGCTCCCTGCCTTGCTCTCCATTCTTGTTGTTTCATAGCATTCACATTAAACCCTGCCACAAGCTATTTTCTTGGAAACCCTGAACAAGATGGGGAGAAATAGATTTGTGGACAAAACTCAAGAATCATTTTGGAGTGAGTGTAGACAACTCTTTTGAGAAGTTTTGGTATAAATCAAGAGGGAAATAGGGCAGCTCTGCACAAGCACTGATGAGAGAGAAGCTATCAAGTGCTGACCCCAGAGTGTAGGAAAGTCCTAAATGCACCTAAGTGTTAGAATTACTGAGCATGTTGAATATTCATAAGAGGTCTATGATCTGGTGGGACTTGTCAGCCTGATTTTCTGATTTTTCTTGAGAAAAGTCAGGAGCTGGGTATAAGCACAAAGAGTAGAGTTGGGTTCAACTTAGTCAAGTTAGGGATAAATGAGTGATACAAGGAGAAAGGCAGGAACTCTAAACTGGACAACAAAGAAAGTCAAGTCAGGAGAGTTGGTTGATGTTGAGAAAGATGTGAGATCAATGAAATAGAGGCCTCAGTAAGGCCAATCAAATTGGAATGGAGAAGGTTCCAGAACAGGGTCAGCAAACTTTTTTTTAAAGAGTATTAGTTTAGTATTTTCAGCCTTGTGATCCACATACAGTCTCTGTCACATATTATTCTGTTTTACTTTTACTACACTTTTAAAATGTAAAAACTAAAAAAATAATAAATGAATAAATTAATTAAATAAATAAAATGTAAAAACTGTTCTTAGCTTGAAGGCCGCACAAAAACTATCCTTGGGCCACATATGGCCTGTGGGCCAGTGTGCCAACCCATGTTCTAGAGCTTGTAAGCTAGAAGACTAAAAAGCAGAAGGCAGAAAGTACATGTTTCAAACTGAGATTTGGAGGAAGTAATGTTTCTGAGTATGACTATAGACAGGGTGTTAAAGTACAGTAGAAGGAAAGATCATTTGAGTGAATAACTGAGAGGCCGGTGGCTCACATGGACACTGAACCACTGAAATTGATGAGGAGAATGGCGAGTGGGGTGGGAGGGGGGTGGGAGTTGCCAGATAAAAAAGTGTATGGGTTGTTTGAAAATCAAATTTAGCTGAGCATCCTGTATTCTTATTGCTTAGCCTGACAACCGTAGGTGAAGAGAAACCAGAGTCTTCCATAAATAAGAGATGATAGCAACACTGTATAGTTATGTGGCATGAACTTCAAAGGACCATGATGGGGGGGAGGGAAAGAAGAAAGGAGGAAAATGGCTTCAGAAGTGTGAGTGCAGGGGGCACCTGGGTGGTTCAGTGATTGAGCCTTTAGTTCAGGGGGTCCTGGGATCAAGTCCCTCATCAGGCTCCCCACAAGGAGCCTGCTTCTCCCTCTGCCTGTGTCTCTGCCTCTCTCTCTCTGTGTGTCTCTCATGAATAAGTAAATAAAATCTTTATAACAAAGTGTGAGTGGGAAGTGAGGAGGATCCTTGCCCCACTTCCCAGCAGTGAGGCATAGCAGGGGCTTGAGAAGGCTGCAGGAGAACTGCCTCGGGACAATGGCCTGAGGACACCACCAGGCCTCATTTTATTAGTGAAGGGGAAGTATGTTGAGAGTCCAGAGGGACCTGGGGGGGGATGTATGGCAGGCTGAACGTGTGCAAGAGTTTGTTGGTCACAATGTTAGAATGTCAAGGGATACAGTGAGTAAGTATAAGGAGGAGTCAAGGGAAGTAAGCTGAAAATGAGTGCTCTCGGGGTGGGGCTTTGCGGGTCGGCCTAAGGAGAGTAGGGTTGCAAGACTCCAGCATTATTGTCCTGAATACTTAGCTTGGGAAATCGGTGTGTTTATTGGCATGTGTCCTGGGACTCCCAAGAAGTTGACACCCAGATGGATTAGACATGCAAGAGATTTATTAGGGGAAGTGCCTGTAAAGAATAACGGGGAAAAGGCAGCCGTGGAAGGGGAAGTGCCTGTAAAGAATAACGGGGAAAAGGCAGCCGTGGAAGCTGCTTCACTTCGAGGCAGGCCCCACACCTATGGAAAGAGGAGGGGAAAGAACTAGAAACCTGTAGGAGTCTCAGATGCAGCACAGTCCTAAGAAAGTCCCCACCACGCTGGTGGGGGATCGGGAGCCACAGTTGCCCCTGGGAGCAGTTCCTCCTCCAGCAGGAGCTGCACCAAAGCCCCATAAAGTTCTTAGCTGGAGCAAACCTGAGGAAGTGTGGCAACGGCACTTCCAGGTGTCACCATAAACAAGTCATGAAATCCCCCCACCCCGTCCTTTTACAAACAGCTGCACATAGCATCTCGAAAGAGAAAATGTGTTTTCAAATAACCTTTGTGGCAGTTCGTAATGCAGTTGCTGTTCTTTCCAGAGCCATTCTCCCTCTGTCCCACCTACATAAATCTTCCAAGGATGATGGAAGACCCTGCATCTGTCCTTTTCCATCTTTTCCGATATTTCAAATATCTTTCTCAATCCAATTTCTATCTTTTCTACGCATGCTTCCTTTAAAAAAAAGAATATCATGACTATCTCAAGTCATGAAAAAAGGACTTCAGTCAGTGACTTTATTTTATTCCTAAAAGAATAAAATTCGGTTATTCTTTAGAGTGAGGCCTGGCAGGTGGGCCACTCTTCAGGGGTGGAAGAGGTCACAGCTTCTGTGTTCTGATCCCCTAGGGTAGGAAGGAGAGTTCGTTAACCTGAGAGATGAAAAAGAAGAAGGAGACTGCTTTATGCAAAACCCATTAAACTTTCAATGACCAGAAAACTAAAAATATTACCTTAAAAGATTTTTTTAATGATTTCATGGATATTAGGAGGTCCCTACCTGCTTACTTTACAGAATAAATAAAATTCAGGGATTTTGCAGTTTTTAACTGTTAATATATACGTACACATAGTCTTGTGATTTTGCTATATTCTAAAATTACCGAAAGACCATAGAAATGATTTCCCTAGGACTGTTAAACAGTCCAAAAACTATTTTGCGTAATGAAAATATTCAGCACTGTATACCAAGAAATTGCTTTTTTAGAGAAATATGAATTGCCCAAATTACCCTTATTTGCCTTCTAACCTGAAGCTGAATCTGCTACATGCTTTTTCATAGTACATTAGTAGAAGAAATTGCTGCATCCCTGACACTACCAAACAATTTGCACACTGATTAGAACATGACAGCCTCTTCATCAGCAGGCAAGGGACCTATTTTTTCAGGAGTAGAGCAAGTCAAAAGACTTAGTGCCAATTTGTTACTACATGGTAAGGTAAATTAGAGTATGTCTGGTTTCTGTATTCCACAGAAGCAGCTTACTCACTTCCCTGGAAATTCAATATTTTAAAAAAATCATCATGGTAAAAAAGAAATTTAAAAAAATTAAAAATCATCATGGTAAAATAAATATAAAATGTACCATTTTAACCATTTTTTAAAAGCTTTTATTTATTTATTTATTCATGAGAGACCACACAGAGAGAGGCAGAGACACAGGCAGAGGGAGAAACAGGCTCAGGGAGCCCGACCTAGGACTCGATCCTGGACCCTGGGATCACGCCCTGAACCAAAGGCAGAAGCTCAATCACTGAGCCACCCAGGTATCCCCCATTTTAACCATTTTTATCAGTTCGGTAGCATTAAGTACATGCACATTGTTGTGCAGCCATCACCACCATTTATATCCAGAACTTTCTGATCTTCCTCCCAACTGAAGTACTTACATATTAAGCCTTAATTCCCCAGTCCCTCCTTCACACACTGCCTAGCAACTGCCCTGCTACTTTCTGCCTTAATAAAGTTGATTGCTCTAGGAACCTCATATAAGTGGACTCACACAGTATCCGTCCTCTTGTGACTGGCTTATTTCACTCCGCATAATGTCTTCAAAGACATTCGTCTATGTATAGCATGTGTCAAAATTTCCTTTTTAAGGCCGAATAATACTTGACTGTATATATCTACACCACATTGTGTTCACCCATTCTCCTGTCAATGGACACGTGGGTTGCTTCTAGCTTTTGACTATGTTATATAATGCTGCTGATGATCATGGGTGTGCAAATAGGGAATTCAATTCTGAGTGAACACACAGCCCCAGCAATGGCAAGAATACTCTTTATTGCAATTTTCTTCCTTTCTGCTTCCTGGGTCATTATGCTCCAGTTACAGGTGACAAGCAGAGTGAATATCAAATTTAAACTGCAGGTGGCAGCAAATATCCATAAACTAGACATAATGCTTAACAAAAGCACAGATGTTTTGTATGATATTAAATTTTGTCCCTACAAACAAAGTAGAGTCAACATTTTTCTCTAGGCCCCCTACATTCGTTGTAAGGAACCCATGAAGTATTAATCTGAGTTTAACTAATAAAGAATACTCTTTTGTGAAATATAAAAGCCTAATTCATCAGTGGTAGCAGTATTTGGGGGCTTGAAATTCTGCTGAGTTTTCAACAATCTTGACTGAAATGTCTCAGCCAACCGCACATACGTTATAATCTTTTTGCCACATCTTGGAACTTTGAAAGTAGGTTTTAATTGTTTAAATTTGCCTCTGGCTTTTCTGTGATAGATACTGCTAGTTGTTTGCCCAATATCCTTCTCACTTTCTTCTCTAATAATAAAAACTCCAATTTTTATTAGACCCACAGTGTACCCAACAACAACAAAAAAACCGTATTTCCTCACCTCCACAGCAGCCGGAGGTGACCATGTGACACACAGATCTGCCCTTGAAATGTAAGCTCAAGTCTGATGCAGATCAAATTTTACTCTCCTGGTATTGGCTCATCCTCCTTCCTTATTTTTATGGTTGTCATTTTCTTTTCGTTTGTTCGATTTGTTTGTTTCTTAACCTAAAATTTGGATGGGAAACAAAATGTGGGGGTAGCTATACTGTAACCATCAGACTCAGATAGAAAAAGCAGCCTGGGAAAGATGACCTTGGTGAGGTACTAACCATTCCTGGGCAACTCACCTCTGGTTAGACTACTTACTTTCTAGTAGGACTTTCTGCTTCCTGTTATATGAGTAAAACTTTCCCCTATTTGGCTAAGTCACTATAGTCAAGTTTATGTCAGGTGAAGCAGAGCCCAATCCCTAACTGAGACAGATGGGCCCTCTCTGATTTGGAGAGTTGAGTTAAAAGTATGTTTAAAAATAGAGATAATAAATATACTTGCTCTTTTAATTGAGAAAAGTGCCTGGATTGTAGTACAGAATTACATTTGAATCAGATGTGCATCTAAAAATAATTAACCAAGGCTACTATTGTGCAAAAGTTGAGATAAGAAACTAATAGGCCTTTAGGTAAACAAAGGAATGGCATTTGGAAGTGGAAACCTGGAAGGAAATGACTTTTTAAATAGTAAAAATAGAGCTGAGTTTCCTAAAACTTCTCATAAAAATCCCCAGGGATGTGGGAATACTCATTGATTAAAGAGTTCAATTTGTCAGAGTTTACCACAATGCTATAAAAACTCATTTGTGAAACGCCACAACATCAAGATAATCCTCTTCCCATCCATATCCCATTATATTTTATTAGCATATTTGGTGGTCTGCGTACATAGCTAACATACACATCCTGTGAAATGACCATTTATTAACATCCAAGAGAGAGAAAGAAAAAGATTCATTTAAAAAATAAAATGAGAAGATTTAAAGAAAATATTCCAGAATCAGAGCACACAATGGAATAGAACTAAATTGGAAGAGAGTGGAGCACGGGGGCAGGGGCTCAAGTGCTAAAGCCTGTTCTAAATCTGTGACCCTAATTTCTTCTCTATGCTAAGGGCAGGTTTTTGCATTTGCCAAGTGAGAGATGAGAAATGTCTCATGATACTTATAATTTAGTTGGAGAATAAAAAACTAAGACACATTAACACTAGGGCAAATAATATGGCACAGTATATAATTAATGGCTAAATTACGTGGTTCAGATGATAAGTGCTATAGAAATTGAGAATATAAGACAAAGAATAGTTGAGAAAGGTTTGTGAAAGAGATGGGAAGAAGGAGAATTTATGAAGAGAGAAGGTTAAAAAAAGAACAGCTTTCCAAGTAAAAAGGAAGGAAAGGCAAGGAGGTAAGAACACAACTGACTTACTTGTGGGATGGAGAGGAAAGCCTATTTTGGAAAATAGTGGAGGACACATTTAGCTATAGTACTGAGTTAACTAATGGATGCTCTCAAATACTATAAAAAAAGTTTTAAAGTTTACTAGGAGAGGTCGACCCTATTTTCTGGAGAATAGAGAGTATCAGTTCCAGCATTCCCAACTCCACTTAGACCCTTGATGATTAGAAAACTTAGCAGTGTCCTCAGCTCTCTTCACTCTCCACCAAACTGTCTGTCAAGACCTAGGTAACTTCTTCCAAAGTAGCCAACCCAACGTCTAGAGGTATTGCCACTTTCAATCTATGGAGAGGGGCTGGGATACCAGCTGATTTCTGCAGTTTGAACTATAAATTTTGAAAAGGTAGAGAGCCCTAAAAAAAAAATTATTCACAAGAGTATTAGCCTCAGAACACCACTATGCAATACTGCTAGAGGCAAAAACAGCCACGAAGGCTTGCCACGTTCTAGAGCCACTGATTAGAGAAAATAAGTTCAGGCGGGATACAGGCAGGATGGGGTGAAGGGCATTTCAGAAGAGAAAAGAGACCCTAGGTCCCTGGTGATGGTTCTGCTCTACCCTTAGCAAGCTCTCCAGTTCCTCCCACTTCCACATACTCATTAAACAAAAAAGTAACTATTTGGTAAGGGTGTCAAGGGCAATTTACCCACCCTACATCAAGGCATCAAAGGTCTGGATGAGCTCCCTATATTAACCATAAATAAGGAGAAAAGGAAAAGCATGGCATTCATGCAATAACTCTACACCAAAGGTCATCATCATCATCAGGGCTTCTCAGACTTTAGAGTATATAAGAATTATATGGAAAGCTCATTAAAACACAAATTCTGGACCTTACTCCCAGAAATCTTGACTGACCTTTCATTCCAGTTCAGTTGATATTTGTAAAGAATTTGCTGCCTAATGAATAAGTCTTAAATTTCCTCAGACTACTAATAGCAGCAAAAAAAAAAAAAAAAAAAAAAAAATCAATGCCCTTTTTATTTATATCACAAACTCAAAAGAAGTTTGGAGATTCTCTATTCCATCATCCTTCCTGATATAGAAATTCCATCTATGACATCCTTTTAAAGATGTGCCCTTCAAATTTCTCCTTGTAGCCTACAGTAATGGAGTGCTTACCATTTCACATTTTAGCCGAACACTTTTGGGCCAGCCATAAAATTGCTATAAAAACCCTTTTTGGAGATACTAGTCTTATCTTCCACTGGAGAGATTAATTTATATTTCAAAGGGTAAGAGTAAGAACCTAGGAACAAAGGCTTTTGTCTCCACCTTTCAGAACAGGAGGGGAGACAGCTGTACCTTCTTATATAAACACCCAGATTTATATTTGGCAGATTCTTCATCTACATTACAAACTCTGATGCATGTAATGTGGATCTACCTCTGATTATGTTGCCATAGGGACAGTTGGAGGAAACTGACAGTTATTTTCTGTAAACAAATAATAATCTGCTCTGCCTCAGAAACCTTGAGTTCACATTCAGGGTGATATTAATAAATATGAGTTTTTAAAAGCATTACAATCTCATGACAACATAGGAAAACAATACGAACATAAATATGAGAGAGGTTACTGGCTCTGCAGAAATTATTTTGCATATGCAATTTATACATTTAATGTTTACTACATGTTAAGTGGTATTTTCTAGTAATTAATTTTTATCAGGGTAATAGATTTACACTCAAATTTTGATATTTCTTCCCTTGAGAGCTATGAAAGAGAGAGATATGGCCTACAGAAATATACCACAAAGTAAGCAACCTAGATAAATGAGTGTATAAAATGTATATGGGTTTTTTTTCTCATTTCTGGAAAACATAACTCTCAGTTACAAATCTCTGTTCTTACAGAATCTTCCCCCATTTGCCATAACTTCTCAGAGATTTTTTTCAATGAATGTTTGTATTACAAAGAGCATTCAGTCCTCTGAAATATACCTATCAAGTACTTTTGATGACTTATTACTTTACTTATTGTCATTATGACGACTCTGTAGCATATAATTGTTCTTTGTCATTTTTAGAGATCAGGAAACAGACACAAAAAGGTTAAGTAATTTACCAAAGTCTATTCAGTTAATTAGTTTCAAAACTAAGGTGAGAGCCAAGCAATTAAATAGATATACTGAGTTTGTTCTGAATGATTCATATGACCTCTAATTATAAAAGTTAAATTAGTAAAAGAACCTAATGGCATAGTCAGTACTTGGCTTACTTTTTTTTCAAAATTATAAGACTGAGAAAACAGATGAGAAGACAAAGGTCTCACTCTGAGTAATAGCTATACAAATTACTGTTTGATATGTTCTCTTTTTAAATAAATCAGTTTGATCTCTAATAGCATTTCTCTTCCTGGTGATAGCCAATTCAAAATTGAGAGTTTATAAAAAGCATGCCAAAAATCCAAGACAATTCTCTGACCTTGGATAGTGATGCAATTTGTTCAAGAATAGAATTGGTAACTTATTGGCACTTGGCTATTGATGATTGATGTCTTTAAGTTAGTTACACATAGTTAATTAATTAAAATTAATGTTTGCCAACTACCTTATTATGCATGTTGGCAATAAATGCTCTTGATATGTGCTGTGAGAGTATAGATTATAATGAATTTCCAGGATGTGAATATGTTTTTATGTATATTTCTATCATTGAAAGGGCAAAAAAAGTTTTGTATTAAGTGAAAATTATTGGAAAAACAGGAAACATAGGTAGAAAGTTAATATCTTTGTTTTAACTATTTATAGCCTATATGTTTGTTTAAATAAATTTTATTTTTTGGACAATTTTAGATTTACATGAACTTGAAGATAGTTTAGAGAGTTCCCAATATTCTACATCCAGGTTCCCATATTATTAACATTTTATATTTATATATGATACATTATTACCAACTAAGCCTGTACTTACTCAATTCTCTTTAGTTTTTACTTAATGCCCTTATTCTATTCCAAGATCCCATCCAGAATATGAGATTATGTTTAATAGCCAAGTCTCCTTAGGTTCCTCTTGGCTGTGACAGCTTCTTAGACTTTGCTTGTTTTTGATGACCTTAACTATTTTGAAGAGTACTGGTCAGTATTTTATATAACACCTCAACTGAGATTTGCCTTACTTGTTTCTCATAATTAGACTGGGCTTATGAGTTTGGAAAAGGAAGACCGCAGAGCTAAAGTACAACTTCATCATATCATATCAAAGGTACATGTTATCAAAATAACATCACTATTGAGACACCTGGGTGGCTCAGCGGTTGAGTGCCTGCCTTTGGTAGAGGGCATGATCCCAGAGTCCCAGGATTGAGTCCCGCATTGGGTTCCCTGCATGGAGCCCACTTTTCCCTCTGCCTCTGTCTCTGCCTCTCTCTGTGTCTCTCATGAATAAATAAATAAAATCTTTTTTTTTAAAGTGATTGTGTTTCTATACACTAACAACAGATTATTTTAAAAAGAAATAAAGAAATCCCATCTACAATAGCATCAAAACCAATAAAATATTTAGGAATAAATTTAACCAAGAAAGTAAAAGATCTGTACACCAAAAGCTATAATATCTTGATGAAAGAAATTGAAGAAGGCAGAAATAAATGGAAAAATATCCCATATTTATTATTTGGAAAAACTAATATTCTTAAAATGTGCATATTACTCAAAGTAATCTGTAAATTCCATGTAATCCGGGCAGCCCGGGTGGCTCAGTGGTTTAGCGCTGCCTTCAGCCTGGGGTGTGATCCTGGAGACCTGGGATCAAGTCCCACGTTGGGCTCCCTGCATGGAGCCTGCTTCTCCCTCTGCTTTGTCTCTGCCTCTGTGTGTGTGTGTCTCTCATGAATAAATAAAATCTTAAAAAAAAAATTCCACTTAATCCTTATCAAGATTCCAATAATATTTTTTACAGAAATAGAAAAAAAATCTTAAATTCACATGGAATCAGAAAAGACCAAATAGCCAGCCAAAGCAATCCTGAGAAAGAAGAACAAAACTGGAGGCATCACACTTACTGATTTCAAACTATATTACAAAGATATAGTAATTAAAACAATATGATATTAGTAAAAAAACAGATGCATAGACCAATGAAACAGAATAAAAAGCTCAGAAATAAGCACATTATATATTGCCAACTAATATTTGACAAGGGTGCCAAGAATACTCAATGGAGAAGATACTCTCTTCAATAAATGGTCCTGGGAAAACTGGGTGTTCATGTGCAAAAGAATGAAACTAAATCCCTATCTTATACCACTCACAAAAATTAACTCAAAATGGATTAAAGACTTAATTAAATATAAGACCTAAAACCATAAACCTCCTAGAAAGAAACATAGGGAAAACCTCCTTGACATTGGTGCTCTTGGTGGATGTAGATATGACACCCAAAGTACAAGCAACAAAAGCAAAAATAAGTGTTACTACGTCAAACCAAAAAGTTCTTATCCAGCTAAAGAAACTATCAACAAAATGAAAGGGTAACCTATGGAAAATAAAAAATATTTACAAACCACATATCCAATAAGGGTTAATATTCAAAATATACAAGGACCTCACACAAGTCAATCACAAAAAAATAATAAATAAATAATCTGATTAAAAATGGGTAAAGACTTTCGATGGTCAAAAAATACCTGAAAAGATGGTCAGCATCACCAATCATTAAGGAAATACAAATCAAAACCACAATGAGATATTACCTTAAACCTGTTAGAATGGCTATTATGAAAAGACAAGAAATAAGAAGTGTTGATGAGGATGTGAAGAAAAGGAACCCTTCTACGCTGATGGTGGGAGGATAAACTGGTGCAGCCACTGTGGAGTTCCCCTCCCAAAATTAAAAATAGACCCACCATATGATCCAGGATTCCAATTCTGGGTATATATCCCAAGGAAATGAAATCATTATCTTGAAGAGATACATGTATCCCTGTGTTCCTTGCAGCACTATTTACAATAGCCAAAATGTGGAAACAACTTAAGTGTCCTTTAATGGATGAATGGATAAAGAAAACAAACAAACATAATAGAATATTATTCAGCCATAAAAACTAATAAGATCCTGCCATTTTTGACAACATAGATGAATCTTGAAGGCATTATGCAAAGTGAAATAAGTCAGAGAAAGACAAAATACTGAATGATCTTATTTACATGTGGAATCTAAAAAACAAACTCATAGAAACATGCAATTGGTGGTTGCCAGGGAAAGGGAGTTGGGGGTGGGGGAAAGAGTGAAGATGATCAAAGTGTACAAACTTCCAGCTATAAGATAAGTCCTAGGGATGTAGTGTATAGCATGGTGACTATGGTTAACATCACTGTATTGTATATTTGAAAATTGCTAAGAGAATAGATTTTTAAAGTTCTCGCCCACACAAAAAGATTGTAACTATATGGGATTGCTGTGTTAATGAACCATTTTGTAGTAATCATTTAACAATATATACATATATAAAATCACTATGTTACACATCTTAAACTTATACCAAGTTATATGTCAGTGATACCTCAATAATCTGATGAGAAAAAAATCCTCATTTTCAAATATATGGCACAATGCATTATTACTGGAAAAAAGAATGAACATACCCCCCCTTTTAAAAAAAATTTTTTTCCTGAGTGGGGGAACGGGCTAAATGGGTGATGGGCATTAAGGAGGGCACTTGATGGGATGAGCACTGGGTGTTCTATGTAAGTGATGAATCCCTAAATTCTACTCCTGAAACCAATAATACACTATATGTTAACTAACTAGAATTTAAATTAAAAAATATTTTTCCTACTTCAGGAAAACATGGATATGATTCCTTGGAAGTAGACTTTCCTTGAATCTTTTATAACAAATAAATTGGACATAAAATATTTGCACTTCTTCCTAGTTTTGTCCTGCTCCTCTTCTATAATTGAAAGGGCAAAGTGTGCGTGCTGAGATAGAAGATATACCACCACTGCTCTCACTTTTACATCAGCTAAGGCGTCTTCGGTTATAAGTTATAAAAATCCCAAATCGACTTAAATAATAGAAATTCATCAATTCATATATCAGAAAGTCCTGAAACATTCAGTAAACAGGTTTCAGGAGATTGATGCAACTACTCACCAGTGTCATCACTGACCCAGCTTCTTTTCATCTCTCCCTCCACCATGGCGATCAGTGTCTTGGCTTCATGCTCAGGCTGGTAACTAGATGGGTGTAGCAGTTCCAGGCATCACATACAGACACAGTAAGGTCCAGAGGCGGAAAGGGGGCTGTGTGTTAGCATAGGACGCCTCACCCAGAAGCCCTCACCCATACATCTCTTCATGGGTAAGAATCAGGTCCCTGGACCACATGCTCCTAAACCAGTTCCTGGCATGGGATATAGTGATATCATAACTGACTCAGACCAATTCACTTGACCCCTGAGCTGAGGATTACTCCAGAATCACATGTAGCATAGATGCATATATTGAAACAAAACTAGGGTCCTCTCAAGAGAGCATAAAGGGAATGGATCTTTTGTAGCAAACCAATACCCTCTTCCTGGTATTTCCTGGCAGGTGTGTGATTTAAGCCTACTTTTAGAGCTCATATTGTTTTTCTCTAACGTTGTTAAATCAAGTTTTTCTCCAGGGTAATAGCTCTCTGCTTTCTTGATACATACTGAAGCTCAATTTTGCTATAATTCCTTTTACTTTGTAAGCCTGATTCCATCCAAATAGAGATTTTTTTAATAATAAATTTATTTTTTATTGGTGTTCAATTTGCCAACATACAGAATAACACCCAGTGCTCATCCCGTCAAGTGCCCCCCTCAGTGCCCGTCACCCATTCACCCCCACCCCCACCTCCACCCTCTTCCCCTTCCACCACCCCTAATAGAGATTATTTTAGGCACAGGATTTCTTTCTTATGCCTTCTAGGTTTTTGATAATTTCTTGGGTACTTTTCCCCCTTTACCTCAGCTCAAAAAAACTACCCTATGAGCCAGGTCTCTTTAACTTCTCACAGATGAGCCCCACCACCTCTATGCTGTCTTCCACAAAGTCTGCTACTATAATCAGAATTAATAGATAAAGATGCATTGGGCATGTCCAATCTGGGGTGGCCAGGGGGAGGGAGTTGAGGGTGAGAGAGGTGTTTCAGATATTCAACAGTGAAACATAAAACCCTTTATGCTACATACTTTTGGATCACTGTAGTCAAGCCACAGTCATCTTGAGAACAGATATGACACTGTCATCTATTAAGTCCACTCATCCTCAACAATTCTTACCCCAGAAATTCTCTACCCAGCTTGTCAGTAATACTTTGGGGGAATTAATATTTCCACTAGCTGTTGGTCTATAGCAAATCCTAAGTGACTGATACCTTATATTTATAATCAACTTCACTCTTTTCATGAAAATTATACTCTTGATCTTCTGATGTAGGTAGGAAAATGATGTGCAGCTTCTGTCCTGTGCCCTAACACCCAATCCATGTTAGAATCTTGTTCGATTTCTTCCTAGCGTTTTTCTATTAATAATGGATTCATATCCTTTCTTCTTCTTTTTTTAGTTTGCATTTTTTTAGTTTTGAATAATTTATATATAGTATTAGACTAGTCTCAGGTGTACAATCTAGTGATTCAACAATTTCATACATTACTCAGTGCTCATCATGATAAGAGTACTCTTAATCTCCTTTACTTATTTCACCCACCCACCCCATCCACCTCCCCTCTGGCAACTACCAATCTATTCTCTATATTTAAGTCTTTTTGTTTGTTTGTTTGACTCTTTTTTCTTTGTTCATTCATTTTATTTCTTAAATGTCACATATGAGTAAAATCATATAGTATTTCTTTCTCTGACTTACTTCACTTAGCATGATACCCTCTAGATCTATCCATGTTGTTGTAAATAGCAAGATTTCCTTCTGTTTTATGACTAATATTCGTGTGTGTGTGTGTGTGTGTGTGTGTGTGTACATCACATCTTCTTTATCCATTCATCGATCTCTGGACACTCATGTTGCTTCTATTCTTACCCTTTATTCTTTAACTTCATTTGTATCTTATGGTAGTTTCTTGTCTTCTATTATGTATTCTAGGTGCACCAGCTAGGGATATGAGTATGAGTCACATAAAGAATGTTAACATAAGTTTTACTTAATGGTTAATCATTTTTAGTATATTATATCCCGTGCACATGCTTAAGAAATTCTGTGCTATTATAGGAAACAAATGTGGCTCTGGTGGGAGAAGCACCAAAGTAAAAATAAAATGAGCCAAGTTTGAGCATCAGCAACTTACTTTATGGCCTTTTGGGGGAATATGTAACTTCTCTTAGCCACAGTTCTTTTATAATGAAGTGAAGCTAATAATGTTCATTCCAAGGACAATTTTGAGATTAAAAGAGATCAGTAAAAGTGTGTTGTGAGAAATGTGAGACATTGTAGGGTATTGCTATTATCATACAGCCTATAAAAACATAACACGGATATAGAAAAGTATTTTTAATGTTTTAAGAAAACTGAAACAATTAGTCAATATAGGGCAGCCCGGGTGGCTCAGTGGTTTAGCGCCGCCTTCAGCCCAGGGCGTGATCCTGGAGACCTGGGATCGAGTCCCGCGTCGGGCTCCTTGCGTGGAGTCTGCTTCTCCCTCTGCCTGTGTCTCTGCCTCTTCTCTCTCTCTCTCTCTCTGTTTGTCTCTCATGAATAAATAAATAAAATCTAAAAAAAAAAAAAACAATTAGTCAATATAGAGGAGAAACAAGCTCAAAGCAGATGGCTTTTTCAGACAAAAATATGCAACTCTGACCTCAATGCACTGCTAACAGCCCCTCAGCCAATTCTGGAGGTCAGCAGCATTTGGGTAGAAAATTTGTTTACTTCCAATGACTCCTATCTTAAGGCTTACTCTGCCTGAGGGCTCCTAGGGAGTTAATGTCTTGGTAGCAAACTTCAACCAGTATAGTAGTCCCCTCATCCACGGTTTAACTTTCTATGATTTCAGGTAGCTGCAGTCAACCCCAATTAAGCAGACAACCTATCATAACAAGAAGGGTCAGTATAGTACAATTAGATATTTTGAGAGAGATAAAGACCACATTCATGTAACTTTTATTATGGTATATTGTTACAATTCTCCTATTTTATTAGTAATTATTGTTTTTAATCTCTTACTGTGCCTAACTTGTAAATTGAACTCTATTACAGGTAGGTATATATAGGAAAAAGTATAGTATATCTAGGGTTTGGTGCTATCCTTGGTTTTAGGCATCCACTGGGGGTCTTGGAATATACCCCCTACGGATAAGGAGGGGGCTACAGTAATGGGTGAATATTGATGGGTAAATACTCCTGCTTCCTTGACCCTTGTTCGGATCATTTTGGATGTGTTTTACATAGTTGCTCGGAGGGTCTACAGTAGTGGTGACTCTACTTGCTCGTGGTAGTAATAATGCACCATCTTTCGCCGTGTCTCTCTCCATTTCCTGTCCTACTTCCTTCTCTTCCACTTCTGGTGATCACTCCCTGAATAAACCACTTGTACACAAATCCTTGTGGCAGAATTAACTTTTGGGTGAAACCCAAAAGAAGACATCTCAGCTCTTCATTTTCTTAGGTCAGTTATGTGGATATGGAAAACTTGTTTTAGAAGTATATGTGATAGCTCATATTTTGTTTCCATTTTTGCTTTTCATTGTTCCTCTTATAAAGATAGAGAAATTAGAGAATAGAACAGGAAGAAAAAAAAAGAGGAAAAGAGGTGGGGAATTGAAAGCTAAGCTCATTTACTTGAGTGAATAAACATTTTTGGAAAAGGAAGTAGCAGCTTTCAAGTTGTGAATAAAACCAATCATGAGGCAGAGGTGAGAGAAAACAGTGTGAACCACTAGATGGAAAGGATAGAAAATAATGTCGTCATTGTTCTGACCCCAATATTCCTTCAGATATCATTTCTCTAAATCTGAACTCTTCTCATTATTGCCTCTTCTGGTCCCCACTCTTTGTTCTCCCTGAATTCCTACTTCTTAACACCATTTCTCTTTCCCCAGGGTGACACAATAAAATCTTCAAATGAAAAAAGAGAGGGAGCCTCAAGCAGAATGCTGCCAAAATGCACTGCCTTGTTTCTAAAGTTCTAGAGTTGGACGGGCTGCCTGGAGACCAGCCCATATCAACCAATGCCAAGGACATGCCAGGATCTGAGAGGAGCAAGTTGGAGGGGATGAAGGAGACTGAAGAGGGAAGGGAAGTAGACATGCACCCAAACATTGACCCAAGTGCTATCCCTCCCACACTAAATCTCAGCTGAGCAAAGTATAATAGTACTAGTAAGACTCTTAAACAGCACCCTTTCTTTCTTCCTGGTCTTCTCATTATCTGGAAGGATGGACCAGAAATTCACAAAATAATAGAAGAGCTTTATTATTACTCATTTAGATGTTTTAATATCTTCTCTTGGAGAAGCCCTCCCAGAGAGTGCAGTGAAAAATAAAGAAAAAGTTCTGTCTCCTGGGCACTAGATTTTGGAGCCAGGAGTAAGAGATTGAATAACTGCTAATTTGCTTAGAGCTCTTCCCACAATAACTTGACACAGGTAAAATACACACACACACATACACACACACCTGGCAGGAAATCACAGCCATATAACTCTTACTGTAGGATCTTTCTAACTGTAGCACTAACTTTATAAAGTAGATTGTTTCTTCTCTCAGTGTCTATGAGGAAATAAAGTTTATTCTGATAAAAATGGTTAGGGACTATAAGTAAAGTTTCTTAACAAGGAAGAGATGGGAACATTTAATTAAAGAAGACTAGGTGCCTGTTTCTTGGTGATGGGGTTGGCTTTGGTGATGAAGCAGATGGTCTTGGTAACCTGTGTTACATCCACTTAGCTTACCTTTGTTTTCCACTACAGCCATAGTGTGCTTTCCCATGCATGATCACAGAATCCCATCACCTCATCTCTCTGACTTTCTTTCCCAAGTCTCTCTCTTAAAAAATGGGAACTTAAATAGCGGTGTGCAAGGCAAGCCAAAGTGTAGGGAAGAAATACCTCTAGGCATGCCTCAAACAATGGAGCGTGGAAGCTGGGGAATTAATGTTTAGCCTCCCATTCTTTGGAGGGGCAATTCTGAGGTATATCCTACATGGCTCCTCAGAGGGTCCTCAGAAGACTCGAGCCCCATTGTCCTCCATGGTAGTTAGCTCAATGACATACCTTTGGTTGGCTTTTCCATCTTCCTTCTCTTGATAGGCTCACTTCCTCCCTCCAATCCTCTGGATTCATCTCTCAAATAAATTACCTAAACTCAAGTCCTTACTTTAGACTCTGCTCTTGAGAAGACCCAAACTAAGATGGTAATACTAGATATAATCCTAAGAAATAGACCCTCAAGTCCTTACTTTAGGCTCTGCTCTTGAGAGGACCCAAACTAAGATGGTAATACTAGATATAACCCTAAGAAATAGACCCTCCAGATAGTATTCTGGAAATGGTTTACTCACCGGACAGGTGGAAACAAAATTTCCATTGCTGGAGGGTGATGTCCATACCTCTGGCATAAGTACCAAACTTTTTTTTTTAAGATTTTATTTATTTAATCATATCTCACACACACACACACACACACACACACACACGCACACACATAGGCACAGGCAGAGGGAGAAGCAGGCTCCATGCAGGGAGCCTGATGTGGGACTCGATCCTGGGTCTCCAGTATCACACCCTGGGCTGAAGGCGGCACTAAACCGCTGAGCCACCAGGGCTGCCCAAGTACCAAACTTTTAAGTGCAGTGGATAGGAAGTGGTAGAAAAGGAAGTTTTGCTTATTCAATATATCTAATACTGGAATGAAAAGAGCCTATGATTATTATACAAGTAGTATATTGCCTAGCTTTTGTAAACTGCCTTAGAAGCCTTAAAGAATGCTTTAAAGAAAGAGAGACAAATTTATTTTAGCCACTTATCAATTCAAGGAATTCTGTGGAAGTCAGACGTCCTCCATGACAGAAAGTAAACAGACCCTATAGCAAAAGGGCAGACTGTACTAAAAATCAGGTTCAGAATTTAATCTTAGGAGTAGCAGAATGGCAAAGGAGATTGAACATGCAGGTCTCCTATGTTAAAGATCTATGCTCACATCATGGCTTTGACAGATAAAGTCTAGGACCCTGAGACTTGGGATGAAGGCATCTGTGAGGATATGTATGAGGGCCTTAAATCTTGGATACTCTTGAATAATGGGAGCTATAGAAGCCAGTTTTTCCCTCTTACTAAAAAACAGCATTCTTCTCTTGCCTGGAGAGGATGAGCACCTCCCTGAGGTGAGTGTCTTGCAACATGATGCTTATCCTCCTTGGGATCTTCTCTACTGACTCTTCCAATTGCTCTGCAGATTAATAATGAGAATCGAGTTCCAGAGTACCATATGAGGGAAGGTACAATCTCTGCTATGAGGAAAATAACTTACTGAAAAATTAGAGCATCTTGCTAATATGTACTGACAGGAACGAAGGAAAGATCGATGGGAATAGATTTGAAGGTGTTAAATAAAATAGGATGAGTGGGATATAGAGCAGAATAGGGGAGAGCTTGTTCAAACATATAAGATGACTCAGGGTTTAACATCCTGTCAAGGACGCTTGGATTGTCTCAACACACTGCTCAACACAAAGATGGTGCTTTTAAGTTGGAACATGACAACGATATAGAGATGCTGGAACTATCAGTGTATTAAGGAACAGATCAGAAGACTCAAAGAGGTAGATATATCAGAAAGCAGTTTTTATGTGAGACCCACCGCCTGACAACATTTCCTAGACTATTTCCTTCACTGGAGTAATAAGATGTGATGGCATTTTTAAAAAGGTCAGTGGCAGTGTACTCTATGAACCAGGGTTCATGGAAGAAAATGCTGCCATAGAATTGGGTTCCCAGGGGTCAATAGGAATGAAAGACTTCCATTTTATTAGAGGCCAGGTAACTGCACTTAAACATCAAAAGCATAGTTACTGTAATATTAGGCAATAAAACTAAAGGGTTAACCCAGGGTTCCTGGACCCCAAAGATTTGGGGTAATGGCTAATAGTCCTTTGTATTCTTAGAGATAACAGGTAACCTGTGAAAGTATTACTTGACTTTCATAATTTAAAAAATCAAGAGCAGGTGAGCAGCAGATTAGCACCATCATCCCCATAATAGAAAATCATAATGCTTTGTTGCATTTCCAGATCTGAGGTAGCTCCCAGACCCAGAGCCCAATGACTGAAAAGGAAGCCCAATCCCCTCAAGACCATGCAGCCTCATCATAAATATATACATTAACTCTTCAATTCTTTCCACAAAGGGATCTATAGCCATTTATGTAGAGTTTTCAAGGGCTTTTAGATACAGAATCTAAGATGCCACTTATAACAGGGGACCCAAATGCCATCATGCCCCCCTCAATAAAGTGGATGCTTAAAGAGCCAGAGGATAAGTGAAGTCCTGGTACAAGGCGTTTTTCTTGGGTTTGCAGGCCATTCTCTCCCAAGCCCCAAATGTATGACTAGGATAAATATATTTAGTTATTAAAATTTGCATTCCTAACACTTAGCAAGAACTACTACACAAGATTTGGTCTTTTTTAATTTTAGAGGCAGCTGATTGTGCCCCAAACAATTTATTTAGTGACACAGAGAATATCTATGATTCCTAACTAGGAGGTAGACAAGATTGTCCTCAGACAAACGCCAGCCAGCCTCTGTTCTTAACATCCCAATGCTAGTACAATGGGCCCATGCACACAATAGCTTTGTTAGTAAGTATGTAGGCCATGTCTGGCCCCAATAGTATTGGCTCCTGCTTACCAAACTGAAATAGTTACTGCTTCTGCAGAATTTCTGACTTGTCAGCACCAAAGACCAATACGGAGCATCCAGTGAAGGACACCAGCCAGGCACTTAGTGGTAAGGTGATTACATCAGACCCCTCACCCCCCTCTGGAGGAAGAAGTGATTCATCCTTATAGGAAGCATCTCCTATTCTGGCTATGTTCTTGGCTTGCCCAAAGCATTTCTTTCAGGATTATTATCTGAGAGCTTAGAGAATGATTTATTTACTGACATGGTAGCCTAAATAACATTACTTAGGACTAAAAGAACCACAGTGAAGGAGATACAACAAGACAACAATGAACACAAGACTATAGGATCCACTGTTCCTTCCTACCATACACCACATTATCTAGATGAATTTGATCTGATGGAGTGATGGACTAGTGAGGGTTCAGTTAGTTTGGGGACAACACTCTGTAGGGTTGGGGGTTGTTCTGCATGGTGAGGTATATGCACTGAGCCAATGACCAATATGTGGTGTTATATATTCAATAGTTACATGAGCCTGGAAACCAAAGTGGGGAGTGGGAGTAGCTCCTTTCACCATTATACCCAGTGAACCTCTTGCAGAATTTGTGCTTCCTATTCCCACATCCTTAGGCTCTGTTAAATTATAGATCTGGGTTATTATTGGTAGAAAGAAGAAACCGTCCACTACTGGGGGATACAATAAGAGTTTTATAAAACCTATAGCTACAACTACCATCTGCTCACTTTGGCTCTTTATGCCAGAGTACTAGTAGATAAAGAAAGGCATTTTTATCCTGGCAGGTTAATTAATCTGATTATCTTTTTTCAAGATTTTATTTATTTATTTATGAGAGACAGAGAGAGAGAGAGAGAGAGAGAGAGAAGCAGGCTCCATGCCGGGAACCCGACACAGGACTCTATCCCAGGTCTCCAGGTTCATGCCCTGGGCTGAAGGCAGCGCTAAACAGCTGAGTCACCCAGGTTGCCCCTAATTAACCTGATTATCATCAGCCCCTGGGATTGCTGCTAAATAACGGAGGCAAGGAGTATTTCTAGATCTCAAAAGTATCACTGAGATTCCCCTGTTCTTTCATGTCTGGTCATAGTACTGAATGAAAAACTGAAGCAACCTCAATCTTACATGAGCAAGCCATCCAAGAACTTAGCCTCAAGGATGAAAAACTGGGTCCCCCCACCAAACAATTCAGACCAGCTAAAGTGCTTGCCAAGGGTGAGGAAAATCTGTAATGGGTAGTGGAGAAGGGACCTGATGAATGCAAAGTATAGTCTTTGGACCAGTTGGAGCATGGGACATCTGCTTGCTACACTAACTCTCTTGCCTTAAGTCCTTTAGAGAATTAGCAGTTGGACATGACCTTAAAGAATTGATGACTTAATGGATTTGCATATAGGGCAAAAATGGATCTGAAAAGTTTAAATGATAGATGGTAACAGATTCTTTGTGTGTCCTGTGACACTTTCTTTGATTTCAGCTGCAGAGCTGTTGGACAGTTCCCCTCTAAGTGCCGATGGCATCTTTTTGCCTCCCTGACACAACAGTCTCTCCAAAGCCACAGAAGCTCGCTGAGCCTACACGGAGTAACCAGACATATGATGGACTGATTCCCCTGAAAGCTGCCCTCAATTAATAAGTGAAGGGAATCAGTTAATAAATGCATCAGCCTTTTGTCCCTGGGCAGGAAAATTCTGAGATGCATTCTATATGGTTTCTTGTAGAGTTCTTAGTAAAATTGAGTTCCAATTGATCAATGCAGTAGCTAGCTCAATAATATGTTCTTGAATGGCTTTTCCTTCTTTTTTTTAAATAAAAGATTTTATTTATTCATGAGAAACAGAGAGAGAGAGAGAGAGAGAGATACAGAGGCAGGGACATAGACAGAGGGAGAAGCAGGCTCCTCAAAGGGAGCCTGATGTGGGACTCAATCCTGAGACCAGGATCACACCCTGAGCCAAAGCCAGGCGTTCAACCGCTGAGCCACCCAGGCATTCCTGGTTTATCCTTCTTATCTCTCTCAGTTTCTCTGCTTCCCAAGATTACCTATCAAATAAACTACCTCAGTCAGTCTGCTTTCTGAGGAACCCAAACAATGAATAAGCCAGTTAGTTACTGGTTGATTATGTTTATAAAAAAGGGTTGGTTTTGTTCATAAAGGAAAAGCTCATAATTGTATTGGTGGAGAAAGTGAAATTAACCAAAATTTGGAAGCAAACATATATTGAACACTTTTTATGCATCAAACATTTTAGCCGTATTATACCACTTTCCATTAATTAATGTGACAGAATGAGTTTTCTAAACTCATGAGAAAGGAACAAAGAGATAAAGTGAAAGGAACACAGGCCAAGACATCAATGAAGGACAAACTCCTTTACAGTAATGTCTACCACTTATCTAGATAGATCTACAACCTTATTTGGGATTATATTGTGTACCATGCTTTGGGTGTGTTAGGAGGTGAATGTGAGAGTTGGCACACAAATGACTGTAATATATCCAAATAAGTATAATAAAATAATGTGTTTTTAAAAATATGAAATGATTCAGCATGTAGTATGTGGGAAATATAGGAAACCCTAAGATCATTCAGTCCAATGTCCTAACTTGACAGATGAAGAAAAAGACTTGGCTTAGTGGCACAATTAGTCCTGGAATAAAAGGATTCTGATACTCACCATTTGTTTTTTTTTTTTTAAGATTTTTTTATTTATTCATAAGAGACACATACCAGAGGTAGAGACAGGCAGAGGGAGAAGCAGGCTCCCTGTGGGGAGCCTAATGTGGGGCTCAGTCCCAGGACCCTCAGGACCATGATCTGAGCCGAAGACAGACACTCAACCACTGAGCCACCAGGTGCCCCTGATACTCACCATTATACTTAGAGACTGGTACCAAAGGAATGGTTGTCACTTGGAAAATATTTAATACCAAAAAAAGGTTCCTTGTGTGAAGTTTTACAGAGATCTGGTGTGTTTATTGATTCCAAGAGTTCAGTTGCTTGTCCACAGTCTCTATTGATTATGAGTCCTTTATGCTATAAAGCCTGGTTGCACGACCTTAGATTAAGTTTCATTCAAGTACTGAATGTTCCTAAGAGGCTTAACGATGCAATGTAGAAGAGAAGAGACAAGGTTCCTTGGAGAGCACCTGCCCAGCCCAACCTTATATGGCATTTTTGTAGATATTCAGTTGTTTCATTCTATATTGACTATTTGAATTCTATGACTCTTCTGGGCCAAATGGGAAGTATAGGAAAGGGAAAACAGAAAGAAGAGCATTTTCTGACCTCTTCCATCTTTCAAACTTCATATCTAGATGCCCTCTATAGCTAACCCTGGCCTGGTATGGGAAATGAATTTCACTCTATAAAGAAAGCATTCAATGGATCCTTGGTTGATGGAACAGTATTTTCTGATTATCTTTTCTCTGGAATGAATTTCCCAAAGGTAGTGAGGGAAACTCTCATTGAAGAAATCAGTGTCCTTTTTTTTTATTGTGGTAAAATATACACAACATAAAATATACCATTTTAGCCATTTTAAAAAGTACAGTTCAGTGCATTAAGTATATTTACATTGCTGTGCCACTATAACCACCATCGACTTCCAGAACTTTTTTATTTTCCCAAACTGAAACTCTGTGCCCATTAAATAATAACTTCCCATTTCCACCTCCCTTCAACCCCTGGCAACCACCCTTCTATTTTCTAAGTCTCTGAATTTGACTACTCTAGGCGCCTCCTATAAGTGGAATCATACATTATTTGTCCTTCAGTGACTGGTTTATTCCATTTAGCATGATGTCTTCAAGGTTTGTTCATACTGTAGCATATGTCAGAATTTTCCTCCTTTTTGGGGCTGAATAATATATACCACATATTGTTTATCCATTCGTTTGCCGATAGACCCTTGGGCTTCCATATTTTGGCTATGTTAATAACGTGTACTAATTATCTGACGAACATTGGTGTACTAATATCTCTTTGAATCTTTGCTTTTAATTCTTTTGGGTACATACCCAGAAGAGGAATTGCTAGATCATATGGTAATGCTATGTGTAATTTTTTGAGGAATTGCCATAGTGTCTAACACAGCACCTGTACCATTTTTTATTCCCACCAGGAATGTACAAGGGGCCCGATTTCTCCACATAAAACTCGTTATTTTCTGTTTTGTTGAGTTTTTATAACCACCATTCTAATGGGTGTGTAGTATTTCATTGCGGTTTTGATTCGCATTTCTTTTTTTTTTAAATTTTTATTTATTTATGATAGAGAGAGAGAGAGAGAGAGAGAGAGGCAGGCAGAGACATAGGCAGAGACATAGGCAGAGGGAGAAGCAGGCTCCATGCACCGGGAGCCCGACGTGGGATTCGATCCGGGCTCTCCAGGATCGCGCCCTGGGCCAAAGGCAGGCGCTAAACCGCTGCGCCACTCAGGGATCCCTTGATTTGCATTTCTGTAATTATTAGTGGTCGTGAGCATCTTTTCATGTGTTTATTGGCCATTTGTACATGTCTTTTGGATAAGTGTGTATTTAAGTCCTTTGCTCATTTTTAAAAAGTAATCTCCATGCCCAACATGGGGCTTGAACTCACACCCCCAGATTAAGAGTTGCATGCTTCATTGACTGAGCCATCCAGGTGCCTATGGCTAGTTTTTAATCTGATCATTTTGCTGTTGTTATTGAGTTAAAAGAGTTTTTAAATAAATTCTGAATATTATTCCCTTATGTAATATGTAATTTGCAAATATATTCTTCCATTCTGTGGGATGATTTTCTACTCTGTCGATAATGCCCTTTGATGAACAAAAGTTTTTACTTTTGGCAAAGCCCAATGTCGCCATTTTTTTTTTTTTTTTTTATTGCCTGTGCTTTTGGCCTAATAAGTTTTAAGCTCACATTTTAATCCCAGTATTAATTCTTTATATACTGCTGCTTGGGATAATCTAGGTTTTCTGGAGTCTGAAGTATATATAATTTGGGAAACTTGAGAGAAAAATACACAAAAGCTATTTTCATAAATTTTTACTAAATCTTCTAACCATGTTATCACTAGTTAGGGCCCCTCCTGGAAGGAGCCATGGAAGTTTCATTAACTCGGCCTTTATAGCCACCACAACTGCTTTCTTCTTCCCTCCCCAAAACATTTCTAACAATTTAGAAAGTGTGTAGGGAATTTGAGGGCCTTGGAGACATCATTCCAAATATAAATTGTGATTGAAATCTCAGTGCATGGGTGCTTTAGAATAAGAAATTTCTAGTCAAAGTATATCAGAACAGAGATTCCCCTATAAATAGCTTTCAACTATTGTTTAGTAAACCGGAAAGAACTGGGGCTTAAAATATCTAGGTCATAATTCTAGCTCTACTAGTAATTGGCTTTGAGAATCTGTACAACTCAATCTTTTATATATATTCAGATATGTATAAAATAATGGATTTGGATTTGAACTTCTGTTCCAATAATTCTTTTTATTTCCAGCTTATTCTTCTACGTGCTTTAAGTAACTATTCCTCTGCACCAGCCTTTACCCCTGCAGTACTATGAGCCCATGTCTCTCATATTGTTCCCTTTGGCCTGATGCTTCCACCCATGGGTTATGACTCGTCTTCAAAGAGAAGCTCTAGGATGTCATAGATAACAACCTGCCTAGACAGATGCTTTTTTTCATATACCAATAGCTTCCAGTCTCTTTTTGTAAGCAATATTTACCTTCCCCTGCTGTATTCAGGTTTGATTACTATATTACCTCTCCTACTCTATACCGCATTGCAGCTGAACATCTTTATTTGGATTTCCACAGGTACCTCAAAGGTAACATATTTTACACTGAACATATCACTTTCCCCACCTGTCCCTCCTCTAGGCTGTTTCAGGGGGCACCCTTGACCGTTCTCTCTTCCTCAGCCTCAAAGTCTTGTCTGTTCTACCCTATGGATGTTTCAGATATATCCATTTGTTTTCCTTTTTTTCCACTGCCATAGTTTAGGTCAATGTTTCATCCTCTCTCACCTCAATAAGTGCAATAGCCCCATAACTAGTCTCCCTGCCCATAGAGTTGCCTCTGAAATCCATTTACCATAGTCACAAGAATTACGTTACTAAAGTGCAAATCTGATTATTTCATTCTCCTGCACAAAGCCCTTCAGTGGCTCATTATTGCCTTCAGGGTGAAAACTCAACCCTTATCAAGGCCAATAAGTGCACGTGCGTGCACACACACACACACCCTATGAATAATCTTGATACCTACTCTATCTCATATTTTGACTTCCCATCAAACTCTTTGCTCCAGCCATAGGGTACCACTTGCTGTCTCTAAGTGGATTATGTTCTCTCTCATCTTCAGGGCTTTGCCCTTGCTATCCTCAGAGCTTGTAATCCGTGTATCTACTACCTGTTTTTGGCTGAAAAACTCCTCCCTCAGAAATCTGTGCAATTATTGCCTTTGTATGTGTGAAGTCTTCCTTGACACCTCAGGCAAGGTTAAGTGCCCCTCTTGTGAGTTCCTTTAACACCATGTTGCGTTGCACCTTATTCTTGGTCTGTCTTTTCCACTAGATGGCTAACTTTTTGAGGACAGAGTCAGATTCTTAGTCATGCTTATTGACAACACTGCAATCTCAGCACCTAACGCAGCAGTATCTAGCATACAAAGGGCATTCAATAGATATTTCTGGATAAACAGTCTCGTGAGGGAAACAGGTACTAAATAAAGATTTCTTGCCTAACTAGCTTTTCCTGTTTTCTCTCCTATTGCACACCTCCTTTACCGGATTTTTAAAAGGTGAGATTCTAGGGTGTATTCTTTATGTTTATTTCTTATAACTGAATAGCATTCTTTACCAGATGACCTGTGTTATCCCTCTGTGGTAGGACAAAAATATTAAATTCGTGGAATGACACTGGGTGTCTTGTGAGCATAGTATTTAGGAAAAGGCTCTTCTTGGGCTATGCTGTATAGTTGATGGCAGGACCTCATGTGATAGGGTTCAGTGTAAACCAGGGCCTCAAGCTCTAATTGTCAAGTTAGAGGGAAGAGACCGCTAAATACTGTCTTGTTTCAGAGGAGGCAAACAGGTTCAGTGACTCAGCTGAGGCTATACATGGTCTCCTTATTTCCAGTATTATATTCTTTCCACTATATCATAGAGACAAAACCAAAAACACCTTCTTTGCCCTAGCAAGACTTAGCTATAAAAATTTAACAAGGAGTCTTTTGAGCATATATTTCTGCTTAGAATGTAAAGGATATAAGAGTTCTAAAATGATTGTGAATCTTCTATGCCTAGAATTTGATGAAATAACACTAGCTCCTAATTCTCTTTAATTTCATTAAATTATTAGAGCTTAAGAACAGAGCAAAATCTGCATATTTGTTTCTGGCCATCTGCTCCATTCAGAACCTTGGAACTAGACAACTTATTTTCTGGAAGGCCTATGGCAGATGGGGGTTATAGAAGGGCTGAGTACCTAGCATCTGGGATAAGATGTGGCCAATTTCATTCTTCCTTTCTGGAATTCCAAGAATTCTGGAAGTACTTCATGATGCTATTCAATCTTCACCTTGTTGGTTTAGATTTTGTAGCAGACAATGATAATTTGGGTCCCAGCTGGATTTGTTAATAATCTCAGATTTATACCATGATTTAGTTAGTTGCAGGCTAAAGAGAAATCACATATGATAACATGGAGGAATTCAGTTCTGCAAAACTGCCTGGAGAGAAAGAGTCTTAAAATAGGTACAATTCTACATTTTTAAAGTTTGTGCTAAGATTGTCCTAAAACGATTTATTTGGGCAGCCCGGGTGGCGCCGCGGTTTAGCGCCTGCCTTGGGCCCAGGGCCTGATTCTGGAGACCCGAGATCGAGTCCCACGTGGGGCTCCCTGCATGGAGCCTGCTTCTCCCTCTGCCTGTGTCTCATGAATAAATAAATAAAAATCTAAAAAAACCTCCAAAACCCGACTTATTTGCTTCAACACAGGATACACTTAAAATAAATCATTTGACTTACGGGGGTGGGGGTGGTAGGGATGTGAGGAGAAGCTCATTAGGAAATAACACATTTAGAGAGGTGCAAATGCACAAGTAATGACACACTTTGGCCCGGCCCCAAATCCTTAAGGAGCTGGCATCGTGTTCCATCTTCTGTTTCTCCCTTTTACTTCCAGCCAACTCGATTTCGTATATAATTGCCTCCGTCTCCGCTAAGGCTGGGGGGAAACGTTGGGGTGCAGCGCTATACTAACTGATGAGGCGTGTGCTGTCTCCCTACACCGACACTCGCGATGTGCAGAGGGCACGGGTCGGCCCAAGCACACTGCAAATAACCATCCTATTTGTAGGAGTCCGAAAGGTGCAAGGCAGGGATTACTGCGTCCCGGGCTACTGCACTGCCCGAGTCCGAAGCGCTGAGGCCGGCCCTGGGAGGGAGGGGGTCGGAGCGGAGCTCGCCGCCCGCCTGGGGCAGGAGCCACTCGGCCCCCGCCCGCGCGCGAGGCTGCCCGTGGAAAGCCTCAGCAAACCGGCCCGCGCTCTGCAAACCCGAGGGACCGCAGCCCGTCCTCGCTAGCGGACTTGGGGCTGCCCGCCGGAGCTGGGGCCCGCGGACCCCCCCAGGACCCCCCGCCCCCCGCCCAGCTGTGGGCGGGGCCTCCCGGAGCGCAGCGCCCGCTACGGGGCTGCGGGGGGCGGGGCTTGGCCGCGAGGGGCGGGGCTTGGCCGCGCAGGGATGACGTCGCCGCCCCGCGCGCCCCGCGCCCCGCCCCCGCGCGCCCTGGTAACGGCGGCGCCGCGGCTCCCGTGTCCTCCTCCGCGTCCCCGCCTCCCTCCTCCTCCCTCCGCAGCCCCGGCGGCGCCGGTCTCGCCGGCTCCGTGGTGCCAGGTGGGAGCGGGACCTGCGGGGCCGCGCGGCCCTCGGCGCCCCCGCCAGGCGTCAGCTGAAGAGCGGGCGAGAGCGGCCGGGCCGTGCACCGCGGCCCGCCCCCCCCGCGCCCCTGTGGTCCGCGGCCTCGGCCCGGCGGGGCTGCCCCGTCCCCGGACCGGGGTGACCCGGGGGGGCGTCGCGGGCCGGAGGGCGGCCGCGGCCGACAGGCGCCGGGGGTCGGGTCCCGCAGCGGCCGCCCCGGGCCTTGCCCCCCGGCCGCCGCCGCCGCCCCGCCGTGCCCCCGGAGCGCGAGGAGCTGCGCCCCGGCCGGGGTCTGCCGGGAAGATGGCGACCCCGGGCCCGAGCTGGCAGCCGCAGCATTACGGCGGCGCGGCGGCCAAATTCGCGCCCTCGCCGGCCGCCGCGGCGCAGGCGGGGCACGGCTTGGACTACAGCCAGGACCTGCACCTGAAAATGAGCAAGAAAATCGCGCAGCTCACCAAGGTAAGGAGGCGGCGGCGGGGTGGCACGGCCGCGAGGCCCCCAAGACCCCGGCAGACTGGGCGGGAGCCCCGGAGACGTCCCTGGCCATCCGGACGCCCCGGCGGCTGGGCTGGGCTGGGCTCGCGGGACCTGCAGATGAGGATCTCTCCACGCCGCTTATCGCACGACGAGAAGTCACTGTAGTTTCGGGCTCCTGCACCTGCCCGGACTCCACGAGCCTTCACTCCGCCGGATGAAGTACAGAACCGTGTTCGACCCAACGTGACCCAGGACCTGCCCAGTTAAATCAGTGCCGTCTCCCCCCACCCCTCCACCCCGGTCACGCGCTTAGGGGGAGAATAAACCTGAGCCACGTAGGAGGGTCAGACCCACCTTGCGTGCCATTTGGGGAGATTTCTAATGAGTCATTCCTTAATTCTGACAGAACGTCAGGCAAGGCTTCTTAGATGAATCGTGTCTGCACTCCGTTAAATGTTTGGATCTGTCAAAAGATAATTTTCAAAGCGCATATAAGCCAGCAGATTTGGTCAAGGGTAGTTTAGAATGGTGAGCCTCTTTCTACTTAACTGGCTGCCTGTGGTGAGAAGGAGTTGGTATCTTGCGAAGCAAGAGCGATTCAGACCGACTGATTGATTCTATTGCTCTGCTTAGATCTCAGGAGCAATCGTTCAGTCCCCATTAACTGCGAACAGGTGATCCCTGGTGTCTGAAAGTTAGTAGAGGCGATCTTAATGTGTTTAATTAAGCTGAGTCGCCTAACCACTTGTTAGTGGCCTAGGTATGATGAGAGGTGAGCATCCTGGGCGTTTACTAAATAGGTAAACCCTGAAGTCTCTTTTCTTTTTTCTTTCTTTTCTTTTTTTTTTTTTTTTTTTTTAAGATTTTATTTATTTATGAGAGACACAGGCAGAGGGAGAAGCAGGCTCCACACAGGCAGCCTGAGGTGGGACTCGATCCCCGGTCTCCAGGATCACACCCTGGGCTGAAGGCAGACGCTAAACCGCTGAGCCACCCAGGCTGCCCCGAAGTCTCTTTTCAACTCCCAAATTCCCATTCTGTAATTTCAGTACTAGTTGAGGCTGTTGAGACGGTAAAGTAAAACAGAGTTGGTAAAAAAAAAAAAAAAAAAAAAAGAAATGGAAGTAAAATGGGGCTGGAAAGAGTTGGTAAAAAATAAGGTTTTTGTGAAGAAATGTGATCAAGGGTAGAATGAAAAGTAACCTGAAAGAACTGAGGAGTGAGGGCTTCACCAGAAGAGCAAAGGAATAGGAGCAAGTACCTAGTGGTAAAACTCAGCCATCCCGAACAAGGCAACACTGGGGGGAATTTTGTTTTCTGATTTTTGTTTTAGGTCCACGCTGTCTCAGAGCTCGCTATGTGCCCGGTTTTTACTGTTTCCTCTTGTGACAGATGGTCTCGATATTCAGAGAAAGGAAGGCCCAAGAAGGAACAATAGTATACCATCAGGGCAACTATACATTTGGGATCTCAAAACCAGGTTTCCTGAAATCATGTTTAGTCTTCAGAATAATGATGTTCAGAATGGCGTACGTGGATGTTTATGTATTCTGACTTTCTCATGGTGTGTACATAACACTCATTGTTCTGATTGTAAATTGTAACCCTCTAGATTCCTACTGTAAGTAACAGAAACACTCAAGAAGTTGGTAGTGGAACTGTGTGCAGTGTAACGAGGTTTCTCATCTCTCCAGTAAACTACTTTTCTTTTTTACTGATGCTTTTTCAATATTCTGTTCTTTTTTACCAGAAAAAAAATTCAGCACAACTGTTAAATTTGAGAGTACTGTTAGAAGCTATCATATTCTCTGTTTACCCACCTTAAATCTAGTGAGACAAGAAGCTGCCCCCATACCAGTGCTCATCAAGGCTTGAGTGCTATACCTAATCTTTACTAAGTGTTACTTGGACTCTTGACTTAGTGTTCATAGTTACAATCTCTGAAAACTCATGCCACTCCTCTGCTAAATACCTCAGACATTTAATCCCTTGTGCTAAAGTTTCTCAGCCTTGGCACTATTGACATTTTGAATTGTCTAATTCCTTGTATGGAGCAGGCAGGGCTACCCTGTGCATTATAGGAGTTTAACAGCCTTCCTGGATTCCTGGTGCTACCTTGTAGATTCCAGTAGCACCCCACACCTGCACACACCATCTTGACAGTACACATGTCTCTAGACATTGCCATATGTTCCCCGGGAGGTATGAGGGCTCATTCCATGTTGAGAAGCACTGAATTCTACTGGAATATCTAGGGTTGCTCCTACCCGTGTCTCTTGCATTTATTACTAAGATATGAGAATGAAATCATCAGATAATAGGACTCTGTTGCAGCCAACACCCGTTAGTTTCTGAAGCATACAATAAGGCATGCTTCCCTTATGTGTTATTTTGGAGACTGTCAAATTTTACAGTCATGTACACTTCTTGTAAATACTATACTATAAGAATGATCTCACGAGTAATATGTCAACTCTTACAAACTTTACTGGTATCTACTGCATAGAATTTTCACTCGTGAAGAGCTTGGTAATAAATTCACATCAGTAGAGGTAGATTGGAAGCTTAGCTTATATTTCAAAATTAGACATAAACATTAAAATAGGATTTTATATCTTTTGGAAATGAGTCAGTAGTACTCAGCTCTTCAACATTATAGTTAACATGGCTTGGGAATCTGTCTTGAGTTAAAACTCCTGTTCTGCTGCTTACTAGTAATATGACCTAGGGCAGGTCACTAAATTCTGAGCCTCAGTTTCCTAATCTTTAAAAGAGGAGTGATTATACTATAACTTTCTAAGGCTCTTAAGTCAGGCTGTCACTGAAAGAGAATCTGTGGCAACAAAGTATTAGTAAAATACTGGATGATATATTTTTAAAATGCTCCTTTTTAAACTAGTCTGCATTTAATAGCATTGTTATATTGTAGTTCTTTTGAGAGTTTTCTAGGAAACTCTTTAAAAATATTTACAGTAATTGTTCTATTTGAGTACCAGAGTTTAAAGTTTTCCCATGTATTCCACATTGTTGTAGTACAGTATTGAAAATACATGCATTTTTCAGATACTTGGATAGCTAGGAAAGGATATGGATGAAAGTAATCTGTATTACAATTTTGTACCTAGTAAGACTCAGTATATTTTTAACTAAAAAGCCATCTCAGCTGCAGACATATTTGTTCAGGTTCTGTTTCCTTAGAACTTAACATAGCAGCCATTTCCTAGAAAGGAGACCAGTAGTGGTTTTTAAAGCACCTTTTATGTAAGGGACATTTTGCTAAGTGTTAGAGATCTAGCAGAGAGCAAGACACAGTCCCTGCCTTTTAAAGTGAATCTGTTCTATTTAGGCTACTCTTTTTTTTTTTTTTTTTTAAGATTTTATTTATTCATGAGAGAGAGAGGCAGAGACACAAGCAGAGGGAGAAGCAGGCTCCATGCAGGGAGCCCGAGGACGTGGGACTCGATCTCGGGTCTCCAGGATCACACCCCAGGCTGAAGGCGGCGCTAAACCACTGGGTCAATGGGGCTGCCCTATTTAGGCTACTCTTACTAAATTTTAAGAATTACTGTTAGATTCTTGAGTCATGTCTTGGCAAGTTTCTGGGATTGTTAATGGCTGAACCATCTCAGGATAGGCAAAGAAGTTGGATGGGTTGAGTTATGTTTAGTGGGATTGTATTTGTGTACTTAGAGAAGTACTCCACTGTGTTGCTTCTTTAGTGCGTTAGAGTGAATAGCAAAACTTGTGGAAAGTAATTATAAAACAGCTTTTTTTGTGTGCTACTCACTGTCCCTTTCAGTTTACTCTGTGAGGCTGGCTCATCCTCTGCCCATAGAAAAACTTGACTTTTCTGGTTGCTTTTAGATCATATGAATTGTCCTTCAGTAATTAAATAGGAGAAGTCTCAATTTGATTATTAAAATGTCCAGTGCTGGGATGCCTGGCTGGCTCTGTTAGAAGAGCATGGTATTCTTGATCTTGAGGTTGTAAGTTTGAGCCCCACGTTGAGTGTAGAGATTACTTAAAAATTTAAAAATAAAAGTAAAATATTCAGAGCCAAGGAATAAAACCCCCAAGCCAAACCTACGTTAAGGATGCAGCTAGCCTCCTATGTCCATTCCCAGCTCTGCCTATTTATTGTAAGGGGGAAGCAGATAATTGAGGAAGGGGGGCATCATTGACTTTTTTCTTCTGGCGAGGCTTTTCTACTCTTCTTGCTTTGTTTTGCCAATCACAGTTTAATACCCCTCCCCCCCTCATTGGACAAGGAAGAAGGGAAGAGGGAAAAGACTGGCAGCAAACTTTATTTGAACAGTGCATGGTGATTTAGCTTCAGTGCTATTGTGGATTTGACCCACATTTAAAGCTCATTCTTTCAGTCCTGCATCTTCCACCTCCCACCCTCATTGCTCAGGATTCCTCAGGTTGCTTGACAGTGAGAATGCATCTGTATTCTGGCTGGTTCTTACTTCTTCCTCAGCTTCTTTGATCTGCCAGGGCCCTCGTGTTTATTTTGCTGAGATCTATTCCACGTCAGGTAACCCTCTTGGATAGGCCCAGATGATCCCACCCTGGCTTACTCTGTGTCTTTCCCACAGGGCCCACGTTGGTCCAGAGGGAGCATTCATTCTGTGTTCAGGCAGACTCTGGTACTGGTCCAAATTCAGCATCTCTCATTTTCTCTCACATGCCTTTTCATCCAGCTTCTCATTCTTTAGATTTTTCAAGGATGAATCAGGTGCCACTTCAGTGTGCTCTTCTAAGTGCTTGAGACACATATCAAGGTCTTCAAGTAGTCCCATCAAAACCTTTTCCTCCAGGCCTTAGGTGAGTGGCAAGCATCTGTCCTTTCTCTTGAAGGCAAGATACTTGTTCCTGTAGCTGTCCCCAAGGAAACATTCTCCAAAACTGCTCTGTAACCTCTTTGAGACTTTTCTCACTAATACTGGGTGTAGGAGGTAGCACATTTCAAGACTCTTCTCTTTAGACTGCCTTTTTTTTTTTTAAACTTTGAGAATATTCTGGCACTTGTTTTAAAATGTCAGTTGTCTTTTGTTCTCAATAGAAACTTCCTTTTTAATATCTTGTTACATTAGTGGCTCATCCATTGCCTCCTTAGGTGATTGTACTTTTGATACAGTTCAGTCTAGCCATCACTAACTGACATTACTAGTATAAGGTAGGCTATAAGGTTCCAAAGAGCAGGAGTTTCTGTGTGTGCTCCATGCTCAGCATCAAGTCCTTCTTAAAAGTCTTCTTTTAGTACTCAGTTTATGTCCTGCCCCCCAGCCCCCAAAGAAACAAATAATAAACTGCCCTGAACAACCTAGGCCTTGTTAGGTTTGCTTAACTCTGAATTACTGTAACGTTTATTGTCTTACTTCTTGTTGATACTTAATAATACAGATTTGTAAAATAATGTTTATTTTGTTTATAAATATTTCTTGTTTCTCTCATTTAAATGTAATTTCCTCATCTGTAGAGACTATTTTTCATGTAACTTTAATATGAATACATTGTGCATAGTATAAAAGCTTAATATTTATTGATGGTGGTGGTGGTGATATTAATGATGCTGTACCAAGTGATTTTGTTATACAGTAGAGTTAGTAAATATTCCTGAGGACTGTATCAGCTATTCTTCTGGGTTAATGCTAGATCATTTCGGCTGAATTGAATTACTTTTTTTTTTTTTTTTTTAAAGATTTTATTCATTTGAGAGAGAGACAGCGTTAGAGCATGAAGCGGGGGAAGGTACAGAGGGAGAAGAAGCAGACTCCCTGCTGACTGGGTTCCATGGGATCATGACCTGAGCTGAAGGCAGATGCTTTAACCTATTGAACCACCCAGGTGCCCCTGAGTTAAATTACTTTTACATATTTATATGTTTTATTGGCTTCCTCTTAAACTGCTTCAAAAGCTATATTATTTCATAATATACTTATATTTTTCATGTAAAAATAAAAGTATAAAGCACCTTGTCTAAAATTTAAATATTATTTGTCGTTGCAAAAGTTAGGTAATTGATACCAGGTTCTTAGCAAATAAAAAAATAGTCTTATGACCATTTAATACTAACTGCTTTTACTATATCCCAAACCAGACTATGTTAATATACTAGTGAGATTTTCAAACAATTGTATTTTCTATGCATTAAATACAACCCATATTTTACTAGTTGGAATTACCTAGATACTGTTCCATAATGCTGTTTGGTTTTGGTTATGACCTGGATTGTTTCAGTTTAGCACATACCGAATATCTTTTCCCCCTTTGTTTCGTTGCAGCTTTGCCATTCTCATATGCAGTACCTTTGATGTAATCTTTTAGTTGTAGTTGAGCGGTTTGAATTAATATCTTGTATTTTACCAATGGGCACAAAAACTTGATACGCTGTTTATCAATTGTCCAAATGCTTGTAAAGGAACTGCCTTTATAATTAAAAGGTTTAGAGCTGGAAGAAACCACAGATTCTGACCAGCCTAACCCGCCCATTTTATGCATGTGGAAGTTGAGGGCCCAAAGTCATTTGAAGATTGCACAGCTTGTCGCTGGCAAAACCTGAACACGACCTAGGTGTCTGGATTAGTAGAAGAGAAGGGCAGCTGTGCTGAGATCTCTTTTCCCCGTGTCTGCCTTCTAATATTACTCTTCATTTCCTCATGCTGAAACCATGTGTTTACCATCTGAATCACAGACTTCTGGTGACAGTGAACCCATGTGCCGCCTCTCCCATACACCGAACAACCTCTGGATTTATAGGTTGTATCGTATGTAATTGTGGCTTGGGAAAGCTTGTAACAGAGCTATTTTTATGTAATTTCAGATAAATGTCATAATATTTTTATGTTTTTATTAACAGCTTTAGTCATTCCAGACTTAGAAAATGTTTTAATTACTTTGATTTGGAGACTGTCATGCTTGGTGTCAAAGTTACTACTGGGTGATTATTTTAAATGTTTTTCCTTTGCTTGCTTTCTTAATTGGATCATTGCTTAGATCTCATTCCTGAAGACAGGAATTTGGAAGTTTTCTGATTTTTTTCTTCCTCCATCCCTCTTTCTGTGTTTTTTGTTTATGAAAATCCTTTACAGTCTTCTAGTTGCCAGCCTCTTAATAAGTGATATGAAGGATAAAGTTTCAGCAAAATGTGAGCGAAGCATTCTGGTAATTTTCTTTTTAAGATTTATTTATTTGAGAAAGGGCAAGTGAGCATGCATGAGGAGGGGTAGAGGGAGAGGAAGAGACTTTTTAAGCAGACTCCCTGCTGAGTGAGGAACCTGACACAGGGCTCAGTCCTAGGACCCTGAGATCACGATCTGAGCTGAAATTGAGTCAACCACTCAACTGACTGAGCCACCCAAGTGCCTCACAATCTGGTCACTTTAATTCTGAATGACAGTAGAAAGTGGTGGGGGGGAGGGCAGGGAGAATTAAATGATATTCTGTCTTTTCAATTTATCTTATAAGATCTAAAAAGTTTCTAATCTTTGAACATTCACATAAACTTGGATCTTAGGCCATGAAATGGGACTGATGTGAATGATGGAGATTTGTTAATGCCATATTTGTTTTTTTACCACAGGAAGTTTTTATTGTGTAGACCACTTATGAGTGAGAAGGACATTAAATAATTCTATCTGAATTGTTGCTCTCTAGTCCTTTTTGGAGATAAACACCTGAGGAAAGGTGGGAGACAGTATTTTATGTTGCAAATGTGAGTTGAGCCACAGAGACTTTTTTAGATTGACCGGGGAACATAACAGTTCTTTAAGTATTATTGGAAAACAGCCTCTGACTGCCAATCAATTAGTATATAAAAAATTAATTTTGGGAACACCAGTCTTTGCAGATTGGGGATTGCCAATTGTTGTCAGTATTTTGGTATACTTAATTAACATTTGAGACCAAAGCAAATATTTTAGAAGGCCTGGGTGGCTCAGTGGTTGAGCGTCTGCCTTTGGTTCACGGTGTGATCCTGGGCTCCTGGGATCCAGTCCTGCATCGAGCTCCCTGCAGGGAGCCTGCTTCTCACTCTGCCTATGTCTCTGCCTCTCTCTCTGTCTCTCGTGAATAAATAAAATCTTCAAAAAGATAAACTTTATATTCTTAGCTTTCTATTAAACTATGACAGTGCTATCATTTGTAGGTCTCAAACTTCATTATTGATTATATCTTTCCTACTAAAGCTTTGTCAAGAACATATAATATTAGTGAAGTTGAATGTGTAAATTTTTGTCCTACATTTTTTACCTTTATCTTGAGATACTAAGGGAGGTTAAAACTACCAAAGAACCTATAGTAGCTGGAAAAGTGAAAGACTTAGTGATCAACCACAATACTTGGGATTTGGACAGTTTGGACTCAGGTCCTGATATGCCACCTAATTTATTATAGAGAAGATAGGAATTTTAATGACTTCTAAAAATTACAAATCTGTATTTCCTTGTTTGTATGTATACCATTTCTGAGGTTAAAAAGGTTTGAAAATGAAAATTTGCTTTACAAAAATACATTGCTAATATTTAAGTTATCTGTAAAATTGATAATTTTAGTAAATTATTAGGATAAACCCTATTCAGAATTATTGGAAAATGAGTTATTTTAGTTGACAAGAAGTTACCATAGGTATTAATAATTTTCTGCTTTCCAAGATAATATACTTACATTTAAACCGTACCATTCATAAGTTACATGGAATCTGAAATTTTCTTTCTTTTTTTTAAATATTTTATTTATTTATTCATGAGAGACACAGAAAGAGAGAGAGGCAGAGACACAGGCAGAGGGAGAAGCAGGCTCCCTGCAGGGAGCCCGATGTGGGACTCGATCCCCGGTCTCCAGGATCACGCCCTGGGCCCAAGGTTGGTGCTAAACTGCTGAGCCACCCAGGGATCCCCTGAAATTTTATTTCTGGACAAATTCTGTTACTCCTTTTTTTATTTGCTCTGCCCCTCTTGAAGCACAAAGTTGGAATATGAACAAATTTTAGACATTGACTTTCTGGTTGGGAATATTTAGTTTATTCTGCTGAATGTGTATCTGTGTGCTCACATTATTTGCATTTTTAATTCTGTTCCTCCTGAAGTACTTGGTAACAGAATTTCATGTCTCTCAGAAAACATTTCATAAATGAAACGCTAAACACTTAAACACTAAAGTATCCCATTCTTATTCTTAGATGTTTTCTCTAGTGAAACACTTTAAAAACAGTGCATGTGATTTTGAGAAGTTGTGTGTGTGTGCATGTATACATGTGTGTTTGATATAATGGTCTACCCAGAGTAACAAAAGAAGATACACCTAAATATGCCTAAAATAGAGTGTATAGATCTGTATGATTGGTAAACTTCTGTTGGAGGCCTAGTCCATGAAAGATGCTGTGCTAGGCACTATTGTTTTTTTTTTTTTTTTTTTTTTTTAGATTTTATTTATTTATTCATGAGAATACACAGAGAGGAGAGAGAGAGAGGCAGAGACACAGGCAGAGGGAGAAGCAGGCTCCATGCAGGGAGCCCGACGTGGGACTCGATCCCGGGTCTCCAGGATCACGCCCTGAGCTGTAGGCGGCGCTAAACCGCTGAGCCACCAGGGCTGCCCTGATTTTTTATTAATAGTATTTTATCATTCCACTTCTGGACTACATATATTTTTCATTTTTTCCAATAGACTTGTGAGAAAATATGATCAGAATAAAGTAGGTAAACATTTTAATCAGCAGATTAATCTGACAAATTTTAAAAAGTTAATTATGGGCAACATAACTTATGTATCTAATTTTCTTAAAGAAACTAGGCTAGTGCTTTCCAGTGTCCTCTTCAATAAGATTTTAAATAATTTAAAGAATAACATTGACACATTCTCTGGTTATAAATATGTAACATATTCGTCCACAGCTTAAAGAAGGTAGGGGGAAACTTCAGTCTTCCAAAACCCAGGAGTTAATGGGTCAGTATTAGGTTTAGGTCTCTCATGGGAAGGCCAGAGAACCATAGTCCCAGAGCCATATGGCCCAGTGAGGCAGCTGTGTCCATTATACAGATTAGAGGTATGGGTTCAGTAGGTTAGACCCCAGTCTGAATTTCAGGTTCACGCTTAATAGTGTTTGACCTTTAATAAATTTTAACCTGTGAGAGCTTCAGTCTTCTCATCTGTAAAATGAGAATAACAAAGCCTACCTCATAGGATTATTATAGAGACTAAATGAGGTAATTTGTACAGGAGAGGAGGTCAGTAAATGTCAATTTCTATCCATTTTCCAGGCCCCTAACCCTTGGTTCAGCCTTTAACAAGTATGTTGGGGCTCCTGGGTGGCTCAGTTGGTTGAACATCCAGTCTTGGCTTTGGCTCAGGTCATGAACTCTCAGGGTCCTGGGATTGAGCCCCATATTGGGCTCTGTGCTCAGCGTGGTGTCTATTTTCCCCATCTCTCCTTCTGCCCCTTCCCCTGCTCATACACACTGTTTTTTTTTTTTTTCTCTCTCTCAAATAAATCTTTTTTTTAAGTGTGTTTTAGTATATATTTTCTTTTTTGATGGAGATATAGTTTGTATTATCAGGGACCACAGCTATCAAAAGTAAAGGTTTAACAACAAATAAATATAGTTGATTCTCATTGAGATGGTTATGTTCTATCAAGTTATGTTCTAGGGGAAATACAGGGTTATGTTCCTGACACTCTCTGGTCACATTTTCATCAACCATTCAATACCTAACCTTGTTTTATGTATTTCTGTTTAATGGCACCTATTTAATACATATTCTCTATTCATGAAGGGTGAACTCATAAGCAACAGCAGTGTAACTCATGCGTGAATGAAGCTTATCTAATGTGCTATGAGTGTTAGATTGTGAGGTTACATATAAATTTTAGCAAGTAGGCAAACTTGGAAATATGGAATCCGCATAATGAGGCTCTACTGTACTAAAAATGTATACAGACCTTTGAATCTGCTATTTACTTAGCCCCTACTCTGGTTTTTCAGCTGTTGTTATTATGGGCCTCCGTGACTATGACTCTTATTAATAATATGCTGAACACCCTCACATGAGTGTGACTTTGACTCTTATTATCTCACTAAGCACCCACAGATAAAAGGGGTGGAAAAGATAGTGGGGGCAGGAATATTCATCTTTTGTGTGAGTTGCCAGTTACCAAGCACCACCCTACAATCATAAACATGAGACAAAATTACAGGATTCTCCCCTTGTATATAAACTGTGATCTTTATGATCTGAACTTGAATCTACCACATTGTCCTGGGTCAGAGGAATAAAATACATAAATTATTCCATGGCATGGAGTGAAACCTTTGAAAATATAATGTTGACTTAATTTAATTAAAATTAGGACTTTTTTTATATTCATCATTTGCTTAATATATGTTTGCAGTTACTTCCTTCCCAGCAGCAACTGTCAGTGTGGGAGTTGTTTTTGTTAAAAGCCTTTGTCTAGGTATCTAAAGATAACTAGAAATCTTATTCTCTGGGGTTTAGCACATTTGGTTGGAAATTTCTGAAGTAACTTTATGCAACATTGAGAAAACTTAAATTTGGCAGATAATTATACTTGACCTATGCCGTTTTTACATGACCTAGAAGAATGTGTACTTTCAATGTTGTTCATATCTGTCAGTACTTTTTGGTCCCAATCCTCTGGTGATTATCAGAAAATACTGGTGGAAAGGAACCTGGATAAGAGCACTCTGTGGCCTTGGAGGAGTTCGTAAAATTAACTGGCCTAGAGAAAGTACGACTTTGATCTACAGCCAAGCCTGTCCTTTGCTATTGCTCTCTTTAAGACTGTGTATCTTTAATTTCAATCCTGAGTCACTCTTGCTATTTGTTTTCTCTGTTTCTTGACTGTGGAACATTGCTGGAGAAAAGTATGGAACTGGTCTCTGGCAGAATAATGCCACTCCTCACTTCCTCACCCCCAAAAGGCTCTATATCCCAATCCCTGGAGTCTTTGAATTTGTTACCTTACATTTGCAGATGTGGGGGATCTTGAAATGGAGGGATTATCCTTGATTATTTGGATGGGGCCAATATAATCACAAGAATCCTTCTCAGAGGGAAGGAGGGAGGGATGAAAGTAAGTCAGTGCCAGCGTGATGGGATGTGAGAAAGACTTGACCAGCCATTACTTACTTTGAAGATGAGAGATGACCATGAGCCATGGTGTAGGTGGCCTCCAGGAACTGGAAAAAGCAGGAAATGAATTCTCCCCAAGAGCCTCCAGATTTTAGTCCATGAAACTCTTTTGAGACCTGCAGATTGTAAGAATAATAAATCTGTGTTGCTTTAAGCCATTAGCTTTGTGACAAATTGTTATAGCAACAAGAGGAAACTAATGCTTGAACTTTAGTCTTTTCATAATATAATCATAGAGTGATATATCATCATATTTGCCATTCTGTTGGTTACACAAACCAACCACAGTATACTAGAGGTGGTGACTACACAAAGATTTGAATATTGGGAGGCAAAGATCAGTGCAGGCCATTTTAGAAGCTTCTTCCAAGACAGAAGGAGAATTGATGGTAGTGAGAATGAATTCAGAGTTTGAGATGGCCACATAAATCCAGGTAGAAATAGCAAACATTTGGATATTCATTTTTAGCTAAAAGGAGAGATCAATATTAGAAATAAAAATTTTAAAGTTATTCGCATATAGTGGTAATTAAAATCATGAGCGGTTGGGGCTTCAAACAGAATAGAAAATATTTATTGTAGTTGCTGAGGGAAAGAGGAGAAAATCACTGACAAGAGACAAGTGAGAAGATCCAGGGAGATGTGTTGTCCCAAGAGGAAATTAGATGTGGTATTTGGTCTTAATTTAAATGCTTCACAGTTTTCTGGAAAGTCCCATGGAGAGGATGATTGCTCAAGTGTAGGAGAGAAGAGAGCAGTTATGAAAGGTTATTCCAGAGTCTGAGTTTTGCCTGATGGATGTAGCAGAAGGACTGGAGTTAAGAAAGTTAAGGGACTTCAATAGACAGTAGTTGGGTTAATCTGCCCTTAGACTGCATGCTACATGGGGAGGGAAGTGAGGTTAGGACAGAGTTGACGGATTAAGGAAATTTTAGGACTTGAGAGGACCATTGGTGTGAATGTAGATAATGCCCAAGGTTGAGGGTTTACAGCAAGGAGTTATAATGTGAGAGGGGGCTATTTCTGAGGTGGAGTAAGTTAGAATAAGATGCAGGATACAATCTTGAGAATGTTGACAGGGACTGAACAGGAATCACAAAGAAGTTTATAAGTGTGATCTTATATATTTATTTATTTTTAAATATTTTAGTTACTTATTAGAGCAGAGGGAGAGGAAGTAGCAGACTCGCTGCTGAACGGGGAGCCTGATGTGGGGGTCATCCCAGGATCAGGACCTGAGCCAAAGGCACATAACTGACTAAACTACCTAGGCACTCAGATCTGGTCTTTTTATTATTCATGTATTTTTGAAACCACCTGAGGTAATGACAGTTGGGATAGGAGGGAAATTTGTGAGTCTCATGCCTAAATCTACACTGAATGTGGGCGGTAACTTTGAGGCTGGTTTATTAATATCATGAGGGAGGGGAGTAATAAAGCTAAATAATAGAACGATTTGTCTGACTGTGCCATGTTGCCCTTTTAGAAGACAGCATTAAGTAACTAGGTGAATGCCCAGATCACTTCCAGACCCCAGGATGAGTTAGGTACAGCATAAGACTATGGCTTCTGGTGGAAGAGAATCCGTGTCTTTGGCTGAGAGGGGCAGACATGGAGTTCTGAGAATGTAAGGAGTAGGTTTTATTTGTGTGGGTGGGTCATGGGTGTTTGATCTAATATTTAAATATTGACTCAGATTGCTAGGGGGTGGAAGGCCAGTGGTAGAGGAACCAGGGGATGAAGATGGATACTAGAATTTAGCTTGCAGCCATTCTGCAGTTATATGGCCAAAAAGGTGGAATATATTGTCTAAGAATGCAGAATCTTATTTAAAAATTTTTTTATTAGCAACTAGAAAATTAAAAGTCTTTAATAAGTATTAAACAAGAAACTAGAATTTTCAAGAAAAACATCATGTATTTGTGAATTATTTAATCAAACGGTCTTTTCTAACATTATTTAATTTGTTTATATAAAATTTCTGCATAGTTTGTCATCCTTAAAATAAGATGAATAAAAATACCAATATTCTATTTAATAGGTATAGGGGTATATTTTTAGGTTTTACCTTTTTGTTGGTTGATACTTAAATCTGAAAATCACATTTTATAAAATCTAAACCTCTTTTAGAAAACTAGCATTGAAGTTATTTAGCAAAAGAAGAGAGATTGTGCCAAATATAGCCTCAGGAGTTAACATGTCTGAGGTATGGAACTTTGCCTATTGTACTTTATTCCTATATGGATAGTCCCGCAGTAGCCATTTTGAGTGTCTAATAAATGCTAGACACTGTGGGCAACAAAAGAAGTCTTGGAACTCATCCTTCAATTGCACAGATACACATGACAAAACATACCCGACACAAAGCAACATTTGGCAACCCTCTTGATGTTTCATGTTACCTGAGTGAAACTCTGGCCAGATCAGTACGAGCCTTCTGAGTCCTTCATTTCCTCTGCTGAGCACACCTGCCTGTACCTGGGGGAGAGGAACTGAGAGGACCATTGGTGTGATTGTAGGTAATGCCCAAAGGCTGAGGGCTTATAACAGGCTTGTCTCGTGCATATCTGGTTACAGTTTCTTGGAAGGACCATATCAAGAAGCAAAACAAACCAAAGAGTGTATTGTGCAGTACTGTGTGTCAGACACTGTGTTAAGCACTTTATCATGTATCATGTATCATGTTGTTTCACCATTAAAACTTCACAAACTAGATAGTATTCTCCTCACTTTATAGGAAAAAACCTATAGTTTTTTAGAGATGTTTAAAGTAATTTTCTCATAGGCAGTTATGAGTAAGGCTAAGCCTGGTCGCTTGTCTCTAACATACTTGGAATTCTGTGTAAAATCTCTAGCCTGCTTTGTTCAAAATGGTTAAGACCAGAGCAGACCAGAGCACATCTGGAAACTTCACGCCAGCTCATTCTATCTATCTGTCTTACCTCATATCTCTGTCTCTGGGTCTGGCTGCAGATGCAGGTCTGTGGCTCATCTAGCTTATCCTCAGGGTTCCTTCCTTCCCTTGTGTGCTTGGGTTTTTTATACTTCCGCTCTAGAACTCTTGCTCCCTGCTGAACAGACTTCTCTGCAGCCACATCTCCATCAAATACTCTCTGCTTATTTTAATTGAAAACCTGGCTCCTTCCCCAGGATATTGCTTTTTTTTTTTTTTTTACTGCCTGTGCAGGTGACCCCTACTCATTTTCACGCAGTGCACCAACCAGATATCCTAGAGACAACATCTTTCATCTAGCTGTCATTGCAATCTATAAACCATTACTCCTAGACTTTTCTGGAAATACTAATCTTGAGATTTAGGCCAACTGTTTCTTCCTCTTGTGCCTCTCTCTCTCTTGCTTCCCATGCTCAACAGAGTCGCTGTCCATGGGTGGCCTGTCTGACATCCTAGTCTCACAGTTCTTGACCTTGCAGATTTTGTGATCTTTACCTTTACTCAAGCTACTCATACATGTTTCCCCCTCAGTGTTAAACTCCAGAATGATGATATGGAAGATACTCTAAATATTTGTTGACTAAATCAATGAACTTCTTAACCTTTCATCTCCCTCTGCTGCTCTCTCTCTCTCTGAGTGTCTCTCGTGAATAAATATATAAAAATCTTTATTTTTTTTTTTTTAAAGAGAGAGAGGCAGAGACACAGGCAGAGGCAGAGGGAGAAGCAGGCTCCATGCCAGGAGCCTGACGCGGGACTCGATCCTGGGTCTCCAGGATCGCGCCCTGGGCCAAAGGCAGGCGCTAAACCATTGAGCCACCGGGCTGCCCTAATATCTGGTTTTTAATGAATATCTTCTGAAAAGTTTAAACTTTAATTAGAAGTGACTAAACACCTAGGAACAACAGGACTAAGTTTTTCTCTGCCAAATAGTTACAAAGATTCATAAAGAAAATGAAGTTCTGTCAGGAAAATGGAGAGATTGATTTTTTATGCTATGATTTGTGAGTGACCAATCTGTACTTATTAAATAGGTTATAAAATAAACTGTTTTTATAAAAATGCAATGGTTTGGGATCACTGGGTGGCTCAGCGGTTGAGCGTCTGCCTTCAGCCCAGGGCTGAAGGGATCAAGTCCCGCCTCGGGCTCCCTGCATGGAGTCTGCTTCTCCCTCTGCCTGTGTCTCTGCCTCTCTTTCGCTCTGTCATGAATAAATAAATAAAATCTTTAAAAAAAGTTTTTTTAAATGCAGTGGTTTGAAGAGTTTATATTAAGATTATATATTAAGCAAGAATAGCCTTTTCATTAAACAGTAAAATTTTCTGGCAAAATAAGACTCCTGGATGAGAGTAGATATATAGAATTCAATATAGCTAATTCATTAATAAAGCATATATAATGGTAAAATGTGAAGTACTGGTATAGTGCTTTGTGATAAGTGCTGAATAATTCTTATGCCTGACAGAATGTTTACTTATCATGGTTATAGTTGGGTGCACAACATCTTGCTTCAAGTAATTATATATTTAGTCATGACCCAATTCAAACATGGGTTGCAATAAAGGGTGAAAAAGACCGAAATAATTCCAATAAGTGGAGAGAATGTTAGAAACAAGCTTTTAAAACAAATAAGCTGGAAATCAAACCCTAGGAAATGATTTTATTGGATATGATAGTTTCTAAACTTAAACTGTCAAAATAAATGGGGAAATTAACAAAATTGGCAAAAAAAAAATTGGGAATGAAAGTTTCAGTGAAGTGAAAGGGAACAAAAATGTGAAATACAGCCTCTAAGGTGAGAGGATGGGCTTGTTACCCTGCATACACATTCCAGTTACCTGTTGCTTCCTTGGTTTTCCATTGCCGCCATTCACACCACCCAAAAATCTTGCAAAAAAAACAACCACCATTTTATTCTCACAAATTCTTGGGTCAAGAATTCAGAGACAGCGGGGCTGGTTTGTCTGCTCCATGATGTCTGGGTTTTTACATGGGAAGACTGGAATGGATGGGCGTGATTTGTTCAGCTGGGAGTTGAAACAACTGGGGTTGGAGAATCTCTTTGCACGATGATCTTTCTTCCTCTGGTGACTTGAAGTTGGGTGCAGCTGGGGCAGTTGACCAGAGGACCTATATGCCCTCTCCATGTAGCTTTAGTTTTTCACAGCATGGCAGCATCTGGAAACCAAGTCTTCCAGAGACTGAAAAAGAAGCTGCCAGGCTTCTACTGATCTAGGCTTGGAAATCATTATCAGTTTTGCCACATTCTGTTGGTTATGAGTGAATCATTATGGCCAGCCTAGTTTTGAGAGACTTGGACTCTTTGTTGGGGGATTGGCAAGGTCATAATGCAGAAGCGCAGGTGAGGTAGGAAATATTGTGACCATTTTGGGAAAACACAATGTGCTAAAATGTATACTTTCTGGGAATGGAAAAAATTAACCCACATTTATAGCTTTTTCAGAGATTATCTACAGACTTTTAAGAAAATAAAAAATAGAGATAGTAACCTAATATAAATTATTAGGAAAGAGCTCTTCCTGCCATTTGAACACAAATATAGAATCCTCAGGTTAGTAGAGACACTAACCTGTAGCATTTTAAAAAGGCATTATTAGATTTATGGTAATATATGGTAATAAGAAAGGCTTTTTTATTATAAGCATAGCAGAGAGTTAGAGCTTACACTATATGTGGGCATGCACTTTGGATATTGTCACTCCTTAACTACTTGTCAGTTTTCTGCCTACTGGGACAATACGGTAGAGGACCATAATTTGAAGACTTTTTGAGAGGTTAGACTTGAGATCTTTGAGATTTTGGATCTTTGTCTCAGTGGTAATAGTGCATGTGTATTTTATTGGGCAGCAGCCTTTACTGGTTTCAAGTTATGCTACATTAATTTTTAACCATATTTTGGAATGAAGTTCTCAATCTGGCTAAGCTCTTTTTTTCTATCCTCTTAGCCCTTTTGAGAAGGGGGCAGATGGTGACAGAAGTAGTGGCTGTCTCAGGAAGAAACCCAAATCTTTTTTTTTTTTAAATTTTTATTTATTTACGGTAGTCCCAGAGAGAGAGAGAGAGAGAGAGAGGCGCAAAGACATAGGCAGAGGGAGAAGCAGGCTCCATGCACCGGGAGCCCGACGTGGGATTCGATCCCGGGTCTCCAGGATCGCGCCCTGGGCCAAAGGCAGGCGCTAAACCGCTGCGCCACCCAGGGATCCCAAGAAACCCAAATCTTTAGCACATTGGTTAGTGCCCCCCCCCCCCCCCCCGCCCCCAGACCAGACTTAGGTAGGACATAATCCTATCTAGGAGGATATAAGGGGGTTAATGATCTTGTGGTTTGAATATGGAATATTTATGATCGTTTTTTGTCTCTTGGCTTCCTTTTATCACAATGTCAATGCTCAGCATGTGTGAGTGCCCAAGTTTCATCACTTTGGAAAGGAAGGAAGTTCTTAGTAGATCATATGAATAGCATCAGTTTGGGAGATATTTGAAGATTTTAGTGATGGAGCTTATAAATTAACTGCACAGTAGAACTGTGGTTCAGTAGCCGTTTAACTTTGATACCCAATGCCAGGTGATGCCCTTGAGTAAGACCAGGGATATATTCTGGAAAGCATAAAATGTTGCTGTGGACAGTAGAACCCTAAATTAATTTCAGGAAGCTTCTGTCCATTTTATCTCTTAAGATTGTCATCTGTACCTGGATGTCTGCCATCACCTCAAATGCCACATGTCCAAAATTGAATTAATCATCTTCTCCATCAGACCTCTCCCACATGCCAAAGAATAAAGAAATAAACCAAAAAACCTAGTTTCCTTTCTCAACTGTCACAATGCTGTCTGACCCTACTCTTCTTTTAGAGTGGAACTTTGGAATTAAGTTTTCTTCTTTTTTCTTGCATTTTTGTTTCTCTGATATATTTTTTAGATTTTCCATTTCATTTGCCTTTGCCCCAGGCAGGAATCCATGTAGGCCTTGTTTTGTAGTCTCCTGACTTTAGTAATCTCCCCATTTCGGTTTGTCTTGTTTAGTGCTGTTTTACTATTAACGAGCTTAACCCACACACAAGTACTTATTGTCTCTTTTGTTCACTGGACCAAATCTAAATTCTTCTGCATGAATTTTGCTTCTCTGTGGGGTAAGGGGATTCTACAGCTTAAGCATCTGTACTGGGGTTCTGCAGAGAAACAGAGCCAATAGACTGTGTGTGTATGTGTATATACCCTATGTAAGCAAACCAGAATCTGAGCCTGTAAAGTCTCAAGGCTATGCAGTCTAAACCTAAGGACACCCAATCACAAAGAGCCAACTAGGGTTTAAGTTGTAACCAATCAGGTAATTGCTTTGCTTTGCTTCTACCTCTTCTCTATAAAAGTCTCTCCCCAAACTCCTGCCGGTACAATGCTCCTAATCACTTTTGGTTTGGCACTGCCCAATTTGATTTAAGTTTTGCTCAAATAAACTCTTAAAATTTTAAATATGCCTCAGCTTATCTTTTAGCAATATATGTTAGGAAATATCACTATGATTTATTAGGAAGTATTGGCTCACATGATTATGGAGGCTGAGAAGTCCCAAGATCTGTATAGTCCAAAAGCTGGAGACCCAGGGGAGCTAATGATGTAGCTCTAATCCCAGAGCAGGAGAACACCAATGTTCCAGCTCAAACAGGACTAAAGTTCTCTCTTAGCCATTTTTATTCTATTTGGGTCTTCACTTTGATTGATGAAGCAGTCTGCTTTACTCAGGCTACCAATTCAGATGTTAATCTCATGCAGAAACATCGTCACAGACACACCCAGAATAATGTTTGACCATTTACCATGTTCCAGTGAAGTTGACACAAAAAACTCACCATCACAGCCTTCAATTGGAAAGGTTTTCTTCCCTCATTGCTTTTCCTCACAAATCAAATGGCAGACAGCAGACTATAGTGAGAAACTGGGGAATAGAGAAAGAGAATGGAATAACATTGAATAGTGCCAAGGACAAAAGGGTAGGTGAAGGACTAGGTCTGCAGGGCTTGTTGCCTATGCATATTAGGAAGGAAGGATGTGGAGAGGACTAGAGGGAGAGAGAGGAGCCTGGAGTCAAAGGGAGAGAATATGGAAAAATTGAGAAGGATTTTGGAAATGTGGAACGTGAGACTAGGAAACAGAAGAGGGAATTGAGAGAAAGGGAAAAGCTAAAGTCTACAGAGGTGGAGCTGACAGAGGCTGCTGGAATGAGGGAAAGGCTGTGTGAAGGAATGCTCAGTATGTGTTGTCCAGGTGGGAGCAGGAACATGATAAGGACCAGGCTTCAGAGATGAAGTAGAGACTGTAGGCTTTGTAGGAGGAAGAAGAGAGTAGGCTAATAGAAAAAGAGCATGGCTTTTGGGGTGATAACCAAGACATACAAATAATTAGTTGCCATCACAAGTCATTAGGGACATGCAAATCAAAACTACAGTGGGATCACCTGCTAAGACAGTTATAATAATTTTTTTAAAATGGAAAGTAAAGTGTTGGCAAAGATGTGCAGAAATTGGAGCCTTACATAGTGCTTATAGGATTGAAAAATGATGCACTGTTTCGGAAAATAGTTTTTCAGTAGGTTAATGTAGAGTTACCACATGACCCATCAATTCTATTCTTAGGTATATATACCCAAGAAAATAGAAAATATGTCCACACAAAAATTTGAACATGAATGCTCATAGCAATATTACTGATATGATAATAGCTAAAAAGTAGAAACATCCCAAATGTCTATCAGTTGGTATGGGTGAACAAAATGCCACATGCCCATACAGTGGAATATTATTTGGCCGTAAAAAGGAATGAGGTACTGATCCATGCCAAAACACCGATGAACCTTGAAAACATTTAAGTGAAAGAAGCTCAACACAAAAGGCTATATATTATTGTATGATTTCCTTTCTCTGAAATATCCAGAATGGGCAAATCCAGAGATAGAAAGTAGATTAGCTATTGCCAGGGGTCTTGGGGTGGGGGAGTGAGAGTAACTACTGATGGATATAGTTTCTTTTAAGGTGATGAAGATATTCTGGAATTAGATAGTGGTAATGGTTGTACAACCTTGTGAACTTACTCGAAACAATTGAATTTTATACCTTAAAAGGATGAATTTTATATAGTATGTGAATTATATCTTAAAGCTGTTATTTTTTTTAAGTTGCAATGTTTAGTTAAGGCTCAATAAGAGCATTTTTTGAGCATAGGGACACATAAGAAATCTATGTGAATTTCTCCTGCTTTAATTTTTTTCTAAGCAATAATATATGACTTCACAGATATGATGAGCTACTTGCATTATTCCAGTGACTGTTAAGTAAATGTATTGATTCCTTAGTCATCTCTTATGCCACACTCTGGGTAAATCTGGATCATTGCATGCAGTTGCCGAGCTAGCATGCTTTATTCCATTGTAATTCACTCATTTACTTTGGCTTCCCTTTCAGGGTTACATACAGTATTTTCTTTAAAAAACATTGTGTTTAAAAAAGTGGAGATGTGTTAGTAAAGGAATATGTGTTTTGTTTGTTTTTGGTCACTAAATTAAATATGAATTTTTTTCTGTAAAGAATTTGAATATTGACAACTATAAAGCTCTTTCCTAGAATTTCATTACCTTTCTTAATTTCAGATCCTTTTAGAATGGCCCTGAGATTTTCTCAGTAGGGTGAGCATCATCATATTCGTCTCATTAAACTATGTGTAGTTGCTGCTGAGAAGTTGATTGAGACCTGAAAATGTTTATCACCATGGGACACAACAGAAAAAAAAATTCAAAAATACAGAGTAACCTCTCTTAGAATTCAGTTTGGAACACTACTGTTACTTATGCGAATTCTTACTCTTACAAAATTGGTTAGTAGAGCCGTAGGTGGTACTCATCTTTTTTCCACTTAATCCCTCCCCTTGATGGGTGTGTTGGTAGCCATCAGAAAGGTAGTGGGGAATGAACATAGAGTTTTAAAAGGCCACTTGGTGATTCTTATACTGCAACCTACTTCCTAAATCAAAGTAAGAATGTGTGCCGCAGTGATCAAAAGTTATTAATGTGAATGTAATATCCCCTTGGTTGTTAGGCAGAAAAATGGTTAGGGAAAAATAGCCTTAGAAAAGGCTAGAGAAATTTGGAATGGTGTGTTTTCTGCTCTGCTGGGAAAGTAGAAGCTAAGGACAACTGTGGACTGGGAGTCAGAGGCTCCTAGATTCTGTTGCCATTCCAGCCCAGTCTGCTGAACAAAGAGGGGATGAGGGTGGATGGCAGAGGGGCGGGGCATGTGAGTAATCTCCCTTAGTAGGTGCTGTCAGGTCCCCTGTAACTTCAGCAGGTCTGAGCCCTGCTTGAAGATGAATGAAGGGGCCTCTGGGTGGCTCAACAGTTGAGCATCTGCCTTTGGCTCAGGTCATGGTCCTGGAGTCCTGGGATCGAGTCTTGCATCAGGCTCCCCGCACGGAGCCTGCTTCTCCCTCTGCCTGTGTCTCTGCCTCTCTCTCTGTGTCTCTCATGAATAAATAAAATCTTTAAAAAAAAGAAGATAGAATGAAATCTGTAATCTGTAGAGGTACCTAACCTCCCTAACAGATGGAACACCTGGGAGGGGCTCTCTCTCCCACTTTGAATCAACCACCAGATTCCCTGGCTGTGTATGACTTCCTAAATAGCTCTGAACAATCCAATATCCTCTCTCCTTGCCAAGGTTTGTGTTAAGGTCTTCTGGTGGTTTCCTGAGTTATTTTGATGCATTTTGACTGTTTTTTAGTCTTACCCCCATCTAATGTATCCTCCACAGGTTAGTCAGAATTTTATTTTCTAAAATGCAAGTTATTTTTCTGCTTAAAACCTTTCACTGAATCTCCCATTACTTACAAAGAAAGGCATATTTATTGAATTTCTTCAAAGATACTAGTACCTTGACTTTTGATTGATTAATTATATTGGGGTTCTTTAAGAAACTCAATATATAGAAATTCAGGTTCCCCATGAGTTTTGCACGCATTGCCTCTCAACACAGCCTGTGCACTATTGGTCTTTTTCAGCTAGTGCTGCTTCCTCTCTTGTCCCTGGTGGTATGTTTGTTGATTCATTTGAGGAAAATGACTTAGGTCAGGAATGGGGACCAGATCAGGTACAACTTTGAAGGTCACAAAAAAGATTCTTTTTCTGTATTTGTGTGATGGAAAATTATTAGAGCATTGTTAGGGTGACTTCAGCTCTGTGAAAGGTTCAAGAAAACATGATTTTATAGGTGTAGCTCATTTCCTTTTAACACAGTAATATTCCACTGTCTAGGCATATTGCGGTTTATCCATTCACCTATTGCAGTATAACTTGGTTGCTTCCAAATCTTGGCAGTTATAAATAAAGCTGCTATATACGTAACATATGCATGTTTTTGTGTGGCCGTATCTTCAATTCATTTGGGTAAATACTGAAGAACAAGTTGCTGGATCATATGGTAAGAGCACCTTTAGTTTTGAAAGAAACTGCTAAACTTTTTTTTAATATAGTTGACACACCATGTTATTATATTCAAATGTGCAACATAGTGATTACACAAGTCTGTGCTAAATTTTAGTTTAACTCAGTTTATACTAAACTATATCAAGTTTATACTAAGTGTGTACCTAAGTCTGTATTGCCTTTAAAGTAGCTATTCCATACTTCATTCCTACCAGCAATGAATGAGAGTTCCTATTGATCTACATCCTCACCAGCATTTGATGTTATAGGTGTTGTGGATTTTGGCCATTTTAACGTGTATGTTGTGAAATCTCCTTATTTAATTTGCAACTGCCAAATGTCATGTGTTGTTGAGCATCTTTTCCTATGTTTATTTACTTCCCGCATATCTTCTTTGGTGAGGTATCTGTCCAGATCTTTTGCCCATTTTTAAATCATGTTATTCATTTTCTTATTGTTTCTTATGAGTTCTTTGATAACCACCCTTTACCAGGTACATTTTTAAAAATATTGTCTCCCAGTTCATAGCTTGTTAGATTTTTCACTGAATCATCTGCTCTTAATCCCAGGCCTCATCCCTGCCCCCTTTGTGCCCCATGTTCCCCAGCCTAGAACTGTTCCAGCTCACTTTTCCCAGTTTGCTTCCCTTCAGTATTTTACCAGTGTAGAGAAGACTTAACTCTTTGTCTGCTTGATGCTGTATGTGGTATTTTGTGCTCTGTAGTTTGACACTGAGTATATATTATCTAAAATTGTCTGCCATTATTTTATGTATGTTTTATTTTGAGTGATTCTATTTAAGATTAAGTAGGAACATGTTTTCTTTGCCAGAATGCATATAAAAATGTATTGCGCACATAAGAAAGTATTCAGTGAAAGTCTGTTGATTTTTAAAAATTTAATTCAGTTAGCCAACATATAGTACATCATTAGTGTCAGATGTAGTTTTCAATAATTCATCAGTTGTGTAGAATATCCAGTGCTCATCTTATCATGTGCCCTCCTTAATGCCCATCACCCAGTTACCCCATCCCCCCACCTACCTTCCCTTCTGCAACCCTCACTTTGTTTCCCAGGGTTAAGAGTCTCTCACGGTTTGTCTCCCTGTCTGATTTTTTTCCCCATTCAGTTTTCCCTCCCTTCCTTTATGGTTCTCTGCACTATTTTTTGTATTCCCCATATGAGTGAAACCATATAATGTTTGTCCTTTTCCGATTGACTTACTTCACTCAGCATCATACCCTCCAGTTCCATCCACGTTGAACCAAATGGTGGGTATTTGTCATTTCTAATGGCTGAGTAATATTCCATTGTATACACAGACCACATCTTCTTTATCCATTCATCTGTTGAAGGACATCTTGGCTCCTTCCACAGTTTGGCTATTATGGACATTGCTGCTATGAACATTAGGGTGCAGGTGCCCTTCATTGCATCTATATCTTTGGGGTATATACCCAACAGTGCAATTATTGGGTGGTAAGGTAGCTCTATTTTTAACTTCTTGAGGAACCTCCATACTGTGTTGATTTTTAAGGTTTTTTTTTTTTTTTTGGTTAAAATTCAGTACCACAGAGCCAGTTGCTCAAACCCTAAATAATAAACCTATAATAGGATTTTTGTTTGCTATTTCAGAGTCAAGTTAAATCTTCTGGGGAAACAGATGTATTCTACATTGCTATAGAGGAAAATATGTCCAATGTTTCTAGATTTTATGAATATTTTTCAAAAGAGTTTACCAGCAATTATAGATATCATAGAGAACAAACCGATCTCTAAATGTAATTCTTTCTCAAAGCAATTGGGCTTTAAAGCTTCTTTTAAACTAGGGTTTTATAGTGCCCTTGGCTTAAATAAACCCAAATGAGCTTTTTTTGTTAACTGCCTTGTAAATGTTTCATTTTTGACATAAGTCTATTGATGGAATTAATTTGATTACATAATGTATAAAGAACAGCCTTTATTTTTCTATCTAACTTAAAAGAACCCAGACCAAGGAGAGAAAAAAATACGGAAGTGATTCATTGCCAGGACTAAATTACTTTATGGGTAGGTCGCATTATTCCCTTTCTATTCACCTTCAACTCCAGATCTTTAGTTTATCTCCCCAGTTCTAGGGCATTAAGTGGCAAATGCTATGTGGCTGAATATTTTGTGAGAATATGGGTTAGGAGGGTTTACATCTCACATATTATAAAGGCTTGTTAGGATCCTTTCTAAATACGCTGCAGCCTGCTTGTCTCTTCACCACTCTCACAGACTCTTAGAAGAATCCCCTCCATAGTTATGAGCAGTTCAAGCCTGGCCTTTGGCTTACAAACTCCACTCAGGAAAAGAAAGGACAAGTAGCCCACAGGAACGGTTACTCTTCAGACAATCCCCCTTGAGAGGCTTGCCACACATAGATAGAATGGTTTTTCGTAGGCACTAAACATTTTGTAAAGAAAATTAAATTCATTTTGTAATTTACTCATTTCTGAATGGCTTTAAACTTAGTAGGGCATCATAAAGGGGGGACAGTGCGTTGGAAAAGAGCATGGGGAGGGGAAGAATTATATTGGAAAAGCAGACTGATAAATGTGCCCTCGTATTGTGGTATTAGTTACCCATAAAACTAATAGGATGGGTTGAGAAAACACAATATAAAATTTCCACAAAGAGAGGAACTTGACATAATTCTGTAAAAATCTTTATCATATGTATTCTACAAGACAACCTTAGACTGATCTGTTAAATGTCAGTGTCTTGTGGGGAAGGGCTTAGTTTTGCTTTTTGTCTTCTCTACATTAAACAAGACTGAGGTCATATGACAGTTTGGTATAATATGAAATCCTTGATTGAATCGGCATGAGTATAGAAAAGCTATAAATTTCACTATTGGAATAATTTGTAAGCTTGAATTCAGGCTGTATATTAGATAATTTTCCATTAGGTTAAATTTCTTGGGTGTGATAGTAGAGTTGTCTTTGATCTTGGAAAATATATACTAAACATTTAAAGGTGATTAGTCCTGATATTAGCAGCCTATTTTGAGAAAGTTTAAAGAAAAAAAAAAAACCTGTGTGGGGTGTGTGTGTGCATGTGCACACATGCATGCTTCTGTACACACAAGCGAGTGCACATGCTTGGTGCTGAGTTAGGGATTTTCTCTTTCAAATATTTATTTTACACTATGTGATGTTCTGTGTGTTTTGCTTCTTGCTGTTTTTTCTTTGGGAGGCATACTCATTTGTGACTTCCTGGTTTTATTTTTTTCCTTGTGTCCATTCTGCTACATGGAGCTACTTGGGACTAGTTCTTGAATTGAGTTCTATAAAGCTGTGGTTTATTATTGAGTTTTTTTTAAAGCTGTTCTTATATTGCAGTGATTAAGCTTGTAATGTAGGCAGTGAAAATACATGTTATTATTGATTTCCCAATAGAATAAATAAGAAAATATGGATGGATTTGTACAATTTCATCACCTCTAAAAGAAAAAAAATGTAAAGATTTTACTTATTTATTTATTTGAGATAGAGAAAGAGAAAGAGAGAGTGGGAAGGATAAGGGGACAGGAAGAAACAGACTCCCTGCTGAACAGGGATCCCAATGTGGGGCTCAGTCCCAGGATCCAGGGATCATGACCTGAGCCAAAGGCAGATGCTTAACTGACTGAGCCAACCAGGTGCCCCTAAAAGAAAAAGGGTTTTTTTTAATTGAAGTATAATTAATATGTCATATTAGTTACAGGTGTACAACATATTGATTCCATAATTCTGTACATTACTTGGCGCTCACCACAAGTATAGTTACCACCTATTACCATATAATACTTTTGTAATATTACTGACTATATGTCCTAGGCTGTACTTTACAAATCCATGGCTTATTTTATAACTGTAAGCTTGTACCTCTTAATCCCCTTTATTTTGCCTATCCACCTAACACTCTACCCTCTGGCAGCCACCAACTTGTTCTCTGTATTAAAAGTCTGGTGGTGTTTTGTGTTTGTTTGTTTTTTTTTTAAGATTTTACTGATTTATTTTAGAGAGCGAGCATGAGAGCACATGTGTGGATGGGGGGAGGGGGAGAATCTCAAGCCGACCTCACACTCAGCACAGAGCCCAGCGTAGGGCTCAGTCTCTCAATCCTACGATCGTGACCTGATCCGAAATCAAGGGTCAGATACTCCTCTGACTGAGCCACCCAGGCACCCCAAGAGTCTGTTTTTTTGTGTGTTTGTTCATTCATTCATTTGTTTATTTTTTAATTATTAATTTTTATTAATAAGATTTTATTTTTTAAGTAATCTTTACACCCAGCTTGTGACTTGAATCCGCAATCCCGATATGATGAGTCACATGCTTTACCAATTGAACCAGCCGGATGCCCCCATTTGTTTTGTTTTTTATTTATTTTTTAAAGATTTTCTTTATTTGACAGAAGGAGAGCAGCAGAGGGAGAGGGAGAAGTAGGCTCTCTTTTGAGCCCTCTCTAATCCAGGGCTCAATCCCAGGACCCTGGGATCATGACCTGAACCAAAGGCAGACGCTTAATGGACTGAGTCACCCAGGTGCCCCTGTTTTGTTTTTTAGATTGCACATTCATTAAATGAGTGAAATCATACGGTATTTGTCTTTTTTCTGTCAGGTAATACTCACTGGGTCCATTTATGTCACAAATGACAAGATCTCCTTTGTTTTTATGGCTGAGTAGTATTCCATTGTATGTATATATCACATCTTATTTATCCATTCATCTATCATGGATGCTCGGGTTGCTTCTATATGTTGGCTATTGTAAATAATGTTGAAGTAAACGTAGGAGGAGTACATATATCTTTTTGAATTCATGTTTTCGTGTTCTTCAGGTAAATACTCTTTTAATTCCAGTAGTGGAAATAAAAGATCATATGATATTTATATTTTAAAGATTTTTTTAAATTTAAATTCAATTTAGTTAACATATAGTGTATTATTAGTTTCAGAAGTAGACTTTAGTGATTCATCACTTGCATATAACAACATTCTGTTCATCCTAACAAGTGCCCTCCTTAAATACCCATTATCTGGTCACCCAGTTCCCCGCCCCCATCCACCTCCCTCTATTTTTAATTTTTTTGGGGAACCTCTGAACTGTTTTCCACAGTGGCTGCACCAATTTACATTCCCACCAAGAGTGCACAAAGATTCCTTCTTCTCCACATCCTCATCAACACTTATTTCTTGTCTTTTTAATACTAGTCATTCTGACTGGTATAAGGTGTGGTTTTTAATTGCATATCTCTGATGATTAGTGATGTTGTGGATCTTTTGCTGTGTCTGTTGGCCATCTGTATGGCTTATTTGGAGAAATATCTATTCAGGTCCTCTGCTTATTTTTTAATTGGATTATTTTCTTTTTTGTTGTTTGTTGATGTTTTTTGTTGTTGTTTTATAGACCTGAAATGTCAATTTAGGTCCTTTGCTTATTTTTTAATTGGATTGTTTCTTTAATTTTTTTTTAAGATTTTATTTATTTATTTGAGAGACCGCAAGAACCAGAGAGATGAGAGGGAGAAGCCGACTTGCTGCTCAACAGAGAGCTCCATGCAGGGCTTGATCGTGACCTGAGATCGTGACCTGAGCCAAAGGCAGAAGACACTTTAACTGATTGAGCTACCCAGGCACCCCTGTATGGGTTCTTTATATATTTCGGTTATTAACCCCTTATTAGATATGTCATTTGCAAATATCTCCCAGTCATGGATTGCCTTTTGTCTTTTTGTTAGTGGTTTCCTTTGCTGTGCAAAAGTTGTTAATTTTGGTGTAATTCGAATAGTTTTTTTTTTTTTTTTGCTTTTGTTTCCCTTGCGTAAGGAGACATATCTATAAATACCTTTCTAAAGTTGATGTCCAAGAAATTGTTTCCTGTTTTCTTTTAGGAGTGTCATGGTTTCAGTGTTACATTTAAGCCTTTAATCCATTTTGAGTTTTTTTTTTTTAAAGTAAATGATTGAGTAAATGGTGTAAGAAAGTGGTCTAGTTTCATTCTTTTACATATGGCTGTCTAGTTTTCCCAGCACCATTTATTGAAGAGATTGTCTTTTCCATATTGTATATTTTTGACTCCTGTGTCCTATACTAGTTGACCATATAGGTATGGGTTTATTTCTGGGCTGTCTATCCTGTTGCATTATTCTGTGTGTCTGTTTTTGTGCCAGTACCATACTGGTTTGATTATTGTAGCAGTGAGTGTATCATGAAATCTGGGATTGTGATACCTCTGACTTTGTTCTTCATTCTCAAGTTTGCCCTGGCTATATGGGATTTTTTTATTGTTCTATGCAAATTTAGTATTATTTGTTCTGTGAAAATACTTTTGATATTTTGATAGGAGTTGCACTGGATCTGTGGATTGCTTTGGGTACCATAGACATTTTAATGATATTCATCCGGTCTGTGAGCATAGTCTACCTTCCCATTTGTTCGCATTATCTTCATTTTCATTTATCAGTTGTCTTACAGTTTTCAGAGTAGAGGTCATTTACCTCCTTAGTTAAATTTACTCCTACCTATTTTATTCTTGTTGGTACAGTTGTAAATGAAGCTCTTAATTTCTCTTTCAGTTACTTCATTATTAGTATGTAGAAATGCAACAGATTTCTGTGTATTAATTTTGTAGCCTACAACTTTACTGAATGCATATATTAGTCCTAGTAGGTTTTTGGTGGAGCTTCTAAGGCTTTGTATATATAGTACCATGTCATCTGCAAAGAGTGACAGTTTTATTTCTTCCTTACCAATCTGGATGCCTTTTACTTCTTTTTCTCTACTGATTGCTGTGACTAGGACTTCTAGTACTATGTTAAATAAAAGCGGTAAGAGTGGACATCCTTATCTTGTTACTGACCTTGGAAGAAAAGTTTCAGTTTTAGTGGTGTATGATTTTTTAGTGTGTTATTGAATTTGGTTTACTAATATTTTCTTGAGGATATTTGCACCTGTGTTCATCAGAGATACTAGGCTGTAGTTCTCTTCTTTTGTAGTGTCTGTATCTGGTGATGCTATCAGAATAATGCGATCTTGGGATAAAATTGGACCTTCTCTGTTCTCCATTTTTTGGAATAGTTTGAGAAGAATAGGTATTAACTCTTCTGTAAATGTTTGGTAGAATTTACCTATGAAGCCATCTGGTCCTGGACTTTTGTATGGTGGAAATTTTTTAGTTACTAAGTCTATTTCGTTACTAGTAATTGGTATGTTCAGATTTTCTATTTTTTCCTGGTTCAATTTTGGAAGATTGTATGTTTCTAGGTATTTATCCATTTTTTCTAGATTGTCCAGTTTATTGGCACGTACTTTTTTATAACATTCCTTAACAATCCTTTGTATTTCTGTGGTGTCAGTTTCCTCTGCTGTATCTGATTCATTTATCTTTTTTTCTTGATGAGGCTGGCCATAGTTTTATCAGTTTTGTGGATCATTTTGAAGAACTGACTTTTGGTTTCATTGATCTTTTCAAGTGATTTTTTTAGTCTCTATTTCATTTATTTCTGCTCTAATCTTTATTATTTCCTTCCTTCTACTAACTCTGGGCTTTGTCCCTTTTTCTAGCTACTTCAGGTTTAAGGTTAGGCTATTTATTTGAGATTTGTTTCTTGAGGTAGGCCTGTAATTTTATAAACCTTCCTCTTGGAACTGCTTTTTGCTGCATCCCAAAGATTTTGGACTGTTGTGCTTTCATTTTCATGTGTTTCCATTATTTTTTGGTCTCCTCTTTGATTTGTTGGTTGACCCATTGGCTGTTTAGTAGCATGTTGTTTAGCCTTCATATGTTTATGTTCTTTCCAGTTTCTTCTTTTTTGTAATTGATTTCTAGTTTCATATCTTTGTGGTTGGAAAAGATGCTTGATATGATTTCAGTCTTCTTAGATTTATTACAGCTTGTTTTGTTGCCTAACATGTGATCTATCCTGGAGAATATTCCATGCACACTTAAAAAGAATGTATTCTGCTCTTTGGGGATAGAAAGTTCTGTATGTATCTGTTAGGCACATCTGGTGTAATGTGTCATTCAAAGGCACTGCTTCCTTATTGATTTTCTGTCTAGGTGATCTATCCATTGATGTAAATGGACCATCCCTACTATTATTTTATTGTTGTCAATTTCTCCTTGTATGTCTTGCTGAGTGGAGTATTTTTGGTTGCAGGTTTTTTCCTTTCAGTACTTGAATATGCTGTTCTTTTCTGGCCTGCAAAGTTTCTGCTGAAAAATAAGCTGATAGCCTTAAGGGGTTTCTCTTATATGTAATTGTTTTCTTTTGTTGTTTTAAAATTCCTCTTTATTGTTACCATTTGCCAGTGTAATTATTATAGGTCTTTTTAAGATTTTATTTATTTATTCATCACACACACACACACACACACACACACACACACACACACACACACAGAGGCAGAGACACGGCAGAGGGAGAAGCAGGCTCTATGCAGGGAGCCTGATGTGGGACTTGAGCCTGGGACTCCAGGATTACACCCTGGGCCGAAGGCATGCGCCAAACCGCTGAGCCACCCAGGCATCCTATATTATAGGTCTTTGAGTGGACCTCTTTGGGTTCATCTTGTTAGAGGCTGTCTGTACTTCCTGGACTGGAAGAATATCTGTTTCCTTTCCCAGATAGGGAAATTTTCAGCTATTGTTTCTTCAAGTAAGTTTTTTTGCCCTCTTCTTTCTCTCTTCACCTTTTGGGATCCCTGTAAAGTGAATGTTATTATGCTTGATACTGTCACTGAGTTGCTTTAACCTATTTTTACTCTGTATTATTCATTTTTGTTTTTGCCGTTCAGCTTTGTTGGTTCCCATACCCTGTCTTCCAGAGTGTGGATCTGTTCTTGTGCTTCCTCTAATTTGCTGTTGATTTCCTACAGTGTATTTTTTTAGTTACTGAATTCTTCCTCTCTGACTGGTTATTTTTTATATTTTCTGTCTCTGTGGAAATTCTCACGGAGACCCTCTACTCTTAAGTCCACTGAGTATCTTTATGACCACTACTTTGAGTTATTTATCAGGAATATTGCTTTATCTCCATTTCACTTAGCTCTTTTACTGTGATTTTGTCTCATTCTTTTATTTGGGAAGTATTTCTCTTTCTCCTCATTTTGTCTAACTTTCTGTTTGTTTCTGTCTATAAGGGTGGTTAGCTATTTCTTCTGGTCTTGAAAGTAGTGGCTTTGTGTAAAAGAGGTCTTGTGGTATCCTGTAATGCCATACCCCCTGGTCACCAGAACCAGGTGTTCCACTGAGTGTATCCTGTGTGGGCTGTGTGCCCCCTACTGTTGTGACTGAGCCATGTTTGCCTACTACCCAAGTGGCTGCACTGACCTGCTTTTCCTACTGTGGGCATACTGGGCAGGATTTGGCCCCTGCACAGTTGGAAGGTGGCCTCTCTGAGGTTGCCTAGAGCTCATTGGTGGGAAAGGTGGCTATTTATTTATTTAAAGGAGTCAGGCTATTTATCTACACTTAGCCTCTATGCCATAACTATAGGCATATATAATAACTGGGTTTCTTCCCTGTGTGGCCAGTTGAGAGGCTCAGCTGCTGGAGCTGCGGACATTCTGGTGTGTGGGATTCCATCTCCCCCCACTCCCTGAGTAGGAGTCACTTTGGAGTGGCACATGTCCCTGCCGGGGCTGCTTGTGGGGAATAATGGTGCAGAAGCTGCTTTGGAGGATTCCTGCTGAGGTGGATTCACAGGGAATGCAGTGCTAGCAACATAGATGGAGATTGTTAGCTCTGGGTCCTGCAAGTGTCCAACTATCTTTGCTGGGTGAGGGGAAGAGAAATGGTGCCTGTCAGCACTATTATTCCTGGAGAAATCTGAACATCCCTGCCCCTTCAGTGCACATTCTGAGATTAGTAAATAAATCTTCATGAATACCAGAGGTGCTGTATCTTTGGTCGAGTGGGTTATTATGCTGGTTCCTTAAGGGTAGGGGCTCAGTTTCCTATTGCCCTTCAGCTCTCCTGGAGTTAAGCCTGCTGATTTTTAAAAAATTTTATTTATTTGAGAGAGAGAGAGTGAACAGGAGGGTGAGGGAGAGAGAATTTGCAGCAGACTCCAGGCTAAGCACAAAGCCTGATGTGGGGCTTGATCCCACAACCAAGAGATCATGATCTAAGTCAAAACCAAGAGTAGGCACTCAACTGACTGAACTACCCAGGCACTCTCAGCCCACTAAATTTCAAAACTCCCAAAGCTGAGGCTCAGTTTTCAAAGCCAGGTGTTATGGGGACTCCTATTCCTACTGCGTGTCCCTAATGCCTAGAGTGCCTAGAATGGGGTCTGATCCTCTTGTTTCTTTGTGCTTGTGGTTGTCCCTCCTGTTTGTAGTTAGTTTCACAAAGACGTTTGCTTCCCAACAATGTCTGTGCCCCTCCTACCCTTTTCCATGTGTCCTCTATCTACGATTAGTTGTGGAAGGTCTGTTCTACCAGTCTTCAGGTCATTTTCAAAGTTAGTTGCATATATGCAGTTGTTACATCAGAGTGTCCATGGGAGGAGGTGAGCTCAAGATCCTGAGAAAAAGTTTTAAAAACATTTTATTAACATGCCCTTATATAGTAAGTATTCTAACAATATACCAACTCCAAAAGGTGAGCCATTTCATAGAAACATTAGATTCCCTAAGGAGGGACGCCTGGGTGTCTCAGTGGTTGAGCGTCTGCCCTCAGTTCAGGGCATGATCCTGGGATTCAGTCCTGCATCAGGCTCTCCCCAGGGAGCCTGCTTATCCCTCTGCCTATGTCTCTGCCTCTCTCTGTCTCTCATGAATAAACAAATAAATGCAATCTTATAAAAAAGATTCCCTAAGTAAGCTACCTACAACTCATCAGATTTGATGATTTGTGGAAATTTTATTTATAAGGCTGGTTTTGAATATAAATTGTGGTATAGAGCAATAGTCTGTGTTACCATTCCAGAACAGATAGAATGGAACCTACATGGCATAGTTCAGTGACCCACTATTTTTGAGAAGTTTGAGAGTTTCTTTTCAGTATTCTTTAACTTTGGTGCCTTAAGGTCCAAAGTAACGTTTTGGTGGGTAACTCAACTGGAAGAACTGAGTGTTTCATAATAAAAACAGAATAATAAAAACATTCTTCCTTTGTTTAAAATGCGTAGGATCTTTTTTTTTTAATTTTTATTTATTTATGATAGTCACAGAGAGAGAGAGAGAGAGAGGCAGAGACACAGGCAGAGGGAGAAGCAGGCTCCATGCACCGGGAGCCCGATGTGGGATTCGATCCTGGGTCTCCAGGATCGCGCCCTGGGCCAAAGGCAGGCACCAAACCGCTGCGCCACCCAGGGATCCCTAAAATGCGTAGGATCTTTAAAAAAAATTGAATCTGAGATTGCTCCTGTATTACTTTTTAAGTTCCTTTGTGCCTCATATAGTGCTCACGTACTTGAGGTGAATCCTCTATTCCTCCCTCATCATCCTCCTCTCCACCCCCCCCATTGGTATGTCTTCTATCTCTGACATTGATAAGAAAGGGAAAGTGAAGGAACACGTTTCTAGTATTTTAAAATAAAAAATAAAGATTGAGACTGGCAGGAAAACAACTGGAAGAGCAGTGATGAGAAGGGTCTGCTCAAAAAAAAAAAAAAAAAGGAGGGTCTGCTCATGGTGCTGTGTGTCTTAGTCTGTCTTCAGTGAGACATACTGGGAAGGCTGGGCCTGGCCCAGCTAACATCAGTAGCATTGTTTATGGCCAACGGAAGGAAGGTGCTGATGGCTCCTGTGCTCTATGAAGATGATTTCATCTCCCTGTTATGGAGAAGTATGAAGCCATCTAATAGGAATTGTCCATCTTCTCTCTCTGCCTAAAATCTCAGTCTTCAGCCTTGTGCTCTCTTGGGAGGACTTTTTCCTACTCTCAGCCAACACTAGTCTTTCCACCTGTGCCAGGGAAGCCTGACCTGAGACTTTCTCCATGACTTTGGTTCCACAGTTGACCCTTCCTGGTTCACATTTTCAATCCCTCTTTAAAAAAAAAACAAAAAAACAAAAAAACACACTCCCTGTGGACTCTGTTGCCTCCTAAGCCATCATCCTAGCTGTCCCTAGTTGTTTCTCTTATCCACAGTTTCTTGGTGTTTTTCTCTACCAATGGACTATCTCCATTCACTTACCATCCACCCACCCACTTTTGCCACTTGTCTTCCAGCTCATCCTTCACCACTCTACCAAACCTCTCTCACAAACCTACTTCTGAGATTTTGATTCTGAAGGCAGGGGCTTTGAGTGTTCGTTTTTCTTGATTTTTGTGCAGCCTTCAACACGATCTACTGTCCGTCCCTCACCTCTTAGATCTTGGTCCTCTGCCTGTAGTCTGCTCTGATTCATCTCTCCAGGACGTTGCCTCTATGTGTAGGGTCTTCATCCTCTGCCACCCCTGAACCCTCCCAGGCATGGTCCTCAGTCTTTTTCACTCTTTCTTAGTAGATTCTCTCCTCTGAATCCCATCGACCCAACAGTTCTAAGTACGTCTGCAGTGTGAGGCATGTCTACCTTTCCTGCTCTGGAACCCATTTTTCCCCTCACAGATTCCTGTGCTTATCCATCTCTGTGCCTTCTGCTCTCATTGAGCATTTGGCTCAGGATTCTCTCTCTATAGTTTTCCCCCTTAACATTTTGACTAAATAAAGAGATTCTGGTTTAGATAAAGTAAGCCTTTCATTCAAAATAAGGGGAAACCTACCTTACCACTGTTACTCTCACCCCTTGCAAAGATTAATTTTGTATTTCTTCTCCTTTGTATAATTTATTGAAATTTTATTTTGACTAATGGAGTAAATATTTCTTTAAGGTTGGTCTCTTCACCAAGCTGCATGAGAACAAATACCATGTATATGCATCCAGGTCACAGTTGTGTTTACTGTGCCAATTATAGATTTTGGCACATAGCAGGTGCCATATATTTTTGCTGAAGGGAAGAATAAATGAATTGACCACCAAAGATTTGCCAGTAAGCTATCAAACTTTAACAAGGTAATTGGATTTTTAAATTTTTTTTAAAATACATCTTTTCTTTCTTTTCATAAGTAAAATGAAATGAACTTTTCAAAAGTTCTTTTTCATAAGTAAAATGATGAATATTCAGTATTCTTTAAACAATTTATGATTTTTATAAATGTTTTATTTCAGCGATTTTAAAGGAAATTTTCAGGATATCTGTTGGTATTTAATGAATGTTCCTTTAATTTTCTCTTTCCATTTTGATATATTTTACTAAAATTAAAGTATTTTAAGTATCCTTATTTTAGCATTATGTTAATCTTTTAAAAGTGTTTAATGTTTTTTGACTGTAATAGTAATATACATTCATTATTGAAGGTTTAGAAATGCTGAATATCCCCAGTTAAAATTTGGTTTATTTCTTTACATACCTTTAATATGTATCTGCACACATATACACATTCACATTTTTTCCTCTAGAAGATTGGATCTTATTGATACAGCATTGTGTATTTGTCATCTCTCATAGGCTTTTTCTTATATTATGAAACACTCTCCTAAGTGAGATGTGCATTTTAATGGCTTCATGATATTACATTATATGAATTTACCACTATTTCTTCAATGATTCCCTTACTTTAACAGTGTTAAAACAGTTGATATAATATGCAGTAATTTATCTTAACATATTTTAAGTTAATACATGCATACTTTTCAATGAAAGTTTTTTTTATTACTAATGAGTTAGATTTTAGTGGGAACATATTTATATATTGCAAATGTATTAGTTCAGTCAGCCATGACAAAGTACCATAGACCTTCCTACTGTATCTTCATATGGCTAGAAGAAAGGAAGCAGGCTCTCTGGTGTCTCTTTTAAAGGCACTAATCCCATTGTGAGGACACCACCCTCATCTTGTCTAACCTTAATTATGTCCCAAAGGCCCCAAATACCAAAGGCTCCAAATACCATCTGGCTATGGCTTCAGTTAGATGAATTTTGTAGGGGGAGAGAGAGGGACACAATTCAGTCCATAGCAGCCAACAAGGAGAACTATTTCAGAAACTATTTGTTCCCTAAGTAACATTTTAAAAACTAGGACCTAGAATTGTTCTCATTTTATCCATGGATAAGATTATCTGAAAATCTTCATATAAAAAGTAAAAATCGCTAACAGTTCTTTATTCATCATGGAATTTATAGTTAAATTATGCATTATTGGCATAAAATGGAACTGTGAAATTACATGAAATTGCTGAAATGATTGTACTGTCCCATTCTCTGAATGTTCATAGTTCTAGAAAAACTGTAAATGGCTCTTAATGTCTTTTAAAATAGTTTATGAAAAGAGACATAAGAGAGTTCCCTTTTCCTGTGTGGAAAATAATAGCCAATTTTATGGGTGATTATGATCACTTACTGAAGTTTCTTTTAAAATTAGCCTCATTCTCTCCATAAATGATAGAACTAATAAAAAACCTTACCATCTTATAGTACTTTATATTTTTTGGAAAATCTTTGTATGACATCATTTTTTAAATGTCTGTCTTCGGCTTAGGTCATGATCCCAGGGGTTCTCTGTTCAGCAGGTTGTGTGCTTTTCCCTCTCCCTCTGTAGCCCTCCTCTTGCTTGTGTGTGGTGTCTCTCTCTCTCTCTCATAAATAAATAAAATCTTTTTAAAAATGTCAATGATAGATTGATCTTATAAACAACAATGTGACTAGGATAGAACAAATATGATCTCTATTTAATAGAGAAACTTGAAGCTTGGAGAAATTATCTTACCTAGGATCAAAAATCTGATTTGGATCAGTTCTGTTACTTCAAGTCATATCTTCTGTGTGTTCAAAGAATGTAGATTTCTTTGGTCTGAGAAATAGTAATTAATCAGCGAAAGATACTTTAGAATAATTACCTTTGTAATTATTATGTAGAAAAGTTATGTAGAAAAGTGAACAGTTGGAGGATACCACATCTTGTTAATGTCAACTCGAAAATTAATATATAACATTCTCATTTAAAAATATCATAAAAAATAAAAATATCATTAAGTAGTGATATATTTTAAATGATTATTTAAAAGCACTATTTGTTATGCTTGGCATCCTTTTATCTTCCTTTTTTCAAGTTTTTTTTTTTAATTTTTATTTTTATTTATTCATGAGGGACATGGAGGTGGGGGGGGAGGTGGGGGGGCAGAGACACAGGCAGAGGGAAAAGTAGGCTCCATGCAGGGAGCCTGACGTGGGACTCGATCCTGGGTCTCCAGAATCTGGCCCTGGGCTGAAGGCAGCACTAAACTGCTGAGCCACCTGGGCTGCCCTTTTTTTTTTTTTTTTTAAGTTTTTAGAAACTTTATTTTAACATGGTTGTCCTGGAAGATACTATTATATGGCCAGTATGATATTGTGTTTCTATTATATAATACAGTTTCAGAATAAAATAATTGGTTTTCTCAATGTGTAAGTTGTTGTGGTTGAAACCCTGGACTATTTGAGACTAAACAAAGTAGTAGCTACTACAAATTCAGATATTTTAAATTTTTGGCTGCCAATTTTGGCTGATAAGATGATCTGACATGGGTATATCAGAAGAGAAGTTAGTAGTAAGGTCTCTTTCACAACTACTCAACTTTGCTGTTACAGTGGGAAAGCAGCTATAGACTATCCATACGCAAAGGGGCATAGCTGTGCTCCAGTAAAACTATTTACAAAGATAAACAGCAGCCAAATTGGGCCTGCAGGCCCATTTGCTGACCCCTGGAATAGAATATTAAGTGAAATAGAGCTCCTTACTATAATATTTCCCTATTATATGTCAGATGTTTTATTTACTTAATTCTATTCTTTTTAACAAAGCTTTCATTCCTACCTCTGTCTCCTTTATTTTCGCCTTTTTATCCACACTTTTATATGCTACTGTACTTTTATATTGTCAGCTACTTTTCTAGGCTCTCTAACATCCTCACACAGCTTTCCAACATTGTTTTCAAGACCCCTAAATTTAATCAGTTGAATATTTACTGAGCTTCAGAAATGAGTGGTGGTAAGGAAATGGAGATACTGTTTATAAAGAAAAGACAGACTCCCATGGATTTGGGTAGTCTTGGAAGACTTATTAAAGGATACCAGACTTGAGCTGACCCTTCAAAGACTGCAGGGAAATTATTAGAAAAAAGAGAAGAGTATTTCAGTGAATTGTTGACAGGGGGACGTTCCCATCATCCATACTGTTTTATCCCCAGTTATATGGAATCCCACCACAAAGAGGTCCTTTTCAAGATCATTTCCTGGGATAAAATGATGAAAAGTGTCACTTGGTTTTCTGTAGGGATTCCCTCTCTTTGTATTATCTCTTTTCCTTCCACGTGCTTACTAAAATAGGTAAGGGATGCACACAGACTACCCTGGGAAGGTCTGAGACTCTGGCCTATGCCACTCTAGCAAATGGACTTCTCTTCAGCTGGTTGCTGTGTTTTTCCTTCGTGCCTCTTTTAGCTTTTCCTGGGCATCAACCTGATAGGCTGATATGACCCTGGGGGATGGTTGTAGGAGACCACCAACTTTCTTGTGTTTTAAGCTACCTTTAAGCATAAATGTGTAAATGAAAGGAGTCTTCCATAGGCATCTTTACTAGCTCATTAAGGGTATAGCCTGGTATTTGGAATTAGAGTTATTAAAAAGAAAAGCTATAAATAAGCATTTATTTCCTTCTATTGCATATATTTTCCTTTCGAGGTAGCTAGCAGGAAAAGTAGCTGGAAAGATAAATGGGATCTTGCCATTTCTCAACCCTTTTGCCTTTGGGGTGATTACATCTCACAAAATAGAGCAGACCAAAAAAAAAAAAACAAAAACAAAAAAACAAAATAGAGCAGACCAAGTGAGTTTATGGATAGAGGATTGATTCTGGAAGACAGGGCCCTGTGTGGATGGAGGGAAGCCTCTGCAGTGCGGGTAAACCCCCAGTGTGTCCTCCTTGAGCAAGTACAGCAACGCCAGCTGGGCCACCGCCTAGAGTTAGCAATAGGATCTGGCCTTACCAGGGTATGTGAAGAGCCAGGTGGTCTGTTTCCATTGCCTCAGGCTGCATAAAACAAGTTCTCTATAAAAATGGCAACATTTTTGCCTCTTAATTGTAGTTTCTGGCTTTTGGTGCTGAAATTAATTTCTAAAGCCAGATTAAGATCACATTAAAATGAACAAAGCTTCTGGATTGTTGGATTGTATAGTGTTCATTTCTTTTTACTTCAGAAGAAAGTGTGTGCATCCCCAAGCTTTAAGTAATAGTCGTGAAAATTCTACTATTTGACCACAGTGGTGTGATGGAGGGTATCAAAGAGCATGCAAGAATGGGAGCATTACTATAAGGGGACTGTGTTGTCATTTGCAATTAAGGTTGGGGAAAGCTTAATGGAATCATTAAAATCCAAGGAATAAAATGAAAATAAAGACTACTGGCTCTAGGGACCTGGCTTGCCTGGAGACAGGAAAAATTAGTAAGTAAAACTATAGTGAGGTAAAACTATAGTGTTTAGCAGAAAAATGTACAAATTGGATATTGTAAGGAGACCACTACTAGGAACTTTGAGAGAAGAGGATCAGCTTTAGGAACAGACAGAGGAAATAGAAAAGGAAATTTTTAGATTTAGAATATACCAGACATTAAACAGATAAAAGAGGCCTTTAGGAAGACTTAGGGCCTAGAGCTTCCACTTATGCAAAACCTCTCTTCCCCTGGGACACTTGTGTAGGGCAGATATTTACTCTGAAGCTTTTCTCCTGATTCTCACCTCTAAGCTAGACTGGATCATATGGAAAACTCCTTTCTTTAATGTCACATGGCCTCCTTTGTCTCTTGACTCCTCAGTGTTTCATTTGTAGTCAAGTCTTCAGATGCAACTTTTAAGGTTGTGCTGAGGTAGAACTAGCCAAGTAAATCAATCTATGAATCCAAAAGATTAATGAAGCTTCAGTATTTAGTCCTTAACCATTGCCAATATTAGGCATGTTGAACAATATCATCTTTTCAAATGAAAGAATTAACTTCCAGTATGAAAAGAACGTGGTTTGCTGAATTGTTCTCCCTTTTTCAAAATCATGCAGGTAATATATGCTTTAAACACTAAAAATGATGAGCATGAATCTGCAATTCAAGCCCTCAAAGATGCTCATGAGGAAGAAATCCAACAGATTCTTGCAGAAACAAGAGAAAAAATACTGCAGTATAAAAGCAAAGTAACAGAGGAGTTAGACCTTAAGAGAAAGATTCAGGTTTTAGAAGCATCATTAGAAGATCACATAAAAATGAAGCAGCAGGCTTTGACAGAATTTGAAGCTTATAAGCACAGAGTTGAGGACATGCAACTTTGTGCAGAAGCCCAGCATGTCCAACGCATAGTAACCATGTCTAGAGAGGTTGAAGAAATTAGAAGGAAATTTGAGGAAAGATTACGGAGTTTTGGACAACTCCAGGTACAGTTTGAAAAAGACAAACGTTTGGCATTGGAAGATTTGCGAACTGCTCACAGACGGGAGATCCAAGAGCTGTTGAAGTCACAGCAGGGTCACAGTGTCTCGGTCAGTAAAGGGCAGGAGAAAGCGGAGGAGCTGCACAGGGTGGAGGTGGAGTCCTTAAACAAAACACTGGAAGAACTCAGACTTGAACGGAAAAAGCTAATTGAGGATTATGAAGGCAAGTTGAATAAAGCTCAGTCCTTTTATGAGCATGAGCTTGATACTTTGAAAAGGTCACAGCTTTTTACAGCGGAAAGCCTACAGGCTAGCAAAGAAAAGGAAGCTGATCTTAGAAAAGAATTTCAGGGACAAGAAGCAATTTTACGAAAAACCATAGGAAAACTAAAGACAGAGTTACAGATGGTGCAGGATGAAGCTGGAAGTCTTCGTGACAAATGCCAAAAGCTTCAGATAGCACTTGTTACAGCAGAGAACAGTGTTCAGGTAAGTAAAGAATATCACATTCAGCATACAGATTTTTCCCCCCAGTTTTGGCTTTCTCTTTCCAATTAGACTACTTTAACTTTTTTTTTTTCCATTTTGCTTTCTTCTACTTTTCCTTTGTGAGAAAATCAACAAAGGTAATTTTTACTGCTCTAGTTATTATTTTCCTATTAGAACTTCGGATATTAAAGACTCCTAGAGATAACTTAAAATCTTAATGATTATGAAAGGATTTTATGAAATAACATGTTAATATTTTTCACAAGTGGCTTGGGAGAGCTAAAATATTGGGCTTTGGTTTTTTTTTTTTTTTTTTTTTTTTTTTTTTTTGGGCTTTGGTTTTAATATATTTTCTCCTTTACCTTCATTAATAAGATCTGCTCAATGAACAAAAAATTGTTTTATAAACCTGAATTAAGTAGGCGTATAGCACATGTTTGAAAAAAAGCCAAGAAGTCCCTACAAATTCTTTTATTGGCAGAGAAAATTTCACAGCTGTTTTTAATATCTGAGTAGCTTAGAGCAGAATTGCCTTTCATGATTGGGTCATATGACTTATGAAGATTAGTTATAAGTGTTATCAAAACAGACTTAAAAGTAGGTATTACTAAGTTTGAATTGAAAAAGAGAAAGTTGATGCTTGTAATTTGAGTTTAGTAGCATCATTAGCTTAGCTAATTAGCTTAGCACCATTCTTGCATATTAATAATGTCTATTTGATCATTCTTAGGTTCTTCAAAAACAGCTTGATGATGCCAAGGAGGGGGAGATGGCCTTGCTAAGCAAGCACAAGGAAGTGGAAAGTGAGCTAGCAGCAGCCAGAGAACGTTTACAACAACAGGCTTCAGACCTTGTCCTCAAAGCTAGTATGTGTGACCACAGTTCTTGGTATATTCCTCAGCTGAAACCAACACTAAAACTTAATTCAAGATAAAATTTGCCTTTTCTTCTCATCCTTTAAAATTATTTAGACTCTAAACATGTTAAAGGACTCTGATTTCTTCTTAATCATAAGATTAGTAAATGATAACTTGTTTTTAGAACATGTATTTATAGAAAAATTAAGAGTTAGCAGATATTTTAGCACCAGTAAATCATTCACTAGAAGAACAATGAAGCATTCTTTTTAGGAGGTTTTTTGTTCGTTAAAAACATATGTTTTTAAAAGATAAAAAAGATAAAAAAGCCACATGTTTTATAAAGTATTTAGTGGAACTATATGTGGATTAGAGTGCCTCATTTCATTTGGTTTATAGGGATCATTTTACATGATAAAGCTGAGTTGCCCATCCTATGGCTAATATGCTCATTTCATAGCCCTTTACTAGAGGAGGTGGTCATCCATGCATTATGCCCAAGTGTTTGTTGTGCCAGGTAAAGCCAGTTGAACTAGTTCTCTGAGGATGTCATCTGATTTGATTGGCTCATCAGCGAATCCCAGATGACCTTTCCCCCAAGTAGGAGTTTTTCAACTGTATAGTGTGTACAAAAATCATCCCAAAGGGTGTGTGCAACCACAGACGCTGGGATCCAGCTTCAAGAGCTTCTCCTAAGTAGGTCTGAGATGATCTTCATTGCCAGCTAGAGTTCCAGGTCTGCTGGTCCAGAGCGCATTGAGAACCACTGCCCTAACATATGCTTTCTGAGACCCTTTTTCTCATACTCATATTTTATCTCTTGTCTCTCTCATCCTCTTTTCCCCTTTTTTTGTTGTCATTTATTTTTTCTTTGATAACCTCTCTGTCCTTATCTATCTATCTTTAGTTCTTTATCATGCCTCTTGTCACAAATTCAGTTTCAACCAAATTGCTGTCTGCCTTTATACTGCCTGCATACAAATTTCTTTCTCTTTTATGAGAATTTGAAAAAAGAAGAGATTAGAAAAGAAGAGATTACTCATTTTTGGTGCCATGGTATTAGTCAGTACATCCTCTCTTAACTTTATTTTACTCCCAAAGCTTTTATATATATCCCTGAGGAGTTGCTTCTACTTCAACTTGTTTAGTTGGCAATATTTAAAAAACAAAAACAAAAACAAAAAAGGGGTCCTGGGTATGGGGAGCAACATCAGCAATGTGAAAATGGACTCCTTTCTAGTTTAAATTGTGCTACTTGGATAAGTAGCATTTCTGTTTTATACAGTGAAGAAATCAAAGTACTGTTTGTACATGCAGACTATTTCACTCAGGTTATAAGTACAATTGTGTCATTAAATATAAACTTTTATAACACAATGCAACAGATTTTAAAATGAAGATTTTTCTTTTGGGGGCATAGGTCATATTGGAATGCTTCAAGCAACTCAGATGACCCAGGAGGTTACAATTAAGGATCTAGAATCAGAAAAATCAAGGGCCAATGAGAGATTATCTCAGCTTGAAGCAGAAAGAGCTTTTTTGCAAAGCAAAACTCAGAGTCTTGATGAAGAGCAGAAGCAGCAGATTTTGGAACTGGAGAAGGTAAAAAGCAGTGGAGTACTTCTCCCCTTTCCCCCACAAAGAAGAGAAAAGAAAAAACGTTCAGCTTTAATCTTTTTCAAATTTGATGTGAAGTGTTTACTTCTACTTCATAGTAACAGTCCATCTCTTAATTTGTTTTTATTTTTATTTTGAGGAAAACTGGTATACACCTGGACTATCCCATATTATATGTATGTTCAGAATATTACTGATAATTTTAAAATGTAAAAACTTAAGACATTTCAACCTATTTCAACCAGAAACTGAATAAACTCTTATTTCCATGAAATGTTATATTTGTGGTTAATTGTATATGTTTTTGTATTGATGAAATATGTTATTGCATGTACACCTAGGAAATGTCTATAAAACTAAAAAGAATGACAAGCATTATGCTCTGAAAATTTATAAACCAACATACTGACTTTCTAGATTAAACAAATAAGACACATCATTTGTAGAGTAATTGCTAAATACTTCTGGCAATTTTTCAGATATTTACAATACCAAGTGGGGGTTTTGGGCATTTCTTTTTCTTTCCCTCAGCAACCAGGCATATTACAACCTTGCCCTTTGCTCACCTCCCATTCACTCCTTACCCAAGTGTCATGTGGTTTGTCTTATAACACTCCATGGAATCTGTGTTTGTGCCAGCCTCCAGTGACATCCAGGTTGCTGGACTTGGTGAATCTTGTCCAACTGTGGTACTCACTCCTCTCTGATTTACAGCATCTGTGTTTTAGTGTTTCACATTCTTGCACATGTTCCTCCTATCTCCCCAGCCTTGAAGTCTTGCTTGTGAACTTCCCTCCTCCATCTGTTCCCTTACCATTGATGCTCCCCTGCATTTTCACCTCATTTTACATGTTCATCCGTTCTGGTAGCATAAAATTTATTCAGTGATCACTCCCAAATCTGTTGGTGTAGGGCCGATCTTTTCCCTAAATTTGAGACCTGTGTCTCCCACTCCCACAAGATACTGTGGTTTCTCACAAACGTTTCAAATCAGCATGCTTAGAACTTTCTCCCCTCAGAGTACTGTATTTTTTTTTTTTAACTCCTTTTTTCAACCATTAGCACTGTAGTCTGTCTAGTTTGGCATATCAGTCGTTATTGATTACTGTTTCCTTGACCCTTTTATCTGTCACCAAGTCGTATTGGTTTTCTACTCCCTTAATATGTATTTTATTCCATCACCTTTCTTCATACCCTTTGTCAGATTCTAGGTTTAGGTTTAGACCATGGTGGCCTGGATTTCAGTTAAAACTTCATAACCACTCTCCCTGCCTCTATCAACTTACTAGTCTATTGCCAACCTGATTGTTTTAAAAATATATCAGTTATGTCAATTACAGTGATTTCTCATAGTCATAATGAAATCCAGAGACCTTGGCATAAAAAACCCTTTCTCATCCTTTGACTCCTACCTCCTGCTGAGCCTCATTCCTCACCACTGCCAGCCACGTGTCACGTGTCTTGTGTTCTGTCCATACTGCTTAGGGGCTGGTCTTCATATCCTGCCTGAACTTCTCCACCTGGGAGACCATCACTCAGCTTTCAGAATGCTGGAAGGGCTTGTGAATTCAGGCTCTTGTTATCAGGTCTAGGTTTAAAATGTTCTAATCTCTCATTTCCTGATGGGCTTGTGAGAATTAAATGAGAGAATGCATCAGCAGCAGCTCAGATGTTTTCTCTTCTGGAAAGCTTTCCCTGATGTATGGGTGTTTGTGTGGGAGTCTCTCTCTCTCTCTCTCTCTCTCTCTCTCTCTCTCACACACACACACACACACACACACACACCCTTTCCTACCTCATCCAAGTTCTGTCTCACACAAACACGTACACATGCATGTACTTCCTTTCCCGCCTGTTCTAGGATAGGCTCCTTTACTGTATACTCTTACAGCACAAGATGTACACTCCTTTCATAGAATTTATAAAATTATACTGCCACTGTCTTTTGCCTTTTCTCCATCATTACACTGTGACTGCTTAAAAGGCCTATAATTGACACTCAATAAAATTGTATCGAATAATATCATCCAAGTGGGTAAATTGGCAAGCCATTTTGTGTACAGCTTTGACATACAGGGAGCCTTTCTCTTAAGCTCACAGATGTGCTAACTTGCACTTGGCTCTAACCTAATAATAGTCTATTTTATCACTTGTGTTAAAGTTATTCATTTTACCTGTGCTACCCTGTCATTTTCTGAGAACACTGCTGATGTAATCTCATGTCCAAAGTCTAAATCCCATAGTTCATTCAAGTTCATGTATTTATTTAGTATTCAGAATACTAATAGAAGTAATGAAGAAAGCAGGTGCAATTTTTGATCTTTGTTTGCTTTGATTTTAGAAAGTAAATGAAGCAAAGAAAACTCAGCAAGAATATTATGAGATGGAGCTAAAAAACCTGCAGAATAGATTGGAAGGGGAGGTAGCTCAATTAAATGAGGCTCATTCTAAGACTTTGGAAGAATTAGCTTGGAAGCACCATATGGCAATTGAGGCTGTCCACAGTAATGCAGTTAGGGATAAGAAAAAACTGCAAGTGGTGAGTACAAATTCAACATAGCTTTGCTTTGTTAAAGTAGAAGGGTTTCTGTAATGATCTGGTGTGACTCATTGTGGAGTAAATGAGTTGCTTCACTCTGATGGCTGCTCTCTTATAATCACTCTGTCAATCATTATTCAAAGAGTAACATACTTAAAAATTCTTGACATGGGATGTAGTTTCTTAAATTGATACGAAGCATTCCTACTTTGTATAAGCCGTAGTAGAAGCACTCCCTTGATCTTGAGCTGTCTCCTCATGAGACAGCATCTTAGGTGTGCTCCTCAGGAAGTCTTAACTAGTTGCAGCACTTACTCTCCTGTAGATGTTTCCTTCCTATTACACAGTTGAAAGAGCAAGGTGTCTGATACAGGCCTTACACTGAGCTCTTTGCTTACTAGCTCCCTAATCTTGGGCCTCAAAAGCCACGCCCCAGGCTCCTCATCTGACAAACCAAAAAAATAATCCATTTTGTAATGTTCTTGTAAGGGTTAAGTCAGATAAAATGTTGAGAACTCAGGAATGTCCTAGCATACAGTGATAAATAAATGTTAATTATTAGTATTTCTTACTGTGTGCCAGGCACTGTTTTCCATCTCTTTTATTTAAGCCTCACAACACTCGCATAGGTTTAATTGCTATACCCATTTTCCCGAAGAGGAAATGGAGGACAGAGTAGTTAAACACTTGCTCAGACACATGCAGTTAGTAAGAATCAGCCAGGTCTTACACTCAGGTCTCGGATACCAAATCCTAAGACATTTAACCACCACATATAGGTGTGTATGCATGATGGTTGTTATATGTTTTATGTAATAGCATTTTATAGTTTACTAAGCTTTCTTATGTTTTCCTTATTACTTAAGACTTAGAGATTAATGTCATTTTTTATACAGAATAGGTTTAGTAAACCTAAATGATATATTCAGTACCACTAACCTAGTAAATACGAGAGGTTGGATATGAATTGAGACCTTTACTTATATGTCTCTTCCTTTTGTGATACAACTAGTTGGAAAAATATTCAACACCTGAACTTAATTAAAAATTCAAATAAAACTTCCTGTTAGATGTTAGAGTGTGATTTCTAACTAAACTTACTATTATATGTTTATGTAGCTGGAGACAAAACTTAATGACATGTTATTTCTCAAAATTGTGGTTGTTGTTTTCTCTGTGCCAGCTCACTATTCCAGAACAAATTTGTCCAGCTTTAATTACATGGTGCATGTGCATGCTTACTGACTATATGTATGTGCTCAGAGGTTTATAGTGAAGGATTTAGTGGTAACTGTGGCTTAGTTAGCTCTTCCATAGCTATTTTTTGTTATTATTTCTACATCCCTCATTCACCTTACCTTTTCCTCTATTTTTGTAGTATTTAACTTGCAGGTGTTCTGCCTTTTGTCTCTCTTTATTCCTCTGTATTAAGTTCTAAGTACTAGAATCAAGGCATCTTTCATCAATATCATTTTTGCCTCATTACTTCTCTCCTAATTATCCCCTTGCCTATTGAATTTCAATTTCTGAGCCACCTAAAAATCTGCTTTATGCTACTTATATTTCTTGCAATCTTTCTTTAAAATGTTGCTATAAAGCAGATGACTTGAATTTTCTGTGTATAAACATAGTCAAAACTCAATGATAGCTTTACCTATATCTTTCTCTTTTCTCAAAATAACTTATCACTTGCTGCTTCATTCCTCTCTTGCCTAGCTAGCTCATGTCTGAGCCTGAGCTCAAATCAGCTTCCTTTTAGAATAGTCTCTCTCCAAAATCAGGTTATCTTTTAAAGAACATTTACCGAAAAGTGACTTCTCCATTCCTTATTATTTAGTTATCAAAAAGGATTATATCTTCTTTCATAACTCTAGTTTACCTTCCCCATTTGAAAGTGAATATATAGAGAATCCATGCAGAAAGAGTTAACATAGCCCACCTGAAGCTACTGTCCTTAGAAAGGCAGGGTAAAAAAAAAAAAAAGAAAGGCAGGGTACAAGGGTGGCCCTTACTAGTATTTGGGGACTTGTATTTTGGAAAGGTTTCCACCATTCCCTGATAAGAATGGCTCATGTGCCTAAAGGGTTTATGCAAATAACATGGTTTATGGTGAACATCTGCTTTCCTTCTTGAAGTCTAGAAGTTTGGCACATGCTAGTCAGGGGGTACCTATGTCATTAGCCCCCAATGAAAACCTGGTCACTGAGTCACTCACAGCATTTCACATCATTGTCACAACTTTGTGGAGAGTCCTGTGAGACAGGACTCTTAGAAACGTGTGCCTGGTTTCCCATATGCCTTTTCCCTCTGCTGATTGTGCTTAGTATCCTTCGGCTGCATAATAAATTACAGCTGTGAGTACGACTAGCAGAGTCCTGTGAGTTGTCCCAGCAAATCATCAAACCTGGACTTTGCCTTGGGAGCTGCACAGAACCCTGTTTATTACTCTTCTCACCTTATGCTATAGAAATGTTGAACTACTTGTAACATAACCAGGTTCATTTGCACCTCCATGGTTTTTGCACAGGTTTCTTCTGCTTCACGTGTTCTATTTCGCTCTTGCTTCTTCACCTTTTCTTACTGACACACTCCTTCAGACTGTACTTAGGAATTGCGTTCTCTGTGCAGGTTTTCTTACCAAGCTAGAACTTGTCAGTTCTCCATCCATATAACCCTGTAGTCCCTATGGTCATTTAACTTTCATTACATATTCAACTTATTAAGGGCAGGCCCCATGTCTTAATTCTGTGTATCAAAGTATTAAGTAGGATGCCAAATAGTGGGTGTTCTTTAGTAAGTATCAGTTTTATTGGTATTGCTTCTTTAGGTGCCTTAATTTTGTACTTGGTAATTCTTGACTGTGTTCCAGTATTCCAGAACTGCTACTGGATTTTGTTTTTTATGTAAAAATAAAAGAATTCTACATTCAAGAGATATTTAGAATTTTTTCTTTATCTCCTCAAATTATCACTTACATCATACATATCTGTTGACTCAGCTTGATCTAGACCAAATATTCTTACCATTTAAAATAATTATTTAATCACATCATAAGTGATTTAGAATGATAGAGCCTAAGCCCTTAGGATTAATGAGACTAATAACTCCCAATATTATTAATTAAGGATAAGGCTAATTTGAAAAGCAAAGTGTCAAAATATAAAACAGAATGGCCTTTTTCTTGGAGTTTTGAAGTATACAGTTAATTGCAATTTTGTTAATTTTTAAAAATGTCTTTTCCTTAGGAATTGGAGGAACAGTATAAAAAAGAGAAACTGAACCTGGAAGAGGATAAAAGTCAACTTCAACAGGAACTGGAAAACCTGAAGGAAGAGCTGGAAGACAAACTAAATACAGCCAATCAAGAGGCAAGAATTCTTTAGGCTTATCACCTGTGTTAAATCTTATCAGTAACATCTAATTTGGTAACATCGTATATGTAGGTGAGCCTCACTGATGGTAAAATATCTAGAGTAAAAATAATCAAATGCTTTCACAGATGTGGAGTTTTCCTGATACATTGGTTATATCTCACCAGGTAAAAACTTACTACCCAAAACATCAGACCCCAAGGTGCCTTTGTGGGGAAAGCAAAAAAAGGATAATGTCACCATATAAGAAAGAAAACAAGAGATTTATTTACCTTTTGTAAAACACTGACTTAGAATTCTCTATACTGTATTTCCATTTTAAGAAGAGAGATTTTATAAGTTCTAGAGAGTGACATCTAAGATAATTTTTAAATGCTGTAAGAAAATAGTATTGTTTAGCCTAGCAAAGACTAACCATAGAGTATAATAATAAAATGTTACAAATCAAGAAGTTGTGAATAAAATAAATGTAAAGACAATTTATTTTTTTATTTTTTATTTTTTTAAAGATTTTATTTATTTATTCATGAGAGAGAGAGAGAGAGAGAGAGACAGGCAGAGGGAGAAGCAGGCTCCATGCAGGGACCCCGATGTGGGACTTGATCCTGGGTCTCCAGGATCAGGCCCTGGGCTAAAGGCAGGTGCTAAACCGCTGAGCCACCCAGGCTGCCCCTGGAAAGACAATTTAAAAACTATAATATCATTTGTTCTGTTCCTTTCTCTATTGCCCAGGTTCACCTATGCCTTAGAATAGCCTCCCTGTTCTTATCCTCCCATTCCAGTTGATCATCTCGACCGTGTTGTATTGTAGAGTGCTCTTCCGGAAACAAGTCCATGTCTTGACATTTCTCATCTTGAGGGCTGTTCCTGCCTCACTAGCACCATCTCTCCCGAAAGTCTTTAAGCCCTACTTTCTTATCACTCTGCTCTGCTCACAGAGACCACATCAAAACGGGAGTGCCCCTGGGTGTGCTAATAGTTTCTTCTCAGTGTTCTTTCATTACCTTTACACATTTATCCAGAAGAGGCACCAGTCGCCACGTTTGGGAATAATAGAATTAAGATTGTTGCAGCTTTCCCCTGCTTATCTGTAAGTAGAGCATCCCGTGAAACCTTTTGATAAGCTGAAATGGTGTGAAGCAAATAAGTAGTTACTGTTAACTTATACAGAAAAAAACATTTGAGCATTCCAGGACCCCAAAACCAACCTCTCTTAGGCTTTTCTGATCCCTTAGGCCCCATCTTGCTAACAGATGCACAAATGCTCACAGACGCTGTGAAAAACTATGGTGGCATGATGCTGAGATACTGAGTGTGGTTCCCAGGGCAGAACCTTGGCAGGACCACTTGCACTGCCTGGGGTACGCACTGCCTATATAAAGGCTCGCTGCAAAGCAAATGCTGAACGCTAATTTACTCTTTGCCATTTTTTTTTTTTGTAAAAGTGAAAATCTCTCCAGATTACTTTTAGTTAACAAAAACAGGTACTACTGTAGGTCTTCTATGAAAGTGAAGTGGCATAGCATCAACTTAAAAAAAGCAGAGGATATACTTAATATTATTTGTATTAGCTCACCTCTCTTGTCCAAGATAATTCACTGCTGGCCCCACATTTGCATACCTCTCTCAGCAGAATGTAATCTTATAGTTATGGTGTCCCAGTCTCATTAGAAGGCAGTTTAGTGACCATCTTTTTTTCTCTGGAGGTCCCCTAGGGTCTACTCTCAGTTCTAAGTGGTGTAAGTATTTCTCCAATCTACACACTGTGATCTCACTGACAAGAGTTCTAATAAACATGTAATTGATTTTTCTTTTGGATACATTCTCAATTATGCTTTAGGACCCTGGTAATGTTTTGGTGCCATATTAGAATTGCTCCCCAAGAATATACCTGGCTCGTCCCTCCACATGTACCTGCCCTTTCCTTCAGCCTGGACATCTTTTTTCCTTGCCCTACTTTGCTGGGTAGAATCTCTAGAGATAATCTTTCTTATTTTATTTCCTGCTCTTAAAGTAAAGGATGGCAACATTTTAGAGTTAATTATCATGCTTCTCTAAAGTTTTATTTTGTAAGTGCTTTGTTAACAAGTCTAGGAAATTCTCTTATAATTCTAGTTTCCTAAGCTAAAAAAAAATCACAAACTGATGTTGATTTTTCTGCATGTATTGAGATCATACTTATTTTTCTTTAACTTGTTAATGTGGTACCTTATATTAATCTTCTAATAGTAAATCAACTCTGGATTTCTAAAGAAGGTCCTAGTTAGTCATGATAGATAATATACATCTTTTAAATGTAATAACTAGATCCCGTTTCCTAATATTCATCTTGGGATTTTTGAGCCTGGGTTCAAGTAAGATTGCTTTGTACTTTTCCCTTTTTATATCATCCTTTTATAGTTTTGGAATCAAGGTCCTACTAGCCTCATACAATGAAAGACGACTTATTATTTCTTTTTCTGTTCTCTGGGAGAGTTATGTGAGATTGACATGCTTTTTTAACCTTAACTGCATCATGGTTAAATACATTGTGGTTTGTATGAAAACAATTTTTGAAACTTGTTAAGACTAGTGCTACACATGAAAGAAACTTAACGCTCTGTGTCCAGTGTTTCAGTGTAGTCTTGTATACCAGTCCATTAAATCAAGATTTTAAATTATTTTCTTCAAATACTATGTATTCATTTTTACTTTTATCTTTTTGATCCATCATTTACTAAAAAGTGGTACTGTGATGGTAGATTTTTTTCTTCTTACATTCTGTCAATTTTTGCTTTGAATATTTAGAAGCTTTGTATGTGCATTCAAATATAAAACTGTTTTAGCTACTTAATGAATCATACCTTTTGGGTTAGTCTGTGTTGTTTGATACTGTATAAGCAACTGTTGCTTGCTTTTAGTTTTATGTGACTGGTATAGCTTTTTCCATCTAATGATCTTACATTTTTCTGCATCCTTATGTTTACATGTGCCTCTTGCCAAACACATATAGCTGCATTTTATCTAGTCTGAAGGTTTTAGACTTCATTCATTCTTTTTTTTTTTTTTTTTTTTTTACTTAATTCATTCTTTTTAGAGAGTGAGAAAGAGTGCAGTGGAGAGGAGCAGAGGGAGAGGAGAAAAATAAGGAGAGAATCTTTGGTAGACTCTAACACCTAACCAAATGTGAACCACTCAGGCGCCCTTGAAGCTTTTATTTTTTCTAAATAGAGAATTTATTCCATTTATATTTACTGGATGGAAAGTAGGTATGTCTATGAAAAGACAAGAGGAAAGAATTTGGGGTACTTCATAAAGACTGAAAATTATTGTTTTAGAAAAGATTAAAGAATATATTATCTTCATAAGATGGATGTTGATACTCTTACAGATGATAAAACCAAACACATAAATAGGTCAGCTGTGGATTTCATTGATTAACTCATGAATCCCAGAATCATATTAGGATATTAAGGGAAGCTAATGAGTCTAAAATCTTAGGTGGAGAATAATCCTGTTGTTCAACCAAATGTTATCTGGGATCACCTTTGAGGACAAAATAATAGACTGAATGGTTGATAAATCTATTACATCTTTTTAAATGTTCTTATAACATTTGAGTTGTAGATTTTCTTGTGGACTTAAGTTTTTTAAATTTTATATATATATATAAATATATATATATATAATATATATATATGTCAGTATTTTGTTAAAAATCATTTGGACTTATTTATTGTAAAATGTCATAGCACAGTTGATATACTGCCTGACATGACACATAGGAGATCATTATTTGTGAATGATATATATGTTGAATAAGTAAAACTCATCATTGAAAACTAAGTTAACTTTTGTAAATAAGAGTATTAGTTTTCTATTGCTGTGTAACAGATTATCACAAAATTTAGTAGTTTAACACAGCACATGTTTATTATCTCAGTGTTATGGGTCAGGTTATAATCCCATAACCTATAGGTTATAACCTGTAACCCGAGTACAGGTTAGCTAGGCCCTCTTTGAAATCAAAGTGACAGTTACACTGCAGTCTCAACGTGAGGCACAGGTCTGTTTTCAAGCTTATTGGCTGTTGTCAGAATTCATTTATTTGTATGACCGAAGTCCCCATTCTCTTGCGAACTATTGGCCAGAAATTGCTCTCAACTTTTATTTTATTTTATTTTTTAAAAATATTTTATTTATTTATTATGAGACAGAGAAAGAGAGAAGCAGAGACACAGGCAGAGGGAGAAGCAGGCTCCATGCAGGGAGGCTGATGTGGGACTCGATCCTGGGACCCTGGGATCACGACCTGAGCCGAAGGCAGAAGGTCAACCGCTGAGCTACCCAGGCGTCCCGCTCTCAACTTTTAAAAGGCCCCTCAAGCACTTGCTTCCTGGCTCCTTCTTTGCGTAACATCGCAGTTTACTCTTTCAAGGCTAGCAGGAAAACCTCTATGGCTTCAGATTACTCTGACTTCTTCTAAAGACTCCCCCAATTATGTCAGGCCCACTTAGAATAGTCTCCCTCATCCTAATTACATCTACAAGATACTTTTTTGCTAAACAACGCAATATAGTATGGGAGTAATATCCCATCATATGCATAGGTTTTGGGGCTGTGAGGGTGGGAGAGGGATCATGTTAGAGTTCAGCCTACTGAAACACACATATAACTTGTTTCTCTGGCTCCTGTAGTGGGTACACAGCATTTAGGTAATAGAAGATAAATAGGATATTTATTGCCATGATTTAGAGAACAAGGATTGAGTTAGTTTAGCTAGTTTGTTTCTCCTTTTTAAAGATCAGGGAGGGGAGGGACAGAGGGCGGGGGAGAGAGAAAATCTTAAGCAGGTACACAGCCTGACACAGGGCTCCATCTCCACCCTGAAATCATGACCTGAGCTGAAATCAAGAGTAGAATGCTTAATCAACTGAGCTACCCAGGGACCCCAACGATTGAGATTCTAAACTCTTCTGGAATATCTATAATATATACCATTCAGAGACATTGATTGGTAGGTACTAAAACTTTGAGTATTGCTCTTTATGAACTTAAGCAATTTTACAAAAAAAAAAAAAAAAAAAAAAGTAAGAACCTGAGGAATGTTTTCAGAATTCCAGATTTTCTAATGGTATTTAATGTGTATGTATACATTTCAATATTGTTACAATCTTTATTTACAAATGCTTTGTGTACTTGATTTATAAAAGTTTATTCCATATAAGTATTTCCATTTAATTTTGTCTACATTTTAGCCATTTAAAATATTCATATAGTGTTCCAGTATATATCTTTTTTTTTAAATTTTTATTTATTTATGATAGTCAGAGAGAGAGAGAGAGAGAGGCAGAGACATAGGCAGAGGGAGAAGCAGGCTCCATGCACCGGGAGCCTGACATGGGATTCGATCCTGGGTCTCCAGGATCGCGCCCTGGGCCAAAGGCAGGGCGCCAAACCGCTGCGCCACCCAGGGATCCCGTGTTCCAGTATATATCTTTATCATAGTTGCTTAAGTGTTTTCTTTGTTGAGCATTTAATATTTTAAATATTTTATTATGAATAGTAATTTTAAGGATTTACCCCCTCTTACTTGAGGAGGAAGGATTGTCATGCAAAAGTCATGGCCAGAATAGCAAGATTGGGTTTTCCTAAGGCTAGTTCTGTGTCATTATCATTAACCAACCAAGGCATATTTCAGCCGTGAGCCCTGACACCCTGAGGAGTGTGGAGTATTAGGACTTCTCTCAGCGCTGTTTATCACACTATTATTTTTATTAGTAAGTTGATATATGATCACTTCTATTAACACTTTTGTTCATTTTTCAAAATTATTTCCTTTTTGTCTAGTTCTTGCCCAAAATAAACTTACTGGGCCAAAGAAAAGGAATGATGTTATGGGTCTCGTCTTATTACTAAATTGGTCTCTAGAAAAGTTGAAACTAGAATCCAGTAATATCAATAATCTTTGCATATCTTTTATGATTTAGGAAACATTTATTTTTAAAAATATTTTTTTTATTTATTCATGAGAAACACAGAGAGAGAGGCAGAGACACAGGCAGAGGGAGAAGCAGGCTCCATGCAGGGAGCCTGAACGTGGGACTCGATCCCAGGTCTCCAGGATCATGCCCTGGACTGAAGGCGGCGCTAAACCGCTGAGCCACCCGGGCTGCCCAGGAAACATTTATTGACTGCATAGTATCTTCTAGGTGATAGGGATACTTTGACAAAATGTGAAGGAACTCCTAGTTTAAAATGGCTTTATGGGGATCCCTGGGTGGCGCAGTGGTTTGGCGCCTGCCTTTGGCCCAGGGCGCGATCCTGGAGACCCCGGATCGAATCCCACGTCGGGCTCCCGGTGCATGGAGCCTGCTTCTCCCTCTGCCTCTCTCTCTCTCTCTCTCTCTCTGTGACTATCATAAATAAATAAAAAATTAAAAAAAATAAAATAAAATAAAATGGCTTTATGATTCGGTGACAAATACAGTGTGTTTTTAAATTCCAGAGGAGGGAGTGATTCTCTGCTATAAGCATTCATAACAGCTCTGGAGAATATGATATTGGAGAATTTTTAAATGTGGTATGGGAGGTGGTCTTTGAAAGGTAAATATAAATTTGCAGATGTAGGAATGATGAGAGACAATACAGGCACAAGGAATAGTGTAAGTATAGTCAGTTAGTACCCAAGTTATAATGCCTTGGTGAACTATAGGAAATTTATCATTACACCACAGTCTCTCAACCCCAGCACTACTGACAGTTTTGGGCAGATAATTCTTTAGGATATATAGTAGTATCCCTGGTCACTACATACTAGATACTAGTAGCGTGTGCTACAACTTTCTCCTTCAGTTGTAACAACCAAAAAGTCTCTAGGCACTGTCCTTGGGGACAGAATTGATGCTGGTTGAGAATTAGTGTACTTGACAGTATGGCGCTTGTCAAGAAATGTGGTAGAAAGGGAAGTTGAAGCTAAATTGTGAGTGACTCTTGTGCCGTGACGCAAAGACTTTAGAATTTATCCTGATGATAGAGTGATAGCAGCAGATTAGCAATTGTTACACTGTTAGATGATCTCAGGAAAAGAGCTTTGGTGGCAGTAAGAGAATAAGTTGTATGGGGAGGGGACTGGTAATTAGAGTTGGAGAGATGACTTAAGATGCTATCCATTATATTAGTATGGGCAAGAGTTGATTAGCTTCCTGACTAGGAAAACAAAACCTGAGAGTGGAGATCATTCAAAAACAAAATTTACAGGACTTGATGTGGTAAGTGGTAGAAAGTGATTTAGGTATCTAGCTCAGATGTTTGGACAGGTAATTATGCCACTTTGAGAAGATGGATATTATAGGAGGAAAGATACATAGGAGTGGCAAGACATCGAGTTGAGGGGACTGTAAAACATCCAGGCTGGAATTAAGTAGAGTTCAGGCTTAGAGCTAAAGATTAGGCAGTCATTGAAGCCATTGACATAGAAGAGCTCATCAGAGGTAGCAGATGAGAAGATTGCTAGTAACAAAGAGGAGCACCAGTATTAACAGAGCCAGGGAAAGAGATTGAGGAGAAATCAGAGGCATGAAAATGAGAATTAATGGATATGAGGACAACATGAAAGCAGATACTTCCAAGAGGTGGAATGTATCACACACAATGACTAGAAGTCAAAATATGAGACCTGGGAAGATCATGCAATCAAGGGTTCTCTGAAGACCTTCCTACAATGTCAGTGGAAAAGTAGGACGGAAGTTAGATTTAATAGGTTTAATCTGAAACAGCTCTTTTAAGACTACATATAAATGGAAGAAGAGAGAACAGTGAAGTTCTTCAGCCTCATACCAGAGATGTGCTAAGGTTGAAATGTAATATCAAATCATGAATATAAATATAAATAAAATAAAAAATGCAAGTGACAGACATTAAGACGAGGAAGGCCTTTGGACACATGATGGCAATGTCATGAATTAAAAACACATAATACCTGTACAGTTAAAGCTTTGATTTAGAAAAAAATCACCTTTAATTTTTGTGTATTGAGATATACCATAAGTAAAATTATGAGAGGAAAAATTTGGGAGGGGTGGAATAAATAATTGGCAAATTGTATTAGTAACAAAATTCATGTCTTTAACACCTCAAAAGTATATACAGAACACTAAAAAAATACAGATACCCTATTTTTTTAATGAACTAAAGGAGAACATAAAAAAATAATTTTAAAATCACTGTAATTTAAAACTAGAAATGAAATTAATGAGATACCATTCCCATTACCATAAAATTAATGGAAAAAAAGTTGAAACCACCAAGTGTTGACAAGGCTAAAGAAATAAGCACCCAAGCTGCTGATGGGAATATAAAATCATATAATCTTTCTGGAAGAAATTTAGCACTATTAAAAGCCCTAAATATGGGCATGCCTTTTGACTCCTGCATTTCAGTATATTTAACATGAACAAATAATTAAAGATCATTGACAAAATTTCAGCAGTATTTATAGAAGATATCTGGAAACAAGAACAAGTCTGACAAATACTGCAAAATGGTTGTGATTTAATGGGGGTTTGCCACAAGAATTAACTGAGAAAAGGTCTTGCAAATGCCCTGAGGCACAAGATTTTGTAGAAATTGAAGGATGCCAGTGTGGGTGCGACTGAATAGCAACTACAGTAAGTCATATTTATTTAGTTCTTACTATCTACCCCAGGCATTGTATTATGTAGTTTTCTACTTGTTTGTTCCTTTAATTCTCTAAATAACCCCATGCTGTAAATAATGGTTACCAAGTCACAAAAAAAGTTGTAGAACTTGTGCAAGGCATGTAGTGAGTGAGTAAAACTAGAATTCCAATCCTATCAGTGTGATTTCAGAACTTGATTCTGAACTGCAGTGCTGCTTTTCCCAACATGCATAAAGACCGAGGAGGGGAATTGCTAACCCAAAGCTGGAGAGAGGCAAGGGCTATGGTTTGAAGGCCTTGTAACCCCTTGATTTTGGAGGTTATCATAGGAGAAACACCATTTGGAAGATGTGGAGTACAAATAGGTGGATGCTTGCTTGGTCTCAGGGCTGATACTCATTTATCCATAATATTTATAATTATAAAAAAACTGACCCAGGCATTGCAAGGGGATTGGATCACAGAAGAGCATGCATGAGTGGATATTCCAGGGAAGAGGTTTCTACTTACTGTATAACCTCAGTGTTTAAGAGGAATCAAGAGTATTGATCTCTAGTGCAAGTGACAGAAATCTCAGCTCAAACCAGCCTAAGGAAATTTATTCAATCACATTAACTAAAAAGCCCAGGGGTATGTTAACATCAGGCATGACTAGATTCTGAACTGAAATTGTTTACACTGGAACTCAGCTTCTCTTTTGCTCTAGTTGGATGTTTTTCTTTGTGTTGACTTCCTGTTTCAGCCATGCATTCTCTTAGGCCATATGTGCAACTGGAAAAAGACCTTTTTTAGGAACTCCTTTTAAAGTCCTCAGATCACTGTGAGTAGATGAACTTAAACCATGCGCCTGCCCCTGAACCAGTCCCCATGGCCAACAGAATGAGATGACCTAACTGGTTTATACTTCGAAGAAGCGCTGGGTTCATTCCTGGGTTTGGGTTGACATGGACCCACATGGGAAGAAAGGTAGATAGCTCACATGACCAAAGGAGATTTTGATCTTGGAAGACAACAGATGTGTTCCTCACATATCCACTTTTATTATATTTTAGAAAACAAGGTTTAATTAGTTGTGTTCATTACTTATTATTTTGCTTATTATGTTTAAAGTTTTTGTATAATAACTAGAATACTGTTGTCTGTCAGTTTTTTCATGTATTCCATTTGTACATGTAACTTTTACTCATTTGAAAATTACCTGGATTGTAGAACAAAATTTTTCTACATGTTCATAAATTTGATTGTCCTCTCCTTACTGATTGGTACCTGATATTTGTATGTTGCTTTCTAGTTAAAGAATCTTTTCCCATATATCCTTGAATTTAAATATTATAACTGTGAGGGCAGCATCATTATTCCTATTTTATAGTGGCAGACCAAGAACTGGAAACTGGATTTTTTACTGAGTTCAGTACTCTTTTTTTTTTTTTTTTTTTTAACTAAACTGTACCCCCAAAGTGGGGCTCAAACTCATGACCCCAGCTGAGCTAGCCAGATGCCCCAGGTTCAATACTCTTTAACTCTGTTACTCCTTATAGTATTCATTCACCCCTGTAACACATTTATGACAAGCCAGATAAAAAATGGAAGGTTTCCAGCTCATTTTATGAGGTTGGCATCCCTTTAAAAATACTAACAAATATAAAATGTTACCATCACCAGAATTATTCAGTATATAAACATCTGGGTGGAAAGGGGACAGGAAGAGGGGTGGTGAATTGAGAGAATGTTGAAGGAAAACGTTTGCAGCTTTCCTTGTGATCCCTGTATTTATAATGAGAAATATTCAGGTGTTATTTTAAAATTAGCAGTTTTCAAAAAAAATAAAAATAAAAATTAGCAGTTTTCATTTCTGTAGAGTTTTTTTTTTTTTTTTTTTTTTTAAAGATTTTATTTATTTATTCATGATAGTCACAGAGAGAGAGAGAGGCAGAGACACAGGCAGAGGGAGAAGCAGGCTCCATGCAGGGAGCCCGACGTGGGATTCGATCCCGGGTCTCCAGGATCGCGCCCTGGGCCAAAGGCAGGCGCCAAACCGCTGCGCCACCCAGGGATCCCCCTTCTGTAGAGTTTTGATAGCTTGGCTGTTTTATAAAAAGATTTTTTTTTTTTCTTCATAGCACTTTCCTAGTTAAAGTATTTCTTTTATTGATCTTAGTTCTCATAACTTGAGGATATGGATCTGTCTAATCAATAGATTGCCTTATTAACTCCTAATTTCAAGAGTGTATAAATTCAACTCTTAACAATTTCCTGAGGAAATTTTGTAGGGAAACAAAGAAATCACAACTTATTCTAATATGCATTTATTAGCTCATCAATGTTGACCTAAGTCAGTCACCTTTATAAACCAGCAGGAGAACTGGGCTCAAATGAAGTATAAGTGATTCCATTTTAAAGAGCAGTTTTAAAAATATTTGTATCTAAAAAAATACTTTTTTTCCCTCTTTGATATAATCTTCATCTTGTTTCCATTCCTTTGGATAGGTATTTGATTATTTGATAGAAACAGGAATTCTCTTTGTTAAAATAGAGACTTGAGTTATCCACTTATTCACATGGTTGTCACAAAAAAGGGAAATTGTAAATATGGAGGTCCTTGTAAAAAAAAAAAAAAATCCAAAAAAAAACAACAGATGAAAGCTATCATGATTATTGAGTGCCTCTTCCAAATTCATCAAAGAAATCCATTCAGTAAAATTACCACTAAAGAAAAAAAGACTTTAAGAAAACAAACATGGCTGTTTTGCTGGTTGATTGAGATATATTAAAAGTACTACATGTACTTGCAGATTGGCCGCCTCCAAGATCTAGTGAGGAAAAGTGAACAAGGTCTTGGCTCTGCAGAAGGCCTCATTGCTAGTCTTCAGGACTCCCAGGAGAGACTTCAGAATGAGCTCGACTTGACTAAAGGCCGGCTGAAGGACACCAAAGATGCTCTATTAAATGTTGAGGTAATTTTATAATACCTGCTATAATCTAAACATCAGCAAGGTAAAAATATAATTAGGTAGTCTCCTTAAAGTTTATTACCCGTCATCAAATGGGTATTGGTTCCTGACTGTCAACCTGTTCGTTGGCACCTGTGGGGGAATCCAGACACAGGTAAGCAAGACTCTGCCCTTAAGACATCTTAGGCCATGGTTGGTAAATAAGGAGTAAGATGCTGATGACAATGATGACAATATTGTATTCTGGCAATACTCAACCTTGCTGAGCCTCTGTTTCCTCACTATAACCTCCTCGTGTTGTTATGAGGATCCCAGGAGGCAATGGATATGGAAACACTTGGAAAAAAAAAAAAAGAGCAAGTATTTTCTTTACCTCTTTTCTTTCCCTATTAATGTCTAATAAAGTACTTTGCATTCAGTAAAAGAAATACTTTTTAAGTAATTCTGCCCTGTTTAATCCTGCCCGTGGTGACAAAAATAGTTCCTAGAGGCAGAATACTTAGTGAAAAGGACAGTTGATTAAAATGGCTGGATCCAGTTTTCAGAATTTACTGCTTGTAGCCAGGTCAGCAGTGTAGCATGGCAGGTTTCAACATGGACTTTCTTCTCTCCGATAACGTGGATATGCCCCTCAGTAGCACTACAACACATGCTGTTAGTAAGTGGGTGATCCAGAAAGGGTCATTGTGAAAGCAGAAGGAAGCACCATCATCTGTTCCTTTCCTGTTGTAGCTGAAGAGCTGCCCCACTGCTGGCAGGGACCCATGGTTGCTATGTTGTCCAAGCAGGTCACCTCTAGCCCTAGGCTCCTGAGAGCCACTTAATGCTAATCTACAGGCATTTCATATATATATATATATATGAATTATATATATTAGGTTTATGAATTATATATATATTTATATATATATAATTCATATATATTTATATATAATTTATGAATTATATATATATATTAGGTTTCCATAACATTAAACACAATCCCTGGTTTAAAGTTCTATAGTGAAAACAATTAGTAGCCAAATGTCTTATAATTATTTTAATCATGTCAGTAAGGTATAGCTACAATGCATCAGCTCTGAATAAATAGCAAACTTTTGAATATAAATATGAATGAATTTGAATAATGTATCTGTAATGTGTATATATTTGAAGATACTATCCAACATGGAAAGTTAAGATTATCAGTTATGCTAGCTTTAAACTGTTTAAAATGATTTGTAAAATTAGAAGCCTTAATGAAACATAGTTTGCACAAGGACATTTAAAATATAAAGTATGTGCCACATATTTTACTCAGAAATCTTGAGTAATTATTATAGATAGCTTTATCAGTTATTGTGCTATAAGGATTTAAATTATAATGCAAGCACTCTACTTATTTGAAATAACCAGCAATGACTTTGCCTTTAAAATATTTATTTATTTATTTATTTATTTATTTATTTATTTATTTATGATAGAGAGAGAGAGGCAGAGACACAGGAGGAAAGAGAAGCAGGCTCCATGCCGGGAACCCGACGTGGGACTCGATCCCGGGTCTCCAGGATCAAGCCCTGGGCCAAAGGCAGGCCCTAAACCGCTGAGCCACCCAGGGATCCCCTGACTTTGCCTTTAAAGACTTGTTTTCATTGACATGTTTTTATTCTTCAGGGTGAGCTAGAACAAGAAAGGCACCAGCATGAAGAAACACTTGCTGCCATGAAAGAGGAAGAGAAGCTCAGAGTGGACAGAATGGCCCATGACTTAGAAATAAAATGGACTGAAAACCTTAGGTATGTTTTTTACTCTGTAATGTAATCTTTTTTTTTTCATTCTCTCTCTTTTTTTAATAATAAATTTATTTTTTATTGGTGTTCAATTTGCCAACATACAGAATAACACCCAGTGCTCATCCCATCAAGTGCCCCCCTCAGTGCCCGTCACCCATTCACCCCCACCCCCCGCCCTCCTCCCCTTCCATCACCCTTAGTTCGTTTCCCAGAGTTAGGAGTCTTTATGTTCTGTCTCCCTTTCCAATATTTCCCACACATTTCTTCTCCCTTCTCTTATATTCCCTTTCACTATTATTTATATTCCCCAAATGAATGAGAACATATAATGTTTGTCTTTCTCCGATTGACTTACTTCACTCAGCATAATACCCTCCAGTTCCATCCACGTTGCAGCAAATGGTGGGTGTTTGTCATTTCTAATGGCTGAGTAATATTCCATTGTATACATAAACCACATCTTCTTTATCCATTCATCTTTCGATGGACACCGAGGCTCCTTCCACAGTTTGGCTATTGTGGACATTGCTGCTAGAAACATCGGGGTGCAGGTGTCCCGGCGTTTCATTGCATCTGTATCTTTGGGGTAAATCCCCAGCAGTGCAATTGCTGGGTTGTAGGGCAGGTCTATTTTTAACTCTTTGAGGAACCTCCACACAGTTTTCCAGAGTGGCTGCACCAGTTCACATTCCCACCCACAGTGTAAGAGGGATCTGTAATGTAATCTTAATACAGATGTGCCAAAGTGTTTTTCCACTATATAGCTTATGTTGTCTTAGCATTAAAATCATAGTTGATAGCATTTTTAATGAATGTTTTCATGATTAGATGCAGAGAAATTGGAATTCTTTTTTTATGCTTGAATACTTTTTCTGATCTTATTTTCTTTATATAAAATACTAACCTCAAGTCAGAAGACTTGTTTTAGTACCTGTTCTGCCGTTAAAAACTGATAATCAATGATCTTAGGTAAATTATTAACTTACCTAAGTCCTATAAGCCTGATTAAAAAAATAATCAACTCTTATTCTGAGTTGACTTTTGAGGAAGATTAATTAAATACTTAGAAAACCTGTGAACAACTACACTGTAACTACTGAGAAGAATAATTATCTTTAAAAAGTAAAGGCATTTGGGGCCTACCATGGGAGCATGAGGGATGCTACAAATTCCATTTGGAGGCAACTTTGAGCTTGCTGAGTCGACACAAAGCTCACCCTCTTAAGTTGAAAAAATTGTGAACAAGAAATTATCATTGACAGTTAAAAGGTGGCAGACATGTCCAAGGAATATTGCAGGGGTTCGATCTGTTTATGAATCTTGTGATGGATGAATGTCTGAAGATGGTAACTAGTGCGAAACAGAACAATATTGGAATGGTGGTAATATGAGGAAATGGTATATTAGAAGCCTTGCAATAAGTAAAAACAATGGGTATGTTCATCAGAAGAAATCAGTAGCTTTCACATGTCTGTTCTCCATAGCACCTCTTTTATTGCAATACGAATACCAGGTCATGTGCATTTTTATATTGAACTTTTTTGTTAAACTTTTATAATACTAAAAAAAAAAAAAGTAAGGCATTTGTTTTATTTTAGACAGGAGTGTTCTAAACTTCGTGAAGAGCTAAGACTTCAACATGAAGAAGATAAGAAGTCAGCAATGTCTCAACTTTTGCAGTTAAAGGAACGAGAGAAAAATGCAGCCAGGGATTCATGGCAGAAGAAAGTAGAAGATCTCTTAAACCAGGTAATTAATAGTCTCTAACATTCTGAAAGTTCATTTTCTTTGACATTCTCTAGCCAGGGAAATATTATAAAACATTGTGCATTAATTCGCTATATTTTGTTATTTTTCATAGGGCAAATTTTAAATTTTAAAAATGAATAAAATCAAAGGTGACATATTTAATAACTTGTGAAACATTGTACTAAATAATGTTATATATGCAGTCCTAAATTCTATAAAGAATTTACAGGTTTTGGTTTAATATTTGAACTGAACACTTTAGAGATTTTTAAGTGGAGAAATTACCCATATTTTGAAAGTATAAAATCTTTTTTTCAAGCCACTAGATATCATTTGGGCCCTGGGAGGTAAAATTTATTAAATACATCCTGATTGCCTATAGTTGTATCAGAGGTGAGCAGTTTCTTTCTCACCAAAAGAAGGTTGCCTGTTACACTTCAAAATGTTATCAATAAGAGGTAGTGTTATATTTATCTTATAAATATATCTATATAAATCTTTCTTATGTCCTAAATCTATCTTCTTCTGTCAGATTAACCTATTTCCATTTATAACTATAATTAAAAGAATTTTCACTCATTTACACAACTTCTAAATTTATTAATTCTTAGCACTCTCCTGCAAAGCCAGCTATTAAATAAGACTGACTGCATGAGTCACTAGTTGATAAGCAAGTGCAGAACTTGGACAAGAAGCAGCTCTGTAATTTAGTGCTAGAAATCTACTATTATCTTTCTATTTGTGATCATGATGAATTTCAAAATAAACAGGATAGGCTTTCTATAGGATAACTTACTACATAGTAAATACATATATGCAGTATCTTTCAGGAGTAATTGGGGCCTGCCACTTTGTGTCTGGTCTTTCATTGCTTATTGGTTACCTTCTGTACACTTATTTTACGTTCCTATTTAGAGACCTAAAAGGATGGATTTTCCTGGATAGACTGGTACTACTCTTCTATGATGTTCTGTACTTTAAAAGATTTGTTCAATTATATAATAAAAATGAAAATCACCCCTGAAAGCCTGCCTTGTTTTTCAATCACAAACTATTGATATAGACATTTTTTGGCTGGTCCTGGCACTGTAAAGAGGACCTACCACTTCTCCCATCTGTTTTCTATTAAATTATTTCATTACTCATGTAATCTCACTTATAATAAATTGTCAAATTTCATCCATGCTTCTTCTCTGATACTTTTTCTTTTTTTTTTTTTTTCCCTAGTGTCTCTTCTGCATTGTTTATTCCTGAGAGGACATAATGTTTTGCATGTTATTTTAGTTCTGTGTATCATAAAGTAATTTATTACATAATGACTCCAATTTTTGCCAGCTTTATAGAAATAATATTCTGATCAGTTTTCAAAACAGATTAACCATAAATATCAGTATAACCAGAAATTAATTGCCTCCAAAGATGAAACTTTCTGTGCTGCTCTGTGCCATCAGTCCCATTTCCAAAATTATAATATCTTCCCTTCTCCCCACTTCTAAAATCTATAGGGCATACACCTTCCCACAGATAAGCCTGCAAATAGCTGTTGTACCTTGGGATCCTCTGTACTTGAAGAAAGTTAAAACAAGTGAACAAAGGATTCCACTGAAGTGAAAGTAGTTATTGTGTCATCAAAGTTGCACTCTTTCCAGGCGTGTTGAGAGGACAAACTTCTAGCAGGACCAGCAGTCTTTTCTTGGCCCTTTGGATCTTGTTTGCTTGATTATTTTGGATGGATTCCTAGACCAGTGTGTTATATATACCTGCTCTATCACTTTCCACTTGCCTGACTCCTACTAAGCCCTGTTCCTCATACCTTCCATGCCCCAGTGCTGAGCCCTACCACCATTTCACTCTGCTTACTACTACTGGCCTCACTCATCCCCTTGTCCCTAGCACACCAGCACCCCTCTGCACTTAGGGAAAACAGATCTGGCGTGGGCTTTGTGACATTTAAGGAGTAAGAGTGGGGAGCAGAATTGGAACAGCCAGGTGAAAAGTATTGGAGGATCTGTGTTTTCACATATTTTAACTATGAAGTGAACACAAGTCTGTTTTTGTGTCTTGGTTTACTTGTATTTTATTCTGCTTAGAGCAAAGAAGAAATAGTGTATCTTTCATGTGAACTTAATCTCTTGAGATTTAATTCTGATTTAAACTTACCTATCAAGGGCAGCCCAGGTGGCTCAGAGGTTTAGTGCTGCCTTCAGCCCAGGGTGTGATCCTGGAGACCCGGGATTGAGTCCCACGTCGGGCTCCCTGCATGGAGCCTGCTTCTCCCTCTGCCTGTGTCTGTGCCTCTCTCTCTGTGTCTCTCATGAATAAATAAATAAAATCTTTTAAAATAAATAACTTTACCTATCAAGAAATGAGCAAAGAAAGACATAAGATTTTCACTTTTCTTCAGTCAGATGTTCTTTACCTTATCAAAATTACCCAAAGCTATTATTTTTATTCTGTGCTCTGATCAGAATCTAATTTCATATTTTTAGTTTTAATGTTTCACTATGTTCTTTTTTTTTCTGTCCAATGATTATACTTTAGTTCAAAACTAGGTATAGTTTCTGGGCTAATTAGCGTACGTTTGAATTTCTTTAAAGCAAAAGAACTACATTTTTATTCTTCAACTCTATCTAAAGAAAAGTGAGTACACAGAGTCCTCTTTGATCATACTTTATACTTGTGATCCTAAAATGTCATCATATATCCTTTCATTTCACCTTTTTCAGGGCAAATTTTATTTTGTGTCCAGTCCAGTGAATTACTATTCTAATTCCTTCATTCAGATCAGTGGACTGAGAAATTTGGGAGACACACAATCATTCAGACATAGAACTGTGGGACTTTGTAGTTTGGGTCTGAATCTCCATTTTGAACTTTGAGGCCCTTATGTAGCTGGTTATAGCCACTGTGTATATGACACAGTTTTTAGCCTATCTATAATCTAACAAGAGAAGATTTAGTTACAGATACCTACAGTAATGGTCTGGACACTTTGTACTATAGGAGCAATGATGTGCTGGATCTGGTTCCTACCAGGTCACACAGCTCTGATTATGTGGAGGCCTTTACAGCCCCATATTCTGGGACATGTTGGTGGCTAACAGATATCCACAGTGAGAATATTCACACCACAGACAACCAGCACGTACTGCACATCTGCACATCTCTGATTTTTCAGAGAGCTATTACATACTTAGCAATTTACCACTGGGTGGGAGTATAGAGTGACATGGCAGTGTGATTGGGGAAAATGTCATTGGAGAGGTCAGCTCTAGGGTGACTTTCAAATAGGGTAAAGGATAAACACAAATATTTCTATCCATTTAACATTTGATTGAATATACTCTTATTTCCCAGGCACTCTGAGAAATACAGAAAAATGAGGTGGGGACAGTTGGGATGAAAGGTCAGTGTGAAAAATTTTGACTTCCGAGCATAGGAGTTCATAGTTCACTCAGTAAGGTATGGGATTGTCAAAGATTTATGGATAGGAGAATAACATCTTGAAAGTTTTATTTTAGGGAGCTTTATGTGGCTGTGATACTGAAGTGAGGGTGAAATGGAGCGATCTCAATATAAATAATCCAAAACATCTGAAACAGAACTCTTGAATACACATGCACCCAACCATCACCCCTCAACCTAAGCCAGATGTTCCTCCTAGACACTGCCATCCATTTATTGCTCAGCCATCTCTAACTCCTCTCTGTCACCCTGTACAGCCAGTCCATCTGCATTTCCTGCTATTCTGCCTTCACCCAGGGTCTGCCCATTTCCCAGTACTTCCTCTGCTACCACCCTAGTCCAAATTATTGCAGTTCTCCCTACACTGTAAATGGAACCTGTATTTGGTCTTCCGCATCTTCTCTTGCCCACCTGCATATTGTTTCTCAACCAGCTGGAGTGATACTTTTAAAATATTAAATCAGATCACGTTACTCCCCTGCTTAAAACCTTCCATGTTTAGATTACAATCCATACTTCTGTGGCCTATACCAGCAGCCTTATGATTTGTCTCCTGCCACTCCTTCCCTTCTTTTTCTGGAGTTCTACTGGAAGACTTGGCAGTTCCTGGAACACACACACACACATCCCAAGGTTAATCCATCCCAGAGCCTTTGCTCCTACCAGTCCCTCCACATGGAACTCACTTTCCCCGGATCTTATGGCTTATTCTTTTACTTTCTGCTCAATCTTAACTCTTCAAAAAGATCTTCCTTAACCACTTCCTCTAAAATAGCACCCTCCATCATTCTGTGTCCTCTTATTCTGTTTTGTGTGTCTTCAAAACATTTGTTACTACATAGCATCATGTTGATTCTTTTCCCTGTTAGAATGTAGTTTCATGAGAGCTGGATCTTTATCTGTACTGTTCACTATTGCATACTCAGCTCCCTAAACTGCCTGCCATATAGTAAGCACTCAATAGTTGTTGAATGGAGTGAAGAAAAACCGAGGCATAGCACTGAAGAGGAAGTTGTCAGATATATGAAGTACAAATGATTCTGCCCATTTAGAACCTGAATTGAGTTTTTTTTTTTTTTTTTTCACTGAAAATACAAGAGAAACTATAAGGGAACAAATCATGAAATTTGAGGGACTACTTTGGTAAAGGAGAAAGAAATGTTAAAGTTGACTCAGGATTTAAAGCCAGAATAAACATCTGAGACAGGGAGGTCATGAACTACTTAATTGAGGGGATGGTAAGTTTAGTTTTAGACATATTGATTCTACCATCATAGGAAATTTTAGAATTTTTCACACTCATCTAGAAAGGGCAATGACATGAATAAGAAATAGAACATTAAAATAAGTGCTGTTGATTAAGACCGACTGAGAAGCCAGCTTCTGGAGGTGTTGCACACTGTGTTCTGATTTCTCGACCAGTGCTGTCCAAGATGGTAGCTACTAGCCACATATGACTGTTGAGCACTTGAAATGGGATTCATCCAAACTGAGATGTCATTGTAAAGGGTATGCTAGGTTTCAAATACTTAGTACAAAAACTGGATGGATTGTCTGTCTCACTAATATTTTTGTATGCTGTAATCACATTTTGAGATGATAATGTTTTGGATAGATAGGGTTAAATATATGACTAAAAATCTTTTTTAAAAATATGGCTATTAAAACCTTTTTAGATTATACACATGGCTCTCAGTGACAATTCTATTAGCAGTGGTCTGCACTATTTATTTTTATTTTTTTTTAAGATTTTATTTATTTATTCATGAGAGACACTGAGAGAGGCAGAGACCCAGGCAGAGGGAGAAGCAGGCTCCATGCAGGGAGCCTGATGTGGGACTTGATTCCCCGTCTCCAGGATCATGCCCTGGGCCAAAGGCAAGTGCTAAACTGCTGAGCCCTCCAGGGATCTCCTGGTTTACACTATTTAGATCACAAAAATTTTGAGTAAGTTTGGCTCAGTGCTGATTCTGCTAGCTGCATTTCTTAACTCTAAAGTTTCATGCTAGGAAGGAATTCTCTTTAGAAATTGCATTTCTGCCTACTGGAAAAAGATGGTATTTTCATCAGTTTTTATGTTGATTTTAAAAGAATAACAATAATACCTTGTAATGGAAGAATAGATACAAATGGGTTCTGAGGTAGAGATTAGAAAGGGAGCTGGAATCATCTCTTCCCAGCTAACACAAAGACTTTGACCGAGCCCTGAGCAGTGATCAGTGAAGCTGACCCTGAGTTTTCTTATTAGGAGAGCAGGAAACCATGTAGAACAAACATCATAGATCCAGCCTGAGCCCTGGAAAAAGAGATGATTGGAATAAGGAAAAAGGAAGTCAAAGGGAAGAGCAGTGGAAAGAGTGAAGGGAAAAAAAATACGGAGAAAGAGAAGCCAGCTAGAACAAAGAGTGGGAATAGCAGGTTACGACGCTAGAAAATGTGGAATGGAATTAAAGTCTACCAAAAATCAGTCAACATCCATTATTCTTTATACTTCAGTTCCTGGATTCAAAGTTAATATGCAGTATTTTCCTTAGGAAATATGAAGCTTGTTTTTAAACTCTCTTCAGTCAAAAAAATTAATGATCTTATTGTACTTTAACTGTAGTATGTCCTCTTTTATCAGATTTAGTGTTGTTAGTGTTCTTCCTCTTGAGATTTTTTTCTTCCAAGATTAATGATTCTGAATTGTTTTTTCAATTAATTTGCAAATCTAAAAGTGTTTAATTTTCTTTTCCCTACCCAAACCTCCTTCTTTAGAATAAGTTAATCCAGTTGTTAAATTGGTAGCTTTAGGAGAAAAGAGTGAAGAGATGGAACAATGATATCTACAGCTGGCTTTAAAAAGAGATGCTAAAATACTGGGGCGTTCTTAATGTGTACTAAGCATGTATCTATTCTGCAAAATACTATAGTAAGACCTGTGATGAAATGCAGTTTGTGCCTTCAGAGGTGGTAGGACCAGAACACACCTGAAAAACTACTTAAAAACATTTAGACAGCATTGTAGTAACAAATCAACTTAATATATTCCTATTTCATATGACAAATACTAAAAAAGCATTTTGGATCTTAAGTTCATTGGGTATTGATTATAAAGTTATTTTAGATAATCTCTGAGAAAAGTGTAAGAATTATTTAAAGTGATAGCTTGTCTTCATCTTAATTTCATTTATTATATGCCTGTTATTACACTTTAGTTTAAATGTTGAACAATTATTCATGAGTTTTTCTTCTGCTTTTGCTTCAGAAGAATTATTAAAGCTGTGATTTTTACTTTCTAAAACTTAAGTTTCTCTCAGTCACTTTTCTGTAGATATAGTAAAACTTGAAATTAATATTAGGGAAAGTACATAATTTGCTTTAAGAAATTACCATATTGTATACTAAATATTGAATTTTAGAACATTTTATTAGGCATTAACATATTTCACTTGAATTTCAGTGTAAGATTAGTGTACATGTTATTTCAAGGAAGTTAAAAATTTGATAAATGACATTTCTTGTGTTAGTAAAGAGAATTTTATTCTGTCTTTTGACATTTGTCAAAAATTTAGTGCTTTTGATACACCATGTAGTGCGCTAGACTCATAATGGAATCATAATGATCTCTGCTTTCCTAGTGCTTATCATCTAGAAAGGAACGCAAATAGAAATAACAGTTTAACACATTAACTCCTTACAACTGAGGTACATACACAGCATGTGTACCCTGGGGACCTAACATAGTCTGGGAACTTGGGGAAGGTTTATTGAACTGTGGGATCCTTTACTTAGGATCTGAGAGAGAAGCAGGAGTCAGGCCAAGAGGAGAAGGAAAACCACATTCTGAGCAGAATGGGGATGTATGTGCAAAGGCCCTCAGGCAGCCCCCAAATACCTTTGCTCTGGAGAAAAGAGAATCAGAAGGCTGGGGAGGAGGCAGCATTGGATCACTTGGGGTTTTGTTGAGACTTTGTCTAAAGAACAATGAGGAACTGTTGAGAGATTTTAATCAGGAGTGTGAAATATTCATACTCAACTTCAAAAATCTGGCTGCAGTATGGAGAATAGACTACAGTGGGACAAGTTAGGTGCCATTCAATGAATATTTTTCCCTCTTGGCAGTTTTTCTTTGTTCTGATTAATATTTTCTGGACAAATATTTAGTATGCTCATTAGTTCATTTCTCTTAGAGGATATATTTTTAAATCTTAGAATCTGTTGACCTTGTCAACAGGATTTTTGCATGATACTAGTAGATGTAGTTTTTTCTAAATAACTTTATTCTTTTTAACTGAAATTTCTCTTTACTGCTCTTTTTATGGGGGAGAGGAAAAGTAAGGTAGGGAGTAGCAAAAACTAAATAAGAGTTCATATCATTCATTTAGTCTTAAATAAGCATTTATTGACCTATTTACTTTTTGCCACATACTGTTAGGCACTTTGGATACAACTAAGAATAAGACCTGGTCTTTGTCCTCCAAAAGCTGGTAGTTCAGTGGATTTCAATGTTTATATATTAATATGTTTGCAAATTGCAAACGTGTAAAATCTTGTGCTATTTTCTAAATGAATAAACTGATATTTAGAACAATGGGATGACTCCTAAGAGCATATTTTCTTACAAAGTTCTAGATTTCTAATTGCATGCAGCAACTTTTTAAATTATTTTCAGTTTTCTTTCTCACTTATGTCAATGTCTGATTATATTCATCCTTCAAGAAAAGAAATCCTGTAAATAAATAAAAATTAAAAAAAAAAAAAAAAAAAAAGGGATCCCTGGGTGGCGCAGCGGTTTAGCGCCTGCCTTTGCCCCAGGGCGCGATCCTGGAGACCCGGGATCGAATCCCACGTCAGGCTCCCAGTGCATGGAGCCTGCTTCTCCCTCTGCCTGTGTCTCTGCCTCTCTCTCTCTCTGTGACTATCATAAATAAATAAAAATTAAAAAAAAAAATATAAAGAAAAGAAATCCTGAAACACATTCAGTAAGTCTTCTGTGTTGAGGTGCTATCAATTGAAGAGGATGTCCTGAAGCCCTTTGCACTTATCTCAAAAATTAATAAGCTTAAGATGTTTTAAAACAAATTGATTATTATAGAGGGCATCAGTTTTTATTAACATGGATCTTGCTTATATAGAAAGCTTAACCAAATAATATTTTTGCATACGGATTTTTAGTTCATTCAGTATTCTTTCACGCAGACACTTAACTTGAGGGATCTCATCTAGTGTTGTGGCATAAATACCATCTCTATGTCAGTGACTTCCAAAGTTAAATCTCTAGCCTTGACTTCTTCACCTGAACTCAAAATCACTTGGTTGGCTAATAGGCATCTCAAATTTCACATGTTTGATTCAGAAATATTGATTGCCTATCACCATCCCCTAACCCATCATCTTCACTTCTTGGCACTGCTTGTTGCTCAAAACAAAAACTAAAGGTCATCTTTGATTTCTTTTTTCCCTTATCTCCTGTAACCTGTCAATCCTATTTATTCCACCTCCAAAACACCCCAGCTCCAAGTGTTTCCATCTCCCCTAGTAAACACTAGGCCAAGCCACCACTGTAATAGCCTCCTATCCAGTCTCCCCAGTTTCACTTTTCTTCATAGCACTCAAAGTAACCTTTTATGATGTAACTGATCTTGCCATTCCCCTCCCAAAGATTCTTTCAAGGTATTTCATTGAATTAAGACTCTTTGTTTTTATTGTCCTAGGCCTTAAGCCATCTGGCCCCTGCAAAAATCACGCATCTCATGTCATTGTCACAAACTTACTTTCCCCCCAGCACATATACACACATGCACACCTAGTCGCTCCCAGCTCACTTCCACCTCAAGGTCTTTGTGCTAGCTAATTCATGTGCCTGGACACCCTTTCCCCCATTTAGTGGCTGGCTTTTTCATTGATTTTCCAAGTTGAAGCGTCACTTCTTTCAAAAGATCTTTCCTAACAGTCAACCCAGTATCACTTACAGTCATTTGCTATCACAGCGGGTTTTTTTAATCATAGTTTTTATCATCAACTATTTCTTTGATTTTTTGTATATTTGTTTTATTGTCATATTCAACTTTCTATTCACTCTATACTTAAGATATTCCTGGAATTTAATAGTACTCCAATAAAGAATTTAATGAAAAAATAAATCTTACTTCATTTATGTATTAACCAATAAGGGTATTGTGACCCAATAGCATTAGTGCATGTCCCCATTGCCACAGCCAGGTCTGTGATATGAGTCGCCCCAAGGCTCTGCTCAAGGACCATGCCTTTGGTTTAGCTATTTCCATGGCTTGTACCAGTGTGTTGCCAGACACAGTGCCCCTGTGAGTTTAGATTCCAAGTGTTCTAGAATACTTCTGTTGTATAAAATCTAAAATCTAGAATTCCTAAGGGATACCTGACATGCCACTTTACAATCTATCATATTAGCCTACTTTATCAGTTAGCTCAGGAATCCTCAATAACATACATATTTATGTCTGGTAATACTTAAAGAGTGAAAATAATATCTATTTCATAAGTAAATGCCATAAATTTTAAATTAACGTCTAGTACTAGGACAACAGTTCTGAGAAATACAAAGAGATAATACAAAAAAACACAACTGAAAATTCCTCAGCTTTTCATAAATTTTGTGAAGTCTGGAGAAGTATCTTATTAGTATATAAAGAATAAGTATGAGAAAGCATAAAGAAAAAGTAAGTAAAATTAATATAACTAATATATAAAAGAAAAAGTGTGTATGTCTATACAAATTGTATATTATGTATTATATATATAATTCTATGTATTATATATTTATGAGAAACTTTAAATTGAGTAGTTATGGAAAAACCAAATAGAAATTAATCTTTTTTCTCAACTTTCTTTCATAACACTAGTATACTATATTCTAAATTATATTAAATTATTAGAAAAAAAATGATTTACCAGATGAAAAACAAGTTTTAGTTTATGACATACCAAGGAATAATAATATGAAAAAAAGAATTCTTTTTTGTCTGAAAATGTGATAAATGTCCAAGTGAAAACTATTTCACAAGAACTTTTCTACTTAAATTACTAATATAAATTTAAATACTCTTTTATATTTTTGGAAAGCAGAAAAAAATGAGGCAATTGAAAATGAAGTCACATTTCCCCCCATATTTGGGGAAAGAGAGGGTATATATAGATTTTTCCAATTGTTTTATATCACTCTCAAAATTGCAATGAACTTTTGAAAAATAAACCTAGACCATAAATAATTTGCTAAATATATCCTAGAAAAAAGAATCGAAAAGATATAAAGGCATTTCTTTCTTCTTTCCCCCAAGTATAAAATCAGATTATTATTAAATGTTTATATTTTAATGATTAACTCATATTTATTTTTGGCCCCCAAATTATGCAGTTAGTGTTTCAGTTCTCATCTGCTCATTTCTCTTGAGAAATCTGTCATGAGCATACCATACCAGTAGTGAGTATAATGCTTTTTTGACACATTATATTTTAGATTTCTAAGAGGAACTTAGAACAGTAATATTTCTTTTAGGTCCTTCAATAACCATTATCTTTTCAACTGAACTCTGATATATGTAATGGCCTTCAATATTTTGCATAGGTAAGTCTGCCATCCCACAGGCATCAGATACTGTTTTAAGGGACTACAGAAAATTTAGATTGTGTCTTAAATTTTTTTTGTCTAATTCCTTTCTCAGAACTGTTTTCGATTTATTTTTTCTTGAGCATATTATAATTAATGTCCTGTGTTTTACTCTCCCTTTTAGATCCCTTTCTTTCACTTAGTTGATTTCTGAATGTTTCCCTTTATTCCTTTGATCTTTTCTTCCTAGCGGCACTCTCTGGGTGAAGCTTTGCATAAATCTATCAACAATGTAAGTGAGCGGCACTTACAGTTTGTACACAGGGGCATGTTGCACTTTTGATTTTGCGTAAATATTATCACTGCTTTAAAGTTTTAACTTACGATATAAAAAATACACTTCAGCATTCACTAACTTATGTTTTTGTATATGGGTAACAAAAGCTTCTAACTTTCAGCCATTCATTTGTGTATGTGCATACATCTACCACATTGTATTAATGGGCATATTTTTGTTATATAAAGTCAAGCAAGATTTTACCTCTCAAACATAAAATTTATTATTTAAATGCTTACTTTGAAAAATATTTTTGAAAACTATTAACTATTTGACTGTCGTAACAATGGATAAATGTAAATATGTTTTCTTTGGTTAAACTAGTTTATTTTGTGAGAAAGTAGTATCAATAAACAAGTAATAGTTGTGAAGGTTCATGAGATTCAGAACATATCTTACATTTTGATGTTGTAATTATTAAAAGACCAGTGAAATGAAGTAAATCCCTTTTCTAAGAACTGGCAAAGCTATTGTTCTTACTAACATATACAGAAATTAAGCCTCAAAGTAATATTCCAATGTAAACACTCCTTTAAAAATTTTTCATATGTAATATGAATATTAAAAAATATATATATATTTTTTTTACCATACCCAACGTTGTTCTTTAAAATAACAGAACTCGGGATCCCTGGGTGGCACAGCGGTTTGGCGCCTGCCTTTGGCCCAGGGCGCGACCCTGGAGTCCCGGGATCGAATCCCACGTTGGGCTCCCGGTGAATGGAGCCTGCTTCTCCCTCTGCCTGTGTCTCTGCCTCTCTCTCTCTCTCTATCATAAATAAATTTTTAAAAAAATTAAAAAAAAATAACAGAACTGAACATCTTTGGATATTTTTCTTGATATCCTAGGGCAGAGGTCTGCAGACATTTTCTGTAAAAGGCCAGATGGTAATAAATACTTTTGGCCTTGTGAGCCGTGCAGTTTCTCTGGCAATTGTTGGAGTTTGCTGTTGTATAATGAAAGTGCCATAGACAATATGTGAATGAATCTGTGTAGTTATGTGCCAATAAGAATTATTTTACAACAACAGGCTGCAGTTTGCCAACTCCTGTCTTAGGAGAATCAAAGTTTGAGATGTTCTGTGAAATTTTGATACTTCTGGAGTAAAACTATTTCCTCATACCTCTCTAAATTCTTTTTACTATGCAAGAAAAGAACATTTTATCTATTTTTAATATTAAACTTTGCTTTCTATATAAAAAATAATTAGGGCACCCCCGGTGGCGCAGCGGTTTAGTGCCGCCTGCAGCCCAGGGCGTGATCCTGGGGATCCTGGATTGAGTCCCACGTCGGGCTCTCTGCATGGTGCCTGCTTCTCCCTCTGCCTGTGTCTCTGCCTCTCTCTCAATCTCTGCGTCTCTATGAATAAATAAATAAAATCTTAAATAAAAATAAAAAAATAAAATAAATAATTAGAAATACACGAATAAAGAGATGCCTGGCTGGCTCAGTAAGTAGAGCATGCAACTCTTGAGGTTGTGAGTTTGAGCCCCACATTAGGTGGAGAGATTACTTAAAAACATGAATACATTTAACACCATTTAAAAATATATTTAAGAATAAGCAACAAAGATATTCCAATGTTGGTGAAATAAGGCTACATTTAGAAATTCACATATAGTAAGAATTTGGGCATGATCACTATATTAAACCAGACTTTTTGACCTATGTACTAATTGGGATAGGAGTAAGAACCCAAATAAGGTAAGATTATTATCAGAATTAATTGTACTTCAGAATACATGTGACAACATAGTCACCTTTTCTTAAATAATTATAAATTAAAAAAACAACTTTAAATTGAAGTTAAATCATTAATAACTAATGGGAATGCCTTGATTCCTCTCTTATGAAAAAACTAAAAGGGGTTGGTGACACGATAAAATCCTCATTAATTAAGGAGATTAATTTTCCTTTTGTAACATCATAGTCATGAGGATCAGCTCTTCTGTCACCAGAATAACAAAATAACCCTGTCAGTGGTGTTGAGCAGAGTGAGCATCTACCCACTCCCTCCACACATTCTTTCCCAGCCTTCCATGCAAGAAATTTTCAGCTATATATTGCTTTGTTCTAAAATACAAGTGGTTATTGATAGCTTTGCCCTTTATAAAAGCTTTCTAATTTTTTTCAACGAAGAATGAGAGGGTGATTGAAAATATATTCCAGAAATATCTTAAGAACATTAAGTAGGTATTGTTGGTGATTTTTAATAAATTCAGTTTAGAGGTTTTCTTAGAAAAATACCAAGAAATTATGAACAATTCAGAATTTTCTCAGAATGGTCATAATTTCCCTAAGCTTAAATTGACGTTCTTAGCTCAACTCTTCAAAAATAGCAAATTAGTGGTTAAAGGGGGGGAGGGGGAATTAAAATATTCAAGGACCTTCAAACGTTTTATATGAACATTTGTATAAGTTGTTGACATAGTAATAAATTATCCTTACTGTCCTCTAAGCCTGTATTAGCTGTTTTTAATGTTGCTTTATATATTTGAAAGTATTGAACTGAATTATCATATGGTTTAGACTAAGAATTTGTGTTGACCTTTCCTATCAAAATTGATAAGTATTTTGGCTTAACATAACTCCACGTCCCATGGTAACATCCTATTGTATCCAGTACCTCAAATTTGACTCATTTTCTATTTTGAGGGTGTTTTTTCATGCAGTACTGTGATGGCACAGAATCTTTGTGAAACTGCCCCTAGGAAATTGGTGAAGCTTTCCTTTCTCCAGAAAAATGTATCCATATGTTTTTAATTTTAATTTCTGTCTTTCTGAAAATTTTACACTGTATTTTCAAAAAGACATCAGTGTTTTAAGTGGTAGAGATCAAAGGGTGGCATTTACTATTGCCCTTTAAAATTGTTTACAAAGTATCTTGTACCTACTGATCAGGAGACTATATTATATGACTCATATCCAACACATTTGATAAGATTTTTTTTTAATGAAGATAAATTTGTTTTTGAAATAAGGATTCATCTGATTTATTATTTGAAACCAACAAAATAAAAAGCATTAACATTTAAAATTATAGAACGCCTGGGTGGCTCAGTGGTTGAGCATCTTCTTTGGCTCAGGTCATGATCCCATGGTCTCAGGATTGAGTCCCACATCAGGCTCCCTGCATGGAGCCTGCTTCTCCCTCTGCCTCTGTCTCTGCCTCTTTCTCTGTGTCTCTCATTAATAAATAAATAAAATCTTTTTAAAAATTTTAAATTAAAACAGATATATAGAAACTAATATACTACATACTTTGAACATATAATTTGAACAACCATTTTCACTCATTTATTCAAATACCTTTCTATAATTCTGTAATAAAAGTACTGATCAAGATTGCCCAAACTATTTGACACAAAGTCTATCTTTGTTCTCTTTTATTTTGAATTAGTGAAATTTTATATTAATATGTATTTTCATATCCATAAAGTATACTAAAGTCAGCTGTTTAAATTATAGCTATAAAACATTAGTTCATTTTACATTGCTTTGCTCATTATTTGTTTTAAAGTGTCATGTAATTTTCATGTTGAATGATGCAGTGCTACTAATTTATTTATAAAATGAACAAAATAAGTTTTGATGTTGCATTGCATGATAAAGGCTTTCTGCATATAGTTCATGTTATGTTCTTGAGCATGAATCCAGATATTTTAGATAGCTTTAATATTAATTTGGTGTGCTTTCAAAGTTACTAATACAGAATATCTAAACTAAGTATATGTGAACACTACATTGCATGATAATGTCTTTTTGCATATACTTTATATTTTATCCAGTATAGTTACAAAGATTAATCTTATATCCTAAAAAGAAAAATAATACTTTGGAATTCTTTCAAGGTAAAGTATACTAAGTGTAAAATATTAAGTAAAATATTTAACTTAAGTGCATTTTATTTAAGCTAGAGAGGTTTGAAAGTGTGCTTAGATTTTAAATATCTATTATATTACTATGGTACCTCATTTTCAATATTACCTTTCTATGTAAATTTCATCCTTAAATAGTTAAAAAGTGTGAGTCAGTTGTAGTCAAATTAACATGTAAAAGAGCTCTTTCTGATGCAGTCAGTTTCTGAAGTGGGTATTGCAGAAAATGAGCTACATTGCTATAAACTGGTTGGCTTCTTACTAAACTAAGTGCACGCTTAACTGGGAGTACTGGACCCAGGGCTACTATTAGCGCATGTGGTACCTGTGTGCAAATTGGAAAAACGTGGCCCTTTTGAGTTGATGCAGATGCCTATCAAGGTAGACACTTTAGTGAGCAGTTTGTTCACTGAATGGATTTTAGTCCTTACTTGGCCAGAGGCCAATTAATAGTTTTAACAATATCAATCATTATAATACCAATCATATTCTATATGTAGCATAGTCTTTTCCTAACGTTCCTGTATATGTTCTAACAAGTTGTCACTAGAGACAAGGCAGTCATGTGGGTCCCCACACTGGGTCCCCATCAAGGGTTGAACTTGGGAAGAGAGTGGTAGGCAGGTACCTTTTCTATTTCAAGGACAACTAACTGGGAAGAAAATGACCCTACCAATTACACATTAGTGTTCACAAACACATTTTTGTTGCCTTTTACCCTTTTATGATTTACTTTTTCTTTTAGGTTATCTTCAATATTCATTTCATCCTGATTTTCTTTGCATAAAATGTTGAGAAGTCACACAGTATAATTTGTTGTTGCAGCATTTCCCTATTTTCTCTTATTTTCTGCATCTCTGGGGATTCTCCACCCATTTTCTTTCCCAAGCCCCTTCTCCTTTGTGAAACATCTGAGGCATCCTATATCCTTCCATCAATCAAAAGAAAATCTTTTCCATTTGCAAAAAACTCACAGTTTCCTCTCTCCCTCAGCCTTCTTGGCCACAGAGATGGTTTTTACTTGTATATAAAGACATATAGCATCTTATTATCTAATTATGGAACACATTTGACAACTTTTATCTGATTCTCCTATGTTCCTCTTAGCTTCAGACTTCTATTAGAATATGGTTGTTTAATTCCAAGTTAGTTTCCTGTTTATGAGAAAACAGAGATTAAATGGTTATATGAAATGTATATGTGAACATATATATACCTACACATGTGTTTTGTGCTTTTATTCTTTATAAGGGACTTCATTTTAAGTATTTTAAAACACCCAGAAGCAATGCAGACATATTAATGGTGATGTCTGTGTGCAAAAGGAGTAATAAATCAGTTCTGCATATTTAAAGAAGAGTACCTGTCATTGTGAGGATATAAGCTGTGGGATGTTTGTGGCTTTTAAAAAAGCTTGAAGGTTTGCAAATCCTTTGAATTAAGTCAAGATTCCAAAGTGAAAATCCTTTTTATTTACATAAGCATTCTAAATTATAAATGGATAAATCTTAAAGATTAATTTTTAAATTCTCAAATAACCTTAAAAGTTAACATTTATTGAGCACTTACTACATGCCAGGGCTGTTGTAAGTGAACCATTTGTAGTAACATTCTTCAACTCACACAGCTTAGTGAGATATTAATATAGCAAGTGGCAGAGCTAGGATTTTAACTCAGAGCCCACATTCTTAACTACTAAACCTTACCACCTCACAAATAAGCAGTTTGACATTTTATATTGTCTCCTTGAAGTCACCATAACCTAGTAAGTGTATTAACATTAGTTGTGTTTTTATTTCATATTCTGAATTTTTATTGCAGTGTAACATAGGTGTTCACTGTATTTCCAGTTGTGGGCTACAGTGTTCTTTAGCGAATTCATAACTTAACACCCTTAAAAGAGTCTATTTTAGGATTACTAAAAATAGAATTAAAAGAGTCTATTTTAGGATAATTACTAAAAATAGAATTAAAAGTGATTATATGTAATTATTAAATATCTATGATATGCTGTAAAACATTTTAAGTGGATACTTAGTGAAGGCAATTATTTTACTATAGTTAATATCTTTGAAATGCTTTTTTCCTTAGATGGCCATTTGTGAAATATGCCTTGTATTTATTCTTCATTTTGTACCATTCTGTGGCATAGATTTCCTTGCTGAAACAGAATCTGGAGATGCAGCTTTCCCAGTCTCAGACTTCTTTGCAGCAGCTGCAAGCCCAATTTACACAAGAACGACAACGACTTACACAAGAGCTTGAAGAATTAGAGGAGCAACATCAACAGAGACATAAATCTTTAAAAGAAGCACACGTCCTTGCATTTCAAACTATGGAAGAAGAAAAGGAAAAGGAACAAAGAGTAAGTTTAATGTGATACATGTTCAAAGGTAATCCAACAGCCTAATAATTATTAGCCTTCAAATTCTTAAGAATTCATTTTTTGCCTCCAAGCTATGTATTGCTTTATTTCATTGTGTTTTCTAGAACTTGACTTCTGAGAGTGATTAAACATACACACCAGTTACGCTGAATAAGGCTGACATTTTATTTGTTTCCCAACATAATTCCAAGTTCATTATGAGACTAATACACCATCTGGTTTATCATATGGTTAACAGTGGTTAAATAAATTTAGCATAGTCCTGAGCTGTAACCACTATAATCACTTAGTACTATTCTGGACTTTTATTAATAATCTCTCATCAGATTTTTAATTTTTCTCTTTCAGGCTGGATCTACAAAAGACATATTTATCCAAGGAATTTATATTTTTTTATCCCACATTTTTTCCTTACATTCCCCCCCCCCCTTTTTTAATATTTTATTTATTCATGAAAGACAGAGTTAGAGACAACAGGCAACCCATAGGGAGCCTGTATAGGACTCGATCCCAGGACCCTGGGATCACGACCTGAGCCAAAGGCAGATGCTCAACCACTGAGCCACCCAGGTGCCCCACTTTTCCCCCCTTATATATAAAATTTACAATGAAATGAAATTTAGAAACATTTTAAAAATAGTACCTTTCCCTATATACAGCCCCAAAGGCTATGTGAAAAGTAGTGAAACAGACAAGTCATTCAGGAGAGATTTAAATCAAATAGATACATTATTGGGTTAATCAAATTGTATGCCAGAATCTTCCCATATCCCTTACTTTTTTCTCTGTGAAAACACTAGTTTGACATAGTCTTAGTGTGATTATTTTGGTTCAGATTATTTCTTTACACTGTATTTTTCAGCTTCTTCTAAGGATCTTATAATTAAGGTAAAGATTCAATAGAAAAACAAAGTTTTACTAACAATAATTTTCACTATACATAGTTATTACCGATATAGCTTGCTTTTAATCCTTTATTTGGTGCAGACAACTATTTTAAGAAGTGGTATGCTATAAAAAATTATTAAAACAAAAAAGTCATATTCCTTTAAAAATAACTGCCTATACAGTAAGTTGTGATCTTTTGATCTTGTCTAGAAAGATAAGGAAGTTTCTTTGGTTAAAAATTAGGCCTTATTTCCACTATCCCTGATTATTATAAATGCAAAAACTGTTAAAATATTAACAAACCAAACTTAACAATACATTGAAAAAAATCTGTACACCATGATCACATGGGATTTATTCCAGGGATACAAGGATGGTTCAAGACCTGCAAGTCAGTGTAGTTACTACGTTAATAAATGAAGGGTAAAAAAAAAAAAAATCACATGATCATCTCAATAGATGTAGGAAAAGCATTTGACAAAATTCAACATTCATGATAGAAAGTCTCAAAAGAGTAGGTATAAAAAGAATCTGCTTCAATGTATTAAAGCCCACATATGACAAACCCACAGCTAACATCATACTTAACAATGAAAAGCTAAAAGCTTTTCCTCTAAGACCAAGACAAGGAAGCCCATTCTTGCCACTTTTATTCAACATAGCCACAGCAATCAGACAAGAAAAATAAAGAAATGGCATCCAAATTGATAAGGAAGAAGTAAAGCTATCACTATTTGCAGATGACATGATACCTTATACAGAAAACCCATCACATCAGTAAGAGAAAAGATAAGAACCATATGATCATATCAAGAGATGTAGGAAAAGCATTTGACAAAATATAAAACTGATTCACAATAAAATCCTTCAACAAAAAGTTGGTTTAGAAGAAACCCACCTCAACATAATAAAGGCTACATATGAAAAACCCACAGCTAACACCCAAAATGGGGAAAAACAAAGCCTGTACTCTAAGGCCAGGAACAAGACAAGGATATCTGCTCTCACCACTTTTATAGTATAGTACTGGAAGTCCTAGCCACAGCAGTCAGACAACAATAACAAATAATAGGGATCCAAATTGAGAAGGAAGAAGTAAAACTTTTACTATTTGCAGATGATATGATATGGTGTATATATGAGAATACTGTATAGTGAAAACCTGAATGACCACCAAAAAAACTGCTAGCATTGATAAATGAATTTAGTAAAATCATAGGATACAGAATTAATGTGGAGAAATCCGTTGCATTTCTATACACTAATGAGATAGCAGAAAATGAAAGTAAGAAAACAATACTATTTATAATTGTAGCAAAAGTAATAAGGAATAAACCTAACTGAAGACCTGAGAGACCTAGTCTCTGAAAACTTAAAACACTGATGAAAAAAATGAAAGATGACACAGAGAAATGGAAAGACATTCCAAATGCTCCTGGATTGTAAGAACAAATGTTAAAATATCTATACTGTCCAAAGCAATCTGCACATCTAATGCAATCCCTATCAAAATACCAACAGCATTTTTCACAGAACTAGAATAAACATTACCTAAAATTTGTATGGAATCACAAAAGATCCCAGATAGCTATAGCAGTCTTGAAAAAAGCAAAGCAAATGTGGAGGCATCACAATTCCAGATATCAAGTTATATTACAAAACTGTGGTAATCAAAACATTTTGGTACTGGCATAAAAATAGACACACAGATAAATGGAACAGAATAGAATTCCAGAAATAAACCCAAAAGTGGTCATTTAAACTTTGACAAAGCAGGCAAGAATATCCAATGGGAAAATGTCTTTTCAGCAAATGGTGTTGGGAAAAACTGGACCACTTTATTACACCATACATAAAAATAAATTAAAAATGGATTAAAAACCTAAATGTGAGACCTGAAACCATAACAATCCCAAAAGAGCCGTGGCAATTTTTTTCTAGATAGGTTCCCTGAGGCAAAGGATACAAAAGCAAAAATAAACTCTTAAGACTACATCAAAAAAGGAAGCTTCTGCACAATGAAGGGAACACTGAATGGAAGAAGATATTTACAAGTGACATATCTGATAAAGGATTAATATGTAAAATATATAAAGAACTTATGTAACTCAACACCCAAGAAACAAATAATCTAATTAAAAATGGGCAGAAGACATGAACAGACATTTCTCCAAAAAGACATCCAGATGGCCAATAGACCCATGGAAAGATGCTCAATGTCACTTACAGGGAAATGCCAACCAAAATTAGAATGAGGTATCACCTCACGCCTGCCAGAAGGGCTAAAATCAGTGACACAGGAAACAACTGGTGTTAGCAAGGATGTGGAGTAAAAGGAACTCTCTTGCTCTGGTGGTAGAAATGCAATCTGGTGCAGCCACTATGGAAACCAGTATGGAGTTTCCTCAGAAAGTTAAAAATAGAACTACCCTATAATCTGACAATTGCACTATTAGGTATTTACCCAAAGAATACAAAAACTAATTCAGAGGGATACATTCACCCCCATGTTTACAGCAGTATTATTTAAAATAGCCAAGATATGGTAGCAGGCTAAGTATCCAATGAAGATGTAGTATCTACACCTACAATGGAATATTACTCAGCCATGAAAAAGAGTTGAAATTTTGCCATTTGTAACAACATGGATGACTTAGGGGGAATTATACAAAGTGAAGTAAGTTAGAGAAAGGCAAATACTGTATTTCACTTATATGCAGAAATTTTTTTTTTTAAAGAGATTCAGAATTTTTTTTTTTAATTCTTATTTATTTATGATAGTCACACAGAGAGAGAGGGAGAGGCAGAGACACAGGCAGAGGGAGAAGCAGGCTCCCTGCACCGGGAGCCCGACGTGGGATTCGATCCCAGGTCTCCAGGATCGCGCCCTGGGCCAAAGGCAGGCGCCAAACCGCTGCGCCACCCAGGGCAGAAATTTTTAAAAGCAAAACAAATGAACAAACAAAGCCTAAATAGACTTATAAATACAGAGAACAAACTGGTGGTTGCCAGAGGGGAGGTGGTGGGGGAATGGGCAAAATAGGTGACAGGGATTAAGAGGTACAAATTTCCAGTTATAAAACCAGACATGGGGATGTACAGCACAGGGAATGTAGTCAGTACTATTGTAATAACTTTGTATGGTGACAGATGAAACTAGACAATCATGGTAATGATTTCGTGGAGTTTATAAATGTTGAATCGTTTTGTTATATAGCTGAACCTAATACTGTATGTCAACTGTACTTTAATACAGCACATACACACAACTAGGCTTGATTGGTATATAACCTATTCATTGATATCGTTTGTGAATTAGAACACGTAAGCTCTCGTATCAGTACTTTAATTTTACGCATTTAGTCTCTTTTCAAAAGAAATCAGAACCTATAATTTTATTGTTGTCATTAGGTAGTCAAGCTACCTATGTAACTAACATCTAAACTAAAAGTCTTTTATTTTACTATATTTAAAGAAACCTATGCTTTACTTTTCAGAAATAAAACACTTAAGAAACAGTATAAGTAGCCAAATATTAATTTATAAAAACGGTATTTTAGAGTAATGGTTAAAGAAATATAACCCTAATTTCAACATGGTTTCTTTCCCAGAAACCTTTCATGTTGCAGGTTATGGTAAGAAAACCCCTTCCTGGCACAGTTCAGTCTCTAAATTTGAAGTACCCTGAGCTCTTTTTTTTTTTCCTATGGCCATATATCTTTTCTTAATCTTAGCCACATGTCCATTTTCTCTGGTTAGACTTCTAGAACTAACATGAGATGTTTGTTTTACGTTTTTTTGTTTGTTTGTTTTACCTACTCTTACAGCTTTGCTTCTGTTTGCAAATGCCTATAGAAAGTTGCTACAAAATATTTAATAAGGTTGGAGTCGTAAAGATCTCTTTCTGATCAGAAGGAGATCTTTTCTTGTTAATGCCCCCTCCTTTCTTTCCTCTCTTAAGTTTGTGCACACAGAGGAATTATGCATTAATTTTGGTGGCTTACCCCCGTCTGCAGCTTCAGACAATGACTTTATTTGCAAACCACCTTAGGAAAAAGGCCCATCCATATCCCACTTCAGACACACTAGATTGAATCAAATTGGTTTCATAAAGATTGTTTTACTGAAGTGACCCTACTAATTTATTTTCTAAAGTTCATTATCTTATATCTAATTTTCTTTTTTTTTTTAAATAAATTTATTTTTTATTGGTGTTCAATTTACCAACATACAGAATAACACCCAGTGCTCATCCCGTCAAGTGCCCCCCTCAGTGCCCGTCACCCATTCACCCCCACCCCCCGCCCTCCTCCCTTTCCACCACCCCTAGTTCGTTTCCCAGAGTTAGGAGTCTTTATGTTCTGTCTCCCTTTCTGATATTTTCTTGAAAATGAATTATAAATGCCTTGTTTTTCTTAAACGAGTTTTAGTAATTTTTATTTTGTTTGTATTTTCCTTCCTGTATTCTAGAATAATAATTCGAGTATGTTTCTCCTATTTTAGGCTCTTGAAAATCATTTACAACAAAAACATTCTGCAGAGCTTCAGTCATTAAAAGATGCACACAGAGAGTCAATGGAGGGCTTCCGGATAGAAATGGAACAGGAACTTCAGACTCTTCGGTTTGAATTAGAAGATGAAGGAAAGGCTATGCTTGGTATTTTTTTAAGCTTTTATTTATTTATTCATGACAGACAGAGAGAGGCAGAGACACAGGCAGAGAGAGAAGCAGACTCCATGTAGGGAGCCCGATGTGGGACTTGATCCCGGGTCTCCAGGATCATACCCCAGTGCCAAACTGCTGGGCTACCCGGGCTGGCCTATGCTTGGTATTTTGAAAGGATTAGAATCTTGTCATATTTATTTATATGTTCTACTTTAAAATTCAACATGAAATCAACAGTTTTATTTTTAATTTTTGAAACACAAATTTCAACTTTGAAAATGAATATCCAAGTATGAATGGAATAGCAACAGTGGGGTGAGGTCCCCTCACCTTTCTCCATATTCTGGCTACAATGTAAGCAACAGTCACTGGTGCTTCCACCTACCATTAAGGAACTAAACAGAGTCAGGACCTTGACACTTTCCACTCTCAAGTGACTAAAAGGAGTACATAGACATGGGACCACATGTCCTTATACTTGATAGGCATTTGGGTTTTTTGCACATCAGGATTTTGTTTTTAGGAGAAAACTCATGTTTAGGTCTGACTTTTGTTTAGGTATTTTTCAGGTATTTTTTATGGGATTTTAATCTTTGAAGTATTCAAATCACTGCCCTTTTCATAAGGAGATCCGTTGAGATTTGAAGAAAAACTGTATGTGTATGTAAAGAGTTTTTGGAGGGTTTTTTTGGTGGTGGTCAGTAACTTTTTATTCCTACCATCTCATTTTCCTTCTGTTTGTTTTTTTCCCCAAAAATTCTCTTAATAGTTTTTATTGTATTACTGTTTTATAGTATTACTGTTTACCCAGTTGCCCAAGCCAGGAAGCTAGAAGATGCATTTAACTTTTTTCTTTTGTTTTCACATCCTGTTCCTTCACTTAAATATTCCCTATGTCTCTTCCCTCTTCTTTAGTCCTTTTGTCATACTCAGTTCACGGTCATATAATTTTTCACCTTGGTTATTGCTGTAACTTCAGCAATCTCTACTATCCCATGTAATTCCCTCTAGCCTGTGCAGTTATTAGAACAGGGTGATATTTTGTTCCCCCTTGGTATAGTACCCGGCCTTCAATAAATGTGGATCATATGAAATAATCTCAAATTCAAATAAAAATGATGCCTTACAAATCAAAGCATTCACCAGCTAGTGTTTAACATCTTTCAGCACTATTGTGGAAGAATTTTTGCCTGAGTGGGAAGTTGCTTCCTAAGTGAATATATGTTATGGTACTGTTCAGTTCTAAAATGTTATTCCAATAGCAAATGAGAAAAGTTAAAAACAATTCATTTCCATTAGCACCTTACTGTCAAACTAAAAGCTTAAATGGATCCATTTGAGCAGTTGAAAATTTTCTTGTCCTTACCAAAGGTAGATGGCCTCTAAATCCATGGTATTTCTGTGACAGTCTGGGATATTTTAATGGGCATACATAAGTGTCCTAATTTTAAAAAATATTATATTCTGTGATTTTTATAATTTTTATGTAAAGTATCAATATTTCTAAAATACACAAAAGCTTTTTTTTCCCCAGCCTCCTTACGCTCAGAACTAAACCATCAACATGCAGCTGCAATTGATTTGTTACGGCATAGTCATCATCAAGAATTGGCAGCTGCTAAAATGGAATTAGAGCGAAGTGTAGACATCAGCAGAAGACAGGTAAAGAAGAACATTCTGCTATGTGATGATTCCTTAAATGTGAATAGATTGTTCAAAATTTTTTGAAAATTACTTTGTAATGACTAGTATTTTCACTAGTTATTAATTTACCATCTATGCTGAAGAGTCTTATTTTTAAAGGGAAATGGGTAGTTTGATTTTGTATATTGGTCATAAAATTACATTTTATTTTATGACTTTTTAATTAAATGTTTTGAATTCTACTTGCATCTTGAGAACAATGAAATATAAATAATACAAAGTGAAAACAGAATACTATGAAACAGTACTACTGTCTGTAGAACTTACTGAGATGGTGGACCGTTTTATATCTGTGCTATCCACTATGGTCGTCACTGGCCACATGGGCCAAATATGTCTAGTGTGACTATGTGTCTGGTTTTGTTTAATTTTAAAAAATTTAAACTTGATTTAAATAGTCGTGCTGGATAGCATAACTATGGGAGCATCAGGTCCTCAAGAAAAAGAATAACTGATATTTCGGTATCACTCTAGCACAGGTACTACATATGCTTTTTAGACTTTACTCTTTGGCCAAGTGTACTTACTTGAATCAGAGAATTTATGATCTTAAATGTCTGGATGGATGGATGGATTTTTAGGCACAGTGCAATGAAGGCCATCATTTGTTAGGCTTAAAACTTTCACTTTGTTAGTCTTTAGCTATGTTAAATGATCAGCTCAAATTTTCTCTTCATTGCTATGAAGTTTTAAAAAAGCCACTTTATAATCATGGAGGGAAGTTATATTTTCTTTTAACTAGGCTGACACTGAAATTGACAATGTCTAGCTAGACATTGTAGGAAACTAACTTCTAGGAAATTGGAAGAGAGCTTATCATATTTCAGACAGGATAACTGTTACATCAGTACTAAGCAGACTGCTCTCTGAGCCACTGTGTGTGTGTGTGTGTGTGTGTGTGTGTCGGGATGGCCCCGCTAGACACAGGGCCTTTTTAAATGAAAGGACAATGGTGCCAGCATTTTATTGTAGGAGCCCTGCATTCTAATCTCAGCTCTGCTATTCATTATAAATCATCCTTAGACAGATCTCTCTTGGGTACTGGTTTTCTCATCTGTAAAATGTGAGGGAGATGTGCTTTTATGGTCTTTTGGGCCTCTTGACACCATGATATTATCCATATAAACTGTATCCGTATAAACACTTCTTATATATGGGATAAGAAGAGGACTTTAGATTTTATTTCAGTGGTTTGCTTTTGAAGCAATGTCATTACATTTGACATGCTATGTAATTTCCTTTCCCTTAGATAAATGCAGAAAGCAAATATTAGAAAATCTTTAAGAATTATTTTTAGGGGCATCTGGCTTTCTCCATCAGTAGGCATGTGGCTCTTGATCTCAAGGCCATGAGTTCAAGCCCTGCACAAAGCTTACTTAAAAAAAAATTATTTGTGTTTTGCAGAGTAAGGAACATATGTGTAGGATAACAGATCTACAAGAGGAATTAAGGCACAGAGAACATCACATCTCAGACTTGGATAAGGAGGTACAGCACCTTCATGAAAATATAAGTGCCCTAACCAAAGAATTGGAATTTAAGGGGAAAGAAATTCTCAGAATACGAAGTGAATCTAACCAACAGATGAGGTATGTCATTAATTACAACAGAAGAAATATACAGTGTTATCTGAAAGACTGCTGTATAGTAGTTAGCAGTACATGCCTATTTTTCTGGCTAGGCTGCCTTCTAGTAGATACTGAAGACCACTTCTTTATTTGCTGACTGCTATAATTTAGAACATAGATGAAGTGTTTGTATTTTGAGTAATATGTATGCATTCATTAACTTTGGAAATTATATAATTAACTAAAATCTTTATAAAATATAATTTAAAAAGCATTAAAGGAGACAACTTCAGCAAGCCAGAAGATTAGAGCAAAGTAAGTAACTTACTTTAGGCTGTTTCCATTAATTTTCTATATATTATACCTAAAATCATTTCAAATCTGGTAGAAAATAGAAAGTTTTGAAAGCTTGACCTCAGAATAACATTTTCTTAACTAAAAATAAATTAAACAGGTTGCATGAACAAGATTTAAACAAGAGACTTGAAAAAGAGCTGGATGTCATGACAGCAGACCACCTCAGAGAGAAAAATATCATGCGGGCAGATTTTAATAAGACTAACGAGCTACTCAAGGAAATAAATGCAGCTTTACAAGTGTCGTAAGTCATATTATATTAAAGAAAATTCATATGTGGGAAATAAACTGAGGAGACTGTGTCTAACCTCAGATTACTCTTTTAAATCTAATTGATCCTTAAAAAAGAAAACGTAAGTGCTATATTACCAATGGTAACTGCAGTGTGATATTTTCGTTAACAAGGATAAGACAGTTGAGTGATTTTCAGCTGCTACTGCCACAGTCCCACTAGGACAATCTGCCTAAGACCTGTCCCTCAGAATCATGAACTATATAATGCCACGTGAAAACCCTAAAGATGTCCATTATATACTGTTAAGGAAAAAGAGTATATTGTGGCCTAAAGGAATATTATGATCCTATACATACACTAATAATACATATTTTATATACAAATATCAAAAGATCTTAAACGAATACAAAATTTTAATGACAGTACTTCCCTCTAGGGAGTGGATTAGAGGGTATTGGAGGCGGGGAAAAGCAAAATCTTCCTTTTTATGTTTTATACTCTATATAGATATTGTTAGAATTCCTACAAGCAAGCATTTAATTTAAGAAATTAATGAAAGTAAAACATCAGAAATAGTTACTATTCATATATAGTAACTCCAATATTGTTAAAACCAAGATTTCTAATTATTGCTTAATATTTTAAGAAAGTATTTAATAGCCCTTCTCTTTCCCACATACTTAAAAACTGTTACAGAATATGCAAATAGCATTCACTCCTGTCTCTGAGGCCTAAACTCTGGTCCAATTTAAATGCTCTCAGAATTAATCTATTCTAAGCTGCTGCTCCAAATGGTTTATTTATTCACCTCTAGTCTCTCTTCTTCTAGTCAGTTTTAAAAGCTGCATAAAAATATATAAATATCTCCACATACTTCAGTAAAGTCAAAATAGTGACTAATCACATCAACCCTAGTCTCAAAGTGAAATTTAAAACTCCTTGTGACACTGTGCCTTTTCCTCCCATGTCGGCCACACTGACCTCAGTTTCCTTCTAAGGTTTCTTCTATGTAGAAGAACCTCAAAACTACCTGGATTACCTTCCCCCAATCTAAAAATCATCTTCTCACATCTTACACATTAGACTAAGTAAGCTTTGTAGTAAATACTGTTACATATGGGTAATGGGTAACATATATACTCACATTCACTTATGCTGAAACAAAAAACAGACCCCCCAGTGATTGGCAGTTACTTCAATGGCTCCTGAGGTGAAGTACCCTCTAATGGATACACACAGAATTTTCACATTAGTAGGCACTCGAATGTTTCCTCGAGTGAATTTTTTGAGGCTTCCCTATAACATTTACCACTTTATGAAGTTACACTTGAAACCACGAGATCGTTTTCCCAGTCACAGTGATTTTAAGTATTTGCGGTTTGGGAGGTAATTTTTAAATCCTTTTGAGCCACAGTAAGAGCTCATAACCTTAGACATTTTGCAAAAATTAGTTACAATAAACCCTACTTTTTCCCTTCTCCTGGGCTGTGTTACTCATTGGACAGAGGCTGAAATCCTGGCACCCCCTCTTCACTGTCTGCAAAAACCTGTTCACAAAAAGAATGACCTCTGTCTGTCCGTGTGTCCTGTCTCCTTAGGAATGTTAATTTACAAAGATTAAAGGTTTGTTTCTACTTTATTCTCTTATGTGATTTTAAACATTATGAACTTTCAGTAGATAGTAAATAACTTAGTTTTTCTATGTTATGATAATTTTTTTAAGACTTTATTTATTCACGAGAGAGGCAGAGACCTAGGCAGAGGGAGAAGCAGGCTCCATGCTGGGAACCCGATGTGGGTGGGACTTGATCCCCAGACCCAGATCACACCCTGAGCCTAAAGGCAGGCGCTCAATCCCTGAGCCACCCTGGAATCCCATGATAATTTTTAACAATCGAAGAATTAGTATTACTCATGAGTCAAATATTTTATCCGCTTTTCTAGATAAACCATTTGTTTTATACCTCAGCTAGGTCCATGGTAACCAGCTCTATTTCTTTTTTCACCAGAAAACTACCACTAACCTAAAATTAGTCTCTAGCTAAGGTATTTATTCTTCTAGTTAAACCAAACATACACACAAATGTATTTAGACCAGTGCTGTCCGGTAGATTATCTGTGCTAATGAAAATGCCCTATATGTGCCCTGTCCAGTACAGTTGTTACTAGCCACACACAGCAGTTGAGCATTTGAATTGTGACTAGTGCAATCAAGGACTTGTATTTTTCATATAATTTTAATTAACTCAAATGTAAATAGCCAAGTATGGACTAGTGGCTACCGTATTGGAAAGCACAGTTTTAGACACCTGGATTTTTTCCATATCCTTAAATGCAGCCTGCTTGGATCTGTCAAATGGCTAAGATTTTGTCAGAAGTGGTGCAGGGAGAGTGCACTCCTGCTTAAGGAGCTGCAGGGCAAGGAGGTGGGGGTGAGGGGGGGGAACACAACCATATTTGAATATTCGCAGCCTCAGGGTAGGAACTGAAGTTCCTAGCAAACTGCATTGCTGACTTTAAATCTATTTGTTTTTTATTTTTTTTAAATTGGTGTTCAATTTGCCAACATATAGAGTAACACCCAGTGCTCATCCCATCAAGTACCCTCCTCAGTGCCCATCACCCACTCACCCCCCCCCCCCCCGCCCACCTCCCTTTCTACCACCCCTAGTTCGTTTCCCAGAGTTAGGGAGTCTCTCATGTTCTGTCTCCCTTTCTGATATTTCCCACTCATTTTTTCTCCTTTCCCCTTTATTCCTTTCACTATTTTTTATATTCCCCAAATGAATCAGACCATATAATGTTTGTCGTTCTCCGATTGACTTATTTCACTCAGCATAATACCCTCCAGGTCCATCCACATCGAAGCAAATGGTGGGTATTTGTCGTTTCTAATGGCTGAGGAATATTCCATTGTATACATAGACCACAGCTTCTTTATACATTCATCTTTCAATGGACACCAAGGCTCCTTCCACAGTTTGGCTATTGTGGACACTGCTACTATAAATATCGGGGTGAATGGGGAAAATTAACAAGACAGAAAACAACAAATGTTGGAGAGGATGTGGAGAAAGGGGAACGCTCTTGAACTGTTGGTGGTAATGTGAACTGGTGCAGCCACTCTGGAAGACTGTGTGGAGGTTCCTCAAAGAGTTAAAAATAGATCTGCTCTACGACCCAGCAATTGCACTGCTGGGGATTTACCCCAAAGATACAGATGCAGTGACTTTAAATCTTTGACATTAAAAAAAGCCCTGTGGATTCGTAGAAGTGGGTGATAGTGGAAGGCCTGGAGGAACAGGGGTGAGACTGAATCCTGGAGTGGAGGGGCCTCTGGAGCAGCTGGAAGGGAAGCTTCTTGCTTCTGTTCCCACCCCAAATCCTGCTTGGACTCCAGGGAAGAGGGGAATAACATTTTAAAAAACAGAAGGTACCTTCTAAACGTTGTAGAAATGGTAATGCGTTCTGTAGCTCGTATGGAATGATTAGTAGAAAACCCCTTTTCTAGTGCTGGATACTAAAGTCTTAGCGTTTTGGACATTCTATAGAAATTGTCTTATTTTTCTGAGAGGTATAGTAGTAAAAACCTTGTGTCTAATATGTCACAGTTTTTGTTTGTTGTAGAAACAAGTGAAAAATGGGCTGTTTTGAAGAACTTTAAGGGATGCCTGAGTGGCTCAGCAGTTGAGCGTCTGCCATGGCGTCTCAGGGCGAGATCGAGTCCCATGTCGCGCTCCCTGAATAGAGCCTGCTTCTCCCTCTGCCTGTGTCTCTGCCTCTCTCTCTCTCATAAATAAATAAAATCTTAGAGAGAGAGAGAGAGAGAGAGAGAGAGAAAGAGAGAACTTTAAACATGTAGAACTTGGGATCATGACAGATCTTTATTATGTAAAAAGGGGTTCAGAGATTATTATTGATTGTCCCAAGTTTACATTAACTTCTCACTACTGAAACAAAAAGATAGTTTCTTCTTTGGGGAAGCACTGAGTTTCTGTATGGGGCTTTTAAGTAGGTCTGCAGTCCCTGATTGAAAAGAAGCACTCCACCATATCAGAATCTTTAAAAGTTATTTGAGCTCCTTTATCTATAATACCCTAATCATTTTTGTTGTTGTTTGATTTTTAAATTACCATTTGGGTTGGGTTCATAAGCTTTGTGAGGTAAGGAAAAAGTATTTCTATTGTTGTGCATCAGAGTCCATGCCCATAAATGATGGGGAAAGAAAGGCTCAACATTAAACTTCTTTGATTATATATATATTTCTTTCCTTAAACTATAGAGTGGATGGTATAATAGAGTTTATCCTTATACAATTGAGATTCTAAAATAGATGTGTGCCATACTGTTGTTTGGCCTGAGATCTCAATTTACTGACTTTGTCAATTATTTTTTAAAAACATAGGAGAACTGCCACCTTGAAAACTTTTTTATATATTTTATACAGCTTTTTTACGTATTCATATTTTTGGTTTGTGTTGTCCATGAACCCTAGACATTGACCTATATATTGTCAGAACCCCCCCATCCCCCCCCCAGAAAAAAACAATCAGAGCATTCATGCCTGGAGAGAATCCAACAGTGACCTAGTTAGTAATTCTATATGTTTATGTTTTACTTGTTTTCTTTCTGTATTACTTTTAATGGAAATCTACATTTTGAGTAAAAGATGATATAAACTTGTTTCTCTAACGGCAGTATTTCCCAGGCTTTAGCCTTTCAGAATTTGGTCATTTCTGGCTACCTTTGATACTATTTTCATATTTTTAATTGACTCATTGTAACTTAAAAATTTAACAGGAAAACTTGATTATTTCCGCATAAAACCATTATCACTACTGAAAAATTGTATCCATTTTTCTAAATAGAAGCTACATTTATAATTATATAAATGTAAATTCTGTGAAAATAAACAGTATACATTCTAGCTCGCTATTGCTGCTGCAGACCAGCCTGAGTTGTGTGAAACAGGGTAACAGGCATAGTTGTAAAGGTTGTTTCTACACTAAGATTGTTTCCTTCTTGTGACCAGAAAGATTAAAGGAGAACAAAGTAAGATAATTTCCTATACCACCAGTTGTTGAGACCTAGTCTTTGAGAAACAGTGCTGGCCTAGAGAGCTGACTGGGACAGCTGAAGAAAGGGAGATTGTTGACCAGTGTTGGTTTGAAATGGATCAAAGTAATACCAATGTTCTTCCTGTTAGAATTTTGAAAGACTTAATAATTTTGGAAATATATTTGCAGATCATATTACTTGTTCTCTCCTTTAATGCTTTCCCATTTGTGTTAATATAAATTGTTTCTTCAACTTAATTATTTTTTCCCTTTAAAATCAAGGTATCTCTTTAAGTTTTTTATGATATTAATTTATAATAATTTTTTAGGTAAAGCATGTTTAAACTAAATGAAAACATACACTAGATTTGGCTCAGAGCAAAAAGTTAAGGCGGTTACCTTAACTTCCCATTTTACTAGAACAAAACGACAGACATTATAGTTCTATTTTTTATTGTTTTTTTTTTTTTCTTGATAATAGTTTTAAATAAGGCATTAAATTTAGGTTTTTAGTGACCATTTACTGCCAGGTATTCTTGTTCAGCTACAGAAAGCAGTTCAAAAATCTTGTATTTTGTTTTAACGATAAAGTACCACAGTGACATCTTGTGGTTACTCTGGTATTAAACCCATGCCTTTTTCCTTGACTTAGATCATTGTTTCTCAAGCTTCTTAAAAATTTTCCCCATAAAACGACATATCATAAAATCCAAGGTCCCTTTATGTGAGCCTAGTAAAGCACATTTTTCATTCAATCTGCATTGTCACAAAAGAATAAAAAAAAGTAAAACTAGCCTCAGACTAACTACAGTGACAAAGTTCCCACTAATCCTAAATCAGTCAGTTCCTAACCCCACAACTTCTCTTTACCCACGTATCTCCCCCAAACCCTCCAGACTAGAACTTTAGCTTGGGCTTGAGTTAGTGGAGGAGTTTACTAAAATTCCTAAAATACACAGAGATTTTTCTACTCCTCTAGAATTGGGGGGTGCACTGATTCCTAGAAGATACATTGTCCAGAAGTTACTGTTTGTTGGATGAATAAATTTTTCTGTGCATCTTCATTCCCATGATTTTACTGAGCTTAAGTTCTGTCCTTTGACTTTGAAAACAGCAAGTTTTTTAATGGCTATAATTATTTAAATTTTCTAAAACGGAAACTGTTTCTCCCCTAAACCCCTGAGCCGGCAGTTTCCATTTGCCTCTTCATTCTGCCCTGCCATCTTATCTGATGAACCGTTTTTTTACAGTGTATGTGTATTAGCTGATAATACAGAATTTTTAAATTGTGTTTCCCATAAACCGGGGAAGAATGATGTCATGTATGTGTCCTTTGTTTCCCTTTCCTCTGTATCTTGTCCCTTTTTTGTATGTTATCAAGCCTTATGTCATCACACAGGAGTATATTTTGGTAAGTTCTCCTGATAATGAGACAATCATTGCAGCATCAAACCGATATTTAAAGATTAGTATTATTCAGTATATCATTTCTTCTACAGGGCTTACCTCACCTCATCCCCACACACTGTTGAATGACTTACAATGAGTTAATTCTTCTGAAAGTAACCCATAAAGTCTTTGATAACATCATCTACCCCATTCGAGCCTTTAATAACACTATAGCTATTGAAACAGTCTCATGTTATTAGACTGAAAAGTTGTAAGGAAAAAAGTTAGGTTTTAAATTTTGTATGTGTTCAACTGGAGTAATTGGAAAATGTAGGTATTACAGAAGAATGTGAGTCCTATCGATGAACTAAAGATTTCTTGTTTTCAGACTAGAAGAAATGGAAGAAAAATACCTAATGAGAGAATCAAAACCAGAAGATATACAGATGATTACAGAATTAAAAGCCATGCTTACCGAAAGAGACCAAGTCATAAAGAAACTAATTGTAAGATTTCGAGTGGGCCGGTGTAACCATGTATTTACCATGTTTTGCCAATCAACAGTCCATTGGTTAAGTATTAAGTAATGCTAAATGGAAACTGAAGGTATAAAATATGTTATGATTGAAAATTTATTAAAAATGTTCATGAATAAGGATAAGAAATACAAAGTAATTTTAAATTTGGTATTAGGGTAAGGAGATAGTGCCTCTTTTCAGTATTTTTTTAAAAGAGTCTTTAGTACATATTTTACGTTTCATAATGTCCTTGCCAACATGTAGTTAATACGAAGCTCTTGAAGCTATGTATTGTTCATGTAGAATTAGTGGATAGGAAAGAAGAGTCAACACGTGCCTGCATTAGCCTGCACCGTGTACTTCCAGTTAGTCCTGTTAATTTACCTTGATCCAAAGATATACTCCATGGGAAAAGGGTTCTGTTTTCTTAGGGTTCTAACTAAGAAAACTACATACTCTCTCTCGAGTCTGGGTCTAAACTGAGGTATCTGAGCAGTCAGTCCATCCGGGAAGGAAGTACAGATTTAACAATAAATAAGCTGCTTTTATTAAAGTTATTCTTCAAGAATAAGAAATACACAAATGTTTTATAATTCATTTTAGAGTCTTCTAAAATTATGTATCCTGATCAATAATTAAGATACTGTTTTTCACTGTCCCCAAAAAATAGAAAAATCTTTCAGAGTAAAACTAAAGTTGAATGCTAATCACTCTGTTGGTTCATTGAGCTCTTCAACTGAAAACTATGGATGTTAGCATAGAAAGAGAGCCTAGAAGCATTTATTTCTGAAGTCCATTTTCTTTCATTTATCTTAATTGGCATTTAGGAAAGCCATCCTGTTGGCTGGGACTACAAGGTCCTGGTAAAAACAGCAGGTTATAGATTGGGGTTCATTATGGAACCCAGGAGCAGACATTGGGAAGATTTTCCAGGCATTGTGAACATGAAAACAGACCTCATAGATTCATCTGATTACCTTATATTCCATACATGAAGTTAGCAAAGGTATTAAGTATATTTATTTCGTCTGTGGTAGAAATTGCTTTTCCAGTTCTTAGTGAACAGATGTCACAGATATAGTTGTATTCTGTCCTGGACAATAGGATGAGTATTAGACATCAAAGAATAAAGCAAACACAAAGCAACACAGTTAGCTGGTGACAGGCTAGGAATCCAGCTAAGGGCTGTTCTATGCTCTTTTCACTACACCCCAATTCTATGGACTGTGACGCACATGGGCTGAGATTGATGATGCAAATGATACTAGTAACTAAGAAGGGGATGAAGAATCTAGTTCTAGGGCACTAATCCTACACTTCACACTCATGTGCTTACGTGCTTACAGTTTGGTTGTCCAATTAACACAAGTTGTTGGTGAAGTGAAAGGCAAAGGATTTATCTATGTGTAGGTCACTTTTTCTCTGGTTAGTGATTACTATTGCTATAATACAGAGGACCCTTGGACAATGCAGGGGTTATGGGGCACCAACTCCCTGTGTAGTCGAAAATCCACATATAATTTGACTCCCCTAAAACTGGATTACTAATAAATTGCTGTTAACTGGAAGAAGCCTTACTGATAACAAGCTCAAGTAGCACATATTTTGTATATTATATGCTGTTTTCTTATAATAAAGCTAGAGAAAAAAATGCTAAGAATCGTATTAGAAAATACATTTATAATATTGTACTGTATTCATTAAAAAAAAAAAAAAATCAGTATTTAAGTGGACCCGTGCAGTTCAAGCCTGTGTTGTTCAGAAGTCAACTGAACATTGAGGTCTCAGAGAGGAGATAAGGGAAGATCAAACGTATTTCCAGTACTGAAGAATAATGATGTGTCAGTGTCACCTTTATAGAAACAACAAAACCATGCACACAGCTCAGCTCCACGAATGTAAGTTAAGCTACTCAAACTGCACAGTTACCCCTTTGGAACAGAGATGAGACCAATTAAAACATTTAGATCCAGTCTTAGAGGAAAAAGTTATTAAAGGGTAGAGAAGAGCCCCAAAGCATATGGTTTTGAAAAGTTTTGAAAACCTTCCCACCCACAGTCATTACGACACTGGCAGATCTAGAAATCTTTGATGAACGAGGTAGATAAATCTTCACTAAAGTTTTTATATTAAATTTTGAATGAAATGGCAGTTAAACAGTTTTAAATTTTCAATAGAAAATGTCTAAGTGATGTTTATAATTCTTTTGCATAGGAGGATAATAAATTTTATCAGCTGGAATTAGTCAATCGAGAAACTAACTTCAACAAAGTGTTTAACTCAAGCCCTACTGTTGGTGTTATTAATCCATTGACTAAGGTATGTGCTGTAAACACTGTAAAATAGGGATGTAGTTTAAAACTTGCTTAAAATTTTTAATAGAGCAGCATTAGATAAACCTTCCAAACAGTGTTTTCTCGAATTTAATATGTAGACTTAAAAATCTGTGAAATCTTTATATATACATTTTCAAAGAATAAGACTAATATTTTTGTTAAGAATTAAAACTCCTTAAGACGTTAATATAAAACCTTAGTTCCTATCATTTTGTTTTTCCTATCTCCAAAGAAAACTAACATCATTTTCTTGGTGTTCACTGCCCTCTATGGGGTCCTGAGAGGTACTCCAGCCCTGTATACCCAACAGGTCTCCCTAACTTAGAGTCTAAGGCCTGCCATCTTCCTGGACCTTGTTGCCCACCAGTCTTTGGAGAAGGGCTTTACTTCTTTCAGTCTTAGGACCTTTCTTGGCAATTAAAACTGAAGATGGCCTATCCTGATACTTTGTTACTCTTAGGACAGATAGAAGAGCTTTGTAGACAAGTAAAATGTACATGGCTAAGTCTTACACTGCCTTGTACTCCAGCTTCCCATGGCTCCTCTCTTGGTGCTTTGGGTGTAGGAGTTACTCAGCTGCACATTTAAATCACGTTTTCTATAAGCAACCACAAATAAGTGAATAAAGCAAATAATGAAGAATAAATAATTACTGGCTTCATAGGGATTACATATGTTTTGGGCAGAAATCAGTAGTAGAAATAAACTAAAGTACTACTGCTAAAGCTATTTTTTTATTCAAATTTAATTAATTTGCTCATCATGCCTAATTTCTGTTAGGCCATTAAGCCAGAAATTTTTGCTTTCAGTGCTCCTAAAAACTTACCTGTTAAGAACATGGACTCTATCCTAACTTCACAAGTTAAATATTTTATGAAACAGAATGACTTAAAGTAGGGACATGGAGCCTAAAATACTGCCTGGCACATCAAAGGCTCTCATAATTGGTGAATAAATTAATATAGTTACAGTTTTTGAGTTCATAACTTAGGGTGAAATAAGTATGTATGTATGTACGTATTTAATTAATTCATGAGAGACAGGCAGAGGGAGAAGCAGGCTCCCTGCAGGGAGCCTGATGTGGGACTGGGTCCCAGGACCCTGGGATCACGACCTGAGCCAAAGGCCAATGCTTAACCACTGAACCACCCAGGTGTCCCTGAAATAAGCTTTTAATTACAAAGCAAGATTATAAGACTTGTTGAAACAAATAATAAAAGGAAACTATTTCTAATACTTTTTTGGAATTAACATTTTTAGCAACAAAACCATTATTGTAGATTTCGCCAAAGAGAAACCTAAAGTAGGTTTATTTATGCCCTCTGGTGACTAGAACGAGATAATGCAAAAGATAATCTTTGTTCACTTTTGAATGACCTCAGCTTTAATAGTTGTGATTCTAGAAAATGTTATTCTTTCTTTTTACAGTTATGGTAAAATAGACTCTTTGTCAGAGACTGTGATTCACAGAATATGACCTAGAAAAAGAGGGCAATGTCTAGGTACTGAGATCATTTCTTTGTAAATAAAGGAAAAAAGCCAATTAGATTAGGGTACTGTTTTTTTAAACAATTTTTCAAGAATAATTTTGCAGGAAAATATTTTATAAGTTTAATTAGCACACATTTAACTAGTAAAAGATAGTATTAAAGATATCTTGCAGCACGTTAAATTTTATTCTGCACAGCAAGATGATGCTCATTGATTCCAGAGGTGTGAATAAAATACTTGATTTGTAAGCTGATAGGTTTTGATAATCTGCTTGTATTCCTCTTGCTACTGTTAGTTTTGAAGACCAACTAAAATTTTTTTTAATATGGATCACTTTTGTTTTATAACCTTTAAATGTTTCTAAAAGATTATGAGCCAATTAGTGATACCACCAATTGGGAGATGAAACAATTATGCAAATTTAATTTTCTCTCCTCAGAAAGATGGTACAGTGAATTAAGGTCTTAAGTAGGAATGTGGGATATATTTCAAACTACTTTGCCAAGCATTTTTCCATTCCCTTTTTTTCCAGGCAAGAACTGCCTCTCTTTGACAGAAGGTTAAAAGTTCATGGACTTCCTTTTTAAAACTGTTTAACTTTATTACCTTCTACTCCTAATTTTAGCCCAAATCTATTTAATGTCGTGGTATCTGCAAGACCTGCTCCTTCCCCATTTCCTCCCAGTATTCTTTACCCTTTGAAATTCTGTCCATCTCCTCCCCTCCCCACGAACACCCTTCCTAAGTATTTCTTCCTCATTCTTGCCCAGCAGCATGTCTGTCCGTGAGGATTCCATGTAGATAAAGAACACCTCCAAGGATCCCCAGACCACACTTTGGGTAACTGGTTCATATTAACATCCCAGTTTAACAGAAAGCCTCCAAAATTTTTCCATGCCAAATTTATATCTTCTACTATTCCTATTTTCTTACTTGTCGTAACTCAGGGACTGTCCTCACATGTATTATTTTTAATGCAGCAAAAGAAGAAGAATGATAAGTCACCAACAAACAGGTTTGTGAGTGTTCCCAATCTAAGTGCTCTGGAATCTGGTGGAGTGGGCAATGGACATCCTAACCGCCTGGACCCCATTCCTAATTCTCCAGTCCACGCTATTGAGTTCAACAGCGGCAAACCACTTCCACAGCCAGTGCCACCCAAAGAGCCCAAGACATTTTTGAGGTGAGCCCCGTCTCACCAGCGATTTTTTTCTTTCTTTTTTAACTTGAGAAATTTACCTTCTTACATTGCAGAAATTCACTGTTTTAAGAACAAAAATTATTACTGTGAAAGATTTTCCAAATATATTTATCACTTCTCTAGAGAACTCCTTTTTGGCTCTTAAGATTTTTTTTCTAGTTTCTTGTCAGTTTTTCTAGATGCTGAAAGAGGTGCTGATGTAATTCGTATGCTTAGAATTTTAATGTTTATGGATAGTTGCTTCATTTGAATATTGTAGCAAATTTTTCACTAATCACCTTTATTACAGAACTTTTTCATACATTTTTTTTCACTTTCTTGTTTACCAAGCTTATTTACAAATATATAGCTAACTCCCAAAATAAAAAATATGTAAGCTCTGGGAATTTAATGATATACATATAAAAATTTTTACAATTGATATTCCAATTTTAAGTAAACCTCAGATTTGATTAAATGTATTTACAAGAATTTAAATGAAACCAAATTGTTTATCCATTAAATAACGTCAGAAAGTATTGTTGTTTTAAGTTTACCTTACTATTACTGATTCTATGCTACTTTAATTTTTTTAACTTATTCCTACTAAATTTCAGCAGTGTCACAATAGTCTTACAGGTAGACTATCTTTTTCTAGGGTAAGTGATGACATAGTTAATGACTAATCATTTTAAGTAGAAAAAATAGCAAGAATAAAAATAGTCAAATATACTTTTGAATGTGTCTCCTGCTAAATATTTTGTGTTGCTTATTTCCTTTGTGCATGGGTATGTTCAGGTATCAGTAAGATGCATGTGCATGAGCTCAAGGAACTTGACTACTGGAATTTCCATTACACATTGTTGCGTGCCTTGTAAATTTCCCCCAAAGACGGTAGGGATTCTTTTGTTTTCTCAACTAGCCCAAAGAATATTTAGTTAGAATTAAGTTTAAATGATATAACTATGAAGATGGAGGGGAAAGTGGCTTACCATACTCCTTTCCCCCTGGAGTATTTGCTTATGGAATTACAAAAGTTTAATGTAAATATACATGTAGTAGAAATACCATACCGTGGCTTAGTTACCTAAGTTATATTTGAGGACACATCTGTCAGAATCAAATGCTTGTGTCAGATCCTGAAATTTAATTAGGTAGAAGAGAAAAAGTGCTGAAAAAGAGGAATGCTATCTTGTTCTTATTCCTGACAGTTCCTCCTGATTTTTTTTTATTCTAAGAAGGTGACGTTATTTTTATCAGCTGTCTGGTTTTGGGGTTTTTGTTTTTTTTTTTTGTAATTATTTTGATGTGGCTCCTCCTTCACTGACTTCATCTGAGCTGCTGATGCACTCTCATGCTCTCATGGAGTGGAGAACCCAATCTAGTGTAGAGGGATCTACAAAACGCATCTAACCCAGGGAAGCAGTTCTGGTCATCTATACTGATGCTTTTTGTGTTTTTCCCTTCATTTTGCAAAACAGCTTAATGCTGGGTTACATGTCTCTCTTTTTTATGAATTCAGTCCTCCTCAGAGTGAAGCTTCCCCGGTGGCTTCTCCAGATCCCCAGCGCCAAGAGTGGTTTGCACGGTACTTCACGTTCTGAAAGAACTGTGTTGGCAACAGCTCTGTGTGGACTATTACTAAGAGCATGACCTTATACAAACCATTATGTGAACAGGCTTTCCTATGTCAGACACTGTGAATGAGAAAGTATTTGTCTAATTTGAAAATACACTATTTCCTGTGCTATTTATTGGAATCACTCTACTATATTATGTGTGTAATTATAACAGTTATTTTTATTTGAGATGGAAGAGTCTTTAACCTTTATAATTACTGCATAATAAATTTTGTTAGAACAAACAGTGCTTTTCATCTTTTTCTAGTAAGCTTATTATTATTAGACTTTAAATTTTTTAATTTTAGATAAGATTTACAAAAAAGGTATTTGCTAAAAAAAAGTTTTACTGCATAATAATAAAATAGGAATAAAATATCAAATTATTTGACCTCAATAATCATAACTAAATCAGGCTAGGTAAACATTAATAAATATAAATATATTATAAATATATTATAACCTACTAATTTATTATATATGACTAACTATAAACTGTGTCCTCTAAATGTACAAGACTATGATGAAAACACTTGTAGATATTATAGACTTTCAACTACATAAAATACTGCTGACTTATTTATATTTTAATATTCTAAGGATCTGGAATGTCTAATATAGTTAGTATCTATGATTAAGATGAGTTATGGCCAAAAGTTATTTGGTAAAGAGACAGTCAGTTCTATCTTAATTTGTCTTAAAAGTTAGTGGGTGATAGGCATTCAGGAGTGCACTGGGTGTTACATGCAACTGATGAATCACTAAACTCTACCTTTGAAACTAATACGCTATAATGTTAAATTTTTTTTTAAAGTTTGTTACTGATACATTCAACGAGAGTGCCAAATTGAGTTGATAAAGCAATGTAGATTTTAGAAGAATCTTGGGTAAACAAGATAAATACAAATACCTTATCTATGAATGATGTAACAACAATAAAGACCAAGTTTTCTAATGGTTATTCATGTGTCAGACACTATACTCAGGGGCACTAGAAAGATTATTTAATCCTCACAAAATCTTCAAGAAGCAAACCATTGCATATGAGTTTTTACGGTTGACCTATTCTTTTAAGTTATCCTGGAAAAAAAAAAAGCTTTATATAAAATCCTCGCTCTGAATTTTTCTTCAGCTGAGACTGAACTTTCTAAGTGGTTATTCTTATTTTAGAAAACAAATCTAGTTATAAGCATATATTCTTATCCCTAATTTATAGTTTACCTAATAATTTGGAGATTATTTACCAAGGATTTGATGATTAATACACATGCCTAGACACAGACATACAGATGATGAACACCTGTCCTCAAGAGCTAACCACATACTTGCTGAAATAGTCAAGGACTAAACTTTTTCAAGATCAGAGCAATGTCAGAAGGGATATAAGATTTATGGAGTGTAGGGCAGCCCGGGTGGCTCAGCGGGTTAGCGCCGCCTGCAGCCCAGGGCATGATCCTGGAGACCCGGGATGGAGTCCCACGTCGGGCTCCCTGCGTGGAGCCTGCTTCTCCCTCTGCCTGTGTCTCTGCCTCCCCTCCCCCCCCGCCCCGTGTCTTTCATGAATAAAAAAAAAAAAAAAAAGATTTATGGAGTGTACAGGGAAGACAGAGAGGAGGAAGTGATTAATTCTACCTAAGTAGTGGCAGGGTAAGCTTGACATGGAAATGGTACCCAATTATAATTTTGAACGATGAGTGGGAATTACCCGGGACAGGGCTCTTTGAGGCACAAACTGGAACAAGTATCAAGAAGGCCAACTACTTCCAGAGAATTAAGTGCAGTCCTGTGGGATCAACGTGTAGGGCTAGAGAACATGCATGGCATAAGAGAACAATCATTCCTTGACCACCTAGCCTTTTAAACATACAACTAGTAAAAGTTAAAAGCTATACCCTTTACATTATGCTCAAAGGGCCTGAAATGCCTAGTAAGGAATTCAACTTGATTCTGCAGAGGCAGAAATAGATTTTTTTTTTTTTAAACTGAGAGAGCATATGTGAGGAGCAGAGGGAGAAGCAGACTCTGCTGAGCAGGGAGCCCTGTGTGGGGCTCAATCCCAGGGTCCCAGAATCATGACCTGAACCAAAGGCTGACACTTAATCAACTAAGCCACCCAGGCACCCTAAAGCATGATTAGATTTAAATTTTAAGTCACCATACTGACTGCAAAAAAAAAAAAAAAACTTATGTATGCTGCTTACAAGAGACTCACTTTGGACTTACTTAAAGACTCATACACACATTGAAAATGAAAGGATGGAAAAAAATATTCCATACTAATGGAAATAACAAAAACAACAAACAGACCAGGGCAGCAATACATATATCAGAAAATAAACTTTAAAACAAAGACTATGACAAGAGATAATAAAAAGGGACATTACCTAATGATAATCTGTCCAACATAACAAATACTTGTAAATATCTATGCATCCAACTTTGGAGCCTCTAAACCATAAAGCAAATATTAACAGACATAGAGGGAAAAATTGACAGTAATACAATTATAAGAGGGGAATTTAGCACCCCACTTATATCAATGGATAGATCATCTAGGCAGAAAAATCAATAAGAAAACAGCCCCTTTGAATGACATATTAGATCAGATAGACTTAACAGATACATACAGAATATTCCATTCAAAAACATCAAATATACATTCTTTTCAAGTGCACATGGAACATTCTCCAGGACAGATCACATATTAGGCCAAAAAACAAATCACCTAAGTTTAACAGAATCCTATCAGGCATTTTTTCTGGCTACAACAGGATGGAACTATAAATCAATCACAAGAAAAAAAAAAAAACAAAACACTAAAAAACCCCCCACAAACACATGGATGCTAAATAACATGCAACTAAACCACCAATGGATCAACAAAGAAACCAAAGAGGAAATCAAACATAGAGACAAAGATACAATGATCCAAAATCTTTGGGATGTAGCAAAAGCAGTTCTAAGAGGGAAGTTTAGAGCAATAAACGGGGAAAAAAAATTCAAACAATCTAACCTTGTGCCTAAAAGAACTAGAAAAAGAAGAAAAAGTCCAAGGTTAGTAGAGGGAAGGAAATAATAAAAACCGCAGCATAAATAAATGAAATAGATATGCACGCCCCCCCCCCCACACCCAAAACAGAAAAGATCAGTGAAACCAAAAGCTGGTTCCTCGAAAAAACAAAATTGATAAACCTTCACCCAGATTAATCAAGATAAAGAGGACACAAATCCATTAAGAGAAAAAAAGGAGAATTGATACCACAGAAATACAAAGAGTTGGAAGAAAATAATGTAAAAAAATTCTACACCAACAAACTGGATAACTAAGAAGAAATGCATTAATTTCCGGACACATATCTTTCAAAACTGAACCAGGAATAAACAGTAAATCTGAACAGACCTATTACTAGTAACAAAATTGACTCCGTAATCAAAAAACTCCCACCAAATAAATGTCCAGGATCAAACAGCTTCACAAGTGAATTCAACTAAATGTTTAGAGAAGAGTTAACACCTATTCTTCTCAAACTACTCCAAAAAAGTACAAAAGGAAGAAAAGCTTCCAAATACATCCTACAAAGCCAACATTACCCTAATACAAAACTAGACAAAGACCCTACAAAAAAAATGAAACTACAGGCCAATATCTCTGAAGAACATAGACACAAAAATCATCAACAAAATTTGAGCAAACCAAATTCAACAATACATTTTAAAAAATCATACACCATGATTAAGTGAGATTTATTCCAGGAATGCAAGAGTAGTTTAATATTAGCAAATCAATTAACATGATACACAAAGCAAAGGATAAAGATCCTATCATATCAATAGATGCAGAAAAAGCATTTGACAAAGTACAACATCCATTCATGACAAAAGTCTCTCAACATAGTATGTTTAGAAGGAACATACCTCAACATAATAAAGGTCATATAAGGAAAAACCCATAGTTAACATCATATTCATCATACAAGACAAGGATGTCCACTTTTATTCAATGCAGTATTGGAAGTCCTAGCCACAACAAACGAGTAATAAAAGGCATCTAAATTCCTAAGAAATGAAATTCACTATGTGTACCTGATATGATGCTATACATAAAAAAAACCCTAAAGACCACCAAAAATTTTAGAATAATTGACTTCAGCAAACTTGTAGGATACAAAATCAATACCAAGAAATTAGTTGTGTTTCACACACTTAAAAGTAGCAGAAACAGAATTTAATCAAATCCCATTCATAATAACACCAAAAAAGAATAAAATAGGAGTGGCTGGCTGGCTCAGTTGGTAGAGTGTGTGACTACTGATCTCTGGGTTGTGGGTTTGAGCCCCATGTTTGGTGTAGAGATTACTTAAATAAAATCTTTAGAACAGAACACTTGGGAATAAACTTAACCAAAGAGGTGTAAGACTTCTGAAAACTGTAACTGATGAAAGAAATTGAAGACAACACAAATAAATGGAAAGATATTCCATGATAATTAGAAGAGTATTGTTTAAATGTTCATGCTACCAGAAGCAATTGCAGATCTAATGCAAACCGTATCAAAATAGCAACAGCATTTTTCATAGACCTAGAACATATAATACTAAAATTTGTATGCAATCACAAAAGACCTCAAATAGCCAAAGCAATCTTGAACAAGAAAAGTAGAGGTATCACAGTCCCAGAATTCAAGATATATCACAAAGCTGTAGTAATCAAAACAGTACAGTACTAGTACAAAACCAGACATGGAGGTCAATGGAACAGAATAGGGTTCAGAAATAAATCTGTGCTCTATGGTCAATTAATCTATGACAAATGTGGCAAGAATACACAATGGCTAAAGGTAGCTTCTTCAGTAAATGGTGCTGGGGAACTGGATAGCTACATATATACAAAAGAAAAACTGGACCACTTTCTTACACCATATACAAAAACTCAAAATCCATTTAAAATCTAATGTAAGACTTGAAGCCATAAATTTCCTAGAAGAAAACACAGTAATTTCTTTGACATTAACACAGCAAAGGATAGCAACACTTTTCTAGATAGGTCTCCTCAGGCACAGAGGAAAAGCATAAACTACTGGGATTAAACAAAAAAAGCTTTTGCACAGCAAAGGAAACAGAGGCAACCTACTGAATGGGAGACGGTATTTCCAAATGACATATCCAATAAGAGGTTAACATCCAAAATATATAAAGAACTTCTACAACTTAACACCAAAATCCCCACAAATAATCTGATTAAAAATGAGTAAAAAAGGGCACCTGAGTGGCTCAGTGGTTGAGCGTCTACCTTCGGCTCAGGTCGCGATCCCAGGGTTCTGGGATCAAGTCCCACATCGGGGTCCCTGCAAGGAGCCTGCTTCTCCCTCTGCCTATGTCTCTGCCTCTTTCTCTGCCTCTCATGAATAAATAAATAGAATCTTTAAAAAACAGAATAAAATAAAAATGAGTAAAGAATCTGAGTAGACATTTTCCCAAAGAAGACACACAGATGGCTAACAGACACATAAAAAAGATGCTCAATATCACTAATCATCAAGAGCATGCAACTCAAAACCATAAGGAGCTACTACTACCTGCCACAAGTCAGAATGGCTAGTATCAAAACAAGTGTTGGTGAGAGTGTGGAGGAAAAGGGACCCCCTTGTGCACTGCTGGTGGAAATAGGAATGGAAACAGTATTCTCAAAAACAGAAAACAAAAAAACCCCAAACTATCATGTGATCCAGGAATTCCACTACTGGGTATTTACCCAAAGACAACAAAAACACTAATCACTAATTCAAAAAGACGTGCACTCCTATGTTTAATGCAGCATTGTTTACAATGGCCAAGATATGAGAGCAACCCAAGTGTCATGGATAGATGAATAAAGTAGATGTGACACACACACACACACACACACACACACACACACGATATATAATGGAATACTGCTCAGCCATAAAAAAGAATGAGATCTTGCCATTTGTGACAACATGGATGGATCTAGAGGGTATTGTACTAAGTGAAATAAGTCAGACAAATACATGATTTCATTTATATGTGGAATCTAACAAAATGAGTAAACAAACATAAGGCAAACAGACCCATAAATACAGAGTACCGATGGCTGCCAGAGGGGAGATGTGGGCAGTGGGGGTGGGATGGGCAAAATGGTAAAGGGGAGGGGAAGCTGTTTCTGGTTGTAGAAAGAGTAAGTCATGGAGATGAAAGGCACAGCATAGGGAATGTAGTCCATGGTATTGTAATAGTGTTGTATGGTGGCAGATGGCAGCTATGCTTGCAGTGAGCATAGCAGAAAGATTTGTCAAATCACTATGTTGTACACCTGAAACTAATGTAACACTGTCAACTATACATCAAAAAATAGAAAATACTTTCCAAGGAAAACAATAAAAATAAAAAGTAAAAAGAACTGCATCTCAAAGGATGGCAGCTCTAGGAAACCTCAGCTGAACTGCCTGAGATTCCTGCAGTGAGACTGTTGTCCTTGCTGACCCAACACCTGGAACCTTCATCTATGCCACCATGATGCTCTGCCAAAAAGCTCCTACACAGTTTGGATTTGCCCTCCCTTTCTGGGGCCTCAGATGACAGGATCCTAGGATGAGACCAAAGCCTTTGTACCTTCCTCTCCTGATCTCTCTCAATCTCTGTCTCTCTCCCACACCCAGATGATCAAAGTAGTCATATATAAGTGGTTAACACTGTAATTGAAGAAAAATAGCTTCAGCAAAACATTTGATAGAAAAAGCAACATGGAATCCAGGAAGCTTGGCATTAGAAGAATCCTTAAAAGCCGTCTCTTCTAAACTCCCACAGAATGCTTGCATCTCCCCTGTAACATCCCTGACTGAACTTGGATACTCTGGTGACAGGAAGCTCACTTCCTGAGGCTCCCTAGTACTGGCTCTAACACAAACAGATATCGAACTCTTGTGAATTTCCAAGTCTGTGTAATAAAATGGTACCGTCTACCCTACCTTCCTACACAGATAATATGAAATAGTTTGGGAAAAATATAAATTACTATAGGTGAGTAAATAGTTGTCATGGAAAGTAGAAGAGTAAATACACTAGAGAAGAATAAAAGAATTATCAGGCAGTGATTGAGATCAGAGGCTAAATCTTTATATTGAAACCTATCAGCGTGACTGTGCTCTTTGACCGTCTTCAGTTACTTGGATGCAGGTTTGTATCAATAGGTAGTTCTACTTCACCAGGTTTAGGATTTTGTTAGGTAAGTACAACAGAAGGATGGAAGTCAGAGGACTGAGTGTTGGCAAGACATGATAATGATAAAATGCTATTTATCATCTTTAACACAGTTACAATTTTTATGCTAGAAAACCATAGTGGACATATACTACCAATTACCTTACTAATGGTTCTAATCACCAGCTTCCAAGGTGTGTCAGAGATGAGGGCAGGGTTGTCCCACATATCCTACCAGTTTTCCAACACCAGCTGTGTGTCCTACAATTCAACTCAATTCTGACACTACCTGGAGATGGCATCAGATCCCATGGACTACGTACTCAACTCTACAGGAATGCTCTCCACTTTACACCCCAATTCCAAGCCTAGGTTGTTAACTGTGCTTCTGACCAACTGGCTATAAATCAGAAGTTACTGAAATCCTCTCCTTGGGTTCAACTAATCTGCTGTAGCCATTCACCAAACTCAGAAAATCTTAGACTGCTGGCTACAGATGAACATCCAGATGAAAAGACACATAGAGCAGGATCCCAAACAAAGGAGTGTCTATCCTTCTGGAGTCGGGAGCCTGGCACAGTGGCACATGGAAGTGTTCGGATTCCCCAACCCCTCAACCCTGTTCTTTTGCATTTTTATGGAGGCATCATTACACAGGCATGACTGATTAAATTCATTGGCCATTAGTGCCTGACCTCAATCTCTAGCCCCTCTTCCCTCCCTAGAGGCCTAGGGTTCCAACCCTCTAATCACAGGGTTGGCCCTCCCTGGCAGAGTACCCATCCTTAGGTGGGGTCCGAAAATCACCTGATTAACAGAACAAAAGATGCCTTTAGCACTCTCCTCACTGAGTAAATTCCAATGGTTGTAGGAGCTCTCTGCCAGGAATAAGACAAAGATCAATACGTAGTTCTTATTATAAATCACAGCATCAACCTTACTCTGGAAAATGTCAAGCTGATTTTTACATATTGGTTTAGATATTTAGTTTTTATCTCATTCAGTCACCACCTTCATAACCAATGTGTATGTAGGTATGATTGAAACTCATGTTCTTGTCCCTAACACTGTATCTTCACATATGTACTTAAAGCTTTTCATCATCAAACAGTAAGCTTCTAGCTCTTAGTTTTTCACTAACACTCTAATTTTAAATCTGAAGTGAAAAGACAGGCCCTAAGGGGAGAATCACAAAAAACATATATAAGATGAGGGAATGGAGAAAGAAAAATTTATAATGTAACATGGTTGGAAAGGCTTTATTTATGTTCACAGGAACTATATGCAAAACTTTGTAAGAAAAACAATACAAATAGATATTTGGAGATATATCACAAACAAGTGTCTGAGTTAACTAGATTCTAAAAATGTACTAAGATAAAAGCATATAAAAATATTGAGAGCAGTATCTTGCTTTAGACCCAAGTAAAAATTATCCATAGAAGTCTCTTAAGTATTATTTTCATATATGAAATGGAGAACATATTTTACCTAACAAAACAAGATCAACAGCATATTTTGCCATGGACATATTCTTTGAAAATAATGATATGCATAACTTCTTTCATGTTCTTACAAACTTTCTAACATTATTATGTGATACCACTGTGACAATGGATTATACTATATTAATTTTGGTTTGGAAGATTACTACATATCAACCACCTCTGGTAATCTCTGGAATGTAATATCTAATTTTCTGAATGTAGTTATATTTAACAATACACTTTTTCTTCTATTAGGAGTCAAAAACTGTTTGAAATAAAATAGCCCAGAAATAAACTTTCACACATATGGTCAGATGATTTTTTGACAAGGGTGCCAAGATTATTCAGTGGAGAAAGGACAGTGTTTTCAACAAATGGCACTAGGAAAACCAGACACCAACAAGAAAAATAAAGATGGATACTTACTTTACACCACATATAAAAACTAACAATAAGTGGACCTAATTATAAGACCTAATTATAAGAGCTAAAACTACAACTCTTAGAAGAAAACACGGTAAACCTTCATGACATTAGATATGGCAACGATTTCTTGGCTGATGTAGGAAACTCCATGTTAATACTTTGGTAAGGGCAAAAGGCAATCTTAGCCCAAAACCCAGGACCCTGTAAGTCTCTACTTTGGAAACTTCCTTTATCTCTACTCCCCAGGATACATGTTGGCAATCATCCCCCAAACATGTGACCCAACGATATATATCTGAAGGGTTTCATGACTCAGGTTTTATTAGACAGTAATCAATGACCTCTTCCTAACAATAGCTAGCTCCCTCAAGGTCCTGGAAACCTTGCTTCCAAAATTCCTTAGAGACTTAACGCTCTCCCTAATCCCCTCACAACTTGAAAGTATACAATGGGCCACTCTCATGACCTTGCTGCAACTTTTTCTGCCCATGAATCCTGTCCTCGTGCTTTAATAAAACCACCTTTTTTGCACCAAAGATGTCTCAAGAATTCTTTCTTGGTCTTCGGCTTCAAACTCTAATGTCTTTTCCTACATCACTGGCTATGACACCAAAAGCACAAATAGAATAATTGGGCTTCATCAATATTAAAAGCCTTTGTGCATCAAAAGACATGAACAAATTTCACAAAGAATGTTTGTGATAAGGTATTAATAGCTAGAACATATAAATAACTACTAAGACAACAAGAAACCAATTCAAAAATGGGCAAAAGATTTAGACATTTCTCCAAACAATATATACAAATGGCCAATAAGCACATGAAAAGATGTTCAACATCATTAGTCATTTGGAAAGTCAAGTCAGGGATCCCTGGGTGGCTCAGCAGTTTAGTGCCTGCCTTTGGCCCAGGGCGTGATCCTGGAGACCATGGATCGAGTCCCACATGAGGCTCCCTGCATGGAGCCTGCTTCTCCCTCTGCCTGTGTCTCTGCCTCTCTCTCTCTCTCTCTCATGAACAAATGAAATCTTTAAAAAAAAAAAAAAAGAAAAGAAAAAAGAAAAGTCAAAACCACAAGGAAATAACACTTCCTACCCAGTAGGATGGCTTTTATTTTAAAAAAGGTGGGAGGGCCACAAACATGGAAAAATATATTCCATGTTCATGGATTGGCAGAATATTGTTAAAATGTCCATACTAGCCAAAACAATCTACAGATTTAATGCAATTTCTATCAACAATACCAACAGCATTCTTAACAGAATTAGAATAATCCTACAATTTGTATAGAATTGCAAAAGGCCCCAAATAGCCAAAGCAATCTTGAAAACAAAAACAAAAACAAAAATAAAGCTGGGGTATCACAATTCCAGATTTCAAGTTACATTACAAAGCTGTAGCATTTATTTATTTTTTAAAGATTTTATTTATTCATGAGAGACACAGAGAGAGAGAGAGGCAGAGACACAGGCAGAGGGAGAAGCAGGCTCCATGTGGGAAGCCTGATGTGGGACTTGATCCTGGGTCTCCAGGATCACACCCCGGGCTGAAGGCAGATGCCCAACTGCTGAGCCACCCAGGCGTCCCAAAGCTGTAGCATTTAAAACAGTATGGTATTGGCACAAAAATAGACACCGAGATCAATGGCACAGAATAGAGAACCCAAAAATAAACCCACACATATATGATCAATTAATCTTTGACAAAGCAGAAAAGAAAATGCAATGAGAAAAAGTCTCTTCAACAAATGGTGCTGGGAAAACTGGACTATTTTATTACATCATACATGAAAATGAATTCAAAACGGATTAAGGACCTAAATGTGAGACCTAAAGTCATAAAAATCCCAGAAAAGAGTAATTTCCCTGACTCAGCTGTAACATTTTTCTAGCTATGTCTCCTGAGGCAAAGGAAACAAAAGCAAAAATAAACTATTGGAATTATATCAAAATAAAAAGCTTCTGCAGAACAAAGGAAACATCCAATAAAACTAAAAGACAACATACTGAATGGGAGAAGATATCTAAAAATGACATATCTGATAAAAGGTTAGTATCCAAAATCTATAAAGAATTGGAGTGCCTGAGCGGCTCAGTTAAGTGTCAGACTCTTGATTTTGGCTCAGATCATGATCTCAGGTTTCTAAGATTGAGTCCCACATTGAGGTCATGCTGGGTGTGGAACCTGCTTGAGATTCTCTCTCTCCCTCTCCCTCTGTACCTCCTAAAGTTTTCATATAATATATGAAGTATATATGTGTGTATATAAAGAACTTACACAGCTGACCACACACAAAAAAAAACTTCCACACAATCCAATTTTAAAAGGGCAGAGACATGAACAAATATTTCCCCAAAGAAGATACACAGATGGCCAAGAAACACATGAAAAGATGCTCAACATCACTCATCAGGGAAATACAAATCAAAACCACAGTGAGATATCACCTCACACCTGTCAGAATGGCTAAAATAAAAAACAAAAGAACAAGCATTGGGGAGAATGTGGGGAAAAGGGGGCCCTCTTATACAGTTGTTGGGAATGCAAACTGTGCAGCCACTGTGAAAACCAGTTTGGAAGTTTTTCAAAAAGTTACAAATAATAACTACCCTATCTATGATCCAGTAATGGCACTACCAGGCATTTACCAAAAAATTACAAAAACATTAATTCAAAGGGATATTTGCACCACAATGTTTATTGCAGCATAATTTGCAATAGCCAAGGTACGGAAGCAGCCCAAATATATATCAATAGATAAATGGATACAGATGTTATATGTGTGTGTACACACACACACACACACACACACACACACACACACGAATAGTTTTCAGCCATGAAAAAGAATGAAATCTTGCCATTTGCAACAACATGGAAAGAGCTAAAGAGTATAATGCTAAGTGAACTACAGCAGTTAGAGAAATACAAATACCATATTGTTTTACTCACATGTGGCATTTAAGAAACCAAACAAATGAACAAAGGGGGAAAAAAGGCAAAAAACCAGACCCTTAACTGTAGAGAACTGATGGTTACCAGAGAGGAGGCAGGAGGGGGAGGGAGGAAATAGGTGAAGGGGATTAAGAGTACACTTATCTTGATGAGCACTGAGTAATGTGTAGAATTCTTGAGACACCATGTTGTGCACCTAAAATTAATATAATGCTGTATGTTAACTATACTGGTATTTTTAAAAAGAAAAAATAAAAAAAGGTGGAAGGGATAAGTGTTGGCAAGGATGGTAAGAAACTGGCACCCTTTTGCACTGCTGGTGGGAATGTAAAATGATACAGCCACTGCGGAGAGTAGTTTGGCTGTTGCTCAAAAAGTTACAGGGAATGACCACGTGATTCAGCTATTCCACATGTAGGTACCTACTCAAAGGCTAAGCAGGAAGGCGGACACTCCAACAGACACCTGCACACCAATGGTCACAGCAGCATTATTCACAAAAGCCGAGAGGTGGAAACAATCCAAATGTCCATCAACGGATGAATGGATAACTAAAATTAAAAACCCAGCCTTTCTCTTCTGTTGTAGGAAAATACTTCAATTCAGTCTATCTCCAGTGTATCTCCTGTTCTCCTCATACAAAACATGCATTTCTGACACTTCCGGCCAACAAATGTGTGGCTCTTTTCTTCCCCCAGCAACAAGCAAGTCTTTGACACCAGTTGAGTGTCCTGTCATTTACCTCAATTCTGATACTCTCTACCCAGAGACAGCACTGGATCCCACAGCTTCAGGGTTTAATCCCACAGACTGTTCCCACCCACTGCCCCTCATACTACATACACTTCAGAAGCCAGCTGCAGGTCCAGGTTATCACCCATGCTTCTGACCAACCAGCTATAGACGAGTTGCTAATGACCCTGGGTTCAGTTAATTTGCCAAAGTGGCTCACTGAACTCCAGGAAACACATCTACCAGATTATTGAAGGATATAACGGGTAAACAGCCAGGTGAAGAGATGCATAGGGTAAGTTCTCAATGTTCCTGAAAGCAAGAGCTTTTGTCCCCATGGAGCTGGGGTGCATTATCCTCCCAGTGTGGATGTGTTCACCAACCTGAAGGCTCTCTGAACCCCATACTTTTGGGATTTTATGGAGGCCTCATGTAGGCATGATCAATTATTAATGTTATTCTTAGCCCTCTCACCTCTCCGGAGGATGGAGGTCTGAAAATTCCAAGTCTCTCATCATGGCTTAGTCTTTCTGCTGACCAGTCCCCTATACAGGAGCCCACCTAGAGGTACCTCACTAGAACAAAAGATACTCCTAGTGCTCTTGTCATTGAAGAAATTTTTTTTTTAGATTTGTTTATTTGAGACAGAGAGAGAGAGAGGGAGAGCGACCGCAGGGAGGGGCAAAGGGAGAGGGAGAAGCAGGCTATCCTCTGAGTAGGAAGCCCAATGCAGGGCTCCTTCCCAGGACCCTGGGATCATGACCTGAGCCAAAGGTAGACGCTCAACTGACAGAGTGGACTGAGTGACCCACGTGCCACCTTTTTTTTTTTTTAAGATTTTTATTTATTTTATTTTTTTGTTTAATAAATTTATTTTTTATTGGTGTTCAATTTACCAACATACAGAATAACACCCAGTGCTCATCCCGTCAAGTGTCCCCCTCAGTGCCCATCACCCATTCACCCCCACCCCCTGCCCTCCTCCCCTTCCACCACCCCTAGTTCGTTTCCCAGAGTTAGGAGTCTTTATGTTCTGTCTCCCTTTCTGATATTTCCCACACATTTCTTCTCCCTTCCCTTATATTCCCTTTCACTATTATTTATATTCCCCAAATTAATGAGAACATACAATGTTTGTCCTTCTCCGATTGACTTACTTCACTCAGCATAATACCCTCCAGTTCCATCCACGTCGAAGCAAATGGTGGGTATTTGTCATTTCTAATGGCTGAGGAATATTCCATTGTATACATAGACCACAGCTTCTTTATCCATTCATCTTTCGACGGACACCGAGGCTCCTTCCACAGTTTGGCTATTGTGGACGTTGCTGCTAAAAACATCAGGGTGCAGGTGTCCCGGCGTTTCATTGCATCTGAATCTTTGGGGTAAATCCCCAACAGTGCAATTGCTGGGTCATAAGGCAGATCTATTTTTAACTCTTTGAGGAACCTCCACACAGTCTTCCAGAGTGGCTGCACCAGTTCCCATTCCCACCAACAGTGTAAGAGGGTTCCCTTTTCTCCGCATCCTCTCCAACATTTGTGGTTTCCTGCCTTGTTAATTTTCCCCATTGTCATTGGTGTGAGGTGGTATCTCATTGTGGTTTTGATTTGTATTTCCCTGATGGCAAGTGATGCGGAGCATTTTCTCATATGCATGTTGGCCATGTCTAGGTCTTCCTCTGTGAGATTTCTCTTCATGTCTTTTGCCCATTTCATGATTGGATTGTTTGTTTCTTTGGTGTTGAGTTTAATAAGTTCTTTACAGATCTTGGAAACTAGCCCTTTATCTGATACATCATTTGCAAATATCTTCTCCCATTCTGTAGGTTGTCTTTGAGTTTTGTTGACTGTATCCTTTGCTGTGCAGAAGCTTCTTATCTTGATGAAGTCCCAATAGTTCATTTTTGCTTTTGTTTCTTTTGCCTTCGTGGGTGTATCTTGCAAGAAGTTACTGTGGCTGAGTTCAAAAAGGGTGTTGCCTGTGTTCTCCTCTAGGATTTTGATGGAATCTTGTCTCACATTTAGATCTTTCATCCATTTTGAGTTTATCTTTGTGTATGGTGAAAGAGAGTGGTCTAGTTTCATTCTTCTGCATGTGGATGTCCAATTTTCCCAGCACCATCTATTGAAGAGACTGTCTTTCTTCCAGTGGATAGTCTTTCCTCCTTTATCGAATATTAGTTGACCATAAAGTTCAGGGTCCACTTCTGGGTTCTCTGTTCTGTTCCATTGATCTATGTGTCCGTTTTTGTGCCAGTACCACACTGTCTTGATGACCACAGCTTTGTAGTACAACCTGAGATCTGGCATTGTGATGCCCCCAGCTATGGTTTTCTTTTTTAAAATTCCCCTGGCTATTCGGGGTCTTTTCTGATTCCACACAAATCTTAAAATAATTTGTTCTAACTCTCTGAAGAAAGTCCATGGTATTTTGATAGGGATTGCATTAAACGTGTAAATTGCCCTGGGTAACATTGACATTTTCACAATATTAATTCTGCCAATCAATGAGCATGGAATATTTTTCCATCTCTTTGTGTCTTCCTCAATTTCTTTCAGAAGTATTCTATAGTTTTTAGGGTATAGATCCTTTACCTCTTTGGTTAGGTGTATTCCTAGGTATCTTATGATTTTGGGTGCAATTGCAAATGGGATTGACTCCTTCATTTCGCTTTCTTCAGTCTCAGTGTATAGAAATGCCATTGATTTCGGGGCATTGATTTTGTATCCTGCCACACTGCCGAATTGCTGTATGAGTTCTAGCAATCTTGGGGTGGAGGCTTTTGGGTTTTCTATGTAGAGTATCATGTCATCGGCGAAGAGGGAGAGTTTGACTTCTTCTTTGCCAATTTGAATGCCTTTAATGCCTTTTTGTTGTCTGATTGCTGAGGCTAGGACTTCCAGTACTATGTTGAATAGCAGTGGTGAGAGTGGACATCCCTGTCTTGTTCCTGATCTTAGGGGAAAGGCTCCCAGTGCTTCCCCTTTGAGAATGATATTTGCTGTGGGCTTTTCGTAGATGGCTTTTAAGATGTCGAGGAATGTTCCCTCTATCCCTACACGGAAGAGTTTTGATCAGGAATGGATGCTGTATTTTGTCAAATGCTTCCTCTGCATCTAATGAGAGGATCATATGGTTCTTGGTTTTTCTCTTGCTGATATGATGAATCACATTGATTGTTTTACGGGTGTTGAACCAGCCTTGTGTCCCGGGGATAAATCCTACTTGGTCATGGTGAATAACTTTCTTAATGTACTGTTGGATCCTATTGGCTAGTATCTTGTTGAGAATTTTTGCATCCATGTTCATCAGGGATACTGGTCTGTAATTCTCCTTTTTGGTTGGGTCTTTGGTTTTGGAATTAAGGTGATGCTGGCCTCATAGAACGAATTTGGAAGTACTCCATCTCTTTCTATCTTTCCAAACAGCTTTAGGAGAACAGGTATGGTTTCTTCTTTAAACGTTTGATAGAATTCTCCTGGGAAGCCATCTGGCCCTGGACTTTTGTGTCTTGGGAGGTTTTTGATGATTGCTTCAATTTCCTCCCTGGTTATTGGCCTGTTAAGGTTTTCTATTTCTTCCTGTTCCAGTTTTGGTAGTTTGTGGATTTCCAGGAATGCGTCCATTTCTTCTAGATTGCCTAATTTATTGGCGTATAGCTGTTCATAATATGTTTTTAAAATCATTTGTATTTCCTTGGTGTTGGTAGTGATTTCTCCTTTCTCATTCATGATTTTATTAATTTGAGTCTTCTCTCTCTTCTTTTTAATAATGCTGGCTAATGGTTTATCTATCTTATTAATTCTTTCAAAGAACCAACTCCTGGTTCTGTTGATCTGTTCCACAATTCTTCTGGTCTCGATTTCGTTGAGTTCTGCTCGAATCTTTATTAATTCTCTTCTTCTCCTGGGTGTAGGATCTATTTGCTGTTTTTTCTCTAGCTCCTTTGTGTGTAAGGTTAGCTTTTGTATTTGAGTTCTTTCCAGTTTTTGAATGGATGCTTGTATTGCGATGTATTTCCCCCTTAGGACTGCTTTTGCTGCATCCCAAAGATTTTGAACGGTTGTACCTTCATTCTCATTAGTTTCCATGAATCTTTTTAATTCTTCCTTAATTTCCTGGTTGACCCTTTCACCTTTTAGCAGGATTGTCCTTAACCTCCACGTGTTTGAGGTCCTTCCAAACTTCTTGTTGTGATTTAGTTCTAATTTCAAGGCATTATGGTCTGAGAATTTGCAGGGGACGATCCCAATCTTTTGGTATCGGTTCAGGCCAGATTTGTGACCCAGTATGTGGTCTATTCTGGAGAAAGTTCCATGTGCACTTGAGAAGAATGTGTATTCAGTTGAGTTTGGATGTAAAGTTCTGTAGATATCTGTGAAATCCATCTGGTCCAGTGTATCATTTAAAGCTCTCGTTTCTTTGGAGATGTTGTGCTTAGAAGACCTATTGAGTATAGAAAGAGCTAGATTGAAGTCACCGAGTATAAGTGTATTATTATCTAAGTATTTCTTCACTTTGGTTAATAATTGATTTATATATTTGGCAGCTCCCACATTCGGGGCATATATATTGAGGATTGTTAAGTCCTCTTGTTGGATAGATCCTTTAAGTATGATATAGTGTCCCTCTTCATCTCTCACTACAGTCTTCGGGGTAAATTTTAGTTTATCTGATATAAGGATGGCTACCCCTGCTTTCTTTTGAGGACCATTCGAATGGTAAATGGTTCTCCAACCTTTTATTTTCAGGCTGTAGGTGTCCTTCTGTCTAAAATGGGTCTCTTGTAGACAGCAAATAGATGGGTCCTGCTTTTTTATCCAGTCTGAAACCCTGCGCCTTTTGATGGGGTCATTAAGCCCATTCACGTTCAAAGTTACTATTGAGAGATACGAGTTTAGTGCCACCATGATATCTATTCAGTCCTTGTTTTTGTGGATTGTTCCACTGAACTTCTTCTTAAAGGGGAATTTTAAGAGTCCCCCTTAAAATTTCTTGCAGAGCTGGTTTGGAGGTCACATATTCTTTCAGTTCCTGCCTGTCTTGGAAGCTCTTTATCTCTCCTTCCATTTTGAATGGGAGCCTTGCTGGATAAAGTATTCTTGGTTGCATGTTCTTCTCATTTAGGACCCTGAATATATCCTGCCAGCCCTTTCTGGCCTGCCAGGTCTCTGTGGAGAGGTCTGCTGTTACCCTAATACTCCTCCCCATAAAAGTCAGGGATTTCTTGTCTCTTGCTGATTTAAGGATCTTCTCTTTATCTTTGGAATTTGCAAGCTTCACTATTAAATGTCGAGATGTTGAACGGTTTTTAATGATTTTAGGGGGGGAATCTCTCTATTTCCTGGATCTGAATGCCTGTTTCCCTTCCCAGATTAGGAAAGTTTTCAGCTAGAATTTGTTCAAATACATATTCTGGCCCTCTGGCCCTTTCGGCGCCCTCGGGAACACCAATTAAACGTAGGTTTTTCTTCCTCAGGCTGTCGTTTATTTCCCTTAATCTATCTTCATGGTCTTTTAATTGTTTATCTTTTTCCTCAGTTTCCCTCTTTGCTATCAACTTGTCTTCTATGTCACTCACTCGTTCTTCCACCTCGTTAACCCTCGTCGTTAGGACTTCTAGTTTGGATTGCATCTCATTCAATTGATTTTTAATTTCTGCCTGATTAGCTCTAAATTCTGCAGTCATGAAGTCTCTTGAGTCCTTTATGCTTTTTTCTAGAGCCACCAGTAGCTGTATAATACTGCTTCTGAATTGGCTTTCTGACATTGAATTGTAATCCAGATTTTGTAACTCTGTGGGAGAGAGGACTGTTTCTGATTCTTTCTTTTGAGGTAAGGTTTTCCTTCTCGTCATTTTGCTCAGTGCAGAGTGGCCAAAAGCAAGTTGTATTGGGAAAAGGAGAAAAAAAGAGGAGATAAAGAAGGAAAGAAAAGAGAAAGAGGGAAAAAAAAAGAAGAAAAAGAGAAAGAAAAAGAAAGAAAGGAAAAAAAGGGGTGGGGGAAGGAAACAAATCAAAAAGCAAAACAAAACAACAACAACAAAAAAAAAAATAGAAAAGAAAAAAGAAAAAAAGAACCACGAGGGAGTATCTTCTGATTCTGTATACTTTAAGTCCCTTGACTTCCTCTGGAACTTGTCATTCTAGCTGGTCTTCTGGGGGAGGGGCCTGTTGTGCTGATTTTCAGGTGTTAGCAGTTGGGGGAGCTGCTCTGCCCCTGCCTGGTGCAGGGCTCAATGGGGGTTGTTCACCCCGTGATGCCCCAGGAGGTACAACCGCAGTGGCGGGGCCAGCTCTGGAGCCCTGGATTCAGCCCCCGCAGTAACTCCGGAGCTCTCCGTCTGCAGGGCCTGGAGGCTCCGGGGCGGGGCCGCTGATCTGCTCAGCCGGGGCAGGAGCGTCCTTGCTGTCCTGGGCCCTCCCAGCCTCTGCCTGTCCCGGGGGAGGCCGGATCCTGGGCTGTGTCCCGGCGCCCTGTGCTCGGGGCCTGCGCTGTTGGATTCGCGCTCCCGCCCCGCAGCCCCCTCCGCAGAGCCGCCGCCCGAGCCCCTCCGAGCTGCTCCCGGGTCAATGCGTGCTCAAGATTTTTATTTCTTAGCGTTCTTATAACTTAGGAAATTCCAAGGGTTTTTAAAGAGCTTTGTGCCCAGGAATTGGGGGCAGAGACCAATACATATGTTTTCTACTATCTTACAATAACAGAATTGCTATATACATAAAGCAGAATATTATTCAGCCTTACATGGGAATGAAAATCTGACATGTTACAATATAGATGAACCCTGAAATAAGTCAGAAAAAAGAACAAATATTGTATGATTCCACTTATGTGAATAAACTAGAAGAGACAAATTTATAAAGACAAGAAGAAGATCAAAGGTTTCCAGGAATAAAGGGAAGGAGGTAAAAGAGAATTATCATTTAATGGGTACAGTTTGTTTGAAATGATAAAAAATTCCAGAGAAGGATAGTGGTGATGGTTGCATAACATTGTGAATATACTTAATACCAACGAATATATTTAATACTCAGAATGATAAATTGTTATGTGTATTTTATCACTTTAAAAAAAAAGAAGCAACAAAAGTAAAAGAAGTGGACTGTATCAAACTGAAAAGCTTCTGCACAGCAAAAGAGACCCATCAACAAAACCAAAAAGCAACCTACTGAATGGGAAAAAATATATACAAATCATATAGCTGATACGGGGCTAATAGCCAAAATGTATAAAGAATTCATATAACTCAATAGCAAAAAAAAAAAAAAAAAAAAATCTGATTTAAAAATGAGCAGAGGAAAAAAAAAAAAATGAGCAGAGAATCTGACATTTTTCCAAAGACAGTCAAATGGCCAAGACACAGGAAAAGATGCTCAACACCACCAATCATCAGGGATAGGCAAATCAAAATGACAAGGAGGTATCACCTCACACAAATCAGAATGGCTATTATCAACAAGACAAGAAATAGTGCTGGCATGGATGTAGAGAAAGGGAACCCTTGTGCACCACTGGTAGGAATGTAAATTGGTGCAGCTACCATGGAAATAGTATGGAGGTTCCTCAAAAACAAAAATAACCCCCAAAATTAGAACTATCATATAATCCAACAATTCCACTCAGGTATTTATCCAAAGGAAACAAAAAACATGAACTCAAAAAGATACATGCACCCCCCAAGTTCTTTGCAGCATTATTTATAGTAGCTAAAACATGGAAATAAGCTAACTCTCCATCTATGGGTGAATGTATAAAGAAAACATTCTGTGTATGTACATTTATGTGTACACACACCCACACACCACAATATTATTCAACCATAAAAAAGAATTAAATCTTGCCATGTGTCATAACATGGATGGATCTCCAGGGCATTATGCTAAGTGAAATAAGTTGGATAGGGAAAGACAAATACCATATGATCTCACTTAAATATGGAATGTAAAATAACAAAAACACAACACAAAACCCGGTAGATAGATACAGGTGTTTATAAGAGGCAGAAGAGTGGAGAAAGGGGTGTGGAGGGAGAGAAATGGGTGAAGGAGGTCAAAAGGTGAGAACTTCCAGTTATAAAATAAATAAGTCATGGGAATGTAATGTATAGCACAGTGACTATAGTTAATAACACTGTAGTGCATATTTGAATGTTGCTGAAGAGTACATCTTAAAAGTTATCATAAGGTTTGATTTGCTTGTATCTCGTTGAGAATTTTTGCATCCAGGTGCATCAGGGATGTTAGTCTGTAATTCTCCTTTTTAGTAGGGTCTTTGTCTAGTTTTGGAATCAAGGTAATGCTAGAAGGAGTTTGGAAGTTTTCCCCCCATTTTCTGTCCTTTTTGAGGACAGTTTGAGAATTATTCACTTTGATCAAGTGGGATCTATTCCTGGGCATCAGGGGTGGTTCAATATTTGCAAATCAATCAACAGGATACACCACATTAATAAAAGAAAGGAGAAGAACCACATCCTCTCAATAGATGCAAAAACAGCATTTGACAAAATACAGCACTGATTTTTGATAAAAACTCTCAACAAAATAGAGATAGAGGGAACATACATCAATATCATAATGGCCATATTCAAAAGAACCACAGCTAATATCCTCAGTGGGGAAAAACTGAGAGCTTTTCCTGTAGCTTCAGGAACAAGACAGGGAAGTCCACTTTCACTTCTATTTAACATAGTACTGGAAGTCCTAGCCTCAGCAATCAGACAACAAAAACTACTAAAAGGCATCGAAATCGGTAAGGAAGAAGTCAAACTTTCATTATTCACAGACAACAATGATACTCTCTGTAGAAAATCCAAAGACTCCACCAAAAACTTACTAGAACTGATACACAAACTCAGCAAAGTCTCGGGATATAAAGTTGACATACTGAAATCTGTTGCATTTCTATCCACCAATAATGAAGTAACAAATAAAAATTAAGGAATTGGTTCCATTTATAAGTGTACCAAAAACCCTAAGATAACTAGGAATAAAACTTAATGAAAAAGGTAAAAGATTTGTCCTCTGAAAACTATAGAACATTTATGAAGGACACAAAGAAATGGAAAAACATTCCATGCTCATGGATTGGAAGAACAAATATTGTTACAATGTGCATACTCCCAAAGCAATGTACCTGTGTAATGCAATTCCCATCAAAATACCATCAGCATTTGGAGCACATAGGTGGCTCAGTTAAGTGTCCAACTCTTGATTTTGACTCAGGTTATGATCTCAGAGTTGTGAGACTGAGCCCCACAACAGGCTCTGTCCTCAGTGTGGAATCTGCTTGAGACTCTCTCCCTCTACTCCTTCATCTGCTTGCTCTCTCTCTAAAATAAATAAATAAAATCTTAAAAAAAAATACCACTAGCATTTTTCACAGAGTTAGAACAAACACTTCGAAAATTTGTATGGAACTATAAAGACCCCAAATCGCCAAAGCAATTTTGAAAAAGAAAAGCAGAGCAAGAGACATCACAATTCCAGACTTCAAGCTCTATTACAAATCTGTAGTTATCAAGACAGTATGGTACTGGCACAAAAACAGTCACACAGATCAATGAAACAGAATAGAAAACCCATAAAGGGACCCACAGCTATATTATGGTCAACAAATGTTCGACAAAACAAGAAAGAATATCCAGTGGAAAAAAGAGCCTCTTCAACACATGGTGTTGGGAAAACCAGACAGCAGCATATAGAAGGATGAAACTGGTCCACTTTCTTACACCATACACAAAAATAAATTTTAAAACGATGAAAGACCTAAATGTGAGACAGGAAACCATCCAAATCCTAGAGGAGAACACAGGCAGCAAGTTCTTTGATCTCAACCAAAGCAGCTTCTTACCAGACAGGTCTCTGGAGGTAAGGGAAGCAAAAGCAAAAATGAACTATTGGGACTTCACTGAAATAAAAAGCCATGAAGGAAACAATCAACAAAACTAAAAAGATCAGTATGACAAATCTGTAAAGAACTTACCAGACTCAACACCCAAAAAATAAAATTTCAGTCAAGAAATGGGCAGAAGACATGAACAGATATTTCTCCAAAGAAGACATATAAGTGGCCAACAGACACATGAAAAAATGCTCAGTATCACTCACCATCAGGGAAACACAAATCAAAACCACAATGAGATACTGCCTCACTCCAGTCAGAATGACTAAAATTAGCAACACAGGAAACAACAGATGTTGGCAAGAATGCAGAGGAAGGGGGGCCCTCTTACACTGCTGGTGGGAATGCAAACTGGTGCGGCCACCCTGGAAATTGGCATGGAGGTTCCTCAAAAGGTTAAAAATAGAACTACCCTATGACCTAGCAATTACACTACTGGGTATTTACCCAAAGGACACAAATACTGATTCAAAGGGGCACATGCACCCCAATGTTCGTAGCATTATCAACACTAGCCAAAATATGGAAAGATAAGAGAAAAAAGGATGCTAGAGTATCAGTAATATTGCCATATATATATATATCTCCATCAAAAAGAATGATATCTTACCATTTGCAATGACATGGATGGAGCTAGAGTTTATTATTCTAATCCAAATAAATCAGTCAGAGAGAGATAAATACCATATGATTTCACTCATATGTGGAATTTAAGAAACAAAACAGATGAATGTAGAGAAAGGGGGAAAAAAGAGAGGGAAGCAAGCTATAAGAGACTTAACCCTAGAGAACAAACTACAGGTTGCTGTGCTGAAGGCGGGCAGGGGATGGGCTACATGGTGATGGGTACTAAGGAGGCTCACTCCTTGTGTTAAGCACTGGGTGTAATATGTAAGTGATGAATCACTAAGTTCTACACCTGAAACCAATTTTACCACGTTACTGGAACTGAAATAAAAATTGGAAATAAAAAAGTAAATACAAGTTATCATAAGAAAATAAAATTCTGGACACCCCTGGGTGGCTCAGTGATTGAGCATCTGCCTTTGGCTGAGGTCATGATCCCGGGGTCCTGGGATCGAGTCCCGTGTCAGGCTCCTCTCAGGGAGCCTGCTTCTCCCTCTGCCTGTGTCTCTGCTTCTCTCTTTCTCTCTCTGTGTCTCTCATGAATAAATATTAAAAAAAGAAAGAAAAGAAAATTCTGTAACTATGTAAGGGAATAGATGTTCATTAGACTTACTGTGATCATTTCACAATATATACAAATATTGAATCCTTTCATGTTCTATGAAACTACATGTTCTATGAACTTCATGTTATATGAATGTTATATGAAAATTACACTTTTTTTTTTTAACAGACTTGAGAGCGAGCGGGAAAGAGCACAGGGCAAGTGCAGAGGGAGAGAATCCCCAAGGCGACTCCCTACTGCGCACGGAGCCCTGTGGGGCTGCAGCTCCTGGCTGAGGAGGCCCTGACCTGAGCCAAAACCAAGAGTCAGGACACTTAACTGACCCAGCAGACTGACCAAGGTGCCCCTCAACTAATTAGTATTTTTCAAAAGACTAAGGAGTAGTACTATCTCAGTGACTTTGCATTGTTTTCTGAATAAAAATATTTAAAGATTCATCCCTGTTCTTCCTTTTTTGTCCACATACCGTTTTCTACATGAATGTTCTCCCCATTTCTACATGAATGTTCAGCAAGTGTCCGCCTCAGCCTTTGAAGGGAAGCTGCTGGGAATATACGGTCAGAGAAGTGGGGAGGAAGAAATGAAGACGACCTCCGATGCTAGAAGGTCCTGTACAGCCAATTCTGGGCTTGTGCCAGAAATCCTCTTCTGCCACCTACGGAATTCAGTTCTTTTTTTTTTTTTTTTTTAAAGATTTTATTTATTTATTCATGAGAGACAGAGAGAGAGAGAGAGGCAGAGACACAGGCAGAGGGAGAAGCAGGCCCCATGCAGGGAGCCCAACCTGGGACTCAATCCCGGGTCTCCAGGATCAGGACCCGGGCTGAAGGCAGCGCTAAACCACTGGGCTACCCGGGCTGCCCCAGTTGTCATCTCTTTATGAGAGTTTTTTTCATGTCCTCACAATGACCTAGGCATTCTCGTCTATGTGTACCTGGAACACTTATACTTATTCAAATATTTGTTAAGTAGCTACTATGTGCCAGGCATTCCTTAACGTGGTTGGAATAAATAGATCATTGAACAAAATGTAAAAATAGCCTTCCCCTCATGGGACTTAGATTAGAATCAGGGCAAGTGGACAAAGGACAATAAACATGATAAATCCACTGAGCGTTAGACAGTGATACGTGACGTAGAGAAGAGAAAATGGTAGAGTATCTGCGCAGGGGGTGAGAAACGATGGCAGGGCGCAGTATTAAGCCGACTAGCCCAGGTTAGCCTCGTTAAAAGGTGACGCACGAGCAAAGGCATGTTTTCATCTCCCCAGATGGGCTTCAATTACCATGTAATTATTTGGGGGCTTTCCTTTCTGGCACCATGCCGAACTCTTAGTAGGTTATTAAATGAATTCATTGAAATAGGTGTGTATCTTTAAAACAACCTGTGTGTGTCCACATGTTCACACACATGTGTGATTGTACATACACATAAATTCTTTTACATTCTAAATTCATTGCCATTTTATATTTCATTTAGATATACATTAAAAATATATGCACACCTTACTTCATTTAAAAAAGATTAAAAATGACTACAAAGAAGACATACAGGGGCACCTAGATGGCTTAGTTGGTTAAGCACGTGCCTTCAGCTCCTGTCCACAATCCCAGGGGCCAGAGATGGATCGGGATTCCCTGCTCATCTGGGAGTGTGCATCTCCCTCTCCCTCTGCTGCTCCCCCCTGCTTGTGCTCACTCACTCTCTCCCATTCTCTCTCAAATAAAATCTTTCCTTTTTTTAAAAAAAAAAAAAGGAGACATAAAATAAAAATATTTATTCTTTATTAAAGTTACAAATTGGGCAGCCCAGGTGGCTCAGCAGTTTAGCGCCATCTTCGGCCCAGGGCCTGATCCTGGAGACCCAGGATCGAGTCCCACGTCGGGCTCCCTGCATGGAGTCTGCTTCTCCCTCTGCCTGTGTCTCTGCCTTCCTGTGTGTGTGTGTGTGTCTCATGTATAAATAAATAAAATCTTTATTAAAAAATAAAAAATAAAGTTACAAATTAAGGGCACCTGAGTGGCTCAGTTGGTTAAGCATCTGACTCTTGATTGATCTCAGGGTCATGAGATCAAGCCCTGGGTTGGGGAGCCTGCTTAAGATTCTCTCTCCCTCTCTCTCTGCCCCTCCCCAAGCCCTGCTTGTGCTCTCCCTCGATAGGTAGGTAGATAGATAGATACTAACTAAATTGTAGAAAATCAGGACTAACTGAAAATTAGGACTAACAGAAACATGTAACTGAAGGCCAACATAATGGCTTAAACTTCAGTGTTTGCCTGATGCCTCTTTAAACTAGAATGAAAAGATGTATGGTTCTTCTCTTCTTTTAAAGAAAATTTAAAGAATTTATTTAAAATATTTTATTTAAAAAGATTTTATTTAAAATCTTTTTTTAAAGATTTATTTATTTATTTATTCACGAGAGACACACAGAGAGAGAGAGAGAGAGGCAGAAACACAGGCAGAGGGAGAAGCAGGCTCCCCACGAGGAGCCCAATGCAGGACTCGATTCCAGGACCCCAGGATCACGACCTGAGCTGAAGGCAGATGCTCAACCACCGTGTCACTCAGGCATCCCTTTATCTAAAATCTCTAAATAAAATAAAGATTTGGGCAGCCCGGGTGGCTTGGCAGTTTAGCGCCGCCTTCAGCCCAGGGCGTGATCCTGGAGACCCGGGATCAAGTCCCACATCGGGTTCCCTGCATGGAGCCTGCTTCTCCCTCTGCCTGTGTCTCTGCCTCTCTCTCTCTCCCCTCTCTGTGTTTCTCATGAATAAATAAATAAAATCTTTTAAAAAAATAAAATAAAATAAAATAAAGATTTTGTTTATTTTAGAAAGAGAGAAGGAAAAGTGGGAGAGGGCCAAGAAGACTCCACGCTGAGTGCAGAGCCCGACTTGGGGCTCTATCCCATGACCCTGAGATCATGACCTGAGCTGGAATCAAGAGTTGGATGCTTAACTGCCTGAGCCACCCAGGCACCCTGGCTATTTGATTCTTATTAACAGAAAAGAGAAAGGCTTTTGGGAGGAGAAAAGTTTTCATAACTCTGAAGGAATTTCCACAGAAATTTATGAGAGACAACTGGATAAAGCAGTAAATGGTATTCTCTATTATGATTACAACAAAACAGATGAATTTCACAAAGCTGTTTTAAGTAAACTTTGATAAAAAGGAAAATTATAGTATTTTAGAATAACTCAATGTAAGAAATTCCACAAAAAGTGCCCGACTACATAATAGCTTTGTAGTGTATAACCTGATTGCTGGGTGTAATTGAGAATATAAGAATGGAAAGATCCACAGACTAGGTTTCTCAAATACCATTTCTCTCGGCTAGGCTCTGGGCAAGCAGAGGAGGCTATAATCTGACAAGCTATTAATGACAAGACTTGGAACGCTGCTAGTTTATGTTTCCAACTGAGGACAGAACCACAGGTTTTGCAAATGAGAGAACTGAGATCAAATCATGAAACCTGAGCTAACCTCTGTTACGGCTACCTCCTCTGATCGGTTCATGTTGAGCAAAGTGAAAATTTTCCCCAGTAAGTTGCTTTTAATTAAATCGATGTTAGCTCCTAAAATAACTTTTTACTGGAATTCCAGAGCTCCAGGTCTTTTTTTTTTTTTTTTTAAAGATTTTATTTATTTATTCATGAGAGACACACAGGCAGAGACACAGGCAGAGTGAGAAGCAGGCTCCATGCAAGGAGCCTGACGTGGGACTTGATCCCGGGTCTCCAGGATCACACCCTGGGCTGCAGGCGGCGCTAAACCACTGTGCCACCACGGCTGCCCCAGAGCTCCAGGTTTTAAAGCACTGTTGAAATAATTTGGCTGGAGCACTTTCAAAGCAGCTCTTGATGTCATCCAACACAGCCAAAGAAGAGCTTCAGTAGTGCATCCCTGAAGCTTCTGTTTAGAGTTGCATGACTTCCTGGTGTATAATTTAGCCACAAAATGTCTTTCTAGGAAACTAAAATTCAATTTGCTGTGTGGCAATGCTATAAACCAATTATCCATTGTGCAAAAGCCACTGATTTCATTTCCTAGTTAATAAATTTCCTGAGTAACCTTTATGTGCCAGTTATTGTTCAAAATACATTTGTGTTGATGTTGAGCCATGTTTTTCTACCGATAATAATTTAAAAATAGGACAATTTGTTTTTCTTAAAAAATCAGGGGGAGTTGCACGGAAGATGGTAGAGGAAGAGGATCACCTTGCCTCATGGATACACTGGACAATACCCACATCAGTGTAAATAACCCAGAAAATAGCCTGAACACTGGCAGCACAGACTCTCCACAGTTCAATGTAAAGAAGAGGCCACAGCAAAGAGGGTAGGAAGGGGAGAGGTACAGTCAGGAACTAGAAGGACCCAAGGGATGTTCTGTGGCTGAGAAGGACGAGTGGCTGCAGAGAAGCAAGAGGAGCAGAGCCACACACCCAGCATCCCAGGCGTGGGGAAATGAACCCCTCAACATTTGGCTCTGAAAAACCAATCAGTGGGGCTTAAGACATGGACATTTAAGAATCAGCAGGCTCAGCTCTCGGAGAGCCAGAAGGGCAGATTCTCCACCCTCAAAGAGCATAGCTGAGATATAGTGGAGAAATAGCAGTTTAAAAAATACCTAGGATAGGGACACTGGGTGGCTCAGTGGTTGAGCATCTGCCTTTGGCCCAGGGCATGATCCTGGGGTCCCGGAATCGAGTCCCGCATTGGGCTCCCTGCATGGAGCCTGCTTTTCCCTCTGTCTGTGTCTCTCCCTCTCTCTGTGTGTCTCTCATGAATAAATAAATACAATCTTAAAAAAAAGAAAGAGTTCTGTCCTTTTCCGAGGAGGCAGCTAGAATCTATTAGGTAGCATAGTTTGAGTCAACAGAACAGAAAACACTGAAAAGAAGTCTTGTGAACTAGCCTCGCAATAAAGACTAAAAACTAAAAGTCAAAAGTGAATTGTTAAAAACATTAAAGTCAGATAAAGACAGTAATATTTCCATCATTTACTGTCCACATACAATGTATCAAGGACTGTTTTAGGAGTAGGGATATACCAGTGGGGTTGGGGGGTGCGGGTTTCCCTGCTCTGTGTGCCCCAAGGGAGCTTCTATTGTTGTGGGAGTATATGTATATTTGTAAAAATGTTATACACATTTATACGTATAATAGATAAAAATAAGTAAAAAGCACAGATGTGTATTGTCAGATGACAATAAGTACAATGGAGCAAAATAAAGAAGAGTAGAAAGGAGTACAGGCAGGAAGTGGGGCTATGGACTATACCCTGAGGGCAGTGAACCAGGGAGATAACTGGCAGATGAGTGTTCCAGGCAAGAGTAACAGGAAATGCAAAGTGCTAATGCAGAAGAGAACAGATGTCTGATGAACAGCACTGTGGCTGTACTGGAGTGAGCACAGGAGGAGAGTAGTTGGATGTACAATAAACTGATGAAAGTTTTAAAAGCTTAAAAAAGTATTTAAAGACTAAAGCAAAGTTACATAAATAAATATTTTAGTGCTAGGGCAAAAATTCATACAACAAACATCATCCAGTCTCTATTGTGTGAAAGGTAGTGTTTTAATTTTGAAGCTAACAAAAATTCCAGCTCTCGGTGTCCATCGAAAGATGAATAGATAAAGAAGATGTGGTCTATGTATACAATGGAATATTCCTCAGCCATTAGAAAGGATGAATACCCACCATTTGCTTTGACGTGGATGGAACTGGAGGGTATTATGCTGAGTGAAATAAGTCAATCGGAGAAGGACAAACATTATATGGTCTCATTCATTTGGGGAATCCAAATAATAGTGAAAGGGAATAAAGGGGAAAGGAGAAAAAATAAGTGGGAAATATCAGAAAGGGAGACAGAACATGAGAGACTCCTAACTCTGGGAAACGAACTAGGGGTGGTGGAAGGGGAGGAGGGCGGGGGGTGGGGGTGACTGGGTGATGGGCACTGAGGGGGCCACTTGACGGGATGAGCACTGGGTGTTATTCTATATGTTGGCAAATTGAACACCAATAAAAAATAAGTTTACAAAACAAACAAAAAAAATTCCGGCTCACATTTTAGCAGAATGTAAATTATTAGATAAAATGGAATATGAGAAGATACAAAATAGGAAAAATACAGAAAGTAAGGCTTACTGTAATACAGTCATTTCCAACCACATCATTGGAAATTTACAGAAATAAAACTAGGTAAAGGATTCAAAACTACTTAATTAACAAGATGAAGGATCAAGTGGTAGAGGAACTTGTTAAGTAGAAATATAACAGAAAATATTTTTTAAAAGATACAAATTCAACTTCTAGAGATGAAAACTACGATGGCTGAGATAAAGAAATAGATTGAATAGGATTAACAGATTTGACACTGCAGAAGATTAGTGAATTTATAGACACAGAAATAGAAACTATTTGAAATGAAAGAAAAAAGACTCCAAAAAATGAACAGAATTCTTCCTCAGTGAGTTCTGTAAGCCAATGTCAAATAGCATAAAAATATGTATAGTTGGAGATTCTCAAAGGATAGGGATATGGATGGCAGAAGAAAAATCTTAGATGAAATAAAAGCCAAAAATTTTCCAAATTTGATGAAAACCATAAATCCACAGATCCAAGTAATTCAACAAATCCAAGGCTCAAAAAATATGAAGTAAAATACATCAAGGAAAGTCATAAGCTGCTCTACAGGTGATAAAGAGAAAAGTTTCAAAGGAGCCAAGAGGAAGGGTGTTATTTATAAACAAACTAAAATAAGGAGGACAATAGATCTCTTACTGGAAATAGTGCAAGACAGAAGACAGTAGAGCAAGGTCTGTAAGGCCAAGAAAACAACAATAGTAATAACGTGTTAACCTACAATTTTATGCCCAGTAAAAAGGCCTTTCAAAAATATAGGTTCTAACAAAGCTGTGGTGATCAAAACGGGATGGTACTAGCACAGAAACAGACACACACATCAACAGAACAGAATAGAGAATCCAGAAATCAACTCACAATTATACAGTCAATGAATCTGTAACAGAGGAGGCAAAAGTAAACGTATTCAATGGTGCTGGGAAAACTGGACAGCTGCATGAAAAAGAAGGAAACTAGACCACACCATACAGGCCTAAATGTGAAAACTGAAACCAGAAAACTCCTAAAAGAAAACGTAGGCAGTAACTTCTTTGACATCATCATTAGCAACTTTTTTCTAGATATGTCTCCACAGTCAAGGAAAATGAAAGCAAAAATAAACTATTGGGACTACATCAAAATAAAAAGCTTTCACATATTGAAGGAAACATTGACAAAATGAAAAGACAACCTACTGAATGGTAGAAGATATTTGCCAATGATATATCTGGTGGAAGTTAACATTGAAAATATAGGTAGTACTTACACAACACCAAAGAAAAGACTCCCCCATAACCTACTTTGAAAAATGGGCAGAGGACCTGAATAGACATTTTTCAAAGAAGACATACAGCTGGCCAACAGAGACATGAAAATATGCTCAATGTCACTAATTATCAAGGAAATGCAAATCAAAGCCACAGAGAGATATCACTTTATACCTGTCAGAATAGCTAGGATCAAAAAGATAAGAAATAAGTGTTGGCAAAAATGTGAAGAAAAAGTAAACCTCATACATGGCAATGTAAATGGGTGCAGCCACTATGGAAAACAGTATGGAGGGTCCTCAAAAAATTAAAAATAGGGGCACCTGGGTGGCTCAGTCAGGTGTCCAACTCTTGATCTCAACTCAGGTCTTGATCTCAGGTCACCAACCCAGGGTCCTGGGATAGAGCCCACATCAGGGATCCCTCCTCAGCAGGGAGCTTACTTCTCCCTCTCCCTGTCACTCTCCCTGCTTGTGCTCGCACTTGCTCTCTCTCTCAAATTCTTTTTTTTTTTTTTAAGATTTTATGTATTTATTCATGAGAGACAGAGAGAGAGAAAGAGAGAGGCAGAGACACAGGCAGAGGGAGAAGCTGGCCCCATGCAGGGAGCCCGACGTGGGACTCGATCCCAGGACTCAGTTCAAGCTTCACAATGGGCTCTGTGCTGGGTGTGGAGCCTACTTAAAAAAAAAAAAAAAAAAAAGGGGATCCCTGGGTGGCGCAGCGGTTTGGCGCGCCTGCCTTTGGCCCAGGGCGCGATCCTGGAGACCCGGGATCGAATCCCACATCGGGCTCCTGGTGCATGGAGCCTGCTTCTCCCTCTGCCTATGTCTCCGCCTCTCTCTCTCTCTCTCTCTGTGACTATCATAAATAAATTTAAAAAAAAATTAAAAAAAAAAAAATAGAAACACTATATGATCCAGGAATTCCACTACTGGGTATTTACCCAAAGAAAACAAAAACACTAATTCAAAAAGATATGTGCATTCATGTATTTATTGCAGCATTACTTACAATAGCCAAGATATGGAAGCAAGCTAAGTGTCCACTGGTAGACAAATGGATAAAGAGGATTTCACACCATGAAATATTAGCCATAGAAATAAATGAGATCTTACCATTTACAACAATATGGATGGACCTAGATGATCTTATGCTAAGTGAAAGGTCACTGAAAGCCAAATACCACGTGATTCATTTATATGTGGACTATAAAAACAAATAAGCAGCAGAAACAGACTCAAAAATACAGAGAGCACACTGATGGTTGCCAAAGGGGAAGGGAGTGGGGGAGATGGAAAAAATGGGTGAAGGAGAATGGGAGATACAGGCTTCTAGTTATGGAATGGATAAATCACAAAAGGTATAGCATAACGAACAGAGTCAATATAATAGCATTGTATCATGACAGTAGCTACACGTGTGGTAGCACAGCATTACGTATAACCTTGTCAAATTGCTATGTTACACCAGAAACTAATATAACATTGTGTATCAACTACACTTCAATTAAAAATATATATATATATGTGTTATACCTAAATATCAAATCATTATGTCATATACCTGGAACTACTATGATGGTGTATATCAACTATATCTCAGTTAAAATATATATATATATATATATATATATATATATATATATATATATATATATATAACATCTTCAGACATATAAAGCTGTATGCATTCATCACCAAAAGACCTGTATTACAAGAAATATTAATGGCAAATCAGACAAAAGAAAAATTACATCAAAAGAATACATGCGTAATTGAACCATCAAAAGGGGGAAGTACAGAAAATATTTGAAGAAATAATGGAAGGACTAGAAATTATAACCACATGGGTAAATACATATGATTACTTTCTTATTATTGCAATCTTTTTTGAAAAGAATTTATTTGAGGGCACTCCGGGCTCAGTGGTTTAGCGCCTGCCTTCAGCCCAGGGCGTGATCCTGGAGTCCTGGGATCGAGTCCCACATTGGGCTCCCTGCATGGGGCCAGCTTCTCCCTCTGCCTGTGTCTCTGCCTCTCTCTTTCTCTCTCTCTGTCTCTCATGAATAAATACATAAAATCTTAAAAAAAAAAAAAGAATTTGAGAGAGAGAGCAAGTGCGAGCACAAGCAGGGAGAGCGACAGATGGAGAGGGAGAAGTAAGCTCCCTGCTGAGGAGGGATCCCTGATGTGGGCTCTATCCCAGGACCCTGGGTTGGTGACCTGAGCTAAAGGCAGCCACTTAATTGAGCCACTCAGGTGCCCCTATTTAAGTCTCTTTAAAAGACAAATGAGATTTCCAGGTTTTGGTCAGCATTTAAGAAGCCTGAAAGTTGCCACTTCACCCTACGAGGTAAAAAAAAAACCCGAAAAGCTAAAAAATCAACAACTTTTCCTAGATCCATAAAAGAGAGGTCACAGAGCAAACAACTGCTCCCTGCCCCCAAAATTGGATAACAGGCTAATACAGAAAAATCACAACTTACCGGAGCAGAAACTGAACTGAAAACCTCCACAAGAACGGACGGACGCCAGGGTAGGTAAACTTGAACTGCAATTGAAGAATTACTGGAGGCTTGGTGTGGGCAAGCCCAAAAAAGATAAAAAGCTTCAGAGGGGCACAGTCACACTTCTGAGAGTTTTACTTCTAGGAGTTCACGGGGTCCTCACAAAATCCCTTTGTGCTTCTGGCGGGGTTTGGAAGAAGGGAACCATTTAGAAACACACCAGGGCATTTTGTTCTTAAAAAGTTCTGCCTTCGGGATCCCTGGGTGGCTCGGCAGTTTGGCGCCTGCCTTTGGCCCAGGGCGCTATCCTGGAGTCCCGGGATCGAGTCCCGCGTTGGACTCTCGGCATGGAGCCTGCCTCTCCCTCCTCTTGTATCTCTGCCTCTTTCTCTCTATCATAATAAGTAAATAAATAAATCTTAAAAAAAAAAAAAAAGTTCTGCCTTCAGGGGAAACTAGTTAACCAGAGCCTAACCTACTGGGGCTTATCAGAGCCCAATTGATCTGGGGGTAGAGAAACCCTCAGCTCCAGCTGGCTCTAGCCTTTTTAGAGGAAAAAAGGGAAATACCCAACTCATGCCCACTATAATCATCCTGTCCCACTTATGGGGGGGGTGAGGACTGAGAACAGGTGAAGTTCACAGTCCAGAAGCAAAAGCTAACTGGAGCCTGAGACCTAATCATAGGACTACAAAACACTTGCCTGCACCCACAGCTTACCACCACATTCCTAAAACCTATTTACAGCACTTTTACCCAGTACATCATGTTCATCTTTCAACCAAAAATTAGAAAACCTACTAAAAGAAAAAACACACAGTTTGAAAAAAACAGAGCATTAGAACCAGACTCCGCTATGGCAGGGATATTGAATTAGCAGACTGGGATATAAAATAACTATCATTAATATGCTAAGGGCTTGGGCAGCCCCAGTGGCCCAGCGGTTTAGCGCCCCCTTCAGCTCCGGGGTGTGATCCTGGAGACCTGGGATCGAGTCCCATGTTGTGCTCCCTGCATGGGGCCTGCTTCTCCCTCTACCTGTGTCTCTGCCTCTCTCTCTTATCTCTCATGAATAAATAAATAAAATCTTTAAAAAAAAATATGCTAAGGGCTCTAATGGATAGATAGCATCAAGAACATATAGGAAATGCAGGCAGAGAAACTGAAATTGTAAGAACCAAAAAGAAATATTAGAGATTAAAAACAGTGTAACAGAAATGAGGAATGTCTTTGATGGTCTCATCAGTAGATCGCACGCAACTGAGGAAAAAAAAATCTCTGAGCTTAAGGATATGTCAATAGACATTCCAAAACTGAAAAGACAAAAAGACTGAAAAATAAAAAGCCCCAGGATATCCAAGAACCCTGGGACAACTACAATAGGTGTAACATATCTGTAATGGGAATTACCAAAAAGAGAAGACAAAAAGAAAAAGAGCAATATTAGAAGCAACAATGCTTAAAAACATCCCCAAATTAATGTCAGACACCAAACCAAGGATCCAAGCAGCTCTGAGAATAGCAACCAGGATAAAAGCCAAAAAACTACACATAGGCATATTATTTTCAAACTATAGACAAACATAAAAGTTCATAAAAGGAGTCAGAGGAGAAAAAACACCTATAGAGGAGCAAAGATGAAAATTATATTCAACCTCTCAGAAACTATATGAGCAAGAAGAGAGTAGAGTGAAATATTTATGGTTGAGAAAAAGAAAACAACAACCTAGAGTTCTGTGTACCTTGAGAAATTATTCTTGCAATGTGAAGTAGAAATAAACACTTTCTCAGACAAACAAAAATTGAGGTAATTTGTTACAAGTCAACCTATCTTGTAAGAAATGTTAAAAGTTCTTTAGAAAGAGGGGCACCTGGGTGGCTCAGCGGTTGAGTGTCTGCCTTTGGCTCAGGGCGTGATCCTGGAGTCTCAGAGATGGAGTCCCACATCGGGCTCCCTGCACGGAGCCTGCTTCTCCCTCTGCCTGCGTCTCTGCCTCTCTCTCTCTGTATCTCTCATGAATAAATAAATAAAATCTTTTAAAAAAAGTTCTTTAGAAAGAAGGAATATTATATAGGTCAGAAAGTCCGATCTAAAGGAAGAGCCCTGGGCAGCCCCGGTGGTGCAGCGGTTTAGCGCCACCTGCAGCCCAGGGCGTGATCCTGGAGACCCGGGATCGAGTCCCACGTCAGGCTCTCTGTGTGGTGCCTGCTTCTCCCTCTGCCTGTGTCTCTACCTCACTCTCTCTCTCTCTCTGTCTCTATGAATAAATAAAATAAAATCTTTAAAAAAATAAATAAATAAAAAATAAAGGAAGAGCCCTGAAGAAGGGCTAGTAAAATAAAAATTTTTATTTTTCTTCTTCTTAATTGATTTAATAGATAACAATTTATTCAAAATAATAACAGCAACAATGTATTTGTGTATGTTGATGTCTTATAGGCTTATCTATGCAAAATGAATGAACTACCACTAATACACGAGATGGAAAGGAAGAATTAGGCTTACTTTGTCACTGTTAAGGTACTTGCTTGCACTACCCTATAAATATCCATAAGTGTATGTTGCAGACTCTAGGGCAACCAATAAAAAAAGTTAAAAAAAAAAGAGGCATAACTGATTTGCCAACAAAGGAGAGAAAATGGAATCATATAAGGTGCTCAATTAAAACCACACAGGACAGAAAAATATGGAAGACAATAACAGGAACAAAGGCAACAAACAGAAAAGATTAGCAAATATAGTAGATAGTAATGCAATTATATTGATAATCACTTTGGGTTTTAAGATTTTATTTATTTATTCATGAGAGACACACACAGAGAGAAGCAGAGACACAGGCAGAGGGAGAAGCAGGCTCCACGTGGGACTTGATCCCAGGACTCCAGGATCACGCCCTGGGCCGAAGGCAGGTGCTAAACCGCTGAGCCACCCAAGGATCCCCTTGATAATCACTTTGAACATCAATGGTCTAAATATATGAATTAGAAGGCAGAGACTGTCAGAGGAGATTGAAAAACAACATTCAGCTGTATGTTATCTATAAGAAATCTTATAGAGATAAAATAAAGACATATAAGATTAAAAGTAAAGAGATGAAGAAAGATATACCATGCAAATACAAAGTAAAAGAAAGCAGGAGTAGCTATATTAATTTCAGACAGAGCAGACTTCAAAGCAAGAGAAGTTATCAGGATCAGAGAGAGGCATTATGTAATGAGAAAGGGGTCAACACTCCAAGAAGACATAACAACCCTAAATGTGTATGGGCCTCAGAATATGTGAAGCAAAAATTGATATAACAGCAAAGAGAGGGGCACCTGGGTGGTTGAGTCAGTTAAGCATCTGTATTCCGCTCAGGTCACTATTCCAGGGTCCTGGGATCAGGCCCTGCATCAGGTTCCCTGGTCAGTAGGAGTCTGCTTCTCCCTCTGCCACTCCCTCTGTTTGTGTTCTCTTGCTCTGTCAAATAAATAAATCAAATCTTAAAAAAAAAAAAAAAAAAGAAACTACAAAGAGAAATAGTTGTATCCTATTGCAGCCTTCAACACCCCAGTAGAGAAATGGACAGATCCAGCAGGAAGAAAATCAGTTACGGTCAGAATTGAACTCAACACTACCATCAATCTACTGGATATGATGAACATCTACAGACTACTTCATCTAATATCAGCAGATTACATTCTTCTCAAATTTACATGAAACATTCACCAAGAGAGACAACATTCTGAGCCATAAAACGAACTTTAACACATTTAAAAGAACAGATATCATAAATGGCTGCTATTTAGATCACAATGGAAGTAAACTAGAAATTCATAACAGAAAGAAGACTGGAAAAATCACAAAATACCTGGACATCAAGCAACACACTTCTAAACAACACATGGGTCAAAGAAGAAATCTCAAAAAAAAAAAAAAAAAAAAAGAAGAAATCTCAAGAGAAATTTAAAAATACTTTGAACTTTGGTGTTTTTTTTTTTTTTTACTTTGAACTTTAAATGAAAATGAAAGCACAACTTCTCAAAATTTGTGGGATGCAGCAGAAATAGTGCTTACAGCAAAATTTATAGCATTGAATGCATGTATTAGAAATGAAATACCTAATATCAATCATCTAAGCTGCTACCTTCGGTAAAAAAGGAAAAGAAGAGCAAAATGAATCCAAAGTAAATGAAAGAAGAGAAATAATAACAATTAGAGCAGAAATCAATAAAACAAAAAACAGTAAGTCAATAAAGTCAACAAAACCAAAAGCTGTTTCTTTAAAAAGAATAAAAATCAATAAGCCTCTAGCCAGACTAAAGGAGAAAAAAGACACCAATTACTAATATAAAAAATGAAAGAGAGGCTATCACTGCTGATTCCCTAGACATTAGAAGGATAATAATGAAATATTATGAACTTTATGTCCATATATTTGATAACCAGGATGAAATGGACTAATTCCTTGAAAGATACTGTCAGAATTCACAGATGAAGAAACAATCTAAATAGGTCTATATCTATCAAAGACATTTAATCAATAATTAGTAACTCCCAAAACAGAAAGGACCAGGCTTACTTGAGTTTACCAGTGAATTCTACCAAACATTTAAATAAAAAACTTTTCCAATTCTCTACAATCTCTTCTAGAACACAGAAGTAGAGGGACTATTTCCTAACTCAGTCTTTCAGGGCAGCATTTCCCTAGTGCCAAAATCTGACAGAGACACTCTTTTTTTTTTTTGACAGAGACACTCTAAGAAAAATAGAGATCAGTATCTCTTATGAACTTAGATGCAAAAAATCCTCAACAAAATATTGGCAGATTCAATCCAATAATGTATGAAAAGAATTAAGCACCACACCTAAGTGGGATTTATCCAAGGTATGCAAGGCTGTTTCAATATTTGAAAATCAATTACTGGAATGCCTGGGTGGCTCAGCGATTGGGTGCCTGCCTTCAGGCCAGGTTGTGATCCTGGGATCTGGAATCGAGTCCCGCATCAGGCTCCCCTGTGAGGAGTCTTCCTCTCTTAGTCTGTTTCTGTCATGAATAAATAAATAAATCTTAAAAAAAAAAAAGGAAAAGAAAAGAAAATCAGTTACTGTAATGCATCATATCAGCAGGCTAATGAAGGAAAATCATGGGATTTTTTAAAGAGAAGCAGAAAAAGCATTTCACAAAATCTGACACTGATTCATGATTAAAAATTCCCAGCAAACTAGAAACAGAGTAACTTTCTCAACTTGATAAAGAACACGTACTGAAAATCCTGGCAGCTAACATCATATTTATTAGTGAGAAACTCGCTTTCCCACTAAGATCAGGAACAAGGCAAGGGTGTCCCCTTTCATCACTGCTTTTCAATATCATACTAGAAGTCCCAGCTAACACAATAAAAAAAGAAAATAGAAATCACAGAGATCGGGAAGAAAGAAACAAAACTGTATTTATTGGGGTGCTTGGATGGCTCAGTGGTTGAGCATCTGCCTTCGCTCAGGTCGTGATCCCAGGGTCCTGGGATCAAGTCCCACATCAGACTCCCAGCAGGAAGCCTGTTTCTTTCTCTGCCTATGTCTCTGCCTTTCTCTGTGTCTTTCAGGAATAAATAAAATCTTTTATTTTAATTTTTTTAAGTAAAACTATTTATTTGCAGATAACATGATCATCTATGTAGAAAATCTGAAAGAATCTACATATAAAACTTCTAGAACTAATAAGTGATTATGGCAAGACTGCATGATACAAATACGTGGAAGTAAGCTGCTCTCTTATACATAAGCAGTGAAGAAATGGAATTTGAAATTAAAAACATATTACCATTTACATTAGCACCCCCCTCACACACAAAAAGGAATACTTGGGTATAAATCTCAGGACACCTGAGTGGCTCAGTGGTTGAGCATTTGCCTTTGGCTCAGGGCATAATCCCGGAGTCTTGGGATCGAGTCCCACATCGGGCTTCCTGCATGGAGCCTGCTTCTCCCTCTGCCTGTGTCTCTGCTCTTTCTCTCTCTCTCTCTCTCTCTCTCTCTGTCTCTCATGAATAAACAAATAAAATCTTTAAAATAAATAAATAAATCTAACAAGGTATGTACAAAACCTATATGAAGAAAACTACAAAATTCTGATGCAAGATATCAAAGAACTAAATTAGTGGAGAGATAGATACTCCATATTCATAAATAGGAAGAATCAATATTGTCAAAACATTAGTTCTTCCCAACTTGATCTATAGTTTCATCCCATCTCAATCAAAATCCCAGCAAGTCATCTCATGGATGTTGACAAAAGGATTCTAAAGTTTATATGGAGAAGCAAAAGACCTAGAATAGCCAACTCAATATTGAAGGAGAATAAATTTGGAGGACTGACACTCTGACTTCAAGGCTCACTATAAAACTACAGTAATCAAGACAGTGTGGTATCATTGAAAGAACAGACTAATAGATTAATGGAACAGAATAGAGAGCCCACAAATAGACCACATAAATATGGAGAGTCAACCGATCTTTGTCAAGGGAGCAAAGATAATATAGATCTTTAACAAATAGAACAAAAACAGTCTTTCAACAAATGGTACTGGAACAACCGGACATCCACATGTGTGCGTATGTGCACGCACACAATCTAGACACAGATCTTGCCACCCTTCACAAAAATTAACTCAGAGTAGATAATAGACCTAAGTGTAAAATACAAAACTACAGAAGTCCTAAAACACGGGACAAAACCGAGATGACTTTGGGAATGGTGATGACTTTTTAAATACAACACCAAAAGCACAATCCATGAAAGAAACCATTGATATGCTGGATAAAATTAAAAATCTACTCAGTGAGAGACAATGTTAAGAAAAAGAAGATAAGCCACAGACCGGAAATATTTGCAAGATACGTCTGATAAGGGACTCCTGAAACTAGACAATAAAAAAACAACCTGATTTAAAGACAGATAAAAGATGTGCAGACATCTCACCAAAGATAAGCAGGTGAAAAGATGTTCACCATCCTTTGTTATCAGGGAAATGCAAATTAACACAACAATGAGCTACCATTATACACCTATTAGAATGGCCAAAATCCAAAATACTGACAACATCAAGTGCTGTAGAGCAATAGAAACTTTCACTCGTTGTCAGGAATGCCAAATTGTACAACCTCTTTGGAAGACATTTTGGTGGTTTCTTACAAAACTAAACATATCCATACCAGGAAATTCATTCAAGAAGAAATCATGCTTCTTGGTATTTACCCAAAGGGGCTAAAAATTCATACTCACATAAAAACCTGTGCATGGATGGATATACTTGGTTTTATCCATAACTGACAAAACTTGGAAGCCACCAAGATATCCTTCAGTAGGTAAGTGGACAAAGTATGGAATGAATTAATATTCAACACCAAAAAAGAAGTGAGCTATCAAGCCATGAAAAGACATGGAGGAAACTTAAATGTGTATTACTAAGCGAAAGAAGACAATCTGAAAAAGCTACTTACTACAAGTGATGCTTGAACAACACAGGGATTGCAGTTGTTAAACATCCACATACAACTTTGATTCTGCTGCAAAAAGTTAATTACTAATGGCTTGTTGACAAGAAGCCTTAGTGATAACATAAACTATCAATACATATTATATACTGTATTATTATAGTAAACTAGAGAAAAGATGTTACTTTAAAAATCATAAGGATAAAAAAAAATCATAAGGAGGGGTGCCTGGCTGACTCAGAAGCACCAGGGATGCTTGACCTTAGGATCATGAGTTCCAGCCCCAGGTGGGATATAGATATTTCTTAAATAAATCTTTAAAAAAAGGAAAGAGAGGGGCACCCGGGTAGCTCAGCGGTTTAGTGCTGCCTTCAGCCCAGGGCGTGATCCTGGAGACCCAGGATTGAGTCCCACGTTGGGCTCCCTGCGTGGGGCCTGCTTCTCCCCCTGCCTGTGTCTCTGCCTCTCTCTCTGTGTGTCTCTCATAAACAAATAAAAAAAAAAAAAAATATATATATATATTTTTTTTTTTTTTAAAAAGGATAGAGGGGCTCCTGGGTGGCTCAGATGGTTGAGAGTCTGGCTTCAGCTCAGGTCACGATCCCGGAGTCCTGGGACCGAGCCCCACGTCGGGCTCCCTGCTCAGTGGGGAGTCTGCTTCTCCCTCTCCCTCTGCTCTCACGTTCTCTCTCGGTATCTCCGTGTCTCAAGTGAATAAATATTTTAAAAATTTAAAAAAATTAAAAAGAAAATCATGAAAAAATCCATTTACAGTACTGAAAAAAAAACAAAAAAACCCATGTATAAGTGGACCCCTACCGTTCAAACCTGCTATTTGAGTCAATTATATAGGACATCCTGCAAAAGGAAAAACGATGGAAACGGTAAAAAAGATGAGCCGTTGCTAGAGATGCGGCGAGAGAGAGGGATGGAGACAGCACAGCTTTTCAGGGCAGGGAAAGTCTTCCGCGTAGCCCAACCACCGCGCTGTGTACCCGTTACCCAGGTACCTGTTACCGTTACTACGTACCTGTTACTACGCCGCGTCTGTTAAAACCCATAGGAGGAGGTACACCACCACGAGGGAACCAGACTGCGAACCACGAACTCTGGGGGATGATGTTTCAATACGCGCTCCCTGGTGGTAACGAAGGCTCCCCTCCGGGGAAAGTACGTTGCCCCTGGGCGCGCGGGGAATACGGCTTACGGGGCGGGGGGCGGGGTATATGGGAACTCTGTACCTTCCTCCTACAACCTCTAGAAGAAAACACAGCAGAAACCCCTTGCGACCTGGCGTCTGCCGGAGTTCCAGGACCAAAAGCGGGAACCGCACAGGCCACCTGACCCACCGCACCGCCAGCCCGGCTCCTCGGGTTCCACCTGGGCGGGAGGCGCAGCCCTGGCCCCGCCCCGGAAGTCCTCGGGCCCCGCCCCCGGCCCCGCCCCCTCGCGTCCCGCGGCACCAGGCGGAGCGCGCGCCCGCCCGCCCCTCCACCCGGAAGAGCCGCCTGAGCGGCGAAGTTGAGGCGGCGCGCGGCTCGGCGTCCGTCGGGGGCGCGGGCCCGGCCGAGGAGCCGGCGCGGCGCCTAGTTCGCTCGGGCGCGAGGCGGCCCCGTCGGAGCCTGCGCGCCCCCGCGGCCCGCCCCGCCCCCCGCGGCCTCCGGGAGCCCCCCGCGCCAGGCCCGAGCCCTGGGCGCCCGTCGGCCTCGGGCGCGCCGTGTTCCCGGTGCCCGCCGACACTGCGTCTCCGCCAGTAAGTGACAGCCGCGGCCCCGAGTCGGCGTCCCCGCCGTTCCGTCCCTCCCGCAGCCGGTCCCCAGTGTCGCCCGCATCTGGGTAGTTCCCAAACTCCTCAACTCGGGGGTGGCTGGGGCGGCCGCGCTGCCCGTCAGGGCCCTGCCGGGGGCCGGCCGGCCGGGCGGGGGCCGCGTCCTCCGAGGACGAGCCGGCTCCGTCCGCCGAGCGCCCGCGGGGAGCCGGGCGGGCGGGCGGGCTGGCGGGAAGGCGGCGCGCGAGAGACGCGGGCCGCCGGCGAGGGGGCGGGCCTCGGGCCGCGGGGAGCGGCAGGGGGCGTGGCCCGGGGGCTGCGGCGGGCGCCGGGCTGGGGGCGCCTCGGGGCCCGGTGGGCGCCTCAGGTGGCCCAGAAGCCGCAGCCGCTCGCTCGTCCTCGCGGTTCCGCCTCGGACGCTCCACGAGTGAAAGGACGGGGAGCTTCAGAGCAGTTGTACGACCGTAGGGGGGCGTGTTCGTGGGGCGAGGAGCTGCGTAGAGGCAGTCGAGCACTTCTACACAGATTTTTGAAAGGGAATCGTTTTATTTTTTTTTAAAGCTTCCATTTCAGAAAACACCAGGCGAATTTAATCTGGCTTTAGCTTGAGCCACGAATTCTGCAGCCACCACCCCCTCCCCCTTTTCTGCCCTATGTGGAACTGTCTTTTAAGTTGCTAAACTTGGAACTCCCGAATTTAATATGCATTTATAGAACCTTCGAGAGTCTCTTGTAGCAGCAACTCTTGGGAGTCCGGTTAGGTTTTCTTTTTCTAATATTTAATTTATTTATTAGAGACACACAGAGAGAGGCAGAGGGAGAAGCAGGCTCCATGCAGGGAGCTGGACGTGAGACTCGATCCTGAGACTCCAGGATCACGCGCTGGGCCCAAGGCAGGCGCCAAACCGCTGAGCCACCCAGGGATTCCCCTGATTACTTATTTCTAAGTGGTTTTTCTGCTCTACGCTTGGCTGGATTTATGTTATCTAATCAGAACAATTTACTTATCAATGCAGTGGCCGCAATTTGCTCTCTCTCACTTCTCCCGGTATACACATACCGGTCTGTCAGGCTCACACTGGCATCCTGTAACTGTGAGACTTCTTGGTCTATGATACATACCCCCCTTTACTCCTTCCACATCTTCTCCAATAGTTGGTTCCCAGAAAAGGCAAAATATTGCTAATAAGTAGCCTTTGTAACATGTAGTTAGGATGCGGAAATGTGAACTTTGTCTTTTATCACCCGTTTGTTGAACTGAATACCAAACTGTTGGTTGAATGAAGTAAGTCAAATAAGTCAAAGTACGTTTGTCCTCCAGTTTCTGTTTCCAACCCAAATAAGAGTTTCTTAGATGATTGATTTCAGCAGTTTATTTGGAACTGCCCATTGCCACGTCTGGGATTGTCAGTCCACTTAAATTTAATCCTTCTCTCCTTTGTGCTCCTATTCATATTGCATTTTTACCACTGTTAGGGCACTGTTTCATTGCATCTGGCCCTTGGTTTTTCTCTGAGGCTATTAAGGATATTTTATTGTGCTTTTTATTTCCCAACATAGTACCCAGAACATGACTGATATCTGTCTGTGTACATGAAAGTAGAATGAAGCTCGGCCTTTTTAATCTGTAGGTGCAAATTTAAAAATACACACATATATATATTACTAGGGGAATGAGAGGAGAATACAATATAATATGTTTACTTTCAGGCAGCCCCCGGTGGCTTAGCACCGCCTTCCGCCCAGGGCATGGTCCTGGAGATCTAGGATCGAGTCCCACGTCGGGCTCCCTGCATGGAGCCTGTTTCTCCCTGAGTCTGTGTCTCTGCCTCTCTCTCTCTGTGTCTCTCATGAATAAATAAATTTTAAAAAATAATAAAAATAAAATAAAAAATGTTTACTTTCAATTCTAGTTATCATTTATTTCCTTTCCTTCAGTTTAATTATCTAGTTTATACTCTTTGACAGCTGTTTTTGCTAAGGCCAATAGGTTTCCTAGGTTACATAGAGAAAATGGGAAGCAAATTCACCTCAAAATGTAAATTTCAGAAGCAATTTGTTAGCTATTCAAGTCAGAACTGGCTATCCATGTATGTTCCATTTATGTAGCAGAAAACACATGAATATGTGTGATGAGCGAGAGTCAAAGAGAGAGGGGAAGATACGTTCTTTGGATAAAACCTAGAATCTGGACACATGCAAAGAAGTCTACTGGAAGAAACTTTAGCCAAAAGACTGCTGTTTAAGATTTTACACTTGAGAGCAAATGTGTATATAGAGTGTGGTTAAAGAAAAGAGAAGGGCCTTTTACATAACATATCATAGGGTTAATGAGGAAGTTTGGGGAAGAGATATGGAAAAGGCATTGGACCATGTGGATTTCTCTGATCAGTACCAACATAATTCTTTGGTTTGACTTCCCTTTCTTAAAAAATACATTTACTAAGTGATTATAACAAGTAATGCAGATCTAATTAAGAGTTCAATTCAGATAATATTTTCAGTTTATGGTGGGACCCCTAACAATTTACAGTCAGACTTTTTTTTTTAACTTGTGTCTGAGTCTGCTATATCAAAAGTATACGACCAATCTTTTTTGTTAATTTTTGTCTAAGTCTGCAATATCGGAGATATAATATGGTCTTTTTCTTTAGTCACCTAGATTCAAGATGAATAGTGATCAAGTCACACTGGTTGGTCAAGTGTTTGAGTCCTATGTTTCGGAATACCATAAGAATGATATTCTTCTAATCTTGAAGGAAAGAGATGAAGATGCTCATTACCCAGTTGTGGTTAATGCCATGACCCTTTTTGAGACCAACATGGAAATTGGGGAATATTTCAATGCATTCCCGAATGAAGTACTAACAGTGTTTGATAGTGCTCTGCGAAGATCAGCCTTGACAATTCTCCAGTCCCTTTCTCAGCCTGAGGGTGCCTCTATGAAGCAGAATCTTCATGCCCGGATATCAGGTGAATCACTTAAGGATTTTACTGCCACTTACTCTCCAGGAATGTTTGAAGAGATTCTAACACACTGAATTCAGAGCACTAAGAAATAATTGATATTTATACTTAAAAATATATCTACTATATAGTTGATGGTCACTTTTAGAGCAAAGTAATGGTTTTAAACTGTTTCCTCTGGACGTTTGGAAGGCTGGGATACTAGCCATTCCATCTGAGGGGAAAGAGAATGTAGGTGACAGTATGTTAATATGCACATATACACACATGGGTATGTGTGTATAAAATTGTAATTCAGAAGTTTTTGAACTAACAAAAAAATTGATACCACAAAGAACTTGAAAAGTGGTAGATTCTACCCTGTAATCTTCAAAACTATTTTAGGGAATTTATTATTTTTATATATCAAGTTTAGCATTATGCTGGCCACCTATTAGGCACTCAATTTTTGTTGAATGAATGACAGAGTAAGTACCTTAATTTTTAGATGCTCCAGTGGAGCAGTCAGCTTGTAGCAAAGCTCTATCTTTGAATTACTGCAGATTAAGTTGGAGAACACATGTATCATTTTGTTTAAAAATATAGTACATGTCAAAAAAATATATAGTACATTTCAGAAAGGTGGGGATTTGTAATCAACAAAAATGCTTTTTATGATTCCAAAAAGATGAATCAGTATAGTACAACTCTTTGGGGGACCAATTAAGATCCCTCAAAAGACCATACATTTGATTTCATTGAAAAAGTATTTTATCTAGAATAAAATTATGAATATTATAAATCTTTAAGCGACAGGACACTAGATCATCTCTTGGTAGGATCAAGAATAAATGTTTCCTTATAATAATGTTGCAAAAATGTTGTTAAAAGAGGGTTTAGTTAATGTTATTGAAATGGCACTTAGGGATGGTTTTAGGCTGTCCTTATCCTTATGTTTAGATATTTTTCAATGTTCAATTTAAATACCAAAATTTTGCCTGCCTAGGTGACCCTATTGGTTTTGGGTAAATTTAGCCTATTTTTCCCCCAATTCTTCTCTGAAAAAGTAAATTACAAATTATGTTACTACCATGGTATATTCATCCTACAAACATATTATGTCAAATATTTAACAATTGGTGTATGTATGCCCAAAGATACATGGCCTGTTGTATATTAAACTTAATCATGAAGGAGCTTAGTGGCAGCTTTTATGTTATATGATTTGTGCCTCACTCAGGATATGTGCTAGCAGAACAGGGAATGAATTCTAGCAGATTCACTGGAGATTTCAAGAAGAGAGGGTAAGGCAAGGATAGAGGTGTCCCAGGCAGAATGAACCAGGGATGGAAATAGTCTGGTTTTAGTTATATTGCACCTTCATCGTGGACTCCAGGCAAGGCATTCAATTATAAAAACATAGGTTGCCTCTGTGATTCAGGCTCCTTAGGAACCTAAGACATTTTCCAGTTGTCTTTCTACGATATACATTGCTCTTTGTTTTCTTGGATTTTTATTAGATTAAAGTTTACTTACCTTTTCCGTGGTTTTGATGAACGGTGTTCTAATACCCAGATAGCATCAAACTAAATGAGAAGGAAAAAATAGCATTCATGTGTTCTCAAACATTAATGGCAATCAGAATCAACTGTAAGGCTTGTTAAAACACTGACAGGCCCCACCCACAAGAGATTCTAATTGTGAAGGTCTGGCATGGGGCCCAATAATTTGCATTTCTAACAGCTCCCAGGTGATGCTGATGCTGCTGTTCCAGGAACTACATGCTGAAAACCAGGGGCCTAAAATCATTGATAAGGACATATCACTAGCATAGATATGGACAGATCACAGACTATTTCCAAAATTTCTTTTTGTTCTTGATCATTGAATGAATCAGGGAATGGTAAAGGTTTTTGTGTTCACTAATGGTGGCTTAGCACCTGATGTCCGCCACACTCCACTACCACCACCCCTTCACTGGTATAGTTGAAGAACATACTTAGTAACATAGATAGTAAGACAGAAAGATTAACATACACTGACATTTCCATCAAAACATTGTCTCTTAGTATCTTTTTAGTATTAAAATTTTGATTGTTATATGGTCCATTTTGCTAACATTTTGTTGCCTTTATCTTTATATTTTGTTTATCTAAAAATCATAATGTTCTGAAATGAAAAGAATCTGATGACCCAGAAATATACTCACCTTTATTATCTTTTTCTTAAAATAATACAGTTACTTTACAAAATAATCACTTACCTAAAAAAAAACAAAAACAAAAACAAAATAATCACTTAATCTGTCATATGTTAGACACATTTGCTCAAAAAAAAAAAAAAAAAAAAAAGCAAATTTCTCCTAACAGGCACTATGTACATGATTCAGTAAAATGTAAATTGCTCTTTTGTTTCCAGTGCAAGAACATTAAAAGTGATATATTGCCCTGTATTGTAAAAGTAGAGAGGATAATTGGAAGCAGATTTTCTTAGAAAATTTGGTTGTAATCTTTACATAGTTTTTCCTTCAGAGACATTGTAATTGTGTTAGACGTAGGACCGTTGCTGGGGGTGAGCAGCAAGGAGTTCATTCATCCTGGCTACACTTCTAGAATAACACAGAAAGGGTTGGTGAGCATATGTGAGACCCTTGGAACTGAGTCCTACCTTCCTCCACCTCCCACCTGCCTTCTTCGCAAGTGTGTAATATCTCTCTAGCACATCTCCTTATGTTGACTGAAATAAAACCAGTTTGTGTAGACTTGTCATGACCCAGCTTGCATCGGCCAGGGTTATCATTTGCAAGGAATGGATGGGTGTCTCTGGAACCTTCGTTTTTACTCTGGCAGTAGATTTCTCTAGACATAAAAGGCATTATTTATACAATGGCATATTCATTTGACCATTTTGCTTGCTTACTCCATTTGTTTTGTTGTGGGTGCTAGCCTGGGCTTGGGGAAATTTTCTTGTAGAAAGGAAAACTCGAATGTACTTTCCTGGCTGAGTGAACTGGAGAGAGTTTGCCAGACCAAGTAAAGTGCCTAAGGAAAGGTACGGAGGTGTAAAGTCCCTCTCTGCACAGAAAAACCAAGCATTTTGTTCTGGACTGGGAAATTTGAGGCCACATTTGCTAAAGGTGAGGCTAGAGAGAGAGGAAAGCCCATTCCCCTGTCTCATTTATTCATTAATTTTCTCCTTATGGTAAAGTACTTATTAAAGCACTGAGCTAGGCAGAGAGAGGCATAAAAAGGATCTCAAGAAGGGAGTCTCCTACCCACATGTCAAGGGTTCAAGGAACAATGCAAAGCAATATGTGATTAAGGCCTTAAATGAGCAGTACAGTCAGTAGGTGATTATGAAAGTCACTGTCATGCTAAAGCATTTGGAGGAAGCCTTGTAGAATGTGAGCTAAGACCAGGGATATGAATAGAGATATGAGAGATTAGGGCATTACTATTAAATTAGGGGAAGGGAGGAAGATTTAGTAACTGTTTCCACAATGTAAGTTTCTTCTGTTCTTGGAGTCATGCAAGCCAATAGAACTATGGGACTGAGTATTTAAATAAGTTCTTCAGGGTTTTTTGTTGAGAAGGTTATGGACCCTCTCCAGAAAGTACAGGTATGTGTATATACATAACCTTGTACCTGAATTTCAAGAGATTTAGAGCTTTCCTAAAGCTCAGCCATGTCCCATAATTAAAACCTTGATTTAGATGAGACATTACCCCGCATCCTAAGGTCAGTTAGGATGGAGTAAGTGACCAAGGTAGGGAGGTGGGTAAACTATGTGCTCTAAAGTCAGTCACCAATCAGGCCAAACCCCTAGGGGAGCATGGACTCTATGGGGCGGTGGTAGGTTAGACTGTGAATCCTTTTGGCAATTCTATCGGAATTTTCTCTTTCAGGTTTCTCCCATTTTGTAGAAGGAGAAAGATCTCTTTCAACCCTCAGTCCCCCTTCATTCACTGTTCTTTTCATAAGTAAATGTTCTGACAGAGTATATCCAGTCTTCATGATAATCTCCTATTCATCCTTTCACGTCCACCATACTGAAACCACCCTTGCCATCATCACTAGTGACAGCCTCATGGCCAAACTGAGGGTCACTTTTCAGTATTTCACTTCATTTCCCTGCTGAGTTTGATACTATTGACTCCTCCCACCTTATAAAATTCCAGCGTTGGCCCCACAGACAGCACTCTCTTGCTCTTTCCTCCCTTTCTGGCTGTGGCTTCTCTCCCTCTTAGGCGCCTCTTCCTTTACTTGACCTGTAGGTGGTAGGTAGGTCCTTAGGATTCAGATGTGGTCACATTCTCCTGGATCCTGCACTCTCATAGGGTGGTCTCTATCCCAAACCTGAGCTTCAGCTGCCACCTATGTAGAAACAAATGCCGACTCTATTTTTTTCCTTAATTTTAGCCAGAATCTGTCTCTTAAGCTCTGTATCCAAATATCACCATTCTTATCAAATGTCTCATACTAAATCTCTTCTTGCAAACTCAGTGATTGAAAAGTGTAATGATTTTACTCTCTGTGCCCCACTCCAACCGAAAGTGGTATTTCCTTTTTCTTTCAATAGGTATTTACTGATTGATTACTATGTAGCTTGCAGAATTTCTTGTTAATAGAACCAGAGAACTGAGAGTCACTCTAAATTTCACCCTCCTCTTCATCCCTTATCTCTAATTGATCTCGAAGCTAACACAGTATCCTTAATCTCTCATATCTATCCCCCCACTTTCTAGCCTTGCCTTTCATCTTTCTCTCAAGTATCTTCTAAAGCATGGTGCTTAGTCTAATAAGAGTGGTGAATAAAATCTACCTCAATCCTGATTCTCTGGAATTTATTTCTAGTGTGGAAGCATAATAAATTGCAGTAAGTGGGGGATACCTGGGGGGCTCAGTTGAGCATCTGCCTTCCGCTCAGGTCATGATCCCAGGGTCCTGGGGTCAGTCTCCCCCATTGAGCTCCTTGCTTAGCAGGGAGCCTCCTCTCCCTCTGCCGCTGCCTGCTGATGTTCCCCTGCTTATGCTTTCTCTCTGTTGAATAAATAAATATAATCTTTAAAAATAATAAATTGCAGTAAGTGGTATGAAGGAGAGGAACAGTTGTGTTAAAGCACATAAAAGAGAAAATTTAACCTGAAGTGGGTTAAGAAAAGATTTTATTAAGAAAATTATATTGAAGCTGATCTTTTAGGGAGGAAAAATGATAGTAATCATGTATTAAGAACTAATGTTTAGTGTTTGCTATAGGTAAGGTGCTATTCTAAGAAACTTTACATATATGAATTATTTTAATCCTATGACCTATGAGGTAGGTTTTATGGTTTTTGCCATTTTATAGAAGGAAAATATGAGAAGTTATAAGTTAGCCAAGGTCACATAGCTAGTAAGTAATAGAGCTGTGACTCAAAGCTGGCTTTAGACTCTATCTTCTTAACCTCTATATTGTTTCTTTGTGTGGACATTTTTGAGGAGCAGGTCGGGAGGAGAGTGTTGAGGCAAAGGAGACAACTATATGTAAGTGAGTGAGTGATTAGAGTAGTTGGTATGAGAGGAAGGCCCTGTAGTCCAGTACAGAATTGGTGCCTTATTCTTAGATCTGTAGGCAGCAATGAAAGGATTATATGCAGAGGAGGTTTGAAGTTAGGCCTTTGTTACTTCTTTCTGGATTACTACAGAAGCAATGAAGGTAGGGGATTTTATTTTTCTATTCTAAAGTACTATGTACAATGAGATAATACCAAGTTAAAAATCGCTTTCTAGGAAAAAACTGCAATAAAATTACACTTACGACTGTTTTCAATGCAAAATTTATAAGCCAGAGATAGCGAACATCTATCTAAACAACTATGTGAGTTTTCATCAGTTACATAGGATTTCATCATATTAAATATCCAAAGACTGCTAAATTAACACTAGGCAGTCTATAGTTTTTATCTGCAGTTATGCAAGCCATCAGAGTAACGCAACACTTTCTACAACCTGGTTCTTGTGATTTTAGTTTTTCTTAAGTTCTAATATATTAATAATATAATTTAAACTGAACAATCACTTTGCATCTGAAACAGAACTAAAATGAGAGGAGTAGAAATTGGATGCAAAAATGATATTTTTTAGGGGCCTAGGAAGAGAGAATGGATACTGAAAAAAACCTAGACAGTTGTTAAAATAAGTTTTCTTAATCCTTTTTTTTTCCTATTCTTTTTACTTTGCTCATTTTTCTTAGGAGTACTTGTTGGTAGATTTTGTCTTTCTTCATGAAGGAATTTGGAGTAATAATCTTATTTCCCATTTGAATAATGCTATTTTTCCATCCTCTCTATACTTACATTAGAGAACACTTAGTGACTTTTTTTGCAAGTGCAAAAATAAAATTGTTTCAAAAAGTATATGTAATTATATGACTCAGTAATTCCACTCCTAGGTATATGCCCAAGAAAATTGAAAACAGATAATCAAACAAAAACTTGAACATGAATGTTTGTAGCAGCACTATAACAGCCAAAAAGTGTAAGCAATCCAAATGTTCATCAGTTGATGAATGGATAAAGAATATGTGGCATATCCATACCGTGGAATATTTAGCCTTAAAGAGTAATGAAGTATGGATACATGTAACGACATAGATGAATCTTGGAAACATTATGCTAAGTGAAGGAAGCCAGACACAAAAGGCCACTTACAGTATATGAAATGTCCAAAATAGATTTACCATAGAGATAGCAGCTTAGTGGTTGACCAAGGCTGGGAGTAAGGGAGTGGGGAGTGACCACTACCGAGTACAGGGTTTCTTTCTGAAGTGATAAAAATATTCTGAAATTAGTGGTGATGGTTGTATAGCCTTGTGAATATACTAATAACCACTGAATTATACGTGTTAAAAGAGGGAACTTATGGAATGCAAATTATAACTCAGTTTTGAAAATATATTCATGTGGGGAGCAAAAGAAAGGTAACAGAATCTCTAAAGCAGTGTTAAGGATTGCCATAATATACATTCCAGTTAAGACCCAATAAAAAGGCTTTCCATTTGGTCATTTCTTTCTTACCATTCTGTGATAGAAACTAAAACATAAGTAGTGTTGGGCATGAGAACAAGACCTGTTTTTAATGAGAAGTTTTGGTTGCTGGTAAGGCTTTTACTCGATTGTATCAGTATAGTTCAACATTTAGCTACCCACAGCTGAATTAAGAGGTGCCTGAAATCAACAAGAAATTAATAGAATGGATATTTTTAATGGATAAAGTATCTAATCCAGGTCCAACCTGTCTATTCTTATGCATGTGATACCACACTTGTCAGCCCTGGGGTCAGCCTTGGATAGGAAAAGAAGTTATAGTGGCAAATAATCGGCAGTGCTTACCTTGTTAATACAATATACAGTATACAGAGAGAGTCTCAGCCATCAAAAGAAAATTTAAGTCTGTAGACTTGTAATCTGTAACACCAGATGTAGTCTCATGCCTTAAGCATACAGTTCATGTCACTGATTTGATTTTTTCCCCCTTTAGTTTCATAATTCACAAACTACCTTATTATTACTGTTATTTGGTTTTCAGAATAGATCTACCAATAGGAAGAAAATGTTTTGGCCATAGAAACTTAAAGTATAATTGTAACTATTATGGCTCTTTCTCAGAGCGTGGCAAATGTAGTAGATCCATCTTCCAGGTGCACCTTTACCCGATTTCAGAGCTGCTAAATTCTGAGGACAAGACAATGGACCACGGGTTCATTTGTTACAACCAGTGTAACAAATGCTGCTGCCTTATAAACCTGTTAGAAGGCAGCCTTTGACCATCATAGGCAGCATTTCTGTACTCCAGTGATGCATGGTAGCCAAACATGAGAAGCTGGGGATTCCTTTTTTTTTTTTTTTTTTTTAAGATTTTATTTATTCATGAGAGAGATAGGTAGAGGCATAGGCATAGGCAAAGGGAGAGGCAGGCTCCCTTGTGGGAGCCTGATACGGGCACTTGCAACTCCATCTCAGGATTTCAGGATCATGACCTGAGCCACCCAGGTGCCCCGAAAGTGGGCATTCCTACTAAGAATTTTCTTTGGTATTTTGTACCTTTTAAGAAGTTGCCTGTTTATTAATGGTGAAAAACATGTTTTTTAAGGGATAAAATGGTGCTGCTGTGGTTAAACCTCTAGGTAATTCAAGGCTTGGAAATAGATTTATGTATTAATGAATTCTGAACCTAAAAAAGGAATAGCCTTCTAGCACTGTGGGGCTCTGTCATTATGCTACCCTCCCTTTATCAGTTAGCTTTGTGGTTTATTCAGTCATCAGTTGATTTTATGTGTTGCATGTGGCAGTATGTTTTTTTGTTGAATGAGGTTACAATTACTGTAGATTCTATTCAGCCCTTTTAATGAAAATCAGTCCTTTTTTTTTCTTTTAATCCTGGTTATTATTATGTCATCTGGATATGTACTTTTAAAAAGAGTCCACTGATCATCTTTATTTAAAAAATCCTTTTCTATTTTCTTAATTGAGTTTATCTGATTTCTTTTTTCTTAAGTCAAACTCAATTTTCTTTTTCCTGAAATTATACCTTCTCCGCCAGGAAATATAAGAAGAATATATTCTATGGAGTCAAATTCCAAGATAATAAGTTGATATGGTTTTGTTGTTGTTTTTCTCCATCAGGTTTGCCTGTTTGTCCTGAGCTGGTGAGGGAGCACATCCCTAAAACCAAAGATGTGGGACACTTTTTATCTGTCACTGGGACAGTGATTCGAACAAGTCTGGTGAAGATCCTGGAATTTGAGCGGGATTACATGTGTAACAAATGCAAACATGTATTTGTGGTCAAGGCTGACTTTGAGCAGTACTATACCTTCTGCCGGCCGTCCTCCTGCCCAAGCTTGGAGGGCTGTGATTCTTCCAAATTCACTTGCCTCTCAGGCTTGTCTTCATCTCCAGTGAGGTGTAGAGATTATCAGGAAATCAAAATTCAGGAACAGGTAAATGATCAAATGAAAAAACAAAACCAACTTTGAAGAAGCTGAAGGTCAACCTTTTTAGCTCTGGGCAAATTACCAGGATAGGGAACGCATACAGGATTACACATGGGATGTGTGTTGCCCATACATCAGAATTCAGTCTTTAGAGTCATGCAATTTTTTTTTATTTTATTTATTTATTTTTGTATATTTTTTTTATTGGAGTTCAATTTGCCAACATATAGCATAACACCCAGTGCTCATCTCATCAAGCGCCCTAATCATCTCTGTATAGAGAACATTGGTGAGAGGGTTGTAGAATGGCTTAATAATTATGTTAAAATTAAGGGAATATTTAAGAAGTTCAGATAAGCTGTATTTAAGGGATAGGAGAAAATTAAATGGGTTTAAGTGATTATTAAACATTAGAGTGGTCAGGATTTGGGGTTTAGGCCTGATTTTATATGCCGTGTCAAATGAGACATACGTAGACACTTTAACACTGAGAGTATGCCGGCTTTTCCTTTACTTGCTACTTAAAGGCATATTCAGTGTTGAGGACTCAAACTGCTATCTTTCTACACCATTCTTAACACATGGCCTCTATTCTTAGTCCAGGATGGTAGTTTACAACTCTGTCACTGCCGTATGCTAGTCAAGGAGCAGGGAGAGGGAAGGACAGATGAGAGCATCAGTCATCTACCCCAAGTCTCCATTCGAGTAGTCTTCCTTGAAGTCTCCCCGGGCAGGTCTACTTGTATTTCTTTGGCCAGAGCTTAGTCATAGGACCATATGAGTATACCCAGGGGCAGAGTAGCCTGGGAAATACAGTCTTTTTACTGGGTACATGTCCACATGGACTAAAACCAGGGTTCTGTCACTAAGGAACAGTGATTTGTCCTAGGTCTTACAACTGCAGAGGAAAGAACTACATGTCTTGTCTAGATAAGTAATTTTGTTATTCTACTTAATCATGGAGTATACGTTTATTTTGACCATCTACAAGGTAGATTACATTTCGAGATATTTTCTGTAATGGTGTTTTTATTTTACTCTAGTTTTAGTTTATAAATGGATAGTAGGCACAGTTTTCAAGAAAATTCTGTAAATCCCCATCATAATTGAATTGTATGATAATACCAGGGAAATAGAAAACAGTAATTTCAAGAACTGCTAGCTTCTGAATACTTAGCATGTATTTAAGCATACTCAGAATGTATCTGCTTTTCCTTGCTAGGTACAAAGGCTGTCTGTTGGAAGTATTCCACGATCTATGAAGGTTATCCTGGAAGATGATTTAGTAGACAGTTGCAAATCTGGTGAGAATTAACTTTTGCTAACCTATGTAAGATGTCCTAAAGTGCTGATTAGGAAAAAGCCACTTTTTATTTTCCCAAGAGCACTGGGAAATGACTGTAGAGGCTTAATTGCTCACCTTGAGAATAGAAACTGGCATAGAGGCAGGAGGTGATACATAACAGGGAAGAAGCTGGGCCAGTAGCTTAGCAGTCCAGTTCAGCCACTTGTTTTGTAAATGAAGAACCTGACTTGCCCAAGGTCACTTGGAGAATAAGGGGCAGAACTAGAACATGAACCCAAGTCCACTGACATCCAGGAGTCTCTTCAGTATATGCTTGCCTAACAGCATCAGCTTTAAAGATTGTAGCAGATTTAGTGAGGAATTAAGTAAAATGGATAGGACGTATGACTCTGTCAGATGCTCTTTTTTTTTTTTTTTAATTTTTATTTATTTATGATAGTCTCACAGAGAGAGAGAGGCAGAGACACAGGCAGAGGGAGAAGCAGGCTCCATGCAACGGGAGCCTGATGTGGGATTCGATCCTGGGTCTCCAGGATCACACCCTGGGCCAAAGGCAGGCGCCAAACCGCTGCGCCACCCAGGGATCCCTGTCAGATGCTCTTGTACTCTTATTGCTACCTAGAAGAAAGGAAGTGATTGTTCTTTCCTCTGTGCTGGTGACAGCACTACAGGAGTCACATTGATTTTGTCCTCTGAGGGTTCTCAGTGTTTTCATTGGCCAATTGCCCAAATTGGAAAGGAACTTAAAACCATACTGAAAAGAACTGTGGGTATTTATCACAGAGAAGCCTCAGGAAGGACATGACAGCCAACTTTTCATTAATTGGAAGGTTGTCATACAGAGATGGAATTATAGTTACAGAAGATACTATTGGGTTTCGGTAGGCTGAAGCTCCAGAAGGTAGATTTTGACTCCATATCTAATAATATAAGGTGTCCACCACGGGACGCAGATAATGGTTGAGTTTCTTTTTTTCAGAGACAATCAAGCAAAGGGTATACAGCATCTTGTTAGTGACTTATGCCTTATGATGGCAGTTGGTCTGGATGATTACAATGTTGCAGACAAGTCAAAGACTATGAGCTTCAGAGCCTGTTCTGGAGATCTAAGGGCTCCAGAAGGGGTTATTATGATGTCGTTCTTGGTTATATTTTGATCTTGAGGCTGACTAGACAGCTCATTAGCTCTCTTTTGCCCCATCTCAACTCATCTTCCCCTGCCTATTCTCTTCTCACCGGGGAGAAGGAATCAAAAGTATCTGTGGAAAGAGAGCCTGGGTGACTCAGTCAGTTGAGTATCTGACTGTTGGTTTCAGCTCAGGCCATGATCTCACAGTTGTGGGATTGAGCCCCAAATTGGGCTCTGCACTCAGGGTGGAATCTGCTAGAGATTATCTTCTCCCTACCCCTCTGTTCTGCTCCTTGCTTGTGCTCTCTTTTTCTTTCTCTAGAATAAATAAATGAAATCTGGAAAAAAAAAGAAAAAGAAAAAGTCCTGTGGAAGGGCAAGGATTACTATCAGCTTCTATGTATAGAAGTGTTCTGCATTGAATTTTTAAATTATTTTTACAAAAGTGGTAAGGAAGAATTTTATTGGAAAAATTAAGATGTGGGGTGCCTGAGTGGCTCAGTCTGTTAAGTGTCTGCCTTTGGCTCGGGTCATGAGATTGAGCCCCACATCAGGCTCCCTGCTCAGTGGTAGTCTACTTCTCCCTCCCTCTGCTTGTGTGCTCTCTCTCACGTTCTCTCTGCCTTCCTCTCCCCTTTTCCCTTCTCTCTCTCTCAAAAAAAAAATAATAAAATCTTTAAAAAAAAGAAAAGAAAAATTAAGATGTTGGGAGGTTTTGTAAATCAGTGTTGCTCAGGAGAGTAAATACTATTCTGTCTCTGCAGTAACATTTAAATATCGTGAGATATTAATAAAATTTGGTGTGTTTTTTAAACCAATGTGATGGTGTTATTTTACATATATAATGCAAAAAGAATAAGAATAAAGGGAGCTTTTTTCAGTTGTTGGTAGGGGCTAGGGCTATAAAATTTACATGGCGCATTGGTCAGCTAACAGTAAAGATCTCAGACACCAAGCAGATTGCCTTCAAAGTAATAATCTGAAAGTTAATCAGAAACTTTTACCAGAACTGACAGGCACTAAAGACTCTAGTATGGAGTTTAAAAATCTTTTGGGTTTACAGAACTTTGATCCAAAAAAGGTTGTCTGGAACTGCAAAACTTGAGTCAGCTTCTCTGAAGCTACTCTTTCTACCCCTAGAAAAGACAGATGACAACCTGTCCCCCTAAAGCCAGCATGTTCTGCTCCCAATACACATTCCCAGTCCTTGACCGACCTTTGTCTGTGAAAAAGATATGAGTTTATTCTTTCTCTCTTCTTATTCCAAGTAACTTTAAAACGGTTGCTTTCACTATTTCCCTAGGAATTTCCAGTTGCTATTTAACATTTAAATTGCATTGAAGGTGGGTCAGAAAGTGGAAATGGTTGGTAATCTTAAACTAAGCATCAACAGTTGTTTCTTAATTCACCTCAACATTCCCTGCTATAAGGTATTTCCTGTTCTCACTCACACCTTAATCTCACTCACCCTTAATCTGTATAGAAAACACAAAGCACAAATGTGTCCCCTGGCAGAAACAGGTATATCTAACCTCTTACTCTGCATCCCTGTTCTCGCCTACCAGACAGATCATTTCTCCAAATTCCATCGTTTCCTTTTCTAACTCTAGATTTTTCCAGATGCCTCATTTATGAAATATTTACTGAGCTACCATTTCATTAAAATGATGAGGCAAGGGCAGCCCCGGTGGCGCAGCGGTTTGGCGCCGCCTGCAGCCTGGGGTGTGGTCCTGGAGACCCGGGATCAGAGTCCCACGTCGGGCTCCCTGCATGGAGCCTGCTTCTCCCTCTGCCTGTGTCTCTGCCTCTCTCTTTCTGTGTCTATGAATAAAATGAAATCTTTAAAAAAAAATGATGAGGCAAACACCTATGGAAGAGTTCATTATCTAGAACCAAGACTGCCCCCATCCACCCAAGAATCACCAACCCATAGTTTGAAATTTATAATATCAAATATATCAAATATATTGTTTATATATATATATAATATATATATATATTATATATAGATATTAACAGTTTATCATTGTCTAAACGACTCTCCATGAAAATAACTGTGATCGTGGATTGCCTGCTGAATGGACCAGGCTGTGTAAAGTACTTTTTTCATATAGGACTCTAGATTTTAATCAAAACCTATGATATGTGGATCAGCAAAGTAGTGCTTATATAAGCTTAGCCTGAACATGAAAGTACCCTTTGTTGGAAAATAAAGATGTTTTTATGCAGTTCATCTAAACTGAATTCTTCAGTGAAAAATCTAAAGCTATTTTTCTTTCACATGTCACTAATAATAATGGGTGGAAGCAGTCTGTCAACGGTGCTTTTTTCATTTATCCATAGCTACAAACCTCTGTGGGAATCAAAAGATAAATGGCATAATCCTTGCCCTTCAGAAATTTACATTCTGGTTGGGAACCCCAGTCAGACACATGCAGAGTAATAAGTTGTGTCCTGATAACTGCCAGTGCAGCAGGAGATCAGAAATGGGTCCGAATGTGGGTAGCTGAGTGGTAAATAAGCTGCCGAAGACAGAGCAGGACAAAGAGATAAGATTATATAAAAGCAAAAATCTTAGCTTCCTGCAAATAACATCGTTTATAACTTTTACTACAGAAAAGTTAAAGTATAGTAACAGCTAATATTTAGCTGTTGAGTGCTTCTTATATTCTACATATTGTATGAAGTAATTTACAAACATCATCTGACTTAATTTTCACTGTGGTTCCGTGATAAAACTGTTCCCATTATTGTAGGTCAAAGCATAGGCTCAACAAATTTAGATAATTTGCCCAAGGATATAAATGAGTGAATTGTGGAGCTGGGATCTGAACCCAAATCTGAGGAGATCAGTGCTCTTGGCCATTCTTCAGTACTCTACATTTCCATATTACCACAAGTCAGATTATTTGTGGGTGCTATATCTAAAGGTTGTTTCTTATTTGACTAATTTAGAAACAACTTAAGTATAATCCATTAAAATGACAGTAAAGGACTGTTCTAAGTGCTCATAGAAAGGTTACCCCAGTTGTTTTCATCTAAAAATGGGGGGCAAACAATATAGTAAATGATCACTATCTTGATTTGGTTTGAAAACCATCCAAGCAGTGTCTTCCAAAGATCTTGAAAACACATGCAGAGCACCTACTGAATTTGTCACCATTTGTTACAAAGTTGCTTCTGGCTAGAAATCTTTCTATCCTGTAATTGCTACCACCAGTTTCTTCATGCGTTTAGCATTTACAGAATGTTTTTCTTCAGAAAATCAAAAGTTCTGCAGATTATACATTGCTATTGATATTTAGAGAGGCATTTTGCATCAGCAAATATCATGTATTTGACACAAGCTTGGATGTGAAGACTTGTCAGTTCAGAGACGCTGTTTGTTGCACAAATTATAAATACCAGATTGGATTTGGGGTATGTCCAACATCTTCTATTCAACAAGATTTTGAGAACTAGGACCATCTTTTCTTCTTGGGGCTCCCTTTTCTCTAACACCAAAATACTGAATGCCAACCATTCATTCATATATACCCGTTAATTGATGCACTGAATTGTATGTAATAATAAGCACAGATGTTAAGTGTTTGGAGAATGTGCCCATAAACTACCCAAGACCTCTTAGGGAAACCTGTAGAAGTTAAATATTCTGCTCCCTAGGAATAGGAGAGTTTCTTTAGGTGTGAAGAAACCAAGAAGGAACAGGCAGTATTTATCTTCTGTTTTCATAGTTTATGGAAAAGGGCTTTGAAGTAGAACAGGCATTTACTTACTTCTTATTCTTAGTTCATTCATCTGGGTTTTTTTTAGGCAATAAGTAAAATATCAGTAAAGGTGATAAGTAAAAACTAATATATAAGAAACTAAAACTACTGTCAGTTATCACAAGACTGTCTCCTTTCCTGATACCAAACTGATCATAGTCTAACCTTCTAGCTGTAGCTCCTGCCTATTCTTTAAATGAGAACTGTATGGTTAGGGATTATGAGAGGATGGACATTTCATCCAATATAGTAAGAATGAATAAATCATCCAATAAGTTATTTTTCCAGTGAAGGGTGATAATCTGGTATGATTATCATGGTGCAGATTAAGAAAAATAAAAATGCCGACTTTAGCTTTTGGCTATGCAGATATAAGTGCCTGTACCAAAAAAAAAAAAAAAAAAAAAAAAGAAGAAGAAGAAAGAAAAAGTAGGAAATCTGTGGTGTTCCTTTGCCTCCAGATTGTTTTCTAGATGCGTGTTTACCATTCATTGAGTGTAGGAGAGTGGTTTATTTATTTCCGGATCTTTGCCATGCAAGCCTGTGCCCAGCAAGCAGTGTGCTACTCCTGGACTTTGCTGCTACTTGGTGCTCTTCCCTAGGTGATGATCTCACTATTTACGGAGTTGTAATGCAACGGTGGAAGCCCTTTCAGCAAGATGTGCGCTGTGAAGTGGAGATAGTCTTGAAAGCCAATTACGTCCAAGTAAATAATGAGCAGTCTGCAGGAATCGTCATGGATGAGGAGGTCCAAAAGGAATTTGAAGATTTTTGGGAATCCTATAAGAGTGATCCCTTTGCAGGTTTGTGATTTAATGGCATTTCATTCAGTAGTTAAATATGAGGTCTGTGATTAGGAGGGGCCTTACATGCTGCAAAACTCAATGGCTGAATTCAAAGGGTGGCAGAATTCATCAGTACTTGTAGCCATAGTTTCCTTTTGAAGGGCCCTTTTCTGGTATAGTCTTTTCAGTTATAAATCTTTTTGGAAAATCAAGGCTGGATTACAAGCCATCTTCCACTTCTGTTATTTTAGATGTCTCTTGTACTGCCAGTTTTCTCCCTTAACCAATCAAATATACAATTCATCCTTACATAGGCAAAACACATCCTACTATGAAACCTAATTCTATTAAAGCTTTATTCCTTTTCTGATGTACTTAGATAATAAAGACAACTTCACCCTATTTTAGCTAAAGATTTTTTTAAAAGAGATTTTACTTATTTATTCATGAGAGACACATAGAGAGGGGCAGAGAACTAGGCAGAGGGAGAAGCACGTTCCCTGTGGGGAGCCTGATGTAGGACTCCATCCCAGGACCCCAGGATCATGACCTGAGCCAAAGGCAGATGCTCAGCCACTGAGCCACCCAGGCATCCCTTAGCTAAAGATTTTGAAGTATGCAATCAGTAGGAAAGAGATGAGAGATAGAAAGATGCAAAAAATAAGCTTTGTCATCACAGCAAAAACATGACTATGGCACTAAAATATGTAGACTAAAACATCATAGCTTTTGGGTTCATGGAATATTTTTTATTTAAAAATTCCAAAGGTATAATACCAGTTAAATCTTTAAATGTGTGTTTTCATTCTTCCTTGGAGGCATCTTCTGAGAAAATTAAACAAGTCAGTGATAGACTATTTGTAATAAACTTCACTTCAAGTCTCACTCATATTGATTACTTTATTCTTAAATACTGAACTGGGGTACCTGGGTGGTGCAGTCACTTAAGCATCTGACTCTTGGTTTTGGCTGAGGTCATAATCTCAGGGTCATGAGCTCTACATCAGGCTCCACACTCAGCACAGAGTCTGCTTGAGATTCTCTCTCCCTCTCCTTGTGCCCCTGCTTGTGTTCTTTCTCCCTGAATAACATCCTAAAACAAAATAAAATACTGAACTGGACAGATACCAATTCACAAAGTAAGGTTCTTACTTGCCTCATTATGAATTGTTTGCTTTTATTTTGTGGATGGATTCTTTTTTTTTTTTTCTTTGTATCTGCAAATAGCATGTACGTAGGGGGTTCTTGATCATTCTTTTATCTAATCTGTACAAAAGGAACTGAAGTTCTCCACATTGTGGCTTTATTAAGCAAGCCCTTTAAGAATCATTTATATTTTTAAATGAATTTTTTTATTTAAAATTGTTTCTTAGGATCAGGTCCTCACAAAAATCTGTAATTCTTCCTTGGACCACAGTCACTTCTTATTAATTCCTGTAACAAGTGAAGGAAGGGTATTATACAGTGTTTTAACCAGACCATGAGAAATACTTTGTGCTGGCAATTAAAAAGGGTCTGTTTTGTTTTAATTAGAAAGTTATGGATGTACAACTGATTTACTGGATAAAGGAAGAAGTAAATATAATGAATGATCTTGTAAGAAACATTAGTTAAGAAGACAGAAAGAAAATGAGGCAACATTTTTCTTTTTAGTCTGAGTGGATTCTGCTTTCTTAGTTTCCCAAGCACAGTATATTGTACTTTACCAATCAAAGTATATATGTACTAGTTGCAGGGAAGAAGACGGGGATGGTGAAGGTGGGGAGCTATATCCAGAAAGGTGTCTTCATTTTGCTAGTCTAAAGCCAGAGATTACTTTACTGCTCAGCTTTTAGAGGTTGATCTGCTTCATTAAGACCTGATACTGTGGGTATTGTCTAGAAGCTGAAGACTTTTTTATTCCAGTCTACAGTGACCTCAGGGATTCTCTGACCCTGGTGTTTAGATGCTGGTTATAAACCCACATGTAGGCATTGGAGTCTGTTGGGCTATCTGAACCCATTTTGGGGTGACTCAGTTATCTTAGATCTTAGTTATCTTAGATCTATGAAGTTCTCTTCATTGGGTAACTGAGGGCCATACCACAAGAGTGGGCTAATAGGCCATAGACACACTATAAACATGGTCTAGAATCAGAATTTGGGAGCAAGATAGGGTTGGGGGTAGCAGTCACTCTAATGCGTTCTCTTCCATGATACAGCCATGGGAGCATCTACTGTCATGATTCAAGGAACTTTAAACGGCAAATTGAAGGGAATGGTTCTCCCCCTTTATTTTTTTCTAGTATCAGATCTGCCTTTATAGTATATCTTTTGTGAGAAAATCTTGAGATCAGAAATAAGTACAAGTAATACAAGTAATATAATAGTTTAACAGTTAAGTGTGTCAGGTATTGTTTGTTTCTGTGCTATACAATTATTAACTCCTTTGATCCTCAACAATTCTACAAGATACCATTATCATAACCATTTTACAGATACGGAAATAGAGGCAGAGAGGTTAAGAAATTTGCCAAGGTCAGACAGGTAGTAAGTAATAGCACTGGGATGTGAATCCAGGCCCTGACTTCAGAGCCTGTGCTCTTTACCACTGGGATAGGTTTTCTGTCAGCATATCAGTCACTAAATCCACCTTTATTCAGGAAAGCTGGCATAGAAGTCTCCCAGGTCAGTTTGCCTACTCCTAAACCTACTTTTTGGGGCTATTCCTTCTTTCTTTGTAATGTTAATCCCTAGATTCTGGGCAGAATTTACATACCTGCTTTAAGGTCTTATTTGCTTAGATCCCAGATATTCTTCATCTTTTTTCTCTGGGTTTTCTACCTCAGGAAAAGGGAGGGATTCCCTCTGGTAATTAATGAACTGCCTTCCAGGATTTACTAAATCTTTTTTTTTTTTTTTTTTTTTTTTGATCCTCATTTTACTAAAAGGTTTTCTTTCTTCACCATTTCTGCCATCCCAGGTCATATCATTGCCTGTATTGCCAATGGATCAATTTTGATTCATTACAAAAAGTAGCCCTTGTGTTTAAGGCCATAAATTCTGGAGGAAGCCCCTTTCCTTTCCCTTAATGCTTTGGCAGAAAAGCTTCTGGAACTGGAATAATCAGCTAAATATTTACACGATTACTTTCCTCCTCAAAAGAGCTACCTCTGAAACATTAATACAAACCTGGAAGTCCCTGAAACATGCAAATAAGTTGGCAGCATGTAGACATACAGAGTACCATCACAGCAGTGAATTCCGTGTAAGCTAAGACAAGCTCAGGACAGGCTTGTTAGGATATTATAGGTTCTAAGAGCCCCTGCTGATTGATTGGGCCAATGATTGAATGAAATAGCTAATTTATATGTGTGGATAGGCAGATTCTCAGATTTGATGTTTTGATATTTCTGAAAACAAACTCAAACAGTGATACTCTCTTATTTAAAGTACATGACCAGGGGCACCTGGGTGGTGCAGTCAGTTATGTGTCTGATTCTTGGTTTGGCTTAGGTCATGATCTCAGGAGATGGAGCCCTGCATCAAACTTTACACTCAGTGCAGAGTCTTCTTGAGATTCTCTTTCTCTCTGTCCTTCCTGCTTATGTGGTGAGATGCGTGCACTCTAAAATAAATAAAATCTTAAAAAAAAAAAAGCACATAATTAGGAGAATCCAAGACTTCCAGCTTAGATTACTAGAATTGTAGTTTATAATAATCTTTTTATTACTGATTCCCTGGTAACTTATCCTAGGTAAAACAGACTTAACCAAATTGTTCAGAGCAAACGCTGAATTGACTCACAGGTAGATTGATTTTACTTCTCTTACACCTCTCAAGAAGCTCCGTTGAGCTCCAAGTACCTGTTGTATTTAAAAATTATTGGTTTCTGCAATCTGACTTACTGTTTGAGATCAAGCACCTTCACTTTATTTAGGCAATGGAATTACTGCACAGAAGTGCTGTGTTATTTTAAAGGGATAATATTATCTTAATGAGGGGATAAAGGAGATTGCTTTCTGTCCCTTGTAAAGTATGATAAATTTATGGAAACTTAAGTAGAGGTCTAAAAATAAATAGCAAGGACTAAAAAGCAGACTTTTCCTATCATGTCATGGATAAAGAGGAATTTTAGGGCCAAAACAGTTATTCACTCCTTTTAGGCATTTGGAAATAGTCTTCTTGATCATTTTAGATGGCAGAGTATGTTTATAGGAAGTTAGGATAGGAAGGGAAATTTCAGATAGGATTTCATGAAAACTGTTAGTAACATCTGACCTTTCTGCCTTTCCTAGGAAGGAACGAAATACTGGCTAGTTTGTGCCCTCAAGTTTTTGGGATGTACCTAGTAAAGCTTGCTGTGGCTATGGTGCTGGCTGGTGGGATTCAAAGGACTGATGCTTCAGGAACACGGGTCAGAGGTTAGTACCTACTTAAAACTTTGTGAGAAATGTTAATACATACAAGGTGAGAAGCTAGAATTTTTCTTTCCTGAATAAAAATTACTTGAGCTTTATTTTCCAGCCATAATCTTTTAAAGCTGACAGTTGTCTAATACTTAGTCTAACATCCAAATGTCAAAAGGTAATTTCTAGAGTTCCAAGGACTAAAAGAAATGTTAAGTTTTTTGATGAATATAAATTTTTGCTCCATTCTGTAAGGGTGCCACAAAATAAAATCATTACATTTTGATTACTATGTTTTTCATTGGATTCCCAGTCTGTCTTCAAAAGGAAAAAATTAGAAATAGTGCTTTTTAAGGTCTCCAAGTCAGCGTCTCTCCATCTGTGACTGTCAGTGTGTTTCTCTCAGACTGCTGCTCCCAGTCATCTGCCTGCTGATTCCCCTTCTGCTGGTAGGTAGCAAAAGTGCCATCTGCCATGAGGTGCTGCTGTAGGTCACACATTCAAGCAAAGATTACTCTAAGTGTATAATTATGTTCAAATGGCGGAAAGCTCTTTTGCGGCTAACACATTTAACTGACCTGAATCTGGCATACAGTAGGTTTATTATGGCCCATATATAGGCCACCTGAGGGTCATAATAACCAAAGACTAAAAGGACATTGTAATAAGCAAGGCAGGCTATTAGTAAGATTTCTAAATCCATATGGTACAGTATAGAATAGTAAGTATAGTAAGGTTTATGTGTATTTTATATTTTGATCACCTGCTGATTGCAGGCACTCTGCTAAATGTTGAGCTTAAGTAGGTATTAAGGTAAAAATACTTGAATATTACTGAATAAATTTGATAAATTTGATAAGTGAGATAATACATACAAGATATTCATATGTTCATTTATGTTACATTTGAAAATAAGTACTTTAAAGTAGATATTTCATTAAATTACTAAGATTTTCATAAAATGAAAAGGTCTTCACTTAACTGTTAGAATTATAGCAATTCGATACTTATAAAGCACTTATAAAGTCCTGAACACTTAAAAATACTTAAATAAAAATGGAATAAAATATTTGTATAGCTTGTATGGAAAGATTTAATCAAGTAGTTTGCTTTTAAAAATAGATTAAAATCAGAAACTTTATAAGGCCCCAATTTTTAAAATGTTAAATATATGTCTAAACATTTGTAAATAGCAGTCTATTAATTTAGATTTTAAATGTCACATTCAGAAATCACTTAAGGATTGTTATTTATGATGATAGTTAACTTTTCTAAGGATATCTAGTTAAATCCTTAAGTGACCTTAAGTGTACAGCAAAAGCATAAAATGTAAATTGTGTTGGCATTCCAAGAAGACCATTTTCTTTTTGATTAATTCACTTACTCGTGCTCACTTTGGCAGCACATATACTAAAAATAATTCACTTACTCATGGGTCTTTTCATAGAAATGTAAAACTTAACTTTTTCCTAGGTGAATCTCATCTTTTATTGGTTGGGGATCCTGGCACAGGGAAATCTCAATTCCTCAAGTATGCAGCAAAGATTACACCAAGATCTGTGCTCACCACAGGAATTGGATCTACTAGTGCAGGTATTTTACATGATAATTTCGATTAATTTAACTTTACTACAGACGCTAACAGTTTTTTTTTTTTCCTGATAAAAAGTACCTAAAATAGGATAAATTTCAAGGTAATTTTGTAGCTACTGCCAAAAATCAAATATGTAGCAGTTCTTTTGTAGCTTGAAGAAAATATTTTAAAAGCTCTACTTTCACTTCTTTTCCTAAAACTTATCCCATTTATCTTTTTGCATCTTGGTTTTGAAAGATCCTATTTAATGTGGAAAAAGCATCATCTGGCATTCTATGAGGACCCAATAAACAATGTTGAGATAAATGGGGAAAATCTCACTTTACCAAAGTAGAACTTGAGGCATTTTTGTGCTCATAGATCTTATGGGCAACGGTAGCTTCCACTGAAAATTCTTAGGTAGAAAATTTGTCTTAATATATGGAAAGCATACTTTAATTGCATTGTGGAGCTTCATTCATACGTTGTGATGATTCTTCAGCAAGTCTATTTAAAAGCCTTTGGAGACAAATATCAGGATCTGATTATAAAGTAACTTTAGGAAAAACTTAAAAACATGTCTTGATGCCATTTTGCGTTTTACATTGTTTTGACCGGGGAATTACTTCTCCTGCACTGTTGTAATAGGCCTTTGGTTTTACACATTATACAAATGTTCTTTGCTCTTTACTAAGGGAAGCCTGTACTGAAATTTTCTTATGAGAAGCTTATACCACAAAACTTACCATAAAACAGGAAATGCTGTATTAATAGTCCTACATAAGGAGAGCCCCATTCTAAGGGGCTTTCAGATTTTGAAATATAACTAAATAGTACATTAAGCATTGATGAGAAGGGATTTGTGAATGTGAGAGGCATAGACAAGCTTCAGCATACTAGAAGGGTATGCACACTTTATGTGCATTTAAAAATTTTTATGACCCAGTGTTCTAGAGTTCTGTATAAAATTATACCAGTAACAAACAAAAGTGTTTGCCAAGTAATTCTGTGGAATGTTTCCTAAGTTAATTATACCAAGTGCCAGGAAATGAGAACAGGCTATGGTGGTGGGCTTACTAGTAATTTGGACAGTTTTTAAGTGAATGACTGCTGATTCACTACAGTAGCCCTTTACCCCCTTTTTTTTTTTTTTTTTTTTTTAATGTCAGGATCATAATCCAAACAGGACAAAAAAGATAGGTACAGGGAATATAAATTTTAGAACTATAGAAAAAGATTGCTATGTCTCATCTACTCAAAAGGTCAGACTAGCCTTTCTTCAAACTATGTATCCCAACCCCTTAGAGTCATAGATGCCAGTTCAGTGAATCAAAACCAGCAATTTAAAAATAAAATACCGTAAAACATACCAGAATGTAACAGCACATAGTAAAGATGCACTATATGGGTGCATTTTTATGAAAATTAGTATAAATACTTGTGTTAAAAGGGTCATACTTTATATATATCATAGATTACAGTAAAAAGTTCTGAAAACTGCTGCCGTAGACTTTCTTGGTAAAACTATAAGCCCCAAATCTTAAAACCAAAGGATAAGACCACATGGAAGCCTAAGGTTATAAATGAGCAAATACATGCATGTTCCTCAGATTCCAGAATGTTTTCTTAGCTCAAGATATCCTCATTCCATCCAACCTACCTGCTTCTCTCTTCTGTGGCATAAGTAATTTATCTTTTCATGACCGAGCTAGTTATCATAAAGGAGAAAAACTGTTCCAAACATTTTAGCTAAAATTCATAGTGTCTATAAATGAAGCCAAACCGGGGGGCCGGATGGGGGGGCATGACTGTGCTAGATCTTCTTAGCCTCTAATGTTTGAATTCTAAATCTCATAGAATCATAAAAATTTTAGGATAGGATTTAAAAATTAAGTCGTAACCTATTGTGAAAATTAGCTGTCTGTTTACAAATTGATGTAAAAACCTACCCTTGGTGTCAATACAAATCAATCGTTATAATTAGTCAGAATAAAAACTCAGCAGTAAATTGCTTTATTTGGTAATTTGGCTTATATATGCTTTATTTCTAACAAGCACATATCTTGTTATATTAATCACTGAGCTCTTTGTTTTCATTTTAATATTTTAACATTTTCCTGTAATTGCAATTAGACAAAAATGAAATTTTCTTCATATAGTTTTAACAGTTGGATGTATTTTATTTTTAAAATCTATGAACTAGTTAGTGGACAGTATTTTAATAATCTGGTATATTAAATTTCAAAGTTTAACATTTAGCAAAATTTTGCTTCACAAATTCTTTTTTAGAATGACAGGAAATATATACAACTTAGAATCCATATTCAGACAAATGCCCTTTTCCCTTCCTCAAAATAAAAGCTTTAAAAAGTGCAGTATAAAAGTTTTAGATATGAAGGCACTGCATAACTGCATCATATGGCTAATGTCTTGCTTAGCAGCAAGAGTAATGAGAATATTCTACATTTAATTTAATGAAGCATAAGAAACTTTGAGGAAGGACCTAGCTCTTATCAAAGAAAAAGATCCCTTTGGCCCAGTTAATGGATTCCTTTCCAAGACTGCTTTTAAGAAACTTACCTGGAAAGGCTATCTAAAATATGCTGACCACAAACATGCCTAATCTTATTCTACATGAGTGTCAAGGGATATGGAGTACCACATGTGTGAAAATATATATATTTCCAAAATAGTGACTTATCTATTATGATAAAGCTAATAACACCTTCCCAAATCCATTGTTTGTTTTTTATAAATGCTGCCAACAATAGATGATCCACCAAATAGTTTAAGAGTTAAGTTCATAGTATTTTTATAAGTCATTATAATATCCTATTCTTAAACTTAGCGAGTTTGTATCTGCTCTTGACCTGTTGAATTCACTGAGTAAAAATGATGTATGATTCAAGGAGTATTCAGTATTCAGATGTTCCAAACTATTATAAAACAAAATCCATAGCCAGAGGACCTTAAAAACAGTTAACTACATTTGTTATCATCTTAGAAACCAAACTGAATGCTAACATTCCATATGATAGTAGCCATAAGAGGCTTCAATTCAAGGTGGCCTGGGAAATCAGGTCCTAAAGTTTGCGGTTGCATATATTTGACTTCAAATCCCTTCTTTAAGGATATGACCAAAAAAAAAAAAAAAAAGGAAATTTGCCCCTCACATTAAACCAAACTATTTATCACTGGAAGAAACATTTTAGTTGAAATTTGTTCTTGGAAGGCCAGTAAAATAGTGGTCCAAAGATTATTGTCAAAAAGGCTGACAGCTTTACAACCTACTCTGATGATTTCTATTTTTCTTTATAAGTGCTTTAATTACATATAGAGGAGAAGAAAATAATATATATGTTTTAATCAGATTAGTTTCAGAACAAATAAAATAACACATTAGAGAAAAAAATTACTTAAAAATAGTTGTATTTATATTCCACAATTTGCTCAAATACTGGTTTTCTTATAAACTTTCTACAGGATGTTTTTAAACAAATTCTTCACATTGTGTCTTGACTATGTACTTACGGAATTTCAGGGAAATAGTTCTGTGTGTTTTTATAGCTTAATTTGTACTAAAAGGATGGCAGGTGGTCACATGCAGTCCATATGGGATTCTAACATGACATTTAATGAGTTTTCTGACGTGGACCATCCCTTTGATGCTGAAGGTAATGCATCTGTTGAAAGAAGTGATTGTAGATTTGGATTACTGCTCTCTGCATCTTCCAGTTTTTCTGTGTTATCTTCCCAATTAATGTGGAATCTTGTGACTCTGGGATTAGATGCCAAAATGTTCCTTTGAAGCTAAAGGAAGAAGGAAATATATAAATTAAAGTTAGATACCCTATACAAAAAGAAGCTTAATAGAATGGTTCTTTATATCCTACTCCTTAAAGTTCTCATACAAGGGTAAAATTAAGTAAAGCACCTTAAACTTAATACACAATGACTAAGGCTATAGCAAAAAAAAAAAAAAAAATTATTGTAGCCTAATGGAAACAGGATATGGAAAATCTGAGGGAATTCATGCAGATTATTTACTAACCAACAAAATATCTAATCCCTCTACACTTCTGTTTCCTGAAGGGAGAGAATTTCTTTTTTGAGGGTGAGTTCTTCACAAGATGCTTTATCTAACAAGCTAGTATGCTTTTTAGATTGACGTGATATTTCTTCAGTAATATTTTCAAAGAAAATAAAAATTTCCCCAAATATAACCTCTCATGGTTAGTGGTTTCCTACCTTTAAATTATTGTGGTTCATTCTCAGAAAACGGTATTCTAGTTTTTTCTTTTTGCTACACAAGATGCCATTCATGTAACTAATACATTGAATCAGTAGAAGGTCCCACACCAGGATTAAACATTTCAGCCTAATTATCAGAAAGAACATTCCATGCTACTCTCATGTAATTTTTCTTGCATGATCCAGCAGATGGAGTGTTGTGTTCCAATCTCATATAAGTCACCAATTACTAAATTGTTATAGGTCCCAATGAAAAATCATAAAATAGTGAGTATTTCTGAGAATCTGTATTTCTGAATCACGGGTTTCAGCTTCTTACGCAGAAGCTACTTCCATTAGCCAGAAATACTTAAGACCTTTAGTTTAACCTCCAATACATATTGACATATGGGAAATGCCATAGAAAAAGTTGTAAACAACTGTTTCTTACAGGAGGCACTTTCAATTTTCTAAACCATCAGAGACCATGAAGGTGCCTGACCAACATTAATTACTAATGATCTCTCTGGAGGTAGGGTCTGAGGTCACGTCTGGCAATGGAATGATTAGTTTGCCCAGTTGGTACACAGGCCTCAAATTTATTTTGTCTCCAAGCTGTTTTCACAATATACTATGAAATGACATTGGCTTAAAAAAAAAGTAGAGTAAAAGTAATGAAAAAGGAATAGTTAGGACATTACCTTAGAAAAGTCTGGTTTTACTGGTGGATTTTCCCTTAGTTCTGTCTCAGTATATTCATTATTTACATAATAGCCAACTCTAATAAATTCTTGACCTCGATAGGTACATGTAATTAGCACAACGGTTACACCCACTGCATCTGCATCTGGAATGAGTCCTGGATTAGGTGCATCAGCCTAGGATCATTTAAAAAGGAAAGAAACACATCTTTTAAAAGGCTGTTAACTGCAAGCCTGACTGAAGTTTTACTCACCTTGAGCACCACTGGTTAAGGGCAGAGCAACAAAAACTAGCAAGGCAAATGCTCATTTTTGAGATTGACTTATTGCCAGAAAATGTAGTTTGAATATTAGTCCAAACAATAGACCTGACTGCTCTGGGCACCTGAAAGCTTCACTCTTTTTATAGGAAGATAAATCTAGCCAGACTGTGTGGTAGTTAATGAGGGATTATACAATATTCAATTACAAAGCCTTTTATAAAATACAGCAAACAATTAAGCCAATAGTCTAATTGATTCTAACCTTTTCCAGTCAGATTTTCAAACCTAAATTAGTAAATACTCCGTGATCTCCACACAGCCGGTTGGCAACAAAGGTTTCTATATCAGTTTCTTTCTTATACCCAGGACACATATTCTCACACCCACTCTCCCATCCTGTACAGATATTCTAATAGTAAATTAAAACAAGACTGAAAATGATATAGAAATAGCTACATAGATTTTCAAAAATATTAATCCTCTATTGTAAATGACTTTGATAGGCACTAAAAACATAGCATGTACTATTTAAACCACATATATTATGGAAATACATTAAGGTAAAGATTGGTTTAAGCAAATATACTCAATGACATTATTTTAAATCAAGCCGCTGAATTTTGAGGAATGCAGAAGGTGAAAGCAAGTGAACTAGAGAAGGCTAACAGCATGAGCAAAGGCTAGGGTCCTGTCCACAGCAGTGTGCGAGGCAGTAAGGAGACTGATTTGAAGGAGTCCCAGGCTGATGGGCAGTGATTGTGAGGCATCTGAGCGTGACCTGAAGCAGCCATTGAGTGGTGAATGGATGAAGCTTATCCCAGATTAGCTTACTCTTGCCAGGACACTAAAGAACATCCCTGGGCCTGGGTGACCACTTCAGCCAGTGCCTTAGCTTGGCAACACCCCTGGCTGGTATTCTCAATCAGGCCATTATCATCAAACACTAATGATTATCATGTACCTCACCACATGTAGATGACACAAAAAGGCACACAATACCTATCTAGTCTAAAACATTGATGTAGGCTAAAAACTTCAGTCATCTTCTGCTTCCCTCCCTCCCATATCCAGCCAGTCTCAACGTTTCTCATCTCTGCAGACTCCATGTCTTCATCTCTTACCTGGAATACTGCTGACACTTTTCTAACCAGCCTCCCCCAGCTCGCTTGCTATTTGCACTGCTGCCAGCATTAGCTAGGCAAAAATCCATTCCTATCCCTTTACCAGTTTTAAAAACTCCAGATGACTACTCCCATTTGAGATAAAAATCTGTTAACTTCATTAATAAGGCCCTTTACAATTTGTCTTCAACCAACATCTCTGTTCACATTCCCTTTAACTCTATACCTCTTACTCTTGTTCTAGAATTAGAGTTCTTTAAAATGTATTGGTAATCTTTCCTGCCTGTGTGCCTTGCATATACTGGTTCCCTTGGCCTGTAAGGTTCTTCCCTAGCATCCTAAAAAGTTCATCTAAGTTTGCATGAATTTCCTTAGTGAAACCCTTTAAGTAGACTCCATGCCCAGCGTGGAGTACAGCATGGGACTTGAACTCAACCCTGAGCTGAGATCAAGAGTTGGATGCTTAACCAACCAAGCCACCGAGGTGCTCCTAATGAAGCCTTTCTAATTCCAAAGGTAGAATTAATAATACTGTCTTTGCACTTAAAATTACTTGACACACATCCTCTATAACATATGTCTAATAATCTAAGTAAATATCTTTACCCTTCATTTTTCGCTAGGATTTTAAGTGTTTTCCTAGGCAGAAGTCCTGTCCAGTTCATCTTTATAATCTCATGACTGGCACAGCTCTGGACACACCGTATATACTTAGTATTTGAAATTCATTCATAACTCAATTCCTGGGCTGAAGTAATTTGAGTAATTGAAGAGAGATCAAGATCAGCAGGGGGACTCAGGGCCTGTCCTGAGAGTATTCTGTTTGTCCTACAGATCCTGTGTACCTCCCTTCCCCCAGAGGGGTCGGGTTACTTCCAGGTTACCCAAAGAGATTCTAATGTCCTGGAAGAGAGAGGAGAATGGGAAACAGAGGTAGTTCAGTACTGCTATGGAAACCTTCCCTCCATAGTTCTTCCCATCCCCTCAGTAAATTAGTTCTGGCCATGTTTGGGTTTTAAAATTTGTTTGCCAAAGGATTCAACTTGAGCAAATTCAAATTCAAGTAGGAAAACCCAAAGGCTTCTCAAATCACTTAGGAAGAAGTGAGAGGTAGAGATTTTTAACTTCAACCAGCAATACTAGGCAGATGTCTGGACATCCTCCTGCTAGCCTTTGATATACCCAGGAGAAAGGCATATTTATTCACGGCAGACCAGGAGGATACTATGGCAGTTTGTTTAAAGCACAAAACAAAAACTGTATTTTAGTCACTTTATGCTGATAATGGTGAATTTTGTAAAATGTACAGGCTGACCAACGGATTTAAATCGCATGGTGCTTTCTCTGTCCTTTTGGCAACATGAACAAGGTATAACATGAACAAGGTAAAACTACTGGAAAATCACTGGAGGGAAATATTTTGAACAAATTATTCACTCTAAGCCAAAAGCTTAAGAGTGTTCTTAACAACGTAAACACACAGGAAAGACATTTAAAGGTTTGTTTCAAAGCCAAGGGATTTATTTGCAGGTTTTATAGTAGCATAAAAAGGTATACCACTACATACCACATCATGAATTATCAGTGAAGCATAGGTTTTCCAAGCTTGTGGGTCAAAGCAGATACTGCTTCTTTTATGTAACAATTTCAAGAACTTAAGAGAATAAAAATTTAGTTCTAATTATAGTAGTAGGGCGCTATTTGTCAGTGATGGCACTTAACTGCTTTATTCCTCATTTAATCCTCATAACATTGTGATGAGGTAGGATATTACCCACATTTTATAGATGACTAAAGTGACTAAGGGAGGCTAGGGAGCCTGTCTAATGTCACGTGTCTAAATAAGCAATGGAGCAGGATCTGAAGCAGGTCTTATAACTGTAGTGCCTTCCCCTACCACATTCTCTGGTACCCATGTCTTTCACCAAGCTTATGCACTCACAATTCAGGGTAATAGCACTTTTAATGAGTAGATCTGAACTAATATATTTGAGCTTTTCTTAACAACCGTCTATTTAAATGTAGTAAATTATTTGTTGGTTTTTAATAAAAAGCACTAAGGCTAGGAGACCAAGATTCTGAATTCTGTGTTCAGTAGAGGGAAGGGTGGGTAGTAGCTCTAGAGATACCATACGTATGATTCTTGACCCATATCTGATGGGATTAGCTGACCAACAGTATTCATTTAAATTGGTCCCATCTGTGAAATGAGAAAAAAAGGAGGTCAGGGGTAGAGAGTGAATTTTCTTTCTGGATAAAGTCTTTTCAGTAGGTTCTACTTAACTGATGGGACTCTGTTGTATAGAAATACTTGTAACAAAAAATTTTTTTTAAACCTATGGCTACTCTTTGGGCTACTTATAAAGATCTCCCTCTAGTAAGCATGGATAATTGAGAAGTGAATGAATAGCCTTATACAACAATTTAACATGATTAAAAGAAGTCACACTTTGAATACAGAAGACAGTGTCTAAAGCCTTGGCACAGACCCAAATACTGTCAGTGATATCTGAGAACATAATTTGTATTAGAATTTCCCCTAACAAATAATAAACAGAGCAACAGATTTATAATAGTAATCCTCTATAATATATGTAGATTAGATGCTTTAGTAAACCACTGGACCTTAATTCTTTGTTTATGCAGTAGATCTCTATCTAGCAGAATACTTATTAACCTAGTTCAATGACTGATTATGCTGAAATGAAGTTGTTGTTTTTGTGATCATTACTCCTAATGGCTGAAACCATAAACTGAAGATGCATATTACTAACTATACCAGTTAGTAGTATGCATTGAATCCCTGTATTGGGCTGATGGACAGCCACTCTGAAAGTCTGATACTATAGGACTTTTCACAGGAAGAGCCCCAAATTAACCACCACATGGGCTGTGACACAGTATAAGCTTTACTGCATGCTGTGCAAACTCTGGAGTAAACATCACATTAACGTCCCACAGCACACAATAGAAGGTAAAAAGTGAATGCAGCAGAAGCAGAGTGATTTAACCCAAAAGGAAATGGATAAGGACCATGCAATCATAGGTTAGAAACGTATTTGGCATACTTATTTACCAAGAATAATCTTACCTGAAATACAAACATATGCCTTCCTGCGGGAACAGGGCCCACTAAAACAGAGTCTAAAACTTGGTCGTATTCTTCACTTTCTGCAGAGCCCACATAGATAATTTTCCATTCCAAGTCTAGGGTTAAAAACCAAAACATTATTTCATATTCAGTAATTACATTATAAGATGCTATCAAAGACCCTTTTCATGTCCACTTAGGCCATTTATTGGCTGCTAAAATTGGCTTCTCATAGTAGAAAATCCAGAAAGGCACTGGACTGCTCTTATAAAATTCTTAGGTTTCTTACCAGAGTCTCTCAAAATTTCTTTGGTGAAATGCTAGTCCCTGGGGCAGGGCTCCTTGCAAACAAAGCAACATGGCCAAAAACTTGGGAAATGCTACAACCTTGTTTTTTGTTTTTTTTAAATTTTTATTTATTTATGATAGTCACACAGAGAGAGAGAGAGAGACAGAGACATAGGCAGAGGCAGAAGCAGGCTCCATGCACCGGGAGCCCGATGTGGGATTCGATCCCGGGTCTCCAGGATTGCGCCCTGGGCCAAAGGCAGGCGCCAAACCGCTGCGCCACCCAGGGATCCCTACAACCTTGTTTTGAGGATTCTTAAAGCACACTGGCAGAGTAAGGAACACTAGTAACATTAATCCAGGATTTCCCAAGTTTGTTCTGCTGTGGAATTCCTCCCCCCTTTTACATGTCATCTTTTAACAAGCTACTAAGCACACTTTGGAAGGGCTGGGCTGCTCCATATTATGTTGCACAGATCCAAATTATCAAAGAGCTCTAAAGTGGGGGAAAATCCTTATTAGCAAACGTCCCTTGTGGTTCAGAAGGGGCTTCAGCTCATCCACTGGCAAAGGGACCACAGTCGGTTTTTTCCTCATGGTACCTCTTCATGTTGTACATTCTTTTAAATTGGAAAGAGGAAACCAAGGATCCTTATAACCACTTGATACAAGAGTATAGATGGTGGGGACAGGCATGAGGAAGAATGAGACACATTAAAGTGCAACCCAAGACATTTCATGTAATTTAATTCTTCTACGTAATTCAGCATTTATTGAGCACCTTTTACAGAGTGCTCTGTGACAATGAACCCAGAGATGAGTAAAACAACTGCTTTTTCAAAGAAGCTGCCTCCTCTTTAGTAGGAGGAGGAAGACAACTGCAAATACAGATCACCTCTGAGACCTTTTGATCCTCCAAGGGTGTTTAAGCACTGTGCGGCCTGCCTCTTGGATTCACTAAGCTGAGGCTACAGCAGCACTACCACGGGGGTGTTTCTAGGTCACTTGTTGAGAATTTACTTAATGCTCCTGTATATTGCCACTTTTGTGTAATTGTGTAAATATTTTTGTTCCCTAGACAAGAGAAATAGCATAGGTACTACTTATTCATACCACAAATCTTCAATTTACTGAAAAGCTACTTTAGGTTTATTACTATTACTACATTAGGTTCTCTTACTAAGTCAGCAGTCATTTTCTGAGACCCTATTATCTATTTCGTGGCTCCATCCTAGACCACTTGTATCTACATCTTCTAGCACATTTCCAGATGCAAGGTCCTGCATCTGACATCTCACAAGATCATCTATTTGTTGATGAAGATTAAGAGGAAAGAAGCAATATGTATATCTAGTTAGAAGGAACAGCAAATATCTGTAGTAGGAGCATGCTTAGCTTGCTCAAGAAAAAGCAAGAGAGGGCGCCTGGGTGGCTCAGTCAGTTGAGTCTGCCTTTGGCTCAGGTCATGATCCCGGGGTCCCCTGCTCAGCCAGGAGTCTGCTTCTCCCCTCTCCCTCTGTTGCTCCTCCTGCTTGTGCACACACACACATTTTAATTATAAATAAATTAGTTAAGGAAAAAAAGAAAAAGCAAGGAGGCCGGGCTGGTACAAATTGAATAAAGGGGAAAATAACTGACCATTAGATTGGGCGTGAGGGGCATGGCCAGATTATGCAAAGTTTTAAAGGCTGTGTCATAAAGACTTTTGACTTTTACACTGAGTGGCATGAGAAGCCATTGGGAGGGTTCTGATTGGAGGGATAACATGATCCAACTTTCATTTCAGAAAGATCATTTTAGATCCTGTGTTCAGTACAGACTGTAAGACAGGGAGGGAAGAAAGAGGTAGATATTTAAACAACTGAGGCAAGAAGGGATGGTAGTTTGGACCGCATGTAGCCATGGGGATGAGAAGCTACCACACTCTGGATAAATCTTGATGGTCAAGGCAGCAAGTCACCTTTTTTTCAAGGGGTAGGGTATGAAAACCAACAGGAATTAGTTTTGGACATGATAAGTTTGAGTTATTTACTAGATACAGGTATCAATGACATAGGAAACCCAAAAGCTAAGTATAGAAACTTTTTAAGAAAGGAGTGTAAAACCTACTAAACTAGCCAAGTGAGAGTAAGTCTGGAAATTGTCACATGGATGTTTTCATATTTTGTTCATTTCATATGTATTTATTTGTACCATACATCTAGTGCTCTTGGCCTCCTAATTGGTAAAAGGTAAGGTGGCAGTTGTAGTCTGGCAGAGGAACATAGTCAGGATTTATAAACTCATACCTAATACATGCTGGGCATTGGTCTTGCCAACTTCACACTTGTTATTTAAATCTCAACAGCTTAAAAAAAAATAAAAATAAATAAATAAATCTCAACAGCTTTATTATATGGATTGAATTATTCTATTATGCAAACAAGAAAGCCCTGAGAGGCTAAGTAATCTACCCAAATTCACAGCTAGCAAACTCAGGAATCAGAACCCAAGCTATGTCTCTGCAACTCCAAAGCCTGGGCTCTTTCCAAAACCGAAACTAGGAAGATAAATTCTTCCGTTTCTGGCTCTCAAATGGATAGTGGAATAAAGGAACTTAACTGTGTGTGGGGGTGGGGGGAGATGGGTGAGGGCAGAGGCCACGGAAAGATAATCTACCCTCAAGGAGCACAGGCTGTAACTCAGGGAACACCTGTACCCTTACACTAATGGAATCCTTGCTATAGCTGAGTTTAATTTATTTATAAATTAGCATCAGTTGTTGTTTTTTTTTTTAAACTCCACTTCCATTCCCCTGTCTCCTGTATTCAAAGGAGGAAGGGGTAGAGTCTGATGCACAGGTTATCTGTTGAAGGACTTTATTCATTTATTTAAAAAGTTAATTGTTTGACTTAATCATGGTAATCCCAATCTGCGAGTATCTGCATTTATGTTTGGGAGTGAGGGAAGTCAGCAAGGGAATTTTAAACTAATTATCCTACTTGGGAAGATCTGTGGTTACTGTGAAGTACGTAATCTTTGGGGATTAGAGCAAGCCTGAAATTTAAAAGCATGAAACACCATGTTCAATTCTGGTACCTTTTAAGGGTTCAACTGACAGTAGTTTATAATTATCGATATTGACCAACTTAAAAAAAAATGGCTCCATTCTGTTAGAGAAACAAAGAATCAGCAGTCCACAGAGGGTATACAAGATTAGCAGGAAGATCAATCCAAACTTGTACAAGCTTGGGAACCATCATATCAAACATCTGAGTCTCCTGTTAAGTTTAAGTATAAGAAATGGTGGCCAATGTCTGGCTTGGGACTAAGACAAAATTATGAAGTGAAAATTTCTCTTCAGAATATTCTCTAGACTGCAGGACAAAAGTATGGAACTTGTTAAAAGCTTTTAAACTCAATTTCCATAATCCACATAGCCTCTAGGTGGAGTACACAAGCATGGCACCTTTTTGAAAGATTCCTTTGCAGCTTCAGTATGACTCAGCTTAAACTCTTGAAAAATGCTAAATAACCAGTATAAGTGCCCTGGAAAGAGGTACACAAGTGGAAGTGTACTGTTAATACTAGTACCCTAAAAACTCTGACGTGATTCAGCTGAGTACTCTACTCAATTGATGCCAGTTAAAGATGGAACATAATTCGGCTTCCATGAATGGCGGGTTTCAGCCATCCAGTGTCAAAGCCCTGTAACCTCTTGAATCATCTATCATCCTTGTCCAAAACTGGCTCTTAAAATGGAAGGCCTCACTTAAGAAATACCTATAATTTGAAGAACTTCTAAAGCTTAAAATATATAAGTACGTTGGAAAGGACCGATAATGGTTTCTCTTGCATTTGCCCATTTTTATATGCAATTGGCAATAAAAAGGAAAACTTACTGTTGGGTATGAAAAATTGGCCTGGTAGCTTTCAGTGATTATAGCACTGTTCTGGGAAAGTAATCAAATAGTTTCAGAATAATAACAAAATCCCCTTTAATTTTATTATCAGTGGCCTATTAGAAATTAGCTTAATAAATGAGTTCTCTCAAAATGTGACCTACATATTAAATACATATGCATACATGCTTTATGTATGCATTAATGCTTATTGGAAGAGCACAGATTAAAGTGTTCTAAATTACAGGAGATGGTGGAAGGCACTGAAGGCAGAGGACTTTATATTTATATATGTACGTACAACTTTTAAAAAGTTTATTTCAATAAGCATGTATTGCTTTTATAATTTAAAAATCTAACACCCTACATAAAACATTTTGTGGAGACTGAAAACTAATTTTTAAAGTGAAACGCTTTATATGCCATGATTAGCATAATTTTAAATGCATTTTGTTAAATAACTTGTAAGTTCAAATAAGTACGTCCCCTATTTAATCGTAAACTTACCATTGATGGAGTCAAATTTTCCTCTCTTCAAATTTCGAAAGTGAACCACTGGATTATTTTATAAACTCTTAAGTGCAAAGATGAAAACCTTGGCAAGCTTTAGCTTTCTAAATATTTATTACTGCACACGACAAAAATATCTTTGGAGACCTTAAAACGAACTTAAGAAAAAAATTGTAAGAATTTTTGCATTGCTATCAGGACTTCCTTTTATTTCCTAGCCCACTTTTGTGTTTTATGCTCAGGGTGCTGGGACGTGGGGCGATTTTTGAATTAGATCCCAATCGGGTCTTGAAGCCAAGTCTTCTCAGACTACCGAGAAGCCAGTGATTAAGTCCTGGAAACGATTTCGGTGTTTGACTTTATTTCTGCTCCCGGGCTAAATGCAACTTTCTGGCTTGGCGGCGTCTTTCCTCCGGGAGAGGGGAGCCCACGCCGGCCGGGGCGGGCCTGCGCGCCTGCACCGGGCGCCCCGAGCATCCCGGCGCCGTCCCCGGGGAGCGCCGGCGCCCGAGCCTGCGCCCGCCTCCCCCGCTGGTTGGTCCAGGGAGCCAGAAATCTGCGCGAGGACAGCCTCGCTCTCCTCCCCGAGCGGCCGGCCACGGCCACCCCCGAGCGGGGCAGCGCCGGCGCAGGCTCTAAAAATGGATCAGCCTCCGGCCCGGGGGCAGGGGGTGGGCAGGCGGGGCGCCGCGCTCGTCACCCGCGGCGCGGAGAGGAGGCGTCGTGACGCCGGGGTCGGTGGCCCAGCTCTCCGCTCTGGTAAGATGGCTCCGCGGCGGACCCGCCGGCGCGACCCCACGCGAGCCGGTCCCTCCCCGGCCCGCGCGCCGGCCCGGCCCGCGGAGGCCGCCCGCGGCGCGGGGCCAGCCCGGGACGCCCCCCGGCCGGCGGCGCGGGCGAGTGCGGGGCTCGCGCGCCGCCCGCCCGCCCGCCAGACAAAGCTGACAACATGGCTACCTCCGCTCGGGCAAGTTCCGCGCAAGTTGAGCCGCGGCAGGCGCCCCGGCGGCGGCAGGACGCGGCGCGCGCCCCGGTGGCCGCCGTCCGCCAACTTCAAGTTTCCCTCCGCGGAGCCGAGCCCGCCGCCCGTCCGGCGCCGAGCACCGGCCGCCCGCGCGAGGCCGGGCCCGGGAAACTTTCAACGTCTGCAGCCCGCAACTGACAGCCCGGCGGCGGGCGGGCGCCGACTCACCTTCAGACAGGTCCTCGATGCACTCGAAGGTGATCTCGAACTGGAACGGGTTGTAGAAAGGAGAAGGGTTATCCAGCACCACTACATTGTTCACCTGAACCTTTGCCATATTTTGAAAAAAACACAAACAATGGGAACGGGGGCTTGTTGCGGCACAATAAAGTCCAGCGCGCGGCCGCTCGGGAGAGCGCAGACCCCCGCCCCGGCGCCTGCCCGACGTCGTGCAGCGGCGACTTGAGAAACTTTTTTTTTCCTCTTTTTATTTACACGGGAGCACTCCACAGTGTTTTGCAGCTTTCCTATTTCACTAAACTACAGCCCATTCTGCTCTGATAACTAGCAGCGTTGCCCGCGATTGGCTGCACCCGAGCTCTGACCCTCCTCCTCCAGCGAGGGCCGCGGCGGCGAGCAAGATGGGCTCCCGCTCCCGGAATGGACTCGGAAACTTTAACTGCGGCTCCACCTGCTGGTGTGGATTAGGACAAAGGCGGAGAACAAAGTGAGTGGAATACGGGCTGGGAGGCCCGCGCGGAGGCCGCCGGCGGCGGCGGGGGGAGGGGCGGCGCAGGCCCCGCCCCCGGCCCGGCGGCTCCCGCGCCTCACGTCGGGCGTGGCCGCGGCGGGCGGGGCGTGGCCAGGGCGGGGGCGTGGCCGCCGGGGAGGCGTGCTCGCGGCCGGCGGGGCGGCGGGAGGGCGCGGCTCGGGCGGCTGGGGCGGCGCCCGCCCCTGGGTGTAGGCTCCGTGTGGTTTCTGGTTGGGGTTTTTCTGTTTTTTTTTTTTTTTCTCCTTTTCTTCCCCCCCCCCCCCCCCCGTAACGCTCTTTTTACATCAGTCCAACGGCTGTGCCGTCCCTCTACTGAATTTAGCAGCTGTGATTCGGTTGTTGTCTACACCGGGTTAGGTTCAGCTGCCTCCGTACGGGGTAACATTTCGGGTAGACAGGAGGGTTGGTTGCAGTGGAAATAAATTGTATTTTATAGACCCCGTGCCAGCTCGAAAGGAGCAAAGCCATTTTGAAAGTGTAGTTCTTGGTCAATATCTGCGTCTGGGCGCTACCGCGCCGTTAGTCAAATAGACGCAAAATGAAGGGCGAAGAGAGGCTTTTCCACGCGCACTTCGCTTGGAAAACCTGAATAGGTGTTATCTGGGCTGCCCTGGGTCTCCCGTTCTCTTCTGGAAAGCCCTCGCATAAGAAAAAGCTTGCTAAAGATGTGATCGGTTGCACCCCACGTTTCTGCCGTTTGGTGAGCATAACAGGAACATAAAAAGAGAAAATGGAAGTGTCAGGAAACCAAAGGGCAAAAAATATGATAAGAAAGGGAAAGGAAGAGTACAGAACACAGCGGCATACCGGGACATGTGACTCTCAAAAAATTTATGACCTAAACCGTTAGTAAATGAAAATTTGTGGCACCAAAGACAAGTTTCGAGGAGTCTTTGCTTGATTCATCGGCTTTCATGTCGAATCATTTATGCTGTTTGACTACCATTGTGGGGAAAGGGAGACGTTTTAACACATTTGTGGGGTTGTTGAACAATTTCTGTTTAGTAAGGAGTGGTATAAAGATTTGCTTGATTATCTGCTATTCATAAACCATCTTTTTCTGTCTTTCGCTGTTTTGAATGAAACCACTGACCTTGGCTAATTAAATTCAGAGAAAATATTATTTCTTAGGTGTTATCGGGGCTGAAAGAGTTGTTGCTTAGAATAGTGCCCAGGATTTCGAGTCGTCAAGCTTTGGACATTGTTCATACTTAGGTTGCTGTTGACGTGGCTTCTTTATCTGATGGTCTTTTGAAAGTTAATGTGGCAAAGGTAATACCAGGCCTCCCCATATTTAGGGAAACTACTTAGATCAGGGGTTCTCACTTTATTGGCAATGGATTAAACAGTAAAATAGGACCTACCAGAGAAGGTTTCCTCAAGCCCAGTTGTTTGTACCTTAGACTATGAATCTAAGTGTGGTGATAGATTCAGATTACTGTTACTGATAAGCTGTATTGTCAGTTCACTCCTAATAGTGCTGGTCCAAACACTAGTCAAGATAACGTGTTAATTGTTGTGTATGCTGTTGAGATACACTAGATGTATAAGGTAACATATGGCCATTTGAAGTTTAAAACGTGAGAGAGCCTTGAGGACGGTGTACGCAATTTCTGATTATAGCAGGCACTCTGAAGAGATTCTAATTCACTTGCTTTATAAAAATGACTTTAGAAGCTTGGTGTAAAATAAAGTGTATTTTGCAGTCTGAGCATAGGTATGACATAATAAAGCACATCTTCCATAAAACTTGAAACGTCAAGAACTGAAAAAAATCTATCTGAATACCACTAGTTTGGCTTTTTTTTTTTTTTTAAAGATAGATTTATTTATTTATTTATTTATTTATTTATTTATTTATTTATGATAGACCTAGAGAGGCAGAGGAGGGACACAGGAGGAGGGAGAAGGAGGCTCCATGCCGGGAGCCCTACGTGGGCCTCGATCCCGAGACTCCAGGATTGCGCCCTGGGCCAAAGACAGGCGCTAAACTGCTGAGCCACCCAGGGATCCCCTGGCTTATTTTTTAAAAAACCTTTTGTTTAACATGTCATATACAATAGTAATTAAGGGGAAAATGACCCTCCTCAGTAGTCCATTAGAAGCCACAAGCATTGACTCTGGGCCTCTCATGTTGCCTTCCTAACTCTTTTATTACTGCTCCTCAGAAATCTTAAAGAGCCTTTGAGCACTTTCTCCAATAGTTTCTTTCTTCACCTTTGACAATATTTTACAAGATAAGTCAAAGGGATTCAGGATGTGCCATGGCATATTTCAAATGAACTGGTGTCTCATACTGGGAAAAAAATGTTGTAAAAGCATTACTCTGGTTTTAGAGACTATCTAGGAGATCTCTCGCTGGACAACTTTTTGGTGACACTCAAAGAGCTAACCGTGTTGTAGCAGATGGGGGCATCATGAGTGTCTTCACTTATTAAGTACCCAAGGGGGGGTCCATGTGATGCTTGGAGGGCTACATAGAATATAATCTCCAAAATTGCTTCTCTCTGTACGGATTACATGGGGGAGGGATAGCTGAAAGAGATCATTTGGGTTCTAAGATGAACAAAGCCTAAACTAGTGCCTCAAACAGAGATAAATGAACCTAGTTAGCTGTTGTTATAGGCTGAATTTTGTCCCCTCACCCCGTTCATGTGATGACACCCTAAGTCTTCAGTACCTAAGAATGTGACTGTATTGATGATAGGGCCTTTAAAGAGGTGGTTAAGTTGAAATGAGTTCCTTAAAGTGGGGCCCTAATCCAGTCAACTGATGTCCCTACTCAAGGAGGGAATTTGGACATAAAAAGAGACACCAAGGGTAGCATACACAGAGAAAAGACCATGTGAGGACACAGCAAGCAGGAAGCTATTTGCAAGCCAAAGAGAGGCTTTAAAAGAAACCAACCCTGCTGATACCTTAATCTTGTATTTCTAGCCTCCAGAACTGTGAGAAAATATATTTACATTGCTTAAGCTCCCTGGGCTGGTATTTTGTTATGATGGTGGCCCTGGCAAACAAATACAGCTATAATTATTTTCCCTCATAATTAGGCTTATTTGGCAATCCAGGTTTATTTAATCCAGTTATTGGGCTGTTATCAAGTGCTTTCTGTGGTGTGAAATGGGGTGGTCATTTAACCAGGCCAATAGATTATGGCGGAGTGTGGAGTGGTGTGCTGTAGCTATTCAGAGAAAGTACCTACTGGTGTTGGGCGTACATCTTAAAATCTGAAGGGACAAGATGCAGCTTGCTTCCTTGCTCCAAAGCTTCTCTGCAGAGGGCTTCTAAGAATCTTAAGCTTGAAATTAAATTGAGGTCACACACAAAACAAGATGAAAGAGTGAATTAAAATGAACTAGAATTAAATTGAATTAAATTAAAATATATTGAATTAAAGTGTATTATAACTAAGATTTAAATCAAGTCTCAGCTCCTGTCTACTGCAGAAGTTATCATAGGAATGGAAGTGCTAACCTCTTGCTTTTGTTCAAATCCTGGGTTTCTACCTGGGGTGATTATATTAGCCCTGCATTTAATTCTCTTTAAAGAGACACTTGCATTATTGTTCCCATCTTTTAAAAAAATTCTCATGTAAGGCTTGTTGTAGTATGATCTTTAGTTAGTTTAAAGGGCTTCCAGTTATTAGTTATAGGATGTCAACATTTAATGACAGTTTTAAATAAGATTTTCTATATAAATGTAGAATGTTGAGGTTTGCTGGAGTTTACATTTCTAAAAGGAATAAATCCTAAATGATTTAGTAATAACTAAATAATAACTCATTATATTGAGAGAGCATTTATTATGTGAAATTGTGCTAGGCTCTATGGATTATTCAAAGATAAAACATACATAGAATTTATTGGAAAGATAACTGTAACCAGGGCAGCCCTGGTGGCTCAGCGGTTTAGCGCCGCCTTCAGCCAGGGCCTGATCCTGGAGACCCGGGATCAATTCCCACATGGGGCTCCCCACATGGAGCCTGCTTCTCCCTCTGCTTGTGTCTCTGACTCACTCTCTCTCTCTCTGTCTCTCATGAATAAATAAATAAAATCTTAAAAAAAAAAAGATAACTGTAACCAAGTGAATATGGTACACAATAGAAAGTATTAGAGGCAACTTTAACCAGTTATTGTTAAAGTTCTGTGGGAGGCAAAATAGGGTATCACAATAAAAGCTATGTGTGTATGTGTGCGCACATGTGTGTAGTATGTGTGTGTATATATATGGTGCATATATACGGAGCATGTGTATATTTATATATGGTATGATGCTTTATCCTTTGCAAAGAACTTTTAAATAACCTGCTTTTAGGCCTCAAAACATCCTGGTATGGTGGGAGGGTAAGGTATTACCATTCCCAGAATCAGACACTGGTGCTCAGAAACCCTGTTCTTGTTATTGCTGACCTAGTGCCTCTCTGCTCTCCTCTGTCAGATATTTAAAGTGGCCTTTATGTGTAGAAAAAGCAATTGGTATCATTTCCTGAAGAACCCACAGGCTGGCAGACGTGGTAGTAATATCTTGATTAATGAATTCTTGAGGAACCCAGCTCCATGAATGAGGTTAGCGTAGTATATAGTATATACGGGGAGTAAGAAGAGAGGCTCAGCCCAGGCAGAGCTGTGGGAGTCTCCCCCTTGAGGCACTACAGAGGTCAAGCCTCCTGTTGCAGAAGGGATGTCTGGGGGAGGATGGAGCTACACATCCTAGAATGCCTCCCTATATTTTTTTTTAAGAGGTTTCCATATTTGTTACATAAAGTATGACCCTTTCTCCCCATTCTGTGTTCCACCTCATTGATAACAGTTTCACTGTTTGGTGGTTACTGCTATCCATCATTAGGTTACGAGTTTGTTGAAGATATAAACTATAAAACTGATTTGCTTTTTTTCCTTGTTCTTTTGGTGTCACTTCTCTGATCCCTATTCGTAATGGGACTCTACTGTAAAACACCCTGTGTAGAGCTATCAGTGACATACATCAGTTAGTTTTCTAAAGCACTGTAATTATGTTTGCTGTTGACAGTTTGTTGATGTTAATATCATTATATCGGTTCTGAGCAGAAGAATATGAATGGAAATGCTTAATAATTATTTTCTGCTTTTCGTATCTAGTTTCTTACCATGTGTTCTTACTCCTGTATGAAACAAAGCTCCTTCTAAATTCATTTTCCTCTTGGTCTCAGTCTCCACTCATCCAGCTTCCTTCATGTTTTACATTCAGTCTTTTTCTCTTTAGCCCTCTACCTCTCTCATTCATCATCAGATGCTCTCTTTCTCCAGTATCAGGAGAAATGGGTGATAAATAGAAAAAGGACTCAAATCTTTAAAACCTCTCTAGGCTAGAGCACTACTTGCACAAAGCCACTGCTAAGCATAGCAGCATTTCTAGTTGGTTACTATAGAGACAATCAGCATTAGATGGAGCCTCGCTTGACAGAAGCTAGGAAAGGAGGCTTCGTGAGATTGGGGAGCTTGTATGCAGGGGCATGTGGAAAAGGCCAAAAACTAGAAAGGATAGGAAGGGGAATGGTTTCACAAAGGAGCTAACAGGTAAATACTGATAGATTTTAGGTTGATAGAATCTGTGCCTGCCAAAGCCTTGAATCCAGCATATAAAGAATCCAATTCAGAACCAGTATGATTACACAGTAATTTTTTTTTTTTTTTAGTAACAGCTATGCTGCTATTAACATTTGTGTACAAGTTTTTGCATAGGACCTGTATTTCCTTTCTTTTGGTTATATGCTTAATTAAGAGTGGAATTGCTGGGTCATATGGTAATTCCTTTTGAGGAGCTACCAGGCTCTTTCCCATAGTGGCTGTACCATTTTACATTCCCACCAACAGTGTATGAGCATTCTAATTTCTCCATGTCCTCACTAAGGCTTATTATTATGTCTTTTTTTTTTTACGATTTTATTTATTCATACATGAGAGACGGGGGTGGGGGGCAGAGACACAAGCAGAGGGAGAAGCAGGCTCCATGCAGGAAAGATGCGGGACTTGAGCCCAGGTCTCCAGGTTCACGCCCTGAGCCGAAGGCAGGTGCCAAACCGCTGAGCCACCCAGGCTGCCCCTGTCTTTTTGATTATAGCCACGAATTGTATGTGAAGTGGGATCCCGTTGTGGGTTTTGTTTTTTTTTTTTTAAGATTTTTATTTATTTATTCATGAGACACACACACACACACACACAGAGGCACAGACACAGGCAGAAGGAGAAGCAGGCTCCATGCAGGGAGCCCGATGTGGGACTCGATCCCGGGTCTCCAGGATCAGGCCCTGAGCTGACGGCCACGCTAAATCGCTGAGCCACCCAGGCTGCCCCTCATTGTGGTTTTGACTTATGTTTACCTGATGGCTAGAGATGTTGAACATTTTTCGTTTGCTTATTGACTATTTGTATATCTTCTGTGGAGAAATGTCTATTCAGGTCCTTTGATCTTTTAAAAAATTGGGTTTTTGTCTTATTGAGTTGTAAAGTTCCTTGTAGATTCTAAATACAAGTTTCTTATCAGAGACTTTCAGGTTCAGAAAAATTTTCTTCCATTCTGTGAGGTTTCTTTCCTTTTTTTCTTTTTTCTTAATTTTGGTGGTGGCTTGCTGCCCAAAAGCTTTTAATTTAGATAAAGTCCAATTTATCTGTTTTGCTTTTTTTCCTTGTTCTTTTGGTGTCCTTTCTTAAAAAAAACTGCCATTATAATCAAGGGTCATGAAGACTTACACCTGTTTTTTTTTTTTTTCTTTTTCTAAGCATTTTATACATGTATTTTTGTTTTCTTCAAGAATTTTAGTAGTTTCATTTTTAGAAGTTTTTTATTACAAATTATTCAATGTACTTAAAAAAGAGAAAAAAAGACGGTTCACCCATTTCTCCCTCCCCACCAATAGATTGGCAGCTACCAATCTATCTTTTGTGTCTGTGAGCCTGATTCTCTATGTTTATGAGCTTTTTTAGATTCCACATGTATGAGAGATCATGCAGTGTCTTTCTCTGTCTGATTGATTTCACTTAATATAATGCCCTCAAGGTTTATCCATGTTGTGAATGGCAAGATTTCATTCTTTTTTTATGGCTGAATAATATTCCACTGTATATATACAACAATTTCTTTATTCATCCATCAATGGACACTTAAGTTGTTTTCATGTCTTGATCTTTGTAATAATGCTGCAGCCAACAATGGGAGTGCATGTATCTTTTTCTAGTTCATGTTTTCGTTTTCTTCAGATAATTACCCAAAGTAGAATTGCTGGATGGTTTTCCTCTAAGAGTTTTATACTTTTAGTACCTTATATTTAAATCTTTGATCCAGTTTCAATTATTTTTTTGTACATGATGTGAAGTAGGGGTCCAAATTCGTATTTTTGCAAGTGGATCTCCAATTTCCCAGCAGTATCATTTGAAAAAACTATTCTTTCCCCCAAGAATGAACTGACCATAAATGTATGGGTTTATTTCTGGATAGTTCTGTTCTGTTGGTCTATATACTTATGCCATTACCATATTTTCTTGATTATTGTAGCTTTGTAGTTGTTCTTTTTCAAGATTATGTTGGCTATTTGGGATGCATTGAATTTCCATATGAATTTTAGGATCACTTTGTCAATTTGTGCAAGGAAGATAATTGAGATTTTGATAGGGATTGCATTGAATCTGTAGTACTCTTTGAGGAATATTGTCGTCTTTAACAATATTAAGTCTTCCAGTCATTAAGCATGGAATATCTTTTAGTTTATTTAAGTCATCCATAATTTCCTTCAACAGTGTTTTATAGTTTTTAGGGTATAGGGTATACTTTTTTTTGTTAAATTTATTCCTAAGTATTTTATTCTTTTTTTTATTATTTTATTTATTCAATGAGAGAGACAAAGAGAGAGAGGCAGAGACATAGGCAGAAGGAGAAGCAGGCTTCCTGTGGGAAACCCGATGTGGGACTTGATCCCAGGATCCCGACTCAAGCCAAAGGCAGACGCTCAACCACTGAACCATCCAGGCGCCCAAGTATATTATTCTTTTTAATGCTATTGTAAATGGAATTATTTTCTTAATTACATTTTTGTATTCTTCATTGAAAGTATAGGGGTGGCTCAGTCAGTTAAGTGTTTGCCTTTGGCTCAGGTCATGATCTCAGGGTCCTGGAATCCAGCCCTACATCAGGTTCCCTGCTCATTGGGGAAGTCTGCTTCTTCCTCTGCCCCTTCCCCTTTTCATGCTCTTTTGTGCCCACTCTCTCTTAAATAAATAAATAAAATCTTTTTTTAAAAAGTGTGTAGGCATACAATTGATTTTTAAAAATTGATTTTGTAGCCTTTCAACCTTGCTGAAATCATTTATTACTTATAATACATTTTTAGTGGATTCCTTAGGATTTTTTGCATGCAAGATTATGTTATCTGCAAATAGAGATAGTTTTACTTCTTTGCCTCCCCCGTGGATGCCTATTATTTCATTTTTGGCCTAATTGCCCTTTCCAGAACTTCCAGTATAGTGTTTAATAGAAATAGTGAGAGTAGGGTACCTGGGTGGCTCAGTTGGTTGAATTCCTGGCTCTTGGCTTAGGTTCAGGTTCTGGTCTCCAGGTTGGGTCCTGGGATCCAACTAGTGTGGGGCTTGGTACTCAGTGGAGAGTATGCTTTCTTCCCTGTGCCCCTACCTCCTCCTCACGTGTGTGCTCTATCTCTCTCAGATAAATAAATAGATCTTAAAAAAAAAAAAAAAAAAGCAAGAGTGACTATCCCTATCTTGTTTCTGATCTTAGCAGGAAAACATTCAGTCTTACACCATTAAGAATGATGTTTAGTTGTGGGTTTTCTATAGATGCCCTTTATCAGGTTGAGGAAGTTCCCTCCTCTTCCTAGTTTGTTGTTTTTTCATGAAGAAATATTGAATTTTGTCAAATGCTCTTGCTGTCTCTGTTGAGATGATCATGTGCTTTTTATCCTTTATTCTATTTCTTTTGAAGCTACTCCCAATTAGTCTAATTTCTCTTCTAAAAGCTAGTTTTCTAAATACGTAAAAATTATTTTCTCTTCTCTAAATCTTTCTTTCAGGCTAATCGTACCCTGTGCCGTAAATTAGTCTTTAAATGACATTATTTCCTTGTTCTTTATTATGTTTACCCTTCTCTTTTTATTAGTATTTCTTTTAAAATTTGATGTCCCCAAAGTAAACATTAGTACTCTAGATTAACAGTCAGCAACCTTTTTTTTTTTTTCTGTAAAAGGCCAGCTATAAATATTTTAGATTTTTGAGGGTCATACATTGTTTGTCACAACTACTTTCCTCTGCTATGTAGTGTGAAAGTAGCCATTGACAGTAAGTAAATGATGACCATGACTGTGTTCCAAAAGAACTATTTTTACAAAAACAAGTGGTTGGGCCAGATTTTGCCCCACAGATTATAGTTTGCTGACTTCTGCTGTAGATGTTATCTAACTAGTGCAAAAGCCAGTGTGATTATATCTTCACTTGTGAATGCTATTCTCACATTAATGTATTTTTTTAATTGTATTAAAATATTTCTCTGATACTAGCATAGCCACTGTAATCCCCTTTTGGTTACTGTCTAAAGTGTGTCTCTTTTAGACAGTACATAGTTGGATCAAGTCTTTGTATTCATTCTACAAACTGCTTTTTATTAAAGTGTTTATTTACATTTAATGTACTTACTGATAGGATTTATGAATGCTTATTTTCCACTCTGTTTTCTATACGGCTTATGTCTTTGTTGCAATATTCTCCATTACTGCCTTCTTTTGTGCTTAATTTCTAGTGTATCATTTTAATACCCTTTTGTTTCTTGTACTGTATTTTTTGAGTTATTTTCTTAGTGATTATCTTGGTGGTTCTTATAACATCTTAATCTAAAACCTAAGTAGTTCAGATTACTACTAATTTAATTTTAATAGTATATAAAATTTTTGTTCCATGTAATTCTGTTCCCTCCACCTTCTTTTGTGTTATTATTGTCATACAAATTTCATCTTTATACATTTTAAGCTGGTCAACACAGTTTTATGATTTTTGCTTTCTGTAGTTTTTACTTGAATCAGAAGAAGAGAGTTATCAAAAAATTACATTGATACCATCTTTAATATTTACCTATGTAGTTAACTGTACTGGTGTTTTTCATTTCTTTATGTGTACTTGAATTACTGTCTTAGTGTTCTTTCATTTCACCCTGAAAGATTCCCCTAGTATTTCTTGTAGGTCAGGTCTATTTGCACTATTTTGTTTTTGCCTGATATTTTTACTTTACAGTAATGAAATTGTAGAGAATATTCTTTTGCTCAATATTATGTTTGTAATATTTTATCTGTATTTTATTTAGCTGTACTTCAGTTTTTATTGCTGTCTTATTCCACAGTATGAATATGTAACAATTTCATTATCTGTTCTGTTAATGGGCTTCTGAGTCTGCTCTGTGATTTTTTTTTTCTTTAGTCTATCAGTTTGATAGATAACATCAGTTGATTTTTGCTTGTTGAACCAGCCTTACACACTTCAGATAAATCCCACTGAGTCATGGTGTATAATATTTTTATACATTGTTAGATTTTATTTGCTAATATTTTAGTATATGTGCTGCTGAAGCAAGTAGAAGTTTGCTAATAGTTTACTGAGGATCTTTATATCTGTTCATGAGAAACATTAGTTGTAGTTTTCTTGTAATGTCTTTGTTGGATTTTGGTATGGAGATAATGCTGGTATCATAGAATGAATTAGGAAGTATTACTTCTATTTCTGTCTTCTGCAAGAAACTGTAGAGGATGAGTATCATTTCTTCCTTAAATGTTTAGTAGAGGGATCCCTGGGTGGTGCAGCGGTTTGGCGCCTGCCTTTGGCCTAGGGCGCGATCCTGGAGACCCGGGATCGAATCCCACGTCGGGCTCCCGGTGCATGGAGCCTGCTTCTCCCTCTGCCTCTCTGCCTCTCTCTCTCTCTGTGTGTGTGACTATCATTAAAAAAAAAAAAAAAAATGTTTAGTAGAATTCACTAGTGAAGTCATCTGGGCCTGGTACTTTCTGTTTTTGAAAGTTATTAATTATTGATCAAGTTCTTTATGGGATATGACCCTATTCAGATTGTTTCTTCTCCTGTGAGTTAGCAGCATGTCTTTCAAGGAATTAGTCTGTTTCATCTAGGTTATCAAACTGTGGGCGTAAAGTTGTTTGTAATAATTCTTCATTACCTGCTTAATGTCCATAGGATCAGTAGTGATGCCCCCCTCTTTCATTTCTGATACTAGTAATTGGTGTCTTTTCTCTCTCTTTTTTTTTTTTTTCTTAGCTTATAATTTTATTGATCTTGTCAAGAATACCCTTTGGTTTCAATGATTTTCTCTATTGATTTCCTGTTTCCTTTTTTTTTTTTTTAAAGATTTATTTATTTATTCATTCAGAGAGAGCGAGAGAGAAGCAGAGACACAGGCAGAGGGAGAAGCAGGCTCCATGCAGGAAGCCCGATGTGGGACTCGATTCCGGGTCTCCAGGATCACACCCCGGGCTGCAGGTGGCGCTAAACCGCTGCGCCACCAGGACTACCCCTGATTTCCTGTTTTCAATTTCATTGATTTCTGCTGAAATTTTTACTATTACCTTTTTTTCTGCTTGGTTTGGATTTTATCTGCTCTTCTTTTTGTAGTCTCCTAAAGTGGAAGTTTGGATTATTGATTTTAGATCTTTCTTCTCTTCTAATATATGCACTTAGTGCCATCAGTTTCTCTCTAAGCACTGCTTTCCCTGTATCCCACACATTTTGATAACTTATGTTTTTATTGTGACTTAGTTAAAACATTTTTAAATTTCTCTTGAGATTTCTTTCTTGAGCCATATGTTATTTAGAAGTGTGGTGTTTGGGATCCCTGGGTGGTGCAGCGGTTTAGCGCCTGCCTTTGGCCCAGGGCGCGATCCTAGAGACCTGGGATCGAATCCCACATCGGGCTCCTGGTGCATGGAGCCTGCTTCTCCCTCTGCCTGTGTCTCTGGCTCTCTCTCTCTCTGTGTGTGTGACTATCATAAATAAATAAAATTTTTTTTAAAAAGTGTGTTGTTTAATCTCCACATAATTTGGGATTTTCTAGTTGTCTTCCTGTTATTGCTTTCTAATTTAATTACATTATGGTCTGAGAGAAGATTTATGATTTCTTTTATAAATTACTAAGGTGTGTTTTATCATCTATCTTTGTGAATATTCCATGGGTGCTGGAGGAAAAAATGCATTCTGCTGTTGTTGGATAAAGTTGTTTATAGATGCCTGTTATATTCAGTTGATTGATGGTAATTTTGAGTTCAGTTACGGCCTTTCTGATTATCTGCCTGCTGGATATGTCCATTTCTGATACAGGGATGGTGAAGTATCCAACTATAATCTACTCCTCTTTTGAGTTCCACTAGTTCTTACCTCTTATATTCCTCGGCCCATAAATATTAAGGATTGTTATATCATCTTGCAGTTTTGACCCCCTTTTTTCATTATGTAATGCTTCTCTGCCTCCCAGATAATTTTTCTTGCCCTAATATCTGTTCTGTCTGAAATTAATATAGCTACTCCCATATTTTTTTGGATTAGTGTTTGCATGATATATCTGTCTCTGTCTTTTTACTTTTAATCTGTATGTCCTTATATTTAAAGTGGGTTTCAAAAAAGGAATAAAAATAAAAGTGAGTTTCTTATAGATAATATATAGTTGGGTCTTTTTTCATCAACGGTGATAATCTTTCAACTGGTATATTTAGACTATAGATGTTTGAAGTGAATATTGATATAGCTGGATTAATACTTGCCATATTTGTTAGCATTTTCTATTTGTTGCCCTTGTTGTTTGTTCCTGTTTTTATCTTCCACTGTTTTTCTGCCTTTTATGGTTTTAATTGAGCATTTTATATGCTTCCATTTTTTTCTCCTTTCTTAGTGTATCAATTATACTTCTTTTTTTAGTCCTGTAATTGGTAGCTCTAGAGTATGCGATATATATTTACAATTAACCCAAGTCCACTTTCAAATAACAATTGTACCACTTCATAGGTAGCACAGTACCTTACAACCAGCAATATATTTCTAATACCTCCCTCTCATCCTTTATATTCTTGCTCTCATTCATTTTACTTGAACATAAACATATATAAGCATACATATTTGAATACATTGTTGCTGTTATTTTTAACACACTACTATCTGTTAGATTAATTAAAAATAAGAAAAATAGAAGTAGTTTTACCTAGTCTTCCTTTGTTCCTCCCTTATGTAGATCTGAGTTTCTTTTTTTTCTTTCTTTAAAGTTTATTTATTTATGTAAGTAATCTCTACAGCCCATGTGGGGCTCAAACTTATAACCCCAAAACCAAGAGTTACCAACTGAGCCAACCAGGTCTCTTTGTGTAGATCTGGGTTTCTGACCTATATCACTTTCTTCTCCCTAAGAATTTCTTTTAACATTTCTTGCAAGACAGGTCTCCTGGCAACAAATTACCTGGAGAAATTTTTTTTGTGGAGGAAGTCTATTTTTTTTTTTTTCATTTTGCAGGTAATTTCACAAAAGATACAGAATTCTAGACTAGTGGGGTTTTTTTTCTCTCAATACTTTGAATATTTAATTCTACTCTTGTTACCTGCGTACTTTGCTCCACTACAGGTAAGTTGAATTTTTCCTCTGATTTCTTTCAAGATTTTTTCTTTATGTTTGATTTTCTGACATCTGAATATGACAGGCTTACATGTAGTTTTTTAAAAAACATTTTTCCTGTCTAGTGTTATCTTTTTTTTTTTTAAGATTTATTTATTTATTCAGAGAGAGAGAAAGGCAGAGGCACAGGCAGAGGGAGAAGCAGGCTCCATGCAGGAAGCCCAATGTGGGACTCGATCCCGGGTCTCCAGGATCACACCCCAGGCTGCAGGAGGCGCCAAACCGCTGCGCCACCGGGGCTGCCCTGTCTAGTGTTATCTTGAGTTTTCTGGATCCATGGTTTGTTGTCTGACATTAATTAATCAATTCATGACTAATTCTTAGTCATTATTGCTTCAGATGTTGCTTCTTTTCCTTTCTCTCTTTCTTCTCATTCTGGTTTCCCATTACATTTATATTAAACCTTTTGTAGTTGTCTCACGTTCTTGGGTATTCTGCTCTGTTATTTTCCATTTTTTCTCCTGTTTGCTTTTTAGTTTTGGAAGTTTCCATTGAAGCTTATACTATCTTTACACTCAGAGATTCTTTAATCAGCCGTGTCCAGTCCACTAATGAGCCCATCAAAGGCATTCTTCCTTTATTTTACAGTGTTTTTGACCTCTATAATTTTTTAAAAAATTTTTTTCGTAGACTTTCCATCTCTTTGCTTACAGTTTCAGAGAAAAATTGCTGATACTTAATGTGATACTTAACCTGGGAGGGCTCTTGGAGGTAAAACTCACAAAAGTGTGAGGGTCCCCCATGAATGGAGATTGTAATTCTGAGAGTTATCCACACTGAGCCTCCAGCAATTCATCAATTACAGTTCAGGTTTTCTTATACCATTACTGGTTCCCATGGAGGTATCAGCTCTGGTAAGTTGTGATTCTATCTTTCTAATTTTGAGGGCATTGGTTTGCCTCATGACCTCATTTCTCTAATGCATCTTAGAAGAATTATTGATTTTCCAGTTTGTTCAGGTTTTTACTTATTATTAAACAAGTGGCAACTTGTGGCAACCTCTGAGCTCCTTAAATGCTGGACTGGAAAACAGAAGAACTTACATAGATTTTCTCTTGTATTTTCTTTTATGAGTTTTCATCTATAAGTTTTATATTTTTCATTTAGATCTTTTCTTTCATTCAGTTAATTTTTGTATCACATTTGAGGTATGGATCAAGGTTGATTTTTTTTTTTCTTTTTGCATAAGGCTATCCAATTATTCCAACACATTTGTGGAACAGATTATCTTTTCTTCATTGGATAACTTTTGCATTTTTATCAAAAATAACTTGACCAGATATGTGTGGGCCTGTATTTGGACTCTATTCCATTGTTCTCTCTGTCTCTCCTTTTTCTAGTACCACACTGAATTGGTTACTGTAGCTTTGTAGTAAATGTGGAAACTAAATCATGACCTCCTACTTTGTTTTTTGGTTTGATTCTTCAATTTCCTTTGCTTCTCCATATAAATTGTAGAATCACTCTGTCAGTTTCTATAAAAAGAAAAATCCCATTAGAATTTTTTTGAGGGGGCGCCTGAGTGGCACAGTCTGACTTTTGGTTTCCTATTGGGTAGTGATCTCAGGGTGCTGAGATTAAGCTCTTATCAGGTTCCATGCCCAGCGCACACTCTGCTGAAGACCCTGTCTCCCTCTGTACTCTACCCCGTCCCTACTGTGTTCTCTCTCTCAAATAAATAAATCTTTAAAAAAATTTTTTTTTGCTTGGAATTGCATTGAATCTTTAGGGACAATTAATAGAACAATTTGAGGAAGCATCTTTATTTTATTTTTTTTATTTTTACTTTTTTTTAAATCAAGATTTTTTTTTTAAGATTTATTTATTTATTTATGATAGACAGAGAGAGAGAGAGGCAGACACACAGGAGGAGGGAGAAGAAGGCTCCACACCGGGAGCCCGATGCAGGACTCGATCCCGGGACTCCAGGATCGCGCCCTGGGCCAAAGGCAGGCACTAAACCGCTGAGCCACCCAGGGATCCCCTTCTTTTTTTTTTTTCTTTTTAAATTTTATTTTATTATTTTTATTTTATTTTATTTTATTTTATTTATTTTATATTTTATTTTATTTTATTTTATTTTATTTTATTTTATTTTATTTTATTTTATTTTATTTTATTTATTTTTAAAGATTTTATTTATTTATTGAGACACACAGAGAGAGGCAGAGACACAGGAAAGAGAAGGAGAAGCAGGCTCCATCCAGGGAACCCGACGTGGGACTTGATCCTGGACCTCCAGGACCACACCCCGGGCTGCAGGTGGCGCCAAACCGCTGCGCCACCGGGTCTGCCCGAGGAAGCACCTTTAAAATACTGAGTTTCTCAATTTCATGAACATGGAATATCTCTTGATTTAATTAGTTGTCTTTGATTTCTTTCATCACTGTTTTGTAGTTTTGCATATAGATCTTGCATATTTTTTATTTTTAAAATTATTTTTTTAGTAATCTCTGCACCCAACATGGGGCTTCAACTCAAGGCACATTTTTAAAGATTTATGCCCAGGTATTTCATATTTTCAGGTGCTATTATAAATTGTATTATTTTTAATTGGAGTTTAAAATTTTTTTTCTAGTACATAGAAATATGACAGATTTTTATATATTGACATATATCCTGCAACCTTGCTATGCTCACTTAGTTCTAGTAGCTTTGTTGTACATTTTTTGGAATTTCATACATAATCATATTGTCTGAAAATATAAAGTTTTGTTTTTTCCTTTTGATCTGATGGTTGTTAATTTCTTTTCCTTTATTTTACTGGCTAGAACCTCCACAAAGATTTTGAATAAGAATGATGAGAGCACATCTTGCCTTGTTTTGATCTTGGGAATGAGGGTGGGTGTGGTGGTAAGCATTCAGTCTTTTACAATTAAATATGTTAGTTGTACGATTTTTGTAAATACCCTTTATAAGACTGAAGAAGTTCCCTCTATTCTTTGCTTTTTGAGAGTTTTTTTTTTTTAAATCATGAATAATTGTTGAGTTTTATCAAGTGTTTTTCTGAATATATTGAGGTGGTCATTTGCTTTTTCTTCCTTAGTTTATTGATGTGGTGTATTATTTTGTTTAATTTTTGAATGTCAAATTAACCTTGTAATCCCAAAATAAATCCCACTTGTTTATAATCTGTTAAGTATTTGATTTGCTTGTATTTTTTGAGGATTTTTGCGTCTATGTTTATGAGAGATACTAGTCTGTAGTTTTCTTTTAATATACCTTTATCTGGTTTTGGTATCTTAATAGTGCTAGCTATAGTAAATGAGTTGGGAGGTGTTCCTTGTTTTTCTGTATTTTTGAAAATTTTGTAAAATTGGTATTATCTCTTTCATGAATGTTTGGTAGAATTCACCATGAAGTCATCTCAGTCTGTAGATTTATGTGTTGCAGGATTTTTAACTATATAGCCAATTTTCAAAAGAGGTATAGGAGTATGCAAGCTATCTATTCCTATTTAGATAAACATTCACAGTTTATATATTTCAAAAAATCTGACCATTTCATCTAAGTTACCAAACTTAGTGCATAGAGTTGTTCATTGTATTTCCTTACTACCAGTTAAGTGTTGGTAGGGTATATAGGGATATCCCCCTTCATTCCTAATATTTGTAAGTTGTTTTTCCTCTTTTTTTTTTTTCTTGGTCAGTCTGGCTTATCAATGGTTATCATAAAATAAGTACTCATTATATGTCATACACCTGTTAAAGAGTTTTATTATATTCTGTTCGAATATCCAAGACTCTATAAGATACATTCCATTGTTATCCTGTTTCATAAATGAATAAATAGAGGCCAGGACATATTAGGAAACTTGCCTACGGTAGGACAACCAGAATGACAGATCCAAGATTCAGATCCAAGTCTGTGTGACTCAAAAGCCTTTGCTTTAAAAAAAAAAAAAATTCATTCATTCATTTATTTTAGAGAGAGAGAGTGCTTACATGCATGCACAAGTGGGGGGAGGGATAGAGGGAGAGGGAGAGAATCTCAAGCAGACTCCACACTGAGCGTGGAGTCCACTGTGGGGCTCCATCTCATGATGCCCAAATTCATAAACTGGACTGAAACCAAGACTCAGATGCTTAACCAGTGGAGCCAACCAGCCAAGTGCCCCCGAAGCCTTTGCTTTTGACCACTGTGGTATAAAGGATGAATCAAATTCAGAAAAAAACATATTAAAGGAATCTTCTTTCTCACACTGTGACTGGGAACAAACTTTTCATTTTCATCATTGGACTCTAGTATCTACTGTTTTCTGTCTTTGGACTTACAGGCCTTTTTATTTTTTTATTTTTTTTAAAGATTTTATTTATTTATTCATAGAGACAGAGAGGGGCAGAGACAGAGGCAGAGGGAGAAGCAGGCATCATACAGAGAGCCCGACATGGGACTCCATCCAGGGTCTCCAGGATCACGCCCTGGGCTGCAGGTGGCGCCAAACCGCTGCGCCACCGGGGTTGCCCCCTTATAGGCCTTTTTAAACAGCATATGATACAGAACCTCTTTTCAGAAGATCTGTTTGCTCCTTCTATTCAGTGAGAGTACCTACCAAGGAAAGAAAATTTGGGGATTTTTGGTTGCTATAAAATACTCAATAACACATCTTATATTTTCAGAACATAGGATCTTCTGAGGCTTTCCAGTGCCTGGAAACCAGAAATAGTTGTCCTGATGCCATCCATTTTTTTTTAATTGAAGTATAGTTGACATACAATATTATATTCATTTCAGGTATACAATACAGTGATTTTTCAGTTATATACATTATGAAATCGTCACCATGATCAATCTACTTACTATCTGTTACCATTTAAAGTTATTGCAATATTATTGTCTATATCCTCTATACTATACTTTACATCCCTGTGACTCATTTATAAGTTTGTCCATCTTACTTCCTTTCACTTATTTTGCCCATCCTCCCATTCCTCCTCTCCTTGGGAACCACCCATTCTTTGATGTAATTCATTCTTGACAGATTACAAATAAAGGCATTGACTCTTTTTTGTTTAAAATGTAGGTACTGTCCGCTCATAAGTATAAGACATGGTTTTGAAAATAAAAGTTAATATAGCTTGCTTGTTTCCTTAGGTCTGACGGTAACTGCTGTGAAAGACTCAGGAGAATGGAATTTGGAGGCTGGGGCATTAGTACTTGCAGATGCAGGCCTTTGCTGTATCGATGAGTTTAACAGCCTCAAAGAACATGATAGAACCAGTATCCACGAGGCAATGGAGCAACAAACTATAAGTGTGGCTAAGGCTGGGTAAGAGTTTCTTTTCTTTAAAGTCTATGGGAATAATGAGATTAGTTAATATGTGATTATGGAAAAATGTGAGCCTTATTGCACTGCAAGGTATATTTGGTCTTATCAGAGGTTATCAGGTGCACTCATCAAGACACACATTAGCATCCCCACGGAGGTGTATGAGGAAGTAAAAGTGAATTGTGGGGCAGTGAAAGGAAAAACTAAGGTATAAATGTAAGTTGACTCAATTCGTGAAGGAAACTTATGAAGAGCTTTCATGCAAGATCCAACTTATTCTCTCATTATAATGTATATCTGCTATGGGCATATTAGTATGTTAGGAATTTTTAAAAATTCAAAAAGAAATAACATAATTTCTGCTTTCAGTGGCATTCTCCTTATCTACCCTAATAGAAGGTTGATCACGGGATGTGGAAAACTAAACCATAAACTATATTAGCTAAAATGAAATGCCTGTTTTTGACTCAAGGAGGTTTAGGCATTGAGGTATGTGAGTCACTTGCAACATATGACCACTGAGGAGGAAAAATAGGGATGTCAGACAGAAACCCATTCACCCATTCCCTGAGGTGGTTATGAGAAACTTACCTGGCTACGAAGGCTGACCATCAAATAGGCTGCCGGGTCATCCAAACAAAGGACAGAGCTAGAACTACCTCAGCCCTCTGCTACTATTATAGGTATGAGGCCTATTTGATGAGGTAGGTAGGGCTGCCAGCAGAGTCTTCGAACAGTAGTGGGTATTAAAAAGGATGCTGGTGTATATAGATTCCAGGAGATCTAATTATATGTGCTTGGAAAGACAAAAGAGGTGAGGTAAAGAGGATAGAGCCTGTAGAAAAAGAAGAAAAGGCTAGGTAGAACAATTACTAGAACTATTCATTTCATTCAATATTCATTGACTCAGTGTATATTCATTAAGAGCCTGATGTATGCCAGGCACTGTGCTAGACACTGAGAAGTATGAAGACGAATATAGCACTATTCTTGAGGTGTTTGCTATTTTGTTGGGCAAGATAGACAAAAAGAGCACCATAGCAATAGGTTCATAATAAAAGTGTTATGAGAACATACTTTAAAATAATTATTGCTTCTAAAATCTTTATCAGGGGAAATTAGAGGTATAGTTTCCTAAATATCTTCAAGGCTACTTTCTCTTTTCATGTCTTCATTTAATTAGCACCTTTGCTGATTGGTAGACTTTGTGGTTTATTTTGATGTGCCTTTTCCAGAGAAAATCTGAGATGTTTTGAAATATTCTTAAATAAATTAACCCTCACATCAGGGAAAAATGGGACAAATTCTATTAATCTATTTGAGATAGAGAAAAAAATAGCAATATTATATGATGGGCTACAGAATAAATTTTTTAGAGTAAAAATATTTGATTAACCACTCCTAATAACTACTGTCTGCTAGGTGTGAATTAGTATGAATCTTTTTGCTATCCATAAATATGTCATAAGTTCCAAAAAAAAATGTTCCATAGCTGAATAGTTCACTTATGGCACCCGTAGGTTGGACAATCTTGTCCTAACTATAACTACTTTATGCACTGGAACCATGATTTTCACACTTTGATGAGGGACCAGTTTTGTTGTCTTTTTCAATCCATCACAAAACAATATTTTTATAAAATACAATAAAAATTAATTATTTTAGAAAATGAAATAAAAAAGCAAAGACATACAAAACATAAGCCTAAGTTCTTCCATTTCCAGGGTGTGGAAAACTGTAAGAGCAGATCACTCCCATCCTAATAAGAAAAATCAAATAGCCCCCAAAAGCATAATTTTCTTTGAACATATCAGACAGCTAACAGCTGAGTTTATAAGGAAATCAAGGAAACTTAATTCTAAAGTTTGAGAAGCCCATCTGAGGAGAATGAGGCACACAAACTGTTCACCTTTGAATAGAGCGTTAGAAGAAGTGGCTGCCATAGAAGCAAATAAGAAAAAACAACTAAAATAGTTTAAATTCCTTGATGTCTAATCATGTGCTAGCTTTAGTTTGGAATAACTGGGAGCTCCAAACCCAAGGGGAATTCTCACCAGCAACTCCTTCTCCACAGCTCTCCAACCATGACCTCTTGTGGGAAGGGTAGAAAGGCCTACAGCTTTCTAGCCCATCCCATCCAAAAGCAGGCTCACAGACCCTGCCTCACACTAGGAGACCAAAAGCCGAACCTGGCCCCCAAGTAAGCCTAACACCTAGTAACAAGCAGTCCATCACTGGGGAAGGTGCAGGAATATGGAAAGATACTAGAGACTTCAACTGTGGTACACGTGTGCAGTGACTGCTGAAAGCTAAAGGTAGAGTAGAAATACTGAGAATGATCTTCCAGTACTGGGTTATAACATGCGCAAAAGTAATGGCAGCTCAACAGTGAAAGAATTTGAAATCTTTGCTCCAATGAGGGCAAAGTTAACAACAATACCAAAATGTAGATCAACTATCATGACCTCATAGATACAAAAACTGAAGGTAGACTGTAAGAAATTAAAGATGTAAACTCTAGAACAACCACTAGAAAATAAAAGATACATAACTAATAAACCAGTGGTAGAGATAAAATGAAATCATAAAAAATAACACAAAAAGATGCAAGAAGAGAACCAAAGAGAACAAAGAATAGATGGGACAAATAGAATATAATTAGCAAGATGGTAGACCCAAATTCAGCCTTATCAATGATTATATTAATTATCTTATAAACAATTAAAAGGCAGTGATTGTCAGATTGGATAGAAAAGCAAGACCCAACTAAATACTACCTTTGAGAAACTGACTTTAAATTCAAATGGATAGGGGCACCTGGGTGGCTCAGTAGTTGAGTCTGCCTTTGGCTCAGGGCATGATTCCAAGGTCCTGGAATTGAGTCCCATATCAGGCTCCGTGCACAGACCTGCTTCTCCCTCTGTCTATGTCTCCGCCTCTCTCTTTGTGCCTCTCATGAATAAATGAATAAAGATTTGAAAAAAAAAATTTCAAACACATAGATAAGTTAAAGGGATGGGAAAAAAAATGTTCCATGGAAACACCAAAACTTGACCAAGATATTCCAAGAAAATAAAACTACAGGATGATATCCTGCATGAACAATAAGACATGAAAATTTCTTTCTTTCTTTCTTTTTTTTTTTAAGTAGCTCCAAGCCCAATGGGGGGCTTGAACTCACAGCCCTGAGATCAAGAGTCACGTTCTACTGACTGAGCCAGCCAGGTGCCCCATGACCTGAGAATTTTTAATAATACTTTAGTAACTAAGTCCAGCAGTGTATTAAAAGGACTATACATTATAACCAAGTGGAGATCATCCAGGAATGCAAAGTTGGTATAATACCCAATAATGATAAAAATTTTCTGCAAACAGCAAGAGAATTTCATCTGCCTGTTTAAATGTCATCTATGGAAAACCTAAAAGAAACATTTCATACCTTATGATGAAGTGAAATGTTTTCCATTTAAGATTGGGAGCAAGTTAAGGATGTCCAGTCTTCCTACTTCTAGTCAGTATTTAGTGAAAGTCCTAGTCAGTTTAGTAATGTAAGAAAAAGAAATAAAAGACATTCAGTTTGGAAAGGAAGAAGCTAAAACTGTCAATATGACATAATTGTCTCCATACAAGATCTCAAAGAATCAATGAAAAGGTATTAGAACTAATAAATGAGTTTTTAAAAATCATAGGATGCAAGGTTATATGAAAATTTTTATTTCTGTATGCTGCAATAATTAGAAACTGAAGTAAAACATACCACTTACGATAGTATCCACAAATATGAAACCTATATTTTTACAATGAAAACTTCAGAACGTTGGTGAAAGAAATTAAAGAAGACCTAAGTAAATGGGTATATATACCAAGTTTCACTTACCAGAAGACAATATTGTTAAAATATCTGTTTTCTTCAAAGTGATATGTAGAATCCATGCAATTTCAATTAAAATCCCAGCAAGCTTTTTGCAGAAATCAACAAGCTAATTTTAAATTTTATATGGAAAACCACAGGATCTAGCATAGCCAAAACAATTTTGAAAAAGAACAAATCTGGAGGACTTTATTTCAAGATTTACAATAAAGCTTCAGTAACCAAGCTAGTGTAGCATTGGTGTAAAGATAGACATAGAACAATGGAAGAGACTATAGGTCCAAAAATAGACTCACAGGTATAAAGTTAGTTGGTTTTCAAGAATAATACCAAGACAATTCAATAGAAAAAGGATAGTCATTTTTAAAAAATGGTGCTAGAACACTTGGATATTCATTTACAAAAAATGACTTGTACATAAATGCTTATAGCAGCTTTTTTTTTCCTTATAGCAGCTTTATTCATAGTCACTCAAGATTGAAAATAACCCAGAAATCGATCAATTGGTGAATGGATAAGCAGTTTGATGAATTTATACAGTAGAATACTACTAGAAAGATAAAAACTATTGGTACATGCAATAGCATTGAATCTGAAAAGCGCTGCTATGTAAAGTGACAGATGCCAGGCACAAATGACCACTTAGTTTATGATTCCCCTATATAAAATTCTAGAAAAGGCAAAATTATAAGAAGAGAAATCAGATCAATGGTTGCAAAGGATAAGGCATTAGGAGAAGAGATTGACTGCAGAGAGGCACCTAAAAAAGTTGGATTTTACTATATGTAAATTATATCATGATAATCCTTAATTTAAAAAATATGTAAATATGTGTTTTTAATTTTTATTTTTTCCATGTATTTTATTTTTAGATTCATGAGAGACACAGAGAGAGAGACAGAGAGAGAGAGAGTGAGAGAGAGAGAGGGGCAGAGACACAGGCAGAGGGAGAAACAGGCCCCATGCAGGGAGCCTGATGTGGGACTCAATCCCGGGTTTCCAGGATCACGCCCTGGGCCGAAGGCAGGTGCCAAACCACTGAGCCACCCAGGGATCCCCCTTATTTTTAGATTCAGCAGGCATGAAATCACTTTGTTAAATTGCTATTGAAATTTCTAAATTCTTACTATTTCTGTATGTATCTCTTCCCTAATTCAGGGTAGCAGTATATAGAATAAGTATAAGTTTATGGCCCACACTTTGACTGCTGGTGATGGACTTGGATAGTAAACTACCACATAAGGATACATGAAGGAAATGGGAAGGAACAACAGTGCCAGGGGAGATGATACATTTATAATCAGTAAAACCCTTTTTTAAACTTGTAGTGACGGCTTCTAAAGGAAATAATTTTAATGAATAATTTTCAGATTGGATTTCTTTGCCTGTTGGGAAGGGAGAAAATTTACAGCCAGAAGACATGTGCTACTCATTCTCAATCAGCTTTAAATTACTTCTTCTTTAAACCATTTGTCAGGGATCCCTGGGTGGCACAGCGGTTTAGCTCCTGCCTTTGGCCCAGGGTGCGATCCTGGAGACTCCAGATCAAATCCCACGTCGGGCTCCCGGTGCGTGGAGCCTGCTTCTCCCTCTGCTTGTGTCTCTGCCTCCCTCTCTCTCTCTCCCTCTCTCTGTGTGACTATCATAAATAAATAAAAAATTTAAAAAAAATAAACCATTTGTCAAATATACACATACAAAAGGGAGTTTTGCACAAAAAGCACTTTGAATGCTTTGATCTTAAGAACTTTTCTGAAAGGCTTACTTTTTTAACCATTGTACCACAAAAGGCATTGACATTATGGTTATTATTGTGGTAAATATTTGTATGATTATCTTTTCAAGATAAAATTCATCAAATCTTTCTCTTTGTCTTGGCTACTATCCAGACTTTTTTTTTTTTTTTTAAAGATTTTTATTTATTCATGATAGAGAGAGAGAGAAAGAGAGAGAGAGAGAGAGAAAGAGACAGAGGCAGAGACACAGGCAGAGGGAGAAGCAGGCTCCAAGCCGGGAACCTGACATGGGACTCGATCCCGGGACTCCAGGATCATGCCCTGGACCAAAGGCAGGCGCCAAACCGCCGAGCCACCCAGGGATCCCCTATCCAGACTTTAATACCTCTTTGAACTGTGATATGGATCAGACTTGATATTTTAGCCTTTCAGCTTCTTTACACTTAAGTAAGAATTTTTACTTTTTGAAGCTTTTTGGCATATCTATTTCATTTGCAGATAACTGTAATTTACCATATTCCAGGAATTATAGCATCTTTGTTCTCATCTAGTTATTATCCTTACACTAGTTTTTATTCATCCAGTTGTGGATGTTGGTGGCATTCTGATTTGTTCCACACCCTATATAACTGTTTCTGGATTCACAAAGACATTTATACTATTTAATTTTTATCATGCATTTTAAGACATAGTTTGTAAATGTTGCATAACTGTATTATGTAATGATTTCCAATGGTTTGTTTTTAAATTTTCTCCATCTTAAAAGAGTTTGTTGAGCAATTTAGTGAAGATATTTTTTAATTACCTTGTACTAACAGAGCTTAGGTTCCTATGGTCTCTGAACTTACTGAACAGCCAATTCCCAGGGGAAACAGGGCCACCGCATGTGGATGAGCTTTTAGTAGTGGCTGCTTTGGCTTCTGAACATAATGTTTCTAATATATGCTGGCTTGAACATGTGTTTCAACCAGACTTAACATTTTTACACTGTTCAAAAATTTAAAATTGTATTTAAAAACAGATTAGGCATATACCTTGGCTTCGAATCTCCTCTACCTTGAGCTATTAGGCTCCATATTTTCCAGGCAGAGGATATGACCTGAAACAACAACACTTGGGAAAGCCAGATGTCATTATCTAAGAGACCAAACACCTTTCTTCTGGAATTATTTCCTTCTCTTGCAAATTCTTGGCAAAAGTCCTTAAAACTGCCACTATCACTACTCAGTAACAACAAATATCCAACAATAACAAAAGCAGTGAATGTCCGTTCATTTAAAATAAAGCAAAAGTATGGTGCACCTGGGTGGCTCAATCCATTAAGCGTCTAACTCCTGGTTTCAGCTCAGGTCATGATCTCAGGGTTGTGAGATCGAGCCCCACCTCCGGTTTCACACTAAGTGCAGAGTCTGCTTGAGATTCTTTCCCTCTTCCTCTCCCTCCTCCTCCCCTGCTCGTGCTCTCTCTCTAAAATAAATAAATAAAATCTTTAAAAAAATAAATCAAAACTAAATTGTTAATATTCTTTTTGAAAAATCATTTGGTTATGGTGGAAAGAGCATGATAAGCTTTGGGGTCAGAGAAACAGCCAGTAGTTCTAGTCTCTGTTACTACTTTCTCGTCTTATGTGACATAATTACCAACTCTGGGCCTCAGTTTAGTCCTCTGTGAAAGGAAAATAACAATATCCTTCTTCCAGGGATAATCTCAGTTTAGGGTTGATAGATGTCAATATCCTGACTCCATGCCTACCATATGGTAAAATTCACATAACTTGAAACTTACCATCTTAACCATTTTTAAGCATATAGTTAAGCAGTAATAAATGCATTTAAATTGTTGTGCAACTATATATGTACTTTTTAAAATATATATGTACTTTTTAAAAAAACGTTTTCTAGCCAATCCTTAGGTTAGAGTGAGAAGATACACTCTCCAAAATTACTTTATTTCATATGTATATGAAAGTTTACAGAACTCCTTGTATTTCTGAACTCCATTGAATCTGCAAAATAGTTTCAGAATTAGTACACCAACACTGTTGCCAGTAACAACAACCACACAAAAAACACTAGTAATATTGAAGCCTTCTTTGCAGATTTTCTTGTGCTTAGAGTATATTCCACTAAAGTCATATTTGATCAGAGTATATTTTCAAAGTTAATTTGAATTGTTTTCTTTGTGTGATCATGTTATTGACTTGATATACAGTTGGAAAATAGAGTTTTAAATTTACGCTTGTGTCCACTTTTAGAATTTGTTTTTTTCAACCTTTTTAAAATTTTATTTTCTGAATTTGTAAAACATGTTTCAAAAGTCAAAACTATATAAATAAATATACCAAAGGTATCACACTCCTATACCTACCTCATCCATTCTATTTTTTCCTGTCCTTTACAGATACCGTTTTCATTGGTTTCTTTTATATTTCTTTTTTCGGAAAAAATAAGCCAAAGTACTTGGGGAGGGGGGTTGAGTGTGTATATGTTTGCATCTATTCTCTTATGCAAAAGATAGTATATATATTCTCTTTGGTACTGCTTCAATAATTAGTATATGTAGTATTTTCATTCTCATCTTTTCATATGTTTTTTAGAAATTCTGCAGTTTGGGTTTGCATATCCCCCTTTATCGCAAGAGGATGCTTTAAAGAGTTTTTTAACGTTCAAGTAGAAGAACCTTTTTCAATTTACGTGTTCTGATGTTATTAATTTCTAGTTTTATGGCATTGTGGCCAGAAAAGGTCTGTACCTTAGGAACTTCATGAGGTGTTTTTGTTTTTGTTTTTGTTTTTTGTTTTGTTTTGTTTTGCTTTTTTATGGCCTAATATAAGGACAGTTTCATGACTGGCCTGTGTATGCTTGAGAAATTATATTTTCTATAATCAATGTAATATACATACATGTACAGTATACCTTATAAATGATGTTGGTTAGGTCCCCTATATCTTTATTTACTTTTTGTTTGTTTGACATGTCTCAGGCTCAGAATGGTGTTTTAGTCTCTTATTATTGTGTCTCTTCCGGTTCTCTTTGCATCTCTCATAGCCTCTGCTTTATGAAGATAGTTGTCGTGGTTTTGGCATTTGTACTTCTCTGTCTTTATGCTTTTGGTCTGAATGTTGCCTTGCCTGGTATCAAAATCACAACTCCTAGGATGCGTGGGTGGCTCAGTGGTTGGGCATCTACCTTTGGCTCGGGGCATGATCCTGGGGTTCCAGGATCGAGTCCCTCATCAGGCTCCCTGCATGGAGCCTGCTTCTCCCTCTGCCTACATCTCTGCCTCACTTTCTCTCTCATGGATAAATAAATAAAATCTTTAAAAAAAAATCACAACTCCTTAAAAAAAAATCACAACTCCTGATTTCATGTTATTGGCATTTGCCTAGTATATCTTTGCTCATTCCTTCATGTTTAACTTTTAGATTTCTTTTTAAATTTTTAAATTATTTTATTTTTGAGGTGCTTTTATTATATCATGGGGATGGGATCTGTGGGCAGAAAAAGCTGCCTCAATTTGTTCTCTTTTATAGAGCATACAGTTGGTTTTATTTTATTTTGCTTTATGAATGGCCCAAAACCCTTTTTTCTAATGTATGAATTAAGCACATTTACATTTATTGATATTACATATATGATTGATATTAACTGTTTCATTTTTTAAAAACTTACTGTGTTTCTTTTTCTGTGTTTTTGGCATTTAGGAAAGTTTTGTATTTTTGTTATACATTAGGAGTTGGCAAACTTTTTCTGTAAAGGCCCACACAGTAAGTATTTAAGGCTTTGTGGGTCATACCATCTCTTACAAATACCTCTGTTGGACAGTACGACTACATTAATGTCTATGATGTAGACAGAACAAAAGTTATAGGCAATATGTAACTGGATGAATTTGGCTGTGTGCCACTAAAACTTTATTTACAAAAAAGGTGAACTGTATTTGACCTGCCACCTAAAGATTGCCAACACCTACTCTAGGATTTACCTTTAAAAAAGACCTTTTGTAATGCCAGCAGCCCCTTTATCCTAGGTTGGAAGCTTTAAATAATACCATTGACTCTATACCCATATGATAACCAATGAGCTTATTCTATTTTCCCTCTACTCCCTTCTCTTTACTATTAAATAAATGATTGTATTATTTATACTTTGACAGGACAGATAACATGTACTCTTCTACTCCTATCCCTTCCTATGTTTTGGTCTTTCATCTAAAATTTAATGTATTCAAGGGCACCTGGATGGCTCAGTTGGTTAAGCGTCTGCTTTTGGCCCAGGTCATGATTCTGGAGTCCCGGGATTGAGCCCCGTATCAGGCTCTGCACTCATTAAGGAATCTGCTTCTTCCTCTCTCTTTGCCCTTCCCCCTGTTCCTTTTCTCTCTCTCTGTCTCTGTCTCAAATAAATAAATAAAAATCTTCAAAAAGAAATTAAATGTATTCAGTGTTCACCATAGTCCAGAACATCACTGACACCTCATACTTAAATGAAGTTCATTCTCTTACAGATTCCATGGAGAGGGCTCCTGAGTACTATACTGAGTTTGCGCAGGTTTCAAACTATTTTTCATAGCTTTGATACTTGAAAACAGTTTGGCTGGATATAAAGACCTAGCCTTATACTTTCTTTCCTGTACTCTTGCTATGTGTGTTACTGTTGACAAATATGGTGCCATTATGATATCCTTTGCTTTGTAGTGATTTGGTTTTCTTGCCTAAGGTCCAGAAGGATTTTTTCTTTTGTTTTAAATGCAGTATTTTTAGTAGGCTATGTCTCAGATGATTAATTATTCTTGGTCAATTTGTCTAGATGTTAGCAAGCCCTTTGAAAATTTTTTTGAATTACAGTTATATATATACAGGCTCTGTCCTTTGTTTTTATTTTTCAGAAATTTAAATTACATGCAGTTTAGGTCTTCTTTGCTTAGATTCTATAGCAACCAATTTGTGTCTTAGATTTTTTAGCTCTTTTGTATTTTGTTTTTATTCTCTTGGCATTTTTATTCCTCTTCATAGCACCTGCTGTTATATTTCCAGTCTTGTCTCTTTGGCATCTCAGATTTGAATGTTCATTTCTGAAATTATTTTGTCTTCCTCTCCTCCTTTTCTTTTTTTTTTTTTTTTTTTTTTTCTCTTCTCCTTTTCTTCTCTGACTCATCTCTGGGATCTTTTTTGTACTTTTCTGTTTTGAGTTTTTGAATTTCTGATTTAGAGTGTTTTTTCACATATGCAAATATTTGTTTAATAATATTAATGTGAGCAGATTATATACAGAGTTCTGCTTTGTGGGTTTTATGGCAGGGTATCAGATAAGGGGCTTTATCACCTGAGGTATTTTGATTCTTACAGTAGTTTTATATGGATGTTACCTGTTATTCCCATCGCTTTTAAAATGTCTTATCTTTTCCTAAATCAATAGTAGTTATTCTACTACGGTGATGGTGAGAAGTTTGGATGGTGTACTAGTTTTTAGTTTAGAGTAATCTCAGCTGAGTGCCTATTATTTAACAGGTAGCATTTTTTCTAAGAGTTAAGGTGGTGGTTGATGGGTCTTCTGATTTTGTGTTTCTTATTTGTTTAATAGGATCTTTAAAATCCACTGCTTCTCTCTCCCTTCCCGATTACCGAGATTCCAAGGGACTCCTGCTGGTCACCGCCACCTCTGTTCTCAAGAACTTTCAGGTCCTTCTTTCTGTTCCCCAGTAGTTACTGCTCTGATCCACAAGGTCTCAAACCTTTTCTCAATATTTCCCTATTCCTGTGGGACTCTGTCCTTCTAAGGGTGATGTTAGCTGTGTTCCGCCATCATGAGGAACCCGTTGGTCTCTTCTTTTCACTTATTCTCCACTGATTTTTCTATTCCATTATGAGCTCTAGATTAGCTTTGCTGGTTTTTAATGTCCATTTGTTGATTTCCATGTAAATTGCAGTTTGCAGTATTCTCCCTCACTCTTATTTTTTAGTTTTGTTTTATGGATTTTTTTTTTGTTCTCCTTGTTTATCTATAAAGTCTCTGGAGGATATGTGGAGAAATTTGGGTATAAGCAGCTACCATCATCTGGAAACCTGGAAATCAACATTTTGTTTTTTAAGTTATTCTTTCTCATTGTTTAACTCTTCATACCAACTTTTGCTGTATATTTTTAAAAAATATTTATTTATTTACTTATGAGAGACACAGAGAGAGGCAGAGACACAGGCAGAGGGAGAAGCAGGCTCCCTGCCGGGAGCCAGATGCAGGACTCGATCCTGGATCCCGGGATCACGCCCTTGGCCGAAGGCAGATGCTCAACCGCTGAGCCACCCAGGCATCCCTGCTGTGTATTTTAAAAATATTACCCATGTTTTCTTTGAACCATTTCTAGAAAGTGTAATTGGAGAAATAGTTATCTATAATGATTTTAAAGGGTTCAAACATGGAAATGGAAATGACCTTTTCTGTGTTTAGAATCAATGGCTAGAAAGTTCAGGGAAGCATTTTAGAATTAGCACAAGGAAGACTTCTTAGTGATTAGAGCTGCCTACAGCCCAAGTAGGCTGCCTATACAGTTGTAGAGACATTCCAGTGTAGACTAGAAAAAATATGTGTAAGGAATTCAAGCATCTAATGAGTAAATAGCATTTAAGGTGCCACCTGAGATGCTGTAAACCTCAGCCATGACAAATGAATTCAGCTGCTAGCTGGTTTATTGCAGAATATGTACTTATATAAAATACAGTGTCAAATTATATTATGAAATATCGAACATGATCTATGCTAGACATGGAATGAGTTCAGGAAACTGCATCAAGAGCTCCACTTTTCTTTAGTGACCACAATAATGCATTGGGTATTGAAAGAATTATGATAATGAAGAGGAAGAGTCTCAGAGCTCGTCTGGCTGGGCTGAGGTTTTGGCTCTACTACCTACTAGCTAATTACGGCATTTTACTACTGCCTTGGCTTTCTCATTGCTAAGATATGAGAATTACTACATTTTATAGGGCTACTGTGAAAATTAAATGAGTTAATCCATATAAAGTGCTTCTGATATAACCTGACATATAATAAATGCTAGTTAAGCATTATTGTTATAGGCCTACAATTCGTTTTAGAAACCTTTGAGGTCAAATACATGTTGAAATTCAGATTTGTTTTCGTTTTAAGAAAGTAACTCAGTGCATATGTCCTATATTATGAAACCTACTAGCAATACTGCAGACGGCACCCTGTAATCAAACATTTTAATCCTATTGTGGTAAAATTTATGAAACTTCACACTAAATGGAATAAAGACACATCAATTTAGGTCAGATTTTCCTGCCAAATTAACTCTGAACAGCTTGCTTTTCCGGAACTTTTTGGATTTTGAAATTGGGATACATGAATATGGACCATTGTCACCGTCATCATTAGGCCTCCTCCATCTGTCCAGGAACTTTGATCAGTCAGCCAAAACATGATTCTGCTCCACGATGAAATATCGAGTGCTACAGGGTGGATGATAACTGGAAAGGCCTTTTTAAAGTTATAATGAGAAGAGCTCCTGTTACCTGAAGTGCATCTTACACCAGGCCTGGTAGGGTCTAGGGTACCTCGGGCAACCAAAGCTGCATCGTTTGGTGACAGGAACGTTCAAAGTAGATATAAAATAGCATCTGTATTATTTCATTACTGCCTTAGCATCAAAAAGGTTTTCACCTTCAAACCTGCCTTCCCATTATTTTGACTCAGATGCTTTCTCTGACTGATTCTTTATATGTGTCTGTGGGTCTTTCAGACTCATTCAGATCTCTTTAGTAGTTAGTACTTGCTAACTGTAATTCTATATAAATGGTCCTGCTGGTGTTTAAAGCTGTATGATTCATTTTACTTTTTCTTCAGCTGATGTCTAAACTCCTGTTTTGAAGTGGGAAGAAAATCACCTTCAGGTGTATATATGTGGGTAACTTAGTCCAGTCCAATGAATCCTGTGGTCAACTGGAGCAACAAAAGGCAGGCCTTGCATCACCTTGAGCTTCAGGAGGTTTCTTAATGAAGTGGGGGGAAAAAAAGAAAAAAAGTGAACAGAAGATTATAAAAGGAAAGAAAAACCACCACCAACAGCAACAACAAAAATTGGAAAGATCCAACCTGGATGGCCTGCTGTATGTGGTTTCAGCACTCAAAACATCGGTTCCAGTGACACCATTGAGAATAAGCAGTAGTAATTCCCAAACGTGTGTTCATATTTTTGTGTTGTTACTTTTTCAGTTTTCTAAATCTACACACTCCTCAGGAAGCCAATGAGGCACTTATTTAGTGCTCTTGTTACTGTTTTTTGCTGCTACGGTGGCTTTGGTGAGGGATACCAAGACCCAGCCCTCAGCTGTGGGGAATGGTTGCTGGCAGGGTGATAACATCAGGCACATATTCTGCTTGTTGACAGTGAGGACCTGGACCACCTCACCTTGGTTCACACAGATGTCACTCTCTGTCAGCACATAGTAATCTTTGATGAATGGGGTCCTGTGGCAGCATTTAAGGAGTCTTATTGTGTTTCTAAGACTTGATTAGTGCTCTGTGCCCAGGTTTGCTATATGTCTGTATTGGTGGCTTACAGAATGGTCTTCTCAGAATCTCCCTGTTCATAAATGCAGACTTGCCAGGGTCACTGTCCATGTTCTCATCCAGGACCAAGTAATTCATCTTGATTCTCCTTTTGAATATGTAGTCCAAGGTGAAGGACCCCCTCTTGAGTAGTTTGCTTAAGGTGACAGTTTGCTCAAAGAGGAACATGTGCCTCTACTTGCCTGTACCCATCTCAATCATGTAGAACATGTTCTGCTGCAATAGTATCTTCAAAAAACAGCCTACAGAATGGGAGAAAATACTTGCCATATATTAGATAAAGGGTTAATATCCAAAATACATACAGGACTCCTACAACAAGCAGTTGTATTAAAAAAAATGGGCAGAGAACCAAATAGACATTTTTCCAAAGATGTACACCCACTATTAAAAAGAAATGGTAATTACATAACATGATGGTAGTGACTTTCACTACATTGGCAGCCCTATTACAATATATAAATGTATCAAATCAATATATTGTATACCTTAAGTTTATATAATGTTACATGTTAAATAGAATTCAATAGGAAAAAAGTTGGTTTACTCTTACGTGTAAATCACACAGCATAGTATCTGGCACATGATCAGGTGCTTAAGTATAGTAAGTAACACAAGTATCTTTCTCTGGCCAAATCTATTTTGTTCCTGAATTTGGATAGTTGAGGAATTTATCAGATTTATCTTACTATATTCAAATTCCTATTTTCAGAAAGCAGGAGTTTGGATAATAAGAGATATCTGTATTTATCTTGTACTTAGTAGGTGCCAGGCTCTATTCTCAAGTATTGCACACATGTAACTTTTTCTTCCTCACAATAGTTCTATATCAGAGCACCATCATTATAACCTGCTTTTTACAAATGTAGAAACAGAGGAACAGAAAAACCATTTCTTTTGGTGACTGAAACATAATTTGGGGAATGGGAGTTTGTTCAAAGTAGATATAAAATAGCAGCCATTCCTGCCCTCTCCTTATTAGGATTCACATACTATCCTATGACTGTTTCTGTTTCTCAGATTTGTTCAGCTCCCTTTAGTAGTTCAGTTCTCCCTCTTGTGTCCATTTCAGATACCCTCAAAAGAAAGACAATTAGATTGTTCTAGTAGATTCATGCCACAGCAGCTCAGAGGCCTCTGGGCAGCCTAGGGAGTGGCTGCCCTTAGTGGGTTCCCAGTCCCTGGTCGAGCCTGCTGTTTGCACATGGCGTTCACAAAGTGGAGTTTGGAGTGTGGAGTTACGGGCTTGGTGGACGTTCCAGTGGTTGGCCTGTCCAGATCTGTAATGAGGACAAAAGAATCACTTCAGGAATATACTGAAGAACAAGTCATACAACAGTTGTCCGTGCTGATGGAATTGTCAATGCTGGGGACCAGGAGTGTAGACAGAGTAGCCTGGTGACTCAATCTAACTAGGAGTTACTTCTTGATGAGGAAAGTCTTGAGCTCAGTGGGTTTCAAAGAGACAGATTAAGAGGATGGTGGGGTTTATAAAGACAATACTTAGTCACTTCCTAGTCAAGCTCTGTAGTAGTTTTTACAGTTTTTCCCACATCATCACATCTACCACCATTATGGGATATTTTCCCTCCAGCTGGAGGAATTGTCCCAATTGACATAATACCACTTACAGAGTGGTGCACGAAAAGCACACTCTGGTTTTGCTCTTGGGATGGCCGTCAAGTTTGCCTTTGGTGCACAGTGTTCATGTATCATCTGCAATGAAAACATCTAAGCTCCCCTGTAGCTCATGTTCATTTCTTTCTTTAAAAGATTTTATTCATTTGAGAGCATGTGCACTCACAAGTGAGCATGAGTAGGGGAGAGGGGCAAAGGGAGAGGGAGAAGCAGACTCCCTACTGAGCAGGGAGCCCAACTGGGGGCTCAATCCCAAGGCCCTGAAATCATGAGCTGAACTGAAGGCAGACACTTAACCGATTGAACCACCCAGGAGCCCCTTGTGTTCATTTTTCACGGCACTTATTTTGTGTGTCACTCTACAATTTATGAAAGAATTGGATTTGCCTCCAACAGTAGCTCATCTAATTTTTTGGCTAACAGTTTTCATAATCTTCAGTTCATTGTTTCCCTAATTAGAAGCCTGTTAGTCTTCCTGATGTAAGGTATATAGTTATTTGCCAAGTGCAGAGCTCTTGAGAAAATGTCTCTAGAGGCATAAAGCATACCAAGTTGTTAATTAGTAAGCAGATTAGAAGGGTTAAGTGTGAAAAGGGAATACTTAATCATAAATTCTACCAAAGTAAGATAAAGATACTCTGAATTTTAACCTTAAAACACTTTACCTCCTCCTCACTCCTCAGTTCAAAGCCTTCTTCATTTGGCCAGTAATACAAAAGCCATCATCCTGATGTTTTGGGCCTTTTTTTCTTGGGAACACTTCAAGTTTTTCTTTAAGATGTTTGATACCTTTATGACATCATATCTAGGAATTCTTAAATGGGTCTGCTTTTGCTTTCTGTCTCTCTTTCTCTCCTGTTTCAAGTGACTAACATCTGGTTTCTCTGTGAAGAATTTTTAAATCTGAATTATAATATCCTTTAAGGACATTAGTATGAACCATGGAATCAATAGCTGGCTGACCTCCACAGCTACAGAGGATTTCTTGGAGGTTTTATTTTTTAATGTGTCACTTTGCTTACACTGCTCAGGAGTTAGGATTCTAGGGCAAGGTATCATAGACTCTTCAGTAATAGATAATAACTTTTGCTATTTGCTGAGGATCATAGTAGGTGAAAATCTGATACCAAAATATATATTTTGTGCTACTAAATTATACTCATAAGGCCAGGTAAGAAATACAGTCTAAATTTAAAAAAAAATTTAAAAACAAGCATGATGGCCATTTATTGTTTTGTTCAGTAAACCTATTTTGAGCACTAAGCAACATCATGCTCTCTGCTAGCTCCTCACATCACAAGGATGAAAAGACAAAGCATTTGTTGTGAAGATACTCAGAACTTTATAGTGAGACAGACAAGTAGACATCTGTTGTACATGCGATTCTAACAGCCATAGAAGGGCCACAGCACCAGTCCCACCTAGCTGATCTTCAGTTTTCTACCTCATGCCAGGCCTACGCATTGGCCTCTCAGAGGCGGGACCTGGGAATCTGTATTATTAAAACCCACCTTAGTTTTCTTTGATGAGCCCCCAGGTTTGCTCTACACACCAGGCAACCTGTCTGCCTCTTCCTCTCGATCTTGTGAAGCTGCATCTCTGTTGGCATCCTCCTCGGAAGAGCCTCAGGTGAAGGTGGGGAGACAGGGAGAGGTGGGAGCAAGTCCTCCTACCCAGTCCCACTGAGAGGGCTCTGACTCCTAGGGGACTAGGAGACGCTGGAGCAGGTTGAGAAGTATCCTTAGAGGCATATCAGTATGCCACCTGGATGTGAAGACATAAGTTCAGATCATGTACTTTGAGAGTTTCTGTTCTTTCTGGATGCTCCATGTAAGCAGTATTCTGACTCCTGTTCTGGCTTATGACTTTGTTACCCTTTACTGAATCAATCTAGAGTAAAAGGCAATTTGTTAACTTAATCAGCCTATTATTAAAAAGCGAGAGTGTGTGTATATCTGGCATTTAAGATTACCAAATATGTATATAATGGATTGTGAGAATATCACTAACATATTTTTATTCTGTATAGTTTTTTAAGGCTTTTTACCCCATTTTTGGGGGTGCTAACAGGTAGGTTTTTTTTTTTTTTTAATTGAGACCCTAGTGTAGAAATGTTGGATAATCTAGAAACATATATGACTTTTGCATTACAGGCTGTTGTTTGGCTTGTTTTGGCAAGGAGACTACTCAAATACTGGAGTAGTTTTTGCCACAGCCAAAGGATCTGGAGCTCATTAGATTTGTCTTGTATTATTTAGGGTAGGCTAACTGCTGTAGCAAATAGTGGCTTAACGCATTCTAAGTTGTGTCTTGCTCCTGTGTGTGTGGGAAAGGAGTTATTCTAGCCCATGAAATCATTTAGGGGCCCTGGCCCTTCCTAGAGCTCTTTAGCCTTTGGAACTGGTCCTGAAGACTGTTGGCATAATGTTCCCAAGTTGTTGCATAGACCAATAGTTTGTTCCTTTTCATGGCCCAGTAGTTTTCCATTATATGAATATACCAGGGGTTTTGGGGTTTTTTTATTTTTATTTTTTAACCACTTTGTTTATCCATTATCACTTAATGGAACTTTGGGCTGTTTCCACTTTTTGGCTATTATGGATAATGCTACTAAGAAGATTGACATAGAAGTTTTTATGTGGATATGTGTTTTCATTGCTTTGAGGTATATAATAGAGATTCCTGGGTAATATGGTAACTGTATTTAACTTTTTAAGGAACCATCAAACTGTTTTCCAATGCCACTATACCAGTTTACAGTACCTGGAGCAGCATAAGAAGGTTCTCATTTCTCAACATTCTTGCCAGCACTTATTGTCTTTGTGAATATAACACTCTTAGTGTGTCTAAAGTAGTATCTCACCTGTGGTCTTTTTTTTTTCTTTTTTTTTCTTTTTTTTTTTAAGATTTATTTATTTATTTATGATAGAAAGAGAGGGGCAGAGACACAGGAGGAGGGAGAAGCAGGCTCCATGCCGACATGGGACTCGATCCTGGGTCTCCAGGACCGCACCCTGGGCCAAAGGCAGGCGCCAAACCGCTGAGCCACCCAGGGATCCTCCTCACCTGTGGTCTTGATTTGCATTTCCCTAATGACTAGTGATACTGGGCATCTTTTCATGTGCTTATTGGCCATTTGTATCTTTGTTAGAGAAATATCTATTCAAGTCCTTTGCCCAGCTTTGCGCAGTGGCAGTATCATAGCCAATGAGGTTTATCCGAGATGCGATTATTGCTAATTCAAATCCTTTGCCCATTTTTCAACTGGGTTGTCTTTTTCTTGTTCAGTTCTAAGAGTTATATGTATATTCTATATGTAAGTCCTTTCATAGATATATGATATGCAAATAATTTCGTTCTGTGGGTTTTTTCACTTCTTTGATGGTGTTCTTTGAAGCACAAAGTTTTCAATTTTGATGAAATCAATTTTATTGGTTTTGTCTTTTTTCGCTTGTGCTTTTGGTGTCTTATCTGCCACAGGTTGTTTTACAACTTGATAGCAACAAAGACTTTCTTTAGAGTGAGATTGTGGTTTCTTCAGCAGCACTGATCCCCTGGAAACTTAGGCCTTTCTCATCTCTTTGCTTCCCATCAATTGTATGTGTCAGTATCCAGAGTTCTTTTCTTCACATTTCTCAAGCCTGGTTTGTTAGGTTTTTGTTTTCTTTTCTTCTTTGTCTTAATCTTAGTTTGGGCTGCTGTAACAAAATAACATTGGCTGGGTGGCTTCAACAGCAGACATTTATTTTTCACAGCTCTGGAAGCTGGAAGTACAAGATCAAAGTGCTGGCAGGTTTGGTTCCTAGGGAGGAACTTCCTCCTGGCTTGTAAACAGCTGCCTTCTCGCAGTGCTCACATGGTCTTTCCTTGCTTTGTGTGTATGTGTGTGAGCTTGTGTGTGCATGTATGTATCTTTGTGTGGAGAGAGAGAGAAAGAAGGAGAGAGCCCTGGTCTCTCCTCTTCTTACCACAAGAACATTAATCCCGTTATGGGGGCACTACCCTCATGACCTCATCTATACATATCACCTCCCTAAGGCCCCAACTCAATATCATATTGGGGGTTAAGGCTTCAACATGTGGATTTGGGAGAATCACAAACATTCAGGCTACTATAGCCTCCATTTTTTTTATTGTGGTAAAAAAAGAATCATAACGTGACGTTCACCATCCTAATTATTTCTCCGTGTACAGTTCAGTGTTGTTAAGTGTATTCATATTCACATTGTCATACCACTAATCTTCAAAACTATTTTCATCTAAAAAACTGAAACTATACCCATTAAACCACAATTCCCTATTTTCCCCTCTTCCAGTCCCTGGAAATCACCATTTCACTTTCTGTCCCTATGAATTTGACTACTCTAGAAATCCCATGTAAGTGTAATCATTCTGTATTTTTCTTCTGTGACTGACTTATTTCACTTAGTATAATACCCTTAAGGTTCATCCCTGTTGTAGTTAATAGTAGAAATTCCTTTCTTTTTAGGGCTGAATAATATTTCATTGTGTGCATGTATGTGTGTGTATATCACATTTTGTTTATGTATTCGTCCATCCGTGGACACTTGTGTTGCTTGGCCATTGTGAATAGTATCCCCGTGAAAATGGGTGTGGCCTCCATTCCTCTTTTATTCAACCTAATTGCGGCTGCCTTAAGGCCATCTAAACTGAAGCCTTCACCTTTAACCTGGGTCATTTTATACAACTGAGAAGATTTATTAGGACTCTGTTTGTTGATCAAAGCCTTTTCAGCCCTTGTTCTTAATCTCTAGGGTCTAGAAGCTGTTTCTTTATAGCCTTTCAAAACTTCAAATTTCTGAGCTTTCTGTTCTCTTTCATTACTCCTTGGGAACTGGTCAGTTCTTTCTTATGCTCGTCTCTTTCCTGCAATATTTTGCTTAAGGCAGTTTTTCTAGCTCCTGTCATGGTCTGATGTAGGTTGAGGGTGGGGTGCTCTCCTCTACACAATCATCCAGGGCCCAGGCTTCCTCCCTCAGGTGGCTCTCTGACTCCATGGCTTTATCCTGGTCGATACTGGCAAAGACCGGGAAGAGGAGGAGGGTTGCACAGGAAGGCTTTTAGGGACCCACCTGGAAGTGGCGTGTGTTCTTCCACCCCCATTCCACTGGCAGCACTTACCTACTGCAGTTCTACTCAACCATAAAGGAGGAAGGGAAACATGGCCCAGCTCTGCTCCTAGGGAGAAAGGGAAACAAGGCCTGGTGAACACACAACGGCCACTATCTCACGCAAGAACTGAATTTAGGGGTACCAGCATATCAATGGTGATTAAAACCATGAGTGGGGATGGGGATCACCCTGTAAAGGATGTAATGAGAGTACTGGGAGAGCATTGCAAAAACAAGAGCACATTCCAGGGAGCCTGTAATACTAAAAATAATTTATGTAACCTAACTTTTACAACGTTTATAAAAGTTATTACTATGCTTTTAGGAAAGTGAAAATGTGTGGACTAAAGGGATGCCAGGTGGCTCAGCGGTTAAGTGTCTGCCTTTGGCCCAGGCCAGGCCGTGATCCTGGGTCCTGGGATCAAGTCCCACACTGGGCTCCCTGCATAGAGCCTGCTTCTCCCTCTGCCTGTGTCTCTGCCTCTCTCTTTCTCTCTCTGTGTCTCTCATGAATAAGTAAATAAATATTTAAAAACTTTTGTGGACTACAAATAGAAAAATTATCATATGATTTTGCTCATGTATGGAATTTAAGAAACAAAATGGAGGACCATAAGGGAAGGGAGGGAAAAATAAAATAAGATGAAATCAGAGAGGGAGACAAACCATTAAGAGACTCTTAACTTTAGGAAACAGACTGAGAATCAATAGAGGGGAGTGGGGAGGGGAATGGGGTAACTGGTTGATGGACATTAAGGAGGGCATGTGATGGAATGAGCAGTGGGTATTATATGCCACTGATGAATCACTAAACTCTGCCTTTGAAACTGATAATATACTATATGTTAATTAATTGAAATTTTTAAAAAGTAGCTTTTTAGAAACCGGGATGTTTTCATTCCTTGATATTCATGTAGAAAACAATATATATTAGCGTGATTATTTTATGAATGTTGAAATCTGTAAGTATAGAATGGCATTGAATTTTAGAAACACTGAACTAAGTAATTTTTCATTTATCATGTATTTAGTGAATGTTTAATGAGCATTTATTATGTGACAGGCATGTGAGGATAACAATAAGTCATAGTCCCTCAAGGAGGATCGAATCAAGTTGGAAAAAGATAAGGCAAGTCAGTAAACACCTAAACCATCAGGCAGGTTCTCTAAGACTACAGGAACTGTTTAAGATGTTAAACCATCGGGGTGACAGTCTACAGGTAATAAAAGAGTACTCGTTTTGAGCTAAGCAGATCTGAGTTTGAATGGCAGCTCTGCTGCTCTCACTGGTGGGGGAGTTAACTTCTACTTTTTTAACTTCTACTTTTATTTCTAAGTTGGCGATATGTTATCTACCTTGTGAATTGTGATTGTGAATATTAGGAATAGTATGTATACATACAGCCTAGCACAATGCTTGATGTTACAGATATGGTAGTTCCCTTTATTATTGTTATCAAAGAAGGTGGAGGTCATCCTGGATTGGAAAAATCACCATTACCTTACACAAATTCATGAGTTCATTCATTCAGTAGTTATTTAGTAAGCCACCACTATGCACAAAGTACCTGGGATTAGACTGTGTTTGCATATCTGTTCTTATGCAGTAGTGTTTGTATCACAGGCATTTATACTACCTTTCCCTCTTTCAGATGACCATGCCTCTATTTTTCATTGCTCACATTTCCACTAACTGCCAATGAGGCAGCCTTTTTTCTTCACATGTCAATTGTCCTTGGCCCCCTTCCTTACACTAACTCATTTCATTTTGTCCCAATTTGGAATAATTTCACTACCTTCTTTCTGTGTTTGCCAGTTCATTTTCCTTCTCACATCATCATGTATAGCTGTAAGATTGTATACCTCATAGATACTCAGGAGTCTCCTTAGAAGGTCTCTTTGCTGATGCTAATGCTGACACGGATGCCATCATCCTGCTGCTTGGCAGGCGCTGTATAGGACCTCCCTGTCCTCCAGCAGCTCTCTTGTAAACTAACTGAGGGCAGGGACCACTACACCTTCTTGAATTCTCAGTCTGGTCCTTTGCACACAGGAAATGGTTTATAAATATTTGTCAGTCAGAGAGAAGAACAGTCAATTTCACCTCACATTGAAAATAATTTTTTTAAGTATCACTTTATATGCAGTTGTATTTTGTTTCATTGCCAGTGTTCCAGCAGTATTCCTTTTCTATGATAAATGCAAACAGCCTCACTTCAGTAGGGATTAAATGTGCTTTGTGGGATTAGTTAGGAACAATTTACTACATTCTTTTTGGCAAACTGGATTCCAGGTTCCAAACAACTGCCTTTACAAACCCATTCTGGCACATAAATTATAAGATGTAGACCGTCTGTTCAGCATTTTTCCCTTTCAGTAATTTTTTAAAAGGGGATTTGGTTTTAAAGGGGGATTTAGTGCCTTGTTTGTCGTTCTCTTCTTTGATAAGTGTCTTTACCACAAATAAAGATTCTCAAACTTTTTCCGTCTTACAGCATGGTCTGATCGCTAGAGCCAACTGGAAATAGATCAGACATTAACGAATGTAGCACATGTTTGCTGATGTCACCGGGCTGTGACTGCTGAGAGGCAGACATGCCACTATAACTAAAAATGGCTATTGAATGAAGAATATACAAATTTATAGAGAGAAAAGAACCTACATTTGTTGTTGTTAATGAATATGCCATGTTATTTTGAGGACTTGCCCGTCATTAATAAGTTTAAAAACAGTATCTATGTGATGGCATATCCATACCTGCGGCACCCCTGCTCTGTTGCATGCCTCTCCTCATGTCCACAGTTCCCCATCTTACCTGCCCAGACCTCCTTAGTCTGTCCTTCCCTGTTGCTCCTCAAGAACATGATGCTTTTCGTACATCTGATGGTTATCCAATGTCTTCTTTGGAAAAAGAACTATTCAAATCCTCTGCCCAGTTTTTTAATTGGATTGTTTGGTTCTTTGGTGGTGAGTTGTCTAAGTTCTTTGTATATTTTGGATATTAATCCCTTATGGATTTATCCCTTACAAACATTTTCTCCTGTTCAGTAAGTTGTCTTTTGTTTTCTTGATGGCTTCCTTTGTTGTGAAGAAGTTTTTTATTTTGATGTATTCCCAATAGTTTACTTTTGCTTTCATTTCCCTTGTCTTGGGAGACATATCTAGAAAAATGTTGCTATTTGGGGCACCTAGGTGGCTCAGTCAGTTGAGCGTCTGACTCTTGGTTTCAGCTCAGGTCATGATCTCAGGGTTCTGAGATCGAGCCCCCCACTTCAGTTGCTCAGCACAGAATCTGATCGTCCTTCTTCCTTACCCTCTGCCTGTGCCCCTTGCTGACGCAAGCATGTGCTCTCTCACTCTCCCTCTGTCAAATAAAATAAATAAAATTTTTTTTAAAAAAGAAAGAAAAATGTTGCTATGACTGATGTCAAAGAAATTACTGCCCGTGTTCTCTTCTAGGATTTTATGGTGACAGGTCTCATGTTTAGGTCTTTAATCCATTTTATTTTTGTGCGTGGTTTTAGAAAGTATTCTAGTTTCACTCTTCTACATGTAGCTGTCCAGTTTTTGCAGCATCATTTATTGAAAAAAAAAAAACAACAACTATCTTGTCTTCATTGTGTATTCCTGCCTTCTTTGTCATAGATGAATTGACCATGTAATCATGAATTTATTTCTGGAGTTTCTATTTTGTTCCATTGATCTTTGTGTCTATTTTTGTGTCAGTGCTATATAGTTTCGATTACTACAGCTTTGGTAGTATATACCTTGAAATCTAGAATTGTGATACCTCCATTTTTGTTCCTTCTTTCTCAGGCTTGTTTTGACTATTTGGGGTCTTCTGTGATTCTTTGTTATTATTTGTTCTAGTTCTCTGAAAAATAATGTTGACATTTTGATAGAGATTGGATTGAATTTATAGATTGCTTTGGGTAATGTAGACATTTTAGTAGTGTTTGATCATGAGCATGGAAAATCTTCCCATTTGTGTCATCTTCAATTTCTTTTATCAGTGTTTTATAGTTTTCAGAGTATAGGTCTTTTACCTCTTTGGTAAAGTTTATCTCCAGGTATTTTACTCTTTTTGATGCAGCTGTAAATGGTGTTGTTTTTTGAATTTCTCTTGCTGCAATTTCGTTTTTTAGTGTATAAAAAAGCTACAGATTTCATGGTACTAATTTTGTATCCTACCACTTCACTTATTTGTTTATTCTAGTACTTTGGGTAGATGCGTTAGGATTTTCTGGACCTGAATAGACATTTTTCCAAAGAAGACATACAGATGGCCAACAGACACATAAAAAGATGCTCAGCAGCGATGATCAGGGAAATGCAAATCAAAACTATATCAAGATATCACCTGTTAGAGTGGCCAGAATAAAAAAAAGAAACAACAAATGTTGGTGAGGATGTAGAAAAAAAGGAACCCTCATACACTGTTGGTGGGAATGCAAATTGGTATAGCTATTGTGGAAAACAGTATAGAGTTTTCTCAAAAAATTAAAAGTAGAAATACCATATGGTCTAGTAATTCAAAAACACTATTTCAAAAAGATATATGCACACTTATGTTTATTGAAGCATTACTTATAAATAATAGCCAAGATAGGGAAGCAGCCTGTGTCCATCAATAGATAAATGGATAAGGAAAATGTGATCTGTGTATATACACATACACAGGAATATTACACAGCCATAAAAAGGATGAGATCATGCCATTTGAGACAACATGGATGAACCTAGAGTATTATGCTAAGTAAAACAAGTCTGAGAAAGGCAAATACCATATGATTTCACTCATAAATGAAATCTAAAAAAATTTAAAGCAGAATTATTTTTAAAGATTTTATTTATTTATTCATGAGAGACAGAGAGAGAGAGAGGCAGAGATACAGGCAGAGGGGGAAGCAGGCTCCACACAGGGAGCCTGATGCAGGACTCGATCCCGGGTCTCCAGGATCAGGCCCTGGGCTGAAGGTGGCGCTAAACCGCTGAGCCATCCGGGCTGCCCTAAAGCAGAATTATAACTATAAATACAAAGAACAAGCTGATGGTTGCCAAAGGGGAGAGAGATGGGAGTTTGTGAAAAACAGGTGAAAGGGAGAGGGAATGAGTTCAATTTGGAAATGAGTAAGTCACAGGAATAAAAAGCAGAGCATAAGGAATACAGTCAATGATATTGTAGTAGAGATGTAATGGAACAGGTAATAGGTACACTTATGGTGAACATGGAATAATGTATCAACTTGTCAAATCACTTAAATTATGCACTTGAAACTAATGTAACATTGTGTGTCAACTATACCCAAACGAACGTGATGCCAATCAATCCTTATTTTTCCTGATTTCCTTTTCCCCTCTCCTTTCCCCTCTTTCTCTCCCTCTGTCTCTTTCTTGCTCTCGTTCTCTCTCTCTCGTTCTGACTCTTGTTTCTTTAACTTTAGAAAAATCAAGAGAAGTGACCACACAGGAAGTTTTTACTTCAACTACTCACTGTTCTCCAAAGTCACCCTTACCCTCACCCCTCACCTGCAGTCTCACAAATACATGTGTGTGCATGTATGTGTGTATATTTGTATGTAGATAGATAGATAGACACCTTCATTTAAAGAAGTCCAGATGTTATGAAGGAGTTCAAAAGCTACTTGATCATGTTTCTTTAATTATCTCTTCCATCCACATAAATGAATACACATCATCTTTACTTCCCCTGGGAACTTTATCCTTCTAGAATTTACCATAGTCGTCTTTCTCTTACCATTATAGCTCATAGATTACAAGCTCTTTCAGAGCAGTATCCATGTTAATTTTGTATACCTCTTAGCACCCAGTAGAGGGATCTGCTCATTGTAGGGGCATTAGAAATGTTTATTCAGTAGTAACTTCCATTCTGGATAGGCTTCTATAAACGTACTGCCTTCAAACTTAGTTTGTGATATGTCCTTGTATCATTCCACATGCTCTTTCACACAAGTCTCTCTCAATTTTTAAGCTACAGGAGCAGCCCCTTTTCATTAACAAGTTTAATTTTGTTTTTTTATTTTAATCTCAACAGTCAGTGAATTGTACCTTCTCTTTTAATAGCCTTGTGTGTAAGCTGAACACAAGGACCACCATCCTGGCAGCAACTAACCCCAAAGGCCAGTATGATCCACACGAGTCTGTGTCTGTGAACATCGCCCTTGGCAGCCCACTCTTAAGTCGATTTGACCTGATCCTGGTTTTGCTTGATACCAAGAATGAAGACTGGGATCGTATAATTTCTTCCTTTATCTTAGAAAACAAAGGTACGTGGAGATAAATCATTCAAGGTAACAAAGAAAAAGTAGACATAACCAAATGAAATTCTCTTTGAAGAAAATTAGGTAAATACCCAAGGTACTGTATCTAATGGTCAATAGACGCTTGCACAGAAGGCAGTAAGGGAAGCCATTTAGTGCACCCAAAATAATGAGCAGAAGGAAAAGGGCCTACTGATGATGTTATAGTTGGTAAGAATGTTCTTTGTGATGAAAGGGGGCAACGTCATGATACATAATTGCCACTCACCTCTTGTACACAAAGAAAACTGGACTGAATTATGAAACAAACCCCTAAATGTAAACTTTAAATTAGATTTATTCAAATACTATGTATTTACTAGGACAGATGAGAGTTATTATCAGTAATTTTAGCCCCTTTAGGAAGTTTACCTTTATTAAACTTCAATCCTAAAGCTACTTATTCTTGAACTATATGCTATGCAGAGTCAGATCTAAGTTTCAGTGGCCATAAACCTGGAGGTTATCTTTTTAAAAATGAGTGTAAGAACTTTATCAGAACCCTTCAAGTAAGGTGTTTGCCTGTTCTTAGAAATTACTGACCTAACACCTGATATGTACAGGTTATCCAAGCAAATCAGAGAAGCTCTGGAGCATGGAAAAGATGAAAACCTACTTTTGCCTAATTAGGAATCTACAGCCCACACTGTCTGATGTGGGTAATCAGGTCCTTCTCCGGTACTACCAGATGCAGAGGCAGAGTGATTCCCGGAATGCTGCCCGGACCACCATCCGCCTGTTGGAAAGCTTGATCCGATTAGCAGAAGGTTTATTTCATTCAACAAATAATACTTCTCTTGGGTGTGCAATATGTACAAGGCATGGAGTTTGGCACCATGAATTCAAAGATGAATAAGAAGAATCTCTAAGGTGCTCATGGTTACTTAAAAAGTGAAGGTTTTGAGCTATGGAACAAACCTCCATCCTTCTGGGGACAGATTATGGGTATTGAGTAGAATGTAGTATCATTAAGAAAGAGGAATCTTAGTGAAATCCTTCATTTAGAAAGCCTTACTTACTAATGTTTCTTTCTCGATGGCCGTCTGTTAGCATTTTGGATGGAACACTTTCTTGATTAGCGTTGTTTCCCATAGAGCATCTCTGTTTTTTCCTAATTGCCATTCACAGCCCACCACTACTGTAGCAAAGCCCAGCCCAAGGCATGAGCCTTACATACATACATACAACTAATGCACATCTCAAGACTTTTCCCCTAATACTGGGTTTTATATTTAGCCCTTGTTAAAATAATTCTAAAAAAACCCACATTCCACGTGGACTGAATGCATCACGACAGAATATATGCTTAATAAAAAGGTCTGTAAGACAAATGCATTGTACTTTGTTAGGGATTCATAGCCGATAATAAGACAAGAACTACTGCAAAGACAAGTAGTTGAATATTAGAAATATGCTTCTATAACCCCTTTGTTTTTGGAGCCCAGAGTACTTTTTCATATAAATGCCCAAAATTGCCACGGGCTGTGCAAGATTAGGCCCATTACTAGGGAAACCACTTTAAAGCTAGTTGAAACTAGACTTTTGTATTTGTTTTAATAAAATGAATTTGTTATTAGTAGCTCATTCATTAAATATAATTTTTTGGGGGGATCAGATAAAGTGTTACATAATCATCTCAAATACTCATTAAAAATTTTTCTGTCTTCGTAATTTTCTTAGCTCATGCTCGCCTGATGTTTCGTGACACTGTGACTCTGGAAGACGCAATTACAGCAGTGTCAGTAATGGAATCCTCAATGCAGGTAAGGGTATTTTGCACCTAATATTTGAACCCTAATTATACGCCTGTAAGAAAAAAGATAATTTATATATCAGAAGTCATAAAAATGATTATATTTTGGATATCCAAAGGAGACTATTTAAAAGGGGAAAAAATGATCATGGAAACATCCTTTGTATCAGTAGCATTGCTTTTGCCCACTGGTGTACAGTAGGTGGTTTCACTCTTTTCCCTCTGCATATCCAAGGGATGCTCATGGTCCCACTAGTGACAATGTGCTTCCTGGCGCAGTGCTCATGACCAGGAATTGAGAACTGCTGAAATTTGAAACAGGCCCCAGGTGATTGTAATATCCAAGATGGCAGTGGAGAGGGCTCATCTGGGAGCAGTGGTCTCTAGTGTGTGCTTCCTCCATGCAGGCTGACCTGTGTCTCTCCCTGGTACTTTCTATTTTCTCACCCCTTCAGGGAGGTGCACTGCTGGGAGGTGTGAATGCACTCCACACTTCCTTTCCTGAAAACCCTCTGGAACAGTACCAGAGGCAGTGCGAACTTATTCTGGAAAAGCTGGAGCTGCACAACCTTTTGAGTGAAGAGCTAAGAAGACTCGAAAGGTGAGAAAAGAGATCCAAGAAAGGCTTATAATGAAAAATCCTTCTTTTGACATTTAGTGAAATGAAAGAAGTGGAAATTAAGTGAAAAACCTGTGTGTACTATCTGTAGGGGATAGGCTCAGTTATCTATTGCTATATAATCAACTACCCAAGAGCTCAGTGGTTCAAAAAACACCACCACCACCATTTTAGTGCTCACTTTTCTGACAGACAGAAATTCAGGAGGGTTCAGTGGAAATGCTTATCTGCACTCCACATAGTGTTGTCTGGGATCACTCTTGTGTTCAACTGGGAGTCCAGGTAGAACTGGAACATCCTGAATAGCTTCATTCACATAGATGGTGCCTTCGCTGGGATGGCTTAAATGGCTCGGGGCTGGCTGGGCTTCCTCTAATAATGGGGAATAGCTTACGGCTCAAGCAGAACAAAAATGGAAGCTGCCAGGCCTCTTATGAGCTGGGCCAGAACTGGTACTACATCATTTCTGCCACATTTTATAGTTCAGAGCAAGTCACAAGGTCAGGCCCCATGCAAGATGGGGGGGAGTAGACACCACCTCTTGATGAGAGGAGTGACAGAGACACACAGGAATAGAGGAATTGATGGCTACCATCTTTGGCGACCACCTTCCATAGCTACGTTTCCTTGGCTTGCTGCTTGGTGAGCCTCATAGAGAACACTGGCTGGTCCTGTGGTCTGTATAGCCAGCTATAAATTAATTTACCAAATTTATACCACTAGTTCCCAGTTATATAAGAAGCACCAAGGTTGGCTACTCCCAGTTTACCCCCCGAGACAAACAGTTTCCATGGAATCAAGAAATTTCAGTAAATGGGCTTCATTCTGTTTACTGCCACTACTTCTTCCTCTTCTCTCTTTGGCTCAATATAAGTAGAGCATTGCTAGTCAGAGAGGTGGCTGGGAATGCTGTTGAGGAGGAGGAAGTTGGACTCCAGGAAAGTGATCTACCCCAAGCCAGACCCAGACACAAAATATTTTCATAATTTGGCTTTATCATTTTTCCTTGCCAGGAGAGGACATGTGCAAGGGATTTTACATAAAGAATCTTAGAGTTTATCAGGATGCCTGGGTGGCTCAGTGGTGGAGCGTCTGTCTGCCTTAGGCCCAGGGTGTGATCCTGGAGTCCCGGGATCAAGTCCCACATCGGGCTCCCTGCATGGAGCCTGCTTCTCCTTCTGCCCGTGTCTCTCTTTCTCTCTGCGTCTCTCATGAATAAATAAATAAAATGTTTTAAAAAAAGAATCTTAGAGTTTATTAATATTTTAATTTTATTCTCAATGTTTTTAAAGCTTTCTTCCAAGCATAATAAATATGTGATCTTTATGATGTAACCCTGGTGAAAGAAAATCGCAGAAAACTGAGGCCCAGACTGCTTTCAGGCCAGCTGAAGCTAGCATGTGGCGAAAGTTAGACAAGTGGAGATAACTAGTACCCTCCTGGTTCATTAGTAACAGTTCTTGACCCTCCCTCAGCATCATGGTTTTCCTTCCCTACATGCCCAAATCCATGCCTTTTAAATTTTTACATATTTCATAAACTAAAAAAATTCCCAGTGAGAATGATGTATTTTGTTAAAGAGGAAAATTTGTTTCTCATCCCACAGGGTAACAACTCAAGAATGACAAAAACAGTGTTTCAAAACTCAGCTTTCTAATGATTTGTTGAAACGTGGACACATGGGAAGGAACATGGCATGTGCATTACCTAAAGAATTTTCGCCCAGCTTTAATGTTTGCGTGCTCCGTGCATACATGAGCTTTTAAAAAGCTAGATGTTGAGTGCATTCCTATGAAACGTGACTGGGCAATGGCAAAGGTGTCCATATGAGTATCTTTGTGATCAACACAAATGGCCCTGCAATGCCCTGAGTCTAGCAGTTGGCATTGCCCTCAAGCTGGGAGCTAGTAAATGGATGCATGTGGAAGCAGAGCAGCTGCTGAAGGAGGATTTGGGGATTGCCATGGGGTTGTTGACTGAATAAGTAAAACCTTGATAACTCTTTTCCTGCTTTTCTCCTTTTGCTTGCTGCCTTCATGCAGTAGCATTCTCTCCAAAAATCCTAAAACTCCAGCACAGCCTTCCTGGGAAAGTGTGGGGACTGGCTTTGTGTTGCTGATACCCAGGTGCCAGCCTGCAGTAAACTTGCCATTTGTATGAAATCAACCCACTTTACTTTTGGTCTCCTGGGTCTTTAATGATCCAGAACATGGTGTTAAGATGAAAGCTGTTCCTTCAGTTCTTTTATGATTTGATATAGCTGGGCCTTTTCAGGCCTACCGTGGGACTGGCTTGGCTTTTGGAGAGGCTGCTCATTTCGACTGACCAGTCCACTGGTCATGTGGACTACCAAAAGCTGTCATATGCCGGATTCAAGAAGGAAAGGAATATGAATGAAGCTCAGAATCAGTGTTATGTGATAGAAAATTCAAAATGACCCTCCTGGAGGGAAAGAAGACGAAAAAAAAGAATTGGTAACGATCTAAAAAAAAAAAAAAACAAAACAAAAAAAACAGGATTCTACCTTAAAATATGCTTTTTTTCTGGTATGTCTTTGAAATGCAAAGGCATAATGGGTGTTGATCCTCAAAGCCACAAAACCGGGTGCTTTGCAAATGAAAGTGAATGACCTCCAAGACACATCTAAAGCCAGTCTTACCATGTGAGAAGAGTTCAAGTAGCATATAAGTAGCATATGGGTTTATCCCCTTAGGAAAGAGTTCTTATCCCTTAAGGAGATGATATATGAGTAATAAAACTTATTTGTATTTTTATTACACTTTTCTTCTGGAAAATGCTTGCTAGTGATGGCCAGCCTCAAATGGTGGCCATTCATATCCACCTGGAAACAGAATGCAAAGAAGCTGTATTTTAGGAAGGTTTGGTAAAACTGCAGACATTTTATATCAGAGAGAATTTAATTCCCAAAGTCAGAATTAAACTAAAATGGTAGGGCTAAATTATTCTATCCCTCTAAAATTCCCTATCTTTTAGAACATTTTTATGGAGCATAGTAGATAGTAGTAATTTTGAAAGCTATTTCATTTTTGTTTGGTTATCACTACAATAAATATGGATTTTGCTGTATTGATGTGTCCAAATCTACAGTGAGTGAATATAACCCAGTATTTTTATAATAATTTTTTGTGGGTTTATTCCTGTTCATAAGAGGTAATACATGTTCCTTATATTTTGGAAAGTAACAGTAATAAATTAAGAAAGCAAAAATCACTTATAATCTTATTTCCCAGAGAGGCCTACCATTAACATTTTAATGTATTTAAATATATTTAAATTTAAAATTCATTTAAATTTAATGTATTTTCTTCTATGCCTTTTTCTATGAGTACGCATGATTTTTAGAATAATTTACTCATCTTCTTTTTGGTTTAGTTCCTTTTCAAATTTAACACATGGAAGCAGGGTCATGTTGCCCCTTACACTGAGAAGCTATTTCTGGGTTGTTAGGAAGGGCTTTCTGAAGGACTTCCTTTTGAGAAACTATCATCTTTGTTACAAATTGGTCATCTGGCATTATTTCATGTTTCTAATCTGCCCAAGATTAAAAATGAATATCACTGATCAGATCCTTCATTCTGGGAGGTCAGTAGATTTCACCTCTGTGTCAACTTGATAGAGAGTAGTTACCCAGAACACATGTTGAAACATGGCTGCCTCTGCAGGAAAGATGTTACAGTTGCCTAGGGGAGGAGTACCATGAGCATGATGCCACAGGGACACTATGAGCTGTGGTACAGAGGAATTATGGTCTCTACTCCCAAGGAAGGTGACTTCTAGGTGCACTAACATTCAGTACTCAGGTAGAGACGTGAGGAGATCATAATTTCTGCTCTTCCACTTTGTTTCTGATCTGCAAACCAGTTATGAAACGAATTGATCAGTGATTGGCCAGTGTGCAAATAGCTACAAGTCTGTCTCGTAGCAGAACGTTTAACAGGAGAGATAAGAATGAGCATTTTACATTGACCTTCAAACAATCTTAAATGATTTAAATGGACTTGCAGTGAGAGCTAAAAAAGTAGACAAACCTGTTACTTCATTTCCTTTATTTCACTAGGTTTTAGAATGATTATTGGAGCACTTAGATTCTATACTGATGAAAAAGGATAATTTTCTCCTGCTGCTGTAAAGAGACTGTATTTGGTATTTACTTGGAATTATGTTGGACTCAAGCCCTTTAGATGGCATCTCAGAGACTAAGCAAATGGAAAGGTTAAAGCAAATTATCTTCAATACATGTTTTCCTTATTTATCTCTGCTACAGGTTACAGAATCAGAGTGTGTACCAATCCCAGCCACAGGCAGTGGAGGTAGAGACTAACCCAGGATCCTCAAAAAGTGATTCAGGAGAAGCGTCAAAGTTCAGAATCTGGTCAGCACAGCAGGAAGTAAACTGTAGCATGCTGACATCCTTTACTGGAAGCAGTCCTGAGGGAAGCCCATGTCCCGATCCCTTATCCCATCAGGGTCCTAGTAGATCAACAAATAGAAAACATTCAGCTGAGTGCAAAAATAGGAAAGATGACGGTATGGATTGGTTTGACTCCATAGCAACTTATCAGCCTAAATCTAAAAACACTCTTCCTGTATCTCCCAAAACAATTGGAGGAAAAATGGCCTTGCAAACCTTCAAGAACAAATCTCAGGGTAAAGAAAAGGGTGAGCCAGGCCAAAGGAATGCATTGGAAACTGGACAGCTTTCAGCACCAGGAGAGACAGAAGCTCCATTGAGGCCAGACCATGTTGAAGGTGAAGAGGCAAAAAAGGCAGCAGTAGTTTCTGAAGCAGCAATACCTGTAGGTGAGTCGGACTCAGTGCTAACCCATCATGTCTCCAGGAAACTGCACCAGCTGCGCAAGGCAAGGGCCCAGGAGTTGTGCAGAAACCCCGCCACGGTGCCTTTACAGCCCACAAGCCCTTCTCATGCTCCGTCCAGTCCTGTATGTAGCCCACAAGGAACATTGGAGACTCCTAAACGAAAGAGACAAAAATCCCTTGCTCAGCTGGAAGAGCCCAAACTTGAAAGTGTTGAGGGTCCAGGTCCCCCATTGGCCAAACTGGCAAAATTTACTTTCAAACAGAAGTCAAAACTGATCCACTCCCCTGAAGACCACAGTTCTGTGATTCATGCAACTAAAGTAGCAGTTCCGAGTGCTAGAATTGCCCGTAGAACAAGAAGAGAAGCAGCTCTGCCTGGGAAGGGTCCACAGAAGTTGGTGTCTACCTTGGGAAGCAGAAGCTCAAATCAGCCACAGGATAAGGCAAAGGAGAAGTCCCAGCAGGCACCAGAGGAAGACAGATCAAAAGAGAAAGGCAAACATGGCCCTGAAGGGAAAGTGACCCAGCCTGAATTCGAGCTTGGGAACCAGACTGGGCATTCTCATCTTGCTTGTCAAAGAGACAGAAAGGAAGAGGTCTCATGCCATAACAAAAGCAGCAAGGTTCATGCTTGCACATTAGCCAGATTGGCAAACTTCTCCTTTACTTCCCCCTCTGAATCCAAATCAGAATCCCCTCCTCCTCCTGAAAGTAAGAACCAAGGGGAGAGAGGCTCAAGCCCTCCCCCTGGGGCTGTGGCTACAGTGCTTGGCAGGAAAAGGAAAACTTTTCAGCTGGAAGGGTCCACTGAGAGATTGATTCTTTCCAAAAAATCTCTCTTTTCTTTATCAGAACTAGATGACGAAGCATTGGATTTTGATTGGGATGAAGAAATGAGAAAAAAACCTTAATCATGAAAAGCTTACTGATCAAATTTCAGCCACACCAACTCCACGTACCACCTTCAGGATATCGACATGGTGTTTATATATGTGCAGAACTCTTGGCCATATTGAGTACCATTTTGAATTATCAGCTTCCCCAACAGGTTTTATAATTTCAGGTTTATCTTCGTGACTTGAAAAGTTGTGTAATCAATGTCAGGCAACATGATACCAGCACCTGAATTGACATTGTGCTTAATTTTGCTGCATATGGAATACTTGTATTCCCAAAGATGTTTCTAGGTTTTTTTTTGGGGGGGGGGGGTTGTTTGTTTGTTTGGCTTTGTTCTCCTTTATTTATTATTATTATTTTTTTAATTGGGGGTTGGATCTTCCCGAGAATGCTTCCTCCATTCACTCAGAAACAAATGCCCAGAAAGTAGCCTTCATAAAGCTAACAAGTTAAATGAACTCTTTTTTCCTTCTTCACCCAAGATGTGCAAAGTGTAGTGAATATTTATTATGCTTTGCCAAAATCATGTGATTTTTCTAATATTTTTGTTTATTCTCATGTGTCAGATTAGATGTGACTAATGCTTTTCCTCCTTTGAGAGGTATCCTTACAATTCCATGGTATTCCTAAAAAATCTGGCAACTTTCTGAAGGTTAAACTGTAGCTTTCAGAAGTATTGACCTTTTGAGTTTTCCCTGTTTTCTTGAGCAAACATTTTGTCCTTCAGATTCTTTGTATCATTAGGAGATGTACCTTCAACACAACTTAAATCCTGTGTGTGGCTAGGAGAATGTACAGTAATCTCAATAATATATCATGGCATCTACCCAAGTGGTTAATATGGAAATGTAATTCCTACTAAATTATGATTCATTTGTCTTTAAAGCGAAGCAAATGATGACTGTTTGGTAGAAATAGACAACTCAAGCTTTGTCTTAAGTTCTTTTAAAATCACTTCTTTTGGATTCTAGCAGGGGCTGTTAGGATTCTATAATTACAGACTTTCTCTTCTGAATTATGAATTTTTAAAATAATAAAGAATCTTTCATTGTCTGAGGCGCTTTTAAATGTGAAGAATACCCAAAACTATATGTACTTCATTTAAGAGTTGCTTCATTAGGGCAGCCCCGGTGGCTCAGCAATTTAGTGCTGCATTCAGCCAAGGGCGTGATTCTGGAGACCTGGGTTTGAGTACCACGTCAGGCTCCCTGCATGGAGCCTGCTTCTCCCTTTGCCTATGTCTCTGCCTCTCTCTCTCTGTGTCTCTCATGAATAAATAAATAAATCTTTTTTAAAAAAAAAAGAGTTGCTTCATTAAATTCATACCAGAAAAAATCAAGGAACCCCAAATTTTCCTGAGCATTTAAATGTTAATTCCAAAAAAACAAAAAACTAAATAAATAAATGTTAATTCCAAAATTAATTCAATTTTCTGAAAAATTTTAAACTGTGAGTTCAAATCCAGTATGGATGAGTCTTTTGAAATAACACTTTAAACAGCTGGTGAAAGACATATGTAAGCAGTGATTATAAAATGTATTAATGTGCATTCATTTCAACCTATTCTAAGACATGAAGACCATGGTTTAGGTAATGTCTTGTTATTTCCATACTTAATAACTTCCTAGTGTGATATGATTCTTAATGTGATCTGTTCTGAATGTCTCAGTATTAGTACTTTCCTGAGTTTCAGTACTCTGACCAGAAATGAGGGAAAAAGAGAGGATCTGGGTTATTGAGCAGATGACCAGATGAGTGTTGGTCTAGACACGATCTGGTCTGATTGTGTAGTAGATTGGGGTAATTCAAACCTGACTCACCATGCCAAGCTTGGTTTTTTTGTTTGTTTTGTGTGTGTGTGGTAAACTTTTAATTCCTCTTCTTATAACTGTTTGACACTTGGTATCTTGCAGTTATGGTGTATTAAGCTATGCATGGCTGACCAGTCTAATCTTTTGGCTTGTCACTTGGGCATTTTGATTTATTCTGTTTTTATTATTTAAAATGGCTGTATTCCTTATTGGGAATCTTGATTCTAGGGCTTTCATTTCTTGGAGTGAGGGATTTAGGTTATGTAGTTAACTTCTCTCTTCAGAACATTGAATAATTCATGTTTTAAAATACAGTGTTGAATTGTCTCTCTTCCTTTATTATTGTATATGACCACCTAGGCCACCTGCTACCTGGTTATGATTTGTGCTCACAATACATCCTATTACTTAGGCTAATAAATCCACTCTATTTATTATTTTAGTACCTTCTGCCAGGATCGCTTGGCCAAGTTCCAAGTTCCATGTATTTTTTCTTTGATGCTTACCCAGTTAGAAATAACTATATATGTAAATATTGTAAACAGACAAAATTATTAGAAGGAATAAAATACTCACTATGGGGGTGTCTGTGTGACTCAGTTAAGCATCTGCCTTCAGCCCAGCTCATGATCCCAGAGTCCTGGGATGGAGTTCCATGTCAGGCTCCCTGCTCATCAGGGAGTCTGCTTCTCCCTCTCCCTCTGCCCTTGCCTTGTTTGTGCTTTCTCTCTCTCTCTCAAATAAGTAAATAAAATCTTTAAAAAAATACCCAATATGAACACTCCCCTACTTACCAAAAAATTAAACTTGTATCACAGCCTACTCTTGTATTACAATTAACTTGCTGTGCTTGAATTTGATGCCTAAAGTCTCACAGTTGGTCAATAGGAAGCCCCATTATGTTGATGCCAATGTCCTTTGAGGACTCTGACATTTCTAAAAGTATCCATAGTATCTGAAGACAACAGTATGCTCCAGACACGTTTTGATTTTTTTTCCTGCCTCAAGTCTTAGAATCAGTTACCCCCTAAGGCAGTCTATTCTGTTTATGGGCCTGTGGTATTACAGGCCAACTCCTGGTCTTGAGGGTGCACAGAGGAGTCAGCAGTGGGCAAAAGGAACCACTGTTGTTGGCTCCCTGTAGTAGTTTCAGAGCTGAAAATGTCTAATGTCCTGAGGTCACATTTAATCCTGCTGTGTCCTATTTTTTTTACACTATGTGATTTTACAAGACTTTCTCTTACATGGTATTTAGTGTGTACCAAAGAAGCACATAGGCATCTTGGGGGAAATAGGTACAGTCTCAAATCATATTTCTGGTCAGAGAAGGAAAGTATAAAAATAACTAGTTCTAAATCAAATGTCAGAACATTTTTATTTTAGGCCAGTGAAGTCCTTGAAAACATTTTAATGTAAAATTATTTTTTAAAGTTTTATTTATTTGAGAGAGAGAAAGAGAATGGTGGGAGGTAGGGGCAGAGAGAGAGGGAGAGAGGATCTCCAGCAGACTCTCCGCTGAGCACAGAGCCCAATGTAGGGCTCGATCCCACGATTCTGAGATCATGACCTAATCTGAAGTCAAGAGTCAGACACTTAACCAACTGAGCCATCCAGGTGCCCTAATAATGTAAATTATTTAAGCACAAAAAAATTATACCCAATTTTCTTTGTGAGAAGACCAAACCAGAATTTTAATTCTATCATAACTATGTAAAAGAAATGAGTTTTCTGACACTGTAAAAGATAGTGTCTTCAGTGAATATGTGATAGTCTAGAATAGGGATTTTATGATTGTAATTGTTAGTGTTTCTTAGAAATACAGACAGAATAAACTTATTATTCTGGTATCTTTAACTATTTGGCTTAATTTAAACTTAAGCTTTTCCTGAAGATATACCAAAACTTTAATAATAGATATCTACTCTTGGTTGACAAGTTTTAATTGTAACACACACTATACTTCCATTCCTTCCTCAAGCGCTAAACCCACCCAGCTGGTAGAATGACTGGAAGACCAATTCTAGGTCAACCACAGGGAGGATACCTAGAGCTCACTTTTAGCCAATCCACAACATTTGGGAATTCAGAACCAGCCTACACCGAAAGCCTAGGGCACCGGGGACTCCCTGTGACAGCCTAGTTCCAAATGGAACAGTGTGGCAGGCTAGGCCACTGCATATTCCTCAGTGTTCAGAACAACACCTTCCTTGTCTGCTTTCCATATTGTTAACGCTCAAGAAGGGTAAAAGAAGGCTCCTGGCTCACGTAAATACTCACTGCAATAGGAGTCCATGTCCCGTGTGTAAATGCCATACCGCCCCCCCCCCCCCCCCCCGGTATATGGGGAGCCATTACCACACATCCCCTTCACTGTTTCTCAGAAGACCTACATAGGAAGCAGTGGTAATTTCTCCCTATGATTCACTTTTCTCTGGTTCTATACTATCTGTCCTCTTAAAGGCTTAAAAATAGTCTAAATTTAACATTTGTATTAAATGTTAACCGTGTATTAATATTATTTAATATTTTAAAGTGAACTTGACAAATGTTAAATTAGGCTTACCTAAATTGTTGATGTGTCCATGTAAATATGCCAATTCAAGATAGGTCCCAGAAGGCAAATAAGATATACAAGAATTAGGGTATGTTATTCATCTTGTGAACACCAGCAGTTTTTAGGCTACTCTTCTCTGTGTTTGGTTAGAACTTTAATTAAGCCTTGGCCAAGTTGAACCACCAGAAAGCAACATTCGTAGCAGGTGCATTTTTATGTGCAAATAAGCATGGTTTAATTTAGGACTTTCATAATAAAGCCAGCCTGTATTGAAATACTGCTTAATACTTCAGATCTAACTTTCTCAGCCTGCTGATACCTAAAGGAGACCAGGTAGCCTAGCAAATTGAGAATCGGGCAAATCTGGTTCTAGAACGATCACTAGCCAGCCGTGTGACCTTGCTGTCTTCAAGGATCTTTCCAGAGAAGCAGAGGATTAGACATTTCCGATTCAGGTATTACCAAGTTACAAAAAGGGAAAACTCAGAAGCTGGCTGGAATAAACGGTTCTCTGTAAGGGCGCCTGAGTGGCACAGTCAAGTGCCCAACTCTTGGTCTCCATTCAGGTCATGATTTCCCAGTCCTGGCATTGAGCCCCGAGTTGGGCTCGTGCTCTGTGTGGAGTCTGCTTGAGATTCTTCCTCCCTCCCTGCCCCTCTGCTCCCACCCTCTCTTTCTCAAATAATCTTACAAAAAAAGAAAAAAAATTCCCTATAAGGGAATCTCATTAAGGGCAGGAAACAAAGTCTGACCAGGCTACACAATCCTAGAACTAGAAAGTTCTCTTGGCCTCTCTGGGGTTCTCAAGGTCCCTTGTCGTGCTGCTTTTGGTGAGAGTGCTCCCATTTACTCTCTGCTGACTTGCTTTGTGTGCTAACTCAGGGTTTCTCTGCCCTGGGTTCCTTGTAGATTTTAATCTACCTTGGGGCCTGGCTCCCAGCTGTGCCCTTTTTCTCATCTTTCCAGAGAATTCACCCATCTTCATCTTACAGATTCAGGGTCAGTGTTCACTTGCTTCAAGAGGATGTGGAGGGTTGTGGGAGTGAACAGCCACCTGGTGCCAGTAGCACCCAGAGCTATGGGCAGAGTCAGAGTCAGTCTCCACAATGGGGTGGGAGGCCTGCCCTGGCCAGTCTGTCACACTTCTGTGTTTTAGGTTCTGTAATTCTATAACCTTTATTATTTACTGGTTAAGAGAGCTTGTCTCTAAGCTTTATTATTTACTTGGATCATCTTTCCTGAGGGAGCCATGTAAATTCTGGCCTGACCTGACCTGACAGCCACCAGGTGTTTTCCAAGGATTGCAAACCGCTCTGGGCTTGTTGGAAGTGCAGTTCAGGCTTGCGGCCACGGGGGGAGCTGTTCGCCGTGTCACTCGTTACCAGGCTTCCATTTTCCTGCATAAATTTATCATCATAATTACTATAGGTTTTAGAAATACTTGGACGAAAATCAAAATAGATGGGAGTATGTAAAGGATATTACCCGGAAACTCTGCTTTAGGAATAATCTCTGCAGTTAAGATAGATTTTTAACATTTTCCAAATTTTCGACTTCATGATTTTGCCAACAAAGCAGGGACTAGATCCACTGTGATGGGAGGAAGATGCGTGTTATAGGCCTATTGTAACCCTTAGTCCAGGATAACTTTAAATCGAGGATTCACATAACATTGATTGTTAACAATCTTGTTTTATCATTGTTGGGAAATTAAACTGCTTTGTAAGAAGGGAAACCCCAGGCTGCCTTGAGGGCCCTGGCACATCAGAGACCTTTGATTTGCTGCCTTCGAGACGACTCTGGGAAGAGGGATGACACTGTTCCCTGGAGCACAGGAAACTCCTGGAGAGACTCCTTAATTTACAGACTTTGCTCCTAAGAACTAGTAAAGATGGAAAAATAACGTTATCTGTGTAACAACCCATCCTTGAATGGGAAGTCACCTGCCAAACACTGTCCAGTCATTTTTCTTCCCAACATCATTATGTGTTCATTAAAGTTATAGGAGCCATGAATTTTTAATTTCAATTTAACATATGGATGTTACAATAGTTTTCTCCAAAATGCTACAATAAACTAAATTTCAAAGAAACTTTGACCACGAATTAAATTCATAGCAGTTGAAATTTTCCTGAATTGGTTTTAAGCACTTGTTTACCCTGATGAAATTTTAATCACAGCACAGCAGGATCAATCAATATTAGTACTTACTTTTCAAAACATATTTAATACATGACACTTGATTTTCACATCCATACTATTCATAATTCAGGTGACATCCACTGTGATTCTCCACAAATAGGAGAAAAGCTCAGACATTTAAGTAGTTTCTTTTAAAGAAGAGATGTGTGTTTCTTTTTTTTAGAGTGTTCTTTTTAAGTCTATTTATTTCGGTAATCTGTACACCCAACATGGGGCTTGAACTCACAACTCCGAGATCAACAGTCGCATGCTCTCAACTGAGCCAGCCAGGTGCCTCTAAGTAATTTTTTTTTTTTAAAGAATGTCTTTAACATACACTATTTGAAAAATCAGGTTCTAGAACATACTTCTCAACTCCCCTCACTTTTTATTGCTCCATTAAAAATATCTACTGATAAAGGGTAAAAGTTATCTATTTAGATTGCTTACTATTTGCTAATTATTCCTGAAGCACTTCTCAATATTTAGATGATAGTAGTATTAACTCATTTAATCCTCCCAGCAATCTCTAACATTGGTAGTATTGTTATTCTCACTTTATAAATTAGGTAACTGTAGCCTAGAGATACTAAATAACCTGACCAAAGTTACATTATTAGTGTCAGTCTAAATAAAAAGGTAAACTGAGGCAAGCTTGAATTACCAGAAACCTAGTTTACTTGGGAATAGCAGAGAAATTGCAATTTGGAAAACACATGCTATTGCAAGTCCTGGGGAATCTGATGAGGGCTTGGGATGACCTGTATGTATGGGCAAGGAGTCCAAAGATGGGGTCATCCAGCCAGGGTTCAAAAAGTAAGGTCATTGGCTTGAGGATGAGGAGAGACTCCTGGCAGATGTTCCCTGGTCAGAAGGTAAAGCTGTGTCTTGCATTTCCAGGAAATTAGGCTCTCTGTTCTTAAGTTCCGTTTTTCAGAGGCACTTGAATGATATTCTCCATTTCATATCCTCCTTTCTGCTTTAGACTGAAGTCCTCCCACCATAGTTAGTGATGTTAATTCCTACAGTGAGAGAGGAAAGTATCACCCAGAAGAAAGTCCTCGCTTTGCCCCTTCTGGACACGGCCCAGCACCCTCCCCAGGCCCCTGCCTTCCTGTATCATTTCCCCATTGGTTCAAAAAAACAAAACAAGAACACCTCGCTTGACTCTATTTCCCTCACTGTGTCTGTGTTTCCCTCAGAGTTGTCTGTGCCCTGTCTCCAGTTCTTATCCCCACTGCAGAGCCCACCCCGTGGCATTTTTGGCCTCACCACTGCGTCCAAGCAGCCTTATCAAGGTGACCTTAAGTGCTCATTCTCTGGCCTGATCTCAACTTGATTTGATGGAGCTGATGACTCTCCCCTCCCTGAAATCTTTCATCACTCGTCCTCCAGGACAGCACATGCCTGTGGTTTTCTTACTGACCTCTTCCGGCCTCCTCGGTCTTTATGCAACTTCTCTAGTTTCTCCTCTTCCCACAGACCTTTAATGTTTGAGTGGCCCAGGGCTCTTTTCTATCCCCGTTATTTTCATGGAATCTTGGGGCTCTCAGAGCCTACCTCTTGGCTGATGATGCCCTTTCCTGGGCTCCAGATGCCAGTAGCAAACTCCTATCCAATATATCTGCTTGGTTATCTAAAGGACATCTGGACCTCAACGTATTCCAAATTACACTCCTGATCTTGTCCCCCCCCCCCCCCTGCCCAGATTTGTTCCTTTCCCAGATTGTCCATCTTGGTAAATTAAACGGATATTCTATCCTTCCAATGTTTGGGTCAACCATTTGAATTGTCCTTCACAATTTACTTTCTCCTGTATCTCACACCCCATCTCTCAGCAAATCCAAAGGGCTATTAAAAATATATCCAGAATCTAGACACTTCTCACCAAATTTGCTATCCCCCCCAATTCAAACCACCACTCTTTCTTAACCTTACCACCCTCCTTGACTCCCTACAGGCTGTTCTCAGCACAATAATCAAAGTGATGCTGTTAATGAAGTCAGGTCATGATAACTTTTACGCTAGACGCCCCCTGGAGGGCTCCCCACCCATTCCAGGTAAAAGCCAAAGTCCTTATAATAAAGACCTCTAAAGCCCTACACATTTGGCCACATGCTACCACCTGCTACCACCAGCCTTGCTGTTACTGTAGTTCTCCAGACATGAACCAGCCTCCGGGCCTTTTCCCTTACTGTTCTATCTATGCTTTGCTCATCCCCTGAAGGTGGTCACACTCACCTTCTTCAAGATTTTGTTCGACGTCACTTCAGTGAAGCCTACTATAACCTATTCAAATTGCAAAACATTCCTCCCCCGTTTCCCAATTTTCCATAGCATTTTCATCACCTTTAACCCACTGCTGTGTCCCCAGTATTTTAGCAGAGTGCCGGGCACATAGTGGATGTTGAATACATACTGAATGAGACATTTAAGACATTTGAGAGAAGAATGACCATCTAACCTACATTTCCACGTTCCTGCCTCTCTTTTTTTCCCTCCCCAGTGTTTGTTCACTAGTGTTGACTGTACATGAGAAGCTGCCTTCACCTTAGAGCCGGGAGACCTGGAGGTAGTTAGGCACGACTTAGGGAAAGCACCTGACAAAAATAGAATGTATTTTATTACAAAGGTCAATTTTGAGGTGTTTAAAAACATTTTCTTAACTGATCTCATTATCACATCTAAGGGACATATGTAGTACATGTCACTGCACTAACCACACTTAGTAGTCAGCTTGCATAATTATGAGAAACAGTTTTCAGAAAATACTCTGTTGATCCTAGAAAATTGCCCTGCCTCTCAAATGCACATTGACTTAGGATTCCAGGACCAAAAGCTGAACAGAAAAACATATGTGGAGGTGGAAGCATAATGGGCAGCAGGCTGCCCACCTCCCCCGTGTTCTGTCCCCGTGAGAGCTCTTAAGATCCTAAGGTTGGTGTTAGTTCATGGAGAGACCCCTTCTGGGTATGGGCTTGCTGGCATTTTTGTACGGGATGCTGGAAGACCATGTGGCCAGAGCTGCCAGGTCCTGACTACTAGGTCCCCTCCTCACTGCAAGGCCTGGTGTCACCACACCCTACGTGTTTCGCACCCCCAACCAATTCTAACTTCCTTTGCCAGCAGGAGGAACTTGGGAGTCTTTGGGTCAGATAAGAATCTCTGTGGTTTAAGGCAACTCATATTCACCCCAAAGATATTGGTGTCCTACCCAGGCTAGATTACAGAAGAAATCCCAAGACTCAGATCTCCATTGTCATTTCAAAACAAACCAAAACAAAAACAAGCCAGCCAAATACAGATTTAGACCTGATAAAGGGGATTAAGAGTACACTTACGATGAATACTGAGTAATATATAGAATTGTTAAATCACTATACTGTATACTGTACTCTAACACTGCAGGTTAACTATATTGGATATATTTTTTTTTAATTAGACCTGAGAAATTTCATAAGCAGGTGAACTGAGTCTGGTTTTCTTGTCTCTCTCTGGAGCAAGAGCCATATATGTGCACTGCAGGAATGTCGATGGGTCCCACCCAATGATGTGTATGGACTGCTGTCTTCTCTAGCGCAGAGAGACTTGAGAACATACACAATTGTGAATGCGTGTGTCTCTATGAGATTAGATAGATAGATAGATAATTTATTTAGTTCTCACAGGAACTCTGTGAGAAAAGTATCATTAACCCTGTTTACAGGTGGAAACATGATCAGAGGGACTAAGCTAATTTTTCATGAGCCTACAACCAACTGGTGGTGTCTGGTTGGGGAGGAACTATTTGATTTCAAAGCCAGTGCACTGTCAGCTATACCAGGACAGCTCCCACAAGAGATGTGACTGTATCAGGGCCAGGCCAAAGTCATCTCCCATTGAGTCGTTGTGTGCTTCCAGAAAGAAAAGCCCTTTCCTTATGGTCCCTAACCTGTGACAATAGTGCCAGGTTGATGGCAGGTCTCCTTTTCTCCCCGGGCCCACATTGCGAACCCCCAATGGCTTGGCCTTGGCTCAGCTCATCGAGAGTTGCAGCAATGCTGCAAGGTGGCCGCCCAGTGCCACTCCCAGCGAGGCCATTCACAGCGTATTGGACTGCGGGCATCGTCCACCTATGGACAGCAAGGCGTGGCCCTGCCAAAGTTGCCTTTTTATTTTCATCGAATATGCACAAATACTTTTTTGTCCATGGAGAAATTCTCCCCATTAAAAAAAGTTTTCAATTGCTGGGCCCTGGACGACCATCCTGGAGGAGGGGGTTGCTTGTTGGTTTCCTGCACTTGCTTGCTTTGGACTGACGGACAATTGCTCTAACGAGCCCATGGCCCGGATGGAAGGGAATCTAGGTCAGCTTGTTCTTTCTGCGGCTCACACCACTAGGGGGCATGAAGCTTCTCTGATAGAAGAACTGAAAAGGCTGGAACGCGTAAATTGTCCAGCAAAAGCTGGAGGCTTGCTGCATTCAACTGTCATGATGAAAACATTTCTTCCAAAACCAGTCTCATTTGGGCACCTCCAGCAGACACACAGGCCAACCGAGGAGTGGGCCTGGAGAATGGTGAGGGTGCCACAAGGGGCATGCCATTTGTTCATTACAGAAAACCTGCTCCCTCTTCTGAAGGCTCTGAAAATGCCTAAAGAGCAGGATGTAACTGAGCTTTGAAACCCTGTGAGCCATGACATCAGAGTCCATTTCATAAAAGCCTATAATCTGAAAGAATATGCATTTAATAATGTCATTTCTTTGGGAGGTGGGGGGCAAGCAGTCAGATTCCAATTCTACACGATCCTCAGAAAGATTTCACTAATCAGAAGCTTTAAAAAATTCCCAGAATTTCACACAAGAAATAGCCTGCATACATTTTATTGAGATATAATTGACATATAATGTTGTATAAGTTTAAAATGTGTAGCATGCTGGTTGGATAATTTATATATTGCAATAAGATTACCACCCTAACTCTAGCTAACACCCCCATCATGTCATATAATTATCATTTATTTTTTACGAGAGCAATTAGGATCTAGTCTCTTAGCAACTTTCAAGATATAATACAGTGTTATTAACTATAATCACCATGCTGTGCATTCGATCTCCAGAATTTATTCATCTTCTAGCTACAAGTTTGTACCTTTTGACCAACATCTCTCCAGTTCAGTCAGCCCCCCAGCCCCTGTTTTACCACCATTCAACTCCCTATTTCTATGAGTCCAGATATTTTAGATCCTACACATAAGTAATTTCATTACAATATTTGTCTTTCTCTGTCTGGTTTATCTTAGTTGAAACACCCTCAAAGATCCATCCATGTTGTCACAAACAGCGGGATGTCCTTTCCCATGGCCAAATAACATTCCATTATATATATAGACATCTTACATCATTATATAACTTACATTGAAGTTTTATATGTGTGTGTGTGTGTGTGTGTGTGTATAAAGTCTCACATCTTTAACCTTTAACCATTCATCTGTTGATAGACACTTGTGTTGTTTCCATATCTTGGCTATTGTGAATAATTCTGCAATGAAGAATGCAGGTATCTCTCCAAGATTCTGCTCTCATTTGCTCTGGTATATGTCCAAGTGGAATTGCTCTAACATAGAGATTATTGATCTTTTAATTTTTGAGGAGCCTCCGTACTGTTTTCTCTACTGGCTGCACCAATTTGCATTCCTGCCAATAGTGCACAAATGTTCCTGTTTTTCCACATCTTCACCAAGGTTTATTTCTTATCTTTTTGAGAACAGCCATTCTAACAGGTGTGAAATGATATCTCATTATGGTTTTGATTTGCATTTGATGATTAGTGATGTTGAGCACTTTCTCATATACTTGTTGGCCATTTGTGTGTTTTCTTTGGAAAAATATCTATTCTATTCCTCTGCCCAATTTTTAATCAGATTGTGGTTTTTCTTTTTTTTTTTTTTATAAAATGATCCCCACAATAAGTCTAATTACCATCTGTCACCAGATAAAGTTATTACAATATTATTGACTATATTACCTATGCTATACCTTACATCTTCATGACTTATTCATTTTATAACTGGAAGTTTATACCTCTTAATCCCTTTCACTTATTGTGCCCACTGCCCCAACCCATCCCAGGTACATACTGCTCTCCCTGTCTCCCAGGGAAGGATCCTTGGCCTCCTCTTTCTCTAAGCTGTGCTGTCTTGGGGGAGGAGAGAAAGGGTAATGTGGGCCAAATTCCTCTTACCCACTCAAATGCATCCAAACTCTTTTTTGTTGTTGTTTGGTTGGTTTTGTTCCAACAGTGTGCTGGAATTTTTTCCCTGGACACTTGGACTTCTACATAGCCTCCCTTGTCTGTGCATATCTGCCCAAGTCAGCATTTTCCATTTGCTCCCAGTCTACAGCCAGCTGAAAGGAGTTGGAACTAGTTTACAGGCTGCTGGCAGTTCCACAGCCCATACTGGGTCTGTCTGCCGATTGCCCAATGCACAGGTGGGTGAGACTCTCCCAGGTCCCTTGGTGTATGGTGGTGGGTCCCACAACTCTCAAAGAAGCCCTTCTGTTTGTAGATGGTTGCCAAATTTAAGATGTTAAAGGGGACAAAATGAGGGACATCTTAGGCTGCCATGTTGCTGATGTCACTCCTCCCAATAGCCTACATTGGACTGATCCATATTTTAGCATCCATTGGGGTGTGATAATGAAAAGAACATGAGATTGGGGGCTGGATGAGCTGCTACTGGCTGGCTTTGTGACTGCCAGAGCACATAATCTGAACACCAACAAAATGACTGTCTCCTCTGTAGGATTGTTCAACACTAACAAATATTTATCAAAGACCTACTGTGTGCCAGCACTGTGCTAGGCCCTGAGGAAGTGCTAGATGATAACACAGCCATGGCTGGTCCCTGCCTCTTGCACATTATGTTGTAGTGAGGATCATATCACCAGGAGGGACTTATCTAACGTGACTGCACAGCACCTGGCACATCACAGCACTTCACACATGGTACTCATTTTCTCCCATCCTTTTCCTCCTTGTCTCTTCCTCTTCAAAAATATAGGCTATAAGGCCAGGTCAAGATTCCCGTTGGTAATGTGGGTTTCTAGAAACACAGAGGAGATTCATTCAACTTTACTAAAGGGCCTGCCTTTACTTAGCCCTTACTATTTGCCAGGCAGTGCTAATCTTGAGGGATCTATAGTAGATATTTGTCATTTTTTTATGACCGCCATTATCTAATTCACCTTCCTTACTTGAGAAATTTCCCCACCTTCTCTGACCAGGCTAAAAGCATCAACGAGTCACCTTCCCAGTTTCTTCTACATTCAGAGTATTGGTACTTTGAGGCTCAGCCAGTCAGATACATGTACCCCAGTGTAATTTGTGAGCCAGAGAGGGCTTGAAGGAAGTAGGAAGGAAGTAGGGAGGGTGGATAATCCATCATGGGTGAGGGCTATGGCAGATGCTGTGACAGCCTCTAGTTTCTAGCAACAGTTGGCAATGCTAGTGGGAAGGCAGTGCAATTTGGTGTCAAGTGGTCTCTTTGGTGGTGTGGCTTTGAATGTGACCGTAGCTGCTTTTAATTTCCTTTCTTCACACCTATTTTCAAGCTTAACTTTCTGATCTTCCTACTGGTTCAGTGAGCTATCCAATCCCTTTTAGCAAAATCCTTGTGTGCTTAAATCAACACAGATAGATTTTGTTCCATGCAGCTAACACCCCAATTGACCCAGGAGGAAAAATGAGTAAGATTCTGACCTCTTCACTTAGGAGCTCCACATACAAATGATTTCAATAGTCCATGGAATGAAGGAAAGATAGGGCATGTTGGTGATATCTACTATAATGAACAATGAGAATCAGTAATGAACACAAATGGTTGTTGACCACGAGGAATTCAGTCTATTGGGAGAGATGAATTCATCAGCAGATAATGGCATAGCAATGTCATAAAGACAAAGCTAGAGACATGAGCAGGGTGTGGTGGAAGCGCCAAGGAGGGACACACCCCAGCTGAAGGCAGGTGGGGATGCTGACTGAAGAAGTCTTTGGAGAAGAGGATGCCGTGTTTGAGCCAAGTCTTCAAGGAAGAGTAAACATAAATTAGACCAATGCAGAGGAGGCTCAGAGGAATAGAAGGCACTCCCTGTGCAAGAGCAAAGGCTCAGGGGAGAGATTCAACCCAGGTGTGTGGAATTACACAAGTTGGTATTGCCAGAACTATTGTACTCTCTGTGAAGAATGAGAAAGTTGTCATGGGTACAGGACTGAATGTGAGGTAAGAGTGGGGAATAGCTGCCTAGGAGAATGAGGGACAGTGTGGACCAAGGATAAGGAAAAAAGATTCAGGGGTGGAGAGGGCTCAGGAAAGACTGGTACCATGATATTTTAGTGGAACCAGCCACATAGCCATCAGATTTTCTCCAGAAATATTTAGGTACCAATGTATAGCAACAAGGAAGGATATTGGTCCAGAATTAGAATTTTGTTTTGAAAATAAACTCAGACATCTGAATTTGGAACACCTGATCTTGGACCAGGTTTGCTCAGGTGAAGTAGGCATGCAGTTGCAACCTTCCTGTGGTTCAATGAGGGAGGAGATATAGGACAGGGGCAAGGAGGGTGGCAGGATATGTCTTGACTGAAATCGGTGACATATGGCCCAAATCCATTTCATGCCCTAATGCAAGGGTCATTATGTTTTAAGTATAGAAGAAAATTGTGATTATAAAATAAATTAGAAAGATAATCATCTCAATTCACTAACCATAGAGGATCAAGATGTTCTTCACATTTTTATAGTATATTGACACAGCATTCATTTCCCCTATGAGGAAAATGTGTAAGTGCTTTTCGAACATTTTAAGGAAAAAACTTGAAATAATTGTGCAAACAATTTACAGAGGGCTTTCAAATGTATAAGGCATTTATTTAACTTTTATAAAAGCCATCTGAAGAGGATGCCTGGGTGGCTCAACAGTTGAGTGTCTGCCTTTGGCTCGGGTTGTGATCCTGGGGTCCTGGAATTGAGTTCTTCATTGGGCTCCCCGCAGGGAGCCTACCTCTCCCTCTGCCTATGTCTCTGCCTCTCTCATGAATAAATAAATGAAATCTTTAAAAAAAAAAAAAAAGCCCTCTGAAGTAGACATGATTATTAACCCATTTTAAGAACTGAAAGGCAGAGAACTTAAGTGACTTGCCCAAGGTCACATAGGTAGCAGGTGGGAAAGCCGAGATCTGAACAGATGGTCTGCTCCAGAAGTGGCGCCCTTAACCACGCACTCCACTACCTCTCCTTGGAAATACCATCTCTTCTTCACTGTTACGAGCTAAACTGTGTTCTCTCAAAATTCATAAACTCCGTACCTTAGAATATGATTGTATTTGGAAAGGGCCTTGAAAAGAGTGATTATTCTAAAGTGAGTCCATTTGGGTGGGCTCTAATCCAATCTGGCCAGGGGCCTTTTAAGAAGAGGAAATTTCAGCACAGACATGTGTAGAGGGAGGAGAGTGTGAAGACACAGCGGGAGAGGACCGTCTATAAGCTGAGGAGAGAGGCCTCAGAAGAAGCCAGTCCTGCCAACATCTTGATCTTGAACTTAGTCTTCAAAACTCTAAGAAAACACCTCTCTGTTGTTTCAGCCATGCAATCTGTGGTATTTTGTTACAGCAGCCCTAGCAAACTATGCCCTCATTGACCATCAGTTAAGAAGGAGCAGGAGACAGGGGAAGCAAAATAGAAATTAATCTTTTAAGTGAACTCCCTTCCTTATTTAAGATACAAAATATGTACATTTCATTAGTTAAGTGAAGCCTAATTGGATCATGTTTTAAGCAAATTAATCTGGAATTCAGTTCTATAATGGGAGTAAAATAAAGCAGGAACGGTCTTCATTTATACAGAAGTAGTATCATAGACAGGAAAGGGCAGCTTAATTAAGGCCAAAGTTGTTTGTTAATTAGCTGTCATCCTCTCCAGTGAGCCTACCAAGGGATGCCATAAACAATTAGAGAGCATGGATTTATTGATGGAAAGATGAGGTAAGCCGAACATTAAGTGCACTGTTTCCTTAGAGGGCACAGTCCTTTCATTAATAATGAATATCGTCTTTCCTCATGTCTTCTGAGTTTCCCACTTCACTGGAATTATTGGTGTGAAACATGAGGCCTTCCAGTAGTTACAGGCAATTGAGTGATTCTTAGAAAGTGCAGTAGAGTCGTATTCCAGGGGAAAATAATTTCCAGCATATTTATGATTTTCTCTAATGAATTTGAAACCACATCTATTTAGTGCCAACTACCTGCAAGGTGGCTGTGGAGGCTTCACTGTGTGGAGGATTCTGGAAATACTCAGGGCTGAGGCCACTGGATGCCTCTTTTCTGAGAAATAAATTAGCAAGTATCTCAGACACAAATCTGAATTGTTTTAAGATCACAAAGCCTTGTTTGTAGATTTGAAAAAATTCAAACTTTGGCCAGTTGGTCACATTTTCAGTTCCCACTCCATGCTTTACAGAGCCATGTGTTTTATGTTTGGAAAAGGTTGTTAAAATTTTAAAAACAGTTTAGTTAAATGTTCCATTTTTACAGAAATTATTGTCTCATTTCTCTCTAGGCCTGAAAGCTCTAGTTCTCCTTTTACCAGCTTATTTCTTACTGGCCTTGAAGTGCATCAACATTCTGTGTAGAGTAACACAGGGCTGACGTGGCGTATGTCGCTAGAAAACTCCATCACAGGTCAGGGAAATGGTCAAAACAATTTTTTTCCACCTCAAAAGTCACTGACTTTGATAATAAGATCAAGTGAAGTGCCTACAGGAAAAAGCTAATAGATTCAGAGTAGGGGGAAGGAGTTTCATAATTTCTGGAGACCATATCCAGTAGCTGGCATTCAGTCCAACTTTAAATAAATGAATGGGAAGAAAAGGAGAGGAAAATGGGGAAACGTGGCAAAACCAGAGGAGAGAAATAGAAAGAGACAGCTGGTTTAAAAGAGAAGTAATACAGAGAGAAAAGCAGAGGAAGATGTGCGCAGGCCCAGAGATATGTGAACACAGATACACACACATATGAGAAGGAAAGACACAGAGTCATTCTGGGGTCATATACCCCAACTTCTGTGACATCCTACACCTCATCTTCAGCATGCTGTTGCTTTAAAAGCTGTGTCACATTTGTCACACCAAAACCAAAACAGAAAACACAAATGAAAAACATAAATGAGAAATTAACCCTGTTCCACAAGCTAAAATAAAATAATATGGAAGGCCAAATCTGAATGGACTGGATTCCTCTCTTCTACGTTTATGTGCACTCACACTCGCACGTGCACACACACACATCCTTGATGTTTTTGGATAATGAGAGACTCTCCTGTTCTACTGATCAAACCATAGGGTGGCTCTGCAAAGCCAGCCAGAATGAGATTCGCTGTGATAATGTCTCACATCCACCCCAGAATCTGCCAGCAGCTGGCCGGGCCAACAGGGATGCAAACTGGAGCTGCTTTGACTATATGTAGAAGTGGCCAGAGCCTGTTTTAAACTTGTATTCAAAATCAAACCTGCACTCCTTCTTTCTGAAAATCTCTGATTTTCTCTTCTTTCCTGTTAGGCACCTGCTTTGGGTGCAGTCTCTCTGGCCAGGCCTCCCCTCTTTTTGGCCTCACCTTCTCTCTAGGGCACTCCCACACTGTTCAAGAGGCTGTGCTTCATGGCCTGAACAGAATGGAAATAGTCAAGTGAGAAGAAACATCCAAGCAGGGAGAAGAAAGCTTTTTAAATTCCTTGCCCTTGACTGGTTCTTCTCGAACAGCCTCCGAGATGTGGATCAATCCTGTAAGTACCATGTACCAATATTTCCCATTCTACACTGGTTGGAAGCCTCTCCCTTATTCCTCTTACAAGAATTGTGGTAGAGTGGTCTTTCTGTAGTATACTGGTCTTTTGGCATTTCTGTCTCTCCAAGTGGCTTAGCTGCATAATTTCGCCAACTCAACTCTGCTGATAGTTTAACAGTTAACTGTTGAGTGTGTTTACCTTGGAATTATTCTGAAGGCAGCAACAAATAAAAAAATCTGCTGGGAAAATACAGTAGCAATGCAACTGGTGGCGAGAGCTGATTTGTAAATATACTTTTGTTTTCGAGTCTCCATTCCCCAAGACACCCCCAGAGCTGAGGAGTTTGGTGAATTCTGGGGATGTGTGTGCTGGTAGCTCCTTTAGTGGATGTTCCACCACCTACTCACAGACCACGGGGAACTTCGCAGCCAGTACATATGTGGCAGAGGGTGCCAGGCAGCTGAAAATGGAAGTGAGTTGTAGATTTTTCCATCTTTTCATTCAGCTTTCTCGCAAATGCGTGTCTCCTTTCAAGAATCATCGAAATGCCCTTCCTTTCAAGTTAACACTGCAAGGAATCGAAGTCTCATTTCCTGGAAATACAGGGCTGGACGGCAGCCATCTCTCAAATGAGCCCCCGTGGAGAAGACTTGGAGACGTGAGCTCCCAACTCAGGTTTCCGGTTGCGGCCTATTAAATCCCACCTCCTGGAAGCTGAGGTCATGGATTACTTTCTCGTTGCCACCAAGGGGCAGTTCAACTTATACATCCTGTCATTATTGTCTTAGATCGTGCATGACTCAGTCCTCCTTAGCCCATTTCCTCACACGCAGACTTCTAATCAGCTGTGAAAAAATACTATCAGTATCTGTACACTCCAGAGGAGATGTTAATGGGTAAGGGCTGAGGAGCTGCTCTGAACTGGCAATAGCAGGAATCAAATAAAATGGGAAAACAAATCAGGAAATGGGGTAATGGCAGCCATTTGAGGAGAGGAAGTAAAGCCGACTGGTGAAGTCACCCCTAAAATGTTTCTTGCTCTGCTCTGAAACCTCATTTGAATAAGGGTTGTAGTGAGTGGAAATGAGCTTGGTTACCAGATAAGTACAGGTAGGGACCCTGCCTCTATCACTAGGCTCTGAGATTGGACAAGTTTCTTTATCCTTCTCAGCCTCTTTTTGGGGATAATTCCAAATTTTCCAAACTGTGGCAAGAAACAGAGATCACGTATTGAAGAGCAGTTGGCACAGAGAGGCACTTAGTACATGGTGAAATGAACAATAATAATAATAACTGTGTGCCCACTGATGCACTGGCCTGGTGCTCAGCACTATGGGAGCAAGGAAAAAGTAAAGATAACCAGGAAACTAGCAGGCCCCAGCGAGAGCAACATTAAACTCATTTAACTTGCCTTTTATTGTTCTTATCAGGTTCACCCACATTTCCCTTAACTTCAAGTCAAATGATGACCCAAGAGATGATAATAAGACAAAATAATGTCAAGAATTGTGAAGGGTCTGCCATTTTTACCCTGCTCTCAAGCTAACAAAGCAGCCAATCACAGCCTCACTGGAGCTGGCCGAAGACATGAGACTCCTGGCCAGAGACAAAGGACTTTATCACAGCACAGAAGGCAGAATGAGCTCAAGTCCCATGGGGATGATGCAGAGGTGGACACAGGTGGCTACTGTGCACACAGTGGGTGTATGTCATAACTAAGGGACCATAAGTTTGGGAAACACCCAATCTCATAGTGGGGTGTTAGTGAGACAGGGATACTGAAGGACTCCATAAAAGTCTGCTTTTTACTCCTTTTCCTGTTTCTATTCTTGCTAGGAAGAAGCACTTCACTTTACACACGCCTCAGAGGGCAAATTACGTATGTCCTCCTCATAAAGGACAAGGAGTTAATGGTCTCTTTAGAATAAATAACATCTGAAGAAGGACCCAGTGAGAATGACCAGATGAAGCTATTATATACAGACCACCAGATACCTCAAAGACCCCTTGGATCCAAGGAATAACACCTGGATCCTCAACTTTGGTCTAACTGGTTCTTGGATGTCTGAGAGGACCACAATCCTCAATAAAAATCCCCAGATCATAAACAAAGACAAGATGCACTCTGCTTTCCTTTCTGAGTCTTCCAGGTGCTTCACTTGTATCTGTACTCTCTGTTTTTTCAATAAACTCTGCTCCCACTTCCTGCTGGCTTGCATTGGATTTCTATCCTGCAAGAGGCCAGGGATCCTCTTGGCTGATCCTGCTGGATCCTCTCTGGGGCCTTGGATCCGGCCCCATAATTAACAAACATTAACAAACCCACCTAACCATTGTCCCAGAGGGACACTATATTATCCTCACCAGGAAACAAATCTGCCCTTTGCCCCGAGAGAGACTCTACTTCTGTCTTTCAAGATTCTTCTGTATACAAATATCCTTGAAAAGACAATCTGGAACAACAGTTATCGCAAAACATTTAAAAACACCACAGGCATTGTCCCCTATCTTCAATGACTAAGATACAACCAGAGGCAAACCTCAAAAGAAAATGCTGCAATTAGGTGAGATGTCTTAAAACACTTATTTATTTAATCAATCAATAAAATTGATAATCTCACATGGAATCTTAAATAACAAAGCTCCTGTAGTTGCCTCAGACTATAGAGACAGTTAATGCTCCATCGTATACAGGCTTAGAAGCCACCACCCGCACATCATCACAGCACCGCAACTGTGTGGAATGGAACAAACAGGGCACCTCCTGCTCACATCACCACGGAAGGGCCCACAGTGATATTTTATCATCATGCAATTTCCAATCCAATGTCAAATGGAACTGTAGCCCATTGAAAGAAAATGCACTAGGGTTTCTGTTTTGTTTTGATTTGCTTTATACCTAGGGGGAAGAAAGAAAGAAAGAAGCAGCTTTGTTCCTTTCTAACTTTCTTTGGGCCTTATGAGATTAAAAATGGTTTTGGGAAGAGGATTGGCCTCTTGTGAGGATTATGGAATCCTGAGATTTACCCAGATTAGTCTTCTTACTAGTGTGCCTTTGTGAGGTCAGTTATGGTTCTCCTAAGGCCTTGAGAACCTAGAGTCCACACCACCAAAGAGCTCCTAGCATTTCAGATCCCACCATGGAGCACACCTTTGGAGTCCTAAAAGCAGAACCACCTCGAGGACTCATTTGGAAGACCGCTCTGCCCCCGTGTCAGGCCACATAGGGATCTCAAGTTTTAGTTCAAGAAAAAAATTATTATCTGTGGCAAAATGAAGTAATTGTCATAGTAAGGAATTTAGGAACTGTCTTATTTGAGAGTTTGGTGACAGAGCAGCCAAAGTGTGGGTGACAGGAAGTGGATAGGTGACTTGGGCGATGCCCTCCTATCTCCACTTCTAATAGGACACATGCCCCACAGTTGCCAAAGCCAAAAATCTGGTTATAACTTTTCTCCCTCGCTTTCCACATCCAATCAGTCACAGAGTCCTGCTGATGCTCCTAAATATTTCTCAGATGTGCCCACAATCTCTTCGTCTTTCTAAGAAGTTCTCTTTTTTTATTCTGTGGGGAGATACACCATAGAATACATATATGAAACTTTTCATTTTTTTGTTGCATCCTGTGAGGTCAAAATCTAATTGGATTTTTATCAAGCTCTAAGAAGAGTTGGCAATGTACTCTTCTAACTCCCACCCCCTTCCAGAGCACACTCAGCACACAGGCACACACATCCACACCTGTGCGTGGGCGCACGCACCCAAATGGGAGACAACACTTCCTTTCATTCCTTGCACGTTCATTCCCTTTGCCCAGAACTCAGTTTTCTCAATCCTCTCTAGCTGTTATCTGAGAGGAGACCCTCCAGTGCAGATTTTCAGCACAGAGGCAGGGCCTTGGCTGGCCCAATGAAGCCGGGATGTCGGCGGCCCTGCCTCTGCCTGCCAGGAGCCCAGCAGTGTGATCCCAGCCAGGGTCCAACCTCAGCTTCAGGTGTCCTCAACCTGTCCCAATGACCTGAGGCTGAGCCCATTCTCCTCCCGGGGGGCTGGAGCTGTGTGAGCCGGACCAAGGGTCAAACCCTCCATCTGACCTACAGATGCATAGGAAATCCATTAATATTTGAATCTTGAGAAATACACTGCCAAAGACTACTCCACTATAGTTTCTTGAAGCAGAGCAAATAACTATAATGCAAACTGGGAATCAAACTTTCTTGTTAGAATCCTGGGATCCTATTATTATATTAAAATACAATGTCTTCTTAATCTTGAATGTTTTACGTAAATAGCATTTTCTCAGTAGCAGACGTGGCTTGTGTATATGATAAATAAATTTCACTCTCCTATTAAAAAAATTCCCTTTACTTTGAAGGAACTTTAAAGGGGAGCCCTCCTCCCCCAGCATTCCCTTTCCCAAGGAAGGAGAATTGGCCTCTGTGATTTCACATGGAATCTGCCAGCAAGAGCTGCTGGAGAGAATAGACAATGGGGCTCTCTGTATCACTACCGAAAAGAAGAACAGAAATGCTGACATTTCAATGATTATATTTGGGATCCACAGTCACCCTGGGCATCCCAAAGATCACTTAATAGATGAGTCTTATCTTGTTTTCAGAGCTTAAATTAGCTTTCAAATATCAAAAAGGTTAGAGAATATATCAGTTAGTAAGGGAGGGAAACCTAGCTTCCTTCTCCGTTCCCATCACACACTGCTCTGTGTGTGTGTGTGTGTGTGTGTGTGAGTGTTATTTCACTTTTTTTTTTTTTTTTTTGCATAGATTTTGCAATGCTGGGAGCTGCAAAGACCTACAGGCTTTACATCCTCTACGTAAGCTAACCACACATTAGGACAGTTATTTCAAATATTCTGTTCTTTCTGTAGGACATATTGTGGTTTTTTTATTGAGCAAATAGATTTACTTAAATGTTTTAGTATCAGGACTCAGCACAATGCCTCACACAGAATACTGACTAAATGATTACTTTTATGGCCTTATACACTGCGGAATTCTGCTAATAAAGATGGATACACAGAAAACCCACTCGGTAACATTCCTTAATTCTCCTTTGGTAAAACAGAAATTCCAATAACGCCTGTGCTTCTTCACACACAGTCTTTCAGAGATCTTACTCACCACAGAAACGAGCCATATGGCTGCTGCCCTAAGGGCCCATGTTACCCAAATGTCACTGCTTTGCACACACACACACGTGGACTGTTTCCTTACAGACTGCAAGAAGCTGTACCTTAAGTAACCGAAGCAGAATTGTTATTTGTCAAATGTCAAGAACAAAATACATTTTTGTAAGTCAGTAGTCTTGTTTATAACCAACTCAGTTACGTAAATATTCAAAACTCAATAACCTGGCTTTAGGTTTCCAGCTCATTTGCACAAACTAGGAACACTCGATAAAGCTTAGAAACCACTTTCAGCTATGTCTTCACACTGTGGGTTCATCAGACTGAGGAATTACAAAAGTGGGTTTGTCAACCCTCTTAAAGATGCATGTGGACCCCTGTAGGCCCAGCCAACTGTTGGCAGCTGTGGTATGTTCACCGGAGCCACACCACAGCTCAGGTGTGTTAACCTGCCAGGTGTTTTCTTCTGCGACTGAAGAGCTCACGAGGACCTCAAGGCTCAGCTCATTGTGCTGCAAGTTAGCTTACCTAGACTGATGGTGGGTCCCTGTTTGAGCCAGCTTGAATCTGACTTGCGTTTGGAAGTGGGAGATGGGACCATAACAGTACGAATTGTGTAACACCATGATGGTTTTTCAGCTAAAATAGAAAGAACTTTTATTTTTAATTTTTGCATATGTACCTGGGGAAAAAAGTCAGATGTTGAGGACCTGCGTCTCAGAAGCCAGTTCCGTGATCAATCTGAGGGACCAGGGGACCAGGACAGAAGGTGTTGAGGGCACAGGAAGACCCTGCGGTGAGCAGGGACATCGGCTGCCCCTGGGACACCATGGCCACGACTCAGGTGGCCTTCCTGGGACTTTATGAGTAGCCAGCATCACAGTGAGGGTTAGAATTCATGGCTACAAGAGAGACAACATCTAGAACTCTTAGAAAGAATATGTGAATTGAGGAAGGTGCAGAAGCCCTTCACGAAGAGGTGGTTTAAAAGCCATGAAACTTGAGCTAGGACTATTGTCAGGAAACAAAATCCCAGTGTCCACAGCCCGGTCTTTTTCTATGGAGACACTATCAGAGAGCACCGACCAGCAATCAAGAGCAAATTAATTCTGATCTTTACTTGTATCTCTCAAGGGACATTCAAAAACAAATACAGTTTATACCCTCGTCTCATTACAAATCTCCTTTCCCTTCCTTCCAAGCTCCCACACATTCCTACCCTGTAGCCTGCTCGGGCCTCCTGCTCTCTGCTTCCTTTTTGAAGCCTTTTCTGACACAAACCTTCCTTTCAGTGTGCTCTTTCCACAAATAATCTGTTCTGAAATGTGTGTGCAAGGTTCGCTCAGGATGGGGGTGTAGTGGTACAGAATGCCGGGCAGGAAAACACCAGCATTTTCCTCCAGGGATAAGGGAAGTGGAGGCTACGAGTACTGAGACATTCATCATTTCCGTGTCCGTGCATTATTGATGGGCCCTAGCAGATGGGCTTGAGAGACCTGGGGAGACCTTTGTTACAGAAATTGTGAATTCAGGCTTTGTATTTAGTTCTCCAGCTTCTCTTTTCTACAGAGTTTCCCCAGCATTCAATTATTTATACCTTTGACAAACACTTATGGAATGCCTCCTCTACGCTAGCAGCTCGGAAAGAAAGAAATATTCTAGAGAAGGGAACAGAGAAGTAGATAAATACATTAGGGCAGTAAACACTAGAATCAGAGTCATCTATAAAAACAATGACTGGTTTTTGCACATCTCCCTTCCCCAAAATTCAGTGGCTTACACACAAAAGGTTCATTCAGTTCCCTCTTACACGACGGTTCCAGAGTGAGTAGTCGAGGGATGCTCTGGAGGGACCAAGGCTGCTTCTCTTAGTGGTCCCTTCGTCCCCTCGGGGGTCGCCCTGGTCTGCATATTCACAAATAACTCACCACCACCTCTGTGGCAGGTGACTGCATATTCTGACTGGCAGGAAAGGGAAAAAAGACAAAGCGTTTCCTTTAAGGAGTCGGCCTAGTACTTTGATTCTGCTTACATGTTCTCAGCAAGAATTGACTCATTTCATCACATGGAGCTGCAAGGGAGGTGAAAAGAGTGCTGGCAAAAGCTGGGATTTTGTGTTTATTAAATGAAGAAGGGAAGGATGGGCCTGGGGGCAACCACTTGTGGTCTCTGCTACCACCGGTAACCAGCTCACTATTTCCTAAGACTGTGTTGGCCAAGCAACACTTCGTGCTGAGGAGTGGTGGCTTCTAACCCTACGATGTCTTACACCCCCCCCGCCCCCGATCATGACCAAAATGCAGCCCAAATCTGGAAAAGCCACAAGAGAGAGGGAAACCAGAAGACAGGTACTTCTGGTACGGGGAGCATGAGGTATCCATCCAACAGTTCAAGGCTCTAAGCTAAGGAATCCGGGTAACAGATACCACTGGGTATCACCACTGCCCATGGTGGAAAAGGAGGTACTACCTGTAAATACTCCAGGTTTGAGAATTTATCAAAATGTAACATTCTGTGTCCATCCACTCCCATCCATGGGGTGCACACAACCTTCTGTGGGAGCCTCACAGTCCCCTCAGACTGCTCTTTATGTTACACTTCTACAGCAACCTCAACAACACGCTGACAACCGGGTGGAAGAAGTGGCAACACTTTTACCTGGTCCAAGAGCAAAGGCAGTAGGAAGGGCGTGTAAGGGCCAGAAGGGCGTTCAGAATAGCTCACCTTCCTGTTCAAAAGAGCACACGCTGTGTGGCTTGGTGCCACCGTTTTGACATGGACACTCTGCTTCAGTTATTTTGACCAGAATGAAACCAAACGATTAACTTTTCCTTTTATTTTCCAAAATGAAAACCACTTTTTTATTTTCATCTGGTGACAAACTAATAAATTCCCATTTAAAAATAATCAGACAATGCCCAAAAGTATAACATAAAGCCCATCCAACATAAAATACTTAAATACTTACTGGATATATATATTCTCTTATATATACTTAAAATACTCTTATAAATTAAATCCTCCTATAAATATTTAAATACTTACTGGATATATATATATATCCTCATATATAAAATATATAAGAGGAATATTTATGAGAGGAAAAATAAATGAAGAACTATAATCTGTTAACATTACAAGTGACATTTAGCCTGTCTACTTATTATTAAGTATTAGTAAGAAAACAATGAGTGGGGGCACCTGGGTAGCTCAGTTGGCTAAGCATTGAATTCTTGATCTCAGCCTGACCTCAGGGTCATGGGTGTTGGGCTTCATGCTGGAGGTGGAGCCTGCAAAAAAAAGAAAACAATGAGCTATTCTTCACCTATGAGATATATAAAATATATACCTATATATATATAAAATATATAATACATATACATTTTTTTTTTTGCCAGAATTTGTCCACTGAGTACATATAAAAACCCCTGGTTAGGTTTTCTGGGCAACAGATTCTTTTTTTTTTTTATAAATTTATTTTTTATTGGTGTTCAATTTGCCAACATATAGAATAACACCCAGTGCTCATCCGGTCAAGTGCCCACCTCAGTGCCCATCATCCAGTCATGGGCAACAGATTCTGAGATGGAATATATTGTGAGACATTTCTTAAGGATTGTCCTTGGGGTCAACACCACCTGTGGAAAGGATGAGAGCAGCGTTGGGTAGTGAGGGAGACAGCTGTTAACAGGCCTGATGATCCCATTGGGGGCGCTGGAGTGAAAATAGCCCATCAGAGTTGTTCTCTGTTGAGTTAAAATGACTGCCTTGTGTTCCTGCCTGTGTCAGGATGTGGCCACCAGCCCTGCTCAGGAGGGTGAGACATTGGAGAAGTGGGTCTGCAATGAGACAGTTCCTGAAGGTGCAGACAGTTCGGGCAATAAGTCTTTTTTTGAAAGGGGCATCTGGGCAGGGCCTCTTCATGTCCATTATACACATGCACATGCGCACACGCACACAGAGTATAATTCTAAATAAAATGTGATCATTTCCTCGTGAGCCCAAATATAGATCATATTCATTTTTTTTTAAGATTTATTTATTTATTCAGAGAGAGAGGCAGAGACACAGGCAGAGGGGGAGAAGCAGGCTCCATGCCGGAAGCCCGATGCGGGACTCGATTCCCGGGCCTCAGGATCACACCCTGGGCTGCAGGCGGCGCTAAACTGCTGCGCCACCGGGGCTGCCCAATCACATTCATTTTTAATTATCGTGGAGTCTGTTGAATAGATGCATAATCATCAAATCCCTGTTGATGGGCATTTGAGAACCTTTCCGACTTTTTTTGTCTTTACAAATAACTCAATCCATGAACATCCTAACATATGCATCTTTTCATACATGCCTAATTGTTACCATAAATTAATTCTCCGAATTGGAATTGCTGAGCCAAAAGGTATGCATAATTACGTTTCGAAGTACAATGTCAAAGTACCCCCCAGCAAGCCTGTACCAATTTACCTGACGATAATTAACATCAATCTTCTTAATTTTTGCTAATCTAATAGGTGAAGAATAGCTCATTGTTTTCTTTTTTTTTGCAGGCTCCACCTCCAGCATGAAGCCCAACACCCATGACCCTGAGGTCAGGCTGAGATCAAGAATTCAATGCTTAGCCAACTGAGCTACCCAGGTGCCCCCACTCATTGTTTTCTTACTAATACTTAATAATAAGTAGCCAGGCTAAATGTCACTTGTAATGTTACCAGATCATAGTTCTTCATTTATTCTTCCTCTTGTGAATTATCTATTTCCATCCTTTGCCCACTTTTCTCTGGCTTGGGTCTGTTCTATTAAAGATAGTAAACTCATCTGATATGTATGACACAACGTTCTTTCCTACTGTATCATCTGTGTCTTCCTTCCTCCTCCTTCTTTCCTTCTTTCCTCCTTTCCTTCCTTCCTCCTTTCTTTCCTTTCTTTCTTTCGTTCGTTCGTTCGTTCTTTCTTTCTTTCTTTCTTTTCTTTTTCTTTCTCTTTCTTCCAGCTTAGTTTGGGTGTTATTCCTACCAAGTTTCTCTCTACCCAAGCCTACAGAGATATTCTCCTGAATTTTCTTATTGTACTTTTATAAATGCTCACACTTTCAAGTTTTGTTAGTAAATAATGTAAAAAACAAACAAACAAAAAAGATATGCTGTCCCCAACCCACTCCTTAGTGTCATCTAATTCCCCAACCACGCTGAATTACCTTGTACTGAAAAAATAATATGAAAAAAACAGTTTCTGTTTTTTTTTTTTTTTTAAAGTAGTTATTTTGAATCAGCTGCATCAGATTGGCTGCTTTAATAGTCTTCCCTCCATCAGAAATTCCCTTGAACCCTCAGAACCACAGAAGCCCTGCCTCTAGCCTATAGGAGGCAATGTGCTTTCTGCCCCTGGTATGGCTAACCTCAGGTGACCTTCCTGGGCACGAGCTGTGGACAATGTAAAGTGAACAAAAGTGCAGCACCTGTCCTGGGCATTTTTCTGTCCATCTCTACCTTCCCCACATTCCTTTTTCCTCTCACTTAGTTACAAGGTACAGGCTTCCCAGCTCTGTACCTGGTTTTACACAGGTTATCGAGTCTGCTCTTCCTTCCTGTTGCTTTTTAAAAAACAACTCTATTGAAGTATGACTTACCCACCACAAAATTCACCCATGTTGAGTGCACATTGCAAGGATTACTAGTAAATTTCCCAGGTTGTGCAAGTTCTGCACAATCCAGTTTAGAACATTTCATCCCAGTAGGATCTTTCATGCCCACCTATAGTTAATCCCCATTCCCATCCCCAGGCCGGGGCTATCACTAATCTACTTTCTATCTCCATAAAGTTGCCCTTTATGGAGTCATATGCTCCTCTGGTTTTGACATTCCCTCTTATCTCCAATGAGAAAATTCCAGATCCAGCTCAGCTCTGAGGAAAGTGACCAGCCAGACCCAGGTTTTCAGAGCTAGGAAATGACGGAGCTCTGACCCAAGCCTCGTGATTCCAGATTCTTTCCACTCCCTCCTGTTTTCCTGATCTGAATGTATTCTCAGTGTTGAATGGAAAATTTGGTGATGGCCATCTAGAAAGCCTCAAAGATCAGGGACCTTCTGGGTCAGGACCCTGAGATCGTGACTCTTCTCAGCCACCAGGGGGTGCCCCGAAGATCTATCTTTGAACTGGCTTTTGCTTGTGGCAGCTGGGCATCTTAAGAAAGAGAAAGTCAATTGTGACCTGGGGGGGATTTTTCTGGGTGGGATTTTTTCTAACAACGCGTTTCCTCTCTTGCTAATAGCAAATAGCAAAGAAGAATAAAAGCTAGAAGGCTTTTGGCGTACACTGAAAATTTCTTTTCAGGCTTCTCAGACCAGGATTTCTTTTTTTAGAATATAACTTCAAAAGGAGATACAGACTTGATTCAGGAATCTGATGAAGAATTCTTAAGTCATGACCGTCTTGCATGACAGGTATCGATTAATCATAATATTAACAGGATGTTGCTAATCTTTTGCATTTTTACTTAACTAAATTAATTCTTTAGGGGAAGGGAAATGGAAAGATTTTTTTTTTAAGGTTTTATTTATTTATTTAAGAGAGTGAATGCTTGGGAAAAGCAGACTCCCACTGAGCAGGGAGCTCTACTCCGGGCTCGATCCCAGGACCCTGAGATCATGACCTGAGCCAAAGGTAGACCTTAATTGACTGAGCCACCCAGGCCCCCTGGAAAAAGGTTTTTAAGTTGCCCAAATCCAGTATTTGTGTAGCTAGAATGAACTAGATAACAATTCAATATGACAACTGAATTAATCTTTTGAAAATAATTTTATCATGATATTTCCCTAGCTATGTGGACTAAAAAATGGCTAAATTTGGTTGGCAGTTTTGACTTTGAAAGGATCTCAGCATCGTCGTCTCCAGAATCCAGAGGGTATATGTGTCTGTTGGCCTCCTCTGACTGAGCACCTCCTACAGCCTCTTCCAGTCTGGAGGGATGGATGAGGGCTGCTCAGCAGCCAGAATGGGAGCTCCTAGGAGCAGCTTCAGGGAAGCTTAATAATGAACTGTGCTCAGCACCACACCTGCCGGTTGGCAAAGTCACTGGAACCATCTGCCTGGTGGTGCTGTGTCCCAGCTCCCTTCATGGACTGCAGGCCCCAGAACCCTGGCTGCAGCTCTGGGACCAGCCAGTCACAAGACATGGGTTTTATGACGGGCTCTTCCCATACCTAGCTGTGTGTCACGTGTCCTTCCTGGATCTCATTTGTAAAATCTGTAAAATGGCAATAATAATATTTGGCTCACTGCCTTTTACCATGCATGGCCCGTGAGAGAGAGAGAGAAAAGAAGCCTGGGGGAAGGCTCAGAAACAGAGAGGAGGAACTCCAGGAGGGACAGGGTGAGAGAGAGAGAAACACCGCAGCTCCACAGGTGCCAGCCTTCTGGCAAGCACCCTACGGTGTGTACAGACACCCTGGCCTAGTCTTCATTCTAAGCCACCCTCCTCTGAAAAGTGGAAAAGAATTCATTCCAGTTTCGTGAGACAATTTTACTAATATTATTCAAGCATCAGAGCTTCAAAAACATTTTAATGCTTTGCCAGGAGGATTAGCTTGCTTTTACCATATAAATGAGCCCCCAAATATCAGGATTGGATGGTTCCAGTTAAAATCTCACATTAGCGGAAATGACTCACTCACCGGAAGGAAGCGGGAAGATGTGCCTCTTTACACCTACCCTTCACTTGACAGCTAAGCCACCCATGAAAACCCTGCCTTTAAGCGGTGACATTGAAAGGAGGGAGCTTGGAATATTTAAAAATAGCAAACCTTCACATTTCAAAGCATCTGAATATAAGCAGTAAATTCGTATGCTAATCAGGACACACAGCATTCTGGTCACCCCTGTGGGGTCCCTGTGGGGTCCCTGCTACCTGTGGGAAGCAGCAGGTTTGCTGCAGGTTCCCTCCCCAAAAGGCAGGCCATTCCAACTGGGGCCACTGAGTGCTCCCTGACTGGAAAATACTGTGTCTATAAAAACTGATTAAACCCTAAGGTGGAGACAGCGCTTTGTAAAATTGTGGTAAAGCATACATGAGATTTGCCAATTTAACCATTTTTAAGTGTACAACTCCTTGGCATAAAGTACACTTACAAGAATGTGTAAACATTATCACTATGCATTTCCAGAATTTTTTTTATCATCCCTTACAGAATTAAACATTAAACAGTAACTCCCCACTCCACCTAGCCCCTGGTAACCATCACTTTTTTCTCTAAGTTTTTATTTAAATTCCAGTTTCTTGGGCACCTGGGCAGCTCAGTGGTTGAGCGTGTTTGCCTTTAAGGCTCAGGTCGTGATCTTGGGGTCCAGGGATCTGGCCCCACATGAGGCTAACCATGCGGAGCCTGCCTCTTTCTGTGTGTCTCTCATAAATAAATAAATAAAATATTTTAACAAACAAACAAACAAACAAAACTTCAGTCTCAACCTTTCCCCAGAGCTACACATTTAATTACTGCCTGAAAGAGCATTGCTCTACAGTTGGAAACACCTACACAACTACCTCTTGAATAAAATTCATCTCTAAATCAACCACAATTCACACATTTAAAATAGCATATAAAAATGTTAACAAAGATATTAATGCTAATAATGATCTATCTTTAATCTGGACTCACGTAGTCTCTTCTTTTGTGCTTTTTTACAGTATTAGGCATTTACTGTAACTGGCCCCTTTCCAGGATACTGGTTCTTTGAAAAGCACATGGATTTCATTGTGAAGGAAATACAGACACTTAAAGCCTTTCTAGGATCCCTTCTCCCCAAGGCCTTTTGCTAATGTGTACCAGAACATTCTTGAAAGGAGAAAAAAGAAAAAAAGAGAAAGAAATGCTTTGTAAAGAAAAGGGTCTGCCTGTGGGCATTTCTGGCACCCCTGCCTTGTATTAATCTGCAACCTAGTTAAGAGAATGGGAAATAGGTTGTTGTGTGTGGTGCTTTCCAGAATAAGAGCTACTCTTCATCTGAACACTTACGATATGCCAGCCACTGTGATACGTTCTTCCTGTGGATAATCTCATTTGCTCATCACAACTGACCAATAAGGTAGGAATCATTTTTTTAAAAAGATTTTATTTATTTATTCATGAGAGACACAGAGAGAGGCAGAGACATAAGCAGAGAGAGAAGCAGGTTCCCTGTGGGACTCGATCCTGGAACCCATGACCTGAGCCAAAGGCAGATGCTCAACCACTGAGCCATCCAGGTGCCCCTGGTGGGAACCATTTCTATCAATATTGCATATATTGAGGAATTGAGGCTAAATGACCTGAGAGGGCTTGCCCAGAGTCACATCCAAGTGAGCGGTCTAGCCAGAATTGGCACTCTAACAGTCTGACTGCAGGGACCTCGCTGAATTAAACCACGCTGATTTAATTTACACAAAATCTCTATAATGTATACATTTTTACTTTTATTTTACAGATGCCAACCCTGGAGCTTAGAGTAGCTCATTGATGGGCCCAAGGTTGCAGCTATTACATGATTGAGCAGAGAATCTGGTTTGGTATTGAACCCGCAAGCCCTTGTTCTGTCCTGTTCCACACTGTCCCAGAGCTGCTCCCCTTCCCTGGGGAGCGGGAGCCGAGGGGGCAACTTGTCATTCCCAGCAGGCTTTGCCTGTGGGAGGGCTCCAGGGTCTTGAGAGAGCTCTGCACACATCCTCAGGGTCTCCCTGCAGTCTCGCGAATGGCACTTGACAGGAATTCGATCATCAAAGTTCAGTTACTGAGGGTATGAAAATAGCACAAATTGTAGGGTTTGCTTATATGCTCTCTGGCCCCAATAGGAACCACCAACCAACAAATGTAGGAGGTCCGGATGAAGGAACGGAGAGCACGTGGTAATAAATGTACAAGTGTTTTATGGAATGTTCAAGTGCTCTTACCCTTAAATGTTTGATTTTTCTCTCAGGAAAAAACGCAACTCCAATAATCTAAACTCTATAATTTAGGGCAGGAGCTCTTCCTTACCCTTTGTGAAGTTCTTGCAAGCTTAAAGGTATGACTCAACAAGCTTCTCTCCAGACCAAAATGTGATGTCACACTTGGACTGAGAAAGGAACTCTATAAAAATATGTAAATGTAATTTTTATCCTAGAATGTTAATTTTATCCATGTGACTGTTGAGAGAAAAGGATGGCAATACCATCTGAAAATGAAAATACTCTCAGTCAGGGAGCTGGTCAAATAGTAATTATGTAAAACCTGTGCTTGATAAATTTTAAAGATACCCTAGAGTCATACCATTTAAACACTCAAAGCTTATTTATCTGTTTTTTGAAACATTATTTTTCTTTAATTTTTTAATTGAGGTGTAATTGGCATCACATTTTACTAGTTTTGGGTGGACAACATACTGATTTGATACATGTATATGCTGTGGAGTGGCCACCACACTCAGTCTAACCTCCATCAGCACACATAGTTATGACTTTCTTCTCCTTGTGATGAGAACTTTTAAGATTTACTCTCTTACCAACTTTCAAATACACCGTACAGTAGCTTTTGTTTCAGACTGAGATTTGAAGGCCAGGAAAAGGGTGTTCAGGACACAAGTTGGCCACCCAAGGTAGATTGGAAAAGATAGTTCTAGGACAGGGACCTGCGGATCCAGAAGCTCAGCTTCTCGTTCTTTCTCTTTCCCAAAGGCAAGAAAAGATAAGCTACTGAAAGCTTAGGACTAGTAGGGCTGCTAGAGCTTTCCTTTAAAAAAAAAAAAAAATTTAAATTTATTTATTCATGAGAGACACAGAGAGAGAGAGAGAGAGATTGAGAGAGAGAGAGGCAGAGACACAGGCAGAGGGAGAAGCAGGCTCCATGTAGGGAGCCCGATGTGGGACTCCATCCCATGACCCCGGGGTCACGAACTGAGCCAAAGGCAGATGCTCAACGGCTGAGCCACCCAGGCATCCCACTGGAGTTTTCCTGTAAAGAAGCAGTAAGGGGACAACAGCTGGTAAGTGTGTCCTTATCAGAAGCTGCTGTAAGGAAATGCCCCCTTCCATGGCACAGTCACCCAAGCCGGCCTTTTCAAGTTGCCTCCCCGCTGGTCTCATTCAGAAAGCAGGGCCCCCTGGGCAAAGAGGGCAAGGAAGCTAAGGAGAAGTGGGTCAGAGCCTGCCTCAGCCTACTTGCTCCACATAGAGATTCTTTTGTTTCCTGCTTGCCTTCATCATTTCCTGCCCCTCCCTTTATTTGGGCCTGGAGTTTGTCTGCCTGAAGCAGCTCACTCAGCCATCACCCATCATGTGGCCCCCATCCTCATCCTAGTCTTTCTCTTTGACATGTCTGCTTTATTGAGGGCTGCTCGCTGTTCTCTTGGAATGGAACATGAATAGGCAGGGGAACCCCAGAGCACCTACCAGCAAGCCCTCCCCAAGTGGGAAGAGGTTCCGAAGGTTGGCCTTTGGAGAGAGCCCCCCAGGTCAGTGGTCAGGTTCAGGGCGGGGAGGTCCGACTGTCAGAATAGAGAAAGTGGGAAGGACGAGTGGAAAGTTGGAAATAACAGGTTGCTCAGCCTCATTGGAGACCACACGTGCCCCAAGAGGAGGCAACGCCCGAAGCAGAGTAAGGGGAAAGGAGAGGGAGTCTGGTGGGCAGTTTTGCACAGCTGGGGCCCAAGAGTGGGGCTGGGGGCAGAGTGGAGCTACCCAGACTGAGCCAAGAGGCCCGGATCCTAGCTGTGGCGCTTAGGGGTTTGGCAGCTAGAGGCCCAGCCTCTGGATCCTCCACCTTGGTTCTTAGGGTGATGGAAGTTCTGCTGAGCAAGACACGAAGGGGCACTTCTCATGCCTAATCCTGCCCACCAGAACCTGCCTTCTTCTGAAGCTTCTGTACGTTATGTTCACTATTACCTCACCCTACCCTTCTGACCCTTGGCCTTCTTTGTTTTGATCATCTCTCTTCATCCTAACGTCATCTTCTGTGCTTCTCTGTAGATCCTGCCTTATTGGCTGTCGTGGTGCTTCCACATGCCTTATCTCCAGCCCTGTTTGGAGCCTACATTCCAATTCTCTGGCTTAATGGGCCTCCCCAGACCCTGCTCGAGGATCTCCCACAGTCACTTTATTGGCCCGCCCTCCCACAGCCAGCTTTCACGGCAGAAGCTTACAACGGGGGGGGGGGGGGGGGGGGGGGGGCACAGTTGGATGGAAATATGGTACCACTCTCCGTCCCAACCTCTTGATTCAGGGTTGGATGGGGTGTTTCTGGTTCACATTCTGGAGGCTTATGGTCCTTTTAACTCAGAGTACAATCACTACATTGGAATCAGCACTTCTCTTAGGGGATTCTAAGGGCCAGGGAATTGCTGGACACTTGCATCACTCACCTCGAGGAGTCAGAGCAGGGCCACTGAGTTCTGGGACCTCTGGGGCTGGTCAAGATCACCTATCAGTAATTCCTGCCCGCTAGGTTGGTATGAGCACTTTATCTCTTCCATCCACCTCTCAAACTCACAGTTGGGGCATTCACAGATTGGTCTCATTTATCCAAAATTCCCTGGCCCTTTCTTGTTTGCTTAACATAGGACTTTGGAATTTCTTTGTCCCCTTATGGCAGCAGCTCTGTTCTACATAATTCTTTTGGCACAGAGTTCTAAAAAGATCCTGTAGTTTTACTTTGAAGTTGATGCAAGAAATATTGCTTGTAGGACACTGGGAAAAATCTTTCAGAAGGAGTGAAATATTAATTATATCTGATATTTATCTGGCCTTTGATGTAGAATGAGGACTGTGTTGTTTGCCTGGGACAAACAGTGCTTTCTCTCATCTCCTTTTTTTCCCAATAAACTCGAATTCTCCTGTAGTTTCCTATTAGCCTTAATGTTGGAATGTGGGAAAGGTTTGTGATTTTGAAATGTAGGGTCTTTCTGAGATAGGGATGAAGATATTACAATTTTACAACTTGTCTTAGAAAAATAAAGGATTACAAGAATAAGAAAAATTGCAGGAATTATACTTACATGAACGTTGAATCCAGGGTTGTGTGGGTTGGTGCACTTTGCAAAGGATTGCCACCAACACTGCAAAGAAACTTATGACTTACTGAATTATTTTGATGCCCACAGAAATTACCTTGGAAGTGTCTAATACATGAAGATTATTCTGTTATTTCTCACTAATTATAGGGCTCAAATTTTGCAATTTAAATACTGTGAGCTTTGATGTATAATGACCGGAGTCAGCCAAGGAGGACTTGATGCATCTTATAAAGAAATGAAATGCTATAACATTGTGCTTTTAGAGAAATCTTAGAACAGTCTTGTTATTACCTATAATAATTAGTATTCATGGAGTACTTTTTTTTTAAGATTTTTTATTTATTTATTCATGAGAGACACACACAGAGAGAGAGGAAGAGACACAGGCAGAGGGAGAAGCAGGCTCCATGCAGGGAGCCCGACGTGGGACTCGATCCCCGGTCTCCAGGATCACGCCCTGGACCGAAGGCAGTGCTCAAACCGCTGAGCCACTGGGGCTGCCCCAGTACTTTATATTTTATATTATAGATGGAGTTGAATCGCCTATACCATTTCCTTACCTTTCTTCACAAAAGTAAACAGTATAATGAACTTGATATTTAGCATTCTCATGCATGGTTTACATTAATTAATTAATTACATTAATTCATCTTTAAACAATATATGATATTGTTTCCTGTTTTGAAATTTTATGTAAATGTAACATACTGTATAAATCCTCTTGCAACTTGCATTTTTTTTGCTCAGCAGTCTGTTAAGATTTAGTCTATTGATATGCATAATTCTAATTTATTTAAATTCTCTGTGGTATTCTTTTATAGGACTAGACCTCAAATTATCTATTTATCCATATTTCCTATTGGTGAATATTTAGATCATTTTGATGTTTCTCACCATTAGAAACAGTGTTGTAGTGAATATTTCTGGGCATGTTTTCTTGTGCATATTTGTGAAGATTCCTTAGGATATATATTCCTAGGAATAGAATTTCTGAATTTTAAGCTTTCCCTTCACTTTACTAGACAACTGTTCTTTCAGGAAAACTTTTGATTACAGGTTATAAGAAAGCTTGCTAACAGTTGTTTAAACAATAAAGATTTAATCATCTAACATTGTCAGCAAAAAGACCCAGCCACTTTTTATACTCTTGCTACCTTAGTGCAATGGCTTTGTTCCTCTTGTTTGTCACCTCATGATCACGACGAAATGGCTTCTAGAACTCTAGGCATCACAGTCTCATTCCGGTCATTGTTCCAAAAATGAGGATAGAGTAGGTGGACAAGGTGTTTTTGTCTGTTTGTTTGTTGTTGTTTTATATTCGCTTTTTTTTTAAGATTTTGTTTATTTATTCATGATAGAGAGAGAGAGAGAGAGGCAGAGACACAGGCAGAGGGAGAAGCAGGCTCCATCCAGGAACCTGATGTGGGACTCGATCCCGGGTCTCCAGCATCACGCCCTGGGCCAAAGGCAGGCACCAAACCACTGAGCCACTCAGGGATCCCCAAGGTAAGCCAATCTGACTGGTGTCCTTATGAGAAGAGATTAGGACACAGAGACAACACAGAGGAAAGACCATGCGGAGACACACAGAGAAGATGGCCATCTTCAAGCCAAGAATAGAAGCCTCAGAAAAAGCCAACCCTGCTGCCACCTTGATCTTAGACTTCAAGCTTCCAGAGCTGTGAGGACACAGTTTCCTGTTATTTAAAGCTCTCAGTCTGGATACTTGTCATAGCAACCCTAGCAAACTCATACAGGCAGATTCTCTATGGTGAAGGCTTTTATATTCCATAAGGAAAAGGGCGTGCTCTGCAATAATTACAATGCAAGGACAGAGTATGGGTAACCACTATTTGAGAGGGGTAAAAATGGTACAAGGAAGAGAGAGATCACTTGTAGCTGTGGGAATCTGGGATAACTCTGTGCAGGGGGTCATCTTTGAGCTGAGCCTTATAGATGACATTGGAGATATGGACATTCTGGATGGAAGAAATGACATGAGTGGGGCCCAGAAAGAAAAACCTAGAGAAAAACCTAGAGCTTTCTAGAAGAAAATAAATATCCTATAACAAGTTAATTCTCAGTTTAGCTGCAGCCCCCAAAATTAGAATCAAAGGAATTGATGGCATATACTTGTTTGTTCAAAGTTAAATTTCTAAACTACCTTCATAGGACATTATTTTTTATTTTTTTAAAGATTTTATTTATTTATTTATTCATGAGAGACACACAGAGAGAGGCAGAGAAACAGGCAGAGGAAGAAGCAGGCTCGCTGCGAGGAGTTTGACATGGGACTCAGTCCTAGGACCCCGGGATCATGACCTGAGCCAAAGGCAGACGCTCAACCACTGAGCCACCCAGGCACCCCTCTTCATAGAACTTTAAAAGGAGGTTGGCAAAAACCAGTTTCACATCTCTTGGCACCTTCCACAATTGGAAGATGTACAAAAGCTATAATTTACATACAAAAGATTATTGTTGGCAAGAGATTAGAAATCTGACAGATAATTTCTTTGGAGAAGGTTGTGGGAGTACTATGGCAGTCTTCCCCCTCTTTGGAAATCTTTTCTTCCTCTTGAGCCAATTAAAAGGAAATTTTAAGGATGCTACTCAGAGATGTGGACCTATGTCCATTGGATTCTATGAGGACAGGAGGCTGCTACTGGACCCATGACTGGAAAATCCTAAAGTCAAGAATCTGTAAATGGATAATTGCATAGGTAATGGAGATTGTGGGGACAAAGGGCACCTGAGTGTTTTTCCATGGGCTAGAGATGGCCACAATGGAGAGAGAGTCAGCATGCCCAAAGGCCTTGCTTAGAGGAGGCTGTGACCCTAACAGAAGGAGTAGATTCCCAGGTCCGGGGACTGAAGGAGTATATTGAATGGAAGGAAAGTCATCCCCCTGTCCCAGGAGAAATCAGGGATATATTCCAGGTGGAGCCTCCATAGATCCACAAATACACTCCAACAGAAATATCAGCTTTAAACCTATGCCACCTGGAGTAACCCACTACCAGGTCCCCTGGTGCCAGTCAAGACAGAAACTCTCCTTCTCCTACCCTTGCCTCTCTGTCACCTTCTGTGAGGATCAAGGGTTAGTCCCAGGAGCAGAGGACAAAGAGGCATGGTCAGAAGCTCAGATATAGTAAAAGATGGAGAAGCCAATCATGCCCTCTTTCCCTACAGCATCAGAGCAGTGCAGCTTAAGTTGAGGAAGAGAGGCTTTGAGCGAGATTCGGAGTTCTGACTATGATGTATGACTCAACAGTTTACTGGAATGAGGCTATTATTAGGACTCCTAGTGACCACAGAACTTTTCATTATCCATGAGTGAGCTGCCTGAAACTTCATTGAGAACAGTGATGAGTGCTTCAGAGTAGGAGGAATGGGAGGGAAAAGAACCAGGTTGTCTTCTGATTGTCTCCTAGAAATCCTACAGATTCGGTGGAATAGCTATAGTCGTTTAATTTGACTAAGGAGCAAAAAGAAGAACAGTGGAAAATGCTGCTTTAAAGGTAATTGAGAGCTGAGTGAAGTAAGCCAGTCGGAGAAGGACAAACATTATATGTTCTCATTCATTTGGGGAATATAAATAATAGTGAAAGGGAATATAAGGGAAGGGGGAAGAAATGTGTGGGAAATATCAGAAAGGGAGACAGAACGTAAAGACTGCTAACTCTGGGAAACGAACTAGGGGTGTTGGAAGGGGAGGAGGGCGGGGGGTGGGAGTGAATGGGTGACGGGCACTGGGGGTTATTCTGTATGTTAGTAAATTGAACACCAATAAAAAAAAAATAAAAATAAAAAATAAAGGTAATTGAGAGCCTGTAACACTGTTTATTTTACATAGTTTAAAATTTTATTCTGGAGACCACAGGAGAAATTAAAGATGAAATTAAAAGAGAGTAATGTGGTCAAAGCTTTAGGAAGACTAATGTGAAGACGAGCCATGGCAAGCTTAGAGATGAAACGCAGAGCACCCCACCCCTCACCATTTTCCTACTCCAACTCTATGTTTCCAGGACTCACTCATGACCTGTCCTGATGGAGAAGCTGAAGCCAGACTACAATTGAGAGACTCTCTAGTAGTAGCAAAATTGTCTTCTCCCTATAGCTAGGCTTACATTTTACTTAAAGCACAAAGGAGGACTGCAGGTTGTCAAAAGTGAACACCCTACTCTTTAAAAAATATATATATATATATACACCTATGCATATATTTACCTTATATGTATGTGTGTATGAATGTATATATTAAAGATTATTATTTATTTATTCATGAAAGACACAGAGAAAGGCAGAGATGTAGGCAGAGGGAGAAGCAGGCTCCAGGCAGGGAGCCTGATATGGGACTTGATCCTGAGACCATGGATCTTGCCTTGAGCCAGGAGCAGGTGCTCACCACTGAGCCACCCAGGCATCCCCGTATATATTTTATATAAATGAAAAAATCATAAGGAAAAGCAGAAGACTGATTAGTTCAAAAGTCAGTATAGTTGTTACCTCTGGAAGGAAGGGGACTGCAATCGGGGAGGGATAAAACATAGTAAGAGTCATTGGTAGGACATTAAATTATTAAACTAAAACTATTAAATAGAAGAGGTAATAGAATCAAGGCCCAAGCAAAAGAGTTAATCTTTCAGAACAGCAAGGAAACTATCTTTTATAAATAATGATGGGAAGGATGTCTTTAAAAACGAGACTATAAGGGAGAAGAGTGAAGAAATTCCCATCAGTCATTTCAGTGAAGTGGAGTAAAGGTCAGCGGCTGAGAGACCAAGGAGCAGTGGGCGGTGGGGTGTCAGGCCCCTGGTGTCTGCAGTGCAGTTGTTGCTCAATAACTGTGTGTTGAATGAATGCTGATTAAGAGTATTTTTTTTAATTGGAATAAACACTTGGTCATTTGCTAAGAAATAAACCATGAAAGAACATAAGAATAAAAGAACACTTGGACAGCTCTGTAGTTTCAACCGAGGTTAGTAGCATGAATCTATTGTAGTAAAGCCAACTGGCAACCCAAGAGTTCTAGAGAAGAAAGAAAATGGTGGGGTTGGGAAGGAAGGAGTAACAAAAGGGAGGCATTCTAGCGGGCTGGTAAAGACATAATAGAAGTAGCCAGTCATGGGACCAGGCTGGCTAAAGAGGGAAATGAAGCAAGGAGGGAAATGAAACCAGCCTCAGAGGTTGAGGGACTAAAGTTCCCCTCTACTGAAATTTCTCTCTACTGGCCCTTTCCCATCACCATACAAACTTGCTGTTATTTCTCTCATCTTTAAAGAAAACAAAACAAAGCCTATTCTTGACCTCAATCCTACTGCCAGCTACTGCCCCATTTCTCTACTCTACGTTGCAGCAGATGCCCTTGAAAGAGTCTCCTACACTTACTGTCTTAAATTTCTCTTCTCGCATTCTCTCCTTTGGCTTTTCTCCTACCTCTCTGGCCGATCCCCTTCCTCCCTCTCCTTTGCTGGCCCTTCTCTCCTCCCTGACCTGTTAACCTCAGAGCATCCTAAAGTTGAATCCTTCTTCCTTTTCTCTTCACTAACCATACTCACTCCTTGGCATTGCCATCCTGTCTCAAGACTTCAACCTCCATCTATTTATGCCACTCAAATGTCTACCTCCCAGCCAGACTCTTTCTTGAAATACAGATTCATACATTCACCTTTTACTCAACATAATAGATATGTTAAGCTAATTCTGTCCAGGACAGAATTTCTGATTATCTCTCCCTTCCCTACTCTTGCATCTGTTCTGTTTAGAGTCTTCCACTTCTCAGCTGATGTCAACTCCATCATTCCATCTGTTCAAACCAGATGTTTTGGTGTCAACCTTTACTCCTATCTCTAATACTATACATCCAAGCATCCTGTAGGTGCTTCTATATCTAGAAGAAAAAAAAAAAGAAAAGAAAAGAAAAGAAAAGAAAAGAAAAGAAAAGAAAAGAAAAGAAAAGAAAAGAAAAGAAACATATCTAGAGGCCAATCATTTCTCACTACTTCCATTACGGTACTCTGAGCCATCATATTTCTCTCACGCAATAGAATAGAATACTAGAATACATTGTCTTGCTTTTACCTTCACATCATCTCCCCCCACCTCAATCTATTCTCAACATAGTAATCAAAGTGGTCCTTTGAAAGTATATTAGAAAATTGAACTCCAATTAAAAAAAAAAAAGTATATTAGATCCTGACATTCCTCTATGCTAAAACCTCCAAGAGCTTTCCAACACTCAGAGTAAAAGCTAAAGTACCTCCAGTGACCCACAACACCCTCCACGATCTCCTCTCAAGTTACTGAACTGAGCTCATCTTTACCACTCCCTCTGTTCTCAGTTTCACTGTATTTCTTGTTATTCCTACCATACTTGTCTTGCTCCTTAGTTCAGGGCTTTGCTACAGTTTGTCCCATGGCCTTGAATGTTCTAGATCCCACAAGCCTGATTCCCTCATCTAATTCATGTCGGTGCTCAAATGTCAATGTTTGATTTAAAATCACACCAGTGAAATGCTGGTAAATGTTTCTCAGGTGCTTTTCTGGGAAAAGAGAAGCTGCACTGTGTGTCATTTGCAAGTTTTCATGGTGCAGATGTTCAGCAATTTCAAGTTACCACTGTGATGTCACTGAATTGATGTTGCTGAACGTGGCAGTGGGGAAGAGAAGCCACATCAGCTCTCAGGAGCTGGTGCAAGATGATTGCAGCCCCCTCCCACCACCCCACGACCCTCATTCCTTGATCCCTCTTAGTGTGCCCTATTTTTCCAGAGCATGTATCACCTTCTCACCTAACACGTTACTTATTGTTATAGCTCTTGTTTCTTATCTACCCCGGAATACCCTACCCGCCAGGGATTCTTGTCCGCCTTGTACTGATGTCTTGCAAGAACAATGCTTTGCACAGAGTAGGCTGTTAGTACACTGCTGGATGCAGGGACTTCCTAATGAGGGATATAGAGCAGATACGGCAATGACTGACTAGAAGAATGTGCAGGGCAGAGAGCTGTGGTCAGACTTGGAGATGTGAGTGTTCAGAACAGGTGTGGCCATCCGGAGGAAGGGCTGAAATGCAATGAAATGGAATTGATGCCTTTGGAGCTGAGAAGGCTCTGAGGTTAGGGAGTTTGGAGCAGCCATCACCTCCATGTGGTTTTAGGAGCAATCTCTTTTCTTGGCAGCGAATCTGGAAACATGGTTAGAAACCTCAGGGCTTACTGAGATTGAATAACAGCCTGCTTGTTTTGAGGCTCTGCATTTAACTTAAAGAACATTATTTCAGAATATATCATTATTATCAATTTGAGTTAAAAAGAATAATGTGCATTGAAAATGAACAAAGGGGAATTTATAGGTGTGCACTTACTAAAGAGAGAGAACATTCTTGATAGTTTTAGGAAATTCTTGGCTGTCACTTTTCTTTGAATAATGTGCCCTTGAGACTTACTTTTAACAGTAAACATGTTAATGTGACACATTCTGCACACCCTGACCCAGAGCCTTGAACATCTGGATTTTTCTCCTCTTGCAAACGCCTTCTCTCTTACAATCTAACAACTCCATTTACAATGGAGTTTCTAACAAAACTTTTTTCCTAATGTACCACAGAAATCTATTTCTTCTCCACATATTCAGCGACATAGGACAATGCCAGCAAGTATGTGGTTTTTACGAGTTCTAAGCTTAACCGGCAATTGATTGCCCTGCTTTTCTGAAACTCAATGTCATACTGTTCACACACTTGGAGATAATCAGCCTCTGCCCACATTGCCCTTGATCTGAAAGCTGCTTAGCCCATTGACAGCAGTCTCAAGCCTTATTGGTGTGTGTCCTACAGCAAGTTGTCCTCATTTATTCAGTTTCTCCAAAGGATCGCTTTCACGAATGACGTAAAGGTTGGGTGCCATTTAGTGTTCTCCTCCCATGTGTGTTGGTTCTGCTATTTGGATACAGGACAGTCAGGAGAGAAAATAGTGATGTTAAGTTTACCTAATTTTACTTACTTAAAAATTTTTAGAAATTTCGTACCCAGTGTAAATTTCCAAAATCAGAAGTGAAAGGAAGACCAGAACACAGACAAGAAGTCGAAGCACGGACTCTTGGCGCTCACAGTGAGTGCCAGCCTCTATAAGCATCCGCAGGACAGCCTATTAGAGATCTCCTGAAGAATCATTTTCTCGCAGCTGTTGGTTTTGGCCGCCTGAGGGCTTTGGCATGCCCAGCGTGGGCTGCGGTGGGGTGGCTGCTGTCAGCGATGTGGCTGCTGTGAATTCCCTCCCTCACTCGGAATTCTTCTCGCCCAGAGCTGGTTCGTGGCAGGACCCGCTCTGTTCATCTAAGAGGCAGGTCTGAGCGGGTTATCCTCTGCCCTTCGCCCTGGTGGCTGCCAGATGTTTTCATGTTGCTCACTGCCCAGCTCACTTGCCCCTACCCCACTAGCTACCTAATGGTTCCTCACAGGCTTCCCATCTCCAGGGCCAGACTTTGCTGGTCTGAGCCGCGCTGATGAGGCCCAGGCCACAACTTCAGTTCGGTCTGATGATTCCACACTGCCCCCAGCCAGTTGCTAGCCCAGTATGTGTCCTTGTTACATTAGGGACCAAACCACAGATGCCACTGGGTCACAAACTAATACCCCACACCCTTTTCTAGAAAAAAAACAAGGAACAACTACAACAACAACAAAAAAAACAGCCCCAAAACACCAAACCAAAACAAAAATAACCCTTAAGGTCCTTACTTTAATGATAAATTCAGTCAACAAATACTAATTTGAACACTTCATTCTGGCAACTGTCCTTATGAGGCTTATGTGGGGAGTCAATAATTAATAGTTAAAAAAAGGAGGGGGCACATGGGTGGCTCAGTGATTGAGGATCTGCCTTTGGCTCAGGCCATGATCCCAGGGTCCTGGGATTGAGTCCTGCACTGAGAGCCTGCTTCTCCCTCTGCCTGTGTCTCTGCCTCTTTGTGTCTCTCATGAATAAGTAAATAAAATCTTTAATAATAATAATAATAATAATAATAATACAAAGCAACAAAAAATAAGTTGCACAGAGAGCTGAACACTTTAAGGAAAAAGTGGTGAGAAGAGTGTAACTGGGAGAGTGAGGCCTCTCGGGGAGCATAAGGAGAGTAGTGAGGGGTTCCATTCGAATACAGTGTCCCCAGAGTTAAATGCTATGTGCCGCTGGAAATGAATAATTACGGCAGCTCTTGATACAGTGAAACCCTACTGCACATACGTCAGGCTCTCCTTCATGAAAACAGTCAAATGAGAAGATGGGAACGGTGAGAGGCAGAGTGTTAAGTTTTAAATCAGGATGGGCCAAAGGAACACACTCAGTTCTGCAGGGAAACGTAAAGATGGCAAAGCACAGCTTCAGCTTTGGGATTCTAATGCCTTCAAGCCTCGTCTTCTCCTCCCAGTGAGGCCAAGGTTAGCGTGAGGCCGACAAAGGCAGAGCTCTGCCACCTGAGTGTCAGCACCCAGTGTGCACGATGCCTGCTGGACGGGGGTCAGGAAGCTGACCTGCTCACGGCCCTCCACTCCTCCCCAGGAGGAGGAGCTCAGCTCTGTGTACTTGTCCGCCCCATGCAGACACGAGTCTGGGCGTCCTGTCCTAGGACAGCCGGTGCAGGGGCTGACCTGCCACCTGTGAGCTGATCCCAAGCGATAAGCCCTGCACCAAGGACCATAGAGGAAGGGGAGGGTATCAATCCGATTCTCTGAATCTCCCTCCTGGAATTAAAGCTAGGACACATGGTATAGCGAGAAAGAGCAAGAAAGCAGCTGAGGCATATTAAGGCTGAGCACTGGAGGGAAGGCGTCTCTCAGCTGCGGTGAGGGGCAGGGGAAACCGAGGCATCTCCCATCCTCACCTCCCCGCCCATCCAGTGGCCCTGCTGACTCCAGCTGCCCGGATCCACTCCTATTTGCAGAATCTGTAGCAGGTACAATTACCAGGACGGAAGCACCTCTCAGCAACAGCCTTCAATCACTGGCTCACAGGACTTGATACATAAACACCACCCCAGGTCCCTGGCCCCTGGGGTTGGCTCCATCTGGGTTTCTGTTTTGCACCATTTCCTCCAGTTTCCCTGCAAGACGAAGTTTCCATCACCCACTGCGATGGCGATGGTGGCTTAACCGCACATCCTTTATTGCCCACCCGCCCCTCTATTCCCTGCCCTATTCCTCTGCAATATTCCCTGCACCTCCCAAATAAGGTACTTGCATATGCATTCTCATCTCCAACTCTACTTTCCTCGGGAGGCAAGAAGATGACTTTAGACCCTGGAGCACCCCGCATCTTGGAGGCCAAAGCACCCCTGGACGGCTGTGTGTCGGGGCTCGGGCTTGTCCTTGCAGCAGCTCTGCCCCGGCTCGGTGAGCGGCCACTGCTGGTGACCCAAGAGCCTAAGTGCTTGAGACGGGAAACAGGTGGTTGGGGAAGGAAGAAGTCAGAGCGCTGCAGCTGAGAGACAGAACCATATCCTCCTTGAGGAGTATTTTTGGTAAATGTTTGTTTCATGCAAGGATGTTCTTCTGTCAAAGCAAAGACAAGAGTTCTAGTCAAAATATTTAATTAGGTCTTCAAAACTTCCTATCCCTGTGTCTGTCCTAGGATTGACGGCCACGTGAGCACCGATACCATGAAAGACAGGAGGTGAGTATCCCAGTGCGATCTGTGCCCGGTACTGTTTTGAAAAATGTTGATAACCTGTGATATTGGGGGAAGTTTTCTGGAATAATACATAGTTGGTTGTGGAATACTTACCTCTTAGAGATGCCACTTAAGGAAAGCTGCAAGACCAGGTGCTTCTACTCTGTTCATTCTGGAGAGAAAATGTTTCTCCACAACTGGAATCTAGACCAATCTGTGGTGTGTGTGTGTGTGTGTGTGTGTAGAGTAATTACGTTATGATATAGTCATATAATAAAATATTATGTTCAGGATGTCATAAAAATGCAAAAGCCCTTGAAATCAGTGCAAATAACTGCCGAGTGTCCTATATAGCACACTCTTCTATGTCCACCTTTCGTTATCTTTGAGATAATTTGCACTCTACATTGTAGAAAATGATAAAAATGCAAATGACTGTTGTTTGTAAAAATGCAAATGAACAGTGTCAGGTGCAATTGATTATTGCCCTGCAGATCTTGACCAGTTTTGCAGGCAAGTTAAATTCATTTCTGCATTTCGGCAGTTCTTGTGTTTATTTTATAATGACATGAGAGACATAATTTTACCATTTAAGAAATTGTCCTTAGGGCACCTGGGTGGCTCAGTCAGTTAAACGTCTGCCTTCAGCTCAAGTCATGATACCAGGGTCCCAGGATCGAGTCCTGCATGGGGCTCCCTCCTCAGTGGGGAGTCTGCTTCTCCCTCTACCTCTCCTCCTTGCTCATGCCTCTCTTTCAGGCTCACTCTCTCTCTCAAATAAATAATAAAAATCTTTTAAAAAATTGTCCTTAGACCATGACGGGTAGGTAAAGGGAAGAAAGAAAACCAAGTTGTGCATTGGCATGAGCTGTGTAATGAAGCTTCAGAAGAGTAGAGATCTTGTCTGGAAATTATTGGGAAGTAGGTTCAGAGACAGAGGAACATCTTTAGGGTGAAGACTCCTACTCTTCACGAGGAGGCCGCCTGGTGTGGGGCTAAGCATATAGGCCTTGGAACTCAGCAGAGAGAGGTCCAAATTTGGATTTCAATTGTGGAATTTGCAACTGTGGCTTTGTGCAAAACTCTCAACCCTCCTAAACATCAGTTCTCCCACTACTAAAACAGCAATATCTTAGGTCACTTGAAGGATTAAATGACTTGGTGTGTGCTAACCCCTTCATGAGACCTAACAATATGGTTACATGTGGTAACCAGCTATGACAAAATATATCCCCATGTGAATTTTCAGAGTGTTGCAAGAATAAAAGTAATGTGTGGGAATGCACTTTCTGGGCCAGGGTCACCCAGGGACAATCACGGCCAGAGAGGTGCAGGGGAAGCTGCGCTCGTCTGGTAGGGTGGAGGTGGGTGGGTTGGGCAGAGGGAAGTCACCAATGACCAGGTGAGCAGCTAAGGGGCTTTGGAGGAAAAGGAAGTAGCCAGTGTCCTTCCTTAACTCTACAGAGGCCGATGCTGGAGTTCCCGCACGGATTGCAAGGTCTATCAGAGCCAGACTCAGAAGTCAGGCAGAGAAGCCACATAGAGCAGAGGACTGAAAGGGTCTACACTTGGGTTTTGGCATCAATCCGGAGGTCTTGCCAGAGAGGCCAGAAGAGCCAAAGGTCTGAGCCGGGAAGCAGAGCCTGCAGGTCTGACCAGAGATTTCATGGCATCAGAGTCCAGAGGCCTGTTCAACCCATGTCTACTCACATCAAGGTGGGTGGTGGGGTGGGGGGTGGCAAGCCCTCCGTCCCTTCATTGTAAACCGTGAATGTTGGGCTTTGGCTCCCTGAGGCCCCCCTCCAGCCCACAGATGGATACGAGTAGCATGTGTACACACGTACCTAAACGTGCGTGCACACCCTCACACACACACGTGCACATACAGAGCTCCTGCAGGTATCAGCAAGAGGCAGCCACGAGGCAGATTATACCTGACCGGGGCAGCAGCGGCAGCTGATTGACTGTTAAACCCCGAGGCCGCGTTCAAGTCCCTTGGTTTCTTCTCCTCACGGTGCTTTGAGGAAGCACACATGTCACAGAGGAGGAAGGCGTGATGGATAAGCAAGAGGCGTATTACTGGACAAAAAGGCACAGAGGTCCCCAGAACTCCAGCCCTGTTCCACCGCGGGGTGGCTTTTTCACTAGATAGGTTTATCTGATTCCTTCTCTTTTATTTACTTTGTCATTGACAGTAGAGTTGAAGAATCCATTCAGCCAACAGCCATACATCCCCCCCACCCACCCCCGCCCCCGCCCCGACTATAGTCCTCTGTGTGGCTGGGCCAATCCTCCTCCCGGGCTCTCGCTTCTTTGGATAAAGATGAGGTGGGAACTCCCATCTGGCCAGTTAAATCTATACCCTAATTGCTTTTAATGATTTAACTTTTTTTTTTTTTTAACATATCAATACTGCATTTTTAGATTTCTTCCCCAATCCCTGCTCTTTCCAAGGCAGTGACTATGATCAGATATGGACACGACTTTGTGGGTTGGAAGAGGGCCTCGGTCCCACAGACAGATCTCTCGGGGCTTCTAGAGTCACAGAAGTCCTCCAAGTGTCCCCCTGGTCACAGGGCTCTGCTGCTGTGTACAGCTGAAGCCTGAGGCCGGTGATCTGTGGCCTGCTCTCTTGGCTTGGCAGGGCCTGGTGGTCTTCCCCTGCAGACTGGGCCTCACCTCTGCTCTTGCCGCTGCTGTGGGCTCCTCTGTGTCTTAGCCGAGTTCTGCATTGGCCTTTGGCTTATGTTGTCCATGCCATGGCCTCTGTGCAGAAGCAGCCTCACCGTTTCTTCTGCGATCATCGTGGCAGTTACCTTTCAGCTACAGAGGGGGAGCGGCCCTCAGGAGCATCAAGGTGCCTGTTTGCGTGGGGCCACCCTCTGTGTCTCCTTCCAGAGTTCTCACGGGGCAGTGGGGCACAAGATCCCTCTGCTTTCTGTTTCCCCACACGTAGCAGGAGCAACTTCTCTGGAATTTTGTTTGAAGGAAAGTCAGAACACACTCAGCCAAGTGTTTGGTTTCTGGACTTCCAACTTTCTCTCCTTCCCTCTCTCTCCATTGGGCTGCACTGGGTGGACCTTCCACTTCCTTTTAGTGTCTCATTGGAACTTCTCTTACGTCATTGCCTTCTTCCCTAAAACAGCAAGTCTTGCCACCTATTAATCCGCTGACTTCAGAAGGAATTGCACCTTCTGAGCCAGCCAGACAAACATTAGCAAAAAAGTGCCCCTGCATTCATTTATTTAGTCATCAGGACACTGGGCACCCCCACAGGTCAGGCACGAGGCTGCCATAGGAGAAAGACTTCCTGGTGTCAGTGAGCTCTGTGGGCTGGCCCAGGAGGCAGACAAAAGGGAAGGATCAGAGGTCAGCATGGGCAGTTCTAGAATCAGGGTAAGAGGGTGCAATAGGAGTACCCAGGAAGGTGTGGGTGACCCTGTGTGGGTCTGAGTGGTTCTGGGAAAGCCCAGCGAAGATGACAATTCAGAGGAACTAATGACCAAGAAAAGGAGAAGTGTAATCCCTGCACGTTCAGTGGACGGAGCCTGGAAAGAAACTGCTGGACTGGAGAACAGTGAGGGTAAGGGGGGTGAGTAGAAGAAAATGGTGGGGGAAGGGGGTCTGGCACCAGTTTATGAGTCTGAGGCTGAAGAATTTGGACTTAATCACATAGGCAGTCGGGCTCCGTTGGAGGGACACGTCCATACATGGCCCGTGGGCCAGCTCTGTGCCCACCCCCGAGGCATGCTGGGAGGCATGTCTGTCTGCATCTCTGCTCCCGAGCCCGCTCTACAGCACGGGGGCTTCTCTTGCCACGCCCACTCTTCCTACGGCTCTTGGTGACCCTGCTGCTGCACTGCCTAGAGCACCAAGATCACTGTGCCGCTTGGCACAATGGTGCTACTTCTGCATTGTCATCAGCTGAGAGATGCATGTGGATGCCACGCTCTTTTTATTTTTTACTTTTTATTTTTTTATTTTAATTCAGCTTGCCAACCTACAGTATAACACTCAGTGCTCATCATATCAAGTGCCCCAGCCCTTAATGCCCATCACTCAGTTATGCCCTCCCCGCACCCATCTCCCCTCCTGCAACACTTTGTTTTCCAGAGTCAGGAGTCGCTCATGGTTTGTCTTCCTCTCTAATTTTTTCCCACTCAGTTTCCCCTCCTTCCCTTACGGTCCCCTTTACTATTTCTTGTATGTTCCCTCAACACTGTCATGCAGGCTGTAAAGACATAGCAGACTACTGAAGGTTTGAGGTGATGGAGAAGGTTGACATTAGAGCAATAAATCTTGGTGTTGAATACGGGTCCAAATCCCATGATTGGCAATTCTTAGTGCCAAAAAAACCCTCTGAAAGCTGATTAAAAATGTTAGCACCCACCCACGAAGACTCCACTCTGTGATATCACTCTTCAGTTATGCTTTCTGGAGCTGTTTCTGGCCATAGGGCTGAGTACGTGCTAAGAGAGTGTCAGAGTTAACAGCAGTGTGCTAGGAATTCACAGGGATGGAAATAAGGAGAGCCCAATGTGGCTATAGGACCCTGAATGAAGCAGTAACGTAATGACAAAACAGTTTTCTGGAAACAAAGACCATAACAAGGTGCTACCAAGAGAAATAAAAGAGCAAGAGCCTTTCTTTTGTTTGTTTTAAAGATTTATTTATTTATTTGAGAGAGAGAGAGAGAGAGAGAGAGAGAATGAGAGTGAGAGAGCACAAGCAGGAGCAGAAGAGGAGGGAGAAGCAGATTCCCCTGCTGAGTAGGGAGCCCAACATGGGACTCCATCCTGGGACCCCAGGATCATGACCTGAACCAGAGGCAGACGCTTAACCGACCAAGCCACATAGGCACCCCAAACTTTGTGTTTTAAAAGAGAAATTCTGGCGAGTGTCAGGAAAAACATAAAATACTGCTTTAGGCAGATCACTTGTATGTGACATGTTGTTTGGGGCATAGGTGAAAGAAAGAAAGAAAAGAAACCACTTGGAAGGCTCCCACGTAATCCTGCAAATTCTTTCAATGCTAACCAATGCCTAACAGGAAAAATTATTAAAGTAAAATGTAAAATGTATCAATAACAATAAAGATTTATTCAGTGTGAACCAGTTAGTCTAATTCTGGGAATCAACCCAGAGGAGACAATCTAAAATATGGGGAAAGTATCTGAAGATTTTTGCCAGAATATTATTTCTAGTAGGGGGAAAAAAACGGAAACAACCTAAATATTTAACAAAAGGGTTATGGTTAAGTAAATTATGTATATATACCAGACAGCATATTATATAGTCATCAAAAATGCTGATGAAGGATACTTCTTTTTTTTTTTTTTTTTTTGATGAAAGATACTATACACTCTACCTGGCAACCAATAGAGTGGCTACTAGGAAAAAAAAATTGAGAAAATAACAAGTGTTGGTGAAGATATGGAGAAGCTGGAACCCGGTACACTGTTGATGGAAATGTACATTAAGAAAACTAAAAATAGAATTACCATATGGTCTGGCAATTCCACTTCTGGTTATATACCCAAACCAGGGTCTTGAAGAGGTATCTGTACACCCATGTTGACAGCAGCATTACTCACAACGGCCAATGAGTTGTTGACAACTCATTACTCACTCACAAGGGTGGAAGCAACCCATATCCATCAACAGTGAATGGATAAAAAAACAAAACAAAACAACAACAACAAAAAACAGTGAATGGATAAACAAAATTTAGTATATACATAAAAAAGTAGGGAATTCTGAAACAACATGGATGAACCTGAAAGACATTATGCTGAGTGAAATAAGCCCGTCACAGAAAGACATGTACTGAATAATTCCATTTACACGAGGTACTGAGAGTAGTTACGTGTACGCAGACAGAAAGGAGAAGGTGGTTCTCAGGGGCTGGAGAGGGGGGAGGAATAGGGCACTGTTGGTTGATGCACAGAGCCCCAGTTTTGCAAAATAAAGAGCTCGGGAGACTGTGCGCAGCAATGTGAATGTGATAACCCTAGTGAACTGTACATCTCAAAATGGTAAACTTTATGTCATGCATATTTTACCATACTTATAAAAAGAAATACTATATAGTGACATAAATATCAGAGAGCCAATATTAACTCAATAAAGCAAAGTAAAGCATTATTAATATAGCTCGATAACAATTCGCAACAATCTTCGTGAATGAAAAAAGATATGAAAAATTCAGATTTTTTTTGAAAAATTCAGATATTTAATATGATTATATAAGTAGGGTAGGATACTAGATTTTTTTCCTACCTTTTGAAATAAAAATATACTTATTAAAAGTAAACCTGATGGTAAAAATACGATTTGGTTAAGAAAGTAAAGAACATTTTTGCTCAGTGTTCTATGTGCATTAATTCTAGACTTCTGTTGAAATGGATGGCAAGAATTATTCTATGGTTTTACTTTTTAAAAACTCCTAGTACTTGCAATATAATCAATTTAAAAATGTGCTTAAAATACTCACATGGCTTAAAAAAGAAAAAAATTTAAAAAAAAATTGTACAGTAATGACGAGTAGATGTCTACCAGTTTCAGCTCAGGTTGCTCAAAAGTCACTTGAAAAGCACTCTGGGGATTTTTTTTTTTTCTTTTAAGAAGAAAATGAATGAATGAGCAAGCGAGTAAGGGAAACTTGCCAATCCTGCTTTCTTCAAAGGAAACGGATTGCCACATGGAAAGTAAAGACGACAGACCACAGTCGCTACAGCTGTAGCAAGATAAAAAATGAATATTAATGATTGATTTCAAATTAGCCAGCTCTGTTTCTTTTGCCTGCAGCTGATGCTGTAAGGAATATTGAGTCTCAGGAGATTACTGAGCTTAGGTGGCTATAATTCATCTGATTGCCATTCAAAAAAAAAAGTCCCTGTTCTGTTCAGTTTCATGAGATTTAATGTTTTTAGCATTCTAATTGTGTTTGTTCACTCACAGTGATGAAACAGATTTCTTCCCAGACTGCTTTCCATCTGGTTGTTTTGTAACCACAAACAAACTACGTTAGAAGTAATTTTTAAAAAAATCCAAACTGCTATTTTCTATGCTGTTTAATACAGGTGAGTGAGTATATGAATGGAATCAATTATTGTTTGACTTTCCTAGTGCACATTTATTATTTAGGTGTGTGAGTGAATCAATTTATATATCTGCATATACCAGCATACAACCCCCCCACATCTATTTACATATAATATACATGTGTATATACATATACACATATGTTGGAGCATATATGCATGCGTGTATACGTATGTGTGATACTGATATATGCAAATATATACAAATATATACAAAATATACATATACAAATATATATATACAAATATATATACATGTATAATTGTATACAAATATATACAAATATATAGAAATACACATGCACACCCCCCTAGCTTTTCCCTTCTGTATGCCCTTTAGAGATCTTGTCACGTTCCTTTAGGCCGTTAGGGCGTCAGGACCTGGCTTGCAGCCCCAGGTGTGCGGATGCCAGCTCCATCCCGAGGACCCAGGCTGTTTGGACGGCTCTATCAGGAAGGAAAGAGCTTTGTAACCGTGTCCTGGGGAACTCGGGGAGCTCATGGACCGGACACGCCGGGAACACCCGCTTCTGCCTCTGTCCCCGTCCCCGGGAAGCCAGGAAGGGTGGCGCCTTCCCGGGGCCTCGGGCCTGTGGGCGCAGCCGGGAGCACCCTGGGGAGGAGCCAGGAGCCAGAGGCCTCTCCGCTGGACCTGCCGCCAGGGAGGTGCAGTCGGTGAACAGACTCTCACCTCATTCTTTAAAATCAGTCCCTAGGGGATCCCTGGGTGGCGCAGCGGTTTAGCGCGGCCTTCGGCCCGGGGTGTGATCTGGGGTCCCGGGATCGAGTCCCGCATTGGGCTCCCCGCAAGGGAGCCTGCTTCTCCCTCTGCCTGTGTCTCTGCCTCTCTCTCTGTGTCTCTCATGAATAAATAAATAAACCTTAATAAATAATAAATAAATAAAATCGGCCCTGTCGGGCCCCGGGGCGCAGGGGGGTGGGGGTGGGGCTCAGTCGGTTGAGCATCTGCCTTCGGCTCAGGCCGTGATCCCAAAGTCCTGGGATCGAGTCCCGCATTGGGCTCCCCGCCTCTCTGCCTCTTCCTCCCTGCTCATGCTCGCTCTCTCCCCAATAAATAAGATCAACGCTGCCTTCCTTAGAGAGGCGCAGTGCGGCGGGGAGGTGAGCGGGTGGGGGCTGGGGGGCTGGGGGGCTGGGCCTGGGGGCCTGGGGGGGTCAGCCTGCAGCCTCCTCCGCTCCTTCCCTCCCGGCACCGGGGCCCTCCTCCCGCCTGGGACGCTGTTCGGTGCTAGAAAGGCCGAGGGTCGCCCCCGCGGGCCGGAACCGGGCCCCGCAGGCGACCCCCGCGCTTCCCCGCGGTCCCAGGCTCGCCTCCAGGGCCCACGCGCGCCCGCCACGCCCGAGCCCAGGGAAGCCGCGTTCACGGAACGCGTGCCCCCCGCCCCCCAGGTGCCCAGGCCGCTCTCCCTTTCCTTTTCTTTTTTTTTGGTATCATCCTAGAGGAATTTCTTTCTTTTCTTCCTTCCTTCCTCTCTTTCTTTCTCTTTCTCTTTCTTTTTCTTTCTTCTCTTTTCTTTTCCTTCCTTTCTCTTTCTTCTTTTTCTTTCGTCTCTTTTTCTTTCTTTTCTCTCTTCTCTCTTTCGTCTGTCTTTTCTCTTTCTTTCTTTTCTCTTTCCTCTCTCTCTCTCTTTCTCTTAAACTCAATTTACCACCTTCCTTCCCGTGCGCCCTCCCCAGGACCAGCTCCCGCCGGCGCCGCCCGCTCCGGGCTCAGCTCCGGGCTCAGCCCCGCGGCCCCCCCCCCGCGGCCCCCCGCGGCTCCCCGAAGCCCCTGCCTGCGGCCGCGCCCCCCACGCGTGCGCCGGGGCGTCGTTGCTCGGCTCGCTGCGCGGCGGCGGGCGCGGGCGCGGGCGCGGGCGCGGGCGGGACGAAGGCGCGGAGGCCCCCGAGCCTGCCGGAGCCCCCCCGCCCCCCCCGGCCGCCCCGCCGAGGCCCCGCCTCTGTGCACCTCCCGGTCCCCGCGCCGCGCCGCCCCGAGCGCCGTCACCTGGGCTGCCCGGAGCCCCGGGCCCGACCCCGGCCGCCCTCCGCCCCGAGCTGCCCCGAGCCTCAGGCCCGCGCGGCCCCTCCCGGAGCGCCTCGGCCCGGCAGCTGGAGCCCCGCCCCCGGGGCCGGCCCTCGGCCCTCGGCCCCCCCCTTGCTCCCCGGCAGCCGCCCCGCCCAGCCCGAAGGGAGGGAGGCCGAGCCCAGGGGGACACCCGGGCTGCGGAGGCCCGTTTGGAGACCTTGGGCTTTAGGAGGTCTTGCTCCCTCCCTCCCGAATGACCTCCCTGGGCCCCGCCGTCTGGGCCACCAAGCCCAGCCCAAGCGAGGTCTTGGGTATGAGCCCTTGCGGGGATCGGGCGAGTCTGGCTGCACGCGGCCGGCGGGACGGTGGGGCCGCCGCCCAGGCCTGTTTCTGCGGGGTGGCAGGTCCCCTGGCAGGTCCCGGCGAGGGAGCCCTTCTCAAGGGAGAGCTGTCTGGGCACAGGCGACTGGCTTGGGATTGCCGCGTCCGGGGAAACCTGATGATCAACTCTTTTTCCCTGATGTGGTCCTATAGGACACGACCAGGAAACTCAGCGCTCACCCCTATGGTCCCTCAGTACAACACTTGACCTACAGTCTTCAACTTAGGCCAACTTGCCCCTGAAAAGTTTAAGAAAACCGTGTCTCCATGTTCTGACCATGTCTCCATGTTCATGACCCTTGTCCCCCAGCCCCATTGCCCACTTGCCTTCTATTCCCCTGGGAAGTATATTCCCCTTTCAACTGGGAGGTTGGGGCCCTGGGAGGCGCCACTGGAAGCCTGGAAGGTGGGGGTGGGGGGGGAGAAGCCAGGATGCTTACTCCCCAAGTCTCCCAGCAGGTGGCTGAGCTTCTGGCTCTGGTGACACTACCTCTTCCTCTGTCTTCCAGTCTAGAAGGACAGTGACGTGTGCTTTGCTAGCTCCTGGACGCATTATTGTCCTTTCTTGGGCTTTTCATCATTTTCACCACGACTTAGTCAATTCACCGTAGTTGTTTCCTTGTCTTTCAGAGACTAGGGTAACCTCTGCTGCTCCGACTGGATCCTCACTGACGGTGCCCCTCGCGTTGCCATCCTCCTCCTCACCTCTGCTTCTGACCGGGGTCATCGCTCACCTGTATCTCTGTGCCATGGTCTCCTGCCTCATCTTCCTGCCTCCAGTCTTCTGTCCTTTAAATTACCTTCCTCAAACCTGCCACGGTGACGTGTCTGGAATATAAATACGATCTCACCACTGCCAGGCTTAAATCCCTTCACGATCCCAAGTACTTGCAGGAGAAGTTCCAGATCTGCGCTGCCCGTAGGGTGCCTACTGCTACACGTGGCTCCTGGGCACTTGATATGTGGCTCGTCAGAACTGAGACGTGCAGAAGCGTAAGATACTCAACAGATTTTGAACATTTGGTACAAAAACAAACAAAACCAACCTGTATATAAAAATTTATCCTCAGTCACTTTAAATACTGATTACATGTTAACATGATAACATTTTGAATATATTGGGTTTAATAAAACAGTCTTGAAATTAATTTTATCTGTTTCTGTTGTTTTCTTTTTTTTTTTTTTTTTTTTGATGTGACTATTCCAAAATGCAAAAATACATAAGTGGCTCGCATTTTATCTGCTTTGGGCAGCACAGCTCTAGACTGCTAGGACCAGCGGGAAGACTCCCAGGCCCTCACACGGGCTTGCCCCCTAGCCTCACGGCTTACCACACCCTGCCTTTGAGTCAGGTGCATACTAATCTTGAATCCCCCAAGCGTTTACTCCCTCCCCCCCTCCCCCATCATATTCTAGTGCCACATTCTAACCACCAGGGGTTGTGCTCCCCCACCTCCTTAGCCTCACTCCACCAGGAAGAAAAAAGGAATGCTGGGATCAGTCCAGGACAAACAACTGGGGGTGCTGGGAGGCCTGGAAACCTTGGACATTAGAAATTCTTGCTCCCTCCTGAATGATCTTTTGGGGTCCTCCTCTTTTCCTTTGATTCCTCCTTTGGGTAGGTTGTTGGTGCTCTTGAATCCCTCACTCATCCCAGGACTGGTGGAGCATGAGCATTGAGATCCTCCCTTCTCTTCACTTAAAGCAGGGCTACAAACTCAACGTATGGTCCCGCACAGCTCATCTGCTACAAACTCTGCAGAGTAGCCCCTGCTACCAGTAGAATGGCCTTGCCCAGGTCTGCCCTGTGACTATGGCTCTCACTTGGTAGCCTGCAGGGCAGGTGGTTGAAAGATGGGACTTGAGATGTTGGTCCTGGTGATGCAGAAGCACGGCTAATGTGCACCGTGCTGCATCTGGGCGCTGGGCCTTTGTTCACGTGTCCCTCTGCCACTCTCTTACTCTTCCTTCCCCCTGCTGACTCCATTTGTTTTGGAAGGTACATTTCAGAAGGACTCTGGGAATGCCTTCCTGACCCCTTCATATAACTCTGATGTTGGATTTACTGCATTTTATTTTACTGATTAGTTAATATTAGTTAATATGTCTCTTCTCCTCTTCAGACTGTGAGTTTCAATGAAAACCGTATTTTGTTCATCTTTGATTCCTGTGCCTGGCCACAGAAGATGAGCAATTAAGTGAATAAATGGATGGAAGGATGAGTGAGTGGGTGATGGGTGCTTCTCTGAGTGAGGTTCTTCACAACATCTGACGCGATGCCATACATATATTTTTGGATCGATAAATGATATCATGTGGATGACTGAAAATTGGTTTCCAAGCCATGCTCATTAAACTTACCAAGATAAAAACCAGATTGCTGGTCTTGCTGCCAAGACTTTTGTATGTTAGGAATGTCCCCAGATTTGGATTTAGTTTAGGGCCAGTTTAGAGGTAGACCTGGACAAATGTGGAAGAGGCAGATTGGTGGAGTGAAAAGCTGCCAAGGTTCCAGCAAGACAAACAGCTTATCAGCAGAGAATTTTCTCTTAGCTGTCAAGTCACACAGTTCTCAAAGACGGATTACATCTACTACTGTCATTTCTATTTTGAATTTAACGCTAGTGTACCTGAAGGTATGTTGACTCGAAAGTAAGACACCCGAGTCATTGTGGTTTTTAAAAAAATTTTTTTCTGAGTCATTATCAAAACTATTAGTCAGGTTTTCTTGAGCAAGTCATTCACTCTCTGAATCTACCTGTGTCTCTGAAGTCCGAGAGAAATAATATTCACTGTGTCTGTTTCACCAGGTTTGGTGAGAATCAAGTTGGATTAGGTATAGCAAGAGCCTTGGAAACTATTCATTGTTATAAAAATGTTGGGAATTATAATCATATCTCCCATTATTTCTTAATTCCTGGTGGACTTTTAGGAGGTAGTGGAGTACGATTATAATTTGGTAGAAACATTTGCAAATTCAAGCCTTATCTCTGGCACTTGTCCAAATCATTCTTTAACACAAATTAACCTTAAATGCTATTTTTATTGGATGAAGTTTCAAAATACTTTAGTTATAAAGAAATCTGTGCATAGAACCCAACCTTTCTGTCATGTTGGCAGTGTCAATTAAGTGCCCTGTCTATGTATTTTAATTCTGTCTTGTTTCTTCTATAAATAAGATAGTCTATAGGGAAGCTGAAGAAGGAATAGGAAATACTTTTGCTGACACACAAACTCATGTGTCTGTGTTTGTGTATGTGTGTAAACTGGCCATTGTTGAATTGAGAAGTTCATTTGTTCATTTGTTTAGGTTTATTCAACATTGTCTTTTTCTACTGTTCTTATATTTACTTATTTAATTAAAGAATATTGTTGAAATTATGACTTGGAATAGGATGAATAATGGCCCCTAAAGATATCATGCCCTAATCTCTGGAACCTGTAAATGTTACCTTATATGGAAAAAGGATCTTCGCGGATATTAAGGATTTTGAGATGAGCAAATTATCCTGGATTGACCAACAGTTTTTGGCTGTTTGGGGCAGAAGAGTCAGATGATGACAACTGTGTCCAGGGAGGACTCATTTTTCAGATGGGACAAGTTGCACACTTTAGTTGGGCAGGTGAGTTGTACGCTCTAGTTGGTCAGTCTGCCATCCCTTAATAGCTGCAAGATGACATTATATTTTAAAAATAATTTATTTCTGAATTTTTTCCCTGAGAAATATTTGGAACAGCTGTGGTGCTGCTTGGAATAATCGGAAATACTCTAGGATGTCAGAAACAGGAGACCCCAATCCTTCTCTCCATATTCCCCAATTAGGTGTAATTAATATAGCTCCAGATCTCATTAGCTAAGAAACAAGAACCTTCTTCCTTTAGTACCCAGTTTGAAAGGAAGTCCTATTGCATGGACCACAGGAAACCCATTTCTCTACTGAATTTACTTACCTCTAGTGTTTTCTGGACATCCTGGATGAAGAAGGTATGTAATCCCCTGAATCCTGGCTCTCTGAGCTCCACAAGTCCTGCAGTCGAAGTTGGGTCTGGCTTCCACAGGCTGCTCTGCTTCCCCAAGCTTGTTGCTGTGAGCAGGGACTCTGCTTGCACTCTCTAGTCCTCACAGCCCAGCAAAGACGGGGCTGTGGTGGGGGTAAACAGACGTCCAGGAAAGAACAACAGGCACTGCTGTTATACGTCTGCTTCCAAGGGTCCTGAGACCAGATAAATCCCAGCAAGAGGTATTAAAGGAAACTTCCATTAGGCTTCAGCGTGGAGGAGATGCTTCTTCCAAAGAGCATACCCAGACAGCTTCCACCATTGCAGTATAGTCTCAGGAAGAGAAGTTCCTTCCCTCCTCTATGATGGGCCAACTCATTGTCACACCAGGGTGGCTGACATTGGGAATAGCCATCTCAAGTTGCAGCTTCTTCGGTTTAATGATGATTTCACAAATAATGGATAGATTTTTGCTCCATATGATGGTTAATTTTATGTGTCAACTTGATTGGGCTAAGGGATGCCCAGATAGCCGGTAAAATATCATTCTTGGATGTGTCTGTGAGAGTGTCTCCAGAAGAGGTGAGCATTTGAATCAGTAGATTTAGTAAAGACGATAGCCTTCACCTATGTGTATGGGCATCATCCAATCCACTGAGGGCTTGAACAGAACAAAAAAGCCTAGGAAGAGCAAATTTGCTCCCTCTGTGCTTGAGCTGAGACATCCATCTTCTCCTGCCCTCAGAAATCTATTCCCCCGGTTCTGGACTCAGACTAGGACTTAGACCATGGGACCTCTGATTCTCAGGCGTCTGGACTCACACTAAATTTCACCAGTGACTTTCCTGGTTTTTCAGCTTGTGGACAGTAAATTGATTGTGGGAATTCTTGGCTTCCATAACCCTGTGAGCCAGTTCCTGTAATAAATTCATATCTATGTCTATGTCTATCTGTATCCATATATATCTTATTAGTTCTTTTCTTTAGAGAACCATGACTAATACAGTACTCATTTGTAATAAATAAATGGCCCATTCTACTCATTATTTTCAGTGAAAGGAAATGCGTTACTGAGACAGATAATTGGAGGCAGCTTTAGTGTTTCTCTAGCTTTCAAAGATAAATTAGGGACACTTGGGTGGCTCCGTGGTTAAGCATCTGCCTCAGCTCAGGGTGTGATCCTGGAGTTCCAGGATCGAGTCTCATATTGGGATCCTTGCATGGAGCCTGCTTCTCCCTCTGCTTGCGTCTCTGCCTCTGTCTCTATGTTTCTCATGAATAAATAAATTAAATCTTAAAAAATTTTTTAAGATTTAATTTATTTATTCATGAGAGACAGAGAGAGAGAGGCAGAGACGCAGGCAGAGGGAGAAGCAGGCCCCATGCAGGGAGCCCGACATGGGACTCGATCCCAGGTCCCTAGGGCTAAAGGCAGCACTAAACAGCTGAGCTACCAGGGCTGCCCAAAAAGCATTAACCTTATAAAACAAACAAACAAACAAAGATAAATAAAAAATCTGTCTCCACCATACTCCATAACATATTTATTGAGCTCTAAATGCAATTCAACAACCTCTACCAATCAGACTCTACAAAATGAACTCCACCTTCTATCTCTCCTCTATTGATCTTCCACGACATCTTCCTGTCTTTATTCTGAACATTACTTTACCCATTCATCCATTTGGGGAGATGTTCAGTGTCAGCAGAAGATAGTGATCTCTTAGTGACATACCTCAATTATCTTCTTTCTCAAAAGCACTTAGGGAAAAAGAAAATGAGAACAGGGATATGGAATCAATGTTGAAGATATGCATTGTAATTGGAGAAAGGATGGGAGGTGGAAATGCTGTTGAAGGTCAGGAGGAAGGAGAAATTCCAAATCTAGGACTGTGAGGAAAAGTGAAAATAGAGCAGTGGGAGACAAAGAGCCTGTATCAACGGTACCGAGACCAGTGAAGTGAACCGGATGTGAGAGGGAAGATGGTGACCATGTTAGGGGAAGCAAAGGATTGACCTCATTTTTTCCTTCTTTCTTATGTGGTGCAATCTTTAGGTGCCCTATAAATTGTTGGGATTAAGTAATCTTAAGGAAGTAGTCCCAACAGAATAATCATATTTTTCAAGACCCAATAAGAAATTAGATTTGGGCTCAGTTGTTTTTATAGGAAATGTGGCAAATGTTACAATAATCCTCTGTTCAAGATTGTACAAATGACTGAGTGTAGGAAATCCTTATTTGTTTCTAGGGGGATAATCATAACCCGCAACAGGTCAAATATCTAGGGTCATCCAAAGCTAAACTCTCAGGATGGCTTTGTTTTTCATTTGCCAAGAGGATATTTCCAGAATGGACAGTCATGGAAACTGAAATGGAAATAGCCTTGAAGCCACTACAGAGATTGCAAAGTATGCAGCACTATACTAGACACTATAAAGAAAAACAGAGAGGGAAATATGTTCTAAACCAGGCAAGCAACAGGTTAAAAGGATGTTTATTTATGGAGGAGTACTTATCACAATATTTAATTATGATTTATATCTAACAATAAAATTTAATATGAAAGTTAATATGACTAGAATTTCAGTATGGTTTACATATAAGTTTCTGTTTGAACAGGCTTCTAGGGTACATAGGAAATATTATCAAAATGTACATATTTTATAAGTTTAAAACCATGACATTCTTGAGTGTATTTCTAACTGGGCATTTTTAAAAAAAATCAAGAATACTTGAATTCTAAGTTGCTTCAAAATCTAAGTACATCTGATATTGACTTCATGTCATTTATCTTCTTTCTCACTAATACCATTGTTGTCATCATCATCACCATCACCACCATCCACCATGAGTAAACATTCAGAAAGTGTCTACCTGTTTGCAGCACTGGAAAAAGGGAAATCAAAGGGCTATAAGTCATAGTGCTTTCAAAGGACTTAGGATCCAACCAGAGAGAAGACACAAATTAACAGATACAGGAGCAAAAGTTGTACAAGTCAGGAATAGCTAGGTTGTGCTGCAGACACAAATAACCCCCACATTCTGAAAGATTATAACAAAGATGATTTCTCAGTCCTTCTACATGGCCATCATAGATTGGCATGGGGGTTTTGCTCACTGCAGTCACTCAGGAACCCAGGCTAATGAGGTCACCTTACTGATATTTTAATAATTATTGAAGAGGAGAAAGGGAAAGTGATGAATCTACCCAATGGTTCTTAGAGCTTCCTCCTAGATGTTACATTTGTCACCTCTGCTCATTGCCTAAAGCAAGTGCATGTTCACACCTAACTTTAAGGGGGGGTGGGGTGGGAAAGTGTGATTCTAGTGTGATGCTAGGAGAACTCTACATAGTTGGTGGGCAACACAAATGCTCATCACATGTACATATAAAGAGTCAAATAAGTTATACTGCCTGAGTCTGCAGAAGTCTAGAAGAGGGAATGAGCAATAAAATCTAGGATACTAATTAGTTCATTTATTCACTTGTACACCGAATAAAAAGATAAACAATCACTAAAGTCTAGACTTGGATAGATGAAGTACTTTGCTGTTAGAAATATCCATCAGACTACAAATTAGTGAGGACAAAGGAGTGATATCACTTATCTTGAACGATCTCTGGGGAGGGGACTGACAGGATCATCACAAAACCAAGTGCATGTTCACACTTAACTTCAAGGGGATGGGAATATGTGATTCAACCATATGGTAGGAGAACCACACATATCTGGTGGGCAACACAAATGCTCACTACTAAATGTACAAATTAAGAGTCAAAAAGTTATATGCACTGAGTAAATCTTTTATAAATCTTTCCGGAGGATGAAAATTTAGGTGATTTATGAAAAAAAAAAAATAAAACATTATCACCTCACACCCAACAGGATGGCTACTCTAAAAAAGTAAAATTAAGTAGAAAATAGCAGACATTGAAGAGGATGTGGAGAAACTAGAACTCATGTGCACTGGTCGTGGGAATGTAAAATGGTGCCACCAGTGTGGAAAATGCTGTGATGGTTTCCCAAAAAATTAAAAACAAAATTACCATAGGATCTGGTAATTCCATTTTAGGGTAGAGCCCAAAATATGGAACAGGGATTCAAAGGGTATTTATATACCATGTTCATAGCAGCATTATTCACAATAGCCGAGTGGTGGAAACAGCCCAGGTGTCTACCTACACATGAGTGGATAAACAAATGTGATCTCTCTCTCTCTCTCTCTCTATCTCTCATCTATTTTTCGGCCTAAAAAAGAAGCACATTCTGAAACATGCTAAAACATGGATGAAACTTGAGGACTTTATGCTAAATGAAATAAGCCAGTCACAAAAAGACAAATACTGTATGATTCCACTTACATGAAGTACCTAGAGTAGCTAAGTTCATAGAGACAGAAAGGAGGGCAGGTGCCGGGGCCTGAAGGGAAGGAGGAAAGGGGAGTTTATTATTTAGTGGGCACAGAGTTTTGGTTTTGCAAGATGAAATGGAGATGGATAATGGCCATGATTGCACAAGGTGACTGTACCTAATGCTAATGAGCTGTACATTAAAAATGGTTAAGATGGCAAATTTTATATTAAGTGTATTTTACTGCAATTATAAATAATTTTAAAATATAAACAAATGAGAAACAAACTGAAATTTTAAAACTTCAGACTTTGTAAAATCAGTAGCCATTAATTCTTTCCTCGGTTTGAGGCATCTCACTTTCTATTTTGTATGAGAGTAATTTTCTAATGTGATGTTTACACATTCCCCACTGTCCAAACCTCGATGGCTCTGCCTGCTGCTACATTCCGAGAGTTCCTATCCTAATTAACATTTCAGTCTAATAAGATTTTCTGGCTCCTAAAGTGTGATCTATCAATTGTTGGCATATCTTGGGATATCGCCAGGCATAACCCAGTTAACTACAGCTAACTACAGCGGAAAAGACAGCCTGGGAGGGGCTGGAGACACAAGCATCAGGGAACAGGTGCCAAGAAAAAAATGCAGTCAGCAGAATAGGTTGCAGGGCAGGGCTACTCGATAGGTCGGATATGAGTACTGGGGTGGTCCATTACCGACCTTGCAGGGTATCCCAACGTGGAGTTCTGGGAGGTGGTGACATTCTGGGGTCCCCCAAGAACTTAGATACACAGAAGATATTAGGGAAAGTTGTTAGCAGTTCATGGTTTAGATTGTTCCTAGAAGGGAGATTGACAAGAGCCAAAGGCAGAAATTCAAGCCTCAAGTGAAGAGAATTCAGCAGGTTGGAAAGGCGAAATTCTTAGCATTCAGAATCCTCGTTATCAGATCTTGCCACAGAGATGATTCAGAGATGGTTGACTGAGCCTACTCCTAGAACCTGGGGCTTAAGTTCACACCCCTCTTGCATCAAGTCAGGATTGACTACAGGCTGAGGACAGGCTCGAGCTAGCCAATTAGTCAATAATGACTTAGGATAAAATCGAATCATCCATCCTAGAGACATTGAGCTTTGGTGGCTGTTCGTATTCTCAGCAGCTTTTCAACTCTAAGGAGTCTATCAGTAAAGAATCTAGCATCCTGAAGATCACAAAGCATGTCAGAATTTTAAAAACCTATGACACATGTGGGCAAATTGAATTTAAAGAAAATATTTTCTTAGGTTAAAAGAAATAACAAAAAACCAAACCCAAACAAAACCAATGACAGAAAGAATACTTTGAGGTGGAAGCACTGTAAGATCTGTGTCCCAGCTGGAAGGAAAAGTCTTAGCACAACATCCATTCCTAGTCTTTCTCTGGTGTAGTGGACAAATGCTGTATCGTCACGATCGGCCTCGTAGAAAGATCCTGAACAGAGAGAAACGGTTGGGCCTAGTGAGCAGACTCACAATCAGAAACAGAATTTTGTATATTTAATATATATATTTTCTGTACATGTCATATGTTATTGTATATTGTGAACACACATATATAATTCATTTCAAGTCTGATGGGAGTGTGCACGAAACCTGGGGCTTTACAGCAAAAAGAAAGCAGCTATAAACCAGCAAAAAAAAAAAAAAAAAAAAAAATATCCACATGCTGCCCTTCAAGAGCTTTGGTCAAGTCCTGACGGTTGTGCTGTTCAGTCTCTGAACTGGGCGGTGCTGGCCTTTTATCAAGGAGGGAACTAAGGCTGGGAAGCTCAGGTCATTTTCTCAAGACCTCCTGTCCAGGTCACAGCAGCCCTGAGGTAGACTCTAACCCTGAAGGTAGATTCTGACAAAGCCACTTTCCTTAGCATCGCAGTTCCCCAGCCTCCCGCGCTCAGCCTGCCTCCCTGCTGGTGGCGGCTCAGGGGGCTGGCAGGTGGTGGCACTCTTGGGGGCCAGACCTCTGCTTAAAGCTTATTTTGAATACCTGCTTTCTTCTCCCAAGGCTGGCCCTGGCACTTGGCACTGTCCTCAGCCTCGGGAAGGAAGAGTGAGCAGAGGCCCGGCCTCCGCTGCAAAAAATCTCCACAAATTTAGTGGCTTAAAACAACACACGTGAGTTATCTTACAGTCCTGGAGGTCAGAAGCCTGAGATGGGTCTCACTGGGCTCAAATCAAGGTGCTGGCAGGATTGTTTTTCCTTCTGGAGCGTGGAGGAAAGAATCTGTTTTCTTGCTTTTTCCAGTTTCTAGAGCCTTCCTGCATTCATTGTCTTGTGGCCCCTTCCATCTTCCAAGGTAACAATGGCTAATGGAGTCGTTCTTGCATGCTGTCTTTGTCCACATTAGCATATTAATCAAAATGGTTTTAGATTCTCAGTCTAATAATTATAATATCCCTGCCATGTCTGGCTTTGATGCTTGATCTGTCTTCGGACTGTATTTTTGGTCTTCAGGTATGCTTTGTCATTTTGTAGCTGCCCCTGATGTACCTGGTAAAAGGAACTGCTGTAAATGTGGTGGTGAGGCGTGGGGGACGGGGAGGTGCTCTGGACCCCTGTGATAGTTCTCTGTCTTCTAAGGAGCCTGTGCCTCCGCGCTGTGAGCTCACAAGTGTGTCTCTCCCACCTTTGCGGAGGGATGGCCAAAGTGGGCTGGAATTGGGCATTTCCTTTCCCAGGTCAGTTAGGTTCTGAGAATACCCCAGCTGGTTAGGCTCTGGTTAACTAGTTTCCTCTGAGGTCAGGCCTTGTTAAAAACCAGTGCTCTGGGGGCACCTGGGTGGCTCAGGTGGTTGAGTCTGCCTTTGAGAGAGAGAGAGGGAGCGCGTGCATGTGTGCAGGGGGAGAGGCGGAGAAGCAGGGGGAGGGAGCAGGGAAAGCAGACTCCCTGCCGAGCCCAGAAACTTCTGCCTCTCCCCGTCTCCCCTTGTGAATGTGCTCTCTCCCTCTCAAAGAAATAAATAAAATCTTAAAAAAAAAAATGCTCTGGTGTATTTCAAATGGTTCTTTTTCCTCTCCCCTGGCCAGAAGCATGCAAGGATGCTTCTCCCATCTTTGCTCTGGGAACCTGGTGAACTCCTGGGGGTAAGTCTCACGCCCTTGGGCAGGTTGCCTGGCCTCGGCCCTGGTCTGGTGGCGGCTCCTCTCTTGAGTCCCTGCTCGGGGAAGCTGTGACACGGGCAAACAGGTCTGGGTGTCTCACCTTATGGGCGCTGCCTTGCCCTGGGTCCTCCTTCTCTTACGGATCTAAGAAGCCTTGTGGACTTTTCAGTTTGTTCAGCTTTTTTGGTTGTTGTTAGGATGGAGTGGCAACTTCCAAGTCCCTAGCAAGCCAAACTAGAGACTGGAAGTCATGGAGTCTCTTCTACATGGAATCACTCTGACTCTGCTCTCCTGCCTCCTTTTTTTTTTTTTTTTTTTTTAGATTTTATTTATTTATTTGAGAGAGAGAACATGAGGGGTGGGTGGCAGCAAAGGGAGAAGGAGAAGCAGACTCCCTGCTGAGCAGAGAGCCGGAAGTGGGGCTCAATGACAGGGATCATGACCTGAGCAGAGGGCAGATGCTTAACCCACTAAGCCACCCAGGCGCCCCCTCCTTTTTTTTTTTTTTTTTTTTTTTTTTAAACTTATAAGGACCTTTGTGATTGCACTGATCCCAACCAAATAGTCCAGGATATTCTCCCCATTGCAAAATCTGTTGATTAGCAACCTCGATTCTATCCCAAGCTCAACCTCCCCTTGCCACATAACCTAACACAGCAGGCTGCAGAGACTAGGACATGGACTTCTCGGTGCGGGGAGGGGAGCGTGATTCTGCTTTCTACAAGATCCTCTGTCAGAACTTTTATTTGGGGCAGGGAGGGGGGGGTCGTAGGCAGAAAACACTGGGGCATCATGAGGAGAGGCACCAGAGAACCTCAAAGAATCAGTGCAATTGTCCCCGTTTCCAAACCCCAACGTGAGCCCCCCAATGTGCTCTAAAGATCTGTTGTTCCCTCTTTCCTTCCTCTCAGCTCATCTCAGGGGGACCACCAGCTCCTCTGTCCGAGGGGTAGGTTTCTCATGATATGCAGACAACAGTATGTGTTTGAAGGAGATGGAAGGCCTTTCCCAGGGCAGCTCTGGGAAAGGTAGGCCCTCCAGTGGATGTCTGGGAACTGGATGGTGACTCTCGAGTCCTGCTCACCTGTCCATTGAAATGTCCTTGAGAAGAGAATATCTAGAGATGTGGGCACCAGGCGGAGGGGCGTGTAGACCTCCAGAGGGTGAGTGATGTGGGACTCCCTGAAATGAGTCATCTGTTGTTTCCCTCCCATGTGACAGGCTGCACACCGTGTCATCATGACCCATCCTTAGTAGGAAACATTAGATGACACAAAATGAGTTGGAATTCTTTCCTTCAGGACTTGGTTTCATAAACAAAAAGCACTATGAATCTCCCAAAGAGAAATATAGTGTGAAGTCAGGGGCAGGATCCAGAGTTGCGGGTCCTGGAGCTGTCTTTGGGGTACCTTTCAAGAAAAGTAACACTAAGCGTGGGCAAAATATTATGAATCTTGTTATACCGCAGAGGAAGCAGTTTTCAGAGCAGTCCAGAGAACTGTGGTCCACATAACACAAAATCATGAATATAAACTAGATGCAGAGCTTTGGCTGCTACCCATCCATACACATAAAGCTTATGCCTTGAGCTAAGAAAGCATAAGCTTTATGTGGGGGGGGGGGGGGGAAGGTGAGGCGGGAACAGTATCTAGGGACCATGTTTCAAAAAACACTCTTTAGGAACTCTGGCCTGGTCTAAATATGAAGTCTTTTGGGTCTTTGGCAGCTAGCCTGGCCCTGCCCGGAAGTGTCTGGCACATGCTATCATCCACTGGAGTCCCATTTTAGCACAGCTTTTCTGACCCACTGAGCAAAGCAGTGGCCTAATGTGTACACGTAGCATATCACTTGCGGGTACTTCTCTGACATGAGATGGTGAAGAAAGAAAAGTCACTTGCACGTTGATGATAGCTTCAGGGGATTTGTTTTTATTGCTGTTGATGAACCCTAGACACTGTGCTAAAGGTTGAGACCTCCCAGAAGGTGGACAGACAGTGATCCCTTCCAAAGAGAGTGAGCCAATGGCCCCAGCGCAGGTGGTGGGGTGGGAGGGTGGGGGGTGGTGGCTTGGCCTAAGTAGAAGTAAACTCTGCAGACTCCGTTGGGAGAACAGTTCCTTTCAGTTTGCTGGCTTTTAAAATGTTGCTCATTTCTGATTCGTGTCACACAAGTCAGTGTGTGACAACTGTCAAGGATGAATTTGGGCGGTACCTTTAGGCAAACAGTGCTACTGTGTGTCTGATTTACACTAACGATGCTGCTCTTTTCTGCATGTTAACTCATCAAGGTGGGTGGTCAAGAGTATCTGCTGCCACTGAGAGCTCACGTCAACACATGTGTATATACTTCTGGCTGTGATTTGGTTCAATACTGATGCAAAGATCAATGAAATCTGAATTCAGTGTAAGACGACTGGTCTAAAACTAGCGCACAAGGGATTTAGATTAGCCCTGAAGATTTCCTAAGAGGGACAGTTCTAGGCTACACACTGAAATAGGTTAAGGGAAGTTATAGTATCTGTTTCCCTGGAGGTTCTTAAAATAAGACAATGTCTATTCTATAGAAGAATGTTCCAGAACCCCGGCAGAAGGCAGATGGCTTAATTTAGCTGTCAAGGTCTTCTAACAAAAATCATAGGTACTCTGCTCAAGGTATCCATTGAAGAGCCTGATTACCCAAGTGGCATTTCACTTCCTTCATGCCTTGCTGATGCTATTTCTGTTAGGAGAGTTAGAAATTCCATTTCAGGTCAAACTAGCTGGGTATGAACTTATTACCATTTCCACAGAGCCTTCTCACCACTGCGGTGATTGTACTCTACACAGTAAGGTAATTATTATTGTTGTTGCTACTACAAGTATTAGTTATGACCTGCCATTTTTGAGCACTCACTCCCTGTATGTGAGGGACTAAGCTAGCTCTTTACACCCATTACTTCATTTCCGTCTCACAATAACATCTTAAGATGAATATTATTGTACCCATCTCAGAGATATTTAAACTGAGTCTTGGAGAAGCTAAGTAGCCTGCTGATCCTACAGCAGAGTTCAGACCCACGTCTGTTTGATTCTAAAGTCCGTGCTTTTATGGCCCACAGGCATGGCTAACTTTTTTTTTTTTTTTGTGGCTAATGTTTTTAACAGCACATCAGACCACATATAATGTTGGCTCTTGTATACAGTCTCATTAGGAAGCTATGCTTTTCTGTTGGAGCTCAAAAGAAGCTGGGCTCCCTTTTGGACTTGACTTCATTTCCACAGGTACCTCAGAAGTTCATAAAAAGTGACATATTTCCTATCAATCCCTGAAACTTTAGGATGAGAAAGATCTTAATGACTACAGCCTATTTAACATGGAAGGGATCTCATTAGTCAAATAAAAGTTCTGTTGAGAATGTTTGAAAATGCTTTTGAAAATTCTCAAAATTCTTTGAAAATCCATTGAGGACCTAAAGGGGGGAAGAAAGCACTTGAGGATTATTCAAAACCAAACTTGGCAAGTTGGGAGAACAATCAATCCAGTTATTAACAACAACAACAACAACAACAACAACAAAAACACAAGGCGTGAATGATAAAATAACGATGTCAGTTTTTCGATGTGACTTTGTGACATATGCAATTGTGTACACCTTGTATTTCCCTTACAACCAACTGTGGCCCCCACACTATTGTTCATCACAGAGTCTACACAGCGACCTAGAAACATCTCAGCCTGGGGTCCCTGGTGGCTCAGTCGGCTGAGCATCTGACTCTTGCTTTCAGGTCAAGTTGTGATCTCATGGGTCTCATTGAGCCCCACGTCAAGCCCTGTGTGGGACTCTGCGCTCAACAGGGAGTCTGCTTGAAAGATTCTCTCCCTTGGCTTCTCTCTCTACTTGCATGCACTCTCTCTCAAATAAAGAAATAAATCTAAAAAAAAAAAAAAGAAAAAAGAAAGAAACATCTCACCTATTCAATGACCCATGTCCAACAAAGGGCCAAAATGATGACCTACAGGAAATGCATTAATTTAGCAGCTGGTGAACTTTAGAGCAAGACAGATGGTAGAGGTGATGATATTGCATGAAATGTTTTCTCCCTCAGCAAGGTTGCCAAAAATGTGCTCCTCTGCTATTTTCCCTATCAGAGGGGGTGGGAGGAAAAACGCGTTAATTGGTGTCTGTAACAGATATATTTTTCTTGAATAAGACATAGGTCAGTGATAAGCATGAACTTCATGAATATTTCTTATGCGTATCATAGATAGGAAAAAAATTAGCCTCATGATGAAAGAAGCATAATATTCTTTGCTAACAATTTTGAATTATTTAAAGTTTTTATTTTGTTTCTAACAGACTTTGGGTCATGTGCTGGCTACAGCTAAATGTAGATAAAATCAGGCTTATTTTCTGTCCCTGTTCTCCTTATAAACCATTATCAAATCTGAAGTTCCCTGTTACTGGCTCTAGAATGGCCCCATTCTCCTGCCAGCTTCCTATGTTCCTAATCTTGTCAGAACTTTCCCTCTAGCATTTTGTCCAGAAAATCACCAATTCCTGTTTCCCTCTTCTACAGGGCTTCTTAAAGCCATAAGCCACTTACTGTCTCCATTCTCCCAGGTACGAGCCAGACTGAATCCAAACTTCATATCCAAACAATGGGAATGTTTTTCTTCCCTACCATTAGCTCCTTCTTGATGCAAGCCGTCCTTCCCAGCAGCAAGCGTACTTTTGATCACTTGCTTGACAAAATTGTCAGGTTATTCAGCAAGCATTCTATCAACTTTTTACTCACCTTATTATCTTATATGCCTTTACTGTGGCCATCACACTGTGGATGGTATGCCCATTACTGTCCCTTCTCTCAGAGGTCCTCCACCTCTGAGCTATCTGCAAACTCTTTGGCCTGGCACTTTCCACCAACTAATTGATGCCACTTGTGTTCCAACACTGTTCACGATTATCCTTTGTCATGATGTTTTTCCAGAGTGTATATGGTTTCCATGTTTTCATTTCCTCAGGTCTCTTGAACAACCTTTTATCCTGTAGGCACTGAATTGTACAACTAAAGGAAAAAATTTAAAATTTATGTGGAATTGTGTTTGTATTTCTAGCCTTTCCATAAGTACTCAAGTTTCTATTGTGCAAGAGTCAATTTTCATTTTTGATGCCACACTCAGACCTGGTATCCAACCTCCAACCCCCCCAAACAAGACAGGTTCTCATTAGTCCTATCTCAGTCTAAGATCATCTTATTTTTTATTTTTTAAAAAATATTTATTTATTCATGAGAGAGAGAGAGAGAGAGAGAGAGAGAGAGGGAGAGGCCGATACACAGGCAGAAGGAGAAGCAGGTTCCATGCAGGGAACTTGACATGGGACCCAATCCTGGGTCTCCAGGATCAGGCCCTGGACTGAAGGTGGTGCTAGACCCCTGAGCCACCTGGGCTGCCTGAATCTGAGATTTTTAAAAAGCATTTCTCTCTACACAAGTTGTTAAACAATCATCCTGGAGTTAAAATGCCTAGTAAGCTATTTGACTAGGATATGTTTCTTAAATCCTAAATTTGTTATGTACATTCATCTGTATCAACTTACTTTACCCTGGCAATAATTCTTTGGGATAGGTTTCATTATTCTCGTGTTATAGACAACCCAAAGCTCAGCATAGTTGAGCTACAGGTTCAAGGTCATGCGAAGCTCCAAGTAAAGTTGGATTGATACTTTGGTTTCTTGCCATCTGAGCCTGACACCCACCCTTTCCTACTTCCTAGCTGTTCTGTGTCATGGGCCTCTGGTTAGCCCTGGGCCTCTTGGTGAGAAAGAGACAAAGGACCATGCAGCATGAATGACAATGGTGGTGAGGCAAGCATTCCGTGGGGAATGTGTCATGTTGGTCACATATTACATTCCCATATACATTTGGAGCTATTTCTAGGCATTAATTCAGTTCCACTGTCTCACCTGTGTATTTACAGTTAGTACCACACACTTAGTTACTGAAGCTCTGTATTTCAGTGACCCATAGGGCCAGTCCCCCACTCATCCATGCCGTTCCCAGCCCCAGATTTTCTTCTTCTTGCTTTAGCACCAGCTTATCTAGTTATCTAGTTTATCTAGTTCAAAACATCATTCTGAAGATTTTGGGCCTCGGTCAAAATTGTAGATTAGATCAGAGAGTGTTGACATCTTGATAATACTTTTTGTCTTCCTAACATAGAACACGGTAGGTTTTTTTCCATCTGTGCTAATGTTCTTTTGTGTCTGTTCTGTGTTCCCCAGCACTGGTGTCTTTTGTATTTTTCCTAGATCCTAAAGGTTAATCTTTTTTTAACCACTTTTAAAATAATCTCCCTCTCAGGTCATTCTCTGTGTTTGAATGCTGCTGTCTTTTCCTCCCACCCTCCCTCCCTCCTTCCTTCTGCGCCTCTCTCTCTCTCTTTCTCTCTTAATCTCTCTCTCATTCAGTACACTTGGGCAGAGATAACAACTTCTTCATTCAGAGCCATCAAGAGCACTTAAAAGAAGTTGAACAAAAAAGGTCCAGGACCTTCTGTGACGCAATGAGGTGTTCTTTCTCCCTAGAAGAGCATGACAATAGGCTTCATGATAGAGGAACTTTTCTCTCTTTTGTTCATTGCAGTTTTCCAACTGCGAGAACAGTACTGAACATATTGTAACACTCAGTAATTATTTGTTGAGTGAATGAATGAAAAACTCAATATGCGGGCCTCCCTAAATCCCTTTGGAACAGCAAGGTCTTTGGTTTATGTTTGCTGGCAGGTCAGACTAACTCTGGGTATTTTGCTGTAGAAAGTCTGCTTAGAAGAGAAGCTGTGTGGAGACTATAATCATCTTCCTATTATGTTATACTGGCCTATTTCTCCATTAAAGTATTAATAATAAATGCCCCAGGCTCTATTGAAGATAAATAGCCGTATTCCTTTTGCTTCTTATTAGCCACAGCCTTGAGATTCACAATTGCACAACGATGGTTCTAAAATGCATCCTAGCAGATGGGTACTTCTGGAGCTGTCATAAGGCCGATGGAGAAAATCCAGTCAACGTGTGGGTTAAGTCTGTGAGGAACAATCATAATTCTTGCGAGCCGTGTTATAAAGCAAGGCACCCAGAGCCTCCTCCTTAGCGTGTTTCCTGGCAGCGTGGGAGGCCAAGTGTACGCAGGAAACAGGGTCACACTGTGGTTTTAAGCGGGAGTTCAGGTTGCCTTTTATGAATATGCATGAGGGGCTGGCTCTTGAGTTTTCTGGAGTTTAACTTAACCCTCACAAACCCATTTCCTGCCTATCATTTGAAGACGTTCCTTGAGAAGATTTGGGAAAAAAAAAAAAAAAGTGAGTTATTTCTCCACTTGTGGAGCATTTCCCCTCTTTTTTCTTTTTTTTCTCTTACGGATGACAAACTGCACCCTGATTTATTTCTGTTCACTGTGAGTCACTTACTAGTCTTATTTTGTAAATAATATTTTCTCCATCTCGCTCAGTAGCAGATGGGAAAGTTCAAGGAAACCCCCCCTGGGGAGAGGAAGAGTCCTTCAGTCTGGCTTCTCCGTGGAGCCAGGGCTACAGCCCCCCCCCTCCCCCCAGCAGCAGCGCTGCCTGGAGGAAATAACCAGATGGCGAATCCAGTCGTCTTTGCAAAGCAGCACTTAGGGAGTGGGGGTGGGGGGGTTCCTTTGTTTGAGAAGTGGACGCCCCCCCCAAGGCCTGCAGGAGGCCAGGGGAGGCCAGCGGGGGGCGCTCCAGGTCACGGGGTCAGCGGGGAGCAGGGCGCGCGCTGTCCTGCTGGGGGGGCAAGGCCGGCGGGGAACCCCTCCTGCGGGGCACGGCGTTATTCCGTGCAGTCCCCGCCTTTCCAGAAGAGGACCCCCCCCCCCAATGTCATTTCCTTCAGCGACTTTGCACCATGTTCCTCGATGTGCTGCTTTGGTGCGTCTTCCCCCCAGGCGGGTAGGCCCTTCCTGAAGCCCAATACCTGCATGATCTGTGTTGCCCTAGGTCACCCATCCCCTTCTTTTATTTTTATTTTTTAATTTTTAAAAAAAAATTTAACCCCCCACCCCCCACCCTCCCATGAACGGGTCTGTTTTGTGTTTGATGTTGGACATACTTTTTTTTTTTTTTTTTTTTTTTTTGTGCATAAACATTTATGCTCTTGAAACCTCCCAGCACTATTTTGGCATTTAAAGTTCATGATGTAAGAGCGGATGATTTTGCCTCGTCGTTATGTGGTGAAATAACGGGGTCAGAGTGAGGTTAACAGGATTAGAATCCCACTTGGACTGGAGCCTTTCCTCTCTCTCTCTCTTTTTTTTTTTTTTTTTTTTTTAAAGGGTCGGGGGGGGGGGGGGAAGGGGGGGGGAAAGGATGGAAGGGAGGAAGGGGAAGCCTATTCAAGAGAAAGTCTTATTTGAGCTAAACCTTTCTCTATGCTCTTCCCACGAACACCTTTCAGGAGTGTGCTCTGCACCAGGCCCGGGAAGGAAGCTGCAATTTGGGCTACCATTTAATAATAGACTCTGGATTCTAGTCCCCAAAACTGGCTTCTTTTTCCATCATGCACCTCATATAGTCTCCACTGCCATTGAAAGAAAAATAGATTACTTTTGACTTTTATGAACACAATTTTGTTTTATGGCAAGTTTCTGGGTTGTGTTTTCTCTGTGTCCAGTTACCTCTACTCTGTTCAGCTCTCCTGGACCACACAACTTAACCCAGGGCCTCTGAACCATGCTGTATCTTAAAAAGTCATGCAAAGTTCACTTTTCAGTGATTTTTTTTTTTTTTTTTTTTTTTTTTTTGCAGCCATCCATCCCAGGTCCGGACTGCCTCCTTAGCACCTCTTCCAGGAGCTCCAATTGCTTGTACATGTATGTATCCTCCCCACCCCCTGCCATAGGCTGTAAGTACCTTCAGGGAAGGGCTTGTGTCTCCTTCATTTCTGAAGGGATGGAGACGCAATCAGCACTTAACAAATATTTGTACAAAGAAATGAAAGTCGCCCCAAACATCTTTGTTTATATATTCTAACCTTCTGGACTTTTATTTTTTATGGCATGGGATTCCAAAAGTGAGTTTGTTGGTTGAAGTCTCTCTGTATTTTTAATTTTAATAGATGTTGCCAGATTGCTTTCCAAAAAAAAGGTGGAGCAGCTTTTTCCCAGATTTCCATTAATAATACGTTTTATTGGTCTTTTAAATGTTTGTCAGTTAAATAGATAATTTTTATTTTCCTGGCTATTAATCAGTTTGGGTATCTTTATATGTGTTTGTTGGTAATTTAGATTTGCTGCTCTGTGAATTAACTTTTTATATACTTTGTCCATTTTGTCACATACAAGTTTGTATTTATAGCAATACATAGAAAACAAGTATAAAGTTATTTTTACCTAAAAATTCCAATTACAGGCATGTACCATACAGAGATATTTAGATATATAAACAAAAATATATACACAACCATCCCATTACATCCCCTCTATGGTATATGCGTAAGCATCCCATCTACAACGTTACAGCATTGTTTGTAGTAGCAAAAACTAAAGTTTAATGAAAAGAAAGTAGTTTGATGAATTATGTGGTATGTTCTTATTATGGATGGATGGAGAATGAAAAAAAATGAGGTAAATTCTACATGTACACCACATAAAGGATTTCAGCATATTGTTAAATGAAAATAGCAAGTTGTGTAAGAGGAATTGCAGAGTACTATCCTAAATTATGTATTTATAAATACACATTGTGGAAGAAACTGTTTGCCCTTAATCTTGGAAATAATGAGAAGCTATTATTTGATCACACAGCAACCAGCAGATAGCAATTGTAAAAGCTAGGTCACATTCCAAAAGATGCCCTGAGTTTTTATAATGTGGGAAATATATGACTAGTTCAAGGTGGCAAAGAAGGAAAAAGAGAAATAAGACTCAGTGAATCCGTTCCCTGAGGGTTCAATCAGTTCTGAAGTGACTAACAAGAGGCATGATTAATTATCAATGACTATGTATGACTTTTCATATGATTTGAAACCTGTCTCATAAACTCTGATATTGATAGCTAAAGATAGTCTACACTTCAGATGGGTAAAATTGTGTAGTGAAAACATTAATAGAATCCTTATCTGTCTTTACAGATCTTCTCTGCCATGTTTCCTAACTTAGATATAGTTTGTGAGAAAAGCGTATCCCAAGATTTAATTTTACTTGAGATCATCATTTCAATCTAATGAGTTAGTGAGTAAATTCTGTGTTTTGTTCCCTGGATCATTAATAGTCTCTATCATTTAGCTTTCTTATCAGTTTATTGAAATAGCTAAGTTTAGGTCCAAGTGATTTGCTTCATAGGTAATAAAGTTTTACTCCTATTTAAAGGAAGACACTGCGGTGGGGAGGGGCGGGGGGGGGTGGCGGGTGGCCCAGTGGGCTAAGCATCAGACTCTTGGTTTCCACTCAGGTCATGATCTCAAGGTCTTGAGATCAACTTTCGGGTTGGCTCCACTCTCAGCAGGGAGTCTGCTTTAAAAGTCTCAGAAGGGTTCTGCTCCTCCCCCAACTTGGGGGCCTGATGTCTCTTTCTCTCTCAAATAAATAAATCTTTAAAAGAAAAAATGAAGGGAGACACAGCTTTCTAATGTCTACCTTTTGCCCTCTCAAAAAGGCTTGATTTAACTATGCAATTTGCACAACATAGGAGTGCATGCATAGTTCTGCAAACATCTTTTTGTATTTAAACCTGTAGAAATGAGCACTGCATGGACCTACATCAAGCTCTTAACAGGGCTTTTGTTTAGAAACAGGGAGTGGGAAAGGGGAAATGGGATGCTGAGGGAATTCACTTTTATCCTGAGTATTTCTATAATGTTTGAATTTTTTAAATGACAACTTGTGTTATTTTTTGTATTTGTGTAATGTTAAAAATGAAAAGAGAAAATAACTAGTAATTAGCAAAAATCAATATATATCTCTCAGGACAATGTACGAGGAGATGACAACTTTTTGGAATATGAGGATGCCTATTTATTTATTTATTTATTTATTTATTTGAGGATGCCCTTTAATTGTCGAGTAGTTTTCTGGACAATTGTGTGGTAGTATTTGTATTTTTAGTATCTGTTTAGAAAAGGAATGATTATCAAAAGACACTAAAAGTCCATTAGTACATTTTAATCTGAAATATTATCTTGACCATAGGGTTTCTCTCTAGTATCTCAATACTCTTGCCTCTCATAGCCTGGTAAATGCCCAACCTTGAGTGAGTTCATCTGCATGTTTCCCTGTGTGCACCCACGGCCCACTCTATTGAGGTCTCCTGGGGAGATAACATGACTCGGTCATGGGTGTTATTCCAACTCTGTGTCATTAGGCAGTGGTCCCTTGCAGCTGTCCAGCAGCACTCCTGTGTTTTCCTGGTTGTCATTTCTCCCACCCTCCATGGGAAATAGTTTACACATTCACCATTCTTCTCAGACATTAGCCTCCAAATAATTCACTTCTCTGGACTTGTTTTAATTTCAGCCTTCCACAAGCAGAGAGGAGGCATGGAGGATTTCAGGGAAAAGAAATCATTTGAAGGAAAGCACAGGATTGGAAAATCCTGGGAGTGGGTATTTGGAGGGAAAAAAAAATTTCAGCCTTCCAGGCTAGCTCTTCATCTCTCTAAGGGCGAGACCTTGCCTTTTTTGCTCACAGTTACTTCTCAGGACCCAGCATACTACTAGAGTGGGCACTCAATAAATATTTAGGCAATTGAGTGAATGAGTGAATGAAAGTAGAGAAGGGATGTGACAGGGATTGCTAGGCAGCTTTGGGGGACCAGTGCTTACTTAGTGATGTGGAGTTGGCCCAGCAGCCATGGCCAAGTCATGTTATTTCTCCTAGGGACCTCAGTAGCATGGGTGCACACAGGGAAACACAAAGATGAAGTCATTCAAGGTTGGAAATTTGCCAGGCTAATGAGGAGCAAGGGAGAAGAGAGAGTGGTTAAAGCAATGGGACATAGGATCTCTGCTGGGTAGGGAAGGAGTGAAGAAAGGAGGAGATAATCAGGACAAATAGGATGAGGCTGGTGGGAAGCCCTGAAATGGTCCTGGTGGCATGTGTGAAGACCGGCTACCCGAGAGCTGGAAGTGGAGGAGATTGTGATTGGAGAGGGAAATTCTCACCTAAAGGTTTCGGATGTGGAGTCGTCCCAAGTGGTGGGCTGAGGATGTGGCTGAGGTTGTACGGGGCTGAATGGACAGAGCGGTCATTAGCTTTGAGAGGCCAGAGGCAATGAGAGGCCCCTAGGACGCTGGATGTATGACCATGTAGGTGTGTTCAAGGTGGAGAGTACATATGTTTTTGAAGGAAAGTGCCACAGTTTTCAGTGACAGCAGGGACTTTGAGACTTGAAACCACATCGATGAGGTGGGATAGATGGGGATAAAGGAAATTAATAGATAGTGATGTGAAGAAAAGAGATTATTATGATCTAGGTGATGTTGACTGATATTTCAAGTTGGAGAGAAGACTTAATAGAGGAGTAAGTGTTGAAGAACAGTGAAAATTGCATATAATTTTCAGTTGTTTAAAGCAAGCAGTACATAAGACGAACATTCCAGAGAAATTCAAATAGATGTTTCATTAGTTGATATTACTTGAAGATAAAAGGTGAAATCATATTAAACTTTTCTGAACCTCTAAAAAGACATAACCTCATCTCAAAGGGGCTCACTTCTAGAAGGAAAATTGTAGTAACTTGCCAATTCTGGCTCTGCTCAGGCATTCTTAGAATACCTTGGAGTGGATTTTAGTCTCACGGGGATTCCACTTTTGGAATATCAGTGGGTCCTGACAAATACGGCTCTTGAAAATTTTCTCTACTGAAATAGTCTGCAAATCCGGTTAATGACAGAGACACATAAGCTTCATTTCAGTTACTTTTGATTGCTGATGAGCTTGGGCTTGAATACAAAGAAAACTACCGTTCCTTCTCCTCTTAGAAAATGAAACTAAAAAACCACTGCCTTGTCAGAGCATCTGTGTTCTATCATTAAATATGAGGCAATTTATCAAATACACATTGCATGCAGGATCGGAGTCGTTCCCTCACAGAGATCAGTACCTGAGGAGCAGGGACGCAGCAAGAGAAAGGCTGTGGCCTGGGCAACAAAGCAGCCCCAGTGCCCTCCAAGTAGTTCGGTGTTGATGTGGGCAGAGAGCTGAGAGCCACAGAGTGGAACAGGGTTATGGGGCAAGGCCTCCAGGCCTCCTATAAATGCCCAAGGAGAAAGAAAGAGTTTATACCAAGGAGAGGCATTGTTTATGGCAATGCAAGGGAGAAAAGGAGATTTTTTTTTCAAGGTCCTGGGATCTCTGAGACTCTGTCCTAGTGTTTGGACATATGGAGTCACCATTGCTGTTAAAATGTGGCAGAGGGTTTCAAATCTCTTCAGAGCATATTGTGAGAAGGGCCAACATGGCTTGATTTATTCCTTTGGTATAAGTATCACGTCAGATTGATGTCTGGAAAAGGAATGAGATTTGGGAAACTGCATAATGAGTTCTCATATTGTTTTCATCCTTTATTTTGTGCAAACCATGCTCAACATGCCCCTAGTAGCTTCCACAAAACTCCAGAGAAGTCTGTATGAAGGACTTGCTATAGCTCCCCGATCCCTAATGGGAACCTCTGAAAACCTGGATTTGATTCAGAGGTCTAGGCAAAGCCCCCACTGAGGCCATATCATGCCTTGCAATTAAACTTTAAACATCATCTCCTTCTTTGTTTCTTTAGCAGAAATTATGTCCCTTCTGCCATTCTATAAATTGTCCAAGCTGAAAGGGATGTTTTGTGATTTTTAGTGTTATCTCATAGACTGGGGGAAATTAGCAGATAAAACAAGAAGGCAAAATATAATAAGAGGGCCTGGGGGCAGGCTGTGTGCATCCCCTTGGTATGAAGAGAAGACAGAGAACCTTTCGTTTTCTTCCAGAGACCGTTTGACCCACGGGCTTATAAAAGCAGCAGAAGAAACGAGCCAAGAGTGGAAGAGGGTGTGTGTGGGTGAGGTTGTTACTTAGCAACAGGAAGCCTCTGGTTGATGTTCTGAACTGAACAAAGGAGAACAGCTAGGACAGAATGGAATAAGTGAATGGGGAGAAGGGCAAGAGAGGAGAGCGGATGGGGTGGTGCAGGAAGGCTATGAGGAGAACGAAAAGTAAAAGAAAAGCATGAGAATGGATGTGGTAGTTCCTTAAAGACTGGAAGACAATGAATAAAAATCATCTGTGAAATAAAAGGAACTGAAAGAAAGATGGGGATAGCCAGAAGGGTAAGAAAGTATCTGCATTGCCAGCAGGTAGGCCACTAACCAGTGGGATGAAAGCCCCTCCGTGGAGTAAACTCATGGTGCAAACTGTGACTCTTTCCTGGAGCCCGAGGTCAAGCAGGGTGGACTTGGGGCAAGGTGTCTGGAACAGAGTCCATCTGATTAGGCTGCTCAGAAGATGAGCTGGGAGGTGAGGGAGCTCCAGGGCTGTTGTGGTGACATGTTGTAATAGGTGTGGATCCTTAGAATAACCCTGAAATAACTTTCAGGTTTTTAGACCACTGTATCAGTCCTGACCCAACAGGACAACCCCAGGAGAATTGGAGGAACTTTAGATCAGGCAAGAAAACTCCTGATTCCCTCTTTGATTCCTCCCAAAGCTTATTACGGTGTCGTAGCCCAGAATGGGCCAATGAAGATTTACTACGAATAGATCTGCCTCGATGTAGTCCCAGGGTCCTTGTCATGGCAGTTATGTGACGTCTTGTAGGCATGGGTGTTTGTTTATATTACATGGCAGATAAACTTGTTTTCTACATTTTTTTCTTAAAAGGGCACCCATGCTTCCTAGCCCGTCCTCCAGTTTTCGATCATTTACACATGTAAGCCAAAACACTATGAGCATTTCCTCCCCATATACTTACATTTTTGTTTGTAAATAATACACATATATTATCTAATGAAACATGGCTCATTAGAATATGATGTATAAAGAAAGATGAGCTAAAGATAAAATGAAATATGTATTTTTAATTGATCTTAATTGTTTAAGAGTCTTACTCTGCTTATTAATGGAAAAGTCACCTAATCTTTCCTGTCATTTCCCACCCTTCCTGCAGTCTGCTTACCTACCAACCATGGGGCATAACTTAGAAGGTAGGTATTTGCAGTAAACAGAAGTGGGGCTGCATTTTTCCAGGCCTTGCTTAGGGCTGTGTGGTCATATTTTACAGGGATGTAGGGAATTACTTATGCTATTAACTCCCATTACTTGTATTACCAACTTAGATTATCAACTCCATATGTTATTTGTTATCTGCATGTAAAATAGGACTAAGTTTTTAAGTTATTTCTCTCTAAAAAACACTTTTTCTTGTTTATAACATATGATTTCTTGATTTCTAATTAAGCATGGCTAAATGACAATACACTTATGGGTCTGCTTTTTTTCCCAAATTTCACTAAACTGACAGTAAAAGGCTAGGACACCAAGAAGCAATGAAAACCATACAAGTCTTGTATCAATTATCTACTACCACGTAAGAACTACCTCAAAACTTAGTGGCTTAATATAACACCATTTATTAGTACATAATCCTTGGGTCAGGGACTTGTTCAGGGTGCAGTCGGGACAACTCATCTCTGCTCCATGTGGGGTCGACTGGGCTTTCTTGCCATTGTTATCGGTGGGCAGTTAGCGGGGATTAATAACCGGGGCGCCTCAGTTCGCTGCATAGTTTGTCCAGCAGGCTAGCTCAAGCTTCTTCACATATTGTTGAGATTCCAAAGAAGGCAGGAGCTGAAGCTGCAAAGGCTTCTTGAGGCCCTGTTGGAAGTCCCCGGCAGCACATCTTTCCTTCTACTGCATTCTGTTGGTTAAATACAGCAAGCTGCAAGATGTAATGGACTGAGTTGCGTTTCCTCTAAAATTTTTGTTGAAACCCTAACCCCCGGTGTGACTGTATTTGGAGATAGGGCCTTTAAGAAAATAATTAAGGGCAAATAAGGTGATAAGGGTGGAGCCTTCATCTGTTAGGACTTGCAGGGGTATGCAGGCACAGAGAAAAGGCCAAGGTGAGAAGATGGCCTTCTACAAGCCATAGAGAGTGATCTCATCTGATACCAATCCTGCCAAAACTTGATCTTGGACTTCCAGCCTCCAGAACTATGAGAAAATGAATCTGTTGTTGAAGCCATTCAATCTGTGGTGTTTTTTTATAGCAGCCTTAGTAGACTAATGCACAAGTCCAGCCCAGATATCTCTTGATAAAAGGAACTATAAACAAGTTTGTGACCATTTTTAATCCAGCACACTTGGAAAATGTCAGCTTGTTTTAGGAAGTGTAAATATATCAAGAGGAATACTTAGAGAAATGCACATACTACTCCCCCTACCACCACTTACGTCCTCTAAACAACTTTTCGAAGGAAATTGCATTAGCATTTTTATTTAGGTAAATAAGAGGTAGTGACTTAGTTGGCATATATAATTAGGTTTAACTAGAAAATTGACATCAAAGGCATAGAATATCTGTTAGAAAGTGAAAGCCCCATTATGCCCAAACAAAGCTATCTCTGGAGAGTAAATATAAAGAAGAAAAAAACCTTTATTTCCAAGATTGAGCATTAACTTTAAATACTGTATTACTTTTATTCTTCTCTGACTACTGAGTGAAAGAAAACATTTCCCATTCCCCATAGTTGTTGTACCGTATCTAGACGTTACACCATATGGATCTTTCTCCGTCCTTTTCTCTAATGGAAACCTCAATTTTATACAGGCATTCATCCTATCCTTGTCTACAGAGGTGAAATAATTAGATTGAGGCATCATATGCCTCAATTCCCTTCGTAATGACTGGTTCAGAACCCAATATTGAATGCTGTTCTGTACATGCCATTTCCATGGTGACCAACATTGATGCAGACAATGCAAATCCTTCTGAATGGCAGGACTTGTATTCCATGACTCAGATGAGGGATCTCTCTTCAGCTAAACATAAACAAGGAAACATTGTGGTCTGGTGGCCACCTTCATAACCACGAGGGGCGCCCACCTCAGGACAAAGCTAATAGAGGCTCCTGAGGCTCACCTTTCCTCTAGAATTCTTGTTATGTAATAGACATTCTGACTCTTAAGTCAATTTCATAAAGGATTAAAAAAAAAATTTTTTTTTGCCTGTAGACAAAAGAATCCTTCTTGTTTAGCCTGAGGGGTCCTCAGTGATCTCATGTAGGAGAGTTTATGCAATGGTTTTACAAAGCCAATGAGTTCATCTGCACCTCACTCCATTGCCTCTCAACACCACCAGACCTTTAAGCAGATTCAGATCTCTATATGCCTCATGAGATCTATTACAAAGCAAATCCAGGAACAGAAAGTACACCAACCAAAGGAATGGAAAGACCGCTGATTTATGTTGGCATAATATGGAGAATAAGTGTGGAAATGGATCCCGAGAGTACTAGACCAAGGAAGGAAGAACACAGTAACAGGTCAGGTGTGATTGATCAATAAGGATACGGTTAAAAAAAAAAAAAAAAAAAATTAAGGATACGGTTATTGGAGATTCTGGATTTAATGTGCTAGCTCAAATGGTTGGAAGTTGTCTAAATTATTTGCTAAATTCTCTCTTGAACACATTCTAAATGAACCTGCAATGCTAGAGATTTCTTACTAGAGAGGAAGAAATCCAAAAGTTTATGGAGATATAAATATTGGGGTAGATTATCACATGTGAACTTCTCCCTTATTCCCTGTCTCCCTTTTCTAGAGAAGGAAGAAATGGCCAGAAAATATTTTTTATACCAGGGGCTTGAGAATTTTATGAGTATACACAAGATCTAGCTTCTTAAAAAGCACTGTGGTGGCTCTTTTTCATATGCTGGGGTAAGAAGAAAATCCTGTGTTTGAAAGGCACTCCTGATTTCAAATAAGGAGGGAAGGGTAAGTTGTGGCACTTAACTGCCAAAGCCAAGGTGGGCATGCTGACCATAATAATAATAGTACAGCTGGCATGGTGTTCAAAATGATACAGCTCTCAAAAATCTCTGCAAGTCTTTTATATGTAAGAGAGTTGGAAGCTTACTGTTCTAATTCATTTGTATAATGGAAAATACTCCAGGGTTAATGGTTGGCTCTGGTGTGTTCTCTGTGTCCTTGAACTCAGTAGTTCTGGTGGTGGCCTTCTGACACCTACCTCTCCAGTCTTCCAGTGATTTTGTAAGGACCTAATCCCCTGTTTTAAAACTCTTCTACTTAAAGTATCTAGAGTGGTACCCTGAACACTAACTGATGGGCATTCCAGTGGAGCCCGGAAGTCTTGCCATGATTATTTCTTGCCATGATTACTGGGACAGATGACCTTAGCCAATGGCAGAAGTCCAACATTGACTCCTGATCTGCCAAGTAGAAGCTACCAAAGTTATTATGGTCAGAATGGCTTAGTGAAAGCACAGGAGCTCAACTTCCCAGCCATAATAGTAAGTCAAAAAGTATTCTGTTATGGTTCAGTTAAAAAAAAAAAATTACTGTGATTATTTATTTATTTACTGCTTCCCTGAGAAAATTGCTAAGATGGTCTCACTTTTGCCCCGTGTAAAAGATGGAAGAATTTTGGGTGCCTGACTGGCTCAGTTGGTAGAGCATGCAACTCTAGATTCTCAAGGTGGGAAGTTCAAGCCCTATATTGGGCATAGAGATTACTTAAAAAAAAAAAAAAAAGAAGATGGAAGAGTTTTGAGAGTCACAGGGGATTACTATAGGTTGAGTGAAATACTACTACAATATATATGATCTTTCCTGTCTAGTGGCATACTGACTGCAGTTTTTTTTTTTTTTCTTTTCTTTTTTTCTGACTGAAGCTTTTATCTGGACAAAATTTCTTCTCTGATCCAATAAATAGAGAATGCCAGAAGTAGTTTGACTTTTTCTAAAATGGTAGGAATATGTTTTCAACTCAAGATTGTCTTAATTTTTTATTCACTGAGCCATAAATGAATCTGTAAGGACTAGGTTGTCAGTGCGCCTGGGTGGCTCAGTCAGTTAAGTGTCCAACTCTTGATTTCTACTCAGGTCACGATCTTGGAATCAGGCTCCTCGCTCAGCGTGGCATCTGCTTGTCCCTCTCTCTCTGCTCCCCTCTTTGCTCTCTCTCTCTCTCTCCTCTCTCAAATAAATAAATACATCTTAAAAAAAAAGAACTATGTTGTCTAACCATCCCCAAGGCTAAATTGATGATAATGTGCTGATGAGCTCTAGAGAGCAGAAAGTGGCTGGTATTTTAGACTAAAACTAGGCATACCAGAAGGTGGGAAATAAATCATATGTTAATACAGTGAAGTTTCTTGGGATTTGTTTTGTGTGGCATGTGAATTAATCCTTTCCAATGTCAAGGACAATTTGTTTCCTACATCTAGAAAAAAGTACTGTGATTGATGGTGCTTTTTAGATTTCAGAAGCAACATATATCACATTTTTGCGTGCCCTTCAGCTCTTTCCTGAGACACCTGAAAGGCTGACTGCTTTGAGTAGGGTCCAAAGGAAAACTCTGCATGTGGTCCCGGCTGCAGCTTTTCCATATGGCCTTGTAGGACCCAGTGACATTAGTGGTACTCAAAAATCAACTGAAGTCTGTGGTGTGGAAAGACTTAATACAAGATTCACAATTCACAGCAGAGACATCATGGTTTGAGGACAAAGTTATACCTTCTTCAGTGAATAACCTTCTTCTTTGGAGGAATAGTACCTGGCTTGCTATCAGGTCCTCATGGAAACCAGGTTATTACAAAATATAAGCTACTTGTCATGAACTGAGTGTTATCTGATCTATTTGGCTCTAAAGTCAAATATATCCCAGTGAAAGCAGTAGATAAGTGAGTGCATCTGATCAGATCCTGAAAGCTTGTTTCATATGCTGATGTCTTCTGCTATGCCTACTCATGCCACACTGCCCCCTCTCCACCAACCGACACTTACAACATCATGAACAGTTTTCTATTATGAGTTAACTGAAGAAAAGGAAAAAGAAAGCATAGTTTACAGATGGCTTTGCATAATGAGCTGGCGACATTTCAAATGGATTGCTGAGTCCTACTCAATCCCACTAACGTGAAGGTGGAAAATTCTCCCAGCAGGTAGAACTTTGAGTGGTATAACATCTTTCTCTTTTCCTGGAAAGAGGCAAGAATTAATAGGCAGTAACAGACGGTTTTGTTGAATTGACATGGACACAAAAAAAAGAAGACCAGAGGACTGGTGAGAAGGAGGTTTGGAAAGAAGCATATAGGTGGGTTTCATAAAATAGGCCCATGTGTGAAGACATTTGGGTTCCGTGTACATGTCCATCACATTGGCTGATAACCCAATATTCATTCTTTCTTATGAACAAAATTTCAATTTTATACAGGTACCCATGCTCCTCCATGTGACCTTCTACTCCAGGGCTGGTCACATCTTCACCCTGGCAGGCGAATCAATTGATCTAGGCAACCACAGTTTTCTATTCTTCTTATGAGTAGTTGGCTTGAAAGGGGCCATGTGATCCAATTTTGACCAGTGAGGCATTGAAGGAAGTCTGCCGTGGGGTTAGTTCTGTGCAAGTTTCTTTATCTATTAAAAAGAAAATAAAGGGTAGTCCCTTCATTTGCCTCACTTTGAATTGGGAGTTAGTCTTGCAAATAAGGAAAGAGAGGGTTGCACTTGTACTTGTGTTGGCTGTAGTAACCATATCTGGTTTTCGAGGAGAGTATTGCCAGCCCCATCTATGGGAGTATACAATGTATGGTTGCCGATAGGGTCAACCTTGCAGGTGATGATACCTGATACCTGATGATGGCGGCAGAAGCCATGTCCTCACAGAACTATTTCTGTTAGACTTTGGTTATATCCCTGTCTCCATGGCTTCTGAGCTGGATTGCTCTCCTGGACAGTGTATGGACCAACCTATATCCTTTCAATAAATCCTTTTTTTCTGCCAAAAAAAACAGGCAGAGTCTATGTTTGCAACAGAAATGTTAGCAACCTGGCGAATATAGAACTTCTGGATCAAATGATCTATGAGATGTTGATCCAAAAGAAAAGTATTTTTGCGGCACTAACATTGTTTTCAGAGTTGTGTGTTTCCTCATAACTTTTTACTTTTTGATGTTATTAAAAGTTAGGAAAGACAAATGTTCATCCACCTACCAGTAGTATTGTCTGGATCTATCTCCAGCTGGTACAAATAATTAAGGAGGAAAAATTTCTCTTTGAAAGCATGGAAATTTTTAAAAACATGTTACTAATGGACTAAATGAAAATTAAATACGAAATTTGGAAATGGAAAAAGAAAAACAATGCCTTACATACAGGTTGTGGTGTTAACCCTTACCCGTTACTGCTCCAGAGGAGCAAATAGGCAAAACTTTAACTCTCACAGAGACTTTTAAAATTTATCACCAGACTAACCTTGTTCATGTACTGAATGTAGCAATCTCAGGTATTTTTTTTTTTTCCAATTAGCCTGTTTAGGGGTCTCTGCTTTCCTTCTGCCTCATCTCAACAGTTGGAGCCACAGGATTCTCACCTTCACAATCTTTGTATGCTTATTTTTTCAGTCCAATGCTAATCAGAGGCAAGAAGAATTTAAATAGCCTCAGCCTCACATTTTGGCTTACTCAATGCTGGGCATGCTTTTTGGCACTAAGGATGCCCCAGCATCCAAAAGAGACAATTTTTTCAAGCTTAGTAGAACTTCCTTTCTAATGATTTCTCTCCCTGCCTGCCAGCAAAAATCCCTGATGCCTTCTTCTGTCAATACATCTATACTTTGTTTCATTTCCTCTGTACTGGCCTAGCTCACTGCCATCTGTGCCCCAAGTATGGAAATATAGCGGGACGTTTTCATAGATCTGTTGGATTAAAAGAAGTTGGATGTTGTTGCTTTTTCCATTTGGGAGAATCTTATACTTTTGTGTAATTGGTGTAATACATTTATGCCTTCCTTCATGAAATAAGAACCAGATGTTTCAAATTAGTCAGTGAAGGTCAGTCTCCTTGGTAGGGGAGATTGTTCTTTATAGTTCCAACTCTTAGGTCTGAATACTGTCCTTAGGGACTATTTTAATGACTCTATCATCTGCTGGCTTTGGGGGCAAAGACTGATGCCCTACTTTCAATGCTTTGTCCCATATATAGGCACATGACTTTTCCTCGTACATCATTTAGTTCAGCTGAGACAGACTTAATGTCCAAATTAAGCTTTACAAAAGGCTAGAATATAACCAAATGGCAATTACTACCAAGAATGGGACCATAAAAATAAATAATCTAACATACATTGCATAATTTACTCATCTTCAGCTTTTAACCCATTACAGGGCTCTTTCCTTTCCCTTTTGTGTTCTGTTTCTGCAAATACATATCTCCAGATAGTTGGCTTTGTCACTATTAAGACCCAGAAAGGGATGGGAGCTCCCATCTATGTTAGGCCCATCTTCTCAGCTCTGGATTTCTACCTGAGGGCCTCCTTCTTCCCCAGATATATTTGATCCTGGTAATAATCACATGCTTCATGGAAGAGGAAAAGACAGCTACAGTGGCACAGCCTAATACTATCAGTCCTGTCCTGAGCACACATATCAAGTATTAGTCTTTTAACTGTAGCTGACAGCAATTTATCTGAAACTTGCTTAAGAAAAATACACAATCCTTTGGCTCAGATCATTGAAAAGGCATCTTGCTTGCTTCAGGCATGGCTGAACATGAACGTTCAAATGACCGTCAGGTCTTTTGTCATTTGGCAGAGCTTCTTACTCTCTTTCTCTTTTTTTCTATCTCAGTCCTAGTCTTTTTTTTTTTTTTAAGGAGACCAGAGCATTTATTTATTTATTTATTTATTTATTTATTTATTTATTTATTTATGATAGTCACACACACACAGAGAGAGAGAGAGGCAGAGACACAGGCAGAGGGAGAAGCAGGCTCCATGCACCGGGAGCCCGATGTGGGATTCAATCCCGGGTCTCCAGGATCACACCCTGGGCCAAAGGCAGGCACCAAACCGCTGCGCCACCCAGGGATCCCTCAGTCCTAGTCTTGTTTAAACTTTTCCCTACTCTTTTTTCCCATTATTTTCTGTTTTCCTTTCTATTAAGTCCATCTTCAAGGAAAATCCCCCACATTTTAGCAAAAATGTCCATTGACAGCTTTAGGTTTACATCAAACTACAGCAATCCCAGTGAAAAGAATATGATGCAAGATCTTTGGGTGTGGGTCCAGCAAAATCTCAAGAGATGACTCTGATCGGCCTAGCATGGTTCTCTGTACCAATTCTGTAGCTGACAGAAGGCTCTCCTTGGCTAGCCTGGATAATGTACCTACCCCTATAGATAGAGTGCTCTGTGGTTGGCAATTTTCCCAGGAACAAAGAGATATTTCCCAAGAGGAAAAACTTCAAGACATTCAAAAAGTGACAGATCTGGATACGATGTAATATTCCCAATATTCATTCTTGAGCTACGGGTATACAATAGCAGGAGATTATTTGAGTTGTAGTTAGACATGATAAATTTGCTATGGTCTACAGGTCAGACACAGAGTAATTAGGAATTATTATGATTTTTTTTTTAAGATTTACTTATTTATTCATGAGAGACACAGAGATAGAGAGAGGCAGAGACATAGGCAGAGGGAGAAGCAGGCTCCTCGTAGGAAGCTTGATGTATGACTTGATCCCAGATCCCGGGATCATACCCTGAGCCAAAGGCAGACGCTCATCCGCTGAGCCTACTTGGGCTTCCCAATTAGGAATTATTAATTATGAGACTGGTTCAGTCATATGCAGTCTGAAACACTATCCCACCAAGGGTGTGGAAAATGGTCCCCAAAGTATTAGAAAGCCTAAATCCCGTATTAGATCAAATGCCATACAAGGCATACCCAGAATTTAAACATGAAAATTTTTTTGAGCTTTAAATTTGGACAATTAATTACAAATTAAAAAAAAAAAAAAACCAACTCTGTAAGTCATAGGCCCAATTTGGCTTCTCCTGAAGGCAGATCACATGTTAAGGATGTAATTCCAGCAAACAGAGAGAGTGAAACAAGAGAAGAGGAAGTCAGTATAAGGGAGTGTTATTTAAGTCTCCACTGAAGGCACAGGGACTCAGTTTGGCTGAGAACTTCTGGGAAGTGTGAATTTTTTTCAGAACACTCTGAGGCAAGTGAGGATGAGGTATGGCTCCTACATTGGTTAATGACTGACATTTGCCCTGGGGAGTACTAACCTAGCTCGCTTCAGGGCTGTGTTTATACAGACACCCAGTGGCTCCAGGGCATGGGAGAGGCCCCAAGTCAGAAAGCAGAATAATTCTATACCTGCTTGAATTGAGACCTTGTCAACAGAAGGTGAACCTGAGCACTCAGCAGCTGAAAACAGAGATGGGCCAAGGGAATGGGAATGGGGCTCCAAAGCATCTGCTACATAAAACAAACATGTGCAGACCAAATATGGTACATGCATGGCTTGCCAGTATATGACCTTCAGTCCACTGGTTTAGAAATTCACAAACTATAATTCACAGCATGATCTAACTGAATTCTCACAGATTGTAGAGAGAGTATAAAAGAGGGTCAAATTTTGCTTCTTATTTGTGTACTAATTCAGTAAATTTAAGGAGCATTTATCACCATGCTTTGTGCTAGAGAAACATCACAGAACAAGATAAACAAAGTACCTGCCTCCCTGAGCTTGTGTTGCATTATTCCTTGTTCTTCAGCGCCGTGGTTCTTGGTCATGACACTTCGAAGAATGAAGAGGTAAATCGGACCGAGAGTGGTGGGCAGCAAAGCAAAGTTTATTGAGCAATAGTACAAAGCTCCAGAAGAGGGAGGGGATCCCAGAGGGTTGCCACCAGAGTTCCCAAGTCTGAGGGTTTCTATGGGCTTCTTGGCGGGCTGTTTTAATATGATTAACCCTCCATGTGCCTGTCACCCAATCAGGCTTTTGTCCACATGCTCATATACCTATCAGGCATTGTTCATTTGGGGAAGGGTGGAGGGCTCCTTCCAGGGTGGTGTAAAATCCTTTTAAGGGTGATTTCTTCTTTGGGCGAGGGGGTGTGAGGAGAGGGGCTTGTCCCCTGCCTGCTTTTCTTCTGACTATCCTTCATTACTTGCATTCTGGTTGGGAGATAGTCAACAATGAGTAAGGTACATTTAGTTCATTGGGTTATAGGTGGTGATGGAAAATGAAACAGCAGAAGCTGATAGAGAAACATGGTTGCTATTTCAGATAGGGTAACCATAGAAGGGGTTTCTAGTGAGTAACCATTGAGGGGAAACCTGAATGAGAAAGGGCAAGCCAAATGAAGATCAGGGCAGAGCATTCCAGGCAAGGGGAATAGTTTATGTAAGAACTTGGAAGACAGCAGAAGCTCTTATGTTTGAGGAGCGACAAGATCAACACTGGTAAAGTCAAGAGTGAGGGAAGTAATAAGAGATGAAGTGAAACATGTCAGCAGAGGTCAGGTCAGGCAGCACCATCCTGGCTGTGACAAGGCTTCATTCTTAGTGAGATGGAAGCCACCAGAAGGAAGGATTGAGATCTGACTTTCCATTTTAAAAAAATCCACTCTGGTTGCTGTATGGAGAGTGTTCGTAGGCAGTTGTGATCCTTGGATTCACAGAACACAACAGACCTGAATATTTGTGTTTTCCAGGAACAAATGAATCTCTCAATCACATTTTGCTTAAGACATACAGGTTTCCACACACAGGCTTGCACACAACTGTTCTTAGCAGGATTACTCAGCCAAAAAGTGGAAACAACTCAAATGTCCAACTGATGAGTGGAAAAACAAAACGTGTTTATCTTCAAGCATATATCCATACAGTGGAAAACCATTTAACAATAAAAAGAAATATTGATATGAGCTACAACACACACGTCAGAATCAGGCTAAATGAAATAATTCAGACCTGGAAAACCACATATTATGTGATTCTATTTATATAAAATGTCCAGAAGAGGCAGATCTATATATAAAGCAGTTACTGATTGCCTGAGGCGGGGAGTGGGAACAGAGATAAACTGTGAAGGAGCAGCAGGGACCTTAGTGGAGTGATGAGAATGTTCTAAAACCATTTGATAGCAATGGTTTCACGACATGGGAAATCTACTAAAAATCACTGAATTGCATATTTAAAATAGGTGAATTTTAAGGCATGTAAACTGTACCTCCATGAAGCCTTTTTTTAAAAGAGTTATTTATTTATTTGAGAGAGAGAGAGAATGCATGCAAGTGGGGGAAGGGGCAGACAGGGAGAGGGAGAGAGAGACCGCCCCTGAGCGCACAGCCCAAGTCTGGGCTCCATCTCACCACCATGGGATTGTGACCTGAGGAGAAATGAAGAGTCAGACTCGCTTAACTGACTAAGCCACCTAGGGGCCTCCATCAATGAAGTTGTTTCTAAAAATATATAGTTGTTTCTAAATTGAGAATATATATCTTCAGATCTTCCCTCTTTCTCTGCATTTGTGTGGTTTGTAACTCCTTAAAGTGACAGTAAAAATCACATCCCTTATTACATGGGAAAATAGTACTGGGACAGATACATATCAAGAGAAGGGAAAGAGTAAGCAGCATTTGCCAAATTAACCTCTAAACTTGAAAGTACCAAAAAGTCCTTTCAAGAATATTCTCAAAATTTCCTTCTATTTCACTGTTGAATGATCAGAACTGCTCTCTCCACTTATTTTATAGGAAACTTATTACTAAATCATATTTTTAAAATTTTGCATTTTTGTATATGACTGTTTTAAAATTACTTTTCATTGTGAACAATAATATTTACAAAAAAGATTTTATTGACGTCAATGTGGATACTTTTGTGGTTTGACCCACTGAAAGGAACACTACTTATTATATTATTTTTATAGAAAAAAAAACAATGTCTGAGTCCAAGCAAGAGTTTGGTATTTATTTTTGGCTTATTAATTGGAGACTGACATTATTTCGCTGGTTTTAAGTACCATGCTGTCCTTCTAAGTGCTGTGTCATAATTGTTCCATGGGCCAACCTCTTATTTCATTGCAAAATTTTTGTTACATTCTTAAAAGCAAAAGGACAATCATAGATGTAGCTAAGTAAAAGTGAATTTCCCTGTCAGTAGGACAGATGATGGATTCTTCATTTTTGGATCTTCCCATTACATGAAATACACAATTCTGGGAATAATTAGCATATTAATAGTCTCAATTGTTAAGAGTTCACTGCTTGGTCAGGAATATCTAAAAGAATGAGATTCTAAATTCCTTTAAAATTCAGTTTGCAGGAAACCATCAGGACTGCAGATCATAATACCCTGTTATGTGAGATTATGAAATCAGGTTACTATTATGTCTTGCCCTAAGGAGATGGATATATACAGACATGCCAAGGAAGAGTGCATTCAGGGGCGTAAAGACATTGTTCAGCCCTATGGGAGAAGTGTAGGAAGAAACAATGCTGAGCTTTCATTTCCTGCAGATTGCTCATAATTTATGAGATTTTTTTGCATCTTCAAATATCATTAAGCCACGATCACAAAAACTAAGGTCATAAACAGCAAAAAAAAACTCCATTTAAATCTAGTGCAACCTAGGGAGAGAGTATCTCAGCAGAAAAAGTTTTGTTTTATGTTTTCATTTTTAACTGCTAATTTTACAATAATAGGCTGTTATAAAAAAGGGTGTGAGTTTGTTTTCGCTGGGTCTACATTTCCTGTGTAAGCCCTTTGGATGGATGTTGAGTATAGATATGAAATGACTGGGAACAATAAGCGAAGAGAAAATATTATTATAAAAAATTAAACATTTAATTTTCCATTTAATTATTTTGAAAGGAAAGTCAGTTTGGCAAGGCAAAAAAAGATTTTGGCAAAATAAGAGGCCCTGACCCCTCCAGGGGTCCAGGTCTTTCCTTTGGAAAGATCATCCCCAAAGATGAGCAGGCCATAGTCCAACAAATGCCTTTTTACCCCACAGGTTGAAATCTGTTAGAAACAGATGATTAAGTTCAGAGCTTTTACAGAGTTGGCCAAGCTTTTGAATTCTGCCCTTTAATTAACTATATGCTTTATAAAATTAGGTAGCTTTAGTAGTCAGTTACAGCCATGTGCTAATCAGTTATTTCAGTAAGGAAAAGCATTGGAATTTACGAATGGAAATTTGTCTGTCACTCTCTGTTGATGAGAACGTTGTGATCTTTGTCAAACCATGCTGCAAATGCACCAGGATATGGCACTGATTTTCCAGCATTACTGCTGGAGGCGGGAGAGGAGAAAGATTAGTGGGTACAGTGTACCTTGGGGAATATTATTCTTCATGCCCATCTGGGCCAAGTGACTCCTTGCAATGCACCCAATAAAAAATTAAAAAGTTAAGTTTTCCTATAAAAATGCATATGATTTATTATCTTTCCATATCAACATTTATCAGGAGGGGGACTCCTATCAGCTCAGCATGAAAAAGATTACATTCTCCCCCAAAAACATTGGTTTGGAAGTCTTCCCAAAAGAAAGCTGTGTGATCAACTTGCTGCAATCATAAGTGGTAAAAACAATGCACTATATTTAAAAGTAACTGTCAGATTTTTCTAACCACAGTATATGAATCCTCAAAACCATCTTGTCTAGATTCATCAGAAAAATACATACCTCTGTAATTTAGGATGGATGACTCCCAAGGAGTCTACAACTTGTTAGGAGCAACCGCAGAATTCCAACTGCCTTAATCTTCATGCCTGATAAAATCTTGTGCCTTTTCAAATTTGGGCCATAGCTCCCTATTGGGCATTGTTCTGGTTCCTTGTCCTCACTGTGGTTATTATTACTACTCCAGAAATTCAAGAAAGACAGACTTTTCTAGACCCAAGCTCTAGAAACATTTCCATATTGGAGCTGTGAATTCCAAAAATAATGTTTTAGAACTGAGTATGTGATATTCAAAAGCAAAAATTTAGAGCAAGCTGAAAGTGTGTCCGTGTGTGTGCAAGTGTGTGTTTCAAGAGTAGAAGGACTTAACTTTAAGACGTGATATTATTTGAAGCTTTGCTCACCACTACCAGAAGCACAAACCAAGGAAATGTGAACGACTTAGCGGTGGAGGGGTCACTTGTGTTCCTTGTGCCATTTGGGTGCAGAATCACTTCTGGTTCCTTAACACGTGGTGAAAGTACTTCTTTATGGAATTCAGTTGTGGACCGCTGGAGGTGAAGGCCGTGTTTGACACACAGAGCGCCTGTGTTTCTGAATCCCAGCATCCAGTAAAATCCTAGGACATAAAGTACTAAGCACATGATTGGTGAATAAAAAAAAAATCAACGAATTAGGAAGCATGTATTTACAAACTGCTGTGACTATGAGATGTAGGCCTTATTTCATAAGATCAGTTTATGATACTCAGTTTGAATAAACAACTGGTTTTCAAAAGCTACCACATTTTCAATTTCCTTGATTGTTGATGTTATTTATGAGATTAATAATTCTGAAATGAATATTAACATGGGTGGAAGCATTGTTAAGGCTGTATGATGATATTTAAGTGCATCACAGGTTTTCAGGAGAGTTTCACAGGGTCACAAGTACTACAAACAGGAAAATTGCAGAGATTTAAAAATTCTGTGGGAGGAAATAGAACAACTTCAACAAAAATATTTTGAAATCTTTTAAGTTTTGTTGAAAATATTAACGTTAGATCTGTTGTCTTGTTCAATTCCTCGTTTCCCAACCTTCCTCCCTCTTATGATTCTATAGATGAACCCAAGGGTACCTGGATAGTATATGCTCTATATAAAAACATAGCATTGTTCCTTATTTTAAAATATGCTTCTGTTTGTTGTAACTGTCTTTGTCATCTTTACAATCGACTTGTAGAAATCCACATCTCTAAATGATCAGGAGTGTATTCAGTGTTAAGGTAAAAAACTGTACTTTTCTATGTTGAATTATTGGTAAGTAAAGTTTTCTATGCTGAATTGCTTGGCAACCAAGTGAGGCTTCTTTATGGACTGGACTCAAAAGCTCTTGTTTACTGTTACTCCAGAGCTCAGTTCTCAAAGTAAATGTCATATGCACAATAGTCCTGTTGTGGATTCAGAACCAAGTTCCATTTCAACAATCGTAACTCCTCCTCATCAGGCCACGTTCTGCAGACGTCTGGTTTCAGCCAGGCACATGAGAGACACCTAAGAATGTTTGTAATACCCCCATTAGGCCATACATTCTGATAGATTCCCAGATGTTTAGAACTAAATTATTTTCCTTGCATACCTGCTACCTATATTATGCATGTCAGTTCCATGATTCCACCTACTATCTGGGGCAGGATCTAAAATGCCAGTAGAGGTTGCTCACCGGTAGTGTCATCTTGAGGAGTTATTTTCTGACTTTTTTTCTATATTTTCCAAATATTTTAGACAGCTTGTGCTATTTTTAATTAGAAAATAAACTTTGTTTTTTTTTTTTTAAATACAATTCTAAGGAGAGTTATCAGGATATTTTGCATAGAAGAAAAATATTCTTTTTTTAAATTATTATCATTATTTTTGGCTGCCAGTGCAATTTCTGCCCTAATATTCTGCTGGACTGTGAAACCGCCTCAGAGAGAATATTCCTTACTAAAAATAGAGAAATATCATCCTTTTCTACAAGGTTGAAAAGGTTGTCCACATCTCTCTCCATTCAGCTCCGTGGTAGTTCAGAGTATATTTGATTTCAAAAATGTATAGAAGAAGAGGTGAACCAGCAGCTTCCAGGCCACGTCAGGCACAAAATGCCTATTGTGCTTGTGCCGTTTAGTGATCATACGATTTAAAAATTGAAATTGGGTGCCCCTCGCATGTACATTTTGTTCTTCAGAGGCCCTCGACATATTTAGATCAATTGCCTGGCACCTGAAGGCATTTGAATTTGACACCTTTAGGTTAGTATTTAGTAGATAATGGATTGAGAAATAATGTCACTGAGATGTGCTAGGCAAAGCAACAATTCTGCTAACGACATCATTCTGCTTTTCATTTTGTATTTGGGAAAAACTAATTTCAGAAATAAGAAATTATAGCTAATTCAGTGTTCACAACCACATGCCTCTTATATAACCTTATAATTTTCTCTCCTGTATCTTCTTCCCTCTGTAGTTCATTTGCACACATTTCCTGGTTAAAATTCCTAGAGCTTAACTTTACTCCTGTATTTTTTGTTTATTCACTCTTTGTTTCTTTGCCATGTGCCACGCCCCTTTAGGTGCTAAGGAAACAAAAATGGATAGGGAGCTCACCGTTTCACAGCCCCTGAAGGGGATCAGGTGTGTAAATTAAAAGTGACAGGATTGCCATAGCTGGTAGGAACTCAGTTCTGTAGAACCACAGAGAATGAAGATTGTAACAGAGCCTGAAAAAGTTTTCTGAAGGTGACAATTGAGCTAACATTCGAAAGAAGTAGACATTCAGCTGATGATCAAGTTAGATAAAGGCATTCTAAGCCGAAGGAAGAGCAAACAAACCCAAGGCATGGATTCAAGGGAAGGCTTGGGAGATTTAAGGAATTGCAATTAGTTTGATTTAACCGGAAAATAGGGAGTAAGGAATGGGGAAAAGGGACCTACAGATTCTTCATTCATTTAATGATTCATTTAATAAATTATTTAATGACTCACTATGTGTCAAGCATTGAGGATGCAAGAGTGAAAGTAGCCAAAGCATTTGCTGCACAAAGATGACAGCTAATGAGAAATGTAGAAAAGTAAAAGGCAGTAAGATAGAGAGTAGTAAGTGCTATGATAAAGTAAATACTGGAGGTCAAGGAAGCACAGAAAGATACGCAGAGGTAGACAAGAGTATGGCAGATTCTCTGATGTGTTGCTGGTTTCCCTTCATGAATAAAGGACTTTTTCTTCCAGCTTCTGGGAGTGCTGCTGGAAGACAACCCTCAGATTGTAGCATTGCTCAAGGTTATACTTCCCTCCAGGAACATCCTTCATCCAGCGCTTGATCAATGTGTTATATAAAGCTCTGGACCCCTCACCCAAACTTTGGACATTCTGAAGGGCCACTTGAGCTACAGAGCTCCCTGTTGGGTGGATTGACAGGACTTTTGGAGACTGCAGCACCTCCACTCCCTCTGCCTAATCTTGTCTCCTTCCTTCACTCCCCTTCCGTGAGTAGTGACCCACAAGGAATTCTTTTTTTTTTTTTTTTTTTTTTTTTTTAAGGAATTCTTTAGTAAGGCCCTGAATACTAGTCTCTGTTTCACGGTTCTTTTTTTTTTTAAGATTTATTTATTCATGAGAGATACACACACAGAGAGGCAGAGACATAGGCAGAGGGAGAAGCAGGCTCCATGCTGGAAGCCCAATGTGGGACCCGATCCTGGGACTCCAGGATCACGCCCTGGGCCGAAGGCAGTGCCAAACCACTGAGCCACCCAGGCTGCCCCACAGTTTTCTTTCTGAACAGATTATAAAGTGTTCTTGAATGCCATTTTAAGTAACTTGGATTTTGTGCTGTTATCAGTTGGAGCCAGAAAGGGCTTTTAGCAAGAACATAATGTGATCATATGTGTAAGTTAGAAGGAAGCAAAACAGAAGGTAAATTAATTAAAAGGATGTTTTAAAAAAATCCAAACAATAAATGTTTAAAATCTGAATAAAAACAATTACAGAGGAGTGGAGAGAATGAGATGAATGTAAGAGGTATTTATTGGCAATATTGGCAGGATTTGGTGATTGATTACATGCGGCAGACAAGGTAAATGATCTATGAGATCTCCCAGGGTCTCTGGCTTAGGAGAAAGAATACATTTTGGTGTCATTAATCAAGATAGAAAATACAGGTGAAGAAAAAGGATCATTAGTGAGCATGATCAGCTCACTTTTGGACCAGTTGAGTTTGAAGTCGACCCAGTGTAGTAAAATGCAGGTGATGTTTGGCAGGTAGTTGAAAACATGTATTGAGCAATGAGGAGAGAAGACAGTGGTAGATATATAAGCTTGGGAAATGTTAGCTTATGTGTAGTAGTTGAATACATCTGTATGTGAGCTCAGAGATTCACTGTTCTGCTCTAGAATGCTCAGATTTCCATATTGCTTACCAAAGCAATTCTTGACTCCTCCAACTGGCATTTAGACAAAACAATGACGGTTCAGCACTATGGACAGTGGCTAAATTTCTTGCACATCCCTGCCCCCTTCTCACCCCACCCCCAATATTTTAGTTCTGTTAGATAAGGACTTTATTATGTTTCCCTGTCTAAACTTCTTGCTTTACCTCCTACCACTCCCCTGGCCCATATCATGTGTTTAAAGTAACTGTGTTAAAGTCATCTATCTCAAGTTTTTCTTTAATTTCATCAGATGACAATCTGAGGCCCAAAGAGATAAAACAATTTGCTCAAAGCCACATTGCTGGTTAGTGGCAGAGCTGGGACTCAGATCTCCCAGATGATTAATGATCTAGAACATCATTAATATGTTCTGCTACACTACAACATGGAGTAGAGACTCCACAGCCTTCCGAGCAACAAGTTTTAAGCTAATCATTGTAAAAAAAAAATAATAGCAATAAAATAAATAAATACGTTTTTATCTGATTCTCTGGATCTTAGCTTAGTCTTCTGCTCAGGAAAATTTTTTAAAAATTGGTTTGATATTATTTTATTCTCTGTTTTTAAAATCCTTTATTGGATATTTTAGATTTGTTTTCAATACAGCATCTTTTCTCCCATTGTATTCATTCCTTTATCATTTTCCTCCAAATTCTGGAAAATTTTTGGAGTTTATCTTTAAACTCGTTGATTGGATTTTTGGCACTTTCCAATTTTTTCTCTTTGCTACTTCTGCTGCATTTTTTTTTAACTTTTAGCAAATCTCTTATTTCTAAAGCAGTCATTCCTAATCCCAAATTGTTCCCATTTTAAATATGTAATATTATTTTTTTAAAGTGACAGCTTTACTGAGATAAAATTCACATACCTTAACATCTACTCTTTTAAAATGTACAATCCAGTGGTTTTTAGTATATTCATAGAATTGGACAATCATCATTACTACCTAATTGAAAAAATATCTTCATGATCCCCCAGAGTAACCCCATTTACTTATTAAAAACCACTCCCTAATTCCCCAGCCTGCTCAGCCCTGGCAACCACTAATCTACTATTTCTATGGATTTGCCTTTACTGGACATTTCATATAGTGGTCTTTGTGTATGACTTCTTTCACTTAAGAGGTTCATCAATACTGTAGCATGTATCAGTACTCCATTCCTTATTGCTGTATAATATCCATGTGTGTGTATGTTATATTGTTCATCAATTTATGGACATTTGTGTTATTTCCATTTTTTGACTTCTATGGATAATGCTAGTATGAACATTCATTTATAGGGTATTGTGTATGTTTTCATCTCTTTGGGGTATATTTCATTTCCCTTGGGTATATACCTAGGAGTGGAATTGATGGGCCATATGGGGTAACTATGTTTAACTTTCTGAAGAACTGACAAACTGTTTTCCAAAATGGCTGCATCGTTTAACATTCCCACCAGCAATGTAGGAGCATTCTAATTTCCCCACAATCTCACCAATACTTTTATCATCTTTTTTATTATTACTATCCTGCTGGGTGTGAAGTGATATCTCATTGTGGTTTTGATTTGCATTTCCCAGATGATTAATGATGTTGAGCATCTTTTCAGATGCTTATTGATCATTTGTCTATCTTATTTGGAGAAATATCTATTCAGATCATTTTAAAATTGGATTATTTGTCTTTTTATTATTGAGTCGTAAGAGTTTTGGATAAAGTTCCTTATCAGTTATATGATTTGCAAATATTTCTCTTGTTATGCAGATTGTCTTTTCACTTTTGGAGCACAAAATTTTTTAATTTTGATAAAGTCCAATTTATCTGTTTTTGTCTTTGTCTTTTTCTGTTTGTGCCTTTGTGCCTTTGTGAATTAGGCTAAGAAACCATAGCCTAATTCAAGGTCACAAATATATACGCCTTTTTTTTTTTTTTAAAGAGTTTTCTACTTTTAGTTCTTAAAATTAGGTCTACAATCCATTTCTGTGTTAAATTTTGCATATGGTGTACATATGGCATAATGTTCTTTTGAATTTTGATAGCCTAGCATCTTTCTAGTTTCTGGCAGCTAGAGATTTTTCTAAAGTTTTTTTTTTTTTGTTTTGTTTGTGTTATTAACTGTTTCATGGGTGGGATCATTTAAGTTTATGCCTTTGATTGAATCTCATTTTATAGATTGAAATTGACTTTTAATTTAGAAGATGGTTCTTCTGCTCGTTCAGTTTTTTTATAATGATTTAATCTATTTATTTGAAAGAGAGTGAGCATGAGCAGGAGGGAAGGGCAGAGGGAGAGGGATAAGGAGACTCCCCGCTGAGCAGGGAGCCTAATGCAGGGCTCAATCCCAGGATCCCAAGATCATGACCTGGGCTGAAGGCAGATGCTTAGCTGACTGAGCCACCCAGGTGCCCCTGCTTATTCATTTTTAAGGTTGTGTTCATGTCCATGGATGAAGTGCAGATTTCTTTGTGGGTCCTGTTCAAATATTAGGTGCAGACAATGAGAGAAGGGAAAGGTTAAGATTAATCACAGTTCTACTTCAGTGAATGGGATTCCAGCTGTCTGTTGGAGTAGAGAAAGACTGATAGCCAGAGGTAGCCACAGAATTCCTGCTTGTGTTATGTGATTTAGTATATGGAAGGTAAGCTGGGATGTCTTGGGATATTGTTCTATATGGACTGTTTGATAGACTTCTTATAGATGGTAGGATTGTTTATTTGTCCCTCCCTGACTGACCTGTATCTTGCATTTGCCTCTAGACAGAGAATACTAGAAATCCCCTAAAATTTATAGCAAGTGCCAATTCACATACCCCATTTTTATATCTTTTTAGATATTCAGTAGTAGTTGAAACATGTAAACGTGATGTCTTTAATCAGAACACTTCTTTTGGCTTCTGATTTGGCTCTGTTCATTACTGATCATTTATGGTTTCCATCCGCTGGCTTAGGTTGGTTCAGCTTCCTATGCTCCTCACTATAAATGATCATTTTGTGTTTTTGCTTCGGTTTCCCATACTTCTTCTGCCCCATCCACCACCCCTCCTGACCTTGGTGAGTGAATTCTTTCTTGATGTTTCAGAGAATTAGACTAGAATCAGAGACCAGATTGTGCTTCTGCCAAAGGTCCCTAGTATTTCCACATTGCCTCACCTTTCTACATTCTTATAGTGAACCCAAATTACAACTAAAGTAACCAAGTCTTTATAATGTAGAAGTGCCTAACACACATACACTAGCTTCTTTTTTTTCATACACTAGCTTCTTGACAATATTAAAGTACCTTTTTCATCTTTATATTGCCCATAGCACTTAGCACCATGTATGCACATAATAGGCCTTCAACAAATACTAAAGAATTAACTTGAATAATTAACAGAATAATATATAAATTCTTAGTAAATAAAAAACTTCCTCCATCTTTCAAATAGCTTGAAGATAATTTTTCATCCTTACATTTATTGTGATGATTACAAATGATACAAGTTGATATCAGTGCTTTATACATAATACTATTTAGAGGTAATTTAGAATAGAGAAATATATTCTCAGTAAATTTTAACTACAAAAGAGTTGATGGATTGATGATAAAACTGTATATTTATCTTCATTGTATGAATTGAAGTTAACATTTTTAAAAGATTTCATTTGTTTGAGAGAGACAGAGAGAGAGAGAGAGCACACAAGCATGAATCGGGGGAGAAGGGGCAGGGGAAGAGGGAGAAGCAGGCTCCCCACTGAGCAGAAGTTGGAGATCATGACCTGAGCTGAAGGCGAGCACTTAACTGACTGAGCCACCCAGCATCCAAACATTTTTCTTGTCAACAGGAGTGTTTTCTATATTCTCAGTACTCTTCCAAAAAGGATTTCAGGTGTCTGACAAAAACATTCACTGTAACAAGTCTTAATGTAATAACAATAGTATGTTACAAGGAAAAAAAGATAGAAAAAAATGCATGTAGGATAAAAGATGAAACCAGGAGAGATGTTGGTAAACAGAATGTATGCTGCAAGGTCACCTGCACAAATTTGCTTGTGGGAGGCCCCATATTTGGCTCTGACTTTATTTTTTTTATTTTTATTTTTTGGCTCTGACTTTAACAAGCAATTTCGGGAATGCTCACAACCAGTTATAGAGTCAATGTCTATGGATTGGAACAAATCAATTGCTCAGGTTGAACACAGTTTCTCCAGTTACTGAAACCAGACAGAAATTTCTCCAAAAGGTTGTCACAAAAACTACATTGTAAGTGGTAATGATCTTTACAGCCAATGCAGTACCATTTCATAGGAGTCATTTCTTAGTATAAGTGAAGACCACACAGTCCTTTATACAGAAAGTTCAGAAAACTAACTTTAAGTTGTGCAGTGTTCTTATCACTGTCAATTACCCTGCTGTTGGTCCTAATGTGGAGAACATTTCCATGGTCAACTTGAAATGCTTAGATGCCTCCAACGCAGCTCAACAGCCTTGAAGAAATGTTCAGATCGATAGACATATTAGCTAAAATGCACCACAAAAGTAAAAGAGCAAGATGTCTGTGGTTTCAGCCAGATTTCTGCTGCGATGTGCTGCATAACAACCAACCACAAATTTTAGGGGCCTAAAAGAACAAATGTTTGTTTTTCTTGCTCAGGGTTGGCAAGCTCCACATCTCATTCCTGAACCAGTGGGTAGACAGTTGATTACAGAAGGAAAAAGGGAAGCCAAAGACAAACGTGTTTAAAGCCTCTGCTTACATCATATTTGCTAACTCCAATTGGCCAAAGCAAGTCTCAGGCAAGCCCAACGCAAAGATGGGAAAATACAGCTTGCCCACTCTGGTTGGAGGGACTGCAAAGCCACTTGATAAATGCCGTGTAACTCTCTATCAGGGAGAGAATGATGAATTGAGAATAATCTGATTACCAAAACCATAATTTTATTTGCTATACTTGTCCTCTTTTATTTTCCCACTTAGTACCTCTAATAATCGTGTAACTTTGGACTCATGAGGAAACTTAAAGTTTGTCTCGTATGATCATTTCATTTCATTTTTTTAAAAGATTGTATTTACTTATTTGACAGAGAGATAGTGAAAGGTTAGCACAAACAGGAGGGAGGAGCAGGCTCCCCTCTGAGCAGGGAGCCTGACACAGGGCTCTATCCCAAGACCCTGGGATCATGATCTGAGCTGAAGGCAGATGCTTAACTGGCTGAGCCATCTAGGCACCCCTCTTTTCATTTTATAGGAGAGCTATTTGGGGCCCAGAGAACATATGGGACTTGGTATAAGTCAGTTCAAAGTTCTGCTATAGTGAACTAAAGGTTGTCATGCTAACTTTCCTTTCTATATTCCACCCCCAAACCCTAGCTCTACATGGAGTTCATGAGATGAAAATATGATTAAGGATCTAAACTTTAATTTCCAGAGGTAAAAGCCACGGTTGGTCGTGAATGTAGAGTTTTGGCAGCACACTGGAAGGGACACCTTAAATTCTCAAGTCTGACTTAGAGAAACTGGTTTTTCATTGGGTTTCTCGAATGAAAATATTTAGCCTCTGAGTTGTTATTTAAAAATAGGTAATGTTTCCAGAAGGAAATGTTTCGTTTGTTGCCCAGTTGCTTTCCATTGTCTCCCTGTTTCATCTGACAAAGAATCAAATGTAAGGAAGGGCAAGAGGGTGGGTAGGTGGATGGGGGATGGAAGATTGCCAGAGATGGAGAAAAGATAGAGACTGGGTGTTTTCAGGTTGACTTTTGTTTGTTTGTTTCACTAATGTCCTGCCTAAGGTAAATCACCAGGGGCTACACATTTGGCTTACTCCTCAAAAGCAGAGCCCAGCTAAAATGGTAAGCAAACTGAAGTGGCCTGGAGCAGGGTTTGTTTTGAGAGAAGGGAACAGCTGTGCCTCCTGAAGTCCCCAGCAGACACCCAGCCTATCCATTACCTCACTGTTCCTAGATGGTGTTGCTTACAGCCCTTTTTGTGTTCTGTTCACTGTTCCAATTCTGTTGGTTAGTTTGACCGGATATCACCCTTTTTTTTTTTTTTTTAGAGACATTTAATAGTTAAGACAGTATTTGTTGTTAATGTCCTGTCCAAGTTCGACAGTTCCTTTAGCATTTCGTGGTTTTGCTTCCAGTTTGTTTACTTCTGTGTATCGCTTCTCCTGGCAAGAAACTTGACCCCTGTAGATGATATTATCTTGGAGGAATGTAGGGCTAAGCTAGAGGGTAGTTTTTCTGAGAATCAGTGATCTGATCATACATAATAAACAAAGCCGGAGAAGAAGCAGCCATTCAACATGAAACACAAAGGGTAATAATTTGTACAACTTTAAAATAGAAACACAGGAAAAAAACACAAAATGTTGTTTTAAAATAATTATTTCCTGTCTTAACATTGTTCTGTTCCTTTTATTTTAGCCTCAAATGGTCCCCAAATTTTCAAGTATGATTCCATTTTTTAACATAAAAAATTTCAGAGCCCCACATAAGAGTAATTGTAAATTTAGTGGAATTTGATGGAAAAAATATAAGGACAAAACACATTGCTATGAATTCAGTAATGCTTATAATTAAAGTTATACTTTAGGGAACAAAAGAACATTTGCATTCATTTGAAAAATAAACATACATATCGACGCTAGCCACCTTAGTCAGGATACAAACAAATGTACTTCCTGGCACTATGGATCTCTATAGTAATAATTTTAAAGCTCACAGATTTCCACGGCTTATAGGTTGGGGTCTAAACTTTTTCCCCCATCTTCTATGTCTGTCAGTTTTGGAAGCTGTCCTATTTAATGACATCATTGGTCTCCTTGTCTACAGGGCAATGCAAATTCTTTTATTTTGTTTAAGTTATCAGAGTTCTTAGTTTCTATTAATTATAAGCCAAAGAGACTTTGCTCTATTAGTTGGTAACTACTGAAGCCATTGATAAACTTCAAGTGATATTTAGATCCCAAAATGGACAATGACTATACATATTGTGTTCATATATTATAATGGAATCATGTATAAATTATTTTAGAGAATATTATAAAATGTTAGAGTATCATATAAATCACTCGCTTATTAGCAATTTATAATCTCTTAAAACAATGTCTAGATTGATTTAATGTTTCTTAATTTCTTCTTTCAATTTTTTCTTAATATTTTTTTTAATCATGGTAAGTGTACTCTTAATTCCCATCACTTAGTTCACCAAATCCCTCCACCTATCTCCCCTCCGGTAACCATCAGCTTGTTCTCTATAATTAAGAGTCTGTTTCTTGGTTTGCCTCTCTCTCTTTTCTTCTTTGCTCATTTGTTATGTTTCTTAAATTCCACACGAGTGAGAACATATGGTATTGGTCTTTCTCTGTATTATTTTGCTTAGCATTCTACTTTCTAACTCTAATTGTTAGAAAGTAGAATGCTAAGAAAATAGCATCGCTATTATGAGTTATTGCTAACTCATATTGTTGCAATTGGTAAGATTTCATTCTTTTTTATGGTTGAATAATATTTCATTGTATATATTTACCATATCTTCTTTATTTATTCATCTATCTGTGCATACTTGAGCTACTTCCATAATTTGGCTATTGTAAATAATGTAGTAAACATAGAGGTGCATGTTTCCCTTTGTATTAGTGTTTTTTGTATTTTTTTGTTTTGTAGTAGTAATACAATTACTGGGTGGTTGGTTAGTTCTATTTTTAGTTTTTTGGGAAATGTCCATACTGTTTTACATAGTTGCATTGCCACCAACAGGGCATGAAGATTCCTTTTTCTCCACATTCTCGTCAACACTTATTGTTTCTTGTGTTTTTTATTTTATCCATTCTGACAGTTATGAAGTGATATCTAATTTTGATTTGCATTTCCCTGATGATGAGTGATGTTGAGCATCTTTTCATGTGTCTGTTGGCCATCTATATGTCTTCTTTGGAAAAATGTCTATTCGTGTCTTCTGCCTATTTTTAAATAGGGTTATTTGTTTCTCGAGTGCTGAATTTTATAAGTTCTTTATGTACTTAGGATAATAACCCCGTATCAGATATGTCACTTGCAAATATCTTCTCCCATTCCACAGGTTGCCTTTCAGTTTTGTTGGTTATTTCTTTGCTGTGAAGAAATTTTTTGTTTTGATGAAGTCCCAATAGTTTATTTCTGTTCTTATTTCCCTTGCCTAAGAAACATATCTAGAAAAATGTTGCTATGATAAATCTCAGAGAAATTACTACCTGTGCTCTCTTCAAGGATTTCTATGATTTCAGGTCTCACATGCCCATTTTGAGTTTATTTTTGTGTATAGTGAAAGAAAGTGGTCCAGTTTTATTCATTTGCATGTAGCTGTCCAGTTTTCCCAACACTATTTGTTGAAGAAACTCTGTCCCATTGTATACTCATTCCTGCTTTGTTGAAGATTAATTAATCATATAATTGTGGGTTTATTTCTGGGTTTTCTATTTTAATCCATTGATCTGTGTGTCTATTTTTATGCCAGTACCACACTGTTTTAATTACTACCATTTTGTAATATAACTTGAAGTCTGGAGTTGTGATACTTCCAGTTTTGCCTTTCTTTTTCAAGATTGCTTTGGCTATTCAAGGTCTTTTGTGGTTCCATACAAATTTTAGGATCTTGTTTGTTTGTTCCAGTTCTGTGAAAAATGCTATTGGTATTTTGATAGGGATTGTGTTGAATATGTAGATTATTTTGGATATTATAGACATTTTCACAGTATTTGTTCTTCCAACCCATGAGCATAGAATGTCTTTCCATTTCTTTGCATTGTCTTCAATTTCTTTCATCAGTGTGTTATAGTTTTAAGAATACAAGTCTTTCATCTCTTTGGTTAAATTTATTCCTAGATATTTTATTGGTTTTGGTGCAATTAGATATGGTATTGTTTTCTTAATTTCACTTTCTGCTGCTTCATTATTAGTGCATAGGAATGCAACTGATTTCTGCACAGTGATGTTGTATCCTGTGACTTTACTGAATTCATTGATCAGTTCTAGTAGTTTTTTTGTGGAATATTAGAGTTTTCTATATATTTAAAGACATCATTGGTCTCCTGTCTACACAGGCACTGCAAACACTTGCTAGCTGGATCAAACAGGACAAAATATAATGAACTAAGTCCTATCTTTCTAAAGTCAGAAGACTGGAACTTGGAGTATTTTTGTTAAATCTACTATATGTTTGATTAAAGAAATCAATAACTTTGAGAGTATTTTACATTTTGAAAAATTAAGGATGGGCCTGGGGAGATGCTTGCTCTGCCCAACTCAATAGGTTATTGTGAAGATCAAATTTGATTATGTAGCACCTAATTATATAAACAATAAATGAGGACCGGCCAGTCATTATTTTAGTAAAATCTCCCCAGTTGAAGCCTGATGCAGTACTAGAAATGCAGTACTAGAAATATATAGTTCTCCTAGAGTTACACTGGCCTGGGTGACTTCCATGCTCTCCAGACTCACAGTGCTTTGTGGGACAGGAAGTGGAAAGTCTGTGCAGTGGATTGGGTTGGAAGCAGTGGCCTAGTTCTAAGATTTGCCTCTGCCATTTCAGTGAATCATTTAACGTCTCTATTCCTTTTGAATAGAGAATGGACCAAAATTTCAGAGGTGGGCTCCCTGCTCAGCAAAGGGTTTGCTTCTCCCTCTGCCCTTACCCCCTGCTTGTGATCTTTCTCTCCCTTACTCTTTCTCAAATAAATAAATAAATAAATAAAAATCTTAAAAAAAATTTTTTTCAGAGGTGTTTACTTTTTGCAGTAGTCCTCTTTTTTTTTTTTTTTTTGGAAAGAGAGCATGCACACGTGGGAGTGGATAGAGTTGGGGTGGGTGGGAAGATGGGGTGGGGAGGGGCAGGAGGAGAGGGTGAATCTTAAGCAGTCTCAGTGCTGTGGGTGGAGCTCACCCTGGGGCTCAGTCTCACGAGCCTGAGATCAGGACCTGGGTGGAAATCAAGAGTCGGATGCTTAAACAACTGAGACACCCAGAAGCCTATTTTTTTCCCCCTTAAATGAACTCTTATTGAGATTCTCCAATATATAAATCAAATATAAAACAATGCAGAATTTTTGCATACAATTTAAAACTTATTGTTCACAAATGAGGCCTTAGGAGTATAGCTTGAAAACCATTGCTTTGGTTCTAACCACTGCTTAGAGATATTTAAGACCCATTTCTAAGTGAAGATGTCTATATATTCAATTAAAGTGAGAGATGTTCCTATACAAAGAATTACTAGTGGTTATCTTCCAGGACATCTTACTGTGATGGTCCTGTCCCCTCAGGAAATCAAACTTTAGATCAGGACTTGGAGTATAAAATAAATCAAAGCAAGTTCTATATGCTTGAGGAATAGTACTAGCAAGCAACGGTGATCCAAACCAATGTCTTCTTCATGCTAATAATTTTTTTCTCTAAAGAACTGGGCAGGAATTCTAGAATCTCAGCACTTTCCCCTATAGATCAGTCTTGGAAAAAAATGTTCTTCATAATTTTACCCTTTAACTTTCCTTTTTTAGACTTCATGTAGATCTTCACACTCCTTTTGATGTGACTGTCTTCTTAACACTCAATACGAATTGTGAGCTCCAGGTTGAGAACTTTTCAGGTCATCATGTGTTTGAATACTCTTTACAGAATCCTGGCTGTGTGATCATCTGTGTGGTCACCTAGACTCTGCTTGTCTCCTTTATGTTGGGATGTTTGCTTCCATTGCAGATAGAGCCATTTCTCTTCCCTCCAAAGACAAATTCTTAGACATTGCTTGCATATATTAAACGTAAATAGGACTCTCTTGATCTTCAAATATCATCAAATGTATAACATTCTGATGAATGATTAATGTTACAGAATGCTCTAGACTGTAAGTTCCCTATAAGCTTTTGAGCTACTCCAGGACCTGCATCTGAAGGATTCCTCTTTTTGTTCTATACCTAACAGGACTTGACATACAGAGGACACAGTAAATTTTGAGTGACTGCTTAAATGAATTAAGTGCATTTGTAGCAACTCATTAAGCAAGAAAAGACTGAATTGCATTATTATTTTCAAAAGCAACAGTTATCAAGTTTATAACTCAGCTTGTCACTGAGCAATTCTCATTTATACCTTCAGACCCTACAGGGCTCCTGCATTCTCATGGCTTCAGAAACTTGAGTTTTGGGGCACCTGGGTGACTCAGTTGGTTAAGCGTCTGCTTTCAGCTCAGGTCAGATCCCAGGGTCCTGGGGTTGAGTCCTGAGTCAGGCTCCCTGCTCCATGGGGAGCCTCCTTCTCCCTCTCCCTCTGCTGCTCCCCCTGCTTGTCCTCTCACTTGCTCTCTCTGTCTGTCAAATAAATAAATACAATCTTAAAAAAAAAAGAAAAAAGAAAAAGAAATGTGAGTTTCCAAACCACACAGAGGTCATTTTCATGGTGCAGATCAAACTGTCACCCAGTATCTACCCCCCATTTCCAGCCACAGAAAGGACTGAGGGAAACTAGAACATGTGGCTGGTAGAGTTAACTGGGAACCATACAGATTGACTTTCTGGGTTCTAATCTTGACTTTGCCATTTATTAGTTATGTGAAATTACTTACTCTCTCTGTACCTATAAAATAGATAATCGCTGATGTGAGGATTTCAGGAGTTAATGCCCCTAAAGTTCTTAGAACAGAGCCAGGCATGTTGTAAACATTCAGTAAGTATTGACTCTCTCACATGTTCACATTTAATTCACATTCTCGCCCTTTTTCTTGGGTAATCATATAACTTCACTAACCTTGTTTCATCTTGTGTAAAATGCAGGTAATAACATAGCACTAGGGGTTGCTATTAAGAACTGCAGCAGACTGAAGTCCTGATTCGTAGGACTCCAAGTGTAGCAAAACACCCTGATGGGCCTGCTTTGAAGAGGAGCAAGGAAGCCCCGACAGAGAATTTATTTGTTTTCCATGATAAGCAAGTATTCTGAGCATCCTAGAGCTGGAGATGAAGCATCAAGCTCAGCAAGGAGAGAAATCTGGCAAATTAACCTAATCTGGGGCTTTTTTGGGGGCAGTAGTCTTAACATCCAAAATTAAGTTGTTCAGAACTTTGACACCACAGTGACCCATTCCTTATCTTTTCACAGGAACATACAAAGATGTTTGTTATACAAGCAGTCACATGTAGGGGATGCTTTGGGGAGTGACATAATTGGAGTGTTGTGTTTATGGCACTGGATAAGGCAACACCCAGAAGGGAGGGCAAACACAAGAGGGGTGTAGAGGAGAGCTGGATAATCTGACCTGTGTAGGAAAATGGAATGTGAGGTGAGGAAGAGAAACCTTGGATTTCTCACCAGTATATGAGATGGCAACGGAGCACTTTTATTTTTAAAAGGATAAAAAAAGAGAGAGAGAGTTAGTAAAACCTAAGAATCCTGGCATTTGAGTTATATGCCCAGCAGGATTCTTAGGATAATTCGAGTTCATTACTGAGCACAAAGTGATCCTTCTGTGAATGAGAACCGAAATCATTCATCCTGTTGATTCATATATTATTCAGTGAGTATTTACCTAACCCAAGGAAGCCGGGCAAGGAGCAGCTGGTGTATGTGGGGGACAGTGGAGCATACAGGTTCATTCATCTTACCCATGTGGGTAATATTCTTGCTCCTACTCGCCGCAGCTCCACCCTTGGCCTCCCGTCTCCTTTCTGCAGGAGAATATACCCTCCCAGAAGGAACAACATCACCTTTCAGGAGTGCCGGGGCTGTGTTCCTTGGGGAACACAGGCAAGCTTGTAAGATTTTTCCAAAGTCATTTTGTGTTTAAGAGAATGCCTGTGAACCACAAGTTTTAAAATTATTTCATTAATCAACTCAGTTAAGGGAAGAGTGACTAGCAGAGTTCTAAAAACACACGGGTTTTTTTTTTTACCCTGGATCCATTTTCCAGTAAGTGACTATCAAGATTCGTTGGAGCATAAGAATAGGTGATGGCCTTATTTTCCCAAGACATAGTCATTGTGATTATTTTTAGATGAAAGATTTGGAACCAGAAGCACAGCTCATAATTATGTTGCTATGATTCTGCAACCAGTTGTTTTGTGGAATTAATTCAACCATGACAACTGTAAAGTCACTGCATTTTCTGGGGGGAAAAATCAGAAGATAAAAACTGAAAATAAAATATTCCATAACATGAAGTGATGTTGCCTGCCGTCACCTTATGCCCTTCTGCTTTTGAAGCTGGCTTGCTCCCTTCCCTTGGACCTTCCCCTCATCCTAGTTCTACCAGTTATTGAAGCCACTGACAGCTTCTCCTTCGGAAGCTCTCCTAAACACCCCACCTGAGGGGCCTCCCTTCCTCTGAACTGAACTGAGTGTGGATTGTCCACAGTCTTCCTCAGAGCTCCTCATCCTCTTCCTTAAATTCTAGTTCCTTTTCACACATATTTTATCATTTCTAAAGCTGGGTTTGTACTATGTGATAATCTTACATTACAAACACAATAGGTCAGATCATTATTACAGCAAACTTGCAAGAGAGGAAAAGAAAAATATTCATGATCTCACCATCCTAATGCTAGTTTTGTACTCCTTGTTTTTAGGGTGTTTTCCCCTAAACTTTATGCTTATTTTGTCATTGATTTAATTCTAGGGGATATGGGATTCCATATCCTGACTTTTTTCAACTAATGTTATCACAACCATTGCGCATATTGTTATATGGCCTTCATAAACATTACTTTAAGTCTGCATAATATCAACTATTTTGAGGGCACCTGGGTGGCTCAGTGGTTGAGCATCTGCCTTTGGCTCAGGTCGTGATCCCAGGTCCTGGGATCGAGCCCTGCATCAGGCTCCCCCCAGGAAGCCTGCTTCTCCCTCTGCCTGTGTTTCTGCCTCTCTCTCTCTCTGTGTCTCTCATGAATAAATAAATTACATCTTAAAAAAAAAAAACAACTATTTTGAAAATCTTATATTGTTTATTATATTCCACTATTATAAGTGATACTGCAATTGACCTCTTTATACATATCGTTTTTCCAGTGTGTGTATTTATAGTATACGAGGATGCATATTTTGATCATTTTTTTTTAGGATCATCTGCCAAAGGAAATTACTGAACCAAAAAGTGTGATTATTTTTAGTTTTAGAAACCTATTGCCTGGTTTTGTTTACACAAATCTTAACTGTAAGAACATTTTAAGATATTTTATGTTAATCATGTTTTTCTCATTTTATCAATACTCATTTTTTTTCCTTGAATATCCTGACACTTCTCACATTAAATGACATCCTCCTTGTCGTATTTAAAAAACAAAACAAAACAACACAAAAACACCCACCAGATTCAGAGAACCCAAGAGGGGCAAGAGTTAATGAGGCAGCTACAGACAACATTACAAAGCCCCTGGGCATGGTGGAATGAGGGACCCTTAATGGCAACTAGAGGGGCAGAGAGCATCCCTCGACTTAGGAAAAGTATGAGTTACAGACATATGATCATGCAAAGGCTATTTACTGAAATAAATACTGAAGTATTTTGAAAAGACAAATATAGATCCTGCAAACCTAAATCCAGTGTTTGTTTGTTTTGTTTGTTTGTTTCTAATAGAGGAATAATCTGGTTCTTTTTTCTCCCAGAAACCACAGGGTTCAGTATGGGTTACTGGGAGTCTATAAAAACCATCACTTTATAAATGACAGTCTGGCCGACACCTGGCAATATGCCACATCACCCAGCTACTCACTGTAGCAGTACTCCAGCGCTGGCCCTTTGCCAGTATCTGAAAAGGGATCAAGGCGTATGAGCTTCACAGTGGCTCTCCAGGTCTCCTTGTCCTGGCACCTTCTCTGGGAGGCAGGCTGTCACCTCAGCAGAAAGCCACTTTGCAGCCTGCAAACGTTACCTTTCAACAGAGGTCGCATTAACAGGAGAATGCCCACACACGCCAAAACATTTTAAGGAAATCATCACAAGCCCCTGGATGAAAAGGCAACAGGAATACCCCCAGTGCCTGGTAGCAGCTTCCTGCATGGCAGGTAGGTACCTGAAGGGTGTGATGACTGTCTCGGCCCTGGAAACCTGGAGACACACACTCTCATCGCCTAACGATGACTCATTTTCTCTAAGAAATTTTAAGCAATCTGTTCTAAAAGATGGTATGTGGGAAGATGAAATTTCTTTTTAAAAAAATTATGTGGTAAAACCCAAACTCAAAACTGGAGCAAAAGTGGCATTGCTCTTCTGTGCATTGAGTTTCTAGAAACAGCTTTAGGCAGCAGGATCAGGAGCGGGATGATTTCAGGGGCCATTTTAGGGCAAGCCAGGGTGGGATTAGATGTTCCAGTCTGCGCTGTTCTCCTAAGCCTGCCATGATCTGAAACTTAGCTCTTGGGCCTGGGCCAGAAGCAGACTGACGTTCAAGGGTGAGCAAAGAAGTGAGCAGCGTTCAGGCACTGCTGAGCAGAATTCTCTGGATAATTGCCTTTCACTCTATTCTCCCCCAATGCTGATCAAATGCCCCCAACTCACTCTTCCTCCTTAGTGTCCCTTTAGGTCCCTTCTGCTGAAATCATATATATATTTTTTTATCTTTTGGTCTCAGTTGAAGACAGTTATCCTTCAGTGATCTTTCACGGTATAACTTGCCTAACTTTTTGAAGGCTAATTTGCTTCAGAATTTCATTAGGAAACTATCTGTAATTAAAATAAAATTAAAAAAAAAGGAATCTAGTTAAGTAATGTAAACATTTGTGTAAGAAAATACCATAATTTCATGTATATTTTATATACATACATATAAATTTGTCATTTATTCTGTCATTCATAGTACATGTATGAAGAGTGTGACTTTAATTGTAGATGCTTTCTTCATTGTTAATTCATCTCATATTCCCTGGGAACACTTATGGTAATGAATGTATTTGATATTCAGACGGCTTTTCTGTGCTTTCATTTTGCAGTTCAGTAATTGGTGATTCAAGGTTCATTAAAAAACAAGTCTCAATTACAATAATGAAAGTATAAATTAGTTATTCTACTAGGTTTTAAAAAACTTTTAAGTCTTACTGGGCTGTAAGAAAAGTCTGTAAGATGTTATTCTTTCTAAATGAGGTTTTAGGTGGTTAAAAATGTTAAAAATGGATTCTCTGAACATAACATTGCAAAATACTGGAAATGTTTAAGGAATGCCTTGTTTGTGGCTCAAAGTAGAGAAAAAAAGGACCAATTTTTTAAAAAATATTTTATTTATTCATGAGAGACAGAGAGAGAGGCAGGCTTCCCCCTGATGTAAGTCTCGATCCTAGGACCCCGAGATCACGCCCTGAGCCAAAGGCAACCACTGAGCCACCCAGGTGCCCCCAATTTTTTTTAAATACAGATTTTTAAAAAAGATCTGTTTGCTTGTTTGTTTGTTTATTTGACTTGGAGAGAGAGAATACAAGTAGGGGGAGCCACAGGCAGAGGGAGAGGGAGAGGCAAGCTTCCTGTTGAGAAAGGAGCCCAGGGATCCCTGGGTGGTGCAGCGGTTTGGCGCCTGCCTTTGGCTCAGGGCGCGATCCTGGAGACCCGGGATCGAATCCCACGTTGGGCTCCCTGCATGGAGCCTGCTTCTCCCTCTGCCTATGTCTCTGCCTCTCTCTCTCTCTCTGTGTGACTATCATAAATAAATAAAAATTAAAAAAAAAAAAAAAAAAAGAGAAAGGAGCCCAAGGATGCGGGGCTGGATCCAGGTACTCTGGGATTGTGACCTAAGTGCTTAACTGACTGAGCCAGGTGCCCCCAAAAAAGAACCAATTTTAATTCATTAAAATATTAAATTCTTAATTTAGTCCAGATATGTTCAAATGTAAGGAGATCTCCATTTCTCAGATGCATTTTCAAAAATATGTTGAAAAAGGGATAGTGACGCCTGGATGGCTCATTGGCTCAGGGCATGATCCAGGGGCCCTGGGATAGAGTCCCTGCATCAGGCTCCCAAGGGGGAGCCTCCTTCTCCCTCTGCCTATGTCTCTGCCCTCTGCCTCTTTCTGTGTCTCTCATGAATAAATACATCTCTCATGAAAAAAAAAGAAAAAAAAAAACAAACGACTTGATATGTTAAAATTCTGAGATATAAATGAAACAGTTAAGTCCACACAATATTAGTTTATTTATATCTATTCAATTTTTTTAAAGATTATTTATTTATTTATTAGATACAGAGAGAGAAACAGGCAGAAGGAGAAACAGGCTCCTTGCAGGGAGCCCCACGTGGGTCTCCAGGATCAGGCCTTGGGCCGAAGGTGAAGGTGGCTAAACTGCTAAGCCACCGGGGCTGCCCTATTTATATCTATTCAAAATACTGATCTAAATATGTTGCTTTTTTCCACTGTCCTATTGAACATATATTTACAACCACTAGAATGTAATAACTATTTTACTACATTTTAAAGTGATCTTTTGGGGTGCTTGGGTGGCTCAGTTGGGAAAGGATTGGACTCTTAATTTTGGCTCCAGTCTTGATCTTGATCTCAGGTTGTGAGATTGAGCTTGGGTCAGGCCACACTGGGCATTGAGCCTGCGTAGGTTTCTCTCTCTCCCTCTGCCTCTGTCACTCCCCTCCCCTCAAAAAAAAAAAAAAAAAAAAAAAAGAAAGTAATTCTTTAAAAGTTAATTAATTAATTAATTAAAATATAGATTCCAAATTGTGCAGACTGAATTTAAGTCAGGGCAAGTGACTTCTTCAATCAGTATGTTGTTGATTGAAATAATTAAGCAAGTAACCCATAATAAGAAAGACTGTAAGCACTGGATTTATAGTGACTCCATCTTTCCTTGAGATAATCTGAGTTAGAAAAACCCCAAACAACCCTTGCCTTATTGATAGTATAAATGCTCACACAACAGAAAATTTAAAAGCTTAAAGTAAGCCGATATTTTATACTTGTCCCTAGTTTTCCTGCCGTACTTAGGTACTCAACAAATATCTACTAAACGGATAAGTAATGATTATTTTTATATTATCTTCTGTTTTTAAAAATATGTATTATTTTTATAATCAGAAAAAAAGATAAAAAATCAGTTTCCCCATAAACCTGAAAATTGCAGCTAGACTTGTGTTTTTGTTCTCTGAATGTAATACTTGTTAAAATTCCAGACCTCCATTGAAATTTTAGCAAATAGTCCCAATCCTTAAATTAATGCTGATCATTCTAGGAATTGTTTCAGTGCCATTAACTCTGTTTACGTTTCTGGAGATCACTATTTCCTTCCACTGTGTAAGCAATATGGGGAAAACTCTTTGGATGAAAACTTCCCAAAGTTAACAGTTATCAAATTGAATTCTCTTCTACTACCCAGAAGTAAGAAAGCTACTAAGAAAACCATGTTAACATTTGGTAATTATTTGAGTAGAGAAGTTGTAACCAATTAACCACTCTTTATTAACTAAAATCCTGTCAACCTAAGTGAACACTGTGAATTTCACACTGTGAATTTGTAGTTTGCTCCTGGAAGTACCTTGGATAGTGGCAATCTTTTCTAATTGGTGCAGCAGCTGCCAGGCCCAGCCCACTCAGAACTACCCAGAACTTTGTCTCCTAAGTTTGTGTGCCCAAGTGGTGTTCTGAGTCCACTTAAACCTGTTTGCTTCCCTCAATCTTGCCTTCCCAGCTGTTCCAGATGTAGGGTGCTTCTATATGGATACTATTGTGTGGTTGCAGTCCATGTTGCTATGTGCTGCCTTCCTGGTAACCCATCCTTGATTTCCTTTCCTCAGAAACATTTTCATCATGCTTTAGGGAACCCCCATTGTACTACTTAAAACAAACAGACCCAACTCCTTTATATCTTTATCTTTACAGGTTGTTTCATTTGGGTTCTCTGGGAAGCAGACGCTAAAATGGAGTCAGGAGTTCAAGAGGTTTATCGGAGGGTAGCACGTGTGAAAGAAATAGGATTGGAAAGGGAAGACCTAGACTCCAGTGCAGGTCTGACCAGGTCTCAGTCAACCAGAAAACAAAGGCCGATGATTACAAGGGTTCTGCATGGGAAAGAATGGCAGGACCCCATGTTTCTGCCATCCTCAGTCACTGGCTGGAGCTGTCCAGGAAAAATGGGGCCTACCCTCAAAAGCTGAGGCAGATCCTTCAGGTGCTAACACCTGGAGGCCATCAGTCAACTGCATTCCTGATTGCGAACAGCAAAGTTTTTTTGAAGGGAGATCAGAGACATGCAACGTCAGTGCAGCATCAGATTCATTCCTCCAATGCCCCACTTCTGCGATCTTAAACACCAACATTCTCCCCACTCAACCCAATGTCCCACCTTTTCACCATTCACTCCCCTATTGTCATTATATGTTCTTCGATTTCATAATTAATATCCACTCCCTTATTCCTCCAGCCTTCTGTCAACATTTCAGCCACTCTTGATTTCACTGTTTTCTCCAAATAGGATAGATCTAGATTCCTATCACTTTACCCATTCTCTAGCCAATATTCTTTTTTTTTCTAGCCAATTTTCTTAAATTCTCTGCCCCTTTTCCCTAAGTGTCCACACCATAAAATCCTGTTATTTTATCTGCCTTCTTTATATACTCAAACGTCTAGCTGCAGCTAAAGAAAAAAAATCATACAACACCACAGATTAATGTCACATGGTTTCCAATCTTAGCCAGACCCTAAACATTATACAGAAATCCTATAATTAGGTACTTTTTCCTCACATGGCATCTGAAGAAAAATCTTATAATTTGTTTTGCAACATATTAAAGAGCATGATGGGAAAAGCATGGGCTTTGGGATCATATGAATTAGGTTTGAATACTAGCTCTTTACTATCTGTATGACCTTACTTCTCTAGGTCTTTTTCTCCCAATCTTTAAAATGGAGCTAATATTGACTGTTGATGAGATTGTTTTATTCATTTTTAAATTTTAATTCCAGTATTAATTAATGCGCAGGGTTATATTAGTTTCAGGTGTACAATATAATGATTCAGCGATTCTATGCATTACTCAGTGCTCATCATAATAAGTGTACTCTTTTTTTTTTTTTTAAGATTTTATTTATTTAGTCATGAGAGACATAGAAAGAGAGAGGCAGAGACATAAGTAGAGGAAGAAGCAAGCTCCATGCAGGGAGCCTAATGCGGGACTCGATCCCAGAACTCCAGGATCATGCCCTGGGCTGAGGGCAGATGCTCAACTGCTGAGCCACCCAGGGATCCCAATAAGTGTACTCTTAATCGCCTTCACCTATTTCCCTTATTTCCCCACCTCCTCCCCTCTGATGACCACATTTGTTCTCTATAGTTGTTTGTTTTTTGTCTCCTTTTTTCTTTGTTCATTTTTTTTTAAATTTCCTTTTTTTTTACTTTTATTTTTAATTTTTATTTTGATGACAGATTGTTTTGACGATTACATAAAATATTTAACTGGCTTAGTGAGAAGTCTCAACTCCTTTAAAACATATATTCTGAAGTCTCACTACTGCTATCATCTGTACTCTCTGGAAAACCTGCCTTTCCGCTGAGTTCATCTCAATCGAATTCCATAATGTTTTGGCCATTTTAAGTTATTAAAACAGTCCTCTACTAGTGCAAGTTAGATAGGAGGCTGTGTGTATAGTAAAGGTATGAACTGCTTTCTTAAACCCCACCCTTCTCTCCATATACTTATTTTTCTGGTGTCTGAACAGGAAGACAGGCGGGGAAGAACTTATCTCTTTATACACTGTCAAGTTTGCTGTCCCCCGTCATTGTAAATGACTTTGCATCTTTTCTATAGGCTCCTTATGACCAGGTAGTGACCACAATAAATTCCATTCACAACTATGTCAGTCCTAAGCAGTTCCAGTAAATAGTCATGGGACCTGGGAAGATTTAACATTGTCTTTCGTTTGAATTCCATCCCTCCTAGCCTCACCTCCCACTCAAAGGACTGCTCCTTAATTAAGTGAATCATGTTTTACCTACTTTCTCATTGGCCATTGCAATTCAACTTTGGAGCCAAACGTACAGATGGGATTCATTTTCTGTATCTCCCAGGAATCATGGACTTGAGATGAGATATCCTTACCCTCTTGGCCCAGCCATACCACAGATGAGGAAATTGAGGCACAGACAGGTTGAAATACCTATACATCTTCTAGTCACGTTTGTATGGTTGAATGTATCTGCTAAGAATCCAATCAAGATTTTTCAAATCCATTGTCAAAAGCAAGAGTTTCTTAGCTTCCCTTTTTTTAATAATTATAAATGATTATTTGAGATTACAACAACCCACAATAAATTCAGTAACTTGTCATTTTATGATCTGGAAGAGGTTATAGATCACAGTCCTTGTAACACCCTTGATATACCAGAATTGTCTGTCCCTTGGAAATTTTTAGACTTCATTCACAAATCTGTCCCTCTCAAGTGGCAATTGTTCTTTAGGTGCTATTTCAATTGTTACTGGATAGTTTTTCTACATTTTGTTGGTTTTGATATTTCATATTTTTGTAAAAATTAACCTCTCTTGAGTTTTGCTCATATTATGCACAAGATATTTCTTCTCATTTTAAAATATTACTTTTATCCTCTGTAATATCACTCTTCAATTCTCTGGTTGTTTGCCCAATATGATAAATTTATATAAGAAAAATATATGTAAAATAGTTTAATCAGATCAGAGATTCATAGCCAAAGAGTTTATATATGCAACACTTATGTTTCATTTTTAATTAATATTTTTTGGAATGCAATGTTTCAAATGCGTTTAATATGATTTGATATGAAATATGATGTTTTTGGTACTGTTTGACTCTTCTGTGATCTAGTTTATATTTTTAAAAAGTCCTCTCCGAAAACATTAAGTATCTAAATTTCACCTAAGCAACAGTATTTACCCCCCCACACACGCACGCACGCGCACAGTCACTATTTGCATTACTTACAAAACTATGCCTATTTATAACATTAGGCTTGGTAATAGGTAGTTCTTAGGCTCTTAAACCTGTGCTATGATAAATTTTAATCATTCTGAGAACTATGGATAGTGCGTGTGGGGGAATCTGATTTCAGTAATACTCAGAATCTATATGAATAAAAATATGGTTACAGTTTACTTCATATACGTAATATTCTCACTTATTTACGTTATTTTAATTGTATTAGATCTGTAGCCTTTCAAGTTTAATTAGTAGGAACACAAAAATTTTTATCTTTGGTGCCAACTGCCAAAATAGAAATATGTTTTTATTATTTCCTTTTACTCTGTAATAGGTGTTGAAATATTCTACGTAGTCTCAGCTTCACATGTTCTTTCGTGTGTGTGTAGCAGCATGCCCTTCACATTGGTAAAAAACATGTAGGAAAACGAGCAAATGATTTTTTTTTCTTTAAACACTACTTGGAATTGAGTAGAAGTTGGCAGAGTTTTGAAATAATAAATATATTTTAAACTCACAAAGGACCACGATATATCTGTGATCATTCATTCATTTCTTGGAACTCTATAAAAAAAGTTTGGTGTTTGATAAATACTGTAACTGAATGTAACGATAAATCATGAACACAAGGCTACTTTGATATAGCTGTATAGCTTCTGATAATTCTTTCTGGAATTTATTATCATTATTTTTTAGGTTTCTTTCTGAACCTCAACTATTTAAGTTTTCTCGACTTGAATACCCAAACTACTCGAATGAGCTATGCACATTTAAATCAGGAAAAGGAATCACATCCTTCCATGTTTCTGTCCCCATCTATCCTCAGAAAAAAGCTGACCCTTGGACCAACTGCTCATGATTTGGAGAAATAAATGGAACTCTACCGGTGGGAGACTGCAATCAGATGAATTATAACACAGATGTGGTAAGCAAGAGACTACACAACTAAATGTAACTTAACCTCCAAAAGTTTTAAGCAGTATTTCCCAACTGCAGAGTGTTTAAGTAGAAATAGGAGACCTTTGTTAGCAAACTTCCAGAACAGGAAGAAGCATCGCTGAACCCAAAGTCTTGTGGAGGGTAGGGACTTGCTTTTTAGTTTATCTCTGATTCTTGTGCCAGGTGTGGAACCCGCCTTCTTCTACAGCGCTCCACCAATATCTATCCCCCCCCCTTTTTAAAAAGATTTTTAATTTATTTATTCATGAGAGGCACACAGAGAGAGAGGCAGAGACACAGGCAGAGGGAGAAGCAGGCTCCATGCAGGGAGCCCCGCGCGGGATTCGATCCCAGGACCCAGGATCACGTCCCGGGCTGAAGGTGGTGCTAAACCGCTGAGCCACCCGGGGATCCCTCCACCAATATTTATTAAATGAACTCTTTTGTATCGAAATGTCACAAGGATCCTAATACTGCCAATGAAAGGTAAGATCTAAGAAGAGGGCGCTGCACCCTTTGCCCTCCCCCAGGATACTCTTAGGAGCAACGTCAAGCTGTAGGGTGTAGGGTGTGAAGAAGTTGCTTTGGTGCCATTTTGACTCCTTCCTCTCTGCTTATCTGAACCCCCCCGGCTACTAGATTTTAATGCACGGCCCCGCCCTGAACACTCTGTTCTTTTTCTGCTTTTTCCTGCGCACGTTCGTGCACGGTAGCTGTCTGCAACCTGCCCCCCCGCCCCGCCCCCATACAGCTCGCCATTGAATTTGAGAATTCCGGAGAAAAAAAAAAAAAAGACTTATTTTCTATCCCCCAAAGTCATCTCTCAACGATGTTTCTGCAGAGCATGAGGACTTTAATCCCAACCCCAAATGAGACGGGGAGGGAGTCCCTCACGCCCTCCCGGGCTGGCCTTTCACCTCCAGCAGTCAGGCTGCGGAGACGGGTGTCCACGTCTCCCTCCCAGGTGAGGGCCGGAGGGATTGCGCAGGGGGCGGTACCGAGAGAGGCAGCCCCGGGCCCCGGTTCCTCGCACCCCCTCCTCGCGGCCTGCGGAGCGCGAGGACGCGGGGGGAGGGCGACCGCCAGGCCACCCCGCAGCAGGCGCCGGCCGCCCCGCGCCGCAGCCCCGCCCCGCCCCGCGCCGCGCACGCCTTATGTAAGCGCCCGAGGCCCCGCCCCCGCCAGGCCCCGCCCCGCCCCGCCAGGCCCCGCCCCCGCCGGCCCGGCTCGGGCTCCGGCTCTGCCGGCGCAGGGGGCGGAGAGAAGCCGCAGCTGCAACTTCGCCTGGCGGTTCGGAGCCCAGCGTCGGCTCAGCCGCGCACCCGGCCGCCGCCGCCGCCGCCTCCCCGGCCCGGGCCTCTCAGCCCCGCGGGCTCGGCCATGGCAGCCGCCGCCGCCGCCGCGGCGAATCCGGCCCCTGCGCTCCCCGCCCGGCGCTGAGCGGCCGTTGCCCGGCGCGTCCCCCGCCCTCCCGCTCCCGCCGCGGCCGCGGGCTCCGCGCAAGTTTCCGCCGCCGAAGCAGCCGCGGGCGAAGGAAGGCGCGGGAGGACGGACGCGGGGAGTCGTGCGCCCCCGGCCGCGATGTGGGGGCGCCTCCTGGCCCCGGAGGCCGGCGGCCGGGACAGCCCCGGCGGAGCCCGCAGCCTCCCTGCGGGTGAGTAACGGGACCGCCCCGGCGGGCGTGGGCGCCGCGGCCTTCCCCCCCCACCCCCCCCCACCCCACCCGGGGGCCTCGGGACGCGCCGCCGCCCGCCCCCCGGCCTCCCCGGCCGCCTCCCCGGGCCCCGCGGGCTGACATCTGGCGCCGCCCGCCCCGCCCGCCCCGCCGCGCGCGGCCCCGCGTCCCGCCCTCCCGGCTCCCCGGGCCGCGGCCCCCGCGCCCCGACCGCAGCCTGGCCCGGGCCTCCGCCGGCCGCGCTTTGTTGTCCGGCCTCCTCCCTGCCCCCGTGGGCCGTGCGGCCGACGTGGATGGCGGGGCTCGCGGGGGCCCGGGCGGGGAGGCGGCGGCGGCGGCGGCGGCCCGGGAGGCCCGGGGTCGGCTGCGCCCACGCCCGCAGCTGCTGCCGGGGCGCGGGGGGCGGGAGGAGGCCCGGGGGGCGCCGTGCCCTCCGCGGGGGAGCCCGGGGACTCGAGCCCCGCGGGGAGAGCGGGTCACCCCCTGCAGCGCGCCCCGGCGTCCGCGGAGGACACGTGCGGCGGGAGCTCGTCCGCCCCGGGGGGGGGGGGGGGGGAGGCCGGGGTCGCGCGTTCCCTGTGCGCGGGGAGCGGCGCATCCCGCAGCCACGTCCCGCCCGCATCTGCCCCCGAGTTGTGTAGCAGCCACAAAATTAGGGTAAATAGCCCCCCCCCGCGCCGCCCCAATTCGAGATTTTTTTTTTTTAAATAAGGGTTGGGTTGGCCTCTGACAAGTTACTTGACACTGACGGTTCCTCCAGGCCCTTTGGATCTTGAGCCCTTTTCGAGAAGCTGAAAGTTATATAGGCCTTTTATGGGGGGGGGGGGATTGCCATAAATACGGACCCCAAATTTTTCCTACAATTTTAGGTGGTTCTGGACCCCCTAAATAACCTTGTTCCGCAAAATGTTTGAGTTCCACCTGCCCCTGGCATTTTGTAGACATTACAAGCTATTTGCAAAAAAAAAAAAAAAAAAAAGGTAGAAGCAGTATTCGGAAGTGTGATTTTTTTTTTCTTTTTGCTAGTACTTCCTGCTATTTGAAATTTATCAGGCTCAGTTACTATTAACATTTCAAATAAGGAAGGTAATTAGGTTACAGTCTAGAAATTTGCGATGTGGTTTTTTTTTTTTTTAAGGCATGTATAATTTCACCAGTTATTGGGGGGATGTAATTGACAAGTAGAAATTGTACGTATATTTCAGGTGTACAACTTGATGTTGATATATTTCAGGTATATATATATATATATATATATAGTGAAATGATCTCCGCAATCAGGTTAGCTAATCTATCCATTACCTCATAGAGTTACCATATGTTTGTGTGAGTGGTAAGAACGCTTAAGATCTACTCTCGGCAGATTTCAGGCATATAGTACAGTATTGTTGGCTGTAGTGATCTGTACTGTCCTTTTAAATGGAGACATATGTAAATTTTAAAATCCAGAGTTAGATTTAAAATATTTCTTTTAAATTTGGCCCTGCAGCACTTTTAGAAATAATGGAATTTAATAAAAAAAATGTGAGTGGGAATTATTTCTGATAAGATGTATATTACTTGTCCCAAGAAGGGAAGACCCCAGTTAAGAGGTTTCTGATGCTTACTGAGTATTTGAGATCCTGCAATCAAAGGAACTTCAGTAAATGAGAAGACACTTCATTATCCCTAGGGGTTGGAGGGAGTGGTTTCAATTTACCTGTACATGTCAAAAACCATCTGTAATATCTTTGTAACCTAACCTCTTAAAATAGATTTGTAATAATATGTTTGGAGATATAATATCACCCAATCATTGTGTCCATTCTTCCATTGTTTTCCATGAGGAAGAAAAACATCACAGTGCTTAGAAGTTACTGAAGGAAGGACTTTGAGGTTGTATTGCAGCTTCTATACCTTCACTGTAGCAAAGATTATAGTAGGAAATACTTTATAAACAGTACCCAAGTTGGAGGAATTTGGACAGGATATCTTTACAAAGCATATATTTTGCCTCAGTTTTGACAGTGATAAACCATTGGTAAGTCAGGACATGCCTTTCCAATAATTTTTTTTTCATCTCTATGCTGAGTGGATTACTTTTAGTAATAGTGATGTAATTATTTGAGAGGGAAGGAGACAGAGACAGCGAGAGAGCACAAGTGGGGAGGAAATGGAGAAGGAGGGTCTCTGCTGAGCCGGGAGCCCGACTCCTGGACTGATCCCAGGACCCTGGGACCATGACTTGAGCGGAAGGCAGCTGCTCAGCCAACTGAGCCACTCAGGCACCCCCATGAGCAAATAAGTATTTAAAATTTAAAATTATTTTCTTTTTTTTTAAAGATTGTATTTATTTATTCATTTTTTGTATATATATATATATATATATAGAGAGAGAGAGAGAGAGAGAGAGAGAAGCAGAGACAGAGACAGAGACACAGGCAGAGGGAGAAGCAGGCTCCATGCCAGGAGCCCGATGCGGGACTCGATCCTGGGTCTCCAGGATAGCACTCTTGGCCAAAGGCAGGCGCCAAACCGCTGAGCCACCCAGGGATCCCCTAAAATTACTTTCTAGTTTTATGAAGTTATCCCATAGATGAAAAACTTAAGTGTAGTTTCTCTTACAACTGGGCAGATGGTGAAGGTCAAGACAATGACCTCTGTTGATTTATATGGGGATTTATTTTCCTTTTAGAGAATTTGAAAATTTATGTTTGAATAATGTTCAGTATATCTTTTGACTAAATTGAGTGATTTTAGAGCTTTTCTGAAAACAAAGACTGTCTTCTGATTGAATTTATCAGCAATTATTTTTGGTCCTGAGGGCCAGTGCGAAGACCAGGGATAAGTAAATAATTTCTAGTATTGAAATGAGTTTATTTCAATATGTGGGTTAATTCTAGGTATCCTAAAACTGATTTGTTTATACAAATGTGTAACTAGACTAAGGAGAAAATGAAAGGTATAGAATCAACTGAAAATTCTGAAGGGAACTTTTTTAAGTAATGGCAGTAAAAACAAAAAGTAAGAACTAGTGTGGTTTGGAAAATACTGAACTTTTGACCTTTGCTTTAGGATTTAATTTTGTTTTGATACCTACAGTTTTTCAGCTGTATAGAGTAACTGTTTATGAATGTAAATAAGATGAATATGTTCTTAGATATTCATACAAAGAAGAAGCAAAAGCCCTCCTCCCCCTTTTTCTATTGGCAAGTATGGTTAAAAAGCTAATTATAAATAAAACAAGTGGTATTTTGATTGAGGGATTTGAGAATACCCTACTATTCAAAATGTATAATAGTTTCAAAGCTGGTTGAAGGATGGATACATTTCCCTTAGATTGTTTTGTTTTGTTTTTTAGAGAGGGAGGGGCAGAGAGAGAAGAAGGGAGGGAATCTTAAGCAGGCTCCACGCCCTGCACAGAGCCTGACTTTGGGGCTTGACCTCACAACCTTGAGATCATGACCTGAGCTGAAATCAATAGTTGGACGCTTAACTGGCTGGGCCACCCAAGCACCTCTATTTCCCTTAGGTTTTAAAAATCTAGTATGTTATAGTGATATTTTGAGTACTTATACCTAGTTATACTGAACTTGATTCATTTTATAAATCATACTTTAAAAATTGAATGTATTCAACCCTTATAACATATGGGGGTAGGATATGATACTTTTAAAGTAAGCTTAAGTAATAGAAAAGATAAGATCTGAAAAAATGTCATTTGTTTAGTGCCTTGAGCTTGAACTCTACCCTTCCTAGTTGGTGTTTTGCTTTAAGATGTTTAGTGATGTCATAATGATAGAGGTGGTAACTGGTATGATTACTTCAGATACTAAGGTTTTCTGCTGTGGTTCTGAATTAGATGGGTCTAAAAATACTGTGGTAACAATGAAACATAACTCTTTCACCTAAACTCAGTTGGACATGTTCTATTATAATAGGCATTGGGAGGTGAGGGGTGAATCTCAACTTTAGTGATGACTTCTGTGAAATGAACGTGATTAGTAATTGGAATTTGATCACTTCTTGGCTTGAATGAAGCTGGGTAATTAATCTAAGGCCAGGCGATAAATGGTGAGTTGACAACCACTATTGTCATGCTTGTGAATATTTCTGTATGTTGAGAACAGAAAGATTTTATAGTCATGATTTTTCTGACTGGATGAAATGTATGTGTATTCTGAGAAAATGATGAAGACATGGAGAGTCCTAGATAGTATTTTACTGAGTGATAGCTTAATTAGTGGGAACTAATGTGTAAAATGTGCATTAAAAAATGAACAGTGTCTCATCTAGATAACTACCAAACCTGCAATGAGATAGTAGTTAACTATTACTACTTTAAAGGTGTTCATGTTTTGCACTGTCAAAATAATATTTTGAAAAGTAAAATTTATCAAAAAGCATCTTTCATTTTAAGAGCTGGAGTGGTCAACGTAAAATGAACCTCAGATTGCTTTTCATACTAATATTTTACTTCCACTTTCTATTTTTCTTTAATTAAAAAAATCCATTGTTATTACTTAGCATAGTTGGCACATAATAAGTACTTGGTAAATGTTTGTGAGTCAATCTTTCAATAAATATTGTGTAGTAGGCTTTGTGCTAGCCCCTAGGGATGCATCACTGAACAAGAAAGATTAGATCCCAGCTCTAAGGGAGCTTACATTCTAGTGAGAAGGAAGCTATCTATAAGTAAACTAACAAGAGAATTCACCTGGTGAGTGCTATGAAAAAAGGGAAACTGGGTGAGATGGCCAAAGGTGGGTAGAGCTGCTTTGGATAAGCTGGTCAGGGAAGGCATTTCTGAGGAGATAATATTGAGCTGAGGCCAGAATGATGAAGAGCCAGACTTGGGGGGTGGGTGGGTGGGTACAGAAACAGCTCTATGGTAGAAATGAGAAGTTTGAGGAATATCAAGAGCCAGTGAATCTGGAACATAGAGAACAGGGATGTGAGGGGAGGGAGGCCTGATAATGTAAGGCATTGTAAGAAGTTTGGATTCTATTCTTTGTGAGGGGAAGCTAACTATGAAAGGGGAGGAGAGATGGCTGTTCATTCACTTGGGAGTGTCTACTATGAGGCAGACACTGTTCTATGTGTTGGGGAAACAAAGTAGACATTCTCTGTCCTTGGTGTTTACAGCTCACTCCTGGCTGTTTTGTGGGGGGGGGAAGAAATTGTGGAGAGGCAGGGGAGAGAAGAGCAGTAGGGAAGCCAGTTAATAGGTTACTGCAGTAATTAATTGATGATAGTGGTAAGATTGGATTTGGAGAAAGGAAAATGGGTTTGGAAAATACTTGAGAAAGGATTTACTGAGGGTTTGGAGATGGAAAAGCAGGGAAAGAGGAATCAAAGATGATGTCTTAGTTTCGGCTTTGGTAATTATGATGGATGGTGGTGCCATTTCCTGAGGCAGGGTAATGTGGTAATGTGTCTAAAATTATTTACAGTAGTTAATGAATGAAATTCTCTATTTTATTGTGTCTAAAATTCTCTATATATGTGTCTAAAATTATTTACAGTAGTTAAGGAATGAAATTCTCTATTTTATTCTCTATTTTATTTCTCTAAAATTATTTACAGTAGTTAATGAAATTCTCTCTATTATTTTATTATGTTGAGAAAGCAAAAGACTACTAGTTTTTGATTACTTAAAATTCACTTTTGATTTACATTCCCATCAACAGTGCACAAGGGTTCCCTTTTCTCCACACCCTTGCCAACATTTATTATTTGTCTTTTTGATAATAGCCATTCTAATGGGTATGAGGTGGTATTCATTGTGGTTTTGATTTTCATTTTCCTGATGATTGGTAATGTTGAGTACCTTTCCTTATACCTGTTGGCCATTTGTGTGTCTTTTTTGGAAAAATGCCTGTTCAGGTCCTCTGCTCATTTTAAAATCTGATTTTTTTTTTTTTTTTTTTTGCTGTTGAGTTGTATAAGTTTATGAATTTTGTATATATTTTGGATATTAAGCCCTTATCAGAAGGGCATGGGGGGCGTGGTCAGTTAGGCATCTGACTCGATCTCAGCTCAGGTCTCAATCTCAAGGTCTTGAGTTCAAATCTTATGTTGGGCTCTATGGTGGGTGTGGATCCTACGTTAAAAAAAACCCACCTCATCAGATAGATGATTTGGAAATACTTTTCCCATTTCATAGGTTGCCTTTTCATTTTGTTGCTGTGCAAAACCTTTTTAGTTTGATGTAGTCCTGCTTATTTTTGCTTTTGTTGCCTTTGCTTTTGGTGTCAAATCAAAAAAAAAATACTGCCAAGACCAATGTCTAGGATCCCTCTGTTTTCTTCGAGGAGTTTTATGGTTTCAGGTATTATATGCAAGTTTTTAACCCATTTTGAGTTGATTTTTGCATACGGTATAAAGGCGGGTCCAGTTTCATTTTTTTGCATATGGCTGCCCAACACCATTTATTGAAGAGACTATCCTTTTCCCACTGTATATTCTTGCCTCCTTTGTAGTAAATTAATATGCCATATACATGTGAGTTTATTTCTGGGTCCTTTATCTGTTCCATTATGTGTTTGTTTTTATGCCTGGCACTTTTAATTTTTTAACTTTAATTTTTAAAAGATTTATTTATTTGAGAGAGAAAAAACGAGCATGAGCAGGAGAGGAAGAGGGAGAGAATCTCAAGCAGCAGATTCCCTGCTGAGCTTGGAGCCTGATACAACCTGAAATGAAACCAAAAGTTGGACACTTTAACTGACTGCGCCACCCAGGCCCCCTTTATGCCTGGCACTTTAAAAAAATAAATCTCTTTATATTCATTTAGTTATCACAACAACGCTATGAGATGGATATTCTAATTTGATTTCTCTTTTTACATATAAAGAAACTGAGCTACAGATTAAGTGACTTACTCAAGGTCTCACTGCTAATTAGAGGTGAGAGAGAGCTTGAGTTGAGGCAGCGTGGTGGTTTCACAGTCCATTCTTTACAATTAAGCTGTACTATTAACTCTACAATAAAAGAAAAAGAAAGAAAACCGAGGATGATTAGTCACTAAAATGGACTGGTGGATGGTAGTGAAGAACATCAATATTGCTGTATTAAATTTCTTTCATTTTAGCTAGATTATCTCCAGTGTAGATTGAGATTTTTCTGTTTGTATGTGTATGGTTACTAATAATATAAATGCTTTTTTATGTTTTTAAATTTTTTGTGACTTTTCCTGTTTTTTTTTTTTGTTGTTGTTGTTGTTGTTGAGATTGTTTTCTCATTTGTTAGGAATTTTGGCCATCATCCCCTCAAACCATTTATGATTATTATTTTTTAGCTGCTTTGGAAAATATTTACTGATCTGTAGATAGGTACTTAAATGCAAACTTACTCAAGGATAGTTAAAAATCTCCTGGATTTTAAAATAGACAACAAGAGCCCCCCAAAACCCCTGATTAATCTTTCCTCTAAAGGGAAAAGTATTTTTTATATTTAATTATAAGGCTTCCAGAATTTTAATTTTATACCGTGAACATTTATTTGATACCTAGTGGCAATGATGACTATGTTTATTGAGACCCTGCCTGACTCTGCAGCTTTGTGCTAGAGACTTAAGAAAAAAAAACCAAACAGACCAATGTCTTTCAGTTTCTTTCTTTGGTGAGGGAGAAGAAAGTCATACACATAATTCAGTAAATGCTGTTACGGAATTTTGAATGATACATTGGGAGAGCACAAAGTAGTAGTTATTTAACACCACTTGGAGGAATTAGAAGACAGAGCAAATTAATTCTGAACTGAGACTTAAATAAGATAGAGAAGGAAAAGAGCTTGGCGTCATTAAAGGACCTGGTCTGTTTGGAGGCGGTGATTAGGAGGGTATGTGTGGCTAGAGAGTGTTCGCAGGGGAGCTGGAATGGGTTAGGTAGTGGTTGCAAGGCATTAGAAGACGTGGCTGTCAATTGGTGACAAACTTTGCCAAACTTAAATAGTTTGAGTTTTATTTAATATGCAGGAAGGAACCTACAGAGCTATATAAACAAGAGAATGACATATTTGATTCTCAGAAGGTAACTCTGGTAGGAGGGTGGAGGATGTCTTGGGTAGAGTTACTTAAGTCAGAGATTCTTGTAGCAGTCCAGCCAAAAGCCATGGTCTATGATGTTGCGCGTGGAGAGGAGAGATGTAATTTAGTTAGTATTTGCAAAATGGACTAAACAGTTTTACAGACTGATTGCTTGTAAGGGTTAAGGAAAAGGTTTTTTTGTTGTTGTTGCGTTCCCTGGATTTATTTGTTTTTAACTTAGTTGTATATTGATTTCTGCTGATAGTAGAATTGGGGCAGTTGAGGGCCACTGTTGTACTTTGTACTTATTGACATTTCAGAAGTGTTGAAGTGTGAGATATGTGCATCTTCTGCCCTACAAGAGTAAATGTGCTTTGATATTTTCTGTTTTGTTCTGTTTTATGTGAAACAGTTGGTCATAATCCACTGATAACCTGCCTTTTGAGAAACATTGCAGTTTGTATTCATGATTTGTATTATATTCAGCTTTTTGTGTTAAAGCAAGTCTGCTTTGTTATTTTTATTCTGTCGTAGAGTTGTCATTTAAAAAATTCAGTAAGATTAGTTGTTACTCTTCTGAGTGCCTTTACAGATATATAACATTGTGGAAGACTTGCTGTTGTATGCATTTGTTTCCAACTTAAAAAAAAAAAAACAAACGCTTCAGAAGGAAAATGTAATAGGTTGCCTCTTTACTTGATGCTAATCTTCTTGTATTTCCAGTATGAGAAATAAGAATAATTTTTAAATAAGTTATCTCTAGGCATTCAGTATTCTATTTAATAGAATTGAAGTTGGTGTTAAAAAATGTAACATTACTATTTTCCAAAGAGAAGTTCCATTGTACAGTATCTGATGTCTTTGCTGTTCTTACGGAAGTGCTTCTGTCTTTGTTCTAGAGAAAACTGATTTTACATTCAGTCATTCAATTTCTTTAATATGATAGGACCTCCGTAGAGATAACTGAGACTTTAATTTTTTTTAAAGTCTATAGCACATCTCTAAAACTGGAGTAGTTCCCATTTTAGTAGCTAGTCTTATAACTATAGTGTGAGAAAATTTTCCTTATTATATATCTCCTAGTAAGCATATTTCATTTTCTAGTCCTTAACAGCTTTGTGATTCTGGATTGACTTGAATAGAGACAAGACAGGTCATTCTCTGAATTAATTCAATCTAAATTAAAGATTAGAATGTTATTTTCTTCATGACATTTGTTAATTATCCTCTGTGTTCTAGGTATATAATATAAATAGCAGTTTTTAAAAAAGGAAGTAGGACAGAAATTAGGGATGCTAATCCCCCATGCATTGAAAATCCATATAAATCTTGACTCTCCAAAAATGTAGCTACTAATAGCCTGCTGGGAAGCCATACATAAACAGTTGATTAACACAAGTTTTATATGTTATATGTATCCATATACTACATTTTTACAATAAAGCAAGCTACAGAAAAAATGCTGTTAAAATCATAAAAGAAAATACAATATGGTACTATATTGATACTGTAAGTTTACATCATCTGTATACAAGATGAACTGTCTGTCAGTATCTATATCAGTACTGTCTTAAATGATACAGAACATTGTAGATGTTATTATATATGTCTAATGCCAGACACCCAAAATGAAAAGATAGCGTGAAAAAGAAATTCATATATATTTACAGGTATAACAATTCATGTATTGACAATGAATAAGCAGTAATATGGTAGCTCAACAGTAGCCTAGTCTATACATTATAATGAATGAATAATTATATTTATGGCATATAGTATTATAGTCATATTCATAATACATTATTGGAAACTGTGGCTTTTTTTCTAAAAAAAAAAAACCTTGTGTTGATAGACTGATACACAGTTTTTAGTTACTGGAGAGAGGGGCATACTATAAAGGAATGTAATTCTTTGAAAGCAAAGTTATAAAACAGTGAAAAAATGAACACATTGTTAATTTTATATTAAATATTGCTCATTTTATGCCTATGTGAAGATAGGCTATCCACTACCATACAGGTTTTGCACAGGATGTTCTATATGGCGAATACTTAGGCAGTGATGATGATGGCACAGAAATGTCCCACACAGTTCTTGCAATATAATTACTAGATTTTCATGCAAACACACACATATACATAATCGGTAAGTTTATTAACTGGCATAATGATTATTTACTGTTCATTAAGTGGAAGTGGATCATCATAAAAGTCTTTATCCTTGTCTTCATGTTGATAGGCTGAGGAGGAGGAGAAAAAGGAGGGGCTGGTCTTGGAAGTGGAAGAGCAAGCAGTAGAGGCAGGCACATTTAGTCTTAACTTTACATAAATACATCCTAATTTCTGACTTTCTGCTTTTTTATTTCTCAAAAAATATTACTGTGCAATACCAGTCATTCTTCCACCATGTGCTTTAGTTTTAGTGCTTGAATCATGGAATGGTCCACATTGTAAAAGAAGTCAAAGCAGTCTTGAGTAATCAGAACCCTTCTGCCATATTGTTTAATGTCAGTTTTCTGGTATTGCTTCTTCTATGCCGTCTTTTTCATTGTCTGGCATTGGTTCAGAAGCTCTCCAGCAAGTTATTTTCTGTTAATTTCCCTGGAGAGGTGTTTGTTGGCTCTTGAATTTCTCCGAGATCCATATCTTGAAAGCCTTAATTTCCCACCTATTTTGCCATTTTCACAATCTTTCATGATTTCTTTGATTGGCTCTGTCATAAATTCTGGGAAATCATGCATGAGATCTTGACAGTTTCCTCCAGCAGGAATTTATTATTTTTGAGTTGATGGCTTTCATAGCTTTTCTGTAACAATGGCAGTATCTTCAGTGGGATAATCCTTCCAAACTTTGATGATGTTCTCTCTGCTGTGGTTCTGTTCCACAGTGTTTATAATCCTTTCCACAGGGAACCATGCAAAATGAATCTTAGAGGTCCTTACAACCTCTTGATCCAGAGGCTGAATTAGAGACGTTGTATTAGGGGCAAGTAGGCCAGTTTGATATCTTTGGTATTGAACTCATAAGGTTCTAGGTGATCAGGGACATTGTCCAATATCAAAAGCACTTTGAAAAGCAGTCCCTTGCTGGCAAGGCATTTCTTGACTTTGGGGACAAAGCATCAGTGGAACCAATCTAGAAAAAGGGTTCCTGTTCAGGCCTTGTTATACAGCCAAAAGACTGGCTGCTGGTGGTTGCTTACCTTTTTCCTTCAAGGCTGGGGTTTAGCACCTTTATGGATAAGGACAATCCTGATCATACACCTGACTCCATTTGCAAAAAACAGCAAAGCTAGTCCCTTCCTGCATTCAATTTTGGTGCTCACTCCTCTTCCTTACTAATATCTTTCGTGGGAATTTCTTCCAGAATAGGGCACCTTTGTCTGCCTTAAAAACCTGTACAGGCAGATACCCTGTCTCATCAGTGATTTTCCTAAGGGTGCCTGGGAACTCATCTGCTGCCTCTTGGTGGGCAGAAGCTGTTTCTCCTATTATCTTGACATTTTTTAAGCCAAACTTATTTCTAAAATTATCAGACCATCCTGTGCTGGCATTTAATTCTTCAGCTTTATATTCTTCACCTTCTTTTTGCTTGAAGTTCTCGTAGTGTAATGACTTCGGGTTTTCTCACATCATCCTAGTCTGTAGGTATGCCAAAATGGCAATATTGTACCCACATAGAAGCTTTATTTTCAATACAAGATGAAAAAGTATTTCACAGAAAGTTCAGGGTTTTTGCTCTTGCCGGTGTAGCTGCAGCAATGGTTTTACAAATTTCCTTTTCTTTTTTAACAATGAACTTTATGTTGGATTCATTTATTTAGAAATGGAAGGCAACTACAGATACAGACCTCAAACTGTAGTTCTTATCAGTCATTCATCTTTTTCTTTATAATGTCCTGACTTTTTTCTACTTCTTGGGAGCATTTCCAGCATCACTAGTGGCATTCTGTGTGGGTCCCATGGTGTTGCTGGAGGTTTATGTTATCGCATACAACACGAAAAATAAGCAAGAACCACAAGAGGTTATTTTTTACTGTGATAACTAAAGTCCCAGAGATGCTTAGCATTCACGTGGCTTTTCAAGTGGATGATAGCAACAAGAGGGGGCTACAAAATTGTAACAGTAGTACAGTATGTATGTACTAAAAATAATTTTATGCAGTTATGATTTATTACTGTTATCTTTGTTGTTTATTTACATTTCTCTTGACTTCAAGTGGTATGTACAGTGTGGAAATGTTTGTGTAAGTTTTGATAAATTGTAACTTTTTATAATAGATTTGTATATACTTTATGGTAGTAAATGGCAAGATAGGACTAGTACCTACATATTTTTCATGCATTTGTGACAAATCTTTTTCTTAACTTTTTTGGTATTTCCAGCCTCTTAGCGACTCCTAAATGTATATGGTTTTTAAGACTACTTATTTACCTTATACATCTATAAAACCAAAACAAATTTAATTTACAAATTACATGTAAGTAGAAATTCAAATTAGCATTAACATGCCTTAATGTGTTATTAAAACCAAACCTTTAACGTTAGAATTAATATTAGTAGAAAATAGCTTTAGGTCTGGTTTTATTAATCTGTTTATGAATTTTGATTTTTAATAATAATATAGAGATGTCTATTCCTAAAAGTGTGATAAAATGATTTAATTCATTTTATGGACAGGTTTATCATTTTGTGAACCTCATGCTTAAATCTAACAACTTTATTTTTTTCTAGAGTGCTAGCAGGCACTCCTAGTAGCCAATTTCAATAGTATGTTTCACTATTCAATAAATATGTTTTAAGGTAGCTATACAGATCATCTGTAATATGCTTTAATCTTTTAAGGATGTCGTTGAGACAAAAGCCCGAAATCTTGTGTAGAACTTAACTTCCACAAATAAGTCTTCAGGCTCCAATTTGAGAATCACTGTGTTAGCCTTTAATAAAGATATGTGCTTCTGTAGCTTTTATATATAAAATTCAACAGATTTAAAATTGTTTTTTCAGATTGCTGTAACCTTTTTTTTTTTTTTTTAAAGATTTTATTTATTTGAGAGAGAGTACCTGCATGAACAGGAGGAGGGGCAGAGGGAGAGGGAGAGAGACAAGGTGATTCCCCACTGAGCTAGAGCCAGAGGTGGGCCAGATCGCAGGACCCATAGATTATGACCTAAGCTGAAGTCAGATTCCCAAATGACTAAGCCACCCAGGTGCCCCCTCAGGTTACTATAATTTATGAACTAGTAATAAGTAGTTCACAGACTGGCACTTGTCCATGGGTATACTTTCTGTGGTATTATAATGGATGATAATTTAAGAATGAAGTAAGCAGAAAAGTAAAATGATGGATAAATCAGAAAAAGGCAAATAAAAATTAAGTGAAATCGACAAGATAAGTGAAAATAAAGACCAAGAGAACATTGAAAAATGATGTTAGCCAAAAAATAAAGGGAAAAATTGAGCTAAGGGTGAAGAAGATGCTACAGTGTTAATCTTTTATCAAAATAACTAAAGAAATAAAAGAAATATAAAATAACTTTAAATGTTAAATGATTAGGATACAGTAGAAAAGATTTATTTTCCATTAGCATATTCCAATTAAATTGTCATGCAGTATGATTCAGTTAGACTTTCTCTGGGCCCCAATTCTCAACTGATGCCTCTTTGTGGAATCACAGATGACAGATGCCTACGTATCAAATATTCCAGAGCAGAGTGCTGATATTTCCAGACAGATAGATTTGACATTTTAAATAAGACAGCAGTACATATTTCTGAGTTCAATACTTATCAACAAAAATCAGAGTCCTTTAGCAGAGGAAGCTGCAAAATTAGCATTGTATTTTTAGGTGTATGACATGTAAGTTTATTTGATGAATCTTAGATATTGTTGATCCAAATTATTTGGGACAAAATAACTTTTTTTTTTTAACCTTATGTGTAGTTTTTTTTTTCTAAGGTTAAAAAAAAGGATCTCTTTTGTCTACTGATAGACATTATAAATGTGCTAATTCTTACCTATTTTCCTTTGTAGGCCCAGATTATTCTTCATCAGCATGGTTACCTGGTAATGAATCATTGTGGCAGGCCACAACTGTTACATCTAGCCATCGAAATAATCATATCAGGAGACATAGTATAACTTCTGACAGTGGTGACACTGGCATTGGCACTTCCTGTTCTGACAGCGTGGAAGGTGAGCTGAAATTCTTAGTGTTTAGACATGAGACTACCGAGAATGGTTGTGATTGAGAACATTCAAATAATATGTTCTATTGTTCCAAAATATAAAGTAATGTTTGGAATATTTAATAATGTTCAATGTTGCCATTATATCAAATGAAATTGTCTCTGATCATATGAGTTTCCCCTCATTCACTTTTTCAACTATTTTGAGATAATTGTAAATTCACAGGCAATTTTTAAAATAGTGCAGAGATGCTATGCATCCTTTATTCAGTACCTCCCACCCCCACCCATGCTGATATCTTGCAAAACTGCAGGCCAGTATTACAGGATATTTATACTAATACGGTCAAAATACAGAATGTTTCTGTCACCACAGTATGCACCTCATGTTGCTCCCTCTCCCCCTACCACCCTTAACTCTTGGAAACCTCTGAATCTATTCTCCATTTTTATAATTTTGTCATTTCAAGAATGCTATGTAAGTGGAATCTTATAGTATATAACCCTTTAATCCTGGCTTTTTTCTTTGACAGTTCATCCAGGTTGTTGCACATATCAATAGTTCATTTCTTTTATTCCTAATTAGTATTCAGCAGTGGTGGTATTAGGTAGACCATATTTTGCTTAAGAATTTTCCCACCGAAAAACATCTGGTTTGTTTTAGTATTGACTATTGGGAATAAAGCTTCTATAACTATTCATATACAGGTTTTGGTATGAACATCTGTCTTTGTTTCTCTGTGTAAATGTCCAGCAATTCAGTTGGTTGTTCATCATTTTGTATGTTTAGTTTTTAAAGAAATTGTCACACTATTTTTCAGAGAGATTATTCCATTTCAGTCAGCAAAGGAAATGGATCATTGTAAGTGATCTAATTTTTTCTTTATTCTTAGCATTTGTGGTTTTTAAAATTCTAGCCTTTCTGATAGGAATGTGGTGATACTTCATTGTAGTTTTAGTTTTCATTTCCTTAAAGATTAATAATATTGACCATTTCTTTACGTGCTTATTTTCCATCTGTTATATTCAGTGAAATCTTTCTATATGTTTGTCTGTTTTAATCAGAATCTTTTTTTTTTACTGTTGAATTTTGAGAGTTCTTTATAAATGTTAGATATTAATCTTTTCTTGGCCTTGTGGTTTGCAAATATATTCTATTCTGTAGCTTGTCATTTCATTCTCTAATAGTGTCTTTTGCAAAGCAAAAGTTTTAAAGTTTGCTTAAGTTTAGTGTGTAATTTTAGAGTATAGTTTTCCATTATATGGATTGTGCTTTTGGGGTCAAGTCTCAAAACTGCATAGTCCCAGATTTTGAAGATTTTCTTTTGTTTTTTTTCCTTAAAGTTTTATCTTTTTTTCCCATTAATTCCATGATCCATTTTTAGTTAATCTTTTATAAAGCAAGTGTGTTTGGTATCCCCAAGACCACTCTTCAGCTCAGTTGATTTGCTAGAAGGAATCCCACAACTGCGAAAAGCTGTCATACTAAAGGTTATGGTTTGTTACAGCTAACAAATACAGAGTTTAATCAGCAATAGAAAAAGAAGCAAGGAGCAGGGTCCAGGAGACACTAGACCCAACCATTTGTGTGGAGTTGTGTGGACAGTGTTTAATTCTCCCAGCAGTGATTTGTGAAACCAAATACAGAGTACTGTTAACCAGGCAAAGTCACCCAAGCCTTGGGTCCAGGATTTTTATTGTGGGTTGGTTATGTTGGCATGGTTGACTCCTTGGTGGATGATCTTAGTTGCTAGTCCTTGAGAGATCAACCTGATAACACATGACTCCTACTATAAATCACATTATTAGCATAGACTATATGAAATGACCCAAGGTACCCAGGTAAACAAAGACAGTCTTATTAGGCAGGATATTCCAAGGGTTTAGGAGCCATAGGTAAGGACTAAACCTTTCTTGGAATGTGCAGGATATTGAAACTCTGACATTTCTGATTCTGACTTAATCCTTTTTGCACAGTGTGAGGCTAAGATTGAAGTTCATTTTCTTTGCCTAATAAATCTTGAATGAAGATTCCTGGGATCTTGAATGAATATTCCCATTTCATTCTTTTTCAAAACTGTTTTAGCTGTTTTCATTCTTTTGCTTTTATATGTAAGTTTTAATAGTTTTGTCTTATCTGCCAAAAAATCTAGCTGGAAATTTTATAGATATTGTGTTATCCATATATCATCAGCTTGGGGAGAATTGATGTGTTTATTACTCTCTTGAGTTTTCTAGTCCATTAACATGGTATAGTTCTTCATTTATTTAGATTTTAATTTTATTCACCAGTATTGGACATGTTTTGTTAAAATTACACCTAGTTCTTTTTTTTTTTTTTTTTTTTTTTTGAATGATTGTAAATGGCATTGTATTTCCAGTTTTGGCGTCAATATGTTGTTACATAGAGATACACAATCGATTTCTGTTGTGTTTATCTCGTGACATTGCTGGACTCTTTAGTTCCAGGAGGCTTTTTGGGTAGATTTCTTGGGATTTTCTCTATAGATAATCATGTCATCAGTAAATAGGGATGTTTTTTAATCTGTATGCCTTTTGTTTTCTTTTCTTCAATTATTGTAGTCACCAGACCATCCAGAACAGTGTTGAAGATGAGTAGTAGGAGTGGACATCATTGTCTTTTTCCTGATCTTACAGATAAAGTGCTTAGTCTTCCATTGTTATGTAGATGTATGACAACTGTTGTAGATTTTTTTTATAGATTCCATTGATCAATTTGAGGAAGTTTCCCTCTAGTCCTACTTTGCTGAGACTTCTTAAAATAATGAATGGGTGTTCGATTTTGCGGATGCTTTTTCTGTATCACTTGATAAATGATACTTTTTTTTTTTTTTTTAAGATTTTATTTATTCATGAGAGAGACAGGCAGAGACATAGGCAGAGGGAGAGGCAGGCTCCCTGTGGGAAGTCTGATGCAGGACTCATTCCCAGGACCCTGGGACCACAACCTGAGCCAAAGGCAGATGCTCAACCACTGAGCCACCTAGGCGCCCTGATAAATGATATCCTTCATTAGCTTGTTGATATGGTGGCAGATTCCACTGCTTGATTTTTCAAATATTGAGTAAGCTTTCTACACCTGGGATAACTCCATGTGGTCATAAGTGTAGAATTTTTATATATTGCTGAATTTTATTAATATTTTGTTAAGGAATTTTTCTGTGTATCTATAAGGGAATATTGGTCTATAGTTATCTTTTGAGGGGAACTATCTTGTCCTGTTTTGATGTCAGTATAATACTAGCTTTATAAAATGAATTGGAAAGAATTCTCTCCTGTTTTCTGGAAGAGACTGTATAGAGTGATGTTAATTCTTTAGATATTTCGTAGAATTCTTTTTTTTTTTTTTTAATCTATGATAGTAACACAGAGAGAGAGGCAGAGGGAGAAGCAGGCTCCATGCACCAGGAGCCCAACGTGGGATTCGATCCCGGGCCTCTAGGATCACGCCCTGGGCCAAAGGCAGGCGCCAAACCACTGCGCCACCCAGGGATCCCTTTGGTAGAATTCTTTAGTGAAACCATCTGGCCCTAGAGATTTCTTTTTTCATGGTTTTAAAGTCATGAATTCATTTTCCTTAATAATTATAAGGTTATTCAGATTATGTCTCTCTAATTGGATGAATTGTGGCATTCCTCTCCCCCTCCCCCCAGAAGTGGCCCATTTTGTCTGAGTTGTCAAATTTATGTGTGTAGAGTTGTTCATAGCATTTTCTTATTATTTCTTGATGTCTGCTGCCTCTGTAAGTGGGACACCTTGTACCATTTTTGGTATTGGTAATTTATGTCTTTCCTTTTTTATTTTTTAGTCTTGGTAGCAGTTTGTCAATTTATTGACCTTTTTAAAAGATCAATTCTTTGTATAATTCATTTTCTCTTTTTTATGCTTTCAGTTTCAGTGATTTCTCTATTTCTCTTTTTGCTTTAGGTTTATTTTGCTCTTTTTCTAAGTTCATAAGATGGGTGATTAGTGATTTGAAACTTTCCTTTAAGATCTATGCGTTTGGTGCTATAAATTTTTCTGAGCAATGTTTTCATTGTTTCATTTTCATTCCCACAAATTTGGTATTTTGTGTTTTCATTTAGTTCCTTGTGTTTTCTTAACTTACCTTGAAACTTCTTTGACCTCAGGGTTATTTAATAGTATGTTGTTTAGTTTTGAAGTGTTTGGCATTTTTCTTTTATCTTTCTGTTAACTAATTTCAAATTTGATTCTCTTGTGGTCAGAAATACTGTGATTTCAATTCTAAATTTTTTGACATTTCTTTTAGGTCTCAGCATATGGTTTATTTGCTACATGTTTTGTGGGTATTGAAGATGTGTATTTTGCTGTTGTTGGGTCGATTAGATCCTGTTAGTTGATAATGTTTTTGAGTTTTTCTGTATCTTTGATTTTCTATCTAGTTGTTCAGTTGTTGAGCTATTTTTATTTTTAATTTTTTTAAAAATAATTTATTTATTTATTTGAGAGAGAAACAGAGATAGCAAGAGCATGAGCAGGGAGGAAAGAGAGAAGCAGGCTCCCTGCTCGTCAGATGCTTTTTCTGTATCACTTGATATATGATACTCTTTTTTTTTTTTTTTTAAGATTTTATTTATTCATGAGAGAGACAGAGAGGCAGAGACATATAGGCAGAGACATATAGGATCATGACCTGAGTCGAAGGCAGATGCTTACTTAACTGACTGAGCCATACAAGTGACCCAAGAGCAATTTTTTTAAAGTCTCAACTGTAATTGTGGATTCGTGTGTATCTTTCTCTCTTTCTTTCTTCTTCTTTCTTTCTTTCTTTCTTTCTTTCTTTCTTTCTTTCTTTCTTTCTTTCTTTCTTTCTTTCTTTCTTTTTTTTAAAGTTTCTGTTACATATATTGTAGTTCTAGTGCTTGGTGCATACACATTTAGGCTTAATATGTATTCTTGGTGGATTGGCTCTTTTATTGTTACATCTTTGATAATTTTCTTGTCCTGAAGTCTACTTTATCTGCTATTTATACAGCTACTCTAGCTTTCCTTTGATTAATGTTTAAATGGTAAATGTTTACTATTCTTTTTGCTTTCAAACTATCATTATATTTGAAGTAAGTTGCTTAGAACAGCATACGGTTGAATCATGATTTTTTTTTAAATTTTATTTATTCATGAGAGAGAGAGAGAGAGAGAGAGAGAGAGAGGCAGAGACAGGCAGAGGGAGAAGCAGGCTCCATGAAGGGAGCCTGATGTGGGACTTGATCCCGGGGCTCCAGGATCACATCCTGGGCTGACGGTGGCGCTAAACCGCTGAGCCACCCGGGCTGCCCCTGAATCATGATTTTAATTCATCCTACTAGTCTCTCTTTTTTGATTGTTATATTTAGACCATTTGGATTTAATGTGATTATCTATTTACTGATACTTAAGTTCTCTGTCCTCTTTGTTTCTGTTTTCATTTTCCTGCCTTCCTCTGGGTTACTGGAACATTTTTAGAATTTTACTTGGATTTATCTACAGTATTTTTATTTTTATTTTTTTATTTTTTTCAAGTATTTATTTATTTATTCATGAAAGACACAGAGAGGCAGAGACACAGGCAGAGGGAGAAGCAGGCTCCATGCAGGGAGCCCAATGAAGGACTCGATCCTGGGACTCTGGGATCATGCCCTGAGCCTAAGGCAGATGCTCAACCACTGAGCCACCTGGGCTGTCCTCTATAGTATTTTTAAATATATCGCTTTTATAGCTCTTCTAGTGGTTGCTCTAGTTATATAAGTATATATGTTGCATAAATAATTTATTTTAACAGGTTGAATGGAGTATAGAATCCTTTACCATCCTCTCCTTAAAATAAAATTGTTTCAAGTATTATCTCTACATATATTTGTAACTGTATCAGATAGTATTAGAATTTTTACTTCTACAATCAGACAATTTAGGAAACTCAAGAGGAGACACAACCTATTTTTGATTTCTGCATTTTTTTTTTTTTTTTTGGTTTAGCTTTTTTTTTTTTTTTTTTTTTAAGGATACATATCTACTCAGGACAAATTATCTGAGTCTCTTTTGAACTGAGAATATTTTGATTTCCCCTTGATTCCTGAAGGATAATTTTGTTATCATTTCTAGTTTGACAGTTTTTTTCCCCCTAGTACTTGAAAAGTAATATGTCACTTCTTTCTGTCCTCCATGGTTTCTAATGATAAATCTCTTGTTTTTCTCTGGCTACTCTGAAGATTTTTTCTTTGCCTTCAGTTTTTAGAAATTAAGTATCACAGTTCATTGGGTGGATTTCTTTGGACTTTTCTTATTTGTGATTCATATAGCCTCTTGAAACCATGAACATCTTGTCATATCTGGGAAGTTTCCAACCATTATTTTCTTTGAGTTCTTGAGCCTTTCCCTCTTTCCTTCCAGGGCTCTGATGGCACAAGTCATAGATCTTTTGTTATTGTCCTACAGGCCTCTGATGCTCTCTTGCTTTTTTTTCCCCTCTCTCTCTCCTCTATTTCTTGTTTGTTGTTTAGACTGGGTAATTTTTATTGATTTGTCTACTAGGTCACTTGATTTTTGATCTGCTCCGTTCTAATGTTGAGCCCTTCCACTGAGCTGCTTAGTTCTAATATTATATTTTTCAGTTCTAAAATTTTTATTTTACTTTATGTGTTCCATTTCTTTGCTGTTGCTTTGTTTTGCCATTTTGTTTTAGGCATGCTTGTATTGTTTATCAAGGGAATTTTATGATGATTATTTTAAAATCCTTGCCAGAGAATTCTAACAATTGTTATCTTGGTGTTGGCATCTATTTTTTTTTTTTAATTCTTTTTGGGAACTTACTAATTTTTTGTATGACAAATTGTCTTCAACTGTAATTTTGGAATATTTTGTACAGTTATGAGATTCTAGATTTAATTTATTTACTACATAGCATATTGTCATATTTATAATTTTATTACATTTTATAAATGTAAGCTATATATGGTTAAATATAAAATTATTATAAACACATAGTAAAACATTATATGTTTAAACCTTTTTTATTAGCTGGCTTTGTAAGAGACTGTTCTGACATGTGAAATGGGGAGAGCTACTACCTTCTTATTGCCAGATGGAGTTAGAAGTCTAGGTTCCCCACTTGGCCTTTGTTGATACCTGAGGAGTTTGGAGGGGAGTCCCTTGTTACTGGTGGATAGGGGGTAGAAGTCTAGGTTTTTCATGTCATCACTACTGACACTATTGTGTGGATGGCCTCATTACTGCTAGGGGATGGTGAATATCCAGACTCGCTGTTAGCCTTTCTGATACAACCTAAGAGTAAGAGTGGACAGGAGATATTCATAGTGCCAGACAGGGATGAAAGTCATGTTTCCCTACTTGGCCTTTCTTTGAAACTATCCTGGAGGGGCTCTTTTGAAGTACTTAGTTACAGCTCAGCAAGGTTGGAAGTCTAGGCTTCCCACTTGACTTTTGTCGGTGTGGGTAGAGGTAGGGCTGCAGTTTTTTCTATGGCGTTGGGCTAGAAAAGAGCGGTTACTATCTGAAACATTTCTTCTTTTTAGTCTTCTTTCCTGGTCTGTTGGTTAGGGAAAATGGCTTTTGTCAGAACTTTTTTGGGCTGTGCTGTTTGGTTCTTCTGGGTGACTGGTTTTTTCAGTTCCAAAGCTGAAAGGCAAAAGGAAAATCCAAGGGATTCACCATAGTCTCGTTCCTTGGATCCTAGGTTCTTAGCTGGTCTGCTTTCTTTTCTTCAACTTTCAGTCATATGTTTGTTTTATACACACATACACACACACACACTGGAGCTTTCAGTTGTGTTTACTGGGGAAGTATAGGGAAGGATGTCTTTTCCATCTTATCACCTGTGTTTATTAGAGATGGTAATAAAAATCTTCACTATTTTTTTTTTTAATAAAGTATGTTTTGCTTTTTTTTTTTTTTTTAATTTTTATTTATTTATGATAGTCACAGAGAGAGAGAGAGAGGCAGAGACACAGGCAGAGGGAGAAGCAGGCTCCATGCACCGGGAGCCCGACGTGGGATTCGATCCCGGGTCTCCAGGATCGCGCCCTGGGCCAAAGGCAGGCGCCAAACCGCTGCGCCACCCAGGGATCCCTCTTCACTATTTTTGTCATGACTTTGCTAGCGGTTGAATTGAATATTGATTTCATTATGGTCTTGCATCTAGTATCAGTTGATTATTTAAAACATACCAGTGAGAGTAAGGAAGTATACAAGGTGGTGAAGGGGCAGATGGCATTGTGAATTGTAAAAAGTAATACTTGTAGTAATAATTGCCAACAGCAATAACTACTATTGAAGTTTATTTCAGAGTCCTTTAGTGGGAGAGTGGTTATACTATTGAAATATTAAAGAAATGTCCCATTATAGATACTTCTTTTCAAGCTTTCATCATACTAACAGAATATTTTTGCAAGTTAAAAATGATAAGTATGATTATTTTCTTTTGGTAACAGTCATGGTGTTGGAGTTGAACAGGTCTTTAGAGAAAATAAAATTAACTAGACCATTGTATAAATGAGTAAATTAACTTCCAAAGAATGAAATGACTGCTCTTACTAATACAATGGTTGAGAGTTTATCCTGTGTTTAAATCTGTTATCACTTAATTATCTGTGCAACCTTAAATAATTTCTCATTTCTTTCAGTCTCAGTGTTTTCATCTCTAATTTGGAGATAACTCTTTTTATGTATTATGAAGATTTAACAACATAACTTTTAAATTGCTTAGTGCAGTTCTTTGCATTACCATCATTGTTTTAAAAATGATTCTTGTTCTTCTTCCTTACTCTCTTGTTTTTCTCTTTTCTCAAATTTCTTTCTTAAAAAGTTCACCAGTTGGCTTATCTAAAACAGTGATGCTTCTACTGCCACCCTCACAATATTTTTGTTCCCACACCCCTGCTTTATTTTGGGTTTGTTTATTTTTTCTTTTGTAGAATAGGGACTGGTATTTACTGGATGCTCAGTTTTGTTCAATGAGAATAGTACCTATATAGACCTTCAGTTAAGATTCCTGTTTTTAGCCTGCATTTGTACTTGATATTTTCTGAGGTTAGAGCCTCTTTGATGTTCTCCCAGACAGGTGAACTCCCTGTGCTACATTTCCAGACTTGTATTTTATACCATGTATTCTTCTGTCCTGCTTCAATAATTAATGCTTTATTTTCCAGCTTCTGGAATTTTTTTTTTTCAATTTTCTTTATGATGAGCCTGTATTGTTCATTGTCACGATTTTCTATTATATTTCTTTTCTATCATTTCATTGGATCTTGAAAAGGAGAGAATATAACTCTGTGTACTCAGGCAGTAATCTCGAACCTGTGAAATTCTGTGAAATAGATACAGATGGAAAAAAAAGAAAACTGGAAAGAGTGATTATAGGACTTTTCCTAATGTCAACTATTCTATGTAGTTTTCTTCCTCCCCCCTCAATTAAAGAAAAGTAATATGTGCACATTTAAAAAAGCATAAAGATGAACATAATTCTAAAAGCAAATTTGTATTCCAAATATTGTTAAATTTATGGTCTATGAAGAATTTGAACCCATATAGAATTAAATAGAGCACTAAGTGAAATCTCCCTTTATTTCATCTCTTATTCTTGCTTTGTTTTCAGAGGTCACAAATGTTGTTAGCATATTGCATGTGCTTCCAGATCTTTTGCTGTGCATTTATTTGTATACACGTAGGTTTTAAAATAAAACTGGATCGTCCGATATATGTTTGTCATTTGCTTTCTTTTTTTTCTTTTTTGAGTTCCTTAAATTGAATTTTTTAAAAAAACAATTTTCATTGTAAATGAGTCACATGATCTAATCCACATCACCACCTAGAATTGTCTTTTCTCCAAGGACATTCAACCACTGAGATAAGACTGGGACTGGGTTTGACTGGGCACTTACAAGTAAAATAGGCTTCCATAAGGAGAAGAGGGAGGCTGTTTTTTGATGTATTAGAAGGAACACACAGAAGGAATAGAAGTCTTGCCAGTTTAGAGCAGATGAGCTAAACCATAAATCAGAATAAAACAAAAGCCTAGAATTTCTATTATATATATATAAATATGTGTGTATATATATATAAATTATATATATATATGTAGCATTTCTCTAGCTAACATATCAACTTAAGTACCTTTTAAAAACACATGCTTATTTGAAAGCTTAATACATGATATCAATACAGCATTTCAAAGCAGTAAGGTGCCTGTGTGGCTCAGTTAAGCATTGAACTCTTGATTTCAGCCCAGGTTATAATCTCAGGGTCTAGGGATCGACTCTTGCCTTGGGCTCCATGCTCAGGGAAAGGAAGCTTGAGATTCTCTCTGATTCTACTCCACATCTGACTGCATGTATGCATGTACACACTCTTTCTCTCAGATAAATAAATTTTTTAAAAAAGGAATAAAGAAAGATTAGGGCTGATAAAGGAGGAAAGAGGTATGAAATCCTGACCTCAAACTGTAAGAAAACTAAATGTAAAAGGGATGAAAGTTAATGATTTCTTTTGAAAATTATGAAAGCATTAGAAGGTATGAGATTAATATATATTTTTTAGGTTAGAAATATTTTTCTTAAGGGGCACCTGGGTGGTTCAGTGGTTGAATGTCTGTCTGCCTTTGGCTCAGATCGTGATTCTGGGATCGAGTCCTCCTGTAGGGAGCCTACTTCTCCCTCTGCTTATATCTCTGCCCCTCTCTCTGTCTCACTCATGAATAAATAAAATCTTAAAAAAAAAAAAGAAACATTCTTCTAAGAAAGTTCAAAACACATTTGATTTAATGAAAATTCAAAAGTTTTGATCATTGATAAAAGAAAGGTAGTACTTTTTTTTTTGTTTTTTTTTTTTTTTTTTTTGTGAAAGGTAGTACATTTTAAAAAGAACACCCTGAGGGTAAATATTTGTAATAAAACTAACCAGGAAATAATATTCATATTATTTAAAGAGCTTCTACAAATAAGGGCAATGTCCCCAAGTAGGTATTCATCTATAACATTTACAATATTTCATAATTTAAAAAATTTTATAGGTAAAAGATATAAGTAAACAATTTATGGGAAAAGTACAGATAACCAGTAAACATTAAGATGATCAAAGTCATAGTTAGATGAAAATCTAGATGATGAGATACTGCTTTTCACCAACAGGGGAAAATTGTCCCTTTCCCAGAAAATAAGTCTGTAATATCTAGGATCTGGGCATAGATGGGAAAAGTAGTACTCTAATAACTGGTACATATATTCAACCTTGGTAGAGGGCAATTGGGCAATGATAACTAACAACTACATAGCTGTTACTGTGTCCTAGGCACTCATTTAATCCTCACGACAACGCTCTGATGGAAAAAGTGAGCCTTGAAGAGGTTAAATCACCTATAAATATCCTATGTCAAGTTATAAATATCCTTGATGCAGTACAGCACAGGTGAACAAAGATAATATGTACGAGAATAGTCACTGTAACAGTGTTTAGTAAAACATTAGGGATAACTTTAAGTGTATTAATAGGGACATGGTTAAATGTTTCACTGTGTATCCAGTTACCAAATAATTGGGTGGCTCAGTATGTGCCAACCAGGAAAGAAATCCAAGCAAGTATCTACCTTAAGGCAACAAACTGAACACTCTCCTTTAATTTAACTCCTTTCTGAAATCCCTCTAAAACTCAGGAGAAAAAAAACCCCAACCCTGTGATGACGAGATCAAGAGAAAACAGTGAAATTTCTAGCAGCTGTAATTCAGAGTTGTAAGTAAGAAATTTTTCTAGCAGATGTCAAAGAGCTAAATCCTAAACCAGCCACAAATTCAGGAGCAAGCTGTCAGTATATATTACTAAAAATACTCAAAATGGCTCAGAAACTGGTAGTACCAACACTGCCAAGTTTCTCTATTGTATAGTAACTATTTGGCTTCCTACTATATTATTTGGATGCACTCTCAGGAGGGGGATTAAACTCCACCTCCTGAAAGAGGAAGTACCTGGATTTAATACTTAGAATAACTCTTAAAGATATAATTGTCCCTTCTTTTCCATTTGTTTAGTTATTCAGCTGTTTATATCAGTATGGGCTCATGTAGAAATACATACTTATTTTTTTTAATTAAACTTCAGACCTTATTAGAATTTCTCAGTTTTTCTATTGATGTCCTCCTCTGTTCTCAGTTCCTGTTCAGAACACCAAATTACTTTTAGTTGTAATGTCTACTTTGGTCTGTTACAATTTCTTACACTTTCCTTTCTTTATAACCTTAACAGTGTTGAGGAGGAGTGGTTAGGCATTTTATAGAATGTCCCTCAAATTGGATTTGTCTGATCATTTCCTCATGATTAGACTGAGTTTATGCTTTTTGGGAAGAATAGTACAGAGATGAAAGTGCCACATAGGGGTTATGTGATATTTATCTGATATCAGTGGTGATGTTAACGTGGTCACTTGGTTAAAGCGTATTTGCCAGGTTTCTCCACTATAAATCTGTTATTTTTCCCTTTCATACTCGGTTCTTTCGAAGCAAGTCCAGCTCAAACTGGGGGTGAGGTTTCTGAGTTCTATATTCTGGAGGGGTATAGAGAAATATATATACATACTTTTTGTTTTGTTTTGAGGGAAAGAATGAGAGCAGGGTGGGGCAGAGAGAAAGAGAGAATCTTAAGCAGGCTACATGCTCAGTGTGTAGCCCAACACAGGGCTCCATTTCGGACTCTGAGATCATGACCTGAGCTGAAATCAAGAGTCAAACATTTAACCAACTGAGCCACTAAGGTGCCTCAGTCCATTTCTCTCTCTCTCTCTCTCTCTCTCTCGCTCTCTCTCTCTCTCTCTTTCTCCCCTTCTCCCCAGTATACAAGCGAAACAGGTTTAGGACCATTAACCCAAATTTCCCTGTTTTAGTTTTTTAGGACTAGTGTAACAAATTACCACAAACTGAGTGGTCTAAAACAACAAATACATTTTCTCATGGTTTTAGAGACTACAAGTCCAAAGTCAAGGTGTTGACAGGGCCATGCTCCCTTCAAAGGCCCTAAGAATGAATCGTCCTTCCTTGCCTCTTCTAGCTTCTGGTAGTTATCAGCAATTTGTCCTTCCTTGGTTTGTAGCACCATAGCTCATCTCTACCTCCTTTACATAGCTTTCTTTGGCTCTGTCTTCAGATCTCTGTCTTATATAAAGACACACTGATCAATGAATTTAAGGACCCCACCCCCCCAATTCAGCATGACCTCATCTTGACTTGATTACATTTGCACAGATCCTATTTCCAAATGAGGCCACATTAGCTAGCAGGTTCTGGGAGTTAATGTTTAATATATCTTTAGTGGGGAAACAGTTCATTCCCCAACAACACTCTGTTATAGAATATGTGGTAAAATAGAAAGGCATGAAATAAGTGCTGGAGAGTAATTTGAACTAAATTTAGTTGAAAATAAAACAGGAGAACTGCTTTGAGGGTTCAGAGAGAGAAATATTATTAGCTATTCTCATCAGTGAACTTTAAAAATTAATTTTTTTTGAGGAGAGAATGGTGTTGGAAGCATAACAGATTTGAGGATTTAAAAGTTGCAGAGTGGATGCCCTGGGATTTTTTTAGTGTTATTGTAAAGATGTTGCTTTAAGCAAGTCATACTCTTCTTAACTTTGGTCCTATGTTATGACTTCTTAAAAATTTACTTGAGATGCAGAGATAAATTAGCTTTTTGAAGCTTTGGCTTAGAAACTCAATGATTTTTTTAAAATACTTAATCCAACCTCCATAGGATATTATGGTATTAACCTGAATCTAGCTGGGAATTTTCTTTCCTTAGTGTGGCCAAGGAGAGCTTAAAAATTATCTTGCTTCCTCCTCTCAGACCAGGCTACCCAATGTCAAGGCTGGGATGCTACCTTTTCATAATGTCTGGCTGAAAACTGAAAATCTCTCATTGAAAGTATTACTGTTAATAGTATCTTTTTCATAATCTCCAGAAACTCTGATCCTGCTGTGTATTATTATATAATTACTCATATTTTCTGTTGCTGTTTAGAAAAAACTTTTTCTCCTTATTCTTTGAGTTAGTTTGAAACTTAATTTGTTAGCAATAGCAAAGATCACTGCCTTTTCTCACTGAATTATTCATCAGGTGTTAAATACAAGTTCCTTTAATCTTTTAGGGATGAAAAATATCACTGTCTCCTTGAATTGGGCTGATGTGAAGATGTACATTTTTTTAATTTCCATTATTTTTTGTCATTATCTTCTAGTTGAACTCCCAACTTCTTTCCCTGCTAGTTTTTTTAGTAACACCTGAAGCAATGAGTGGTTTTATTGGTATATATAACCGATTTATACAAAATATCCTAATAGCCAAAGACTCCATTGGATTTAAGGCATGATCACGATAGGTACTGTTATTTGCAGGTACTATATATAGATGAGGCTTAGGGTAAATCGGGTGAGAGTTCTAGGAAAGAGTAAGGGAATATAGTGAATGCTGGATGAAAGTGAGATGGAGCCGTAGGACTCAGGAAGACTGACAATATTGGAAATTTGGGACTTCTATGGAAAATGAATCAGAGTTATGGTTTCAGTGATTGGTGCTGGTAATGAATGATCTTGATTGCATTCATGATTGTCTGGAGAGGTCTAGTGTGGTCTAGTGTTAAAAAAAAAAAAGTCAGTTATTTAAAAATGTTACCTGAATATAGGAAATAGTTTTAGGTGGTATATGTATTAAAGCAGGCATATTTAGCAGGCATATTCCATTTAGTTAGAAAGTGGTGGTATGTTTGCTTATGCAATACTGGATTCCAATTAGTATATGTTTTCCTTCTGAATTTGTCTTTCTGAAGTTCTCATGATAGCCACTTCATGAGACCTATTCTTCTGCTCTTTACTTTCCCTGATCTTTGGTAAATATCCTGACTCTTCTAATTTAGTCTTGTTTTTTATTGTATGCTTTATGGCATATCTGTTTTATGTAAAGGGATCAGGAAAATAACCATTGTGGAGGATTACTGAATATTGAAAATAACCTTGCATTAGAATGTAACTAATAGATTGAGATTTATAATATAATGTCAGCTTTAGAATATGCTATGTGTAGTTTATTTCCTATGAGTGTCATGTGGTTGTGCTTTATATACTTTGGCCTTCTATTATGGAAATCTTTTTGTCATTTATTAACCATAGATCTATAAAATATATTTTTCTCATTTATAAAATTAAATCTGTATGAAATCCTGTACATTAGAGAATGACTCAAAATTGTTCATCTCCTTTGTACTACAAGCCCCAGCTGGGAATTACTATAGTATATACTTCTATTAATTTTGAGGTGATATACATGAAATTTGGACCAGTGTTACCAAGTATAACTTGAGTTTGTTTTAGAGTATACCTACAGAATATTTTATTAGTTGCCTTTAACTGTATTACTGTTACTGCTTATCTTGGAGGAGGGTATACATTCCTCCTTGATTTCCAATGCTGTGACTTGAAGTGCTGCATTATTTTGGCTTGTTGTGACAACTTTTAGGTGAAATGTATAAATGCATTTGAATTCTTGAAAGACTGATTATTGTAAAGACCTAGTATACAAATCAAATAACTACATGATTTACATACTACCATGGAGTGGACTATTAACAAAAAAACTTTTTTAATTAACAAAGACTCTTGATTTTTTTTTTTAAAGATTTTATTTATTCATTCATGAGAGGCAGAGAGAGAGAGAGAGAGAGAGAGAGAGAGAGAGGCTGAGACACAGGCAGAGGCAGCTGCAGGGAGCCCGATGTGGGACTTGATCCTGGGACCCCAGGATCATGCCCTGGGTTGAAGGCAAACACTTAACTGCTGAGCCACCCAGGGGTCCCACAAAGACTCTTGATTTAGCTCTACAGTTTATTTACTATACTTGATATCGGTACACATACTTATAACTTTTGTAAATTACTGTCAGGTTTTTTTTGGAAATATTTGAGGTAGTTAATGGAAAATAATGGTATAATGCTGTGCGGTCCAGTGTGGTAGCCATTGGCAACATGTGGCTAATGGAGTGCTTGGACATACCTAGTCCAAATTGGGATGTAAAATGCACACTGGATTTCGAATGCTTTGTGTAGAAAATGTAAAATATACTTTTTTTTAAATGATTTTATTTATTCATGAGAGACACAGAAAGGCAGATACATAGGCAGAGGGAGAAGCAGGCTCCCTTTGGGGAGCCTGATGAGGGACTTTGATCCCAGGACCCTGGGATCACGACCTGAGCCACAGGCAGAGAGGCTCAACCACTGAGCCACCAGGTGCCCCAAAATTAAAACATCTTATTAATACTTTTTAATACTGATTTTGTGATGACATAATATTTTGGATTTTGTGGGTTAAATAAAGGCATTATTAAAGTTAATTTTACCTTTTCATTATTACCTTTCAGATGTGGTTGCTACAGAACTTAAAATTACAAGTGTAGCTTGAATTATGTTTCTGTTGAACATATTGGACATAGTGATTTTGAGAGTGTATAATTTGTAAAGGGTTCACTTTTAGAGATTTTTTTTTTTAAGCATTTATTTATTTGAGAGAGAGAACGCATGAGAGAGAGCACAAGCAGGAAGGAAGGGCAGAGGGAAAAGCAGACTCCCCACTGAGCAGGGAGCCCGATGCGGGACTCCATCCCAGGGCCCTGGGATCATGACCTGAGCTGAGGGCAGATGCTTAACCAACTGAACTACCCATGCACCCCTCAACTTTCAGAGAGATTTTGAGTGCGTGTGTGTGTTTATATATTTCTCAGTAGAAATAGTATTGCCTTCTCAAAATAACTCCTGTAAGCCCACTTAATGTTTAATGTAATAGAAATTTATATTGGTAGCATTATGTCAATGATAAATTATAATCTGTCAGTCGGAAGTACCAGGAGTACCACCACCCATTTTATTATTTTGACAGGAAGTGTAAGAACTTCACTGCAGTAGGATTGCCCTAGTTCCTTTGACAAAGAGAGAGTTAGTTAAGGTGAGTATGGTGCAGTATAAAGGGTTAGGTTAGGGAAGATTTTAGATTGGTGAATTCCTAAAATTTCAAAAAGTTCTGTTGCTTAGTTGGGAAATAGGGAAAAGGGATAATGTCAGTAATTCCTACTGGAACTCCCCTTTTTGGGTCTGAGGTATAGGCCATCAGGTTTAATTAGGAGAGAAGAAGGAACATTCCCCCTGGAGTCTCAGAGCATCGTTTGCTGCAAGGCCAGTAGGTACCCACATGAAGGTAACTGGGTTGAAGAGTATGATTGCACCACTCTGGCATTTATAAAATTTGGTTGGAAATTGAGTGTTTAGGAAGAAAGAGCCAAGCTTCTAAAGTTTGGCTGCTCTCTGCAAATAATAACATTATGCTTATGTTACGCCGTTCAGATATTTAACCTGGGATAGTAAATTTTGAGTTATTACTTACCTTAGTAATTATTTCTCTTTGTCTAAAGATACTCATGATTGAATAGGTGTACTTCTTTATGCTAAATGTAGTCTTAATTTATTGGGTATAGATCAAAGTACATGGAATCATTTTTATTAAATTCCATGGTACATTACTTAACAATGCCTTACTAAAGTAAGTTATCAAACCTTAAACTAAATAGTACTGTCTGGTCAGACCCCTGCTCCACACCCTATTCTCTGCCCTTTATTATTGTTTGGTTTTAACTGATGTTCCAAGTGATGCTCTTTGGTCACTGCTAAATCCTCAAAGTATCCTGTGAATCATCTGAAAAATAACTTGCATTCTTTTTTAAGTCTTTAAAAACTTAAAATCTGCATATGAGTATAGAGTAACTGAATGCAGAATATAAATGCTCTATGAATTACAACTATCCAGTTTTCTTTTTGTTTTTTTTAACTATCCAGTTTTATAAATGACCATTATATAAATAGCAGTACCTTTTCTTTTTTTCTCTCCAAGCTATAGCTTTTAAATTCATTCACTTATTCATTGAATAACTTACTATCTTTCGAGAACTGCAGAGTTGAAAATATCAAAATGGAGAAAGAGGATTATATAAAAGTCTTAGGATGAAAATGGGACTCTAGGACAGAATGATATTCTTAAGTTATGACTGAGTGATTTAGCTATATAGTATTTTGAGATTTCAAATAATGCTAGATATGCGTGAGGTTTTTGTTTTGTTTTTCAATATATTCAACAAGAAGTTGAGGTACTAATTTAATGTTTTGGTATGACATTTTAGCTGTGGTAATTTTTTCATGAGGTGTCAAATTCAAGTTGGTAGGAAATAGATCTGTGACATGAGAATAGATGTGTCTGCAAGACTACCAAATTGTAACATAGGCCATACTAGCAGATCACCAATTTCTTCCTAGGTTTTCTTTGCTGAGATCTGGAAGCTGTAAATAGCTGCTGTTACCACAGAAATTAGTTTCAAAGGGAGTTGTTTTTGAAATATGCAGGACAGGGAGCCTGGGTGGCGCAGTTACGCATCTGACTCTTGGTTTCGTCTCAGGTTGTGATCTCATGGTAATGAGATTGAGTCCCACTTCGGGCCCTGTGCTCAGCATGGAGTCTGCTTAAGATTCTCTCTCCCCTCTCCCCCTCCCACTCATGCTCTCTCTCTTTAAAATAAATGAATCTTTTTTCAAAAGAAAAGTATGGAGCACTTGTATAGATATAACCTATATGTGGTGCCATAGTTGAATAAGTAAGGGAGGAGCAAGAAGAAACTGAAGTATAGGACCCTGGGGCAGTAAAAGAACATTCTTTCTTAGACTGGTTGTTACCATCCACAGAACAGTCTTCCTCTCCCTTCTGACATGGAGCCTCGGAGGCAGGCTTGCAGGCAGTTCTTTTATCTTAAAATCTGAGTTCTTAAATGTAGTTTCTAACTGTCTATTTGGAGCTAATTTTCAAGCATATTTATATATTTTACTGAAAAAAAGGCACAGATGGAGTTAAGTAATTTTTTACTTTAATAATTCCCAACTGCTAATTTGTATTAGAGATAATTTTCTTATCTAATTAACCTCATTTATTTCAAAAGGAGAGACTGATAAAAATGGACTTCAATTTAATCGTATCTTCATTAGGTTTTTTTTTTATTACTAAGAAATAATAGGGCTATTTAATAATACAAATTTTGAGGTCATCCTGTGAGTGAATGAATATATATACATATATATATTCATTTATTTATCAGAAAGGATGAAAACTCAGAAAAGCTCCCAGTAGGTACATTGACTTTATTTTATGAAGAAATGAAGGCTTTGGTAAGGTAAGGACTTGTTCAGTCATTTATTTATTCACATAGCCAGTATTTATTGAATGCTGGCATATGTGAGATACTGTGTGCTAGGGGCTAGAATTAAAGACATTTCCCCCTGTTCCTTTTCTATGTGAAGTCTAGTGGAAAAGAGATAGGAAATGATTATAAAGTAGGAGCAGTATGGTAGATGAAGTACACAGGGTAGGAGGGGCATACCTAATTCCACTGGATTAAGTGAAAGACCCCTGGCAGAAGTAATGGTTAAGCCGAGGTCCAAAAAGGTAAGTAGGAAGTGGCAGGGCACAAGGTGAGAGGAAAGTAGGCTGAAAGAATAGCGTGGTAAAAACTGGAACATGTGAGATATTGGGGATACAGCAGAGGACACCAAACTGGATGCAAGGAGACCACTTGTGTTGTGGTTAGGAGCCTTGGTGACTCGCTCATAAAAAGAGGGAGGGAAAGGAGAAAATGAGGTGATTTGGGAGACATGTGGGAGGTGAAAACAGTACCTTCTTTCTACCTAAACAGTTTTATTTAGATGGAATTCACATCATACCATACAATTCAGCCATGTAAAGCATGTAATTCAGGGGTACCTGGCTGGCTCAGTTAGGTAGGGCATGTGACTCTTGAGGGTTGTGAGTTCAAGACCCATGCTGAGCATGGAGCCTACTTCAAAAAAGATAAAGTGTACAATTCAGTGGCTTTTAGTGTATATCTATCATCGTTATCACTTTTAGGACATTTTTCATTATCCACAAAAGAAATCCCACTCCCCTTAGCCATCATCCCTAACACTCTGATTTCCCCAGCCCTAGGCAGCCACTAATTTTGGAGGATGTAATAAAAATGTCTTTTCTTTGTTTATGTATTTTATTACAGCGACTAGGTTTTATTAGTTTAATTTGCCAAATGACTTTTTTAAAACACCTCATTTTGAAGTAAAATATTCTTTTGTTCTTAGTGTTTTCTTTCTTTTTTATTCATTTTTTTACAGAAAACTCCAAATAATATATCAAAGTAGAAGGAAGGTAAAATGGTAAAACCCACATGCACATAACACTACATTTATACAATTATGACACATGGTGCTCTTACAGGTATTGCTATATTCTGGCTGTATCTTCTCTACTTACCCCCATACCTTTCGTAATATTTTTAAGCAGTTTGAGAGCTCCTCTTAACCTTTTAATTATAATAATAGTAGTAATTATTGAGCATTTACTTCATACAAGGCGTAATCATAAATTGACGTGATTATTTCAGTTAATTAAGAAATTATGTTAGGTACAATAATAGCCATTTTCTAGGTGAAGTAAGTGATATTTAGTTCATTTTTAAATCTGTTATCTTTGTTTTAGCTTATAAATACTCATTTCATTGGTGAATAATATTATGTTTGTATAACTTCATAACTGGAAATTTTAGGACTGTAATAATGGTTACTCCCATAACTTTGCTTCCAGATACTGCAGTGGATTAGTCAGCCTTAACATTGGTAAAAATACCTGTCATAAATTTTTGTAATACAGAGTTTTGTATTTTATATATAATTTGAAAAATTCTTCATTATAGAATCCTGAGGAAAAATATGATTAACTTTTTTTTTTTTTTTTTTTTTTTTTACTGGTAGAAAAATAGTTGGGGTTAAATAATATATCTGGGGTTATACAATAGGTATTCAAGTAGTAGAGCTGAGAGTTTTCAAATCTAACTCCAAAGCTTTGCCTTTACCCCACTATGTAAGATAGCTGTACACCAAAGGGAGAAACTAGAGGGAAAGAAGCCCTGTGAGGTGTAATTTAGGATAGTATAGGTAACACTAGACTGAGAAACAGGAGACCAGAATTCTATTTTGAGATTTGTCCTTGGTCAAGTAATTTAACCTTTATGGCCTTTAGTTCTTCATTTGCATATGGGAGTAGGTCAGAGGTTATGCACACATTTTTTTTTTTTTTTTTACTTGTGAGATTAAATAATTTCACAGCAGTATTAGAAACAATTCTGGTTTACATTCCTTTGCAAACCAAATAACCTTTTTCCTTTACCCCTCATCTCTGCTTTCTTATTGATCCTATATTATTTCTTAAAATGAACTATTTGAATTTTAAATTCTTAAACATGGCATATAATGGCATCACAGTTCTAGTAGGTTTGTAGGAGGTTTGTTTGCTGGAGGTATATTTTGTGTCTTTATGGACTTCTCTTTTCAGTATCATCCATCCATCCATCCATCCATCCATCTATTTATTCACTCAGTTTTTTCCGTTATTTTATTTCTTGACCTGGTAGGATATGAATGCTTGAACCTGACCAAGCTGAGCAGAATTTAGTGCATTTTAGTTCCTTATGATGAACCTATGTATTTCTGACCTGGAAGGGCTGTTCACATAGCCATGAGTGTAGGGAGATTAATGACTTCATACCTCTCCAAAGTAGCAGATAGAGGATAAATAGATGAATAAATGGATAATTTCTTGTCTGTTCTGTCATAGTAAATTTTGTTTCTAAGAAAATTTGCATTTTCAAAAATCACATTGTATAATTTAAGAGATTAAGTTCTAATTTAATTTGTGGACATTTTTACAGGAGCGAAATAATTTACAACCCTTTGTAAGTTAACTGTCTCTCATGAATAAATTGAGAGACACACAGAAAGAAGTTATATACTACCTGTGTTTTTAAAAAACAGCTTTATTGAGATGTAATTCACATACCATACACTCTACCCAAAGTGTACGATTTAATGGTTTTTAATATTCTCATTATTGTGCAGTTATTACCACAATCGAATTTTAGAACATTTTTAGCCTCCCTAAAAGAAATCCATTAGCTGTCACTCATCTTCCTGAGCAACCACTAATCTTTCCTGTCTCTATGGATTTGTTTCAGATAATTCAGATAAATGGAATCATCCAATATGTAGTCCTTTGTGAGTGATTTTCACTTAGCATGTTTTCAAGATTCATGTTATAACATGTATGAGTACTTCATTTCTTTTATTGTCATATAATATTCCATTGTGTGGATAGTACCACAACTTATTTAGTTGTGAGATTTAGTTTTTCATGAGTTAATGGACATTTGGATTCTCTTGGCTTTGGGTCATTAAGAATAATGTCTCTATGAACATATCTTCATTTCTTTTGGGTATGTACCCAGGAGTGGAATTGCTGGGTCATATGGTAACTCAGTGTTTAACATTTTGAGTAACTGCCGGACTGTTTTCTAAGCAGTGGTGCCTTTTTTCATTCCCACCAGCATTGTATGAGGGTTTCAGTTTCTCCTCAACCTTGCCAACACTTTTTATCTGTCATTTTGATGATAGCTATTCTAGTGGGTATGAAGGGGTATTCTCATTGTTTTGATTTGTATCTTGCTGATGACTATATGTTGAGTATCTTTCATATGCTTTAATAAGTCCATTTGTGTATCTTCTTTGAATAAATGTCTGTTCAATTCTGCATCCACTTTTAAATTGGATCGTTAGTGTTTTTATTGAGTTGTAAGAGTTTTTAAATATAACCTAGATACAAGTCACTATTAAAAATGATTTGCAACCCATTTTGGGGGTCTTTTTAGTTTCTGGATAGTCTCTTTGGCAGCAAGTTTTAAAATTTTTAATAAAGTTCAACTTATCTTTACTTAATTTTGTTTCTTGGGCTGTTGGTATTTATTTAAGAAACCACTGCCTAACTTAATGTCTTGAATATTTACACCTATGGTTTTTTTCTAAGAGTTTTAGTTTTAGCTGTTACATTTAGGCCAGTGATTCATTTTGAGTTAACTTATGGATGGTATGAGGTAGAGGTTCAACTTTTGTCTTTTTCCTGTGCCTGTACAGTTGTAGTAGGTCTGCCTATCCTTTCAGTTGTTAATGCAGATGTCACACAACCCTTGACTGTCCAGAATGGTAAGAAGAATCTTTCTCCTCCTCTCACAGATATACGGACCTTAAAAATGGGAATGCGAATCCACCTTCATTTTGAGTTATATGCCATAGTTGCCAAATCTTTTATTTTGTCTTTTTTAGCCCAGAAATTAGTGTTTTTTATTGTTTTATGTAGTTGTCATCCTCATTTTTTTTGATAAGTTTTATTTTTTTTATTTTTTATTTTTTTAATTTTTATTTATTTATAATAGTCATACACAGAGAGAGAGAGGCAGAGACATAGGCAGAGGGAGAAGCAGGGTCCATGCACCGGGAGCTCGACGTGGGATTCGATCCTGGGTCTCCAGGATTGCACCCTGGGCCAAAGGCAGGCGCCAGACCGCTGCGCCACCCAGGGATCCCGTCATCCTCATTTTTTAAGATTTACTTGTGTTTAGTTAAAACCCAACTTTTTAGAATATTTATTTATTTATTTATTTATTTATTTATTTATTTATTTATTTATTTATTTATTTTTACAACTCAGGACTCATTTGTCTTCCTGAAAGAAACTAAAAGAATTTTAGTAGTTCTTTCAGTGAGTCTGTTGATGATAAGCTGTGTTTTTGCTTAGCTGATAATATATTTTGTCCTCATCCTTGAGAGCTAGCTTACCTTCCAAACAGTTCTTAGGTGCCAGTTATTTACTGTTAACCCTTTGAAGATATTATTTCACTGTTATTTGGATTCCATTATTGGTGTTAAGAAATTGGCTGTCATCCTGAGAGTTCTTAATTACTGAGTAGCCTGCCTTTTCTCTCTGGCTCACTTCTTATTGTCAGGTGTTTTGTAGTTCTCTTATGATTCACTTTAGTCTTGCTCTGTAGCTGTGTATGTAATGGTGAATTGTAAACCCTGAGGTTTATGAATTTTTTTTCATGTTTTTGTGAATAGTGTATTAGTATTGTCTTTACCGGGTACAGTGTCTTGTATATAATACATTCCTAGGAGATTCTTTGGTTGAATTATTGTCATATTTCTTTGTATAGCTCTTTTCCTATCAGGATGTAGTTTAGAATATTTAAAAATATTTGTAAAAATACAGGGAATGCTTAGAAATTTTCATTTGTTTAAATAAAAAGGAGATTGTGGCATAAAATTTTTTTTTTTCTGATGTAATTACAGCTTTGGCAGGAGGGAAAAAATATGGTGTATAAAACTTAATTGAAAAAAGGTATCATGGTGTTCTATTAAACTTAATTATCTTTGGATTGGAGTTAAAATTTTTATATAAACATGTGTTTTTTATAAAATTTCGTATTGACTGATAAATACATTAAGCAGTTACAGTTTATCATTTTTAATTTTTTTTTTGAGAGATTGATAACATATGTGAGTTGAGGGGTACAGAGAGAGAGAGAATCTTAATTAAGCAGCCTCCCTGCCTAGCATGGATCCCGATATGGACCCTGAGATCATAAGCCGAAATCAAGAGTTGGAAGCTAAACCAAATGAGCCATCCAGGTGCCCCTAAGTGGTTGCATTTTAAATAAAGATATTCTGATACAGGATTATATGGTTTCCTGATCAATTTTTTTTTAACTGTAAAGACCTGTGATTTATTATTGTAATATAGGTCTGGAGTGTGTGGTCTTTTTTGAATTTATTTCCTTTTTACTTTAGGAAGGATAGAACAGAGAGAGGGACTATATACAAGAAAAGATAGATTGGAGCACCTGGGTCACTCAGTGGTTGAGCATCTGCCTTTGGGTCAGGTTGTGATTCTGGGGTCCTGGGTTTGAGTCCCGCATCAGGCTCCCTGCCTAAGTCTCTCTGTGTCTCTCATGAATAAAGAAATAAAATCTTTAAGAAAAAAAAAAAAAGAATCAATGTATTCATCCATTGCTAGATAATAACATGACAAACAAAATGTTGGGATTTTGTTCAGAATTCAAAATATTTATCTTAAATATTATTTACTTGTATTATCAGGTTTACAGTGAAGTCCTCCTCTTATGTTTTTCCCCTGCAAGCCAAAATTTTCTGTCTGAAACCATTAGCTGTACTATGCTCTCTGTGAATGCTATAGACCTTGTCCTCTGGTTTTTAAAAGGACTACCCTCTGCTGGTTTCAGATTTCACTGTGGTAACTTAGATGTGGGCCAGATGCCATTGTAATAACTTGCATTTGGGATTTGTGGCTACAATTAGTATAATAAAGAACATTAGGAATTGCATTGCATCTACCCCTAATTGACCTGTTTCAATAGGACAAAATAGAATTTTTAAGGTGTTAAGATTAAATATTTTCTGGACTTGTCTCTGAGATATAATGGTCCTTGTTCTAGATATTCATACTATCAGATACTTAATTTTTTCTTCATTATTTCCTGTTGTATATGCATGTATATGTATGTGCTTATGTGTGTGAATAGACTAGGCTTTAATCCTTAAACTGTATTCTAAAAGTCATAGTAAATCAGTCTGTACACAAGAACACAGATACTGATGATGATGCACTTGGGATATTTAAGCTCGAAGGCTTTAGAACTAGAATCAAACCCAGATGGAAGGATGTTGTAGTGAATAGAACAGAGAATCCCTTACTCTACTGTGGTATTTCCTGGTCCCCTCTCTAACTGAATCAGGATCTCTTAGAGTAGGGCTCCAATCCTACGTGGAAATTCAGGTGACTTTTCGGAATAAATTCTGTTCTCAGTGTAATGTTCTTTGAATAACATATATCATATTTTCAGATTCGTAGGAGGAAATACTAGTCTGGTGTAGAATTGGTTTTTATCACCAATTATTGATTTTCCATGCATTTGGGAAGTATTGAGCTAGCAAAGGTAGACAGAAAAGTAGCACATTATCAGATACAAGTAGCACCTAACACTGGTGATCCTCTGGTCTCAGAGGTTTCAGCTGTGACATGGAAAGTGAGACAGTCACTTGATACATTATTCATACTTAAGTAACAGTATTATTTGAGATACTTCAAACTCTTTGAGGTCACAAAACAAAACATCTTTGCAATAGTTTGACCAAATGATAAGGCTATGATCCTTGAAAAGAAATTAAAATAAGACATTGTAGAAAGTAAAATATGAAACCATCTTTCTCCTTTTTCCATGATGAGGGGTATACCTCTATTTATTAAGTTTTAGATGTATTCTTTCATGAATACATCTAAATATATATGCTCATGAATATATATTTACATGTATTTGCTTATATGCTTGCATATTTTAAATATTGATATATACAAACAGTTTGCATCTGCTGTCAAAGGCTATAACAATTTATTTTCTCATCATTGTAGGATGTTACAGGATGTCTTCTGAGTAGGCTAGGGAACACACTTTTAACTATTAATGAGTTTGAACTTTTTAAAAAAGATTTTATTTATTTATTTGAGAAGAGGAAGAGAGTGAACATGAGCAGGGAGGAAGGGCAGAGGGAGAGTGAGAAGCAGGCTCCCTGCGGGGAGCCTGTCCTGGGGCTGAATCCCAGGACCCAGGATCATGACCTGAGCTGAAGGCAGACACTTAAATGACTGAACCACCTGGGTGTCCTGAACACCTTTTTTTTTTTAATTTATTTTTTTTAAAACATGTATTCTTTATTTGCATTTCTTGTGATTTACTTTCTGATTTCCTTTGCTTTAAACTTGGGTTGTTAGTTTTTTTTGTTTGTTCTGTTTTGTTTTGTTTTGTTTTGTTTTAAAGAGATCTTATTTATTCATGACAGACATAGAGAGGCAGAGGGAGAAGCCGGCAGGCTCCATACTGGGAGCCCAACATGGGACTCGATCCCAGGAGTCCAGGATCACATCCTGGGCCGAAGGCAGGCACTAAACCACTGAGCCACCCAGGGATCCCCTAGGTTTTGTTTTTGTTTTGTTTTTAATTTATTGAAGTTCCTTGTATAGTATGGATATTTAGTCTTTGTTACGTGACAGAATGATGTTTACTTAGCTTTTTCAGTGGTGTAATAATAACAAACATTTTGCTTTGTGTAAGAAATTCTTCTGAGTCCTTTATGTCTATTTTTTCATTTAATCTTCACTGTCCTATTCACTTTATGGATGAGGGTACTATGATGCAAGGAGGTTAAATAAGTTGTGTGAACACATGCCATTAAGTGGTAGAGACAGGATTTGAATCTAGAAAGACTAATTTTAAAACTATTACACTTAACCTTTACAGTTTACTTATTAGAATGTTTTTAAAAGTAAAAAAATGAAAATTTCAAATTTATTTCTTTTTAAAGATATTTGATTATTTTGATACAAATAACTCCTTTAGTAATAGTAACACAAACGTGTATAGGCATATGCACACACTTACATAGTTGGTATATAGATGTAATACTATAATAATACAATATTTCGTAGATTTTAGGACATTTGTCCTATTTCTATTTAGAACTGACCTTCAGGGATCCCTGGGTGGCACAGCGGTTTAGCGTCTGCCTTTGGCTCAGGGCGCTATCCTGGAGACCCGGGATCGAATCCCACGTCGGGCTCCCGGTGCGTGGAGCCTGCTTCTCCCTCTGCCTCTGTCTCTGCCTCCCCACCCCTTCTGTGTGACTATCATAAATAAAAAAATAAAAAATAAATAAATAGAACTGACCTTCAGTAGCATATTCCCTTATTTTTTTCTATTGATTACCATAATCTGTAAATCCTGTTGCCAATCATTTTGCTTTTATTTATCCTCCATGCTGTTATAGGAATAATTATTTTAAGTATGGTTTTAATTATATTACTCCTTTGGGTACTTTCAGTGATATCACATTTCTTGCTGAGTGGAGCTAGGCTCTTTCCTTATTGGAACATTTAAAGACATATAATTGTTTCATCTTTACCTTTCAAGAATTACCATGAGCAATTTTTTTTCCTGTTTAAAAAATTTAGTCTGCTTGCTATGATGCAGTATCTAGTGTATACTAGTCATACTAGTCTTTGTATTCAGTGGCTCAAGTTCGTATTTCCATGGTCTTTTGTTTGTATGCAATATGACATAATGCAGAGCACTCTCATTTCTTGAGTTTCTGTATAGTATGATCTCAGATGTGGCAGACTGATTGGAAAGGGGGTGAGAGAATCAAGCACATTTTTCTGAAGCAGAGTTTGCATAGAAAAGATTTTTCTTTCTTTAGATTGTGTATTGGGTCTGATGGGGATTGGATGTGTGGAGCAGGACTAAAGTCCCACCCCAGCTACCCTAGTGGCATGGCCATTGGTGTTAAGTATCTGACCTTACTTGCTATATGATCTTGAGCAATTTGCAGTATCTGACCTTACTTGCTATATGATCTTGAGCAATATACTTAACTTTTCTAAATGTTAATTTTCTCCTTTGAGCCACTTTTCTTGATACTACATATAGCAGATAAATTGGATAATTTTTTTTTCTTTTGAGAGTTACATTCTTTTGGCCTCATGGTTGGTTCAGTTAGTGTTCTTAATCAGCAGAAGAAGCTAAATGACTGAGCAGATGAATTTATTTAAGGGTGTTGAGTACCTCATAGAATTTGGGGGGAAGGCTGGAGAACTGGGCTTAAAGCTAAACTTACAGACAATATGCCTCAAATCACCTGTGAGAACTCTCACTTCTCCAGCTCCACCAAGTACCAGTATTGTCCATTTGCTGCCACTCTGGGCTAGAACTTGATTGGCTGCTGCTGGTGCTGCCACTGTGGAAGGCTAATACTAATACCTCTGCTGTTGCCTGTACCAGCCAGAATGGTAGCTCCATACAGAGCCATTTTCTAATGTGACTTACTTCCAAACTGAAATCCTGTACAGGTGCTTCTGAATATCTGCACCAGAGTTGCAGATTATGTTGGGAATTTGAGGTCTAAAATTAATTTTGGGAAATTAGACTTATAAATGTGGGAATTTTCTGAGTATAAAAAGATTTTGCACAAGTTGATGAGAAGCTTAAACATGATAAATGGTCACTCTAATACTTTCGCTTATATTCTTCCATCTGGAATATTTTTTTTCTTCACCTCCAAGTGAATACTGTGCAAATACTGGATTTTCTTTGTTTGAATTAGTCTACCTGGCTCTTTCTCATCTAATTTTTCATATGGTTTTTTCATCATTTCTTTCCACATTATTTTATTATTTCTTTAAGACATTATGAAACCTCACAAGTAGTACTAAATTCTAGTATGAGCCAAACAGTATGGAAAAGTAAAGAATAAACTGTGAAAGTTGCCTTTCACCACTCACCCCTTTCCCTTCACATTTTCGATTGCTATCTCCTTTTGAAGTGTCCTCTGATAAAGATTTATAATCTTTCATTTTAATTTGATTCATGTGATAATAATTTGTCACTTGATGGTAAGTTCATAATATAGAGGTCTTTATTTGTGCTTTGGGTTTCCATGGAGTCTATTAAAACTGTTACTGTGTGTAGAGGAGGAATATGTAAAGGTTTGACCTAATGCAATAGCTATGTCATTTCAGAAGTGAAAGCTTTATAGCTTAGGGATTTTGTGACATGCAGAGAAAAATAGCAGTCTAAGTAGACTCCAGGAATTCTAGATTGGGAAACATACCATTGATGATGCCATTTAACAGAATCTAGGAATGGAGGAATTGCTCTATCTGCAAGCATATTGCTAGAATGCTTTCTAATTATATTCCATCATTGCAGGATCTCTTTTACCCATATTTCTGATTTGAATTAGAGTTTGGGGAGGTGCTAAAATGTTTAGATGTGGCATAGATTTCTAGTTTAGGAAAGATGGTGAAAAATACCATTTTCTAGTAGAGTTTTTTCTGAGGCTTCAGTGCTAGATAATGAATAAAACCTCTCAGTGGGGAGATGGATTTTTCTTAAAAAAAGAAAAAAATCTCAACAATTAGATTAAATGGGGTGACTGTAAACCTTATTTCTAGCTGTTTGTCATTTATAAGTAGATGGTAAACGGGTGTATATTTCATTATGTATCCATTTGTTTCAGATAGACATGATAATAATAGCCTCATTTTGATAAAGTGTCTCTGAGAAACTTCTGCTGGAAAGCCATAATTCAGATATTTGTTGTGGCATTTTGCATTTAGCCTCATTTTTTTCCTGTTAATTATCTAATTTGACATCTTTTCTCTTTCCAGATCATTCAACTTCAAGTGGCACGTTATCTTTTAAGCCTAGTCGATCATTGGTTACTCTTCCTACTGCCCATGTCATGCCGTCTAATTCCAGTGCTTCAGTTTCCAAACATAGGGAATCATTGATGTCAGATGGCTCAAAATGGAGTACAAGTCTCATGCAAACATTGGGAAGCCATAGTAGAGGGGAGCAAGACTCTTCACTAGACATGAAGGACTTCCGGCCCCTCCGGAAATGGTCATCTTTATCCAAACTCACTGCCCCAGATAACTGCAACCAGGGTGGCGTTGTACATGCTGATGAATCAAGGAGTGGTTTGGAAAAGACAGGGAGAGCCAAAATTTTAACATCACAACTAAGAACAATTGGGCCTAGCTGCTTACATGATAGTATGGAGATGCTTAAGCTAGAGGACAAGGAAATAAATAAAAAACGATCTTCAACTCTGGACTGCAAATATAAATTTGAGACCTGTAGCAAAGAGGACTTTAGAGCTTCTTCCTCCACTCTTAGGAGACAGACCTTAGACATGACATACAGTGCCTTACCTGAAAGCAAGCCCATTATGACAAGTGCAGAGGCCTTTGAACCTCCGAAATATTTAATGCTGGGTCAACAGGCAGTAGGTGGAGTTCCCATTCAGCCTTCTGTGAGGACACAGATGTGGCTTACAGAGCAGTTGCGGACAAACCCTTTGGAAAGTAGAACTACAGAGGATTCTTACAGTTTAGCTCCTTGGCAACAGCAGCAAATTGAAGAGTTTCGACAAGAAAATGAAACACCAATGCAGGTAAGGTTCAAAATCTAGTGTTTGCTTCCCTCCAGTGGATGTTATGAGAACAGTAGCACACTTGCTATAAGCATAGGGACAGTGTGTCCTTAGGCACAGATTGTTTTCCTTTCCTTTTTTTCCTGCAAGTTACTAAGCATAAGTGGTATAAACTCCCAAAGTAACTGCTTTGGTAAACAAAAGTTGAAACATCTTTGAGGCTGATTAACATGAAAAGCTTAAAAATCTTGTACCTTCTTAGTCTTTACTTTCTTTCTCATTTGTTAAGTGAGCATAAAAATAAAGCAAAACTTATTAAGTTAAAAGAAATTTGAAGCAGATAGAGGAACTGGTGTGATATAATAGAACATAAACTTGGGGAGTGTGAGTCTTTGAATATGTTTTTGTTTCTATAAGATTCAGAATCTGGATGATTTTCTACCTATCATTTAATACTTAATTTCTCTGGGCCTCAGTTTCTTTTCCTATTCTTTTTTAAATTGAAATATAATGGACATAGAATATTACATTAGTTTCAGTTCTACAACATAATGATTTGATATATGTTTGTTTTGTGAAATGATCACAGTAAGTCTAAGTCTGGTCTGTTTAATGTCCATCACTGTACATAGTTTCAAATTTTTTTTTCCTTGTGATAACTTACAGAATTTTATCTTTTTGCAACTTGCCGATATATAATACAGTATTATTAACAATAGTCATGTTGTACTTACATTCTTGTGACTTATTTTATAACTGGGAATTTGTATCTTTTGACTTCCTTCACCTATTTTGCCCACTTCTGCCCCTGGCAACCTCCAGTCAATTCTCTGTTATTTATTTCTTTTTAAAGATTCTATATATAAATGAGATGATACAGTATTTGTCTTTGTTGGATTTATTTGACTTATCATAATGCCCTCAAAGTACATTTATATTGTCACAAATGGCAAGATTTCATCTTGTTACAACTGAATAATATTCCTTTGTACATATACACCACATTTTCTTTGTTCATTTATTTCTCAATGGGCACTTAGGTTGCTTTCATCTCTTGGCTGTTGTAAATAGTGCTGCAGTGGACATGGCAGTGCATGTATCTTTTTGGGTTAGTGTTTTCATTTTTTCAGATGAATGCCCAGAAGGGGAACTGCTGGATGATATGATAGTACTATTTTTAATTTTTTGAGGAACCCCCATTACTGTTTTCCATAGTGGTTGCAACAATTTATATTCCCACCAATAGTGCACAAGGGTTGTCTTTTCTCCACATCTTTGCCAACACTTGTTATCTCTTGCCTTTTTTATAATGACCATTCTAACTGGTGTCAGATGATACCTCATTGTGGTTTTGACTTGCATTTCCCTGATAGTGATGTTGAGAACCTTTTCATGTGTCTGTTTGCCATCTGCATGTCTTCTCATTTGTTCATCTGTGAAATGAGAAGGTGGAAACTAAAGACATTTTTTAAAGTTTTGGTGGTGTCTGAAATGTATGTAGGTTTATAAGCAGAAATGTACTTATTTTAAAAAGATGAAGTTGGTTATCAAGATTTATTAATCAGTCTGAGGAAGCACTTTATAAAATACCACATATAAATAAAAGTGGTGCGTAGCACCTAAAGTAACATGTAATGTGTACATTTCTTGATCTGGAAACATTTTCTATTCCAAGATAATTTCCATAACTCATTTTAGCTGGGGAAGCAATTATCTGTAGAAATTTTTGTAAATCTTACCATCCAATTTTTACTACCAGAAATTTCTGAAACTAATGCTTTCAGAAATTATAAAATTTTTCTTAGAGAAAATATTTAAAATTACTATTCATTACTATTACTAATAAAAAATAGTAAAGATTAAAGGAATATATTCTATGAAAGAGTAAGGAGATCACTGATATAGGAACTTTACAACTCTGAGTCCTGAAACATATATGCACCCCAATGTGCTACATTCATAGGGGAATCCTTAAGTCATCTCATGTGCCTTCCTTATTCTTGTGTGGGGCACAGTACTGAACAATCTTAATTATGTATAAAAACCGCATAACCAAACAAGCATTATTATGATGTCTGAATTACAAATCAGAAAAGATAATTTTATTTTATTTTTTTAAGATTTTATTTATTTATTCATGAGAGACAGAGGCAGAGACACAGGCAGAGGGAGAAGCAGGCTCCCTGCAAGGAGGCTGATGCGGGACTCGATTCCGGATCTGGGGATCACACCCTGAACCAAAGGCGGATGCCCAACTGCTGAGCCACCCAGGCGTCCCAGAAAAGAGCAATTTAACCAGATTTGTGATTTATTATCAGTTTAAGTGATTGAAAGATTGGATACCTAATTTTTAAAATACTGTTACATTTTAGTTCTCAAATGCTTTGTGATTATAGAAGAGAGATCAGGCGGTTTTTTTTTTCTCCAGTTGGTATTTTTGCACAGAACTGTAGCTGTCCATGGGGTGCTGAATAATACTATTCCACCTTGAAGTAGATGTGATAGAAAGGTAACTGAGAAAATTGGATGAATTTAAAGGAGTAAGTACTAATTTCTTTCATTCTGCTTGGAAAACCTTCTGTTGTAAATGAAGTTTTTCCCAACCTTGAAGCAATGCAGAGAGGATAGGAAGCTTAGAGGTGCACTATGGAGCCAAATGATTGATTGATTGATTGATTGATTGCATTAGAGACAGAGACAGAGCAAGTGCACAAACAAGGGGGAGGGATAGAGGGAGAAGCAGACTCCCTGTCAGACAGGGAGCCTGATTCAGGACTCAATCCCAGAACCCTGGGATCATGACCTGAGCTGAAGTCAAATGCTTAACCCACTAAGCCATCCAGGTGGCCCCAAATTTATTTTTAAATTTTCTCCCTAGTACATGGTACAGGAAGAAGGCTACTAGAGGCCATTTGCACACACCCTGGGATGTCCTACTTTTTGATGAACCGTATTTGGGATCGTCTCTTTGTAGTGCTCCTAAGTGTTGTAGTAGAAAGATAAAACCAGGTAAAGAAAACTTAGACACTTCAGTTGCTATGTTTAAATGATCTCTTCTCATTCCCTTCTTGGACTGCTACAGGAAAAAATTCTTAAATACCTTCTCCTTGGAGCTTCCAACTGCTGTCTTTATTATAAAAGTTCTCTAGTTGTTTCTAAAGACTTTAAAAACTTGACTTCCTTTTAGTCTAATTTTTATGTAACAGAGGAGCTATAATAAGGATCAGCCCATCTGATAAATTGTGAGAATGTGTATGATTTTCAAGCATAACTGCTAAACTCTCACCATGAAAGAAACCCCTCTTTTTACAACTAAGGAAAGGAATTTGGCTGAGAGTCACAGTCTAACACCACTATAGCTTTATATAGAACTTTGTAGCTCTCGAGTGTTTCATCTCATTTGATCTGCAGAGTTGCTTTCCCAGCTTTTCTCCCTCCAAAGATTAATATGATAATGTGGAAGTTTTGCTCTTCTTAGGAATAATTATTGAGTCAGCCTCAGAGTCTCATGCTCATGCTGTTCCTTGATTCCCATGATTTCACTAACTTAGCTAGAGTGCAGGTAGTGTACTACTCTGAAACATTTTCCTTTGTGAATGAAGAGAGGCCTTCTATTGCCTTCAGATGGTTAGAATATAGACCTCCATGTGCAAACTGTCTTTGAGTCTTTCCTCTGTTCAGTGTCACCCCCTCTTCTCCCACCCTCCCCAAAAGCTCTCTGACTCAGAGAAGGACTATGACAGAAGAGAAGGACAGATAACAGTCTTGTCTTCTCTTTGGCAAGAATGTATCCCTTACCATGTCCCTCTTTTTCAAAAGTATTTAAATTCAGTGAATTAACATATAACGTACTGCTAGTTACAGAAGTAGAGGTCAGTGATTCATCAATTTTATAGACTACCCCAGTGCTCCATTACATCACATGCCATCCTTAATGTCCATCACCCAGTTACCCCACCCTCCCCCTACCCCTCCAGACACCCTCAGTTTGTTTCCAGTGATTGAGTCTCTTATGGTTTGTCTGTCTCTAATTTCGTCTTATTTTTTCCTCTCTTCCCCTATGATTTTCTGTTTTATTTCTTAAATTTCACATATGAGTGAGATGATATGATAATTGTCTTTCTCTGCTTAACTTATTTCACTTAGCATAGTACCCTCTAGTTCAATTCACGTTGTTGTGAATGGCAAGATTTTATTTATTTTGATGGCTGAGTAGTATTCCATTGTGTGTGTGTGTTAGTGTGTATACGTACCATCTCTTCTTTATCCATTAATCTGATGTTGGACATCTGGTCTCTTTCTGTAGTTTGGCTATTGTGGACATTGCTGCTATAAACATTGGGGTGCAGGTGCACCTTCAGATCACTATGTTATATCCTTTGGGTAAATCCCTAGTAGTGTACTTGCTGGGTCATAGGGTAGCTCTATTTTCAGCTTTTTTTTTTTTTAAGATTTTATTTATTTATTCATGAGAGACAGAGACAGAGAGAGAGGGAGAGAGAGAGGGAGAGTCAGAGACACAGGCAGAGGGAGAAGCAGGCTTCTCTCCCAGAGAAGCAGGCAGAGGGAGCCCGATGTGGGACTCGATCCCAGGTCTCCAGGATCACACTCTGGGCTGAAGGTGGCGCCAAACTGCCTGAGCCACCAGGGCTGCCCTATTTTCAGCTTTTTGAGGAACCTCTATACTATTTTCCAGAGTGGCTGCACTAGCTTGCATTCCTACCAAGAATAAAAGGGGGTTCCCCCTTTGTTTACTTTCTTACCAGCATCTGTTGTTTCCTGTACCATGTCCCTCTTTTATTTCTTTTCTTGGGGGAGTAGAGGGGTAGGGAAGGGGAATGTAAAGTGTGTCCCTCAACACACAGCAGTATCCATTGAAGGTCCTGTAAGCTCACGGCGCATCTTTCAGGCAGTAGTGAAGAAATGGTCTCTTTATTGATGAAGTTGTTTGACCTTTTTTCTCTTTTATTTCCTAGGATGTTACTAAGTTCTGGGTTGCAGTCATTAAAAAGAGAAAAATAAAATTTTGTACCCCATTTAAATCATGATGGGGCTTGATCAGCCAAAATATTTGCACCTAATGATTTCAACATATTTTGGTGAAAAATTTATATAAATCAAAGTTGTAAATAAAAATTTGATAAAATGACTTATAGGACTTGTTTTTTGTCTAACATGATAACAGAATGAAAACATTTTTAACCCGAGAATGTTTTATATATTCTATTGCATACTCTAAAAAGAAAGTTTTCTTATTTTTGTCTTTTTTTTTTTACTGTATAAAAAGATATAACTGTATTGAAAGATGTGAACCCTATGACACTAAATAGATAGGATGTGACATTATGATACAGTCATTAGGTGGTTAGAAAGCATATAATTGGTTTTTGTATACGTGCTTTAATAAATTAGTAATATGTTGGACTTTCTTTTAGGCTTTTAACTTTCTACATAGTATTGGCATATAATTCTATACATCTTAAAGTTGTGCTGTTACTTAGCAGAAGAGCAAATATTTTTTGAAAATATTATAGTTTTCTCACTTTACCAAAAGATTAAAAAATAAAGTGGAAGTAAAATCTAAATAGTAGAAAATTCATTGTTTTATGTAGGTCTGCCCTCTTGTGTCTATAAGAGGAAATCTTGGTCATATTTTGAGAAGAGTCACTGAAAACATTCTATAAAATCAAAACTACTTATAATGATTGTTTTATGGTCCTATCAATCATGAGGTGTATTAAAGAGCCATTTCACTGAGTTCAAGAAGGTTCTTTTTTTAATATAGGTGATTTGCATTAAATAAACATTTTGAACCAACTAAAGGATATAAAAGGCAACATTAAACATTTAAAAATGAGTTCATTTTTAGTACCCTGTAAATTAAGATTAGTAGAATTTATTCTACAGTAGAAAGAATATTTGGTATTTAAAAATTTTAAATACATTGTCTTATTATATCTTATTCTTTACATATCATGATAAACAGAATAAATAAGTTCCGTTTAAAGGTTAGGTTTTTGTTCTACATTATAATCTGAGTTCTAGTATTCCGTAATCTTCAAGAAAAAGGTTTTAATTTCTATTGAAGGCAGAATGAAAAACAAAAACTTATTTTTATTTTACTTAGGGAAATAACCCATAGCTTCACATTTTATAGTTTGGTGTTGATATAAGTAATAATGAACATTAAAATGAAAGGAATAGAATTTTAGCATTTCAGATTTCCCACTTATTAACATCAGTGCAGCTATAGAACTTGGTTACTTCTTTCACAAATAATTACTAATAACTGGTAATGTTGAATATATTGCTTACTATCTATAAGTGTTCTATTTGGTATTAGATGAGGCTTTGCTGAAGAAATCTCCCTGTTGGTAAGAGATTCTTTTCCCTCTGTTCCTCAGGTATCTGTGAACCAAAATTATTCCCCTGCCCATCCCCAGGTATCCCTGGTACCTGTCAGGTACCCAGAAAAAATCCAAAAGCAGTGTCTCCTTTACTAATCTGTTAGCAGCACTTGTACTATATATATATAAACCAAGATCAGTACAGACTTTTCAAATTCTTTTAGTAGCCACATTTCCACAAATAATACAGTAAATAATATGTTCTTTATTCTCTTAGTAGTTGCTATATTAGTAATATGTCTTGAAGTTAAAATTACTGGATTATGCAGTATAGGTATAAACCACTTTAAACCTAATTTTAAATAGAATCAAGTTAAATTACCAAATTTTGGTGAATATATTTTCCAATACCAATTTTTGCTTCTATTATGAGTTAGAAGATATTTTTAAATGATCAGAGGGGAAATTGAAAATGTATTTAAGGAAAAAATTGTAGATTGACATTACTGGGTTTATAATTTAGCATGGTAGGATTGCCTACCAAATAGGTATTGAACATTTGGTTGATAGATTAAGGAAAATAGCTATATCTTGTTATAAACAGTAGGACAAAGAGTTCATGTCAAAATATGATCAAGGAATTAATATTGGGGAACCCCAAATTTTATTTTTTTAATGCTTGAAAGAGTATTTCTCCTTTTATTTTTAAAATTCTTTTCCTTGCCTATATTAAGTATGAGGTTAAGAATAGAAGACAATCTATAAAATCATTCTAAAGTCTTAAGATTTCATGATTTCAAAGACATAATGTGGTAAGTTATGTACTTAGGTGATCAACTACAGTGCCTTATGTTAGACTCTGTTCTGTTAGTGTATTAGTAATTGGCTAATCATACTCTCAGCTGTTAAATTAACCAATTGTTTTTGTCTCTTGATCATAATGTACTACAGAGAGCAGATTTATGGTTTGCCTTCATACACTACAACTCTGTAATTCTTTGAAAAAGTTAAGAGAAATTTTATTTATGTAAGAGCATGGTCTTATTTTTTCCTACTTGATTCTCATAAACTTAAAAAAAGATGTTAGTGTTGTACAGAGAAAGAATACAATTTATATTTCAAAATGTAGGTTATGAGACTTACTATTACTAGAAAGACTTCTGAATGATAATTATAAAGATAACAGATGTAAGGAATCAGTAGGCTATTTCAAATGATGACTTCATTTGGATGATTATTTTCGTACTTAGCGGAGACTTGAAAAATCTTAACATTACATAGGCATTTACAGTACAATATAAATATTTAGCTCAAATAGTGAAGCTAATGCTTTATATGTGAAGTGAACTGGTTAGCAGAGCAGTTTTAAAACTAAACTCCTACTTTACCCTCAGAAAAAATTTGGCATAGAAACTTTTACAAGCTTTGTTGAGGAATTCAGCAATTACATTATGCGCACCTATAGTCATTTTGAAGTTAATTTTTGAAAATAAAGCTCTTTTCATGTTTACAAAATCCCACAGATGAAGACATTTGTTAATAATTTCTTTTGTTCTGAATCTTGACCTTTTCACAAGTAAAATCTTCTACTTAGAAGTGGTCTGTTATATAGTATTATTTTCCCCTCTTCATGGGATGGCAGATATTAAGTTGATGGTGACAAGTTGCATCACTGGAGATTGCAGCAGAACTTCAGAGAAGCATCACAATGATGCAGATCAACAAGAGACATATTAAAATGAGACAGAAATTTATAAATAGGTTCTGAAGATTTTGACGTGCTTGTTGAGGCATTTCAATGGTTGAAGCTCTTCTAATAGCAGAGCGAGTGAGGTATTGGACTTTATCCATGACCCCAGGAAAGCAGGAAGTCTCAAGTTTTAAATGGTGAAGAGAAAGGTAAAAAGCTGGCGGCCAAATGTGAGCTCAACCACTCTCTTCTTTTAGGTAGCCTGGAATATAAAAATAATGACTGGGTTAGGATCATGTGTGTAACCTATTCTCTGAACAGGTAAAAACACAATTTGTATTAATTCATCTTCCTTAATATTATTTGTATTTGTGACATCAAATTATCTCTGTATTCCTTTTTGATGAGGGTCACCATGAGGTCTTATCTATCTTGTGTTTGGAGTGTAATAACTTCAATCTTTTGCCTCCTTCTCTCAAAATGGCTAGAAGTATAGTTTGGTTTAGGGTGCAACTCATTTTGGACTATTACCTTGAGCAAAAGTTCTAACATATAGTTTCATTAAGACTATTTCTCTATGAGCATAATTGTTGTGAACACTAGTGTATTAATGGCTTCAGAGAAAATCTCATAAAAACAAATGCGTAAGAAATTGTTTTCCAGATGTTGATTTTAGTCCAAAATAAAATAGTTAAATGAAAAGTATTTTATCAGAATTACAGATTCAAATGTTTGTCATTCCTTTTTATTATTCTATAGCTTTGTAGAATATGCTATTTTGAGTAGCATTTTAACGAGACTTGATATTAAGTACTGAAGAACGACTCAGAAAGCATAATAATAGAATTATTACCTAGGGGCCTGGGTGGCACAGTTGGTTAAGCAGCCGATTCTTGGTTTTAGCTCAGTACATGATCTCAGAGTCATGAGACATAGCCCCTTATCAGGCTGTGTGCTCAGCTTGGAGTCTGCTTAAGTCTCTCTCTCTCTCTGCCTTTCCCCTAAAATAAATAAATAAATCTAAAAAAATATTACCGTTATCTTGCTGTATACCACAGACAGTTTCTATTTAGAAATGACCTGTACTCAAGAGCAGTGGTTTCATGTTCTTTCTTTAAGGGCTTTCCCTGAGTTATTTTGCCTAATTATTTCTGGTAATAAATGAGACAGAATAAAACAATGCATTATTATAGAAAAATTAGAGATTAGAAATTAACTGTAAATTAACTTCAGAGATAATAGTTACTAAGATTTGGGTTTTTTTTATTGTCAATTAAGATATTTCTATATAAGTTTTGAAACAAAAAATCGAAATGGAATTTAAAAAACCCATTATTAACTGCCCAGAGATAATGGCTGTTAACATTTATTGATATATCATTGTTGATGAAAATGTTACCACCTTTCCCAGTATCCAAATTTCATTTTTTCCCTAATCTCTATACAGTCCATGAAAGCCCAGCTCAACCGGTCAGCTCCATTTCCAAGTGAGACTAGTGCTGAGGAGAGCAGAGGGGAGAACTTAAAAAATGGGAGAGGAAAGATGTATTTCCGGTGTTATCAGTGACAGCTAGGCATTTAGGTTTACAAAGAAGTCCTGTCTGTGGGTGTTAGATTCTGTAGTTCAGCTCTATGAAGCTCGAATTATATGCTAAACTGGGCTTTCATTTGGCTGGAGACTCTGGCCTGCTTCCTAGTATTGGTCTGTAGTGAGGAGACCCAAATAGCTAACTTGTATAAAACTTCATTCTCTTAAAGAGTTGGTAACAACTGGTGTTCCTCTAGCATATGTATGTCTGTAGCATATATTCTGAATTGTCTAATACAAGTGGCTGTTAATTTATAATACCTCTGCTACTTGGTGGGAAATGGCAACATAAATGTGTTTATTTAATGTAATTACTTTTGTTTGAATTCCTCAGAGAAACTACTGTAGAAATAGTTTTTTTTTTTTTTTTTTACAGTTTATTCTTTAAGAAAATGCATCCTTTAAGTTTTTTCTGCTTATATTTGCATGTTCTAATGAATTCTATCAGTTAACTGTGGGGAATATCCCTATTATTTATTCTTTTGTGTAATTGAGTAGTTGTTTATGTGAGAATGTATAACAGTAGAGTCAAGAAAGGAATAAGAACTAGCATTGGTCATTCCTATTTGAACTTACACTTTTGTGAAGTTTCATGACTTAAATCGTCTAAATGTTATGATTCTAAAAATTACTGTGAGATAAAACATGGAAAAGGCGGAAGCTGGCTAGTTGTGCATCTTGAAGCTATATGCAAGAGTTCCCTATCCTGACACTTTGATGAGTGGGACTTGAGTCACATGAAACATGTCACCTTTCCATAAATACTTCATTGCCTTTTTTGATTCTGTCTTTTGCACATGTTGTTCTGGCTCTGTCTGGAATGTCTACCCTCCCCCTTCCCCCACAGTCTGCTCTACCTTTGATTCATTGCCAGGCAAACTTCAGTTGATCCTTAAGGCCCAGTTTAAATATCACTTCCTAATGAAACTTTCCATTACTCATTAAGGTAAAATTGGTTATCACCTCCGCTGGTTTCCATGTTACCTATATCAGGAGGGCAATCAGGCTGTGCTGTAATTTTGATTCATTTGTCCTTGCCCCCAGGTAGACATCTAGTTCATGAGTATAAGGAACCACACATTTATTTTGCATTCTGGTATGCAGTGCATAGTTGTTAATATTTGAAAAATCAGTGAAGTTGAATAAGGGATTCTTATGATTTACTTTAATAGTTTTAGAAAATTGTTAATGATCAAAGATGGTGCTGTGACTTTAACAGATTAACTAACCAGTTAGGGTAACAGAATTTGATGGTTGAACACATAATCTTCAATATTCTTCTCAAGTCTCTATTACAGATAAGGGAAATGAGCCTTAGAGGATTACAGCTTAGATAAATTGCTGTTAATATTAACAACATTAACCTGAAGGAGACCTTATACAGATAGGTATATTTTGTGTTTGTGAAGTATGAAGAAGTACACCCGGGGAGATAAACTCTCTACTGATGGAAGTATGACAAATATACTTTAGAGATGATCTCATGATACTTTAACAGCCAAGTCTTACTGAAAAAGGATAGTTTGTTTGTGGAAACAAATAGGATATAAAGAGAATAACCAAAAATAGTGTGGTTTCTTGTCAAACTTAGGTATATGTTATTATTTAAACTGATTTATAGCCACTTTATAATCTTACACTAACACCAAGAACAAATCTGCTTTACATGCTGAAATGTTAGTAGTATGCTTTCAATTTATTGGGCCCAACTTATTTTACAGTGCAAACTCCGAAATATGTTGAGTCCTGATTCTACTGAACTTCCAAAATCTGTATGATAATAATTAAACCAGAATTCATCCATATAAGATGGGTCTTCATATCATATATCAACTCTTTGGAATTGTCTGTGGCCTTCACTGCATCATTAACTTATGGCATGGTTGCCCGGTGTTTATCATTCTTTTCTCTGCACTCGTAACATTCTTTGAATTTAGAACTCCTACAGTCTTTTTCTTTTCCTCCCTTCCTGAGGGCCAAGCTGTTAGTAGTAATATTTGATGGAAAGCCTCGAAATAAGTAGTTTCACTTTATATTCATTTTATCTGGTGATAATAGAGTATTCTTTTGGGATAATCATAAATAGATTGTATTGGTAGGTTTTGAACTTGTATCTGGCAGAGCACTGATGGAGATGGAAATTATTCCTACCTCTCCTTTTATTTTTAAAAAAATTTTTAAAAAAGATTTTATTTATTCATGAGAAAGAGAGAGAGGGGGGCAGAGACACAGGCAGAGGGGGAAGCAGGCTCCCTGCAGGGAGCCCGATGTGGGACTCGATCCTGGGTCTCTAGGATCACGCCCTGGGCCGAAGGCAGGCAGGCGCCAAACCCCTGAGCCACCCAGGCGTCCCCCTACTACTACCCTTTTAAAGGAAATGCATAGATTAGTTGTTTGTGACAGGAGGAGTAAGGGCACTTTAAAAGTTAATTCATCACTCAGGCTGTAGAATCAGGATATTAAAAATATGAAAGATTCTTTGATAGGGACTGGTTGTAGAAGTGCCAGATTCCTGTCCCTTGAGTCACATGTAAGAGGCAGAAAAGTACCCCATAGAGTATTTTGTATACTGTGGGATCTAGGATTATTTTAATTTTTGGAGAGATGGAAGAATACTATTATGTGTAGGATTTATAAAGTCTTTTCATTGTCTACTTCATTTGCTCAGAAATGAAATTGGGAAGTAAATACTGTCTGATCAAATTCAAGATAATATTCTGTTTTTTGAAGTGGAGGAAGGGAAGACAAACCACAGGGAACTCTTAATCTTTCAACTAATACAGCGTGCCATGGTCGGCAACAGTTTGGGTGGGAGGTACTGTATCAGCCTCGGCTAGGGCTCTCACTTTGTGGTGAATCCTATTTCTTAATGTAATGTCGGATGAATTCTTATGCAAAACAAATCTCAGTCTCAGTAGACTTTGGAAAACTTTCGGTGGTCTGCTTTATGACTTGCTAGGAAATTGAAACCTTAACAATGCAGTATATGGTAAGTAGCAATCCTTACCTATAACTTAAGTACTTTCAGTGCTTTGCATAACTTTCTGAACTTCAGTTTTTTGGGGATACTTTCTCTCCTGAAACCATAAATTCCTGAGATTATTTATAGAATTCAGAATTTTCTTCCCTTTTTATTTTTGGCTGCTTACTTTTAGTAAATGTGGACATATTTTCCTAGTAAATTCAAGTAATGTGTATTACTAATGTGTATTAACTGGTCCAACACTAGAGTCCGACAGATACTTTTAGAATTTTTTTTCATTTAATTGGTTCAAAAGATTAGACTTTTCTTTAGGTTTGGGTATATAGGACCTATCTATTATTAAGATTATTTTGGGGTTTTATTTTTTCTTACTATTTACTGTCCTTTTTGCAGATATCTGAAAGTGATTGTGTATGCAATTTTTTTTTGATTTGTTGAATTAAGTCAGGACAGTTCATCATAGATTTATAATCAGTCTGTGGGTATCCAGAATTTCTATTTGGTAGAATAATTTTCCTTTTTTCAAAAATATTTAGGGGATCCCTGGATGGCTCAGTGGTTTAGCGCCTGCCTTCAGCACAGGGCGTGATCCTGGAGTCCTGGGATCGAATCCCACATCGGGCTCCCTGTGTGGAGCCTGCTTCTCCCTCTGCCTGTGTCTGCCTCTCTCTCTCTGTGTCTCTCATGAATAAACCCAGGCGTCCCATAATTTTCCTTTTGAGATTGCCTAATACTAAACTTGAAAGTTTTATTTGAAGTTGCTTTGGCAGCAATATCCAGAACTTTGTTGGTCCACACTGGCTATTTGAAAGAATCTTCAGGCTGCTTCTGCCTGGTTATGGAAAGAATTGTGTAAATATAAAAATCAATATATTCTCAACCCCTAAATTGACTCCATAATGAAATATTTTCCTTGCTGTAAAGCTCTGCTTTGAGGAAAATTCATTAAACAATAGCATAGAGAGATTTTTCTCTTTGAAATTGTCGCATTGCTGTTCCTGTTTTGTCTATAGGCTTGTCTTAATTTATCTGTTTATTATGTTAAAATTAATTTTTTAACAATTACAGATTTCTTTTACTCTGTAGTCATTGAGACTTCAGAGTCTTCTTTTGGGGAAAAAGATGTGGGAAGAGAATGCAGGGGAGAAGTTTGAAGGAAAAATGAACGCTAGTTAAATAAATCCCCACTAATAAGTGAATTGGTCTTTTTTTTTTTTTTTTTTTTTTGAAAGACCTGAAGGTGGAGTACAGTTTAAAAATCACTAGAGGTCCTCAGTAGACTATGAGTATACTGGGGTGGAGCTGTAGGCCCAGGCTTCACTTTATTGTGTTTATTTGGTAACACATGCTTCAGAATTAGATAGGGTAAGAACATTGAAGTATAATTTCTGGACGTGTTCAAAGAGACTATGTATTATTACCTGATTTAGGTAATTGTAATTTAGAAAGATTATTTCCTTGATTTTTAACCTTTAGGTTTATTCCTTTGCTACTCTGATCAACATTTTTCATTCACAGTTTAGATGAAAGTCATTTTCATAGCATAAATAACAAAGCAAGATTCCTCTGTCCAAGCACTTAAATGGGGCAGAATATTTTAAGTGGTAGAATGTGGGGAAGCTAGAAGTGAAATTGAAGTAAGGATTTAATATTGGAATTGGAATAAAGTACAGAAGTGTGGTTTTTGTGAAAAGTTTTGAGAAGTTAACCTAATTTTTAGACATCAAGGCTAAATAGATTAAAGACATGAATTTTAGGAAAGAAACAAATTAAATAAAAGGAGATGTTGATTGTGGTATGTTATATTGTTTTTTTAAAGCCTGTGCAGTTATTTTGAGTTTTGCTTTCCATGGTCTATTGCTTAATAACAAGGACATCTATAACTTTCTTCTATCTCTGTCCTTATAAGTGATCAGGAGACTGTTATATAGATTATTAAGGACATAACACCGCATGTATAAATTAGCTTTAAATGAAATGGAGTGGTTTTAAATTAAAATACAGAGGTCTGTGTCCTCTAACTTTGCATTTAGAGTACCACTAACATTATTTGAGGACGTTCAGTTTATTTTGCTTTGCCAATGTCATGATGTATTTTTAAGCCATGTTCATCAGTGGATGTGATGTGCATGTGGTTTAGAGTTCTAAAATCTTGGCTTCAGCCAAGGCCACCACCATTTCCTAGCTCTGTGACCTTGCAGTTCACCTTTATGCATCTGTTTCCGAAATTGTAAGAGATGCAGTGTCAAACATACAGGGAGTTAAAAGAATCAAATGAAATTTTTGTATATAATAGTACATTTAGAAGATTGTACAGGAGTAAAGAAGGAAATTTTAAATGACTATTTCTAGGACTGGTAATAAATATACAGTCTAACTTAGAGAGTTATCTAATCTTTACATTTAATTTTTACTTAAAAATTTAATATGTTACATGATCTAACACATTACATAATATATTGCATGATCATTAAAATTTTTATTCTTTTATACAAATTTTATTTATACAAATACTTTGTTTATATAACTACTCTATCTCCAACTTATTAGTGAGATTAAGAAATAATACATAAAAATATGTAACCAAATACAGGTTTTTTCTCTGGAATATTATTTTCCTTAAAGAATATTAGTGGAATATTATTTCCACTAAAATGTTGTTAAAATAATTTTGATACTTGAGTTTTAGGAAATGGCAGTGACTGACTTCTTAGTAAAGCAAGTACTTTAGCTCTTTTACATGTTTTTAAAACAATCAGTTTTTCATAAACATCCTTCATATTTCTTCCATTTTATTTTATCTCTCACTTTTTTTTTTTAACAAGTTAAACCTCCTGTCTTCTTAAAACAAAGACAATGCTTAAATTTCATCCTATGATAGAGATAAACTAGTTGGGACTAGTCTGCCAGTAGGGTATTTCTGTTTGAAATTTGAAGAGCTGTCACTGTAATTTTTATTAGCCTGTATACATTATTTATTGAAGAATAACTTTAATAGCTGAATTTGTGCTCTTTCTAGAAATTATCAACTTTTTGGAGCAATATGTGATGTGAAATTCTTGTACCATAAAAGAGCTCATGAATATCCCATTTCAAGTGTGAGAATGTAATTTGATAGGTATTTGAGTAAAAATGCATAAATATGTGTATAAAACACCTGCACCAAGTGACTTTCATGTGATACCAAAGGAAATACATTTTATGAATATAAAGATATTGAGAAGTGGTTACAGTATCTCAGTGGTAGGCAAAAATTAGAAATGTTTTCACATGTCTTAAGGAAAGCTGCTTGTGGAATTACAAAGTCCTTTTCTGTAAAAAGCAATAGAGTTAATATCATAGGAGCTTAGAATTCCAGAGATAAATTTTATTTTGACATACATATGAAAATAGAAATGAGATAAAATTGATGTGATTCTCTATGTCCTGACTGATAGAGATTTAAGAATGAAGATACATTTTGTATATTAAACTGAGGATTGTAACATCAAGAGTAAGTGGAATTCAGACAGAAGTCATAAAATGTATCATCTTCATCTCTGGGCATTTGAAAAGTTTCCTTCTCCATCGTTCCCCCCCTCCCCCTTAAAAATGCAGGAGAGGATAATGAGAAACCACGGAGGATAGTAACTTGGTAACAGTATATTCATTAATAGGCGGAATAAACATTTTATCAGATTCACTAAAATGAGATATTTAGGAATGTTCTGCCAAAATAATGTGTCTTTATTTTTTAAAAGTGCCAAATTAGTATTCTCTAACTTTACAAAGAATTTTACATGTGTTTTTAATGGATGTTTTAAAATTTCCAAGCTTGATTTCATGTAAGTAATTGAATTTATTAAATCTTGGAATTATTTTTAGAAGTGTTAAAAGTTGAGTGGACTCTATAGAGAGGGAAAAAGTCTTCAAATGCATTTTAAAATTAGTTTGTTTTATATTTTAAAAAGTTCTGTTAAATATTTATTGTAAAGAATCATACTGATAATATTGGAATAATCATGCCAGCAGTGTGCGTGTTGTACAATCACACGACTGTTCATAGTATCACAGATGTAAATAGAAGCCCAGTCCTACCCTGTTTTTCAGCACAGTAACAGATAACAAGATGTAGCCATTGTTTTTGCTTGAAGGAATAAGATCTCCATTACCACCAAATATAGTTACATAATTGAAAGATATTTTAATTGGAAAAATCCACTTTTCAGAAGCAAAAATGAAAGTCAAATTAAAATGACAAATCACTAACCAAGGTCAAAGATGATGCGACCCTTATTATTTCAAAGTTAAGTCTTGCTCTTACTGTCACCAAACAGGCATTTATTTAGAAATTAAAGTTTTTGTCATATCACACATTTTATTAACTTTGAACTGAAATTTACAAAACATGGTTAACTCTTGAAAAAGTTTAGTAATTTTGAATTCTGAAAAACAAGAATTACCAAAATTAATGAAATCTATTTCTTACCTTGGCTCTTGTGATGATTACAATATAAAGTATTGTGAGTTGTGTGAAGTCTTATCGGTGTTTAGTTAGAAAGTTTTCTGACTCTGTTACCAGACTTATGGCAACAATTGAAGTAGGTGTAGGAGGAAAAGTGTTCTAGGGAGGTCTTATGATGTCATACAAGAATTCTGAAGTTATGATTGGTTAGCCATAGTCTTATCACAACCAAACCTTTTAGAATGTCACTTATCTTACTTTGAGTATGGAAAGGTCATTAACACTTTGTGCCACATTTTTTTGCTTGTAATTTTTAAAAGTGTATGGGAGATAAATGAAAAAAAAAAAAGTTTGGGGTGGTAGAAAGCTCCCTTTAAAGATTCATGAATCTTCAGGCTTAGAAATAATTGTGTACTGATGGTGATAATGTTGAAGAACTAAAATAGATATATGGAATTTTAATGAGTGAGAATATTATTGGCTTAGTCAAATAACTTTCATTGTATTGTCGCTGCTGTTGCTTTAATACTGCAGTTTCTTACTGTTAGCTTCTAACAATACAGCAATTAAATATTTTCACAGAATCAAGTTTTATATCTTTCACTGTTTTATTTTGTTCTCTGTCTTCATATATTTATATGGGAAAGGATGTGTGTGTGAGGAAACCAGGCTAATGTTTTCAGTTTAAAAAATTAGTTTTATCATAGCATGTAAGAACTGATACATGTATTTAATTAATTTGTGTTTTTTCAGGTAGAGCTTTAACAATATATTTATGAACAATAATTATAATGTTTAAACTGATATATTACCCCAAGAATAGTTACAATTTACAAATTTCAGTATTTGATTTTTTATTTAACAGCTGTGTTAAACTACCATAAAATCTTTTTTTACTACCATAAAAGCTTAATAAAATTTTAAAAAGTGGAGACAATATCAAAAGTAACTTTACAGTAAAAATGAAATAATCACAGATTCCTAATCAGTGGCATTCTAGTTAATGATGCTTTCTTGAAAATAAGTGCATTTTGTTTTACGTTTAAGGTGCATAAAGTTTCTAAAAAGATTGCCTTACTTAATGCAGCAATTGTTTTCATGAAAATTACTATACAAATAAAATTTTAGTAAATGGAATGGTATTTGAACTTCCTAAAACAGTTTATCTATAAGAATAGAACTGGAAAAAAAATTCTTTGGAAAAACGAGGCATCATTTTCCTGTTTTCTCTGATTTTTTGTTTATACTACATATTACATTTTCTTAAATCAACACACCTGCAAATTCCAATTTTTAAATCTCTTCTGTAATTCTGGAGGAGCTATTTGTTAAAATTTTTTTTAATGTTTATAGCAGAGTGAGCTCCTCCTGCTTCACTTTCTTATGGGTAACTAAAATGTAGTGCAGCAGCTGCTTATGTGTCCTTAAATGGAGATGGTTTTGGCTTCTTCCAAAGAAAGATAAAATCCTTCTCTAAAGCAAACCTCTTGTTATTTAAAGAATCAACTAAAACTAACAAAAAATATTTCAAAAGACCCTCCATGAACGTTGCTAAGGGAAAATTTACAACTTAAAAATAAAACCCCAAATTAAAGAAATTGGATGAATAATGTTTGACATTTTGCTCAAAAGGCTGCAGTTTTTCAATCCTTACATAATAAAGATCTCTTATTATCATCAATTGCCAATGATGACTGTAATATAAACCTAGGTTGAAAATATAAGCCTAGAGTGGTTTACAGTGGTTTGTCAAAGATGACAGCTGCTGAGCAATAGACTGAGGCTTCAAATCTGTACCTGTTGCCTTATCTGTGGAATGGGTTTGTTGTGAGAGATTAATGGGATGAAGTATGTGTCCTCACTATTAGAGATCCTGCAATGGAGTGTCCATTTAGTGTTAGTACAGTCAATCCTTGACATGGGGGTAGGGGTGCTGATACCCCCTCACACATCGTCGAAAATCTGCAGATAACTTTTGACTCCTCAAAAACTACTAAAACCCTATCATTGACCAGAAGCCTTATCCCTAATAAAACAGAACACATACTTTGTATATGTGTTATATACTGTATTCTTATGATAAAGTAAGCTAGAGAAGGGCAGATGTTAAGAAAATCATAAGGAAAATACATTTATAATATTGTGCATATATATATATATTTTAAAAAATCCACATATAAGTGGACCCACGCAGTTCAAACCCGTGTTGTTCAAGGGTCAGCATGCTTATTTTCTCTTTTCCTTTAGAAGATGATTCTTAACCTGCAATCTATGGGTAGAGTTCAGTAGTCTTGAACTTGGATAGGAAAAAACAAATTGTATCTTTATTTTTACTGAACTCTAAATAAGATTTAGCATATCTCAGTTTCAACTGTAGGCTACAAACTTTAGCAATATATTTGACTGTCACTATAGTAATCTTAGGTAGTTTCATATATTTATTTATAGCTAGCTTAAAGTACTGTTTACGTCCATCATGGAAATTACCACAATTAGGCCTGCCTGGAAATATTGTTATTTAATGCATTAATAAAGAAGCACAGATACTACATTGCAAGTTTGCTTTTTAAAAATAACTTTTCAGTATAAATAATTTCCTTTCTAATCCCATGCATCTTATTTTTTTTAAAGGAAGTTTTATTTTAGCACAGTTCTAAATGTACAGAATTATTGCAAATAACAGTATAGAAAGTTCTTGTATACCCCATACCCAGTTTTCCCTGTTGTTAACATCCTACATTAGTATGGTACATTTGTCACAACAGTTGGAGCAGTGTTGCTACATTATTTTAACTAAAGCCCATATTTGATTGAGATTTCCTCAGTTTTCTCTAGTGTCCTTTTCTAGCCAGAATACTAGATTACATTTATTAGACATGACTCCTTTGGTCCCTTTGGTTTTGATCGTTTCTGAGACTTTCCTTTGAGGAAAGTTCCCCAGTTGGATTTGTCTGATATTTCTTTCATGGTCAGACTGCCAGAGAGAGAAAGTACCATTTTGATTACATATCAAGAGTAAGATATATATATATATATATATATACCAACATGACTTAATCACTACTGGTAACCTTGATCACCTGGCTGAGTATAGGGTCATCATCATTTTCCACTGTAAACTTACTTTCCCCCCCTCTTTACCATTTTCTGGGAGAAAGTAACTGTACCACCCATACTTATGCTTCACTACCTTAACAGTGGAGTCTCTATAAAAATTACTTGGAATCCTGTGTATTTTATGCATATAAAAACATTCTGAGAACAGATCAGTAGGCTTTCCCAGTCTGTCATAAAAAGTCAATGGCACCAGAAAAGATAAGAGTTTCTGTGTTTCTGTAGTTGTGTGGGCAGCCTCTTTCTGAAAGGAGGACTGAGTTTTCAAACAGGCTAAAATCTAGACCTCTTTGTTTTTTTAGGTCCTGTCTTTCTAGCTTTGTCTCTTATCACATTCCTTTGTATCCTGTGCTTTGGCCCTATACAGCTGCCTGTGGCCTTCTGAACAGGCTTTTGTTCTATTTTAAGCCTGCCTCCTCCTTACCAACTTTTATTCCCAGCAGAGTGCTGTTTCAATTTACATCTGTGCGGCCCTCCCTGCTTTGTGCCAATTTTGCATGTTCCTCTATTATTTGTCTCTTTTTATTGTGTTTGTTAGTGATAATCTGCTTAGACTAGGCTGCAGGCTCTTTGAGAGCTGATCCAATAACTCATATTTATACCACTATTTACTTTCTATGGTACTATTACCTAGTATAGAACCGGCTCATTGTAACTCTTAAATGCTGATTGAATAAAGGAATAAAAAGGGAACCACGGAAGATTGCAAGGTGGTAGTGAATACATTAAGGAAAATTGAAAAAAATCCTTCTCAATTTCAAAGCTCACTGGGGAGTGGAGGTGGAAGGAGAAGGTTGTGAATAATTGGGATCATTGGGGTAAGAGTAGAATAGCAGAAAATAGTTTTTCTTCTTACTCTTTAAAATTGTTGAAAATGGGGCACCTGGGTGGCTCAGTAGGTTAAGCTTCTGTGTTCAGCTCAGGTCATGATCCCAGGGTCTTTGGATGGAACCTGCATCAATTTCCTGCTCAGTGGGGAGCTTGCTTCTCCCTCTGCCTGCCACTTCCCCTACTTGTGCTCTCTCACTCTCACTCAAATAAATAAAATCTTAAATCAATATCAAAATAAGTAAAATTATTGAAAATATATTTGGTGGGTAGGAGCCAAGGAAGGTCACACGATAACTCATGCTTCCCAAATTGAGCCTTTTAAAAATTAAAAAAAAATTTTTCTCTCCTAAGTGGATTTATAACAATCTCTGGTACTTTATATACTCTGAATATTTTATGGCCTGCTTTTATATATGTAGTTACTTAGATTTTTTTTTTCTAATAGTAGTTATTTTTATACTTTTAGTTATAAACACCTTTAAGATTACCACCTAAAACAGAAGGCAGGGTGTTAGTAATAATTTATATCTAAACACATGGTCCTGCCATGGTAAAAATATTCCCATTTTTTACCCTACCCAAGCAAATTATTCTGAATCCTCAGTTCATTTCCTTGCATTTGCTTTTATATAGTTTTTTTTGGGCATTTTTAATGTGTTCCTTAAAAGTATTTTTTATTTTAGTTACCTTTATGTAAAAGAAATCATGATGTATGTCACCTTTTGCACAAAGTTTTTAAGTTCCAACTTGTAGGGTAGTGTGTTACAGGCACAATGTAGACTAGTTTCTGGAAACTTTTAACAAAAAATTAGTTTAAGTAATGACAAAATTAAAGCAAAATATAATGCAGTACAAAAAATAATACAGTAAGATGCACACTCTCAATAAGCTTTTGTGATACATACCATATTTCAAAGATAGGGAGCTTTTTAAGGTTATTAGAACCGCTAGGACAGCCATGAGAAATATTTTACCTAATTGTTGAGGGTATTTTCTATTAAAAGTTTGGGAGTTACTGCCTTAAATTTTAAAGCTACCTACAGAAGTATTAATTGAAAAAACATCTAAGAACAGGAAGTGAGAATGAGAATAGTAATCCTAGACTGAAAGGATAGGGAAATGCCTAAGGCAGTAGAAAGAGCAAGGGTGGAGGGAAGAACAGTTTCGAAGTAGCCTGCAAACCTTAGGGGCTTCTTGGGGAGGTAGATTCACTTTTAGAATTGACTTGCCAGATACTTAGCGGCTCAAACATTTCATTTTTTCCTAAATGCACTCTTAACAGTTTCTCTTTCTTTTTTAAATTTCCCAGTTCGTGAGGCCAGTTAGTTTAAGGGCTCACATAGGTTTGCACAATTTTTGGAAAATTTATGAAACACATTCTGAGTGGTAGGAAGAAGTGTTACAGTGTGGTCTGTGGTTTCAAAGAACACTATCACTACACAAGTAATTATGCAAATGAAATGTTGAATATTTGGAAGTTAAACCACTAGTGCAAGATAATGTCAGGTGGACAAGGAAATTCAGGAATAAGAATGAAATTAACACATATAATAAAAAACGATATGATTTTTAAGAGAACTGCATATTTTTACAAAGGAAGTTGACCGAACCAGAGCTAAAATAAGAAACGGGTATACACACATACACTTAACACCAGAATACAAATTTAACAAAAACAACCCCCAGGTCTCTAGACACTGTGTCAGAGCTCTGTAAACCATGAAGTTATTCCATTGTTGTTAAGATTCTAATTCAGTTCTATGATTTGCTCCCCCTGCCATAAAACACATTATCTTTGTGCTTGGCACCCTAGTACCTGAGCCCCTTGCTTTTCCAGTCTTTATGGTGGCATCATCATTTATTTTGTCATCCAGAATGGAAATTTGAGACCCATTCTATTTTCTGTCTTCTACTAGATGCCACATTCATTTAAAAAAATCAGATGTAGATTATCAAATATAAATCTTTTATCCATGGCTTCATCAGCTTGCTTCTGAACTTTTAAGAAGCCTAGTAATCAGTCTTTCTTCCATCTGTCTTTATCCTCTCCTTTTCAACCTTTACCCTGTTATCCAAGTTGCTTTGTCAAGTGCAAAATTGAGTGTCACTTACATGTTTCGAACTGTTCTTTATACCATCATCTCCCTCAAGGTTAAAAGCCCAGACTTTACAGCATTTCATACAAAGGTCTTTTCTGATCTGTCATTGTCATCTGTTCCTACCATAATGGATTTGACAACTCTGCCATTTTATGTGTTAGTTCTTCTTTCTGGAACCTATTTTTTACTTCCTTGTTTTTCTCAAAAGCCTTCATTTGTTTAAAATGAGTAGGGAGGAGCCTGTTTTATTAGTTTCTAATTTTAAATTGCATAAGTAATAAATATCTCTTATAATTCAAAGTCAGACAAACCTAGAGTTGGAAGGGGACTTTATATATTTTGTAGGTATATTTGTTTTCTTTGCATAAACATCACGAATAGAGGCCTTTTTTCTATACTCCTTAGCCTTTAGAAATTAAATTTAATGGATATTTAGAGTATTATTTTACCGTTATTACAAGTAAGCTCCTAAAAGGATAAGTCGATGGAAGGAAGAAGTGAGAATAAAGATCCTCTAAGGTTTAACAGGAACTGATTTCTTTTCTCTAATATTTGCTTCTGAAAATTGGAGATTTTACTTGCACTTGATTTTTTTTTTTTTTTAGTATTTTATATATTAGAAACAGAAAATGAGTGGGGAGAGGGGCAGAGGGAGAAGCAGAACTCCCCACAGAGCAGGGAGCCAGCCCCACGCAGGACCCTATCCAGGACCCTGGGATTGTGACCTGAGCTGAAGGCAGACGCTTAGCTGACCTAGCCACCCAGGCACCCCATACTTGCACTTGATTTTTTTTAACTTGTTCACACTTTGACATATGCGTGTAATACACTGATTTGTGGAGTAGCTATGTGTTGGTCATGGCATAATGAAGAGCTGTGGAATTTGAATTGCCATTCTTGTCTTCTTCTTACTGCCTTCCTTAATGATTTTCAGAAAATGAATCTATCTGTACTCTAGTTTTCTCAGATAAAATGGAGGCAAATTGAGTTAATGTATCTTCAAAGCTCAAATGTTCTATGATTACACCAAGCTAGCTTCAAAAATGTTGTTTTTAAGAGCCTTTTGTCTTACTAACTCTGTTAGAATAATTAGACATGTAAACTTCACATCTTGGTTCCTAATTCATTCCTTTAGTCAAACTACAGGTTTACTGGTTGCCAGACACTGTACTGGGTAAATGATATGGCTAAAAGAAATTCTTGTCTTTATGTATCTTTTATTGTAAAAAAATTTTAAAATGAGAAATCAATACCTGTTCATTGAAGATTAATTTTTACTTATTAATATGTTTGGGCATTTTTGATATGATTATATATTAAAATACATATTATAAAATTTAATGACCTTATTATTTTGCCATATAAATGTGCCATAGTTTATTGAACTGCTCTTTTTGGTTATTTTTTTTTTTTAAGATTTTATTTATTTATTCATGAGACACACAGAGAGAGGCAGGGACATAGGCAGAGGGAGAAGCAGGTTCTCTGTGGGGAGCCTGATGCGAGACTCCGTCCCAGGACTTCAGGATCACGACCTGGGCCAAAGGCACACACTCAACTGCTGAGCCACCCAGGTGCTCCCTCTTTTTGGTTATTAAGTGACTTACAATTTTTGCCATTAAAAACCACTAAAACACTGTGATGAATGTTTGTATAAATAAATATGAAATCTTTCTTTGTCTTTTTCAATCTCTTGGCTCTGTAAACTTGTTATAACTTAATTTATTCAAGGATGATCAACCTCTTAAATGAATTTGATTTGTGTGAAATTAAATTAACTAATTTTTGAAAGTTAGGTAGTTAGTTGGTAGAAATTCCTTTAAATTAGATGACCTTCTTTGAGAAAATGACCTAAGAACAGGAATTTTGCGGTGAGGGTTAGATCCTGAAACTGGTTAAACATTCAGAGTGATGTGAATGGCCACTCTAGCAACTGAAGGAGTAACGCTTATAGTTTAGATCAGGTGGTCTCTTCAACTGTGTGCTCCTCTGCACACAGAGGATGGGAGAGAGAGCCTTACCCTAATTTAGGTCTGAGCTTTCATAGAAAGACATTGATAATGTCAACATTTAAGACAAGTCTTTGATTACCTCAGGTGAGAACCTCTAAAATATAGTTGCTTCTCTTCTTCAGTTATACACTTAGCTTTCTTGAAGTTGTTAGAATACAAATTCAACTGATCCTTGATTTTTCAGTACAGATGCATTCTTGAAAAGGTTATGTAAAAGGGATTTTGATATGTGAAATTCACATTTACCTTATAAAGCAAGAGATGTAAAGTGTCCCAGTGGAAAAGATTAATAAGCCCAACTTCATAATATGTAGGCATTATAACTTTTTATCTTCAATTTAATGTACTTAGAGTTGTGCACTGTTTCTGATGCATCTCGGTAATAAGTCCATACTTCCTCTTTAAACCATCTCCAAATTAAAAGCTTATATAACAAAACAAAAGGATGTGAACATCTTCTCATCTGCTGTTTTCATTTGCCCTTTAGCTTAATTGATCAAGCATGGTAAGTGGTTTTCAGGACCAGCCGTAGTATTGGTATCAAGAAGATAATTTTGGCATAGTTATTCATTAGCCTTTCTTGCTAATACATACATTTTTATAGTTTATTGTGTAGTTGGGATCATGGATATTTGAAGAATTGATTATTGACTCCAGCATTAGTATATTGACGTTTTTAAATATAGCTTGAAAAAATAAATATATCTCTAAAAACCAAACTAAAGTTAAATTTGTTATATGGATTACTCAGAGATTTGCTGGGTCTGAAAGAAATAAGGCTAGACCCCAAGGGCAGGAAAGTATGATTTTTATTCAAATGTAGGTTTGTGCACTGATCTTTAAAGTGTCTGTATTTTTCTGTTATGTGTGTCATTGCTCTAAAAAGGATAATTTTAAATAATGATAATTTGGGAGATGATAGCTTTTTGTAATTGTAAATTTAGCAAAGATTGTCAAGTTTTTGTACTGAGTACCAGGGGTTATAAAAAAAAAAAAAATAAGGCCTGGCTTATGATACAGACTAAACTGGGAAAAGAATAACTGTCATAAGTACTATCATGATGATACTCTAATTATGGTATCTTTTGTGCTGTTGGAAATATTTAGAATTTTTTTTTGAAGGCTTAGAAACATACTTGAGGGGCTGTATTTTATTCATATTCTTTTGACTGGTTGTGCCCTGTGGGCCAGGTGTTGAACTAGACTTTAGGGATTAAAAAAATTTTCTAACATTTCTGATTCTAATACTTTTTAGAGAATTATATAAAGGAATGTTTGAAATGAATAGCAATTGACTTATGTTTTATACTCTATCTCTTCTCAACTATTTGCCCTGAGATTTTCCATTGTTATGTCTGTAAATCTTTTTTTAATAGTATTTTTAACATATTGAAAAAGAAAACATTTAATGGCCCATAGCTGCACTGTTAGAAAAGAAAAAGTTGTATACGGTCAAATAATCCAACTGATATAAAGTAAAAGTCTGCTTCCTCTCTCCCCACAAGTTAACCATCATCAATAGTTTCTTTTGTCTTTCTAGAAAAAGCTTTTCCTGAATTTTAAAATAATATAATGTAGACAGTGCTTTGGTCCTAAAGCACATTTATTATTATTATATTTTTCTTTTATCTCTTGATAGTAAAATATGATATAGAACTTGAATAAAACATATTTTGGTAATCTGCTTTTAAAAATACATGAAATATGGGGATCCCTGGGTGGCTCAGCGGTTTGGCGCCTGCCTTCAGCCCAGGGCATGATCCTGGAGACCCGGGATTGAGTCCCACATCAGGCTCCCTGTATAGAGCCTGCTTCTTCCCTCTGCCTGTGTCTCTGCCTCTCTCTCTCTCTCTCTCTCTCTCTCTCTCTCTGTGTGTCTCTCATGCATAAATAAAAGTTAAAAAAATAAATGATATATGTTAGTACTTATGCTGTAGCTCTAAGTAGGGTCTGGTTCTATAGTGTGGTGGTACATTTGTTATCTGTGACCTTGGGCAAGATCCCAGATAAATCCACATTATATTAAATATTTCGTTTTGGTAGACTTCTATTCATTTCCATTTCATACAATATTCCTCTTATGAATTGTCAGTTATACCCCTGTTTTTTTTCCAGTTTGGCTACCAATAGAAGTTGTCAGGTCTAAATTTATTAAATTCTTCTGTTAGTATATCTCATCTAAAATATTTTAAAAGTATATTATAATGACAAAGGGTTTGGATAAAGCTATATTTTATAAATAAAAATTAATGATCGAATTTGAAGACTTAAGCTTCATTTTTTTAAAATCTTCTAATTGACTTACTTAAGGAAAATGATTTACTCCTCAGTCTTGAATATACCATTTTCCCCCTTCACTTTTGCATTATGACTGAAATGAGATCATGTTTTGTACACGAATCATTCCTTTATTGGCATTTTTAAGAAACATGGTAATAGTAACAAAGATTGCACTTTGTGCATCCACAGCAGATTTTTGAGAGGAAAAAGCTCCCTTCTTCCAAAAGAAAAGAGTTGATTTAATAGTAATTTAGTTGTTTAGCAAGGTGGGTATAAGTTATATTTTTAGGATTCTCTTCATTTTCACGCGCATGTATTTTTAAGATAGAAAATACAGAAGTTTGCATGTGCAAAAATACTGTTATCAATTTCTTTTTATATTTTTTTCAGAGTTTTTACCTCTGAAGTAATTCGATATATTTGCATTATTATTTCAGTATGGCAGATTAGGATGGCAAAGATAGCTAGCACTGTAAAATTAGTAACGGACAAATGGAAGAAATAATGAAATCATTAAAACACAGTTCCTTCTATAATTTTAATTTCAAAAGTCAAGATGCAGACTTTAGTTTCTAGTTGCTCACTGGGAAGAGGTTAGGGATGGAATTTTTTAAAATATGCTCTTTTGGTTTGAATTTTGTTAGAGAAAGTTTATGGTAATACACTAAATAATTACATGGGCTTAAGATACAGATTTTTTAATAAATGCACTTTTTTTAGTAATAATATAGTAGGTAAGATACTGTTTTTTTTCAAGATACTGGTTTTATTTGAAAACACAGTTCTTTTAGTATAATCATGTAATCCATGTTTTTCCTATTGTTGGTGAATAAAAAGTTCTTTGAATTCTGTATGATTTATAGTTTTTTTTTTTTTTTCCATCTTCATTACTGACCTTTGTGAATTTACTTTTGGGTCAAGTGTCATGATTCTTTTACTAAAAAACACTTGCAAACTATTGCTTCAGATAGACTATTCCAGGAGACTGAGGAAGATTTGCTGTGTTATGTGACATGTTGTGAGTGATGAACAAGCTAAGGAACAAAGGCAAATGAAGGAGAGATAACGAGCTTGAAGAATTGCAGGGGCTATATTGCAGTTAAGTGTGGTAGCACTAGATTATCTAAATTTAACAGTATTTGTCCAGGCTGAGGCCAAAGAATTTTGAACTATTTTGAGCTACAATATAGTAAGCTTATTTTAGAAGCATGTTTGACCATTAAGTGACATGTTTTGGCAGCTTTTCACAGCATCTGGGTCTCATCTAAGTAGCTTGTATTTGGTATTGTGGATGCCTGCTATATCCTTTCAATTATGAGAGTGGAATTGGCTGTTTACAATAAAAGATACCTGTATGTGTGTTGTGGATCTATAAATCTGGATGGTTGGGGTCTAGATGCAGAAGAGTAATGATTCTTCTTTGGCTGTAAACTACTGTTTTCTTCTGTAAACCACCATTGCAACAATGTATCTCATGTATTTTGTAAGGAAAACATGTAAATGAGTAATTCCCTTCTCTCCTTGAATTTGGTAATTTGAATATAAAATACTTTGTAATCCCAAATATGTCTGGAAAATGTTTACTTGTAAAAAGTTGGCCTTTATCACCTGCACAGATTTTCAAATGTTTGTTCTTTTAGTGACATCCTTTCAAATTAGCTCACACAGTTATAAGCCTTTATAATTATCTTTTAGATTTCGTGTTCATGTCTAGTTAGAGTTTTATTCTTATTCATAAGCTATAAATATAAATTATATATTAAGGTACCAGTGTCTCCTTGATTACTTATATTGGCTAGAGTCACATAGAAACACGACTTACTACTTGAAATACAGTATCTCAACAATTTTCTATTTTATTTATATGTGAATTTGATACTTTTTTCCTAGAAATATTCAAAGACCTCTTCAGTGTGTCTTATTCAGCTTCCTTTTTTTTTTTTTTAAAGATTTTATTTATTTATTCATGAGAGACACACACAGAGAGAGAGAGAGAGAGAGAGAGAGAGAGAGAGAGAGGCAGAGACACAGGCAGAGGGAGAGAAGCAGGTTCCATGCAGGAAGCCCGATGCGGGACTTGATCCTAGGACTTGGGGATCATGCCCTGAGCCAAGGCAGATGCTCAACCACTGAGCCACCCAGGCGTCCCTCTTATTCAGCTTCTATCAAAATAGTACCTATGTTTTCTAGAAGGTAAAAATGTGTATTTTAACTATCTATACATATCTGCCACAAAATGGAATGCCTCTCATGACCAGTTATGATTTATAGACTAGAAATTCTTAATTGTTTCCTAACTACTCGGGATAAAAATGTGTTAAACAATGTGTATTGCTAGGGATCCCTGGGTGGCGCAGCGGTTTGGCGCCTGCCTTTGGCCCAGGGCACGATCCTGGAGACCCGGGATCGAATCCCACGTCGGGCTCCTGGTGCATGGAGCCTGCTTTTCCCTCTGCCTATGTCTCTGCCTCTCTCTCTCTCTCTCTCTCTATCATAAATAAATAAATTAATTAATTTAAAAAATGTATTGCTAATAAGCTAAATGTGCTTATAATGGCCTATATAAAATCTCCTTTTTTCATATTAGGGAGTGGGGTTGTCCTCTTTCTTAAGAGAAGCCTTCTGTGTTTTAGAGTATTAACAACTCTTAAGAATCAGCTTGTAGGTGGATGTGGAGGAGGAAAAATAGTTTTTCCTTTACCTTCCTGAGTTCTTGGCTGACATGAGACAGTTATAATAGTAAAAGACAAATGAATAAGACAAAAACAGAAGTTTATTAACATATGTACCTCATGTACACATGGAAGATACACAGGGGAAAATGAAGAACTCATTAAGAGGCAGATTGAGAATTCAGGATTAAATGCCGTATTAATGAGGGAAGTTGGGGTAGGATGGATATAGGCCTCTAAGGGGAGAGTGAATGATTTTTAGGAAGGATTCATGGGCCCTTAGAAGAATAGATGGGAAATACGATAGGTAGTCTGTGAGAAAGTTTGAGTGCAGCATTGGTTACAAGTCTCCTTTTCTGTGGTGAGAACCAGTCCTCCCTTGTTGATGAAATTTCCAGAGAGGAGATTTAGGACAGTTGAGGTCCTTTTGGAAGATCTGCCTTTAGGCAGATAAATGGGAGTTCAGAGAAAGCTTCTCCCAACATTTGCTGTTTTTCAAGTGCCTGTGGCTCAAAATAATGTGTCTGAGTGGCATATTTTGGGGTGACATGTCCAGAATTCCTACAGCCATATTTTGGGGTGGCGTATTCTGCTACCCTTCATTATCAGTTTTGTTCTTGCATTCTTGATGTACACCATTTACTTCATCTGATCTTTTATCTCTTGATTATTTGCAGATCTAAGATAGCACCACAGTGACGAAGAGATACGAAATTATCCCCAGGATATAGTACATTATATCCTCTTCAGTACACTTTTGAGTATTTAAGTATTCTCCCCTAGCAAACAAAGCATTCATTTTCCCTTAGCCCTACTTTTAAGGAAGAGAGAAAAATAAAGTGTATATAATCTCTGTGGTTATTATGTATATATTTGTTTTAGTTGAAGTCTAACATATATACAGTATAGTATATAACTGTATTAATACATATACTATATTTTAGTCTTCTGTGTAATAATAGCTCCATTCTAGTTAAATAATGTATTTGTCCTTGTACACACCACTCAGGTCAAGATACAAAAAGTTTGCCAAATGAATTTAACATGAGCCTCTTTGTATAGCAACACCCCACCCATTTTCACTGGTCTTACTTTTATTATCATTGAATAAGTATTAGGTATGGCTCTTTGGATTCTTTGGCCTTACATAATGTCTCTGAATCTCATCTGTGTTGTTGAGTATCTTTTTTATCGCTGCGTAGCATTATGTTCTATACCTATACTACACTGAAATATTCATTTCTTTGTTGACACATATGGGTCGCCTCAAATTTATGATAAATTCTTTTTACTACTAGTATTGCAGAATAGGATATATATAATTATTTACCTGTAACCATTTTTAGAAAAGTCATCTTTATTGAGATCTTTAATGAACAAAATACACCTTTTTTAAATACGAGGCATAACTAATATACAGTAAAGCTGAACCTTTAAAAATATATAGTTTGTGTTTTGAAAAACGTATATAGTCATGCATCCCATAATCATGTTGTACATTTCTCTCACCCTAGAAAGTTACCTTTTCCCCTTTTGTAGTCAGCACCCAATCCCAGCCCTGACAACCACTGATCTGATTCCTATATAGTGTTGCTATTTCCAGATGTCATATAAATAAAATCAGCCAGTGTATAACCTTTTAAGTATGGCTTCTTTCACTTAGCGTAATGCTTTTGAAATTCATTGATGTTGCACATTATCAAAAAATGTTATCAGTTGTTTCTGTGCTGAGTCATATTGCATTTTTGGGATGTAGAACAGTTTTTGCATCCATTTATCAATTAATGGATTGATACAGTTTCTAGTTTGTGATGATTATTAATACACATTTGTCTACAGGTCTTTGTAGAAAAATGGTTTTACTTCTGTTGGTTAAATACCAAATTCAGTTCCTCATTTATTTAGCTTTGCCCTGTTTTTGAAAACCAGTTGAGCAAGTGAAATAAGTCAGATGAGAAAGACAAATACTGCGTGATGTTCCTTATATGTGTAACCTAAAAAAGCCAAACTCATTGAAACAGACTAGAATGGATGTTATCAGAGACCAAGTGGTGGGGAAGTGAGGAGATGTTGGCCAAAGAGTACAGACTTCCAGTTGTAAGATGAATAAATTCTGGAAATCTGATATACAGCGTGGTGATGATAGTTAATAATACTATATTATGTACTTGAAACTTGCTGGAAGAGTAGATCTTAAATGTTTTCCCCATAGGAGAATAAACATGGTAATCATTTTAGGTGGTGAAGGTGTTGGCTAACTGTAATGTAATCATTTTACAGCATATTTATCAAGTCAGCAGTTGTATCTTAAATCTGTACAATGTTATATATTAGTTATATTTCTATAATCTGGGGGAAGAAAGGCCAATGAGAAGAATTCTTACATCTTCACTCTATGTCAATACTACAGTTTTGCAAGACATTACCATTAGGGATGGTGGGTAAAGTATACATGGGATCTCATTGCATTATTTTTTATAACTGCATGTGAATCTATAACTATCTCAAAAAGTTTAATTAAAAGAAAAGCAAATTGACCAATAAGGTTAGATCTATTTGTGGATCTTTATTCTGTTCCATTGGTTTATCACTCTCATGAATACTGTAGCTTTATATAATAAGTCTTGAAATTGAGTATTGTAAGTTCTTTACATTTCTTCTTTTTTTTTTTAGTTCTTTACATTTCTACAGAAGTTTTGGAATCAGTTTGTCAACTTCTAAAAACACCTGCTGGGATTTTAATTGGGATTGTGTTTAATCTATAAATCAGTGTAGGGGCAATTGGTATATTAATACTGAAATACATCTCTCCCTTAAAAGATTTTTTTTGGCAATTCCTTAGTGATATTTTATAGTCTTAAGTGTACAGATCTTGAATATATATTGTTAAACTTTTATCTATTTCATGTTTTATGGATATAAATTATATTGGAAAATTTAAATTTGCAGTTATATGTTAGCATATAGAATTATGATTATTTTTATGTTGACCTTGAGTTGTTCAGCCTTGCTACAATTACTTATTCTAGTACATTTTTAAAATTAGTCTACTAATGTGGTAAGTTGCATTCCTGGGATAAACCTAAGCCATATTATCTGTCTGTATCTCTGTGTATTTTAATTGATTTTGTTAAAAGCTTTTTTTTTTTATTTATTTATGATAGTTACAGAGAGAGAGGCAGAGACACAGGCAGAGAGAGGGAGAAGCAGGCTCCATGCACCGGGAGCCCGATGTGGGATTCCCGATCCCGGGTCTCCGGGATCACGCCCTGGGCCAAAGGCAGGCGCCAAACCGCTGCGCCACCCAGGGATCCCTGTTAAGAGCTTTTATATTGTGATTACAAGAGATGATGAGCTGTAGTTTTCTTTTAACTACTTTTTTATCTGGCTTTGATATTGGAGTAATATTGATGACCTCATAAGATGAGTTGGGAAATGTTCCCTTTTTTGAGTTTGTGAAGATTGGTGTTAATTCTTTAAATGTTTCATGGAATTCTACAATGAAACTATTTGCCTAGAGATTTTTCAGGAGTCTTTTTTTTTTTTCTTAATTATACATTCAGTTACTCTTCAGTTACAGGGCTAGTTGAATGATCTAATTCATGTTGGATGAATTTTGATAGTTGTACCTTTTGAGATAATACACGTTTCACTGTGTTGTTAAATGTGTATGTGTAGAGTTGCTCCTAATAACTCCCTTCTTGTTCTTTTCATATGTACCGGCTCTGTAGTGATAGCCTCCATTTCATTCCTGATGCTGGTGATTTCTGTTGTGTCTTCCCCCTTTTTCCTTTTTCAGTCTAGCTGGAGCTTTGTCAATTTTATTGATCTTCAGAAAGAATTAGCTTTTTCATCTATTGGTTTTGCCCTATTTGTTTTTCTCTTTTAAACTTAGTGAATTTCTGTTCTTACACTTATATTCTTCTATCTGCTTGCTTTGGGGGGTGTATTTTGTAGTTTCTAAAAGATGGTATTGATTTGAAAGACCTTTCCTCTTTTCTAGTTTAACTGGTATTCTAAATTCTTCTCTTGGTCCTGTGTTAGCTGCATCTCACAAATTCTCATATGTTTTCAATTTCATTCAGTCAAGCTATCTATGTATTATTTAGAAAAGTGTTTTTAAAATAGTGATGCTGTTTTAATGTGAATTTCTGTTTGCTGCAAAGTGTATTGTATTAAATCTTCTTGATTTATAACATGATTTATTATTTGAGCCTTGTTTTGTACCTTTCTCAAAAATTTTTCTTTCACTGTTTTTTCTTAATATTTAGGTGGAAACTACCTGTAAAATTAGTACTTTATTTAATAAGTAGTAGACTCATTTTTGGTAATTGATATTTTCTTAGAAAGTTGTCCATTTCATATGAAGATTTAGATTTATTGATATGCTGTATAAATCACAATACAGTTTAAAGTGTTCTCTGCATAACTAGTTTTAAATATATATAGTCTCATATAGATACTACACATATACATAAGTATATACATACATATATGAGAGGAAGAGATAGTCTCTTTTGTAGCTACTCAACTTTGATGTTGAGAAAGCAGCCATAGATTGTATGTAAGAGAATGAATATGGCTATGTTTCAGTAAAATTTTAGTTATGGACCCTGATTGTTAAATTCTGTGTAATTTTCCTGTATCATAAAATATTTTTCTTTTGATTTTCAGCCATTTAAAATTATAAAACCTATTTCTGGTTTGCATACAAAAAGGTGGTAAACTGGATTTGCCAACCCCTCTTCTACTTAATTTTTCTATTTCAGAAGACATAGTATAAGATCGTCATTGTGATTGTGGATTCATTTGTTCATTTTTTAAAACATTTGGTTTATTTAGTAATCTCTACATTCAGTGTGGAGCTGAAACTTATGACCCCAAGATCACGTCACATATTCCTGCGACTGAGCCAGCTAGGTGCCCTCCTCCATTTATTTTTAATAGTTTTTCTTCATATGAGGTTTACTGTGACTATTTTATCATCTTGGTGAATTTGCTTTTTACCAATATAAAACTTTCTCATTTTTAAATTTTTATATAATTCATCTAAGGATTTTAAAAAATTTAACCATTTTTGGGGTTATGATTTTATGATACCCAAGAATGATATTGCTATTCCTGCTTATATTTTGTTCGTGTTAGTCAGTATTGTGCAAGAGTCTGCAAACCACATTAACTCCTAATCTACAATAAAACAAAACGTTAATTTTTATCTTGGGATTGATTTTTTTCAATAACTTTCAGTGCGAAGGCTTCAAGGCAGTTTTACTTGGTCTTTCTTCTTGCACATTTGTTGATGTTCTAAAGCTAAGATAGTGCTATCCAGAACTGTAAAGTGCATTTGTGTATACTCAAAGTTCCTATTGTGTCATTGTCAGGGAAAAAAGCTGTTTTGGGTACAGTGTGTGGAAACTAATAGTTGATACTAATAAGATTTCATAATTTATCTTCAACTTCTCAAATACATAATTAGAAGATAGTTCTTACCTTATAAATAAAGGGGAGGAAGGATTTAACATGTGCTGACATATTACATTGGCAATTTTTAAAGAAAAACCTCTGAAATGTGGCACCTGGGTAGCTCTGTCAGTTAAGCATCTGCTGTCAGCTCAGGTCGTGATTCTGGGGTCCTGGGATTGAGTCTTGCAAGCCAACCCTCTATCCCCACCCCCACTCAATGGGAAGTCAACTGTTTCTCTCCCTCTACCTCACCCCCTGCTTATGCTCTTTCTTTCTCAAGTAAATCTTTCTTTTAAGGAAAAAAACCCCACAAAAGAATAACCCATGAGAGACTCTAATATGGAAATGTGAAGAACCAATTTGAACATAATCTAATTCCCTTCTTACTCTTCAACCCTTTGTTTTAGAACTTATAAAATGTGTTTTCAGGGTAGATAACAATCCTATGCTATTTCTGTCAGATTCTCTTTCAACCTTGCCAAGACTGAAGTCTGAACTGGTATAGCTTATAACAAAAATAAATTTTCACAGTTGTTCCTTTTCTGTGTATCTTTAGTAAAAGTATTGCATCGTTTATATCGTATGCAAAATCATAAAGGTACTGTGGCTACCTTGCTCTTTGAGACTTTATAATATGATTTAAAAAAATCTTTTAAGAATCTATTTCAAGTTGCATTTTATAACTTTAATATAGATTTATTACATAAATATATGGGCTTATTATAAAAGCCTTAGATGAGAAATGTCTCTGTAATTGCCATTTTTAGTGATAGTCAGATAGAAACAATTTAAAAATTACTTGTAAGCTCACCTGCATCATTGGGTTGTGTATCAGATTTTGTTCTCCTTTTTAAACTCCTTTTTATGAATTAGGAGTTTTTTTTTTTTTAAGATTTTATGTATTTATTCATGGAGACACAGAGAGGTAGGCAGAGGCACACAGGCAGAGGGAGAAACAGGCTCTGTGTAGGAAGCCCGATGTGGGACTCGATCCCAGGACCCCAGGATCACGCCCTGAGCCAAAGGCAGACCGTCAACTGCTGAGCCACCCAGGTATCTCAGGGTTGAAGTTTAGTAAGGAAGACTATCATACTGCTGATTTGGTAATTCTTTATATATTACCTTTTTTTAAAAAACTGAGATATAATTGACATTTAACATTATATTAGTTTCAGGTGTATAACATAATGACTTAGTATTTGTATATGCTGTGAAATGATCACCACTATGTCTAGCTACCATCTGTCACCATATGAGATTGCAAAAAATTTTTTCTTAGAATGGGAACTTGTAATATTTATCTCAGCACCTTTTAAATATTATTGCATCTTAATTATAGGGGAAGACTCTCTTTTCTTCATTTTCTTTATTCCTATTTGCTCAGTTTCATAGCTCAATTTTGACTTATTTTGTTTCCCAAAGAGTTTATTTAGATCAAGGGAGCTACAAATCAGAAGAATAAATTTTCATACTTTGTTTTATGTATACTCATAGAAGTATCTGGCAGGTACCTGTAGCAGTCCATTCTGCCAAAGATTCAAGTGCTATAAACCAAGTGGTATTATAGTTATTTGCTTTTCTCTTGCAAACCTATTTTTTTCTTTCTCTTTCCTCTGTCTTTTCTTGATGCCAGTGAGTGTTTCAAAATAAGAAAAGGCTTCTCCTTAGAAAGTTGTCAGCCCTGGGGAAATTCTTTAGCAGATGACTTATAAAGAGTAGAATAGTTAATGTCTTCTTTATAAGATCATCATCTGTTGCCTGGGCACTTTTTGTTGTTGTTGTTGTTGTTGACTTTTTTGAGCTGTGGGCACTTGGCTTACTGAAATAGGCACAAGATACAGGAGGTAAAACATAGCTTCATATATTATGGCATTAGTCATTACCACATGATGTGTGGTAATCAGAAATGGAAGAACCTTTTTTAGATCTTTGGAAGAGGAAACTATAGATCCTTAAGGTACCAGAGAAATTTTTTGGTTAGGTATGAGAACAATATACAAAAACCAGTATTTAAAAGATTTTTCAACTGATATCAGGATATCGATCAATGTATAACTCAGTATATATTGAGCTGTATAATCACTTTTAGTCACCAAATAAATGAAATATTTAGTGTTGTAAATTATAGCACAAATGGTTTACCAAATCATTCTGATAATTTCTAAATCTTATATTGAGTTTTGGAATTGTTGATATGGTCTTTTATTTTGCTTAGCTTTTACTAATTTTAATGAATTCCTACTTGAGCTATAACTTGACAAAATAAATTTCATCTAGTCACTTATCCACTAAATTGATAGTCATTAAGTAGCATGGACTTGCGGTAAGTAGAGACTTTTTCATAATACCATCAATATTGTTTATGGTGCTGAATCCTATCTCAGTTCCTAAGAGTAGTTACTTTCAAAAAATTTTTTCAGCTCTTGTGATATGAAATGTTCTGAATACCTTATTTAGGCCATAGTAGAAGCGGTGTAACAATGTGGAACTTAAGAGCACATGCTCTTTTGTCGAGGTGCTGAGGTTTAAATCCTTGTACTGCCAACTAAATATAAGCTGATAGGTAGTGTTGAGATGGGAAAATTTTGGAAGATTGACTAGTGCAGTGCAGGGAACCAAGCAATCAGAAAGGATGCCATTTATGGATGGAGCATCTTGAAAGCCCCTTTTAATGCCAAGAACTCTGTTGGATAGTGGAGAGGAGCTTCAGGAGGTTTGGGGATCAGTAGTTATCAACCACAGTAAAAACACTCTTGTACTATAGCAACTAACATATCTGTGCTAGGGCATACGGCTGAATGTCAGGTTGGGTTGTAATGTAGGCAAAGGAAAGAATAAAATTCAGAGACAGGATTTCTGACTAACTTGCCCCTATAACACTATGTCATTTAGTGTTAATCTATTTGCCCCTATGGTAAAGTTATATATCCTCTTATCTCTTGTTTTCTATTTTTCCTACTCTGTTCATCTTGTTTTGTCTGTCTTCTGCCTGAAACATCCTATCCTTGTATTAGTTGAAAATCATCTTAGAGGATTAATCCAGGACTAGTTGATGTCATAAAATTAGTAGTTTATTCAGAAGTAGGTCTTACCAGTAGCATCTTTGGAAAACAAAGGATAAAAATATCACTGCACATTGGAATCTTCCTAAGTTGCTTTGGAGTGTTCTGTAGGATTACTTAGCTTGCCAAGGAATTCATGTTCCTACTTGATTTACCAATTGTATTAGTTTCCTGCAGCCGCCATAACAAAGGATACAACTGGGTAGCTTACACAGCAAAAATTTATTGTCTCACAGTTTTGGAAGTTAGAAGTTCAGAATCAGCATGTTGGCTAAGTTGGTTCCTTCTGAGGGCAAGGAAGAAGAATCTGTTTCAGGTGGTTTCTGGTGGTTTGGGGGCAATCTTTTGTGTTGCTCGGTGTGTAGATGCATCACCACCATCTCTGCTTTCATCTTCAGATGTTTTTCTTTCTTTATTTCTTTACATAGTCTTCCTCTGCACATATTTGTGTTCAAATCTCCTCTTTACATAGGACACCAGTCATTTTGGATTAGGGTCTACCTCAATGACTTCATCTTAACTTGACTATATCTGTGTAAAGACCCTATTCCCAAAGAAGATTAAATTCTGAGGTACCTGGGGGTTAGACTTCAGCATATCTTTTTGAGGAGACACAATTCAATCTATGACTACTAGTATATTAAGGTTTTCTTTTTTGTTTGTTGTAGTCATACGAATTTGAAGAAATCTGCCATATTGGTTATTATCAGTGTTGAATTCATTGTAAATATTTGAAATTTCTTAAATTCTAAGCAGGTTTTTTCTAAATTATGTAATTTACACTGGAGGCCAGTAATCACCCATCCAGATTATACTTTGTTAAAGTCATATTGGGTATAAATGTGTTGACTATTTTGTAAAAATATTTTTGCTTTTGAAATTTTAATATAAGTAAATGTGATGTGATGGATGACAATTTGAAGCCTGCATACTACAGGAACTATTTTTATTTTCTTGTGGAAACCTTTCCTGTGATGTTTGTCTAGTCTAACTATGGTACATTTCCTTCTTCCTTAGGCAGTGAGTGGTTAATCTCTTATTTCCAGAAAGCTTCCACAAGATAATGAGAATAATATCTTATTTATAGTATTACAATAAGCCAGATTAAATATTCTGTTGTCACCAGTTCATAGACTTGTACTTTTACTTCAGAACTTCCTTGAAATTCTTCAAGTTATGTTGTATTCACAAGTGTGATTTCAGATAGTCTTTTAAAAAAATTAAAGGGAAAATTCTCTTTTTAAAATGAGAAGCATTGAGAAAATATTAGATGATACTTAAATATTCCCTTTAGACACTTTTAGTATACTAATAGTGTAAATATATTTGTGCAGGTTTTGTCCGGATCGTCTCGTCAAAGTTATTCACCTTCTGGCTATCAGGATTTCAGTAAGTGGGAATCAGTGCTGAAAATAAAAGAAGGACTGCTAAGGCAGAAAGAAATTGTAATTGATCGGTGAGTCTTTTTTTAAGTACTAAATATTTCAGACATACAGAAAATGTAGATTACTAAAACAACCTTTGTATCCATTACTTAGAGTTTAAGAAATCAAATCTTACAAATATATTGATGTCTCATGTCTGTCCCTCCCTCAGCCTACCCTAGTTAAGAACCTTTGTGAGAACTGAGGACTGGTCTGTTGGTCTTTCTGTTTTCTACCACCCTCCCATTTACATTAGAGTAACCCATTTGGAAACTCCAGTCTTTTTTATACATGTAGAAAGTTAGCTGCAATGCCAATGAGCTATCAAGGCTATAAACTGTATCTTTGTGTTTTAAACTTAGAAACTATCAAATTGGAAAGCTACTTTAAAGTGCTAATATTTTAACTAATGTATGTTATGTTAGATCTGAAGAAGAAAAAAAAATTTAAAAAAAAATCTGAAGACACAAAAGCTATCAAAATCAGGGATGTTTAAAATTAAATGACTTACAGATAAGCATTTGAGAAATTTGGGGGGACGGTCCAAAAATTTTGCATTTTTGAGTACTAAAGCTCTGAAAAACAAGTTTTTATACTTAATAGAGTCTCCTGATTATTTTGAGCAATAATTGTTAATATTAATTATATTATTCTGGATGTATGTTCTACATAATTTATGTATACTTTGGAGTCAACTTGTGTACCATGGTGATGGGGGAAATCATTTGAGGAGGCTTTTTTTTTTTTTTCTGCTAGTTACTGCTTATTTTCATGTGCTTATTTGAGATTAAAGTAGTAGACATTTTAGCCTTAAAATTAAATCCGAGTTGAAACCACTAAATATATTTAATAGTCAAAATTTCAAAAGATTTCACTTAGAAATTTACCAGTATTAAGCAGAACCTACTGGAGTATAAACTAGAGTACAAACATCTGAACTTTTTCTTCTCTGCTGTGTTCCCAGCATCTTGAACAGAGCCTGGCACAGTATATGCTTAATGCTTGATACTTGGTGAGGCAGAAGAGAAGGACTTGATAGACAAGTTAGCCAGAGTAAAAAAGCCATTTTGATTTTAGGCTGACCCTTAACCTAAAAATCAGCAAGCCATAAAAGAATCACAGGACCTAACTCAGGAAATACCACAAACAATTCATCTATGATAGTTAGAAATGCATATAATTACAAACATAATCTATTGAAAATATATATTTCCCAACTTTTTATACTATAGAAGGATACTAAGGAAATAATCCAGAAATAATTCAGATTTCTCAGTTTTGCAGTTCTTTATGCAGTCTCATTCACCTCTGCAGTGCCCTTCTTATAGCTAGTTTTAGAGTATGAGGATTTAATGAATGAATGCATGTAAAAGCCCTAATACTGCCTCATGCATGGGTGCCATTAGCAAATAGTAGCCACATATATGTGATTTGTAAATAACGGTTGTTTCTGTAGAGCTTGTCTCTCCTTAGCAGACTCCAGACCCCCTCACAGAAGAGAATGTTTCTTGACATTTCATTACTCATAATAGGTCTTCACCAGCATTCATTCAGGAGAAAAAGCTTCATTTTAATGGCAAAGAGGTTAAGGTTGCTGGTTAACCTATGCTGTTACTGATACTGGTAGTTTAATGGTCTGCACTTTGTAGTTAGCTTTTGCTGCTGGATTGGTCAGATAGAATTTAGAAGTAAGTCAATGCACTTGAGACTGATCCAGAGAGGAAACCCTTACACCTTCTGCAATGACATAGGGAGTTAATGTGATTAGTAAATGACACTGGCAGTGTAGAGGGGAATTCTCATTTTGTTATTACTTGCAATGTGCAGTATATATATTTATTTAATTGTGTGTGAAAGTAAAATCATATTGTAATTGTACTAGTAAGCTTTTAAAATCAGTAATGCGTTCTTTGGTATAGTGTGGATGCTTTTTTATTGAATTCATAATGTCCTTCTAATTCATCTGCTAAGATTTATGATCAGATTTCTCAAAGCAAAGCTAAGATGTACACACTATAGTTATTAAAATTATTGAAACTCTGGCTTTACAAATTTGATTGGTTAACATGAGATTTTGTTCATTTTTCTTTGAGAGGGACCCCATAATGCAAGAGTAGTTATTTTCTATCACTGGTATTGAAGTGAGATTTGATTATTTTTATCAGCTAATTTGAGCATTTAGATACAGTTTTAATAGTTCATTTCTATCTAAGTTATTTTGATTGTTTATAACTAGGCACATAGTATTTTAGAATTAATTTCTAAATCCACAATTGACTATTGAACAATGTGTCGGTTAGGGATCTCAACCTCTTGCGCAGTTGAAAATCCATGTGTAATTATTGATTTCCCAGAACTAACATACTAATGACCTGGAGCCCTACTGATAACATAAACAGTCGATCAGTGCATGTATTGTATGTTTTATGTATGATATATTGTACTCTTATAACAATCTAGAGAAAAGAAAATGTTATTAAAATCCTAAGGAAGAAAAATACATTTAACAGTATTCTGTATTTATTGAAAAAAATCTGCATTTAAGTGAATCTGTGCAGTTCAAACTCATGTTGTTCCAAGAATCACGTGTATTCTGTTTCAGTCCCACCTACTGCACTGTAATTCAGTTCTGACCCTACATGCCCTGAGTTAGCATCAGACTCCACAGCTTTAAGGGCATATAGCCCCTAACAAAACTGTGTAATTTCAGATACCAGTTTGAAGGTGGCTTCCCCAGGCCACTCACACTTCTAACCAACTGCCTACAAATCTAGCTGGTTCCCAGAATTTTTATTGGAGTTTCATTGTGTAGACATGATTGATCAAATCACTGGCCACATGATTGAACTCAGTCTCCAGCCTCCTCTGTGTCTCAACCATGGAGGTTGCACTGGCTCAGGTTCACAACCTTCTAGTTAAATGGTTGGCTTTCTGGTGAACAGTCCCCATCTTAAAGCTATTATCAAGGGGCCATGAGTTACTTCATTAGGATAAATGCACGTGTTTCAGGGGCTCATGAATAACACACCACACCACACGGCAAGGATTCAGTCTCCTTCCCAGGAATCAAGAACAAAGGCTCTTTCTCTATTATTGATTCTTCCTTATTTACAAAACCTTAAGATTCGTAGATAAATGCATAAGAATCCTTTTAATATACATTGGGAGTATTTTCAAGCTAATACACTTAGCTTTGTTTGGCAGGGCCACCTTTGGAGAAATTGAAAATTCTGACTAGTTCAAGAAAAATTAATACAATCATCCTCTTTCCATCAAATTAAAAAATACTAACAGAGTGTATTTAGAAGTACATTTCAAAATTAAAGCCCAGGGCCATATTTACTATTGTCCCAACATGTGTGAAAGCTGATTTTGGAAGCTAAGGGTGAGGAGACAGCTTCTTCAAAACTGTTTTATCCCTTGTTTATAGTACTATAAGTAGTTCGAAAATGTGAATAATATCCCTTAAGTGAATAGGAGATAAATATCCACATGGTTGTTAAGTTTTTCCTTTTGTGTGCCCTCTATTGAAACAGGTTGGGAAAAAGGAAATGCATGGAAAATTAAAAGAATAAAATCTCATTGGTCTTTGTTTTCCTATTCCAGACCTTTAGTCACCTGTACCTTTATTTCAGCCCCTCTCTCTTTTTAATATGGTAATGAATGCGGGGTGTCTCTTTGATAATCATTTCTGATAAATTATTTAAGATGGCCATTGAGCATAATTCATTTGGTGGTAGTATCCATAATAGCTTTAAAAGCTATTAATTATTTTAAAACTCACAGTAGAAACTTTCCAGAAACCAAATTTAATTAGAAAAGGAAAGGAACCCTCTCAAAAGGAATCTGCTCTAAACCTGTCTCTAAAGATACGTGCTTTTTCATTTTTGTATTTTCTCAGCTAGAGATTGAATTTGTACATACTCTTATTTGCTCCCTGGATCCGGGACGGGATCACTGCAGGTCTAGCTGGGTCCAGTATTTCCTTGAGTAACATAGTTGCTGTAGCAGCTCCTTGATTTTTCAGTTTTGACTTAATTTTTTTAAACCTGTTTTCTGATTTATAGAGGCCATATTTACTAGGTATTTGACCTGATTCCTTTCTTGAGTTGTAGTGGCAGTCTTCATTCTGGTCAGGATCTCACCATCTGTTTAATTCACTTCCCAGGCAAAAGGGATGACTGGGACTTGGTGGGTACCCAGAAGCATCTCCTGCTCTCACCTTTTTAAATTTTTTTAAATTGTGATGAAAACCATCACATAACATGAAATGTATCCTTTTAACACATCTTGTATGCAGGACAGTTTTAGCTTTATGCATAGTTTTTTACAGTAGATCTCCAGAACTTTTGCAATTTGCATGACTGAAACTCTGTACCCAGTCAGTAAGAACTGCTTGTTTTCCCCTCCCTCCACCCCATGGAGACCATCATTTTCTACTTTCTGCTTCTCTAAGTTTGATCGCTTTTTTTTCTTTTTTTCCCTTTTGGTATTGTAGGGGAAGAAAAAGTCAGCTCTTTAGAGTTCCTTTGCTGGATCTGGAAATTAAACTGACACAGATTAACAGTAGAAAAGCATACAAATTTATTTAATACAAGTTTTAGGTGACTCAGGAGCCTTTATATGGAAGTGAAGACCCAAAGTGACAGATTTGATTATTTTATGCTAGCTTAGTTGAAGAATGAACAGTCATGGAGGAATGTGATAGGTTAAGGAGTATGAGGTAATTGTATAGTAAACTAGGGGAAATTTAGCAAAGCTTGCTTGGTCGGATTTTTCTTTGTGTCCTTTAATCTTCAGAGATGGGGATGTACCTTTCTTTTGGGTTTAGAGAGGGCACACACACACACACACACACACACACACCCCTTGAGATTTTTGTGATCTGTTTATAGAAGAAGGGCAGGGGTGGGGAGGAGGTCTGAGTGATCTTTCTGCTTTTGCTATTTTCTTAAACTCCTTTGGCTTAAAACATTCAGTATGCCAAGATGCCACATTTTGGGTTAGCATTGTCCTAAACCCCATCAAATTTTCATATAAGTGGAATCATGTAGTATTTGTCCCTTTATGACTGCTTACTGCACCTAGTGTAATGTCTTTAGGGTTCATCCATGTGGTCGCATATGATAGAATTTTCTTGTTTTTTTTTTAGACTAAGTAATAGTCCATTGTTTGTGTGGGTCTATGTGTCATATATCTTTATCCATTTATCTGTAGATAAACATTTAGATTGTTTTCATCTCTTGTCTACTGTGAATATCACCTTTGTTGGTAGAAGATATTTTTGGCTGATATATAATTCCTGATTGGCAGTTATTTTCTTTCAGCACTTTCAAGATATTATTCCATTGTCTCTGGTTTCTCTTAAGAAGTCATCCCACAAGTCTTATTACTGACAGATTGAATGTACTCTTTATTATTTTTTTTGGATTTAATCATTTTTTCCATTTGTTCTCAGCAGTTTTACTATAACGTGCCTATTGTGGTTTTCATCATATTTGGTATTCTTGGAGATTGAAGTAGTTCTTGATCCCAGTTTCATGTTTTTCATCAATCTTGGAAAATTCTTGGTCTTCATCTCTTCAAATATTATATTTCTTTCTGTTTCTGCTAGGACTGCTAATATAATATGTTAGATTCTATCACTATTTCTCATGTCTTTTTCTTCTTTTATTAAGAGAAGTGAAGGAAAGTAGGAAGGACAGTGACTTAAATGTTTAACTTAAGAAGACCAGTTAAAGGAATAGTTAAACATGAAAGAGAACAAAGGAAATACTAAAAATAAGAGCAGAAATTAATCAAATGGATAAATTGCTAGTTCTCCTAATTAAGGGAAAAAGAGAAAGACTCAAAATAATTAGGAGTAAAAAGTAATATAATTATATAGAGAAAGTTTAAATCATTGTCATAAACTAGTATCAATAAATATGAAAACATAAAAGAAAATGAATTTTAAAAGAATACCAATTGACTCAAAAAAGAAATAGAAAACTTACATAAACCAATAGTGTTCAAGAAATGTAATCAGATGGCGTTAACTAGACTTATTGAGGCGATCATTCCACAATATATACACATCAGTATGTTATACACAGTCATTGTTATACACCTGAAACTAGCATGGTATTACATGTCAATTTTGCTTAACAAAAGAAATATAGTCAGCAATTACAGTTTTAGACCCAAATGATTTTAGAATTAAGATTTGCAGAACTATGTCATCATATTTAAAGTGTGTTTTTTCGGTCAGTAGCATATAGTTGAATCTTTCTCTTTATCCATTCTGACAGTGTTCACTTTTTAATTGTTATTTTAGATCATTTACAGTTTGTAATTATTGATATGGTCGAGTTTAAATCTCCGTTCTTGCTATGTGTTTTCTAATTGTCCCATCTGTTTTTGGTTCCCCCTTTCTTTCTCTTGAATTAGTTGAGTCTTTTTAAAAATAATTCCCTTTACATCCTTTGTTGGCTATTAGCTATAACACTTTGTTATTATAGTAGTTGCTGTAGCGTTTATAATATACATCTTTAAAGTGCAGTGGTCTACCCTGAAGCAGTGCTATACTGTTTCATGTACAACATAAGAATCTTATGAAAATATACTTCCATTTTTCCTCTTTCTGTCTGTGAGCTATTTTGTCATACATTTCACTTCTAGAAAGACTATAAAACCCACAGTACATTGTGCCTTTGTTGGTTTGTTTGCCTTACACAATCTATTAAATTTTTTAAAGATTTACCTAGTAAGAACAGTAATATATTTGCCCATGTAGTTAGTTAACATTTTTGGTGCTCTTCTTTCTTTTGTATAGATCGGGTTTTCATTCCATGTTGTTTTCCTTTGGTTGGAGATGTTCCTTTGTTTCTTATACTTGAAGTCTGCTGTGATAGATTCTTTCAGCCTTTAAGTTTTCAAAATCTGTTTCACTTCTATCTTTGATATTTTCATTGGGTGAAGAATTCTAGGCTGATTGTTTTTATTTTGCTTTAAATTTACCTTGGGTAAAAAATTCTCTAGCTTGAAAGCTTCAGTCCCTCCTTCCACTTTTTTAGAGATTCTAATTGCATGTTTTTATTGCTCTGTCTTCAAATTTCCTAATCTTCTCCTGCAAATTGTGACCTGCTTTTAATCCCATTAAGGATAATATGTATGTTTTCTAAGTCTTAATATAATCAGTCTTTCAGTTTTTTGAACATATGAAAATAATTAAACTACCCAATATAGTGTCTTTGTCTATTCTATCATCTGTTCTGGTTCACTTTCAATTTATTGGTTTTTCCTCTTAGGTTATATTTTCCTACTTCTTTGCATGACTAGTAATTTTTGATCAAGTATCAGACTTCATGAATTTTAACTTTTTTTGGATATCACGTATTTTGTATTCCTGAAATCATGCCCTATGAATTAGGAAGTTTTCCACGGTAGCATTTGAAAACAGGCAGGATTCTAGGCCCATACAAGCCCCAGGTACTGTCGCTTTAATCTTTTTGGTTGACCATCACGTATCTCTCCCCCACTCCCCACATATGCATGCTAAGTAGTTTCCTCATGTGTTTATTCGTTAGTACTCAGTGGAATATTCAGGGTGACTTTGCTTAAGTTGTCTTGGTTTTTCTAGTATCCCAGCTTTGTCTTTTCAGCTCAGAGAGAGCTCTTTACCTGAAGCAGTAGGCTCTGGCAGTCATAGAGCTCACCTCATTTGTTGCCCATCTCCCAGAAGTCACTGTTCCATTAAGAGTAACTGTGCACAGTGTCTTGAGAGTTAGAGGTCAGTGCCTGTAACCCCCACATTGCTCAAGTCAACTGTATAAAGGATACATAAACACAGAAATAAAGTAACTTGATTAAAGTAAGCAGTAAGCTGCTGAGCAAAGATTTGAACTTCATGGTATCTGTTTCTAACATGAAGTTATGTTAAGGTGAAATAAATGTCTGAGCTATCCAAGGATCCAAATTTGTCACCAAATTCTCCATCATTGGTGATGGTTATGTGTAGACTGTGTAACCTAGGATTTTGTTGAGAAGATGTAGGATAGAACATCAGTTGGGCTAAACAATATGAGAATACCTTTCATCCATGACAATGAGATTCTTAGAGTGTCAGTGGATATTTAACTGTTAAACAGAATTTGTATGAATAAAAATAATGGATTTTAAGGTAAAGGCATTCCAAACTGAGGACATAACATTTATTATATCAGGTAACAAGAAAGAAAGCAAAACACATCTTTGCTATTATCTAAGAAGAGTAATCTTTTTTTTAAATTTTTTAAAAAATTTTTATTTATTTATGATAGTCACACAGAGAGAGAGAGAGAGAGAGAGAGAGAGAGAGAGAGGCAGAGACATAGGCAGAGGGAGAAGCAGGCTCCATGAACCGGGAGCCCGACGTGGGATTTGATCCCGGGTCTCCAGGACCACACCCCAGGCCAAAGGCAGGCGCTAAACTGCTGCGCCACCCAGGGATCCCTAAGAAGAGTAATCTACAAAAAATATTATATTTTATAAAATGCCAGAAGTACTCAACAGTATAAGTAAACTTTTTTTGTGTTCCATATAACTCATGTTTCTGTGATTTTTATTTTTTTATTTATTTAAATTTTTTTTAACTTTATTTATTTATTCATGAGAGACACAGAGAGAGAGAGAGAGGTAGAGAGAGGCAGAGACACAGGCAGAGAGAGAAGCAGGCTCCATGCCTGGAGCCTGACATGGGACTTGATACCGCGTCCCAGGATCAGGCCCTGGACTGAAGGCGGCACTAAACTGCTGAGCCACCTGGGCTGCCCAAGGTTCTGTGATTTTAACAAATTCCCTATTAAGAGTGTCAAAGTTGATAATACTTTTAACTTTTACATCAAATTATTAGAATAGTTAAAATTCTGTTTTCAACAGTCTCTTAGAAAAGCATATTCTTTACAATGTCACCTCAATTTATGTTTTGCAGGCAGAAGCAACAAATTACTCACCTACACGAGAGGATAAGGGATAATGAATTACGGGCACAACATGCCATGTTAGGACATTATGTAAACTGTGAAGATTCTTATGTGGCTGGTTTGCAGGTAAGAGAGATTTTTGTAGTTGTTATTTTATTAATACAGCATGTGTTAATTATATAATTAGCTGTAAGATTAGGACGCATTTTTAATTCATTCACATGGTTCATATTCATATATATATAAAATAAAAGATGTCCAAGAACTGTCTTCCAGACATCCCGTTCACATCCCATCCCCACACACATACAGAAATTACTGTTATCAGTTTCTAGTGTATCCTTCCAGAACTGACGTATATCACTAACAGATATAAATGTGTTTTATTCCCGTATCTTCACAAAATGTATCAAAATACATACATTACCCAGCACCTTGCTTTTTTCCTTTATAGTACATAAAATTATTTAAAATACAAGGATTCAAAAAGCAGAAACAGGCTCATCAGTACAGAGAACAAACTGATAGATGCCTGGGGAATGGGCAGAAAGGGTGAAGGGGAGGAGGAGGTCCAGCTCTCCTCTTACGGAGTGAATAACTCATGGGAGATCAAAGGTACAGGATAGGGAATGTAGTCAGTGATACTGTATTAGTGTTGTGTGATGACGGATGGCAGCTGCACTGGTGGTGAGCATAGCATAACATACAGACTTGTTGAATCACTATGTGTACCCCTGAAACTAATGTAATGTGTCAACTGTACTTCAGTCTTTAAAATGCAGTGATTATTTCTACATCTTTACAAAGATAGCCTCCCTTTCTTCTGCTTTAATAGCTGATTGATTTCCCATTTTATGGAGATAACATAATTTATTCATCTTGTCCCTACTAATCAGACTTTGGGTTATTTCTACTTTGGAGCTACTATAAATAATGTGAAGAATAACCTTCTATGAGCACTGTTTTGCTCATATACAAATATTTTTGTAAGTTAAATTCTCAAGTGAAATTTACAGGTGTATGAGTTGGTAATTTTTATTGAAATTATCAAATTGTTTTTGTGTTATCGGATTGTGAAGATTTTTGCCTTTCTCTGGTAGATTTGTATATAGGGTAGGGTGGGGGAGTTCTCTCCATGATTTTTTTAAAAAATAAAAATTGTGTAAAATATGTATAACATAAAATCTACCATCTTAACCATTTTTTTTCATCTGAACTCTTTTTGAGTATACAGTTTAGTGGTGTCAAATACATTTATAATATTGTGCAACTGTCACCACCATCCATTTTCATACCTCTGTATGTCTTATAAAACTAAAACTTTGTGTCCATTAAACAATAACTCCTCACTTGCCTCTGCAACCCCTTGGCAACTGCTGTTGTACTTTTATTCTCTATGATTTTTATTACTCTAAGTATCTCATATTAAAAAAAAATTGTACAAGGGGATCCCTGGGTGGCTCAGCGGTTTGACGCCTGCCTTTGGCCCAGGGTGTGATCCTGGGGTCCCGGGATCGAGTCCCACGTCGGGCTCCCGGTGTGGGGCCTGCTTCTCCCTCTGCCTGTGTGTCTCTGCCTCTCTCCCCCTCTCTATGTCTATCATGAATAAATAAATAAAATCTTTTTAAAAATTGTACAGTATTTGTCTTTTTGTGACTGACTTATTTCACTTAGCATGGTTTCCTCAAGGTTCATCCATGCTGTAGCATGTGTCAGAATGTCCTTCTTTTTTAAGGCTGATATATTCCATTATGTGTGTATACATTTTGTTTTATCCATTCATCTGTTGACACTTTGTTTGCTTCCACATTAAACAAATATTTTGTTTATTTATTTGAGAGACAGAGAGCAAGAGCGGAGGGAAGGGCAGAGGGAGAAACAGAAGCATACTCCCTGTTGGATGGGGAGCCCAATGCAGGGCCAGTCCCAGGACTCTGAGATCATGACCTGAGCTGAAGGCAGGCAGGTACCTAACCGACTAAGCCACCCAGGTGCCCCTGTTTGCTTCCTCATTAGCTATCATGAATAATGCTCCTATGAACTTTTTATATTTATTTGAATATGGGTGTATAAACATCTCCTGCAGACCCTGCTTTCAATTCTCTAGAGTATATATCCAGAAGTGGAATTGCTGGATCATATAGTAATTGAATTTTTAATTTTTTGAGGAAGCACCATACTGTTTTTTTCCACAGTGGCTGTAACATTTTGGATTTCCATCAATAGTATACAAGGGTTCTAGTTTTTCCACATTGTCACCAACCCTTATTACTTTTGATTTTTGATAGTAGCCACCCCAATGGATTTGAGGTGGAATCTATCTCATTGTAGTTTTGGTTTGCATTTCCTTAATGATTAGTGATAAGAGCATCCTTTTATGGTTTATTGGCTATTTGTATATCTACTTAAGAAAATGTTCACGTCTTTTGCCTATTTTTGAATTGGTTTGTTTTTGTCATTATTGAGTTTTTAAAGCTTTTTTATGTATTCTAGATATTAACCCTTTATCAAATATATGATTTGCAAATATTTTTTCCTATTCTGTTTATTGACTATTTTCTCTGTTGGTGGTGTCATTTTTTCATGTACAAAATTTTTATTTCTTCAAGTCGTTTGTTTACTCTTTTATTGCCTGTGCCTTTGGTGTCAGTATCCAAGAACTCATTGCCAAATTCATTGTCATGAAGCTTTTGCCACATGTTTTCTTCTAGGAGTTTTATAGTTTTAGGTCTTATGTTCAGGTCTTTGATCTGTTTTGAATTAATTTTTGCATATGTTATCAGATAAAGATTCAGCATCATTCTTTTGCATGTGGATAATCCTGTTTTCCCAGCACCATTTGTTGAAAAGACTTCCATACTGAATGGTCTTGGCATCTGGTAAAAATCATATGATTTTTACATATATATGTCTTTTGTTATCTTGTACCACACTGTTTTGATTACTGTGGCTTTTATATTAAGTTTTGAAATCCAAAAGTGTGAGTCCCCCAGTTTTGTTCTTTAAGATTGTGTAAGTTATTTGTGGTCCTTTGAGATTCTATATGAGTTTTAGGGTTTTTGAAATTTAGGGTTTTTCTCTTTCTGAAAAAGGATTGTGATTTTGATAGGGATTACATTGAACCTGTAGATCACTTTGAATAGTATTAACATCCTAACAATATTAAACTTTCCAATCCATGAACACGGGATGTGGTTCTATTAATTTATGTCTTCAGTTTTCTTTCAGCAGTGTTTAGTAGTTATTACACAAGGCTTTTACCTCCTTGGTTAATTGCTAGTATTTTACTCTTTTTGTACTGTTGTTAAATAGGATTGTTTTCATAATTTCCTTTTCAGGTTGTTCATTGAGTGCATAGAAATGCAACAAATTTTTGTGTGTTGACTTTGTATCCTAATACTTTGTTGAATTCATTTAATAGCTCTAACAGGCTTTTTGTGGAATTTTTAGGATTTTCTACATATAAGATTGTGTCATATGAACAGAGATGGTTTCATGTCTTCGTTTCCAATTTAGATTCCTTATATTTCTCTTCCTTGCCTATTTGCTCTGGCTATAACTTTCGGTATTCTGTTGAATAGAAGTAGTGAAAATGAGAATCTTTGCCTAGTTTCTGATCTTAGAGGAAAAGCTTTCAGTCTTTTACCATTGAGTATAATATTTGCTGTGGGTTTTTTTCTGTATAGTTTTATTTCATTGTGGTGTTTGCTTTCTGTTCCTAGTTATTTGTGTTTTAATCACAAAAGAATGTTAAATTCTGTCATATGCCTTTTCAGCATCAATTGAGATGATTGTGAATTTTTTTCCTTTATTCTGCTAATGTGGTATATTACATTGATCAGTTTTCACATGTTGAACTATGCTTGCATTCCAGGAATAAATCCTACTTGGTCATAGATTATAATGCTTTTAATATACTGCTGAATTCAGTTTGTTAATATTGTGTTGAGGATTTTTGCATCAAAGATAATTGGTCTGTAGTTATAGTGTCTTTGTCTGGCTTTGGTGTCAGAATAATGCTGGCTTCACAGAATGACTTAGGAAGTGTAGTTTCTTCTCTTTCAATGCTTGAAAGAGATTGGTGTTAGTTCTTTGTTACATGTTTGATAGAATTCATCAGTGAAGCCATCAGGTGCAGGACTAGGGCTTTTTTAGGGGGGATCTTTGATTACTGATTCAATCTCTTAATAGATAGGTCTGCTCAGATTTTGTTTCTTCATGATTTAGTCTTGTTAGGTTTTATGTTTTTAGGAATTTGTCCATTGCATATGGTTTATCCAGTTTGTTGGCATACAGTTAATTGTTCACAGTACTGTTATAATCTTTTTTATTTCTGTAGAATTGATAGTTAATGCCATTATTTTCATTTCTGATTTTAGTAAGTAGAGCCGTTTCCCTTAGTCCATCTAGGTAAAGTTTTGTTGATCTTGTTTTTTTTCAGAGAACCAAATTTTGGTTTTATTAATTTTCTCCATTGTTTTTATATTCTCTATTTCATTTATCTCTGTTTGAATCTTTATTATTTCATTTCTTCTGATAATTAGGTTTTATTTAATTTCCAGCCCTTAGGTTGCAAAAGTTAGGCTATTGATTTGAGAACTTTCTTGTTTTCTTCCTATGGTTTTAATGTTTTTCTTTTGAGTGATGTTGAATTTCTTTTTATATACTTAAGTCCCATTCATATTTCTTTTTTGTGAAATGTCATTTCATATTGATACTTTTGTTTTTTGCTTATTGATTTTATAAGCCCTCACACATGAAAGAAATTAGCTTTTTGTCTATAATTTGATTTGAAAATACATTTTCTGAATTTGTCATAATATTTTCTATTTGTGTAATTCTATTTTTTTTCCTATATCCATTATTTTCTACCATGAAGTTCCTCTAATCCTAATGAATGTTTTATAAATAAGTCCTATCATCACTAATGGACCCAGTTAAGAGATTACTTAATAAACATCCACTGTGTTAAATTATGAGGTCGTGAAGGTGAATAATAATTCCTACCTTCATGGATCTCAAACTATATAAAAGGAGAGACCATAAGGTAAACATGTTTTTTACTCATTCCTTCAAAATTTTTGTTCAGTATGGGTAAGGCAATGTCTAGGTGCAAGAAATAGAAATGTGAATGAGGTTGTTTTTACCACTGAGAGTACAGCTAATGGGAACACAGACATATAGGGTATAGGAGGTCTTATAACAAAATTTATATGGCTGGAAGGGTGACTTTCCCCCAGTTATTATTCTTTTTAAGAATTTTTCTTAAAATTTCTTTATATGTTTTTCTATATAGACTTTATATTTGGCTAAATGTTTATTTCCAAAACATTAATAGCTCTTGGCATTTTATTGGAATCAAAAGTGAGGACTAATAACTTCATGGAGGTATATACTTTATTTATGGAAATTTTTTTATTTCTGGAATTAAAAAAATCATTGTAATTGGAATTTTTTCCCTCCATTGTATTTCCAAACTTCTTTTTATATATTAAAGGAATTGGTATATTAAATTTAGGAAATATTGAAGACTCAACTAATTTTCAGACTTACTTGAGGCAGAAGCATTTAACAGAGATTGCAGCTTGCTTACTTTACTCAGTAATACATCAGGTTATCTCATTATAATGTAGTCTCATCTGTTAGTTCTATTCCATGATAGTAAGGCTCTATGGTACAATAGTGTACAATTATTTAAAAGTGGTATTTCTGTACTATGTAAGTAGTATAATTTGCTTTGATAACAGTTTTATAGAACCATGCAGTTTCTCTATTTAAACTGTTTTTTTCTGAATAAAGGGTTAGCTTGAATTATACAATTATTACATTACCAGAAGTGTATGTATCTTAATATGTATTTGAAAGCTGAAGAAAATGTTTTTTGACACAGAATTAGGCCAGTAGAGGGCTCTCCAAGTCAGTCTACAAGGACATATAGAAGTAGCTGGAGGGATATGGAAAAGGGGGCTGTAGAAAATATTAGAAGAATTTTAAATTATGTGGAGGAGTTAAAATATTGTCAAGAAATTAGAATTCAAAAGATAAGGCCAATTAATAAAAGGGAATACAAGGAAAATCCTAAGTATTAAATGGATAGCATAAATATATGGGATGAACTACTTTTCAGTAGATAGATACAGAGAGCTGAAAAATGGCAAGTGTTTAAGAGAAACAAGAGATGTAACAAAATTTACTAACAAATGAAAAATTTTTTGGTGTGTGAATAGTGCTTTTATTAATTGAATAAATTTGACATGTAATGTGTAAATTTAAGGTGTACAGCATGCTACTTTTAACACATTATATGTTAATGTAGCTATTGCATTAGATAGTTATAGAGTATGTTATTGTCCATATTCATTATACTGTGCATTAAATGTGTATGGCTTATTTACTACTACTTACAAGTTTGTACCCTTATACACTATCACTCTAATCTCCACCTCGCCATCTCCCATCTTTTGGTAACCACTGTTTTACTTCCTGTTTTTTACAGGTTTGACTTTTTTTAGATCCTTACACATAAGTGATACCATATGGTACTTCTCTTTCTCTGTCTGACTTATATTGCTTAACATAATGTACTTAAGGTCCATTCATGTCATCACAAATGGTAGGATATCTTCCTTTCTCATGGCTGGATAATATTCCACTGTGCATATATACCCTATCTTTTTTATCCACTGATGGGCCTGCGGGTTGTTCCCGTCTTTTAGCTATTATGAATAATGCTGTGATAGACATGGGAGGGTATACATATTGTCAAAATCCTGTTTGCATTTCCTTTGGGAATATACCTAGAAATAGAATTGCTGGAATAAATATAGATCTATTTTATTGGTCCATAGTGGCTAGACCACTTTATATTCCCACCAGTGCTGTGTAAGGGTTCATTTTTCACCACATCCTTGCCAGCATCTGTTATTTCTTGTCTTCTTGATGACAGTTATTCTGACTGGTGTGACAGGGTAGCTCATTGTGGTTTTGGTTTGCATTTTTCTGACTAATGATGTGGAACATTTTCCCATGTGTCTGTTGGCCATTTTGATGTTCTCTTTGGAAAAATGCCTGTTTAGTTCATTTGCCCATTTTTTGATTGGATTGTTTATTTCTAATTATTGAGTCCTTTATATATTTTGGATATTAATCCTTTTTTGATATATGGTTTCCTGAATTTTTTAAGATTTTATTTATTGGAGAGAGTGAGAGATCACAAGCAGTGGGGGAGGAGTAAAGGGAGAAGCAGATTTCCTTGCTGAGCTAGAAGCACAATGCAGGGCTTCATCCCAGGTTCCTGGGATCATGACCTGAGCAGAAGGCAGATGCTTATGTGTCACCCAGCCATCCCCCTGAAATATTTTTGTATTCTATAGGTTGTTTTTCATTTTGTTAATTATCAGATCTTCTGTGCAGAAGTATTTGAGTTTGATGTACTTCCATTTGTTGATATTTTGCTTTTGTTGTTTGTGCTTTTGGTGTCACGTCCAAAAAACAAGTCATTGCTGAGACCAATATTGATGAATTTTCTCTCTGTGTTTCATTCTAGGAGTTTTGTGGTATTAGATCTTTTAAGTCTTAAATACATTTCAAGTTAACTTTTATGAGTGGTGTGAGATAGGGATTCAGTTTCATTGTTCTGCATGTGTTTCTGCAGTTTACCCAGCACATTTGTCAAAGAGACTTCCTTTCCTCTTTGGGTATTCTTGGCTTCCCTGTCAAATATGTTGACTGTATATGCCAGGATGTAATTCTGGAGCTCTCTGCTCCTTTTCATTGGTTGATGTGTCTTTTTTTTTGTGCTAGTATTGTTTTTATTACCATGGCTTTTTAGTATAGTTGGAAATCCAGAAGCATGATTCCCCTTTGATTTTTTTTTTCCTTTATTTCTCAGGATTTCTTTGGCTATTTGGGGTCTTCTGTTATTCCACACAAATTTTAGAGTTGTTTCTTCAATTCCTATGAAGAATAACAGAGGAATTCTTGCATTGGATGTATGAATAATGTTATTTTTTATACACAGCATTTTATATATGCACATTTGGGGCCCATAGCCCCATTCATTCTAATTCCATAGCACATTAAACAAAAAGGAAATTATACTTTTAATATTCTATATATTCAAAGTTAAATAAAGTAATTTTTTGAAATAAAATAGCATTCTTTTATGAATTTATAGATGCAAAACATACTCATGAGAAATAACTCTATTTGCCTATTAAAAACTTTGAAAAGGCTTACAGTCAACATGTCCTGAAAAAAATCAGTAAATCACATAGGTAGAAAATGAGAAATAGTCTTTATCCTAAAATTCATACTTCTTAGATTTTTTTTTTTTTTTTTTAGTAGTACAATTACTGAAATTGAAGAGAGACTTTTTATTTACAATGCCTTATACCAAAATTTCAACCTGTGGTTAACAGGCCTCTCAGGAGTGGGGCTAGGGGACCAGAATATAAAGAAACCTTTTCCCTTTTGTTAAAAACTGAGGAAGAGAGAGATGACTTCTTTTAATATAGGTGGGAACTTTGTAAAGACCAACCAATTGATATTTGTTTTAATTAAGCTTCATTGATGCATCATTTCTTGTTGTCTTTCCATTTTTTTCTTTTTTCTTTCCATTTATATACATTTTTTCTATTTTTTTCTTTTGGCTATTTTTTCTACTACCAAGTTTTTTGGTCTTAAAGAGCATTTTATAAATGATTTCCACCTTTACAAATGAGGTCATTCAACAAAACATAAACATCTAATGCGGTAAGTGCTAGGGTCACAAGAGTGAAGAATAGTTTCTCTTTAGATGGATTTTGAAGCCCTCAGAGACTGTGTAAAAAACCTGTTTATCCATTTCTTTAAAAATTATTTATGTTTACTATAGATAAGACACCATGTAGATGCCAGTAATATAAATGTGAGTCAGGTTGGTTTTTTTCTTCAAAGAATATACAATCTGTTGAAGAAGACAGATAAACAAGAGACAGTTGCAGCAAGTTTGAGGTGCCCAAATGAGATATATATAAAGTGCTATGGGAATCCATACTCAGAACACATAAATCAACCTTGAACCAAGGTTGGCTCAAGCTTCCTATAGGAAGGGATATCTGATCTGAGAACCTGATGAAGTGAAAGAATTTAGCCAAAAGACACAGAGTAATAGTGCTTGAGGCATAGTATATTGTATGTGAAAAGGTCCAAAGGCAAGAGAGGATGTAATCCATTTGGAAAACTACAAATTACTCCATTGGGATGAAGTGCAAAATTAGAGAAGAGTAGTGGTAAGAGATATGATTAAAGAGGTAAGCAGGAGTCAATAATAGCAAAGGCTCATAAAGTAAAGGGCCCATTTATCCCAGATTTATTTATTTATTTATTTTATTTATTTATTTTTTTTATGATAGTCACAGAGAGAGAGAGAGAGAGAAAGGCAGAGACATAGGCAGAGGAAGAAGCAGGCTCCATGCACCGGGAGCCCGATGTGGGACTCGATCCCGGGTCTCCAGGATCGCGCCCTGGGCCAAAGGCAGGCGCCAAACCGCTGCGCCACCCAGGGATCCCCCAGATTTAGATTATAATTCAGTTAATGCCTGTGTACTAGCCATAATGATTAATAGCACCCTCTATATTTCTCTAAAGTGTCCTACTTTGGTTACCCCAGTGGCATAACAGAAATTTAAGGTAGGTATTGAGGCAGAAAACAGTTGGGAGGCTATCTTAGTAGTATGAAACTTAAATGAACACCTGAATTTTAAGTCAATGTTGGTCAGGAAAAGAAGAAGAATATTCAACATCTGTGTGACCAAGCATGGGCTTGATTTAATGACTTTAATGGATTAGAGAAATGATTCCCTAGTTTCAGATGGGCAAGATTGATTGGCTTATATTGTCAGAGACCAGGATAGAGATGACTGCATCAGGAATTAGTTTAGAGGAGAAAAATTATGAGTTAAGCTTGTATATCATATAGTAAAATTGGGACTGAGGTGAAGAATGAGGCTGATATTCATAGGTAGGTCTAAGGGAGAGATTAGAGATTTAGGATTTGTCAGCCCACATGGGTGGTTGTTGAAGCTTGGGCATGATCAGGTGTTCCAGGGAGTGAAGAAAATTGAACCCTAAAGTAAAGACAGGGACTAGCAGTATTTTAGAAGGCAGTAAAAGAGCACAACCTGTGAAAGAGCGTGGCAGGGGTGGGTGGGGGTGGCATTGTCTTAGACAGGAAGGGAAGACAGGCTTCACAGATTCAGTTGTTGGGGCACACTCAGAGGCTGAAAAAGCAATTTAAAGGCTTCAGGCAGTCTGGCTTCAGACCTTTCTCATTCTGTCTGCTTAATTTCACCTAGAAGTTCTACAGCTTATCTTGGAATGAAACACATTTCTGTAGTACAGATTTGCCCATACACAAGAGGTAGATAGAATGATGTCAGTATAGTTTTCAAGTCTCACTGGTTTATAGTGGTTTTTGTTTTGTTCTTCCAAGGCAAGGGGAATTAGAATAGTGAGAGTTAAATTAGGATCTTTGGCAGGCTGCAGAAAAGGCCTAGGCTCACCTACTGCTTTGACAGCAGAAGCCTCTTCAAGCTTCATTTTCAGAATATCGTTAGGGTACTGTTCTGCCTTGGGAAATGCACTCCCTCCTTGGTGGTTTCAGTTCATGACAGAGTGCGTTGCCTCCTAGCCGCCTGAATGGTAGGCCCTGCATTGCAAAGTTCTATCTATATCATCTCAACACCCACCAGACCCTCCAGCATTTTGACTGTGTCCGTGCATGTGGTTTAATATTCCCTGTGGCTGCCTGCCCAAAACGCTCAACTCTTCTCCTGTTACTGTTTTGATAAGTAATCTGGTTTAAGTTGCATAGGCTTTGAGTGGACTATTCTGATTTTTACTTTTCCTTTAAAGCCCTACTATTTTTTTTGCTTGACTTTTGAATGGTTTTCCAGAAATGTGTGTATGTTGTTGTCATAGAAATACCTATATTAACTAATCTGTAAAATTAATTTTAAATTTCGGAATAGTTTTAGGTTCACTGCAGAGTTGAGCAGAATGTACAGAGAATCTCATATATCCTGTGCCGCCGCACACCTGAGCCTTCTCCACTCTTGGCATCCTGTATCAGTGAATCTTTGTTACAGTTGAACTTAGAGGGACACATCATTATCACTCAAAGGCCATAGTTCACACTGAGGTTCAATCTTGGTATTACAGTTCTGTGAGTTTGGACAAATGTATAATGACTTATACTCATTATTGTAGTATCGTACAGAACAGTTTCACTACCCTAAACATCTGTGCCTGTTCTTTCCCTCCTGTCCCTCAGCCCCTGGCAACAGTCTTTTTATTGGCTCCAGAGTTCTACCTCTTCCAGAATATGATACAGTTGGAACCATACGGTATATGGCCTTTATGATGGCTTCTTTCACTTTTTAATACACATTTAAATTTCCTCTATGTCCTTTCACATGTTGATAGCTCTGTCTTTTTAATGCTGAATAATGTTCCATGATCTGGATGTACCACAGTTTATTTATCCATTTACCTGCTGAAGGAAGTTTTTAGTTACTTTCAGGTTTTGGCAAATATGAAAAAAGCTGCTATAAACCTCCATGTGAAGTGTTTTGTGTAGGATGCTTTCTGTTCATTTGGGTAAATACCAAGGAACACAATTGTTTGATCATATGGTAAGAATATGTTCGTTTTTAAGTAACTGCAACTGTCTTTCAAAATAACGTATTACATTACATTCCCACTTGCAATGAATGGAAGTTTCTGTTGTTCCATGTCCTCACCATCATTTGGTATTGTCATTGTTTTGGATTTGGACCATTCTGACAGATGTGTGGGGGTAGGTGACTCATTTTAATTTGAAATTCCCTGAAGACATTTGATGTTTAACATCTTTTCATATATTTATTTGCCATCTGTATACTTTTCTTCAGTGAGGTGTCTGTTGAGGTCTTTTCCCCATTTTTAATTATGTTATTTTTTGAGTTTTAGGAGGTTTTTTTTTTTTTTTTTTTGTATAGTTTGGATACAAATCCTTTATCAGATGTGTCTTTTGCCAATAGTTTCTACAATATGTGGCCTATCTTCTCATTTTCTTATAACGCCTTTTGCAGAGCAGAAATTTTTAATGAAATCCAGCGTGTTTCTTTCTTTTATGAATTATCTTTGGTAGTGTATCTAAAAGTCATTGCCATTTTCAAAGTCATTTAGGTTTTTTCATATGTTATCTTCAAGGGGCTTTATAGTTTTGTATTTTACATTTAGGTCTTTCTTCCATTTTGAAGAGTGGAAAACCATTTTCTTGCTTGTGGATGTCCCATTGTTACAGCATAATTTGTTGAAAAGACTTTCTTTACCCCATTGTACTGCCTTTGTTCCTTTGTCAAAAAGCAGTTGACTGTATTTATCTGGATCTGTTTCTGGGTTTTCTATTCTGTTCCATTGACCTGTTTGGGCTTTCCTCAGTGTCACACATTCTAGATTGCTATAGCTTTATTGTGAATATTGAAGTCAGGTAGTTCAGTACTCCATCTTTGGTTTTGTCCTTCAGTATTATGTTGGCTATCCTGGGTCTTTTGTTTTTCCATAGAAATTTTAGATAATTAGTTTGTTGCTATCCACAAAATAACTTGCTGGGATGTTGCCTGAGATTGCATTGAATCTATAGATTAAGCTAGGAAGAACCTAACATCTTGACCTTATTGAGTCAATCTATGAACATGGAATATCTCTTTATTTCGTTCTTCTTTGATGTCTTTGATAAGAGTCATATAACTTTCTTTATATAGATCTTGTATATATTTTGTTATATTTATACATACTTCATTTTTTGGAGGGCCTCTTGAAATCTTGCTATAATTGCTTATTAGTTTCAGGAAGGGCTTTGGGAGGGATTTTGTTTTGGTTTTGGTCTGTTTTAGGGATTTTCTATATAGGTGATCGTGGCATACATTTCTTTCTTCCTGGCATAATTTCCTTCTCTTATTATTGCATTCTCTAGGACTTCTAGTACAGTGGTGGGAGGGGAACATTCTTGCTTTGTTCCTGATATTAGCGGGAACACCTCACATTTTTTATCATTAATTCTGGTGTTAGCTGTAGGATTTTTATAGATGTTCTTTATTAAGTTGAGTAAGTTTGCCTCTATTCCAAGTTTGTTCAGAATTTTTATCATGAATAACTGTTGAATTTTGTCATATTATTTTCTGCATTTATTTGTGATCATATGATTTTTCCTTAGTAACCTATTGATGTGATAGATTACATTAATTGATTTTTGAATATCAAACCTGCCTTAATTGCGGGAATAAATTTTAGTTGGTCATTATGAATAACTCTTTTTATATATCCTAGTTTCTCCTAAGGTGGAAGCTTAGATAATTCATTTTAAATCTTTCTTTTTTTTTTTTCTAATATATGTACTTGGTGGTATAAATTTCCCTCTAAGCATTGCTTTCACTGCATCCCACAAATTTTAGATAATCTGTATTTTCATTTCCATTTAGTACAAAATATTTTAAAATTTCTTTTGAGATTTCTTCTTTGAACCATATATTATTTTGTAATGTGTTGTTTAATCTCCAAACATTTTGGGATTTATAGCTAGCTACCTTTCTGTTGGTTTCTAGTTTAATTCCATTTTGATTTGAGGGAGCATACATTGTACAATCTCTCTTCAATTTGTTAAGGCATATTTTATCACCCCAAATGTGGTCTGTTTTGGTGAATGTTCTATGTGAGCTTGAGAAGAATGTGTAATCTGAAGTAGTCTATACATGTCAATTACATCCAATAAATTGAGTGGGGATGTTTTTGAGTTCAGCTGTGTACTTGCTAATTTTCTGCTTGATGGATCTGTTCATTTCTGATAGAGGGTTGGTGGAGTCTCCAGCTGTTTTAATATATTTATCTGTTTCTCCTTTTAGTTCCCACTTTTTACCTCACATATTTTGCTGCTCTGTTGTCAGACACATACATATTAAGTCTTCTTGGAGTATTGACCGTTTCATGTAATACTCATTTTGATTCCTTACAACTTTCCTTGCTCTAAAGTCTGGTTTTCCTAAAATTAATATAATTACTCCACTTACCTTTTCTTATTTCAGACTTTTATTTAAATTCCAGTTAAACATCTAATGTAATATTGGCTTCAGGAGTAGAATTTCATGATGCATCACTTATATATAACACCCAGTGCTTATTGTAACAAGTGCCCTCTAGCCCATCTGCCGTCCACCTCCCTCCATCAACCCTCAGTTTGTTCTCTATTGTTAAAGGTCTCTTAGGGTTTGCCGCCTCCTCTCTCCTTCTCTATTTTTTTTTTCTTCCCACACGTTCATCTGTTTTGTTTCCTAAGTTCCATGTATGAGTGAAATCATACCTGGATTTGACGTGTGGTATCTGACAGTTTGGAGAAAATTCTCAGTCATTATTTCAAATACTGCTTTCATTTCTTCTGGTAATGTTACACCTTTTGTAGTTATCTCACAGTTCTTGGATATTCTGTTTTATTTTTTCTAGTCTTTTTTTCTCTTTGTCTTTTAGTTTCAGAAGTTTCTTATCATATCCTCAAGCTCAGATTGTTTCCTTATCTGTGTCCAGTCAACTAATTAGCCTATCAAAGACATTCTTTTATTTATTTACTTGAAAGAGTGAGAGTACACATGAGTGGGAGGAGGGTATCTACTGACTGAGCCACCCAGCCACCCCTTAAAGACATTTATTTCTCTTCCAGTATTTTTGGTGTCTAAAATTTTTTATTTCTTTCTAAGAATATCCACTTCTGTGGTCACATTCTCTGCCTGTTCTTGTTTGCTGTTTATCTTAGCATTAATGTCCTTCCTTTATTAGTCATAGTTTAAAAAAAAATTCTGGTCTGATAATCCCGGCATTCCTGTCATATCTAACTCTGGTTCTCCTGCTTGTTCAATCTCTCCAGACCATGATTTTACCTTTTCATATATCTTGTATAGAGGAAGGAGAAGTACTCTCTAGTCCTATGATTGGGTCTTAGTATTTTAATGAGCCCTTTAGTACACCTGGACTGTGAAGTTCACTGGTGCTTCTGGGGTTTTTTCCTTTCCCACCCTTAGGTGGGGCAGGATGGTCAAGGCAACTGGAATTGAGTGTTTTCTTTTAGGTAGGTTAGCTCCCTTCTAGGTAACCTTCTGGGTAGATTAGTTTCTAGTTAAATAGTTTCTCCTGAAGGCAGGTTTTGTTAAGAACATAGCGTTCTGGTGTATTTCAAGATGGTTCCTTTTCTCCTCTTTCTGTTGGAAACATTGAAGAGATTTTCCCTGATATTCACTGTGAGGACCTGATAGAGCTTGTGGAAGTAAAACCAAACAGGTCAGGTGTCCCCTATGACTGGGTCTCCTTAGAATTTTTGACTTTCAGACTTATCCACACTGAGCCTCCAGTGGTTCATCAATTTCAGTTCTGATTTTCCTATTTCAGCATTAGTTGCGAGGAGGATTCTGCTCTGGTAAGTGTGCCTTTCCCTATTCACCTGTTTCTCTAATTCTGGGGGTAGCATTATATTCTGTGACTTTACTTCTGACAGATCTAAGAATATCTGTCAGTTCATCTTGTTTACTTGTTATTGATAGATGGAGTGGAAATTTCTGAGCTCATTACATACTATAGTCCTTTTTTGTTTGTTTGTTTTTGTTTAGTTTCCTAGTCTAGCTTGGCCATCTTCCTCTCTGTCTGATGTTCATCTCTTTTTGTGTGTTCAACTAGCATCTTAATATCAATAGGTTCTACTTGTAATTAAGTACATCTGTTCTCCTATATGATCTCCTTAACCTCAGCTCAGAATGTGATCTTCCCTGTTACTTGACAAAATCTCAAACCTTGGTTATCTAACATTTCTTGTCTCTTTTTTAAAAAATATTTCTCTAAATTCTCTCAATTCTACATGTAGACTTCCTTCATTTTGTTCCCTATGCTCCTCAGCTCCTCTTTTTGTTCAGCTAAATAGGTTAGAATAATTTTTAAAGATTTATTTATTTTTACTTATTAAATGTTTTATTTATTTGTTAGAGCACGAGTAGGGAAGGGGCAGAGGGCCCAATGCATCCTGGAACTCTAGGATCATGACGTGACCCGAAGGCAGATGCTTAACTGACTGAACCACTCAGGTGCTCCAAGATTTATTTATTTTAGAGAGAGAGAGAGCATGGACATGTGTGCCACTGTGGGGAGGGGCAAAGAGAGAAAATCTTCAAGCCAACTCCCCACTGAGCATGGAGCCTGACAGGAGGCTGCCCCTCACAACCCCTGAGATCATGACCTGAGCTGAAACCAAGAGTTGGATCCTTAACTGAGCTCCCTGGGAGGCCCTAGATTAATTTCTTAAAGAGAATTCATATCCATTCTCAGTATCTTTTAATTCCTGCTGTCCACTGCTTACATTTGTTGTAGTACTCGCTTGTCCTCCTTTTTCTTTTCCCTTCAATCAAAACTTACTGAGAATCTTACACATGGGGCTGTAGGGAATACAGAAATGTATAAATTTACAAAACAGAGTTCACAATGTTCTTAAATCATGTTACTTTCTTGTTATGAAACCATCACAGTGTTCCCATTTCCTATGAATTAAGATTTAACTCTGAACCTTGTGATTCTATTATATGGTTCCACTTAAGATTTTTACATTTTTTTCCTTCTATCCATCCCCCCTCTTATACTCCATACTTTAAACAGATATTGGTACTCTCTGCATTTATTCCATTCTACCTTTTTAAAATGTTCTTTCTGGAATACTTTTCTTTCTTTCTCCATTCCTACCAGAATCTTCCTTGTTTTCAAAGTCTATCTCAAAAGCCATGACCCCAGTAAAGCCTTTTCCTCATTCTCCCAGTGGTGGCTTCATTTATCCTCCAACTTCCCCATACTTTGTACTAAAGATGACTTTTCTTTGGCTACCATATTATATGGTGTCCTATATATAATGATCTGAGAATTTCCCTTATGCTTCTGATAGAATTTGAGTTTTTAAAGGACAGTGCTAGAGTTTGTCATCTTTGAAATACCCAGCACATGATAAGTGCTATTTATGTAATTTTTTAATTGTATCTCCACCTTTGGTGAAGTATGAATTCTTCAAGGTTTAATTCAAGTTCACTTCTATAACCCTTCCCTTAGGCACTACAGTACAACTATCTTAGCAGTTAGACAGTTTCCATTGTCTTTTTTTTGTGTGACACTTCATTAAACTGGTGGGACTTTGCTTTATAAATTGTTGAATCCCAGTACACAATTCCTAACATGTGCTTAGTAAATATTTGTTGAATAAGTGGGAAAGTTATCTGTTTCTCTACTTTCACATTACTTTATTGGTATCTCTTACAGCACTTATCACATTCTAATTTATTTAAGGAAACATTTGTATTTTCTATCTGCCTTTTCCTGGTTGTAATGCTGCAAGGGAAATGGTAAGGGAAAGATCTCATCTAAATTCCTTACAAAGCCTCACTCATGGAAACAGGAATACATTCGTTCAGTCAAATTATTTTTTTGAGCTCTTATTTTATGCCAGTGATTATTCTATGAAATAAGGATCTAAGAGCAACTAAGATGGGTAAAAATTCCCTCTTTCATGGACCTTACTTTCTAGTTAGGGGAAACACTGTATTAATACTTAGCAAGTTTAATATTAGCTGGAAATTATCACCTGTAAAGAGTTTTTTCTTTTTATTTCCCCAGAACTTTCACTTCTATTTAATGTATTATTTACATCTCTTAATTATACTTTTTAGTCTCTATATCTCTAATTACACTTTCTTTTTGCCTTTTATTAAGCTTCTGTTTATGTGATAGAAACTCTACATATTTTACCTGTGTTCTCCAAAAAACAAAAACAAACAAAAAAACACTGCAAAGTACTTTCTTATTTCTGTTCTATAGATAAGAAGACTGAGGCGTGGCGTTGGTAAGCAAATTAATTTGATTTAATTATGGCATATAACTAAGTAGAGGTGAGATTTATGCCAAGATCTGTTTGTTGCTAAAGCCTAGATGTACTCTCGTACTATACCTTATTTCCCGTTTCTTTCCATTTTTTCAAGATAAGTAAACTTCTAACCTCTCTTTTTTCTTTCCTGATAGCCACAATATGAGAACAGTTCACTCCAGACTCCATTCTCTGATCAATCAGTGTCCCATTCCCAGCAAGAGGAACTTGAGCAAAAGCTTGCATCTACTGAGAAAGAGGTTTTGCAGCTCAATCAGTTTCTTAAGCAAAGAATAAGCCAATTTAGTGAAGAGAAGAAGAAACTGGAGGAAAAGGTAGATATTTTTTAATAAAGTTGAATTAAGTCAATAACATTCCTTCAACATATAATCATTTGTTATCTACTGTATTTTAAGTGTGTGTTATACCAGGTTGCACATTTATATTGAAATGATTAGTTTTGTAGTGACTTTTGAGAAACCCTGTGCTATCAACAAAAATACAAATGTGGGAGGGATTAAAATATTTTCTCACCTGAGATTTGTTAATTAACAGATTGTGTGAAAATTATGATTCAGGGATGCCTGGCTGGCTCAGTTGGTAGAGCATGCAATTCTTGATCTCAGGGTCATCAGTTTGAGCTCCACATTGGGCATGGAGCCTACTTAAAAAAAAAAAAAAAAAGAAAGAAAGAAAATTATGATGATTCAGTGGATACAATTTTTAAAATATATTTTTATATTTCATCTAAAGTTTTCTCATTTTTAATTACTTTTGGTGTCCAATGCTTAATAAAATTAATTTATATATTAACTACATATTTAATGTAGTTGGTAAATCTGAAGAATGGGCTGGGTGGCCACTTCCTACTTGGATATCTTAAGAATATTTCAGACTGTTCAGGTCCAAAACATAATTTGCCTACCACGTGCCCTCTTCTTAAAACAAAAATTTTCTTCAATGTTCATTACTGTATATTCAGTCATTCATGCTGGAAATCTTACTAACACTGATTAAGCCTGTCTCCTAATTATATAAAAGAATCTGTCCAACACTACCAGACCAGTCTAAATTATGTCTTGGCAAAGATTTTATAAGAGCCTCTTCATTAGTGTCTCTGAATCCAGTCTTGCCCTGCCTGTCTGCTTTCCCTCTATCTCCAATAACTTTCTTTTTGTGATTATTAATTCCATGTATTTTTATTATATTTTGAAAAAGCAAAGCATAATTTATATATGGTCAAATATATAAATCTTAGGTGTTCAGTTTGGTATTATTAATAGTATATAGTCATATAACTGCTATCTAAAATGAGACACAAAACATATCAATCACCAGGGGTATGTGGCTGGCTTATTTGGTAGAATATGTGACTCTTGATCTCAGGGTCATGAGTTTGAGCCCCACGTTGGACATGGAGTTTGCTTAAAAAAAAAAAAAAAAAAAAACCAACACGTCAGTCACCTAAGAAGTTCCCTTGTGCTTCTTTCTAGTCCAGTCTTCTTCCTCTTTCTGAAACACTGTTATTGCCATAGATTAGTTTTGAATCTTCTTGGACTTCATATAAATGGAGTCAACTGTATATATTCTTTTGTGTTGGTCTTCTTTCACTTAATATCTTTGAGATTTATTCATATCATTGCATGGATTCCTATCTACTGCTGAGTTGCATTCCATCATATAGACGGATCACCTCCTGTCTTGTTAATGGACATTTGAATTGTTTGCATTTTGGGGAAATTATGAATAAGGCCACTGTGAGCATTCTTGCACCAGACATTTTTCATTTCTCCTGGATAAATTCCTAAGAGTGGAATTTCTGAGTTACATATTTCATAGGGTAAATGTTTAACTTCTATAAGAAACTACTGAATTCTGCACACTTAGTGACCTTTCTGAGTTGGCCGTGTGGGTTGGCTACCCTGAGCCAGTTGTCCTGTGCTGAGATGCTTCAGAGCCTTATTAAAAATGCTTAGATCCCCATGAAACATTATTATACCCAAGTGCACCAAGAGATTTGGGTACGAATGAGGTTGATGGGCTTCATCGTGTATAAAATTAGGAGTGCTGATTAAAGAAGTAAAGCTTTGAAAGCTTCAAGTCCTGCACCTGCTTGTGGTCATCATTAACCACCTTTACTTGGAGTACACATCAGATAGAACATAACCCTGCCTGCAAATTTCAGTATGCTGTTAGATGGGAATGTGGAACATCACTGTGCACTTGTAGAAGTGCTGCTTCCTTTGTGATAGAAATAAATGTACCTTTGAAATGCCAAAGAGAGAGAGTTGGAAGAAAGAAATCTGCGTTCTAGTATTTGTATCATTTAACACGTCCACTATCAATATGTGAGAGTTCCAGTTGCTCCATGGCCACCTAGCCCATTCTTCAGAGTATGGAGGACTGAACTTTTTAAAAGGAATATCCAATCATTTCACTTACATTACCCAACAGTGCCATCTCAGTGTTGTCTTTAAAATAAGAATCAGGGACGCCTGGGTGGCTCAGTGGTTTGGCACCTACCTTTGGCTCAGGGCGTGATCCTGGAGTCCTGGGATCAAGTCCCACATCGGGCTCCCTGCAGGGGGCCTGCTTCTCCCTCTGCCTGTGTCTCTGCCTCTCTCCCTGTGTGTCTCTCATGAATAAATAAAATCTTTAAAAAATAAAAATAAAATAAGAATCAGGGCAGCCCGGGTGGCTCAGCGGTTTAGCGCCGCCTTCAGCCCAGGGCATGATCCTGGAGTCCTGGGATCAAGTCCCACATCGGGCTCCCTGCATGGAGCCTGCTTCTCCCTCTGCCTGTGTCTCTGCACCCCCCTTGAATAAATAAATAAAATCTTAAAAAATAAAATAAGAATCAAATTCTTTCCATGGCCAGAAAGACTCTAATTCTATAACCGCAGGCTCTGTCAATCTCACTTTAGTATGCTGTTTATTTTCTTTTTCTTTTTAGTACGCTGTTTCATGGTACAGTGCTTATAGTTGGTACAGTGGTCATAATTTGTTTCTTGGTCCCAAGAATCTTGACACAAAGTTTTTTCTCTTTGGTAAATACTTGACTATCTTCTCCCAATACTCCGTTACCTATTTATTTTGTTAAGTGTCATCTTAAATATCTTTCTCCTCCATCCTCTTCCTTTATATGTGTAGAGCATTTTGTTCTTGTTTTTCCAGTGTTTAACATGATTTTGATAATCATTATGTTTTAGTATTTCTCTGTATGCTCCAGGATGGTAGGGACATAGCAGTTTTGTCACTGTAGCATGTATAGCACCAGCCATGGTACCTGGCATATTAAATGGATGGATGGATGGATGGATGCTTTCAAGTGATTTTTGCCAACAGGAAAGAAAAGAGAGTGGGATAAGCCCATCAAAGGACTCTGGAAAGAATAATTAGAGATATTAAAGATGTCAGAGGAGTGCGTGATAGAGCAAATTCCTGAGATAAATAGAGAAAGGTTGATAACAGATACCAAGATGGGGAATTACTTTAGGAAAAGAGGAACAGTTTTTCTCTGCAGTGAGGGAATTGAGAATGGAACTGTGTAGAATAGAAAAATTAAGGAGGAGGGTTAGTGTGGATGGTAGAGGTTGTGCCAGAGGCCACGGAGATGATTTGAATTCTTGAAGGGAGTGTAGATGCTGGTAAATAGACTCATGGGTAATGCATCAACTGACCAGCGTGTTAAGCCCACATGAGATTGGATTGCATTATTTCTTCTGCATTTCCTCTTTGTTATCCTGATACTACAATAGGAAAGCATTTGATGTGATAATAACAATAGAAGTTACTCTGATAAGCTTTTTCTTGTATATGCCAGACAGCATGTTAAGGTGCATTAAATACGTTTTCTTATTTAATATTAACTAATCTCACAAAAATCCTAATGCATAAATACTATACCCCCTTTTTAAAAAATGAACTAAATGAAGTTTGGAGAAAAGTTGAGTAATTTGTCTAGTTGCATGTAGGTATAACTGTCACAAAGCTAGGAGTAAAATTCAAGACAGTTTAATGCTACAGCCGATGCTTGGCTTCTAATAATAATTTAGAAAAATAAAACATAGAGGAAAGCTTTTCCTCAGTAATCTGTTTTGTTTTAATAACTATTTAAAATGAAGAAAAATACATTCATTTATAAACCTTTTCTGAAAACAGAGCCCCTCCTATTGCCTTTGAGGAATAATCTCAGTACTAAATAATATCTTCTTGAAAGGAAAAACCTAACCTTTTACAAATGGGATAGGGGAGATTTATTAGTAATACCTCATTTTACCTGGAGATAATTACTGGAGTTCAGATTTTAGTAATCAGCATAAAACTTGAAAGTTTAAAAAACAAAACACAAAGAGCTTCTCCTTAGTGAAGAGGGTTAAAAAAATCCCAAGACCCAGTGATTATGTGTAATCCACTTGTAGTCAGTCAACAAATAGCAAAAACAGTATTCAGTAGGAGATTGTTGGCAAAGATTTGTGATCAAAAGCAGCAGGCTTGACCTGACATCAAAGAAGGCAGTTGACCAGCCAAAGAAAAAGAAGAAAACCAGGACATCTTTGCATAGTAGAAGACATCATGACTAACCTATTCTATTGGCTGCTTTTCGGGGACATCATTGTGTCACACTTCAGACACTTAAAAAAAAAATTAAAAATAAATTAGGGAGCCCATAGTAAAAATAGACTGGCTAGTTATTTCTATAAGTTACAGGGTCACTTGCTAAGGCAAGAATAGGCTTTGTCAATGGGGAATCCAGGCACAGCTGGTTTCTAGAGAATTTATGGAAATCTGGTTGTGTGTAGTGTGAAAGAATTGAAAGAACATTGGCTTTTCAGTCAGATGATTTATATCTAAATCTCATCTCTGTGTCAGTGACTTGCAGTTAAGTTACTAAAGGGCTGTGGACCTCATATTCAAAAAAGTTAATTACATGTCTTTTTTGGAAAAATGTTCACATCCTCTGCTTAGTTTGTAATCATATTTGTTTTTTGGTATTGATTGTATAAGTTCTTTATGTATTTTGGATATTAACTCCTTATTCGATACATCATTTGCAAGACACTTAAAGTTGCTAAGTATCACTAATCATCAGGGAAATTCAAATCAAAACCATGAGATAATCACCTTACACTTCAGAATAGCTAAAATAAAAAAATGTAAGAAATAACAAGTGTTGATGAGGAGAAAAAAAAAAAAGTTTGTGCACTGTTGATAGGAATGCAAATTGGTATAGCCACTGTAGAAAATAGTATGAAGGCTCCTTTAGAAATAGAATTACTATACGATCCAATAATTCCACTACTGGGTATTTACCCAAAGAAAATGAAAACACTAATTCAAAAATATATATGCAGTCCTGTGTTTATTGCAGCACTGTTTACAATAGCCAAGATATGGAAGCAGCCCAAATGTTTACTGATAAATGAATGGATAAAGATTTGATACATATAAACACTACTGAATATTACTCAGCTGTAAAAAAGGAGATCTTATTGTTTACAATAACACAGATAGATGTAGGGAGTATAACGCTAGGTGAAATAAGCCAGAGAAAAACATACACCATATAATTTCACTCATCTGTGGAATTTAAGAAACAAAACAAATGAACAACGAGGGAGCGAAATTAAAAAACAGAGTCTGAAATACAGAAAACAAACTGGTGGTTACCAGAGGGGCTATGTGGAGCTGGGAGAGGAGTGGTAAAAAGATAGAGGGAATCAAGAGTACACTTATTTTGATGAACACTGAATGATGTATACAGTGCTTGAATTATTATACTGTACACCTGAAAATAAAATAACACTATGTTAATTATACTTTAGTGAAAAAAGAAGGGGGAAAATGAGAGGAAAAAAGAAATTGTATTATGTGGTCTTTCAGATCACTATCAAAGTCAGCAGTCTGTGAGTTCTGTTCAATCACAAATTGTCACACCAGCACACTGGCCTTAATCCTGAGAAAGCCCCAGTAAAAGGATTTGTCAGTTTTACCAGTGTTGGTCCTTACCCAATGTAATAAATGGATCCTAATGTTATTGATGGAATAGAATAAATGAAAGGAGATGTGATTTTCTAAGTAAGGTTTTCTTAATAAAAGTTGTTAAACATTGGACTCGAAGGGAATTGGATAAGGCATGAAAAAAAAACTAGGCTGTGCAAAGTGTTAGCTTTAATAAAATTGGGGAGAGTAAGTCATACTACTAATTATTGGCACTTATTTCCCTGGTGAATGTGGGAAAAGGCTGTAAAAATATTTTAGAACCCTGTAAGTTTCTAAATTTTGAAAGACTGGAAATTTAAGGTGAAATAGAGTCTGGAGTTTATTTTTTAGGTAACTGTATACACATTTATAATTGATCTGAAATATTAAAGAACTTTGAATATATGATATGAAATTTAAAGAGAACATTTTTCAAGTTTGGAAGGGTGAAAAAATTAGTACATAAAAATCTGAGGTTCAGTCTACACAAAGTGGGATAGTCTGGAATCATATAGTGTATGTGTCCTACAGTAGGTGTTCAATTTTAACATATTCCATCAATCCTAAAATGACATTAGTGGTGCAGCACACCTTCATTATATGTAATTTTGAGAAAGAAAATATGTTGCATATTCAATTATGACATAATACTTTTAACAGTTGCCTTGGCTTGAGGTGTGGATGGGTCTCACTAGTGCTCTCATTTCTTCCCAAGTATCTGGTAATTTTGGTAAATTCTCCTGGCTTTGATTGCATTTCTTGAGTACATGATAAGCAATTTCTTAGCAAATCAGTAACAGAACAGCTTTAAATACTTTTAGATATCTTCCTTTCTTAATTCACATAAAACATTTGGATATAGCTTTGTAAGAAATAAGAAATTGAGGTCTGGAGATGAATATTACTGGTTTTAACATTATACCCTGTGGCTCTGTTTGTTTTTCTGGATACTCAGTAACTTTTTTTCAACACCAAGTTATAATGTAACATTGTTAAGGTATTTTAAACATCATTTAAATTCAGCACATAATTGTAGCACATACACACTGTTGAAATGGCACAGATAGGAATAGCTTTGACCAAGTTTGCACATGTGCAGGCAATGAAAACTGTATCATTACTGCTAACTGGCTGACTGTAGTTTATAGGATGCCATTGGTTGTAAAAGCAGACAAAATTTAAAAACTCTTGACTTCAGTGATACGAAAATTTATAAAAATGTGAATCTTAGAATTGATGAAATAAGGTGAATCTAATTTGAGTTGGTGGTAGCCTTAGCTGTAACCTAGAACTGTTGGTTTTGTTATTATTTTTTAATGCCACAAAGCTCCTGAAGATTTATAATTTTTTTCTTTAGCTTAAAACCAGAGATAGATATATCAGTAGCTTGAAAAAGAAATGCCAGAAGGAATCCGAACAAAACAAAGAAAAGCAGAGAAGAATCGAGACCTTGGAAAAGTATCTGGCTGATCTTCCAACTCTAGATGATGTGCAGAGTCAGAGTCTACAGGTAACAAAACTAAAATGCTCATCTTTAAATGACATGAAAACATACTGCTTTCTTAGGTTGACTCCAGAAATTTCAAAATTTTTATAACTTAAAATTTTATATATTTGTCTAATTATGTTAAATGTGTTTAATTGCTGTTTTTAGGATTAAATTTAATTAGAAACTTTAAGCGTGAGTTTGTCTTTCTTATTAATATATGATTACTTTCCTATGAAAGCTGTATATTAACTTCTTACTTAACATTCTACTCTAAAAGGTAGTTTTGAAGCCAGTCTGACAGCCCCATCCCCTTAAGTGCACCACAGTTCTCACTTAATCTAATATTCTCTGGGATCCATCAAGGCTGAACGAGACTTCAAGACCTTTTCTTTTCTTTTCTTTCTTTTCTTTTCTTTTCTTTTTTTCTTTTCTTTTCTTTTCTTTTCTTTTTTTTCTTTTCTTTTCTTCTTTTCTCTCTTTCTCTTCTCTTCTCTTCTCTATTTACTTATTCATTCTATTTTTCCAGATACTTGTTTTCTTCATTTTTTCTTGACCTTTCCACAAATTCTTACACCTTAGTCTGTGGTCTCCATTCACTCCTGTGATCTCTTCTGACCATTTTTCTTTCTTGATGCCTCAACAGAGTCTTTCTACCAATTTTGGTGAAACCTGTCTTCTAGAAATCTTACTTATAAATCTGTTAAACCTACGCTTCAGTCTTCTCCCTTCTTCTCATCATGGAATTCTCAACTCAGCACTGTGACATTCAAGGATAGAAATTTTTTTGTTCTGGATTCTGTCCTGTGCATTAAAGGATGTTTCACAGCATTCTTGACTCTACCTACCAGATGCCGATAGCACTGCTCCTACCCTCCTCCCTCCCCCAAACCAGAACTGTAGACATTTCCAAGTATCTCTTGGGCAGGGAGAGAAATCACTCTCAGTCGTGAATTACTGGTTTAATCCATGGAGTGTCATTATTGTACAGACTCTAGGCCTAGAATGGACTCTCTGTCTATATTAATTTATAAATTGTAAGACTAAGAGACGATAATGTCAGGAAGGAACTAAAGAAGTACCACAGGGGTTTGTATGAGTAGGAATAGAGAGAATTATAGTTTGAAAAACATGTGTTCGTGACAGTGTAGAGCCATTAAAATCCTTATCTACTGTTGATGGGAATATAAAGTGGCATAGCCACTGTGGAAAGCCATACATTTCCTTTAAAAATTACCATTGGGGATCCCTGGGTGGCTCAGTGGTTTAGCGCCTGCCTTTGGCCCAGGGCATGATCCTGGAAACCCGGGATCAAGTCCTCAAGTCCCACATCAGGCTCCCTGCATGGAGCCTGCTTCTCCCTCTGCCTGTGTCTTTACCTCTCTCTCTCTCTCTCTCTCTCTCTCTCTCTCTTTCTCTCTCATGAATAAATAAATAAAATCTTTTAAAAAAATTTACCATCAATTCACCTGGGTATGTACCCAAAAGAATTGAGAGCAAAGTCTCAAACATGTTTGTAGATGACATACGTTCATAATAACATTTAAAGGCAACCCAAGTGTCCACTGATGGATGAATGGATAAAATGACACATACACATAAAATTCAGATATAAAAAAGAATGGAATTTTGAAACATGGATAAGCTTGAGTACATTGTGCTAAATGATATAAGCCAAACCTAAAAGGTAAATACTCTGTGAGGTACTTAGAGTAGTCAAGTGCATAGAAACAGAGAGTTAGAGTGTGGTTGCTGGAGGCTGACGGTGCAGCTGAAAGGGAAATTGTTAATGAGCACAGAGTTTGCTTTACAAAATGAAAAGAGTTCTTGTGATTAAACAACAATGTGAATGTACTTAAACACTATGGAATTGTAATTTTAAATGCAATAAAGATGATAAATTTTGTGTTATGCATGTTTTATCATTTTTATTTTTTAAAAAATAAAAATTTAAAAATGCCCCCAAACTGAGATCATTTACCTTTCTCTGTCTTGTAGAAATTTCTTTTTTTTCTTTTTTTTTTTAAGACTTTATTTTGGAGAGCAAGAGCATCAAGCATGGGGGGGGGGTGGGGGGCAGAGGAAGAAGAGGATCTTACCCAGATTCCACATTAGTGCAGAGCTTGATGTGGGGGTCAATCCCAGATTCCTGAGATCATGACATGACCTGACCTGAAACCAAGAGTCAGATGCCTGACTGACTGCACCACCCAGGCGCCTTTGTCTTCTAGAAATTTCTGACCCTATTCTCCATAATCTCATTCTCCTAGCTCCCTTGAGACACAAAGGGGGAAATGAAGTATTATTAAGTACTCTAGATATAGATAAGGTATAGAGTAATTTTAACCACAAGCTTGTTAATAAGAACATTGTAACAGTTCCTAGTAGAAACACATTTAATATTCTGTGTGTTATGAATTTTCTCCTTAGCTTCAGGTTCTAGAAGAAAAAAATAAGAATTTGCAAGAGACTCTCCTAGATATGGAAAAAAAGCTTGAAGAGATCAAAAAACAGTGTCAAGAAAAGGAGGCACAGCTAATATGCCAGAAAAAGAAAGAAAAGGAGTTGGTAACTACAGTTCAGAGGTAAGAAAATCTTCAGTATTTTTTATACCTGCTTTTGTTATTTATATTTTTCATGAAACATTTCACTTAAAATACATTAATTTATAGTTACTACTGTAGTGTTACCTTAAAGATATACTCTTAAGAACCATTAAGTATTATGTCATTGAAACAGGTTGTTTTGCCTATGATTTGACATCTTAATGCAACATCCTGATACCTTATCAAACGTTTTAGATGAGAATAGTTAAAATCTACCCCCCACCAAAAAAAACCCAACCAGTTGAAAACTGAAAGAATTAGCACAGTTTCATTGCTTTGCCAAAAGTAAGTATAAATTCTAGATAATAAAGAGAGGCAGTCAGATACTCAAGCTGCACTCCTTACTGTGATATATTAGAGGTAAATTGGCTCCCATTTTACCTTACTGCAGAGCAACAGGTGTGGCCGTTGTGCCAGGTGTCTTCCAAGTTTACTTACATATCTTGCTTCATAGTACTCTTCTCTTTTAAATTAATACAGTTAGAATGATAGGGAATATCACTTGTTAGTACATTTAGGTAATATCTTTAAGCTGGAAAATTAATACTAGATTCCCGAAAAACCTAGAGAACTATGTTATATATACATCTACATGTACTCTCCGTTTTATAGAACTTAACCTTAATAGATGATCAACTAAAAATAGATAAAACTGACTCTCCAGAGGTATAAGACAATAAAGCAACAAAACTAAATTTAAGAAATACACTCTTCGTGCTTTTACCAATTCTGTGAAACTCTAATCAAAATCCATCTGATAATTCCATGTTAATATTGCTTTACTACTTTGAAAGTGTTAATTATGCCTGGTCTACTTTGTTCCTTAGATTTCAGTGTAGAAAACCTCTGATTCTGGGACAATTCAGTCTTCAGTGTTTCTAATCTCAGCTACAAAAAGTTCATATATTTTTAATTTTACCTATATTTTCGCCCTATATTCTGCTTTTTTGTTCTTTAATTTTCCTTTCTATAACTCTATATTTTATATTCTATCCTCTAGTCTCAAAACAGCTTCTGACCTTTATTTTTTCTACCATATATTTTTTTTTCCACCTTAGAGAAAATGAGAAGAGGTAATATATCTATCTGTTCTGTTTTATAGGGCATTTCGATCACAAACTCAAACTATGTCATTTAATGAATAGAATTAGGAACACTTGAAAATAATTTGAATGTTTTGCTCCATTGTGTGGAGTATATTTAATATATTATACCTTCTCTTTTATTTAGATTTTCTTTTTTATTAGGTTTTTAGATAACATTGAGCCTAGTACTATTGATTAGAAAGACTTAGTAGAGTGTGTTTCAGAATGCATGTTCCATTTCTTTATCTCAGTACTCTCTGAGATAATAGCATCCCAGAAAATGTCTCTTGATTTCAAATAGATATAAAGGACCAAAGGAGGTCTTTCTGTGATTATTCTGTACTTGTGTGGTTCTGGTGTCACTTGTCTGTGTAGATTGGGGTGTTATTTCAGTTTCCTCAGCCATATGATAAAGTTTTCCTTGGTTCCAGAAGAACTTCAGATGTATATGTGACTATGAATTAGATCATTACATTTATCTGTGCCTATATAATATTTCTAAGTTAACTGCTTTTATATACATATATATATGAACTTATGCTTTTATATATATTTTATATATAACTGCTTATATAAGTTATATAAGTATATATGAACTTCAGCTTTTTAAAAAGCAAATAATAGGGGATCCCTGGGTGGCTCAGTGGTTTAGTGCCTGCCTTCAGCCCAGGGCATGATTCTGCAATCCCAGGATCGAGTCCCACTTTGGGCTCCCTGCATGGAGCCTGCTTCTCCCTCTGCCTGTATCTCTGCCCCCCCCCCCCCCCGCCCCCGTGTGTCTCATGAATAAATACATAAAATTTTTTTAAAAAGCAGATAATATGTTTTCCATTAGAATTGAAAATGTAAGTAAAATATGTGGATGGGGTCCCTAGTAATACAATAGTGGTACCTTTGCTACTCAAGAGATTTATTATTTTTTTAAGTGAGCATGCTTCATAAATAAGAGTGTGTACATGAAAGAAGACTTGTTTGGTAGTTTTTCATGACAGAGTACATTGTTCTCATAGCTGGTTCATTATTTTTTTCAAAAAGATTTTAATGGTTTTAATGTAATTAATTTCTCTTGGAATTTTATTTACTATACAGTAGTGTCTTGACACTGAATTGAAGGAAAAAAACTTATTCTGAAATAGAAATAATGTATTTTTCACTTTTAGACTGAAAAAGCAAATACTTTTATGACAAGTAAAAATATATTACAAAGCAGTACACTGCATTCATAATACATAAAAAACTTCTCCGGTGAGAAGTTTTATTTATTAACATACTGGAATCCCTTATTGTACCATGTAAGGCTATCCAGTTCTTATCCAGAATTTAGATATGGCTTTTCTTTGACTTCTTTTTTTTTTTATATTTTTTATTTTTATTTTTTTGAAGAGAGAGAAAGCACAGGAAAGCCATAATACTTGGAAGAAAAATAATGGAAATAACAAACCTCAAACTATAAAAAATCTGTTTCTTTTAGTATTCTACAGCTCTTGAATATGATTATAAGCTCGAGTAGAACTCTTCCTAGGTGTCTTTCTGTTTTGATTTTGGTTGTTACTGTTAATGGTGTAGTTCCTTTTAAGAAAACCATGACTATTCTTAATGTACCAGAAGGGCTTCCTTTTGTTGTTTCTTCTTCTGCCCACAACTCTGTGCCATGAATAGCATGTGAAACTATTAGGCCAACTAGTAAATAGATGGCTGCTCTTACTAATAAAGGAGAAATGTAATTCTACAGCTATCCTTATAAACAGACTTTTGCTGAGCTCAAAATGAAGGTAAAAGACATGTTTCCATATTCTTAGGCCCCCTAACACAGTAATTGTAATCAAGGAACTTTGCTTTTGGGAGAGAGGGAAAGAAACAGGATTTAGATTGCAGAGCTCAGATTAGGGTCATGAGGAACTTCATTAGGGCCTAATGAATTAGTCACACACTAAGAATTATTGATTCTGATCTCAAATCTGCCATTTCTGAAAAGTTGATCAGCTTCATTATATTTCTTACTTGTATGAAATATAGGTACTCAGGCATATTCATATATAGGCTGTAGGTCTTGATTTTTGCTTAATTAAAAAATATTACCGACCCTAAGAGGAGACTTCATTCATGTTGAAGTTATCTACCAGAATCAGCATACAGAGTGGATTTTCTTTATGTAATTGTCTTTCTAAAACCTACAGCTTGCAGCAAAAAGTAGAAAGATGCCTTGAAGATGGAATACGCCTTCCCATGTTAGATGCAAAACAGCTTCAGAATGAAAATGATAACCTGAGAGAACAAAATGAGAATGCTAGTAAGGTCAGTTCATGTCTTTGATGATAAATGTGAAATCTGTATTATGTTGGATATGTGTGTATAGATACGTAAGTTGTAGCTATTATTTTATATTTTTGCTAATAGCTTTAATCTTTTTATTTGAAAAGAAAATGACAATTTAAGTAAATTTAAATAATTTAAATTTCTGTAAAAGCCAAACTAAGGAAATTATATTACTTCTTAGCAAAACAAAAGGCTATCTTTTCTTTCCTAAATTATTCAATGTCTGCTTCAAAGTTATTTTTATAAATTGCATAGAGTTTTGCCCAAAACTAGAGGAAGACTTTTGCAGTTTTATGTATATGTGAGCCAAGTCATATGTCTATTTAAAGGATACTTGGTATGAATACTTTTGTAACAAAACAAAACAAAAAAAAACACTCTGATTTTTAAAACATAAATTTATTATTTTCTATACTTTTGTTTTCTTGAAATATTGGTACTTTTAAAAAGCAATGGAAAAAATTTTGATTCACACTGATATATTTCCTGTGTTTTAGATAATAGACAGCCAACAAGATGAGATTGAAAGAATGATTTTAGAAATTCAGGTAAGGAATGTTTTGTGCATATTTTAATTTAGCTGTATGCTGACTTACTCTTAATAGCTATATAACCTAAACAATACCAAAGCATATATGTATTTATATGAAAAGATTAATAGCACTTGATGTGAAGTTACAAATTCTTTAATACTAATCTTTCACTTTTTTAGAATGAAAATGCTATTTGGTAGATCAGTGTTTCAAAAAAGGGATGCCTGGGTGGTTTAGCAGTTGAGCTTCTGCCTTTGGTTCAGGTCATGATCCCAGGTTCAGGGATCGAGTCCCACATCAGGCTCCCTGTGAGGATTCTGCTTCTCCCTCTGCTTATGTCTCTGCCTCTCTCTCTCATGTCTCATGAATAAATAAAATCTTTAAAAATTTTTCAAAAAATCTTGAAGAATACTCTTTTCTTTACTTCGCTTGTTTTTAACTAGATGTAGTCTACTACTGAGAACACATTTGGTTAAGGTCATCAGTGATCTACTATTAAAGACAGTGAACTGTTTTTAGTCCATTGTGACTAGCCAACACTTCTCTTCCTCCTAATTATTCTATATATGCTATTCTTTGTATATTATCCAAGTATAATATGCTGTTTACATATTTGTGGTTTTTTTTTTTTTTTTACATATTTGTGTTTTATTTCCTGCTTAGTCTCTTAAGAGGAGAGACTATGGTAGATCATATGCATATCTAGAACTTAGAGTGTCTGACTCATAAATGCACAACCACAATTTGTGGATTAAATGTATTTTCATTTTTTTATTAATTTGCCAGATACTTACTGAGCATCTGCATGTGTGCCAGGCACTATTTTTGGCACTGGGAATTCATCAGTGAACAAAGCAAGTCTTTAGCCATTCTAGTGGGGTGAGATGTACAAAATGAAAATAAAATGTCAAAGAATAATACAGACTATTTAAAAAGTAGGCTAGAGAGCAATGACAGTGCTGCATTAGATACAGTGGTCATGAAGTTCTTCCTGAAAAAGTAACATTTGAACAGAGATCTGGATGAAGATAACCAAGGGAAGCGCATTCTAGGCAGAGAGAGCCACCAATGCCCTGAAGGTGCCTGGTGTACTCAAGACCAGCAAGAAGACTACCAGTCTAAAGTGCAGGATTGTGAAGTAGAGTGGTGAAAGGTGATGATGGAAAGTAGCCCAGGGCTAGATCACATAGGGGTAGATGTCTTTGTATTTTATTCTGTGTATGATGGAAAGCCATTGGACATATTTTGCTGAATAATTTTATTTTTATACCTTCTATTTCTTTACTTCTTAATAATGGAAGTAAAAAGTAAAAAGATAAATGGCTTAAGTGTCAGAATTATAGACAGTCTTCACTTTGTCTTTTGGCCATATTAAGTGATTTATCATTTTAATTAAACACTAGACCAGTTCAGCAAGTGTGTGGGTCTGCTATATTGTTTCACACAGATTATACTCTGTAATCTGTAGTCCTGTAGACGTAACTTCAGTTGTTCTACAAGCCATTTGAATCACAAAATGGTTAAGTTCCCTCAGCCATTATTAACTGATTTATTATAGACCATAATAAAAGGAATTTATATTTCACTTGGTAACATTTTCTGAAAAAATCATTCAAATAAAAGTTAATCTCAATCCAAATTAAGGACAATCAGTATTTTCCTTTGGCACTGAAATTTTGGGTGGATAAGACTTGTAAGGTAGTATTAATTTATCACATACTGTCTGTATTAATTGAAATGTGCTCTTTTCTTATTTATGGTGGCATCTTAATACAATTTACTCTTACACACCAACCATGTCTTTTAGTCACACTTGAATATGTCATGACCATAGATAAATATGTACAAGAATATGTAATTTATATGCCATTCTATTCTTTGATCTTAAAATGCTTGAGTAGACATTTCAAATTAAAATTTCAAATTAAAATCATTAATGCTATTGTCTTATGTTTTGAAGCAATGGGTCTCTTAAGTCATTCTGACCCATCTATCTAAGTATACATCTAGTATATAGTTTGCTAACAGCCGATAGCAAATGTTGATAACTGGCCAACTTAGGTATATTTATCAAGATATTATTTGAATAGAAAATTATGGATGGAGACAAATATGCCTAAAATAAGAAAATTTTTTGCTTAATGTTCATTGTTAAAACCTTTTATTTTTCTGGCCTTTCACAATTTAAAAAGCTAGATTTTTTATTTGGTCATTTGTGAAGAATATGAAATATGAGTACTCTGTAAACATCTGAAAATATTGCCTATTCTAAAAAAAGCGGATACTAATTATTTTCCTAGCATTGGAAACCACAGATAATCCTAAAGAGAACACTTTGGGTTGAAAAGCATTCTTGTTGCTTTGTACTATAGTTAATGGGCTTAATATCAAGTTGATGCACATAATAGAGCAGTTCCCTTCAATTGCTAATTATTTAAAGTACCTAGTTTTTTCATAAGGAATGGCCAGCCTTCCTCAACTATACAGATTATGATGGCCTTTCTATGTGTTGTAGGTTCAAATTCCTTTGCATAGCCAAAACAACACAAAATACCTTATAATGAGTGATAGCAGAGAGCTTTCCACTCTTTGTCACATGAAAAGAATGATTTTAGATATCAGTACAAAAGTATTGAATTTATTAAAATTTCACTGCTATTCCAGTTTGCATGTTCTTTGCTCCTCTACAGTACCAGAAAGTTGTTCCATTTTAGAAAGTTTAACAGAACAAACATAGTATTATTAGAATTATCACTGCTTCTTTATGTGCCTGCAAACTATTGAGAAGACCAGATTTGTCCAAAGTTCATTTGGTTGACTTTTGGAGTATTGCGTTGCCCTGGGTATAAGGAGGTTATTATTCCTAGTTTAAATTTTATGGCATAAGTAAAACAATCCCTTGCCATGTCCAATTTATAGGAGATAAAAATAAGGCATTGTTCCAGAGTGAAAATGCTATATTTAAAATACCTGTGGTTTACTACCCTTGTAAACAGAAGTCAAATCAATACATACCCAATTTAGGTCAGGGGCAGATTTGTTGGTTTACAACTTTGAAAGTTGAAGAGTCTTCTACTTGTTATGTTCTATTTGTTGTTGAATATAGAAAAGTAGTACTTCATGTAAAAGTATACACTGATTTTGAAATTGAGTTCAGTGCTAAAAAAAAAAAAACAGATTTATCTACTATTTTGTTCACCTGACAAGATGATATTATTAACTGGCATGAATAATTTGTTTGTTCATTGATCCTTTAGAAATAATGCCTTTGTTTACATTTATGAAACCAGTATAGCTAAACTAGCTGCTGCTTCTACAGGTTTTTCTTCTGTCAACATATAATATAAAAAGACATTTTGCTATAGAATATTTCCCATCATTTACATAAATGTGACTTCAATCAGAATGTGAATGAGTTCTTCATTTGCATTGCCTTCCTTCCTATTTATTTCTTAAATGCATATTTCAGCTACCTAATGCTGTTTCCAGTGAGCTGTTATCATTGTATGTAACCATTATAAGCTTTTGACAGAGGAGATACAGAGTAAAAAAGTTTATTAGGTGCACTCACTTTCCCTAACGTATTAAAATTGTTTCCTTATTGAAAGAACTTTTGCATTTAAATGGCTTTTATAAGTTGACATCAGCAAATGATCATAATGTCATAAAATACACAATGATGCTGAAATGTCACTAAGACTGTTCGCTTTTAAAGACATGATTTGAGACTTTCTATCTCAAAACTTAGCAATCTATTCTATTTATAATACTCCAAGAGTGTTTTAAGATTTGATTCCAATTTTGATCAAGTGTCTCTTAAAGCCTTCATCCAGCAGGTTTTCTCAGTAGAATAGTGGGAAAATGAAACATAAGCCAGCAGAATGTCTTATAAGTAAAACTTAACTTTTCTTTAACCTAAATAAATTGATTTAAACAATTTCTCCACGCAGTTCATCCTTAGCCTGGAAGTATCCTCATTCTGGAGCCATTAGGAAGTGTCATGTCCTCAGGGGGCTTATTCACCAAAAGTGGGAATTGACTGGGAAGACTTAAAGATTAAAGAGAAAAAAAGGGGAAAGGGATACTTCTGAGAAACCTGGATGAATTCATAATATATTTAAATTGTTTTACATTGTGCTGATTTTTAAATAACAGCTTTATTGAGATATAATTCACATACCCTGCAATTTACCCATTTAAAAGTGTACGATTCAGTAAGTTTTAGTATGCTCAGATAAATGGAACTAAGACCACAGTCAGTTCTGGAACCTTTTTATCACCTCATAAACCCCTTACCCTTTAGCTATAGCACTTCCTTAAAACCTGTTCTCTCCCCCGTCTGTAAGCAATTACTAATCTACTTCTTGTCTCTACACATTTGCCTATTCTAGACATCTCATATAAATGTAGTATGTGGTCTTTTGTGACTGTTTTCTTGACCACACCAACAGCTCCATTAATTGCCAGCTGATTAATCTGTTGCTTTCAATGATGCCCTGTGGTATAAACTGCTTCACAGACTGATGTGTTGTGGTTTCTCTGAAGGAAAAACTCCTTAGGTTAATATTTAAGATTTTTTTTTTCCAGTTCCCAAGAGTACTTTTCTTGGGAATCTCTTTCACTTTTTCTTTCTAGGAATCTAGCCAGCCAGTAGTTTAGCCTGTACCTTCAATGAATCTAACTTTCTTCATGACTGCTTTTTTCACAACCTCTACTGTTTTACTTTTTTTTTATAAAGTATACATTTATTTAAAATTTTTATTTAAATTCAATTTAATTAACATATGTTAGTTCCAGAGGTAGAGAAGCCATCAGTCTTATATAATGCCCCATGTTCATTATATCATGTGCCCTCCTTAATGTCCATCACCTAGTTACCCCATCCTCCCACTCCCCTCCTCTCCAGAAACCTTCATTTTGTTTCCTGTGATTAAGAGTTTCTTATAGTTTGTCTCCCTCTGATTTCATCTTGGTTTATTTTTTCTTCTCTTCCCTATGATCCTCTGTTTTGTTTCTTAAGTTCCACATATGCAATCCCATTATAACTTTCTCTGTGTGACTTATTTCTCTTAGCATAATATCCTCTAGTTTCATCCACATTGCAAATGGCAATATTTTATTCATTTTGATGGCTGAGGTAGTACTCCACTGTCTATCTATATCTCTCTATATATATTTACCACATCTTTTCTATCCATTCATCTGTTGGTGGACATCTGGGCCCTTTCCATAGTTTGGCTATTTTGGACATTGCTGCTATAAGCATTGGGTTGCAGGTACCCCTTCGGATCACTACATTTGTATCTTTGGAGTAAATCCCTAGTAGTGCAATTGCTGGGTTTTAGGGTAGTTCTATTTTCAACTTTTTGAGGAACCTCCATACTGTTTTCCAGAGTGGCTGCACCAGCTTGCATTCCCACCAGCAGTGTAAGAGGGCTCCCCTTTCTCCGCATCCTCACCAACGTTTGTTGTTTCCTGTCTTGTTATTTTAGCCACTTTGACTGATGTGAGGTGGTATCTCATTGTGGTTTTGATTTGCATTTCCTTGATGCCAAGTGATGCTGACCATCTTTTCATGTGTCTGTTGGCCATTTGTATGTCTTTGGAGAAATCTTTATTCATGTCTTCTGCCCATTTCTTGATTAGATTATTTGTTCTTTGGGTTTTAAATTTGATAAGTTTTTAATAGATTTTGGATAGCCCTTTATCTGATGAGAGATTTGCAGATATCTTCTCCCATTCTGTCGATTGCCTTTGGGTTTTGTCCACTGTTTCCTTTGCTGTGCAAAAGCTTTTTATCTTGTGAAGTCCCAGTGGTTCATTTTTGCTTTTGTTTCTCTTGCCATTGGAGACATGTCTAGCAAGAAGTTGCTGCAGCTGAAGTCGAGGTTGCTGCCTGTGTTCTCTAGGATTTTGATGGATTCCTGTCTTACATTTAGGTCTTTCATCCATTTTGATTTTATTTTTGTATATGATGTAAGAAAGTGGTCCAGTTTCATTCCTCTACATGTAGCTGTCCAATTTTCCCAGTACTATTTGTTAAAGAGACTTTCTTCCTTTAGATATTCTTTCCTGCTTTGTCAAAGATTAGTTGACCATAGAGTTGAGGGTCCATTTCTGGATTCTCTATTCTGTTCCGTTGATCTTTGTGTCTGTTTTCGTGCTGGTGCCACACTGTCTTGATGATTACAGCTCTGTAATAGAGCTTGAAGTCCGGACCTGGGATACCACCAGATTTGGCTTTCTTTTTCCACATTGCTTTGGCTATTCGGGGTCTTTCTGGTTCCATACCAATTTTAGGATTGTTTGTTCCAGCTCTGTGAAAAATGTTGATGGTCTTTTGATAGACCTCTATTGCTTTTGAGAGTACCATAAGGCTTGAACTTCACAGTCTATTGCAGATGAATTCAGTTCCTTTAGAGAGACATCTAGAGCTTCTGTTCTGTGACTTGCTTCTCCCGGGGCAAAATCTTTGAGCCAGGTCAGTGCAGGTAGGAACAGTCTCAGACTCCTGAGTGACTCTCTGGAAAGTAAACATTCAGTGGAAGGAGAGTGGCCAGTGGCTCTAGATCTTGGCTTGCTTCTCCCCATGTGGAACCCCTACCACAGAAGCCAAGGCAAGGGCTGTCAGGTCCCCAGTAGTCTCTGTCGTGCTGTACCCAAGGTAAAGCCTCCATCCCACGAAGGGGCCTAGGTAGAAGGGGGCTCCATCTTTTGGCTGTCCTTGCCTGAAACATAGACTCAGGTGCAGGGTAGCTGAGGGCAGGATGAGAAATGCTGGTGTCCTGCCCTTCCTGGGAAGATAGCTTTACAACTGGGAGCTGGGGGGAGAGGGAGCCCTGTGTTATTGGTTGTCCCAGTGTGAAGTGGAATCTTCATCTTACTGAGCTATGAGAGTGTAAAGATGGAGTGGATTTTGTTTCAAATACTTTGCTGTTCTTACTTTTAGTAGATTTTCTTGAATAGATGTTTATTCATTTTCTATTTACTCTTAGGACCATTTATGGAAACTTTAAATGTGCTCTTCTATAATTTTCACTAAGGAGTGAGTCTGAGAGGCTCCTCATGCTGTCTTGCTGGAGACAGAATTCTCAGGCAGATTTGTTTTTAAAATTGTATCAGGTAGTAAGGTGATAGTTAATGTAAAGGAATTTATGCTGTACAGTGTTTCAGATTATTACAAACAGAAACATAAAAAATAGCAATTTTTATGGTGTTTACATATTATTTTTTAATCTTAGTTTTTACAGATATTTTGAAATTCTTTTTATTAATATGCAGAAAGGAGGAAAAGGGATTTAATATTTCTCCACACTTCGGCTAAAGTGAGAAATGGAGCTCCTGTTAAGTGCAGAGGTATTACTGATGATGCTGTTGATGATGATATTACATGTTACAGGAGCTGTGCTTTCTGATAATATTATTTCTAAATCTCAATAGTAAGCTTACAAGGTAGGATAGTGTCTTTTTATATATGAAGTAGCCAAGAGTTAAAAAGAGGTGCCTAAGGTCTCAGCTCAGATTCTAATTTATGTCTGACCTCAGAGTTTGTGCCCTTGGCATTGCTTCTAGCTGCTTCAAAGTGAAAAATCCCGAGAGGCAAAAATGCATCAGAGGAGTGGTAGTCTGATTTCTTCCTTGTATAAGCCTTAGGGGAAAGATTTGTTTTTAAGTGTCTTCTCCCAGGGTGAAAGGTACTTAAACGGAAGCATGTCAGAAAACTAGTCTTATGGAAAGCACTTTGTATTCTGTTGCCTAGAAGTAGAATTTGGAAATATTGTCTCCAAAGTGAAATTTTTTAGTACATTACACTCTACAGAATGGTAGTATTATTAGCTCCTTTTGATTAAATAAAATGCCTGGTTTTGTTTTCTGATACATTTAAGAGTTTTGTACTGCACTAGGCTCCAGTCCAGCACTTAGCACAGTGCTTTGTGTATAAAAGATGCCCAGTAACTATTTTTGAATGAATGAACTTAATCTTTTACTTAAAAACTAAATTAGGTTTTAGTTACTTTTACATTCAGTAATCATTAACTGAGTTTCTACCATGGGCCAGGAACTGTTTGGGGGGATAACTAGTGAACAAAACAGACCAAAAACCTTTGCCCACAATGCTGAATTTGGAATGGGCTCTTAATTTATTTCCAGCTTTTTTTTTTTTTTTGAAGATTTTATTTATTCATGAGAGACACAGAAAAAGAGACAGAGACATAGGCAGAGGGAGAAGCAGGCTCCCTGCAGGGAGCCCGATGTGGAACTCTATCTCCATACCCTTGGATCACGCCCTGAGCCTAAGGCAGACGCTCAACCGCTGAGCCATCCAGATGTCCCTTTTCCTAGCTTTATTGAAGTACAGTTGACAAAATTGTAAGATATTTAATATTTGTACCAGGTAAAAGTCATTTAGGCTTTTTTTAGCCTAAGCAAAAATAGTAGGATCTACTGTGTTATAAGAATGCAGAGATACTGTAGAACTAATGAGTGGGTATAAAACCTGGCTTCAAGAAGGAAGAAGCTTAAAAAAAAAAGAAAGAAGAGGCTTTGTTGCTTCTCTCATTGCAGTGTTTCATTCTGTTCTCTGCAGACCGACTTCCTTTAATCTTTATTTCACATGGCAGAGTATAGCTGCCCCATAGCCCCTAAGCTCTATAGTTCATTTCCAGGCAGGCATGCAGAGAGAAACTCAGACTTTGGGTCCCAGTTCCTCAGGTTTGGTCTAGGGTTCACTGAGCCCAGTCCAGTGAGCTGTGCCCCAAGAGGTGCAAAATTCTTGCAGGTATGACTACTTATGACTCATGGGATTTGTGAATAGGCGCACACTGCAAATGTCTGCATTGCACACTGCATAATTTTCACAGTACTTTACAAAGTTGGAAATTCTTTCTGATGAATTTGGAACCCCGAAAGGTTGAATAACATACCCATGGTTACACAGCATGTAAGATTGTAAGATGCAGACACAGAACCTTGTTTTATCTAATTACAAAATCTTACACTATTACCATTAACTCTATATATTTGTTTTTACCTGTTAACTTATTTTTTATTGAGATATAATTGATGAAATGGGGTTCCAGTGTATGACCTAATGATTTGATATTTTATATATTGTGAAATGGTCACAGTAAGTCTAGTTTATATCCATCGCCACACAGTTACAGCTTTTTTTCTTGTGAACTTTTAAGATCTACTCTTTTAGGAATTTTCAGATACGTGATACAGTATTGAACTCTAGACACCATGCTGGATAGTACATCCCCAGGGCTTATTTTATAACTGGAAGTTTATACCTTTTGACCCCCTTCACTCATCCATCCCTCCACCACCCACCCACCTCCAGCAACCACTAATATATTCTCTGTTGTCTCTGAGGGGTTTTTGGTTTTGTGTTTGTTTTTTTTATTTCGCGGGTAAGTGAGATCACATGGTATTAGCCTTTCTCTGTCTCACTTAGCATAATGCCCTCAGGGTCCATCCACAGTGTTGCACATTGTAAGATTTCTTCCTTTTGTATTGCTTCGTATTATTCCATTGGGTCTCGTTGAGTTAATTGTATTTGAAACTCTTGGTATCCCAGATCTTCACGTCTGCTTCCTTCCCCACATTAGGGAAAATTTCAGCCATTGTTTCTTCAGATAAGTTTTCTGCCCCTTTCTTGCTCTTCTCCTTCTGGGACCCCTATAATGCAAATATTGATTTGCTCTTGGTATTGTCCTTTAGTCCTTTTAGCCATCTTCATTCTTTTACTTTTTGCTGCTCTGATTGAATGAAATCTGCCCGGTCTTTGAGTTCACTGATCCTTTCTTCTGCTTCACCTAGTCTGCTATAGAACCTATCTATTATATTTTTCAGTTCATTTATTATATACTCTGCAGCTCTGTGATTTCTACTTGGCACTTTCTTATATTTTCTATTTGTTGAAATTCTCACTTTGTTCATACATTGTTTTGCTGACCTTGGTGAGCATCATTATGACTGATAATTTGAACTCACTTGTCTCTTTCATTAAGGTCTTTTTTTTTTTTTTTGAGACTATTTCTTTTAGAACACATTCCTCTATTTCTTAACTTTTGTTCACTCTCTGTGTTTGTTTCTATGCATTAGATAACACCCCCCCTCCCAGTCTTAAAGGTGTGGCCTCATGTAGGAGATGAACTTTAACTACTTTTTAAAAATTAGTTACCTGGAAATTTTTAAAAATTTCACTAAATTTCATTTAAAGAATCTCTTCCCCCCTCCACCACAAAACAGTGTATTCCCCCATTGTTAATGCTTTCTAGATGCCACTATTACCTTACCTGTTAAGTATGCAAGTTCTTTATTGCAATTTCTAATGCTAGTACCACTAGTATCTTACCTTTTATTAAAGTTACATATACTGTTTCAAGAATAGTGTATTTATATTAATAGAATCATAACAGTATGAAACCTTTAACTGTTCTCAGTAATAAATTCAAAGTGATTGACTTACCTTATTTCTAGATCATTGAAGTATGTACAATAAAATTTTAACCAAAAAAAATCAACTTTCTTTTTAATATTTTTTCTTATTGTTCCCTTGTTTGATTTATTTAAGTAGACACAATAAATTTAACACCTGTTGCACAAATCCTATTATAATAAAGATACAGGCAGGTTAGTAGTCTTGTATATAAAAGTTAGACAAAATACCTTATTAGAAATTCTTCTGTCTTATAATTTAGGGGATAAGTTTAAGTTCATTTGTGATATTTAAGTTTAAGACATGTAAAATGTTTTCAAAAAACCATATGTCAAAAAAGGGGGGTTGTTTTTTCCTTAGAATTCTCTACCAATTTGTCCTAGTGATCTTACGCAGTCTTCTGGTTTTACATATAATGTATGTGCTCACTACTCCCTATTCTTCCAGCTTGTAATTCTCCCGACCTTACAACTTGTATATCCAGCTGCCTACTCAACAACACCATTTGACATATCTAATTTCTTATCCTCTCCAAATAGAAAATAGTAAAATCTGCTCTATCCTCCCGTTTTCCTTCTTTATTAATGACAACTCTCTCCTTCCATTTGCTCAGTCCAGAAGTGTTAGGCTTATCCTTGACTCCTCTTCTACCTCACATTTTTGAACAAATCTTACTACCTTCAAAATGTATTTGGCATCTGACTTCTCCTGACTTCTGTTGTGTTTCTACCCTGGTCCATCCCATCTTCATTGTTTCTATGGATGATTTCTGCTTGCTGCCACCCTTACTTGCCTGTGGTCTGTTCTCATCAGCCTGACCTAGCAGACAAAACCAGATCACGTCTCTTCTCAGAACCTTTCACTGCTTCCTTGTTTTTTCTAAAGTCAAAATCAAAAGTTTTTACACTGGCTCATGAGGCCTTCCACAATCTGTTCTCTATACCGCCCGCCTTCTCTGACTTCATCTTTTACTATTTTCTGCCACCCTGGCTCTCTTGCTTTTTCTCAAACACAGAAGACACCATCTGCCTCAGAACCTTTGCATTGACTGAAACACTTTGTAGATATCTTATGAGATAGAATCTTTCACCTCCTTCAAGCCATTGCTCAAATGTCACCTCTTTCCATGAGCCTATACTCTACCCTATTTGAGATCTCAGCCTCCTCTCCCTTACAATGCTCTACTTGTTCTCCAAAGAGCTAGTCACATTCTAATATACAACACTGTGTAAATTACATATCTGTTATATTTCTTTGATCTTTTACCTCCCGATAAAGGTTATGAAAGGGCCAGCAGTTTTGACTTTTTTTCACTGATGCATCTTCCAGTGCACAGACTGTCCTTGGCTCTAATTTTTGCTTGATGAATAATTACATGAAAGGATATTTTTATGAAAATCTTGGATGGTGTGTGTATGCATGAGCACATGCATGTGCATGTATGGGGAGTTGTGTGTGTTTATATAGTAAAATAAGTTAATGTAAGTTTTTAATCAAAATATTTTCTCTTAAATTGGGTTTGTGAAGTATATAATTGTTGGCTAAGGCACATCTGTCTTTCATGTGAGCTACTTTCTATATAGGGCAAAAGAGCAATTTCTAGATACTTAGATCAAAGCATCAAATGTTTTTAAAACCATTTTTTAACTTCAAGAATGATTGTGATGAATCTCTAGGTTAGTGGAATTTTTAAAAAACATGATTATTAACTGGAAATTTAAAAGCTATTGTGGACATTTGAAAATTAAATTTTTAATTTTAGTAATCCCATTCTAAGCTTTGAAATTTTTCTTTCTCTTTTTTCCTTAAACTTTACACATATGCTTTTTCATACAATTTATAATAAAATAATCTTTTAGGTGGAATGTTGTGTCAGACACCTATGGTACTCATACTTTCATATTTATTCTAGAAATTGTATAGCATGTGGTACTTTTAGGATAAACTTACCCATGAACTCCTTCACCTATTTAAAGGACTATTTCATAAGTACTCTTGTACCCAACCAACATAACATCTTAAGCTCGATATATTTCCCAAATGCCAAATTAAATTTTTTTCTTATGACAAACAGCACTACTGCCAAACATGTCTGATTTATTCTGATGGAGAAAATTGCCTGTTTCTTCACTGATTTAAATTTAGTCTTATATGTGAACATTTGCTAGCTAATTATTAGTCACACTCAGTATGACTCTGGTTTGGTAAAATATAGAACAGTAGAATTTTCTAAAGAATTATATTACAGCATTGTGAAATACTTCTCTTGGGGTTAGTTTTCATTGTTAAAATGTTAGATTTAGAGTAGTTTATCTGTGATTCCTTTCTTCTACAGTTCTAATAAACAGTCACAAATCTTAAGAGAATTAAGGATGAATTTTGGATTCCAGTCAAATAATCATGTTATGCTAGTACACATAGATCTTCAACTAGATAAATAAACCCCCATATATCCTTTAGTCAAATAGGTTTTGATTCATTCACATTCAGTTAAAAAAGAATTTCAGAATCCAGAAATATACTCAGAAAGCCCGTGTGACTTTGTGCTATGAGATTACACTTTATGGAATATAAAGTATTCCCTGGAAGGAAATATACTTGTAGAGCTTAATTCATTTATATCCAACTTGTAAGTTATTAAATGTAAAGTTTTTTTTTTTTTATAGAGTTTAGCAAACAAATCCAGGAGCTACAAGACTGAATATCTGTTACTGAGAAAACTGCTTTTTTATTTACAGCCTTTTCTCAACCCATGGTCTCAGCTATCTTCTCTTATTCAAGCAAGAGATAATGTGAGGGGGAGAAAAACCTTCCTAGTGTATTGTGTGCTATTTAGATAGCATTCTGAAGTACTTTCAGAATTGAGACTAAATAAATACAGTCCTGAGGGAGAAATAAATGTCTTGTCATATGTTTATTGATCTTGTGGTTTCACAAAAGGAAAAAAAATGTTGATTGAAATATCTAGAAATCACTGATAACTACAGTTTATGACCAGTTTTTCTTTGGATGTAGCTGAAAACCAGACTTTTGAGCTGAAATGACCCAAGTACTCTTAAAATATCCTATATATTTTAACTGCTTTGGTGCACTTAGGATTTTCTTACAATAATATCTTGTTCTGGATAATTTGTAATTTTTTAACAGTTAAGAAATTCATTTATTAAAGTCTCATAATAAATCTTTGGCCTGAATTCAACATAACTACTGCTTGGAATACCATACACTGAGAAAAGTATGTTTAACTGTGTTTCAAATAAAAGAAAATGGGGATGGTCTTATGGTCTTACTATGTTGTGTCTTATTAACCATAAAGAAAAAAAGGAAAGGTATAGATTTGCTAATATACTCCGAATGCATAAGCAAAATATTAGTAAAATAAGAACTATTTGTTACATAAATTTAAAAGGCAACTGCTTCTGTTTAACATGTTTTACCCAGATTAGAAACTTTCATGGGAAAAGTGATTCTTGTTTTTCCCTTTCCTGACATCCACTCTAGAACAATATGAGTTGATTTAAAGGTGAAGGCTTCATCTTCCAAAGGGCAGGAAGGACAGATCTAAAGTATACAGAGCCCATCTTCCTGGTTACCTACCTAACTGCATTTTGCTTTTAGCATTAACAACATGCATTGTTTTCCAATTCTATTTATTCTAGTCTATGCAAGGGAAACTTTCTAAAGAAAAATCAACTACTCAAAAGATGATGGAAGAGCTGGAAAAGAAAGAAAGAAACCTACAGAGATTAACAAAAACATTGCTTGATGTGAGTAGAAAAAATTCAAATTGCTTTCAAAGAATGATTTAGTACTTATTTAATTTAAAGTAGATCCTTATTTTGTATATATTCATAGAACATTTTTTAGTTGAAGACTTGATTTTGATGTGCCCATTAATTAAATCCATTAGATTTCTTACACAATTATAATCAAAAGGCAAACTTTTATTTTTCTTATGTCTCAAAATCATTTCACAGACTGAACTGCAACACAGTCAAATATTATATAGAGATTTGGTCCCAAAGTAATTCAATAAAACATAAATTGAATATAAATAAAATTACCTTTGAAAATCTTAAGGAAGGTGCAATGTTGATGCTTCACCATTGGAACAGATCACACTTGTTTCACTTAATTACAAGATGGCATATTTGGCTTGCATGTAAGAACATGTTATACAAAAGATACTTGTTCGTTTTTGTTTTTGTTTTTGTTTTTTTGAACTCTCATCATGACATTTTGTCTCTAAATACCCGAGAATGCATTTCTAAAAATTAGGGACATTTCCCATAGAACCATACCACCATTGTCAAACCCAGTAAGAATAATATTCCTCAGTACTCTTTCCCAGATGCTTTTATAATGACAGTTGAAACCAGCATTTAATCAAAGACCATGAGTTGCATTTCATTTTGTCTTATAAAGTTTCTCCCTTTTTCTATGTTAGTGACTTGTTGACAAACCTGGCCCTGTTGTCTCACAGACTTATAGATTGTCAGGCCTTCTAGATTTGTCTGTTTGCTTTCTCATGGTGTCATTTATCTTGTACTCTACCCCCCCTATTTCTTATAACCTAGCAATTTTCAGAAAGAGAAGTAGATGGTGACAGTTTGGGGGATGAGGTGAAAGTAGCTTTTTATGAGTGTAAGAAACTTGGAGTTCATATTGATACTTCCAATTCAAATTTCACAATTCAGAACTGTTAGGATTTTGTTTTCTTTCTTTGATTTTATACTTGTATTTCTTTTTCACTTATGCTGAAAATTTTGATTCCTATCAACATTAACATATATACCCTTTCCTCAATATGCAACAGATACTTTCACAATAACTAAATCACTGTTGCTACTGACAGTAAGTAATGATGGATTTGTTGGCTCTTTCACATTTACCATAGGGCATGAGATGACACAGAGGAATCATTGAATCATTTCCACTATTTTAAAGTATGCTTTTTTCCCTACCGTGGGTATGCAGTTAAATTTGGTTAATGTGTATGTAATATGACTCCGCTATTTTGTTTATAAATGGGAGAAAATGTTAACTTGCATGGCTTTTGAGTACCTTTTCTCTAACAACCTGATTTTTGTTTTCTTTATTCATTGCAGAACCAAAGGCAAACAGAAGAGACCTGCTCTTTCTTGGATCAGGGCCAGGAAGCAGACCAATCCAGACAGCAGACAGTACTTACCAAATGGCCACTGTCTGATTTGAGTGTGATTGATCAACTGTTCAAGGAAATGTCCTATTGTTTGTTTGACTTGAAGGCATTGTGTAGTATTCTCAATCAGCGTGCTCAGGGCAAAGAGCCTAATCTTTCATTATTACTGGGAATCAGATGTAAGTAGCTGGTGCTTTGTCCTTACTGTATTTGCTTAGCAATTAGAAACCTGTCTCCATGAATCAGGAACCTCTTACTGCCTTTTCCCTATTTGTTTTTATCTCTTTTCTTTCCTACTTAGATTTATAAATTTCTGAATAAATCTGTAGGTATGTGAATACTTATTATTACTTCATTGCTAGAACTTACGTCATTATACTTAGAGAAGTAAACAGGGTCATATTTGATACAGACTGCCACTTGGCCGAATGCCTACAGATCTACCTGCATCGATGAGCTGTGCTGAATCTATTAATATGTGACTGGAGTGGTAGTTAGATATGATATCCTGATTACTCTTTTAAAAAGAATGATTCTATCGGCTTTCATGTGGTAATTGTGTAAGTTAATGATCCAGCCATCTGTCTCCTGGTAAAATAGTTGAAAGAAAATACTCATTTGCTTTCCTATGCAGTGTATGTTTTGTGGCAGTTGTTTAATATAAGTATCAGTATGTCACAAGAGCTAGTTTCTGTGGCCTATAGATCTCTTGCTCTTGTCATGCTTATACATTCTGCCCTTGTCCTTTTCAATATGACACCCTCATTGTTCCTCAATTCCATGTTCCTCCACATACAGCTGTAAGAGCTGCCACAGGAATACCCTAATGTCCCCTTTGTGCTGCTTTTGCAGAAACACGCATCTCTGTATGTGTTTTTTTGTTTTGTTTTGTTTTTTTAATTCATGAGAGACAGAGAGGCAGAGACATACGCAGAGGGAGGAGAAGTAGGCTCCATGCAGGGAGCCCGATGCGGGACTCAATCCAGGACTCCAGGATCGTGCCCTGGCCTGAAGGCAGGTGCTCAACCACTGAGCCACCCAGGAGTCCCTCTGTATGTGGTTCTAAATTACTATAATATTGACATGTTGGTCTCTTTAATACAGAAGAATTGCACATAAGTAAGGAGTTATGGAGTAAGACCAAAAGGCTTATGCATCTACCATGTTGTGTTGAGTAATTGCCTAATAATATGGTTAATATATGACTTGAGTGGAGACTAGTTTTATTTACAATTTCATCAAAAAGACTGTACCCTCATGATAGTTATTTTGGCAAACCAGATAATACTTTCGATGAAAGTCTATCCCTTATTAAATGAAACATGTAACTGTGCTCAGAGATGTCAGCAGAATTTTCCCTTCCACTTCATAGGTGTGTATACACATATGTGTGGTGGATATGTTAAAAACACTTTAAAGTATATTGACTTAATGAGTAATTATTAAATAAATGCTTTATATAGTCCAGGTACTAAGGTATACTATAGTACCAATAATGCAATTGAACAATTGAACACAGCCTGTGGCCCACACATAAACTACATTACTAGAGCATTGTGATAAGTATTATAACTGAGATGTGGAAGAGGAACTGGGAGCCCCAGGGGAAAATTAAATAAATGGGAAGGGCTATGAAGGCTACATGGAGTATCTGGTGGTTGGCTTGAATCTTAGAGGTGGAGAGGTTTGGCAGGTCATGGGGCAGTTTAGTTAATAGTGATCTGGAGCAGAAAGCAAAAGCGCACACACAAAAGACTCATTCTTTTCACCATTTTAGAGGTGGTCACCCCTTCAGTTATTTTGTAAGCTTCTACATTTGTATTTTCCTGTATAGTACTTGTCACCTTTTCCAGTAATTAAATTAAGACAGCTATCCAAATGTGAATAAAAAGTTGATTCAAGAATTTTATCACATTTGCCTTCTAGTGTACACCTCTTCCAGTCTGTAAAGTTTAACCCCATAATCCTTACCTTCTATTTTGGTACTGTGAAAATTTGACCAGCTAGCTAATTGGTCAGAAACCAGTGGATTATTTTGAATGTGTCACTCATCCATTGTCCATTGACGCTGTTCACCTCACCGTTCTTTTTTAAAATGCTCTGCTCCCACGGTTTCCATGGCTTTGTTCTCTAGGTTCTGCTTCTGCCTTTATGACTGCTTAGTCTCAGTCTTCTGTGGAATTCTCTGCCATTTAAATAGTGGTGTGTCCCAGAAATCTTTTATTGTTGTTTTTTTGTTTGTTTCTTTTCTAAAACTGGATTATTTGGAGGGGTTTTATTGGTATCGAGTTGTGTAAGTTCTTCATATATTTTGGATATTAACCCCTTATCCAATATATCATTTGCGAATATCTTCTTCCATCCTGTAGATTATCTTTTTGTTTTATTGATGGTTTTTGTTTTGCTGTGCAAAAGCTTTTCATTTTGGTATAATCCCAATAGTTTGATTTTGCTTTTGTTTCCTTTGCCTGAGAAGACACTTAAAAATGTTTCTATGGCCGATGTCAAAGAAATTACTGGCTATGTTTTCTTCCAGGAGTTTTATGATTTCAGGTCTCACATGTAGGTCTTTAACCCATTTTGAGTTTACTTTTGTGTATGGTCTAAGAAAGCAGTCCAGTTTTATGCTTCTGCATGTAGCTGTCCAATCTTCCCAACTCCATTTATTGAAGTGATTGTCTTCTCCTCATTGTATATTTTTGCTCCCATTGTCAAAGATTAATTAACCATATAAGCATAAATTTTTTTCTGGGCTCTTTGTTCTATTGATCTGTGGTTCTGTTTTGGTGCCAGTACCATACTGTTTTGATTACTACAGCTTTGTAATATATCTTGAAATCTGGGATTGTGATACTTCCACCTTTGTTGTTCTTCCTCAAGATTGTTTTTGGCTATTTGGGGTCTTTTGTGGTTCCATACAAATTTTAGGATTGTTTTATGTCATTTGTGGAAAATGTTGGTATTTAGACAGGGATTACATTAAATCTGTAGATTGCTTTAGGTAGTTCAGACATTTTAACGATATTAGCTCTTCCAGTCCATGAGCTTGATGTATTTTTCCATTTGTTGGTGTCATCTTCAGTTTCTTTCATCTGTGTTTTATAGTTTAGGGTGTACAGGTCTTTGACCTCCTTGGTTAAATATATTCCTAGGTATTGTGTTCTTGTGGTGCCATTGTAAATGGGATTGTTCATTTTTCTTTCTGCTCCTTCACTATTAGTGTATGGAAATGCAATAGATTTCTTTATATATCTATAATTTTGTATCCTATGACTTTACAGAATTCATTTATCAGTTCTTTGGTAGTCTTTAGGGTTTTCTGCAAATAGTGTCATCTACAGATAGTGAAAGTTTTACTTATTCCTCAACAATTTGGATGCTTTTGTTTCTCTTTGTATATATTTTCTCTCAGTAATCTTACCCATGTCCTTTTGTTTTCTGTTAGTGCAGTAGCTTTGACCTATGCATCTCTTACCATGCCTAGAATGTCCTTCCTGGACTCTTGATTATACTTACCTCATATAAGAACCAGCTATTCCATAGGCATCATAGACTCACTGTATCCAAAAGAGAACCTACCTTTCTTCTCTCCCTAAACCTGTTCCTCCTCTCAGTGAGTAGCACCACCATCTACCTTGAACACCCCAATCCAGGCTTTTATCTTCCACCCTATTCTTTCCTTTATCTGGGTATGCCTCATGCCTAGTCCCTAACCCCTATACAACTTATTTCTACCAGTCACTTCTTAAGAAGCATTCTTTCCATTACATCTACATTGCACTGTTGCCTTAAAACAAGCTTTCAGAGTCCTTCATTTGGACTGGTCTCTTTGTCAACTATATTGCCATCTTGCCTACTTTCCCCCCCTAATCCATTTTTTACATTGCTACAGAGTAATATAACCTAATGGTGATTCTGATTTCCTAATACTTACAGCCCCCTACAATAGAGATGGGTAGTTCCCACCTGCCTCTTTAGCCTTATTTCTTGGCACTTTCCTTTTATAATTCGTGTTCTGCCATTTTAGAGCTGATTACTGCTCAGATTCTTTGGTTTCTGCTTTTGTACCTTTGTTCATTCTGCTTCCTTGGCCTATCCAGTTGAAGCTGAGCCCTCTCCACTGAGGCTGGTTGTTCTCTTCCTTGTGCCACTATAGCCTGTGTATGGGGTTAGGACACCTACAATACTTGATTGTGCTTACTGTTTATGAAAGTATATGTAAATGATTAAGGATAAGCCACCTACCTCATTTTTTTATGGCCTTAGCATCTAGCATAGTGCCTGGATCATGGCAGGTGTTCATTTAGTGTTTGTTAACAAGTTAATCTGACTCTTAAGTCTTCTGTAAGCTACCAGTGCCAGTGAAAGTATAAAGAAGGATTTATTTTACAATTGCTGGCTCCATCTGCTTTTATGTTGAGACGTGCTGACAAAGAAAGGAACTGACATAAATAATTAAAAGCCAGCTGATTCAGGGCCTCACTCTCACTCATTCAGCCATTGGACAACTAGCCATCAGCCCAATTCAATTACATAGGGTTGTAGCATTCCAACTCAGTATATATGTATACATATACACACACACGCACTTATCATATGTTTTGGAAATTTATGTTTTCATGCCAATAAACCCATTTTGCAGTCTATAAAAATTTAAGCTATCACTACTCAATACAGAAGTGTTTTCGTATTTTTATGAAGTTGGAATGAAGAGAGCTATTAGAGCATGCTTTTTCCTAACTTTTAGAATGTTGTCATCCTTTAAACATGTTGAACATGTGTGTTATTACTGTATGAATTTAATGCAATTTAATTAGCAAAAATTTAAAAGGACCAAGTAAATAAGATCTATTTAATATTGAATGATACATCATTTAAACCTGAACCTGACTGGTATTCTGCACACCACATTATATTTCTAATGGTAATTAAGTCAAAAATCTTAAAATGCTTTTGTTCAAAAAAGTCTGAAATATTCTCCATATTTTATTTCCACAGCAATGAACTGTTCAGCTGAAGAGACTGAGAATGATTATAGCCCAGAAACACTCACTAAAAAATTGTCAGATGTATGCCAGTTACGGAGGGACATCGATGAATTAAGGACTACAATATCAGACCGCTATGCTCAGGACATGGGAGACAACTGCATTACCCAGTGATCAACTATTGGTCCCACAGCAATAATGACCCTTTTGTTAAATGCTGCTGTGTTATAGTTCTTCATATTTCTTTTTAGGAGCCATAATGGAAAGTTGCAAGTGACATATCACTTACATATAGGATTTTTTTTTTCTGTGGATTTGTTTTACTGGGGGAGAGAGGAGATTTGATGAGGTTTCAAAGGAGCTTATTACCTAATCAGGCCAAAAAACCATATTACTATTTGAAAAATGTGATGAAGTGAGTAAGAAAAAAAAAATCTGTCTTCTCAAACTACTGATTGTAGGACCAAGCTGTGAAGAGTGCCCTTCAGATAAAGGGGTAGAATTTCTTTTTATCTGTTTGTGTGTGTGTGTGTGCACGTTGGTGTGCATGTGTGTTTATTCACAAAATTATAAGGATCTCTAGGGTCAAAAGCAAAGCTTCTAAGAAAGGCACACACTGTTTATTCTTATATTTCTTTTTTTTTTTTCATGTAGAAGCTTGTGTTGTACTTTGGGGTTTTCAAGGGCTGGCTGAACAAGAGTTCCAACAGCAGGCAAGTGTTTGAATAGTAGTACAGCTGGCAAGACAATTTGTATTTTGAACAACCACTGCGCTGAGATGATGAGGTTGTGGGTGGGGTTGATTGTAGTACTGTAGATAGGTCAGCTATTTTTCCAGAGTGATTGTGGGTTGCCTTAGAGGTATGGAATTTTGACGTGATAATCTTTTTCATTAGCATTGCAATTTATGTATCACAAGGCAACTTAACATAATTTGAACTAATTTTAACGTATCCCTTACTATTTCCAATTTTTCACTTACATGTATCAATGTATACAAAGCCATAAAAAAATAATGCTAACCTCCTGAGGCCATTGTTATAAAGAAGGATTAACAAAGTCACTCTGGAACAATAGTTTATTTATCCAATTCTCAAAACGTTTACATTTTAACAATTTTGTATGTTTTAAAGGTAAAAGTACTTTAAGAAAAAGCCAACCTGTATTCTTTATATCTGAATTATCACAAGCATAAAATCAAAACCAGGTGATATTTCAATTACATTTATTAGGTAAAATACATTAAAAACAGGGTTTTTCATATAATACAAAGTCGACCAGGTTAGTTCTTCTTCTGGAGTATAGGATATCATTATGAAATGCAACTGATTTTTAAGTAGACATACAATTATTTAAATTTCTAAATGAGTATTAGTTGGATTTTTGGAAAAACTATATATTTTATTGCCTTCAGAGCATTTATTACATTCTTTTGAATATACTTAGTTATGGCAATCATCGTTCTTTATAAACAGGTTTGTTTTCTTGATGCAACCATATTGGTCAAGACTAAATAAGAGGTAGGAATAAAGGGTGTGAGTTCAGCAGGATGTTGTTGTTTTGGGCAAGAGCAGATCACATGTCCAATTTTTTTTTTGCCAGGCTTATATACTGGTATAAAGGCTGCTCCTAGAAAAGATTTTTCTTAAATATTTTCAGCATTTAAAACATGTGGAATAAAAACTTCAAGGAAACTACCCAGGAAGGCATTCAGTTCAGAATTTGGCTTATACGCAGTGCTCAGTAAGTTATTTTATGGTTATGTTAAAACAGTCAGTTATAATACATTGTAAGGACATCGCACTTTCCTTTCGTTCAGTGCCTGAGTCCTCCCTACTCTTACTTCTTAGGATCTGGGCTCTAAGTAATCAGTGCATTATAGTGATTCTGCATTCCAAGTACTTAACCTAATAAGGAAAAGTCACTGGTAAGAATGTGGCATTCTAATGTGTTCATTTGTTTTTTTAATATTGGTGGTTTGAAGACAATCAGGGAGTGGTAAATTTATACCAAAAATCCATTGCAAAGAATTCTGTCTTGTAAAAATGGGCCTTTACATTAAGTAGATAATAGCACCTGAAAGAGATAAGCCACAGTGCAGCACACTACATTTTTCCATTCTCTCTGAATAGAAACCCCAACCCCTATCCCTCAAGCTCCACAGTTTTGGATATAAAGGCACCCTAAGATGATAGTACTAATGCACATAAATAAGGACTCATTTGGGTCACTAGGTTCTTAACATCTTCTAGGTTTTCAGTATATGTTTTGGGGTTTTATGGTTACTGTTTTAAACAAACTTTTGGCTCTTTGTTTTGACTTACTGTAGATAAATTTTTGTTTTCTGGCTTAGGATAAAATATTTGATTTCTCAAAAAAGTTTTCTAAAACTTACAGGATTTGACTTAATTCACATGTCTTGAGGTAAAAATGTTTTGACTTAGAAAATTGACAAACTACTACTGGTGTATTTAAGTTTCAAAAATGTGTGCCTCCCCGTAAATAAAAAAGGAAAATAAAAGGTGACAGTTTTAAGTATAACCCTGAGTTACAAAATAATCTCTTGGAGTCTGGAGTTTGTGAAGAGAACTAGATAATAAGTAGACAGTCTTGGAGGGAATATTTTTGGGGAAATTAAACTAGTAGTATTTTCATTTGTCAGCATTTAATTTTGATTTTATTTTTCAGAAAAACCCCCTCTTCCAAGATAACCTCTTGTGTTAGAATGTAATAATATTGATATCTCTTTGAAAACAAAGATTTTACTTTTAGGTCAAGTAAGATGGGCAAAATAGAAACAGTATATAGTGTCTTATCCTAGTTTGAACTAGGATGTTCTCAGAAGTTAATATTCTGATATATGTTTGAGATGAATATTTACCTAAAATTTGAAGTTAAATCTATTTGATAATTTCCTTAGATGTGAAAACTTTTTAATTATGCTTCTGTGAATTAAATGCTTGTCTCCTTAGAAAGTATTTCATGCAGTATTAACATTTATTTCTGGTCTTCTGGGTTTTGAAGTTGAGCTTATTCTGCCTCAGTCACACTAAAGCAGGGATATAAAGTAACAGTATCTCAATAAAAGACCCAGTTACCTGTGCAGATAAAATATAACTGAATCAGAGGCACAATAGTTGTCTTCTTTTGATGTCTGGAAAAGGATGACTTCAGTTAAACTGTTAGTAAATTTTCACTGGCCTCTAATTTTAAAAGCTTAAGTAGCGACTAGGTAAGTCATGCCTGGATTTCTTTTTAAGGAAGTGTGGCCCCTTTTCATATTTGAAATGGGATTCAGTATTTAATATTAATAATATTATTTTTAGTGAAATTTATTTCGGTCATGACAGTTGACTAAACTGAATTAGACTTCTGTAGCTTATTAGAGACAATCTCAAGGGCTGCAAAGTTGCTAAAGTGGATATTGTACATTTCTGACTCACTAATGAGCTTATAAATTCATTTTATTATAGTTCAAGACATTACTAGAAATCTCTTAGAGGATATTTTTAAAGGAACTACTTTATTGAGAAAATATTCTTTCAATATCAGTAATAGTTCATTGAATAACTTAGCAGCCAAGAACTTGGACTGTATTTTTACATAGTATAGTTCAGCTCAGCTACACCTTTAGTTTGATTTATTGGCCTTCTCTTATGTAGATTTCTATCATTGTAGATATGTAATTACAGTAATAAGCAGTTCTGATAACCATGCTCACTCAGACTATCATTTGAAACTGCCAGTAGCTATAGCTCTCAGAGCCACTTAATTCATTTTGTTTCCATTTTTGACAATTTTCAGTGTTCACAAAACAAGAAAAATGATTTCCTATTTGGTATAAAGAGTATAATTTCCAACTTTACCCCAAGATGCCATGGTGGTATATTGCTGTGTGATAATAATATACATTTAATCATGAAGGGGGAAAGCTTTTGGATATTTAAATTCTTTTCTTATTTAAAAGAAGTACTGAGTATATTAATGTAGTTTGAAATCAATAAGTCATTAACAACACTATTGCAGCTGCATACAGAGAGAACCCTTTGTGCCTTTTTGCCTGCAGTAAGCATTCATTTCTGTTTTACATGAGTTATAAGAATGTTGATGATTATTGCACCTTGTTCTTCTGTAAATAGACTTGATTAAGGATTTTTTCTTAAGCAAGGAGCAGGTTTTCATTACTAGGTTAGATACCTTAGGAAACATGAGAGGAGGGTATCGGATAAATGTCTTTGGAGCCCAGCCTTTTCCCAGTATAGTGAGCAGGAAACTCCTTTGGAATATAGTTATTTGTGTGTATATGTGTGTACATATATGTATAAATATTTAAATACAGAAACAAAATTTGGCATCACATTGGTGTGATGACAAGAAGTAGTAAGGTGCTAGCTAGGTGGTTACATTAAAAGCACAGCAGAGTGTATAATCAGTCTCTATGACTGGTGATTTTTGTAAACTAGGTTCAATTTTTGAACCACCCAGAATACCTCATATGTAAATACAGAGTGGTCATGACTTAATTGAAATACAGTTATTGTAAAAAGAATGTGAAGCCACTGGTTGGCTTATGCCTTCTGATCTATCATTCTTGCCTCTTTTTTTGTAAAGGGGTTATTTTGTTTTTGTTTTTTAATAGGGTTTACAGCTAGAATTTTGAATGCCAAAGTTCTATTTATTAAATTAAAAAAAGTTTTCAATGTTAATGGCTAAGTATTTTTCCACTGGACTATTGTTTGTGATGTTGAAATTTGTATTTACAGAGAAATAAATTTTTTATAAAAAGATACCTGTCTCTGAGAGTGCCTAATGTTAATATAAGAATGTATTTGAAATTTCAGACTCCACTGAATTCCCAATGATAAGAATATGCTGACCTGGCTTTTAGGTAAAAGCTTACTATAAATACACAAGAGAGCCTTTGACTAGAACATGGATACTTCTGCTTTTAGTCTATCTAAGAATTTCTTCTCAGTTACTGAAGAGCTTTTTCTCAGAGTCTTCCCTGAAGAGCACTGGGATTTTCTGATGACAAATGCCATAAATACAAAGCCATCCCTGCATTTATTTTAGCTAATAGTGCTATGTATCCCCTGTGTTTCAGTTTTTAAAATCCCTATTTAGACCAAGAGTTTTCTTTCAACTTTTCCAACAGGCAGCATTGGTTTTAGTTTTTCATATTGCTGGAAGGTTGAGTTGGCAAGTTAAATCTTTTTTATTTCCCCCCTTTTTATCAGAGGTTGAAATCTTGCTGAAACATAACACAAATATTGTTAAAAGGTTATTGCACAGGGGCCTTGACATCCCAACTTTAATGGTTTACTAGCCTTGGCCCAGAGGTGCCCTGTGGATGGCACCCTTGGTCCTTGTTCTAACTCATAGGGGCGATAGCCTCAATGTCTCTAGGAACATGGTTAATATTTGGATAAGCAGTATGTTTGCAGCCCAACTAACTTGGCATTGCTCTGTCAGTCTTTCGTGAGGCATCTGATTTAGTTAACAGGGGAAGGACCACTTTAGAAATCATGCATCACAAACCATTTAGGTTGTAAGCAAATGTCTTAAAAAAGTGAGTGGATAAAATCCTAGAATATTTTTTAAGGTGATTAGTAAGGAGATCTCTCCTTAGAATGAAAGATAGGATTATTTTTGATCCGGTTAAAATTTTTTGATGGGGGGAGTCAGCAAAGGGCTTTTGTTTGTGTTAAATCTCAGTGATTTTGCCAATAGTGTGAGCTGCTTTTTATGCCAACTTGCCCCAACCAAACAGCCATTCTGTGTGGAAACACAGAGGACTCCGTTTAAAAGAGATGTGAGATACATTGTTAGTAACGGCACAAAATGGAGTGTGGATCCAGCAGGGCAAGCACTTAAAAATGATAGCACTCTAGCATCATGTCAGTTAAGACGGTCTCCATGATTTAAAGGAGTTCCAGTTTGATGACTGAAATTATGATAAAAGATTTCTAAAATATTTAAATAAAACTGTTTTGACAAAAATTTGATGTGATCACAAAAAGAAAAATCTCTTTAGCCAACCTACTATTACTTAAACACTGTCTTCTTTATCACTGCTGATTCCCTCATAATAGAAGGTTTAAATAAATAAAAAAGAGATAAATAAAAAACATATGCCTAAAAGGGGACTCGTAGATGAGTGTTCATATTTTATTCATAATAACCCCAAAACTGAGAAGAGTCCAGGGGTCTGTTAGTAATCACTGAGTTCTCGGTTCGAAACAGCTTTCTTTTACAATCCCTGGTTCTAACTGCTTGTGGCTTATATTCTGTATACTTTTTGGAAAGCAGAGTAAAATTTAATACACAACAAGGCAGTAGAGAGCTAGATCTGAAAAACAGACCACCTGTTCACCAGAGGCACTTTTGTTTCCCCTTTCTTCTGGGGAACTGTCCTGTCATGCTGCCGCGTGTGTTCCACGCGTCTCCACAATTTGTGGAAAGTACTTGGTTTCATCCTTCCTGAAACTAATTTTTTTCCCATTGTTTGTTGTTTGGGTGCTGGTCTCCCACCAGACTTGAGTTCTTCTAAGGCAGGCACCTTGACTTATTAAACTTTGTGTTTAATGAGCCAATGGGATAAGCCAACAGATGTACAAATACCTGTCGTTAGTCCCAGCAATGAAGAACTCCGTGTCTAAGGAGAAAACATGGTCTTTAAAGCATAGGTCATTCTAGGTGAGTGCAGAGCTATAAATGGAAGGGGGATAAAGTGATAATAAATCCTATTTAACCAAGTTCCATTATCCTCTGTATCTTGGATCTCTTGTCAATTGCCCCTGTGACTATACCCTTTCGGCCCTTCTCTGGGTTCAGGCCACAGGATTGGACACAGTTATTTTCCGGCCCCAGCACTCCTAGAGCACAGCAATCTCATCAGGCTTTAGATTAGCTGTGTAGGTTTTATAAGGGAAAATCCAAGGTCTGACTTTAAAAAGGAACAAAATATCAACTTAGAAAATAAATGCTATTGCATCTGACTTTAAGTTTGCACATATGTGCATAAGAATGCACATATGCACAAGTCTGGAGAATAATAATTTAAACAAATGGTGTATACAGCCAAAATCTCTTCTAAACAAGAAAGCAAGGTAATTTAATTTACATTTTATATTCCTACACTGATCATTTAAGTCATAAAATAAATGGCTAAACTTGTTTAATCGCCTGCGATGATTAAAAAATAATGCACAGACGTTCTATATATCATTATCATCATCAACATCATCATCATTGTTCTCACTAACCAACATTTGAACACATGCCAGCCAAGTATAAGGACCTTGCATGAATTATCTATTTCTCTTTATAATATTCTATGAAGTAGGTGTTCTTACTATCCCCATGTGAGGCCAAAAGATTCAACCACAGAAAGGTTTAATATCTTTAACAAATTGGAACAGCTTGTAAGAGGCAGGGCCATAATAAGAACCAGGCCTCTTTAACGCCTAAACCTGCCTCTAAACTACACACTAGGCTTTACCTGTTGTAGTTTAGTGCTCAAAATTAAACTCCTTCCCAAAGCTGCTTCCTAGTTGAGCTTCTACATAACTGTAAATTACACTTTCAATCCAAGAATCACTTCTGGTGATTCTTCCCTATATACCCATCTATATTAGTTTCCTATTCCTTCTGTAACAAATTTCCACAAACTTACTAGTGTACTGCAAGTCAATTTATTATCTTACAGTCCTGGAAGTCAGAACTCCAAAATTACTCTCACTGGACTAAAATTGAGGTGTTGACAGGGCTGTGTTCCTTTCTGGAAACTCTGTGGGAGAATCTGTTTCTTTGCTTTTTTTTTTTTTTTTTTTTTTTTTTTTTTTACTTCTAGCGGTTATTACATTTCTTGGTTTATGGCCCTATTCTCTCTTCAAAGCCAGCAATGTCAGGCCAGCCCCCTCTCATACTGCCATCTCTTGGGTTTTCTTCTGCTGCCCTCTACCCCTTTTAAGAAAGCCTAAGATTAGATTTGACCCTCCCAGAGAATCCAGGATAATGTTCTATTCTAGGGTCAAAGTTGATTAGCAATCTTAATTCTGTTTGTATCTTTAATTCCTCTTTGACATGTAATTTCATAGGTTCCAGGAAATATGATGTAGACATCGTTAGGAGGGCTATTACAATTATAATCTCTACACCATCTAAACAAATCAGTTGCCAAATCTTTAAGATTCCATTTTTCCATTCTTTCACATTTGTCTTGAGTACTGCATTTCTGTCAAGCTTGTTCTGTTTAGTTGAGACTTAAACTACAATAAAATAGATGTCAGATACTTGAGCTTTAAAAAAAACTAAATTGGAACCTCCAAAGTCTCCTTTTAAGCTATATCATTAATGACTCAGGTATTTGCTTAAGAAAACACATTTAAGACCCCTGGTTTAGGGATCCCTGGGTGGCGCAGTGGTTTAGCGCCTGCCTTTGGCCCAGGGCGCGATCCTGGAGACCCGGGATCGAATCCCACGTCAGGCTCCCGGTGCATGGAGCCTGCTTCTCCCTCTGCCTGTGTCTCTGCCTTTCTCTCTCTCTCTCTGTGACTATCATAAATAAATAAAAATTAAAAAAAAAAAAGCTATCCTAAAAAAAAAAAAAAAAAAAAGACCCCTGGTTTAACTTCTCAAAAAAAAAGTATTGTCTTTTTGAAGAATTTCTGAATTTTTAGAGCATCAATATTTGTCAATATCTTATAAATATGCCACAATCTGGATTTTTCTTTCTCATGATTAGATTGAGGCCAAACATTTTTGGCAAAAATGCTACATGGGTGATGTGTATTTTTCACCACATTTGGAAATTCATGTTGTATCATTATTGGCGATGTTTAATTAGATCATGTGGTTGTGCTAAATAATCACCTTCAATTTTAACAGTCAAATGGAGGAAAGGTGACAAGGTTTTCATTCATATAAGGTAGGGAATTAGTGGGGCACCTGGCTTACTCAGTTGGTTAAGTGTCTGTTTCTTGATTTCTTTCTTTTTTTTTTTTTTTATGACAGTCACACACAGAGAGAGAGAGGCAGAGACATAGGCAGAGGGAGAAGCAGGCTCCATGCACTGGGAGCCCGACGTGGGATTCGATCCCGGGTCTCCAGGATCGTGCCCTGGGCCAAAGGCAGGCGCCAAACAACTGCGCCACCCAGGGATCCCTGTTTCTTGATTTCAGTTCAGGTCATGATCTCTGGGTTATAGGATTAAGCCCCACCTTGGGCTCCACAGTCAGTGGGGACTCTGCTTGGGATTCTTCCTCTCTCTCTCCTTCTCCCTCTGCCCCTCCTCTCTCTCTGTCTTTCTCAAATAAATACATCTTAAAAAGAACTAGAACCAAGATCTTTACATAAAGCCCAAATCCCCCAAAGATCACATACTCAGTGAAAGAAGAGATGGAGGAAAATCTGACTTCTATTGAAAGGAAGTTAAAAGGAAATTCATTTTTAAGGACTCAGCTCCAGGCAAGGGGATAAAAATATGTCCCCTTGAAAATTTGCAACTATTGTCCTACATTCATATAGATTAAGATTTGGATTTGTGCTACATATATGGGCCAAGAAATCTCAAGGCCAGAATTTGGAAGAGTCTGGATTAATAGTTCCCTGGAATCCTGGACAAAACAAATCAAATCTTGGGGATCCCTGGGTGGTGCAGCAGTTTGGCGCCTGCCTTTGGCCCAGGGCATGATCCTGGAGACCTGGGATTGAATCCCATGTCGGGCTCCCGGTGCATGGAGCCTGCTTCTCCCTCTGCCTGTGTCTCTGCCTCTCTCTCTCTCTCTCTGTGTGTGTGACTATCATAAATAAATAAAAATTAAAAAAAAAAGAAAAAAAACAAATCAAATCTTGGGAAGCATTTTGAATCAGTCCCCACAGAATTCTCATGGATTCATCTCTCTGAACGCAAGCTCAAAATTCAAAATTTTAAAACCCGAGGAAAACAAATTCAGAACCAACAAATAAGAGTTAGAGCCTAAATGTTTCAGATAATGTAATTATTATGTATTACAAATAGAAAATATTATATAATTAAGTTTATCTAAAGTGTTAGACCATGCAAAACTCATATATGAGATATGATCTGAAGAGGCACAAGGGAACTTCTGGCTTTCAGGGGATGCTCCATTTCTGGATCTGGATAATATTTACACAGATATGTTCACTTTGAAAATTCATCAGGTGTATCCTTATAATTTGTGTACTTTTCTATATGTATGTATAATTAAATAAAAGGTTAGCACTAAAAAAAGGAGCAAGGAACTTTGGGGAAAATCAAATAGAATTTTTAGAAAGGGAAAATAAAATTAAAAATGAAATAGAACAATTAAATGCATATTAGATACAGACAAAGAGAGAATTTGTAAATTGGAATATTGGTCAAGAAGAAATCATCCAGAAAAGGAGGTTGAAAAACAAGAAGGCTATAATAACATGATCTAATTAAAAATTTAATTGCAATTACGAAAGGAGAAGATTGAGATAATGGAGAATATGAAGTTTTTTTAAAGATTTAATGTATTTTAAAGAGAGAACATGAGCAGTGGGGGGTGGACAGTGAGGGAGAGGCAGAGGGAGAGTCTCAAGCAGACTTGTGCTAAGCACAGAGCCCAGTGTGGGGCTTGATCCCACAAATCTGGTATCATGACCTGAGCCAAAAATCAAGAGTCAGATGCTTAACCAACTGAGCCACCCAGGCACCCCAAAAATATGAACTATTTAAAGAACTCATATTTATTTACCTGGATGGTAGATTTTTCAGGATGGTGCATTACATTGACTTCTGTATACTGAGCCATCCTGGCCTCTCAGGAAGAAATCCTCCTTGGTCATGGGGTATAATCCTCCCCTTGCCCTCCCACCCCCACCTAGTAGTAGTAGTAATAGTTTTGTAGTACAATTCTCCTAGGAGTGATTTTGCTTATATTGTCCCGGTATGGTTTTTTTTTTTTTTTTTTTTTTTTAAGATTTTATTTATTTAGGGATGCCTAGGTGGCTCAGTGGTTGAGCATTTGCCTTTGGCTCAGGTCTTGATCCCAGGGTCCTGGGATCAAGTTAGGCATTGGGCTCCTTCTCCCTCTGCCTATATCTCTGCCTCTCTCTGTGTGTCTCTCATGAAAAAATAAATAAAATATTTACAATATATATATTTATTATATTTATATATTATAAAAATTATAAATATAAATAATAAATAAAATATAAATGTAAATAAAAATAATTATAAAAATAAATATATTTATATATTATATATATATATATATATTTTTTTTTTTTTGAGAGAGAGCAAGAGCAAGACAGATCACAGAGGGAGAGGATGAAGCAGACTCCACTGCTCAGTGGAGAGCCTGATAAGGGGCTCAATACCAGGACCCCCAGACCATGACCTGAGCCAAAGGCAGATACTTAACTAACTAAGCCACCCAGGCCCCCTGTCCCTGTTTAGGTTTTATAGGCTCTTTGAATCTGTGAGTTGATGTATTTCTTTTTAGAAAGTTCTCAGTTTATTATTTCTTTTCATATTATTTCTGCCTCAGTTTCTCTCTTCTCTCAATTTTTGACTCTCAGTTATGTGTAACTTTTATCCTCTGTGTCTCATGCTCTTGACTACTCCTTTGTTTTTCTTTTTTCTGAAAGTTCTGGTGTATCTTTCTATTCAGTATTTCTGCTTTTAACTATTTTATCTGTGAAATCCATCCATTGATATACAATATCTGGTATTGTATTTTTCAGTTCTAGAATTTCCATTTGGTCCTTCCTTAGAATTTTTCATTTTTCTGCTATCATTCTCAATTTTGTCATTTATTTTTGGAGTGTATTAAGTATGACTATTTTAAAGCCCATTATTTGTATTTTCAGTTGGTTTATTTCTACTGTCTGTTATTTCTCTTTATTTTTATAAGCTTTTATTTCTTTATATGCTTGATCATTTTTTTATTGAGAGCTAAATATTTTATATAAAAAATAAAGACATAATTTGAGGCTCTTGATAATGTTAATATATTTACTTCAATAAGTTTTCCCCCCTTCTAATCAATCCTGTGAATCTGCTTTTTAATCACCTTCAAAATAGCAGCCCTGATCAGGTTCTTAAAAACCTTTAATTAGGGATCCCTGGGTGGCGCAGCAGTTTGGCGCCTGCCTTTGGCCCAGGGATCGAATCCCACATCGGGCTCCCGGTGCATGGAGCCTGCTTCTCCCTCTGCCTATGTCTCTGCCTCTCTCTCTCTCTGTGACTATCATAAAATAAAAAATAAATAAAAATTAAAAATAAAAAAAATTTTTAAAAAACCTTTAATTATTCTCCATTGTCTACTGAAGAAATTGTTAACGTGACATTCAATGTTCTTTTTTCCCCCTTATCCTCTATTTTTCAAGCTTTTCCTTCCTGTTAATCTGGTGTACATACATGGGTCAAAATAGACACTCAGCTCTGCTTAATAAATATCAAATGGTTTCCAGCCAACTTAATGCTTCTTTCTCCTTTAGAATGAATTTCCCATTTTCAAAATTCAATTCAGATAGAATTATGTCTAAGCACATCTTTCTTATCCCTTGTTTGCCTCACAGTGGCATACACCTAGTGCACAATCAATAAATATGTTTTTCTCTGGAAGTAAGAGTTGGATTCTAGAATATCTGCTTTGAATAATTTCTCTTTCTAAACATTTCAGCTGGAAAAGCAAAAATAAACTTTTTAATTGGAGAGTACTGTCAGTCTTTTATTTTTCCTACAGGTATTTGAATTATTAAAGTAATTGCTAAAATTAGTGAATTATTTGTATCATTAAGTTGGCTAGATGATAATAATTAAACAAAGGCTGTTATGAGATATGGTATCGAAAATTTTCTTTTAAAAATTTCTTCGATTTAAATTCAATGAGTTGACATATAGTGTATTATTAGTTCCAGAGGTAGAGGTCAGTGATTCATCATCAGTCTTATATAATACCCAGTGCTCATTACATCACATGCCCTCTTTAATGTCCATCATCCAGTTACCCCATCCACCCCCCAGCCCCCACTCCTCCAGCAACCCTCAGTTTGTTTCCTGTGATTAAGGGTCTCTTATGGTTTGTCTCACTCTCTGATTTTTGTCTTGTTTTATTTTCCCCTCCCTTCCCCTATTATCCTCTGCTTTGTTTTTTAAATTCCACGTACGAGTAAGATCATGTCATCATTGTCTTTCTCTGGTTGACTTATTTCACTTAGCTGATATTGACAAATTTCTTAAAATTTTTAAACTGTTGGTAATAATTGAATAATTTAAATCCACTAATTCCTATTTTAATTCAAGTAACAAGGTAGACTGTGTAACCAGTATCTAAAAATCCTAATATTTCAAACATTTAGACTCTTTATTAATTATGCTAATCTCAAACCTCTGGGTAATTTTATGAAAGAATCATCAAGAATACACATAGGTTAGTTAATTAAGAATCCAGAGGATGAAATATGGAAAGTCTACTTGAAAGGATACAGGTTTTAAAACTTTCAGAGATAGATTGAAATGTCCAGTTCCCTAATGTGTGTAAAGTAGAATAATTATCAATCCTTTCCATAAATACAACCTTTGTGCCATATTTAAATCTGTGATGAAAAATTGTATTTGTATCTTGAACAGATGCCCTCAATAGTTAAGTCATGTTGGCAAGTGGCAGGTAGTGTATAAAACAATTAATAAAACGGTCAGGTACTCCTGGGGCAGAGCTAGAAAAAGTGCCTAGAATAAATATTGTTGTGAAGAATGAAGAGCGGTGTAATGTAAAGCTGACCATGAGGAGGACACCAAGGATTGTTGAATGCTCCAGTTGGGATAGAAAGTGTCTTTATCTGGGTTTTGAGTTCAGAATGAACGTGATATTACCTTTTATAAGCAAATGGCAAAGGAAGCAGTGAAATGTGTAAGGATTTAAGACTCAGTGCTAATATTTGCCCATTGGTGAGTCTGGGGCAGGAGTAGACAAAAAGAATGGTTCTGTAGAAAAAAATAATGAAACTAAATCTTTCCATAGTATTCAGCCAAAATATGATGGGAAGAATGCTTTTATTGAATATGATTATGATTATGATTGAAGCAATGTTGGGGAAATTGCTTGTGACAAAATATCTGCCAGTATTTCACAAGTAGTGATTCATACTTTTGTCTTAGACATTTTATTCACTAATTCTTTTTCATAGGTTTTATTTTTAGAGCACTTACAGGTTTACAGGAAAATAGCATAGAAAATATACCTACTCTCCCTCCACTTGTATGCAGTTTCCCCTATTATTAACGTCTTGCATTAGTATGGTACATTTCTTATAATTGATTAATATTGATACATTATTATTAACTGAAGCTCATAGTTTGCATTAGGGCTCATCTTTTTTTTTTTTTTTTTTTTTTATGATAGTCACAGAGAGAGAAAGAGAGAGAGGCAGAGACATAGGCAGAGGGAGAAGCAGGCTCCATGCACCGGGAGCCCGATGTGGGATTCGATCCCGGGTCTCGAGGATCGCGCCCTGGGCCAAAGGCAGGCGCCAAACCGCTGCGCCACCCAGGGATCCCTAGGGCTCATCTTTGAATGGCTTTGTGAGCTTTGACAAATATATGGGGTCATGTATCTACCACTGCAGTATTTTACAAAATAATTTGCCCTAAAAGTCCTCTGTGCTCTCCTTATTCTTCGCTTCCCCCAAACCCCTGGCAGCCACTGATTTTTTTTTTCCTTATTGTCTTCAAGTATTGCCTTTCCCAAAATGTCACATATTTGGAATCATACTGCATGTAAACTTTTCAGATTTGGCTTCTGTTACTTAGCCGTACGCATGTATGATTCCTCCAAATCTTTTCATGGCTTGATAGCTTATTTCTTCCTATCATTGACTATTCCATCGTATGGATGTACCACATTTTATCCATTCACTTATTGAAGGACAATGGGTTGTAACCAGGTTTTAGCAATTATGAATAAAGCTGCTATAAACATTCATGTGCAGGTTTCTTATGTAGACAAGTTTTCAACCCTTTGGGATATGTACTTAGGAGCACCATTGTAGGATTATATGGTGAGACCATGTTTAGCGCTATAAAACACTGCCAAACTGTTTTCCAAAATAACTTACCATTTTGTACTCCTACGTACTGCTCTACATCCTTGTCAGCATTAGTATTTTCAGTGTTTTGGATCTTAAACAGTCTAATAGGTATGGAGTGGCATCTCATTATTGCTTTAATGTGCACTTTCCTAAAGATATGTGATGTTGAGCATCTTCTCATATGTTTACTTGCCATCTGTATATCTTCTTTGGTGGGGTGTCCAGATCTTTTGCCTTTTTTTTTTAATTGGGTTGTTTGGTTTCTTATTGCTAAGTTTTTTTTTTTAAGATTTATTTATTTATTTATTCATGATAGACACAGAGAGAGAGAAAGAGAGAGAGAGGGAGAGGCAGAGACACAGGCAGAGAGAGAAGCAGGCTCCATGCCGGGAGCCTGGCGCGGGACTCGATCCCGGGACTCCAGGATCGCGCCCTGGGCCAAAGGTAGGCATCAAACCACTGAGCCACCAGGGATCCCCTTATTGCTAAGTTTTAAGGGTTCTTTGTATATTTTAAATATAAGTCTTTTATCAGATATATATTTGGCAAACATTTTCTCCCAGGCCATGGCTTTTCATTCTCCTAACAGTGTCTTCCTCAAAACAGAAGTGTTTATAATGAAGTCCAACTTCTCAACTTTTTTTAATGGATTATGTTTTTGATGAGGTTCTCTAAAAAAGTCATTTCCAAACCCAAGGTCATGTAGATTCTTTATGTTATCTTCCAGGAGTTTTATACTTTTGTGTTTTACATTTAGATCTGTGATCCATTTGGGGTTAATTTTTGTGAAAGCTTTAAGGTCTGTATCTAGATTTAATTTTTTTGCATGTGGATATCCCATGGTTCCAGCACGGTTTGTTGAAAGGACTATCTTTTCTCCATTAAACTGCCTTTGCTGTTTTGTTAAAGATTGATTGACTATGTATGTACGGATTGTGATTCTTTTTTAAAGTAATGTCCCCCCTGAGAAAGAAAACATGTTGAAAGTTATGAATATTTTATTTTTTGTTTTTATTTTTATTTAACTTAAATAGATTAACATATAGTGTATTATTAGTTTCAGTAGTAAAGTTTAGTGATTCATTGGTTGCATATAACACCTGGTGCTCATTACATCAAGTGCCCTCCTTAATGCCCATCATCCAGTTACCTCATCCGCCTACCCCTTCCCTCCATCAACCTTGTTTGTTTCCTGTAGTTAAGAGTCTCCTTCTTAACTCCCTATGCTTTGTCTCCCTCTCTGATTTGGTCTTATATTATTTTTCCTTCCCATCCCTTATGATCCTCTATTTTGTTTCTTAAATTCCACATATGTGTGAGATCATATGATAATTATCTTTCTCTGATTGACTTATTTCACTTAGCATAATACCTTCTAGTTCCAACCAAGTCACTGCAAATGGTAAAATTTCATTTTTTGATGGCTGAGTAATAGTCCATTGTGTGTGTGTAGATATATATATTTACATATATACATATATATTTCATATCTTCTTGATCCATTCATCTTTGCTTTTTCCATAATTTGTATGTTGCTGCTATAAACATTGGGGTTCAGGTGCCCCTTTCATGCACTATGTCTGTATCCTTTAGGTAAATCCCTAGTAGTGCAATTGCTGGGTCATAGGATAGCTCTATTTTTAACTTTTCAAGGAAACACTATACTATTTTCCAGAGTGGACGTACCAACTTGCATTCCCACCAGCAGTGTAAGATAGTCCCCCTTCTCTGTATCCTCAGCAACATCTGTTGTTTCCAAAAGTTACTAATATTTTAGCATGAAAAAATTATTCAATAAAGTCTTCTCTTGACAGCAGAGACTGGATTAGAGAATATTGGCTATTGAGGCAGTCATGATGGGTTGACAGCTAAAATATACCAAAGTCATATTCTCTAATCTATTCTTTTTTCTCTCTCTCTCTTTCTCTCTCTCTTTTTTTCTCTCCAATCTATTCTTAATTTTGCCTGGGATCTGAGTGTGTGGAAGTGAGGAGATTACCTGCACCCAGAATTTTGGTCCAACTAGGCCTCCCTCCCCTGTATAAAGGATTGGAGGATAGATTCCCTTCCCTGCTCCTTCACTTATTCTCTGACATGTAAATTGTGAAGTTATTATTCCAATGTCATAGCTATTGCATTATCATCAATTATTTTTAGAATTATACTGCTGTCAGTCTTAGCTTTGATGTGGTAATTCACAAAGCAAGCCAAATAAATTTGTATTTTCTATGGCTATATCCCAGTTTTTCCTTAACCCTGGAGTAGAGCTGGTCTGAAAATTTTTTTAGGCAGAAGGCATGAAAAATGAGAATACTATGGAAAAACAGTACGCTTAATAGCCTGGAAGTGTCAATCCATCTATGCAGGAATTACTGCCTTCATACAAGAGTACTATTCCAGAAATATGTGACAGAAATATATAAATTCAGGCTAGATTCAACATTCAGTAAAAATTGAAGGCTTTTCAATCTGAAAATGGTAGATTATTTTGTTTCATAGATCTGTTAAAGGTTCATTTTCAAAAAAGTAGCATGAATCCTACAAATATAAAATGAACATGCATCAGAGATTTTATGTAACTCATTAATTAAATGAAGGAACCAGAAAAGCTATTATAACTAATTCAGAAGAGAATCCAAAGAACAAACATACTTATAAATCAGGAGTATTGAAATGAATTTGCAAAACGTTTTTTCATCATGGGGAAGGGAAGTCAATTGAACCTTCACCAGTCAGAATTTATTGCATATTGGTAGACAAGAATTGTCAATAGACAATTATTTTGCCTTAATTATCAGTTATCTACAACTTATAAGAGTTGTAAATAGCTCCACGGGCAATAAACAGGCTTATATCAGGTAACCTAAAATGTACTCTAAATAGTGCATAGTTTTTTATTGAATTCCTTATACGAATTTTTCTGTGCTGCTAGTTTTCTTTCGCTTATAGGACATTTATATCACTTCAAAGATTATTGAAGCTATAGGTTCAGACAACTTTTACAAATTCTTCCTGAGCCCAATCTAGACAATGAGATGTTTGTTTCATCACTAAGGATACCTTAGGTAAAACAACATAGGACTGAAACAGTGATAGATTTGTAAAATACAGCCAGAAATATATTATGTTAAAATATGTTTATTCAGAAGAATATCTTCGCTTGGTTCTCTTTTTTCTTCTTCTCCTCCTCTTTCTTGAAGCACATTTCCTTTATTTTTTTCCCCTTATTATTGACTGTACAGTTGGGTTTTTTTTATCATTTTATTTCTGTACTCTTTAATCCCCATCTATTTCCCCAACCCTCCACCCAACCTCCCCACTGTAAACTGTCAGTTTGTTCTCTATAGTGAAGAGTCTGTTTCCTGGTTTGTCCCTCTCTTTTTCTTTCCTTTGTTCATTTGCTTTATTTCTTAAGTTCCACATATGAATGAAATCATATGGTATTTGTCTTTCTCTGACTTATTTCACTTAGTATAATACTCTGGCTCTATTCATGTTGTTGCAAATAGCAAGATTTCATTCTTTTCTATGGCCAAGTAATATTCCATTATATATATATATATGTATACCACATCTTCTTTATCCATTCATGTATCAGTAGACACTTGGGCTGCTTCCATAATTTGGTTGTTGTAGATAATGCTACAGTAAACATAAAGGTGCATATATCCCTTTTACTTAGTGTTTTTGTATTTTTTTAAAGATTTTTAAAAACTTATTTATTCATGAGAGACAGAGAGAGGCAGAGACATAGGCAGATGCAGAAGCAGGCTCCCTGCGGGGATCCTGATGCAGAACTCAATCTCAGGACCCTGGGATCACGCCCTGTGCTGGAGGCAGATGCTCAACCACTAAGTCACCCAGGCGCCCTGTTTGTATCTTTTGTTGGGTAAATACCAGTAGTGTGATTACTGGGTGGTAAGGTAGTTCTCTCTTTAATTTTTTGAGGAACCTCCATACTGTTTTCCACAGTTTGCATTCCCACCAACAGTGCACAGGGTTCATTTCTCTCCACATCCTTGCCAACACTTGTTGTTTCTTATGTTTTTTATTTTAGCCATTCTGACGTCAGTGAGGTGATAGCTCATTGTAGTTTTGATTTGCAATTCCCTGATAATGAGTGATATTGAACATCTTTTGATGTGTTTGTTGGCCATGTGTGTCGTCTTTGGAGAAATGTCTGTATTTTAAAATTGGATTATTTGGTTTTTGAGTATTGAATTGTCTTAGTTCTTTATATATGTTACACACTAACCCTTTATTAGATATGCCATTTGTAAATATCTTCTTCCATTTGATAGGTTGCTTTTAGTTTTGTTGATTGTTCCCCTTACTGTACAGAAACTTTTTATTTTTGATGTAGTCTCAGTAGTTTATTTTTGCTTTTATCTCCCTTATGTCAGAGGACATATCTGGAAAAAACTCAGCTATGGCCAGTATCAGAGAAATTGCTATGCTCTTTTCTAGGATTTTTGTAGATTCAGACCTCACATTTAGGTCTCTAATTTTGAACTTATTTTTCTGTGTGGTGGAAGAAAGTGGTCCAGCTTCATTCTTTTGCATGTAGCTGTCCAGTTTTCCCAGTGCTATTTGTTGAAAAGGCTTTTTCCCATTGTGTATTCATTTCTCCTTTGTCAAAGATTAATTGACCATACAGTTGTGACTTTATATCTGGATTTTCTGTTCTATTCCATTGATCCAGGCATCTATTTTTTGACTGTATAGTTTTGTAGCTTATGACTCACTTTTTTTTCAGCTTGTATAACTGATACTTAGGCAATGAGTGTGTGAGAGCTCTCTTTGAGGAAATAATACTTCCTATTATTAACATATTAATTACTATTTGTTGTTTCCTCTGGATTCTTTCTTCATACAGGTCTAAATGTTTACAGAGGGTATCCACTAAAGGAGCCTACGGAAATGGGTCCCTGAAATCCCTCCCTTTTACTCTGGTTTACATATTCGCTAATGGGTTTTCATTCCAGTGCTTTAAATGGCACTTTGGGAAATTTGTTTCAAAGGACTGAAGGCTTGTGGTATCCTGTCAGTACCTGAGCTGGGAAGGCTCTTGAGTGGAATCTTCCTAGAAGCTATAGAAGAACTCCCTTTCTCTCCGGAGTGAGGGCTTTCATACAAACAGGAACCACAACTCCCCTCCTGCCTCCTGCCTGCCTCCAAACATGTCTAAGGAATAGACACTGCACATGGGTCTCCTGAGTATTTTTCCCATGCAGCAGGATGTTCAAACTCACAGCTATCATGTCTAGTGCCGTCAGCACACAGATGGAATTTGCTAAGCTTTATTCAGAACATCATCAACAAACATCCATGCTCCTAATCACTGCATAAAACTTGATTGAAGGAAAACCACCTCATCACCTTGCTTACAGAAGACACAAAGAAAAGGACAACTAAATCCATTTCACCCACTTAGAGAACAAATATATTTTCCCTATTAATGGCTAAATTTTAGCAGAGTATAGCATCTTCCTTTTGAGCTCTCTTCCTTCTCTGGATTGGTCTGGAAATGTGGAGCTAATTTGAATTAGTTCAGAGAGGGTGAGTTCTGCCTTCGTACCAGCAGGACACTGGCAAGTTGGGCCAAGTGTGGAGGGATTTGCAGCCACAAGCACATCCTCTGCCAGGCCCTTGGTGTGCCCAGTGTACCATTATCCCTGGTACTGTAGGCAGAGTCCCCTTTGGGGTCTGTGGTATGTTCTCTGACCAGCCGACTGTGGTCTGAGCCATTCCAGCCCTCTCAATCATTTAGAAAATACCTCGGTATTTTAGGAAAGAGGTTTACAATGGGGCTTTCCCTTCAAAAGTATGCAACTTCCCAGAGCTCCAAGGGAAGAGAAGGGACTTCTTCTAAGCCACAGAAAGTAAAAAGATCCAGTTATACCTTATTCCCAGGATAATGGGTTACCTGTTCATTTTTCTGAAATAGAAAGATGACTTACAAAAAAAAAAAAAAAAAGATGACTTACCATCCCCCCCTCTTTAGGTAAAGAAGAAACAAACAGTTTTTAAAATTTCACTCACTTCATTTCATAACAAAGAGTGACCACACTTACTCGGTCATTGTCAACAAATCATTTATTTTATTTAAAAAATACTTTTTTAAGTTTATGAAAATAGTATGTGCTAATTGTAGAATATTTGAAAAATGATCATGTATTTCCAAACTGAAAAAAGCCAGGTGACGCTTGTCAGCCTGACTTCCAAACTACTAGCAGGACAACATCTCTCACTTTTCTGTTTGGACTGAGCCCGGGGTGGGGAATCATCCATCATCTTAAATGTCCAAACTTGGAAAGAACCCTGCTCTAGTCTGCAAGGAGAAAATTAAATTCATGGTGGCTCCCTGATGGTAAGAGAGAGAATAGAGAAGCAAAAGCTCAGGAGGCCCATGGCTAATGTAATCATCAACCTGAGAGAGAAAAGTCATGATGCTCGCACAGAATAATAATTGTGAAACTCCAGGTGGTAGAAATCTTTGATTGTGGCAAGGATCCTCATAAACTTTGATCTTTAAATGATTCTCCCTGCTAAAGATTCAGTGAATATGCAAAATCATGACCCATTTACCTTATCCATTTTAGTTCGTATGGAAAAAGGGTTTGCTTTTCGTATGGAAAAAGGGTTTGGTGGATAATGTCACTGGGTAAACTCTGCTTTCTGGGGATTCCAGCTTAGGACAAGCACTTACTATGTGCTGGTCACTGTTTTAGACTCTGGGAATAAGGCTACTGAGGTTTATCACCCAAAGGCTGATTTTCTGATCTTCACTAGGAATACAGAAACATAAATTATAGCATTTGTTTACGTGCACATATTTTATATTTTTAAAATATTTTTTCCAGTGCTCTGCTGAAAGAAGAATTGAGAAAAAAGTATTACTAGAACAATAAATAAGCTATATCATATAATTAGGGCATATGGAGCTATGTAATGAAGGAGAAATAGCAAACAAAGGTAGTGGCTTCATGGAATAATCCTAGGTACTCTGGCCATAAGTTTTTCCCAGAATGTATTTTGTTTCTCACCTTTTGTTTCAGTTGTAGAGATTTCTTTCTGGATTCTCATGCCAAATATCAGCTCATTTTCCCTTAATAATCAATTATTTTTTCTCTTAAAATGCCAGCTTGGTATGTGTTTGCATAAGGCTATCACCTTCTTCATAGACACATAATCAACATATCAAGATGTCTGATCATTAGAGGATGTTTTAGGAGGACTGAGCACCCACTCAAAGTTAAATCTCAAAATCGAATGTCATTTTTACATGGCTTTAGTGCTTGGTGGCTTAGAGTTCACAATTCCCATGCTAATGGCATTATAACTTTTGCTCTAAGCATGGGAAATTGACAAAGAAGCAACTGGTTTCATCACTGAAAGTCTTGAAAACATGTCGAAGGGAAGATAGTTAACTCTTATTTTATTAGTCATTTTAAAGCGCTCTGCAGTGAAGATTAGGTGCCATTATTTTTGGTATCCCTGAAGAATCTTCCCAGCCTACATGCCTATTTGGAATTGAATGGTTTAAAAACACACTATCCCACCTCTCTTGACTCTACTATTTCCACCCCTCAATTTCTTCTTCTCAAACAAGAACCTTTTCTCTGCCCTCCTTGGCAAGTCTCTGCCTGAACGTGGCCAGTCCTGTGGAACTCCAAGGAAGTGCTCCTTTTCCCAGAGACTGCATGGACCTGGGGTCTGTTTGTCACTATGAGAAGGAAGATTGTGGAAATGCTGCTTAACTGGGCTGCTCGTGTGAAAGCAGCCGCTGGTGACTATTCCAAATAATTTCCAACATTATCCAGTCATGCACTTACAGAGGCAGGTAAAAAGTCACAAGACACAGAGTAGGGAACATGGTCAATAATATTGTCATAACTTGGTATGATGACAGATGGTAACTACACTTTTTGTGGCGAGCATTTTGTAATGTAATGTATATACTTGTCCAAGCACTATTTTGTGCTTATGACATAATATGTCAACTATAATTCAATAAAAAATAAAAATGAAAAAATTTAAAAATAGATTTTTCAAAAAAGGAAAGTCACGGGATAGGAAGTATTTTTGCAATCAGATTTCCTTAAGTTGTTCTCAGGCAAATGTGGCATTGATCTATCAAAAATGTGAATGGCTCATCTCTAGATAAAATAACCAGTGTTGCTTTCTTCTCCCAGGCTGTAGGTTGGCTAGGTATTGATGCCAGGTTTAAATTCTGGCTCTTGCCAAAAAGAATTGATCATCTTGCAAACAAATTCTTCCATCTCAGGAAATAACCAAAGGTTCTACTTGGGAAGGATTCTAAAAGACTAAATTGTGGTTGCTACCTTAAAGTAGAATTTAGTATTTAATACAATAATTTTTGGCAAGAGTTTGGCTGGTTCCTGTCCCCGGCTGTTTGTGGCTGTGCCTGCTTTATTCTTAACAGCATTTTCAAAGCAGAGCCCCTGCTGGGTTTTGCATCACTCGGAAGGCAGGGGTCCTATTCTTTCAGCTTCTTGAACTGAACTGGAATTTGTGGTCTGGTACTCAGAAATGTGTTTTCTGCATTTTTTTTTTCCCTTCTGTGAAGTATAACAATGAATTGCAAATTGAAGTTAGAGTCTTAGTTGATTTTTTTCATACTCCATGAGCAGTTCCTGTGGAGGCACTACAGCTTTGTAGAGAATTACTTGGGGACTCATTGTTCCCTAAACGCCATACTTTTGCACAATGCTTTTAACTAAAGGGCCGCATTTTTAGGGGGTTGGGATGATTGGGGAAACTGTCTAGTTTTCAACGGATAAGACACTTTAGGAAATTTCTGCTTATGGAATGGGGATTGCCTTGAAGTTATTTCTGCCGCCCTAAATATGTTTTTAAGTTCTGGTGGTAATGCCATGTATCCAGGAGTCATTTGCTCTTTCCCTTCCCAGATGACCTCCACATTTGCACACTTTGTATCACAAGTCAGGCTTGGGTCCTCTCACCTAGTCCCCCCACCCTGGATGCAGGTCATTTGGCGGGACTGGAACCTGCCTGATCTGTCACTCTCTCCTGTCTTTGTGCTCTGGACTGTTGTTCTCCTCTGTTAAAACACTCAAACTCTGTCTTTTCAGCTAATTCAATTCCTTTTCTATCATGAAGACTTCCTGGGAGTCTCATTTCCACATAAGAAGAGATCTGCCCCCTTTTCTTGGTAGGGTAATGGCTATTGATGTAGGGAAGATGTTAGGGTTTTGGAGCCAACCACCAAGAAAGAAAACTGGAGACGTCTTTGGTGCAAAATGGTGGTTTTATTAAAGCACAGGGGCAGGACCCGTGGGCAGAAACCTGCACTGGGGTCATGAGGAGTGGCCCATCATAGTCTTTTCAAGTTAGGAGGGGGCTAGGGATAGTGTTAAGTCTAAGGAATTTTGGAAGCAAGGTTTCTAGGACCTTGAGAGAGCTAGCTAGCTATTGTTTGGAAAATGTCATTGATGACTGTTTGGTAAACCCTTAGTCATAAGACCCTTCAGATATGTATCAGTGAGTCATATATGTTTGTGGGGTGATTGCTGACACGTGTATCTTGGGGAGTAGAGATAAAGGGAGTTTCCAAAGGAATGTTTTTGTTAAAGAAGATTTATAGGATCCTGGGGGTCAGGCTGAGATTGCCTTTTGCCCTTAGCAAAGTGTTAGTATAGAGGCAGCTGAGTCCCTAGAGGAATGTCACTCTGCCTGTTTCAGGGACTTGTCAGGGAGTGTAAGTTGTAAGGAAATTTAACTTTTCTTTTGCCTTTGCTTCCCACATTACTATGATTGGAAACCTTGCTCCCCTCCATCTTCTTCTCCCCTTCCCCTTAGGAGAAGGAGGCATTGGTCTGGCCTCACCTGGACATCAGTTGAGTTTTGAGCCAAAGATGCTGGTGGGAGAAGAACTGGGCCCCAGAAACAAGATTCAGGCTCTACCCATTCATTTTCTTTCATTCCACCTGTTTGGGTTCAGAGTATCTCTTCTCCCCCCTTCACTTCTGGATCCAAGGACAAGAGATGCTCCTTTGCTTTCTGTCCTCAAGCCATAAGCACATCTGGATGGGGCCACACTCTATGATAGATGGTCCTTCTCTTTGCAGTGATTGGGACAACAGCATTCAAAATCTCTTCAAATTGTACTCCTGTCTCTTCAGGAGGTCCTGAGAGTGTCAGAATTCTTTTAACTGGATTCACAATAGCACTAGAAAGCCCACTTAAGCCCTAATAGATGTGGTGTGTTCCAAACTAGCTTTTATCAGAGTCCTGCCCTGGAGTTTGTGTGAGGCTTCCACAGATTCAGAAAAATGATACTTGTTTCTTGTATGGCCAGCGATATTTGGGTTGTGTACTCTGTTGGCAAGACACTTAATGTCCTGTTTGGCTTGATCTCTCTTTGGGATATAACAGCTTCACTGGTATTTTTTTTTTTTTTTTACTACTTTCAACTCAAGAGTTGGTATATACCCTCTACCATCAGAGGCCCATGCTTCTTTCTTTATTGATAAAAAACCTTTGTCCTGACCACAGAAAGTTTACAATCGTATTCAGGGCTTATAATTATTTCAGAGCCATATTGAAACCACAGAGTAGCAGTGATTCTAAATGCCTGTGGTTAAGTCATTTCAGACTACTTCCTTAAAACCTCATCTCCATCCCTGGTTATAGTTCAAAGTAAAGTAAAGTGGAAAGAACTTAGTCCTAGCATTGGGATGTAAAAGTCCCAAATAACAGTCCCAACAACTGCAACACTACCACTTTATCATTTGCCCCATAAATACCATCTGTTTTATAGCTGCATTCCTGATTAACCAATGAAATTTAAAAGGAATTTTATTAAAAATTGTTTTTCATACTTAGGCCTATCTTCAGAGGTTCTGATGGCCCTGAGACAAGCCTTGTCAAGATACAGTGGGGCCTTGTCCTTCGAGGTCAAGGACTTCTTTTGTCCTAAAGAAGTCAAGCCACCACTCTGGTCTAAGCTCACAGAAAGTCCGGCTCTCAACTACAGGAGTGGATCTCTCTACACACAAGAACATTTCCTCTCACCTAGTTTTAGGTTCTAGAAAAACTTATCCTGAGTTCAAAACAAATTCTCTCCTCTCTAAACAAACCAGGCCTGTGCCTTAAAGTACTAGACAAAGCTGTAATTAATACTCAAGGGCACCAGGCAGCCCGGGTGGCTCAGCGGTTTAGCGCCGTCTTTGGCCCAGGGCATGATCCTGGAGTCCCAGGATCAAGTCCCATGTTGGGCTCCCTGCATGGAGTCTGCTTCTCCCTCTGCCTGTGTCCCTGCCTCTCTCTGTCTTTTTGTGTCTCTCATGATAAATAAATAAAATCTTAAAAAACAAAACAAAACAAAACAAAAACTCAAAGCACCAACTGCAGGAGGCACTCTGAAATGCTCGGCTCCCAATATGGTTCCTTGCCCTCCAAATACTGTCTAAGTTTTTCTTGCCCAAATTCCTATGTTGTTATTTAGTACCTACAGTGCTAATCACTCACTGATGCTACTTCTGGGTTCTTAACCAAAGAACAGGGGAAAAAGAAATCAAATGCACCCTACAGTAGAGACAGTCTTGTTGGCTTGGCAGCCCCTGATAAACAGTGTTAGGTAGTGGAACTTAGGCTTAAGTAAGTGAAGGTCAGAGTTTCCTCCTTTCTTCCTGCTCTGGGCCTTATTCCTTATCTGAAGGGAGAACTGTTTCTACAGAGCACGCATTTTCCCCAACCACCTGAATTATGACGTTAATAACCAGTGACCAGCAGAACAGAGAGAGCTAGCTGAAAGAGACTAGCATGTTGTCATCATTTCAATGCTATGCCTCCTCCCCACCCTGGTCTGCTTGGTAAATATGTGTCAGATTATTCACTGTCTTGCCAGATAGATCCTCTTTTTTTTTTTTTTTTTAGATTTTATTTATTTATTCATGAGAGACACACACACACACACAGAGAGAGAGAGAGAGAGAGGCAGAGACATAGGCAGAGGGAGAAGCAGGCTCCATGCAGGGAGCCTGATGCAGGACTCGATCCCAGGATCCCGGGATCACACCCTGAGCTGAAGGCAGATGCTCAACCACTGAGCCACCCAGGCATCCCTCGGCAGACTGATCTGTTTTTATTCCAGTGATGACAAAGAGTGAATAAAGGGGCAGAGAGAAACTCCAGGAGTTTTCACCCAAGTTCTGCTCCTTCATCTCTACAGAAATGTGAAAGGGGAAGCAGATGCTCCCCCAACGACTTCCAACTGTGATGAGGACAAGGCTCTTGTTTTGGAGGAAAGATTCCTTGTTGATGGATGTGAGATAAATTAGAAAAATATTTCTAAAACTTCAAAAGCTTAGTTTTAGCTTTAAATTACTTTACAGGTAGCCAGTGGATTAACTTTATTTTTTTAATTAACTATTTTTTTTCTTGTTATAAAACAAGATAGGGTATTTTGCTTGGTTATTTTGAGCCCAGAGGCCTAAAAATGGGAAATCTGGTTTATACAGAAACAACTTCGACTCTCAAGGTCAAACAGCATATTGATGAGCTAGAATTTATTTATTGAATCTGCTTACTCTGCCTCACATCAAACAGTGTTGTCCATATGCTTTTCTCACAAAGAAAGCTGTGGGGTGTTGTATGAAGCTGCTGAATCATTGCCACGGTACAGCTGAATGCACAGTCTTCAGGAGACAGCCTTTTTCTCAACAAAGATTTCCTGAGAAATTTCTTACTATACACCACATGGTGCTTGCATCAATCCGGGGGGTGTAATGAGAGCCTCTGCCTTTTCCTTATCTTTCATGAACTTCAAAGTTTCAAGCAAAGACTGTGTTTAGTCTTTTAAATACAATCTCATAAATTTCCATAAAATTCTGGTTGATATATACAGTAAGAACTCTTCTAAGAACATCCTGTTGGTCTGCAGATCTGGTCACGATGTGGATCAAATTGCAACCTCTCTGCATCTCTGTCACTATATCCCCAAAGTACCAATGGTGCTCTCTCTATGGATATGTCATATTATATGGCATTTTAGCAAAGTTAGTTGAGATTTAAAAAATTCTTATTGGTCATACAAGAAAGCCTCAGGTCCCTGAGAAGTCCAAGGGGCATCAGGCTTCAAGCAAATTTCAAATAATGTCTCCAAGGCCCTGCTTCTGCTTATGTATCATCAAATGTGGGAAACGTAGCCAGTGACAGCCTCAAGCCTACATTTGCCTCCTAATCCCAGCCAGCACCCATCAATTACATTTTAAGGAGATCTCTGTCCCAGCTGGCCTCACATGTTCATGCTAGAACCAGTCATTGAAGCCAGTGCTCTGGAATACTAGGATTGGTCTGACTCAAGTCATGAGCCCACTCCTGAGACCAGGGAGGGCTGGGGTCTTTGGACTTCTACCCTTTGGCCCAATTGCATAGAATAAGAAAGATGCAATTCCACAGAGAAAGGAATGATGGTACAGAATGAAAGGGAAAGGGGTGCTAAAGGGTAAAAAACTGAAAAGTGTTTAGAGCAAGCAAATCTCTGAAGTAGATTCTTCAGATTTACTTATGTTTTGAAATAGCAAGACTCTTAAGCTGTTAGGTAGTAGTGTGCTAGTAAATGTTTGAAACAAGTGGAGATCCAGAGAAAAAAATGTTCATTTGTATCATATGCAAACTTCTGTGATATATATTCTCCAACAAGACTGATTTCAAGCTACCAGGCTCATATCAGCACCTGGAGCTGGGAGGAGGTGTGCAATACCATGTCAGTGTAAAGTATTTCTACCACGCAGATGTGATACATGTAAATTACCTCAAGAGCATAGATAATAGGAAACTAGAGTAAAAACAATTAGACAGTGACAAGGCTTGACTGTTCATTACATTTGGTTTTGATATATATAATTGCAAGTTTATATAGTTTTTAATAATGGTTTTAATAACCTAGCTTGTATTGTCCAGCTATTCTGCTGTCAAATCCACCCAATGGTCACTCCTTACCTTGGGGAATTTACACTTTTGTCTGGACTTAAAAGGCCCCCATCAAGAACCAGATTATCCAAGTTCTATTTTTGGTAGGACAAAGTGCTTTACCCCTTTTTTCTATTTTTAAAAGTCAAGTATAGAGCTGTATTCTGAATTCATAGCAACTCACTTTCTTTGGCTACCAGGTTAGCACTACTGACATAGGAGATAAAATTTGTTCATAATTTATCTTCTTTTAGATTTAAAACTTAAAAAAATCCATACAAAATTTATTCCCACAGTAGATCAAACACAAACCACATCACATTAAATTAGCAAATATACAGTTGTAAAGGAACAAAAAAATAATAATGTCGCATCACCAGTCGAAACCAAGAACTCAAATAGGTTTGTCAATTAAACAAAAATCAAAGCAACTTGCTGTACAATGACACTTCAAAATTCAAAGAAAGATAATACAAAAGTTCAAAGACTTGCTGACAAGCAACTGCTATTCTCCTTCCAGGGAGAAGGCCAGAAAGAGGTCAGAAAGATGTCATTTCATGTTTGATCTACTTCTGAGATACTTTGTTCTTCAAATTATTGTGGCCCAAATGGACAGACTGGAAGGACTCAGAGAACAACTGCAAGGACTCAGGGATAGAAGAGCTAATGCTGTCAAGTGAGTTGTTTATAATTAACATGTGTTGGGATGAAAGGTGTGCAGTGAAACCAAATCGAGAATGAGAGAGAACTCTGTTCTAGAGAGGATTCTCATCTTTCCATTGCATCTACTCAAGTTGCAAGTTATACCAAATGATTTTCACAAGCAAACTGGAAAGTGTGGGGCTTTCCCCTGTTTTATAACCAGTAATTTCCTTAGGGAGAAAATTCATAAATCACCATTTTACTTTGGGAGTCAAGAGATGCAATGGAAAGATGAGAATTCTCTCTTTCCATTGCATCTGCTCGAGTTGCAAGTTATACCAAATTATTTTCACAAGAAAACTAGAAAGTGTGGAGTTTTCCCCTGTTAATAACCGTAATTTCCTTAGGGAGAAAATTCATAAATCACCATTTTACTTAGGGAGTCAAGTACTATTATCTGGAAGACTTATTCTTTAAGCAGCGAATAACAGTAAAGACAACAGAAATATTTCTCTTTAATTAATTTTCACTGTGGCCATTTTTGACTGTGATTATAGACCAATGTTAAATCCAATTTCCCTCCCAGTTGTGTGGGTTTGACTTTCCCTAATGTTCTGTTTATAGCTGCTGAGTGTGTTGCTTGGAAAATGATGATGAAGTTATAAAGATAGCTTTGTGACTTCACCCAAGACAGGAGGAAACAAAGAGGTGGCTCATAAATTAGAAAATCCTTTTGAAGAGCAGATGCCCCTTTAGAAATGGGTAAAATGGCAATCCCATGAAACAAGCTGCCCCCCTATCACAAGGGGACAATTAGCTTGTGTAAATGAATTTGTCTGTCTCAATCTGACGGATTATAAATACTCCTCATCTCTGTTTACTTGTTCAATATGCATTAAAAATCCCCATGGTTCATTAGGTCTTTATTCCAGGCTGTAAGAAAGAAGATGACTGTTTCTGAGACTAAAAATTTATCCTTGTACATCCTAGTGCATCCTTATTCAGAAGAATGTGTCTAGATGGAAGTTACTTTTTATTTAACAATTCTGGGTTGTCTCAGCTATTCCAGCAAAGTCTGCAAAATGGCAGTTTTGAAAACGCTATGAGGTTGAGAAAAGTGTGCCTCCCTCCAACTTAAGGTAGGGGCTTTCCTCTTTGATGAACCCAGAACTGGCCTTCATGGACTCTGGGCATCATTTGGGTGCAGCCCAGACAAAGGAAGGAAAGAGAGATGAGGCCATGTGAGGAAAGAGGATAGAGCCATCATTTGATAGAGGAACTTCATATTCTATGAATTCAAGGACAAGGAAGAAGAATCTAAAAGAATGTAGGAGGTAGGTCTACATCAAACTATGTAAGAGAGTGCCAGGAGAGGACCCAAGTGATCCTCAGATTCAGTTCTATAATCTTGTTTTCTCTTCTCATAGGTCATAGGGACCAACGGGCAAGTGAGCTTATTTCCTTCTTTCTTTTCCTTTCTTGCTCAAGTTAGCTTAAGAAGGTCAGTCTAGGGAGGACTCTTTTTGGGGCCCCTGGACCTCCAGGTGCACAGGATTCAGGCAATAAACCCATGCATGTCAGGAGGCCATTGGTACAATTGCCTTTTCACTGTCTTACGTGAAAAAGGGAGGTCTGTCTTATGTGAAAAAGACGTGAAAAAGGGAGGTCGTGTGTAGAGGCTTTGGAATGGATGAATTTAGATACTACAAAGTGTCATAGAGCCGGTGCTGTGTACTACTACTATGGGATTGGTGATTCATCTATAGCCAGGCCTGCTTTACACTTGATAACACAGCAATAAATGGGAAACAATAGTGCATACCTACCATGCAGCAAGTCTTTTTCATGAATTAATAGGTGAATCCTTGACTACAGGCAGCAAAATTTGAGACTCTTATGACCTCCTGAAGTCCTTTCTCCAGAGATGCTGAAGTTCACACAGATCTTCAGGTGGGCCTGTGAGGAATGAGGGACATCAAGAACCACTTCCACTCACTTCTATCAGTTCATTAATAGATTCAAAACAACCTCTTGCATGGCAGGCACTGTTGAAGGCACCAGAAATATGGAGGTAAACAAAATGGCAAAAATCTCTGCTCTCTGAGAGCTTCTCTCTGGCAAGGAAAGAGAGACAACAAACAAAATAAATAAGTTGACTGTAAAGAGAAGCAATTAAAATCATTTTGTTCAAGGATATGTACCTGTGGTAAAACCATGAAGTTGAGCAAGAGAATATTGAACATGAAGTACTGGTTTTATAGTAAACTGAAGTGGAAGAGACCTGTCTGGAGGTCACTTTCAAGCTTTCTCAGCCCAGAGAAGGACTAGGGTTGGATTTTGATAATAGAAAAAGTCCTCTTAGTTAGAGAATTTGTGTGTGCAGGAATTGGCAATAGACTAATGTCTCCACAGTAGTCCAATGGTCCAGCCCCTGCCCTGGGTGCCCATAGCTGTAAGTCAATCTCCCACTAGGGTGAGGGAGGAGGCCCATGTCCTGGGCACTTTTTGCTTTTGTCACCTATTCTCTGAATCCTTGCTTGAAGTCTGTCTGCCAAGTGCTATATGAGGTCCTTAGGACAGTTTACCCACAGACCAACAAGGTAAAGCTGACACTTTTGTCATGTTACTTGTATCCTCTCCTTATTAGAAAAATTCATTAATATGCTACTTGACTTCTTTTTTAAATGATGATTTATTAGCTATTTTTCTTTATTTTTATTTTGTACAGGACCATAGCCACTCAGAATTTGATCACTCATTTCTGGTTCATGATACTCTTAACATTGCTCCATGAAATGACCTCTTACTTCTTTGTTGGTTGGTTTCCTTTAATAATGTCATCAACAAGTGGGATTACATTAAAAGCTTCTATACAGCAAAAGAGAGAATAAACAAAACAAAATGGAAAGGTAATCAATCTGTGGAATGGGAGAAAATATTTGCAAGCCACACATCTGATAACAGGTTACTATCCAAAATATATAAGGAACTCATACAACTAAAGAGCAAATAAAGAAAAGTAATAATCCAATTTACAAATGAGAAAAGGCCCAATAGACATTTTTCCAAAGAAGATATTCAGATGGCCAATAGGCACATGAAAAGGGTGCTCAACATCACTAATCATCAGGGAAATACAAATCAGAACTACAATGAGATATCACCTCACACTTGTTAGAATGCCTGTTATCAAAAGGACAAGAGATCAAAGTGTTGGTAAGATTGTGGAGAAAGAGGAACCTTTGTGCACTGTTGGGGGGAATGTAAATTAGTGCAGCTACTATGGAAAACAATATGGAGGCTTCTCAAAAGCTTAAAAAGAGAGCTACAGAGCTACCATATGATCCAGCAGCTCTGCCTCTGAGAATTTATCTAAAGGAAATGAAAACATTTACAATAATGAGGACATGGAAACAACCTAAGTGTCCATCAGTGGTTGAATGGATAAAGATGTGGTATGTGTATACAAAGGAATATTATTCAAGCATGAGAAACCGGGCCTTCTGTGGCAGTACAGATGCACCTTGAAGGCATTTTGCTAAATGAAATAAACCAGACAGAGAAAGACAAATATTGTTTGATCTCACTTATGTGTGGAGTTAAAGAAAGAAAACATTCATAGAAACAGAACAGACAGGTGGTTGCAAGGGGCGGGGAGTAGAGGGTGGCGGAAATGGGTAAAGGTGGTCAAAAGTTACAGACTTCCAGTTATAAAATAAATAAATCCTGGGGATCTAATGTATAGCATGGTGACTGTAGTTAACAATACTGTGTTGTATGGAGAAAAAAGAACCCTCGAGCACTGTTGGTGGGAATGCAGGCTGGTGCAGGCACTGTGGAAAACAGCACAGAGGTTCCTCAAAAAGTTAAAAATAGAACTACCCTATGACCTAGCAATTGCACCACTGGATATTTACCCAAAGAATACAAAAACATTAATTCAAAGGCATACATGTACCTCTATGTTTATGGCAGCATTATTTACAATAGCCAAGATAGGGAAACAGCTCAAGTGTCCATCAAAATGATGAATGAATAAAGAAGATGGTGTGTGTGTGTGTGTGTGTGTATACACAGAATGGAATATTAGTCAGCCATAAAAAGAATGAAATCTTGCATTTGCAATGGCATGGATGGAGCTAGAGAGTATAATGCTAAGCAAAATAAATCAGAAAAAAAAGACAAATACCATGTGATTTTACTCATATGTGGAACTTAAGAAACAAAACAAATGAACAAAGGGGAAAAAGAGAGAGAAAGAGAGACAAGTCAATAAATAGACTCTTAACTGTGGAGAACAAACTGATGGTTACTGGAGGGGGTGGTAGGCAGGAGGATGGGTTAAATAGGTGATGGGAATTAAGGAGTGCACTTGTTGTGATGAGCACCAGATGCTGTATGGAAGTGTAGAATCATCTCCAAAAAAAAAAAAAGGAAGTGAAGGAAGTGTAGAATCCCTATATTGTACACCTGAAACTAATATAATAATATAATAACACTGTATGCTAACTAACTGGGATTAAAACAAAAACTTAAAAAAATTTCTGTGTTGTATATTTGAAAGTTTCTAAGACAGTAAATCTTTTTTTTTTTTTAAGATTTATTTATTTATTTGAGAGAGAGAGAGAGAGCGAGCATGAGTGAGGGTGGGGGTGGGGATAGGGGCTGAAGGAGATGAAGAAGCAGACTCCCTGTTGAGCGGGGAGTCTCACGTGGGACTTGATCCCAGAACCCTGGGATCATGACCTGAGCTGAAGGCAGACACTGACCGACTGAGTCACCTAGGTGCTTGAGAGTAAATCTTAAAAATTCTCATTACAAGAAAAAAATTGTAACTCTGTGCAGTGATAGATGTTAACTAAACCTACTGTGGTCATCATTTCACAATATGTCTATGTCAAATCTCAATACTAGATGTTTTCTTAAAAATGTTCATATTAAATCTGTAGGACCATCCTGGGAGTTATCTTGTGTAGCATTTGAGAAAGCTGAGGCTCTTTTGTTCAAGATCAAACAACCAGTTGATCTGAGAATAAAACCAACAACTTTTAAACTCCAAAAAGCACTTCCTCTGCTGTCCCACATTACACAAAGTTTTACACCATTGCTATGGTGGAATGAAGAAGAATATCAAAGAATGTTATGAGGTAGTTTACTCCAATCTAATAATATGTTCATTTAAAAATAAAGTTGTCTATATAGCAACAGGATTCTTTTTCTTTGAACAGTGAAGATTTAATTTTATAAATAGAATGCTGCTGATGGTGATGGTTTGCTTCTGAAATTCTCCAAACATCTTTTCACATACAACACAAAATATAGATGAACTTAGAATATGGAAGAAGAACTAAATTAGTCATCTAAATGTCAATTCTGTGAATGTCATTTTAATCAAAGCATTTGAAATCCCCTTATGATTCTTCACAGCATCTTGCATAATTAGGAAGAGCTTTGAGCCATTACTATGGTGTTAGAAAAATTTGTAATTGACAGTATATAACTGAAATACCATCAATAAAAATACCAGGCTGTAAAATCATTGAGAAGTACAGCCTTCTAGCAAGTTGGCTTCTACGAACAAATCTCCATAGAGATTTTACTTTTATCCCAGGCTTTATTTGATCTACTGGCAACCACAGGACATTGAGTTAGGGCTGGAGACATCACAAGGATAGTTCTTTTCGTGAGATGATGCTTCTCATCATTGTACCAAACTCTCACAGACAGTTCTTCATCACAGGTATGGTGCTTAAGGTCACTAAGCTTTCAGAAGGAGCCCCAAAATGAAGCAGATGTGCTGGAATGGAAAGCAGACTTTCCTCTTTCAGCTTTGGCCAACTGCATTTCACATATAAGCACCGGTGTTTCCACAAGAAGAGCTCCTTTTCGAGGACAGCGGAAAGAAGCCATCCCACGTCACCACTGGGTCTCCTGCTTTAAGGAGAAACTAACCTTTGTTGGTTCATTCTATGGGGTGGACACCATGATGTTTATCTTCCATATGCTGTCTCTTCCGTCCAGTATGATTGCTCCTCTCTTATAGCCAGGACATTGAGGCTTAAAGCTGTTAAGTAATTTAAACAGCTCATCAGTGCAAAGGTCAAGATTAGAACTGATTTAAGTCTGCCCCCCCCACCCTCCAATCTAGGTTGCTTTCATAACATTATGCTACCTCTCAGAGAGACACTGCGGCCCATCAAGGAAGAATATAATGAACATCAGAATGACCTAATTCTTGTTATACAATGTAGTTCTAAAATGGGATTTTTAAAGACGTGCTGAAGAATTTTTCTACTCTAAAATTAAAGATATTCCTATTTGTACTGTTTGATAATCCTGATAAAAAAATTCTTATTCTTCGTTCTTTATTTGTCCAAGAAAAAACTTCTAGTTCTTTTTCCCATTTGATTCTCATTCTTCTCCAAGGGAAGAGGATGACCATGGGGAGATAGCTGAGAGCGTCACATCTAGTTACCCTCCCCGCAACATCCAGCGGATGTGACACAAGCACATCCCCATCTCAGGCCCTTGCCCTGCTGATCCCTCGACCCAGAACATGCTTTCTCTACATGTCTATGTATCCAGCTCCTTCACCTTCATGACTTTGCTCAATGTTGCCTTCTCTGTGAGGCTGTGTGGACCATCCTATTCAAAAAACACAAACTAGGGACGCCTGGGGGACTCAGTGGTTGAGCGTCTGCCTTTGGCCCAGGTCGTGATCCCGGGGATCAGGGCGAGTCCCTCATTGGGCTCCTCGCAGGGAGCCTGCTTCTCCCTCTGCCTGTGTCTCTGCCTCTGTGTGTCTCTCCTGAATAATAAATAAAATCTTTAAAAAAATCACAAACTATTCATCACCACCCCCAAATCTTACTGTCCCCCACTATTTTCTTTTCCAGAGCACTTACTACTTTCTGGCATATATAACTTATTTATCGTAATTTCTGCTTATTTCTCACCAAGTGTAATAGAAGCTCTTTGTGTGTTTAGCTATTCCTCGTGCCAGGGACATGATTGTTTAGTGAATGAACAAATGAATGAATGTGAAACTATACATTTCCATACTTTCTCCGTTTCTTTCCATCTCTACTTACAAGCCAATCAATTATTTACTGAGTTCTATGTCTTTTGCAAACCATACTAAAAACAGCAAGATACAGGCACCATGCACAAACTTTCCGTTCTCTTCAAGGGCTCACCTTGGCACCACGGATGAATGTTTTGCATGGTCTACAAATGTCTCCAGCTTTCCAACCTCTAATGCCTATTTCCTTTCCTCTGTGCTACAGTGAAGTCAGGAAAGATAAACAACTTAACTTTTCCTGTTAAAAATGTCCAGCTATGCCTTCTATTTGGAGATGCTCGCATTAGCCCAGGTCAGAAAAAGTAAAACATTAAACAGTTCTAGAAAAGACTTGGAGAAATGATCATCCGGTGCAGTCCTCTTTTCAGTCCTTTTTCCAGACTCACTCCCAAGGAAATGAGAGTCACGTCTTCTTTTCCGGTTATCTAGACAGAAACTCTGTGGTCCTCTTCAATAGCTCATTCCTATCCTCTCTTCACCTCTAATTTCTAATGTCCATGTGCAAGTCATTCTGTTCTCTCATCTAAAACCCTCATGCTGCATTTTAAATCTATTGGACTCGTCATTTGTTCACAGCCATAGAGGGTATTATTGATGCCATTTGTGTACACCCACACCTGTGATTCTGGCTGCACCAGCAACCACCACCACAACAGAGTTGGCCTACTAACCCCAGTGCTCTCTGATGTATTGATTTTTCTCCTTTATTTTTACATAAGTAGGGTAGATGTTGCTATACAGTGCCTTCCTCCATTTTCCAGATGAGGAAACACAATGTTAGAGAGGGTAAATGATTCACCTAAAGGTATCCCAGCCATTGAATTGATGCACCATGATTCAAACTTCGTTGGCCTGACTCTGAGTACAGGCCTTCTATTTGCTATAGCAGAGATTTCCAGCTACCCCCCAATCCACTCCTCGTTATCCACTCACTGTGTTAGGAGTGCTGAGTGAGCCTGTGCCTAGCAGGGTGTCGGAGGACATATGTCCCAGCCCTCCTTGCAGTCGGTTATGGCCAATGCTACTGAGTGTTGGGGGAAGGGGGTGGGCCACTTCCTCTGTGTGGTTCTTCATGCTCTTTCACCTTTCTTGGACACTCGATGGTGACGTCCAGAACAGCTCTAGAATGCTAGAATAATCCTTAGTAAGTCACTGAATCTTTCCAGTGTGTTTGTTACTTCTGGTTAGCCTTCCCTAATTTATACAACCCAGACTGCCATTTTGCTTGAACATTTCTAGTGCTGGGGGGTTTAGTACTTTTCAAGATAGTAAAGACTATTTTTTTTTAAATGTTGAGTCAAAATATTTATTTTATTTCTTTCAATTTTTCCTTTTGGAGTAACCAGAAATTCAGTACACTTCGGAATAAGCCTATAAATATTTGACCACAGCTTAAGGGCAATCACATCATCTTTTCTTCAGAGCTTGCATATCAGCAATGTGTTTTGTAAACACAGAATCATCACTAAAACTAGAAGCTACCTTTATCCTAAAAGGTGCTATATTGTATGGCATTTGGTATCCCTTTTTTCTTCTGCTGCTTCTTTTAAGGCCAGGGAGAATGGAGCCATGAAAGTAATTCTTCTCAGAGAATTTTGGTTTAGTCTACTCTCCAATTTCACCTTGATATCCAAACAGACTCGGAGAAATCTGATGAAATGGAGGTATTTGGGGGGTCACGGGGTCTAAGCTGGCTTTATATTACAGGTGCATCCTTAAGAGAGAGCGAGTAAGGGACAGTGAGCGCATGACCCTGGGTGTTAATGTAGAAAACTTTACGGAGGTGTTAATGTAGAAGCTTTACGGAGGTCTGTGAGAAGAAAACGTGGTGGGGGATTGAAAAGGAAGCAAATGACTGGAAAGCTTCCAGGAAGGCATTAAATGCCTTTCCTTGTTCCGTGTCTTCCTCAGTACCTCTCGGGGAGTCCATGACACTATTAAAAGCAGGACCTTTTAATAGGCCAGATCACTTTTCCCCTTTCAATTTGCCAAATGCAACTTCTAACCAGAAGTTCCCCATTTCTCCACATTGGGATATACCCACCTAGGCTAGCTGTTCATTCTCTCCCAATTTTAAACACTTTGACTAGATACTTTTAATGTGGGATGTCTGGGTGGCTCAGTGGTTGGGCGTCTGCCTTCGGTTCGGGGTGTGATCCCGGGGTCCTGGGATCAAGTCCCATATCAGGCCTCCTGCATGGAGCCTGCTTCTCCCTCTGCCTATGTCTCTGCCTCTCTCTCTGGGTCTCTCATGAATGGACGAATGAATTCTTTAAAAATAAATAAATACATACATACATACTTTTAATGTGACTGATACAAATATGTTCCTTGATTGGCCCAGTCAGCTCAGAGATGCTCTTGCTGGCTTGATTTCTATCATGAAATGGTTGATAAAGTATAATGATGATTTGAAGTTCTTAAAACACACAACATTAAAAAAGCAGCTTGGCTTTAGTCTCAAAACCTCATCCTAACTTGACAGGCAAGATCCACTAAAATGCCTCCTAAAAGCAGATACAATTTTTTTAGGTTGATACAGTGGTGATTTCAGCCAGTAAAACTGCTTGAACTGTCAATGCAAATCACCTCTGTGAGATTCTTCATGGAAAAAGATGGTGGGGGCACAGAGGAGACAGCAGAGAGAATGAGCTGGACTGACCGACCTGCTGACCTCACCCAGAACCATCAGCAGAATGTCTGAAGTTGAGAATAGTGGACAGGGCTTGTGGCTCTGTTGGCTGAGAAGGATGGTTGTCTTGCTCAATTTCACTCATCTTCCATCCCCATGGACTTGCTTGGTTCATCCTGCCTTGATTCACTTCCATTCCCCCTTTCTTCTATGTAGATCCTTGTCCAGATGCCCCCCGAAAAACACATCAACAGCACCTAAGGTCTCTCCATCCACCAGGATTGTCTGGCTCAAAATGAGAATGCAATATCCTCTAATGGTCTCTCTTGCTTTCCTAAAAAGGGGGTCTTGTAACTAGAAAGCGCACGAGCATGTGTGCGCGCGCACACACACGTACACACACAAAAATGAAAGAAAAGCCAAAACATGTTTCTCACCAAAAACCTGCGGCTAAGCAACAACCAGTTCTTTTACTCAAAAGGTCAGTAATCAAAAGCAAAAGGTTATCCCTGGCTTCCGCTGTTTCTGAAGTCATTTTCAAAGATGATATCGACTTCCTTCTGAGCCAGGCATCACCCTGGCCGGCTTCTGTGGGATCGGAAGTGACCTATTGGTCTTCATTAGGGAACTAACCAGAGGTCAGAAGGCAGCAGAAGAATGCAGAATTCGATCCTCCCTCAGAAAATCACAGCTTGTCCCAGGTGTGCTGGCCCTGTCCTTGGAAAGCACAGCTGCAGGTGTAGGGAAGCCTTCCCAGGCGTGGGAAATAAACCTCCAGGAGGTTGCAGGTCCCTCTCCTTTGCTCCTTTTACAGTCACTCGAGTGACAGATTGGAACTGACTTCATCTTCCTTCACAGTCTTTTCAACAACCAGTCCTTTCCCCTTCTTAATTTCTGTTTTTAGGCCTATGTACAAAAAGTTCCTTCAACTCTCCTTAAATCTACTCTTGCCATCAAAAATTGCCCCCAGTAGTATACACCTGCAGTAAATGCTTTGAAAACTTCCTACTGACTTCTCCTGTCTGTGCTCTCAGAAGAAAGTTCCCATTTGCCTTTTGATGTCCAATTTTTCCTTTCCTGAAAAGAAAAAACACAAAAAACAAAAAGGAAGGTACGCAGCTATGATTACATGGGATGAGCCTGAAATGGCAGGCCTTGAGTTTGACTCTCAGGCCTACCTGCTATTACTTGAATCACCAAGTAAGTCATTTAACTTCTGAGAGGCTGCATTTTATTGTAAAAGATCTTAATAATGATGCCCAACCTCTAGATCTTAAACCTGGATGTGTCCCAGAGAGAAAGCTGGGATGGTTATTGGGGTGTGAGGTAAGATGAGGTAGGGGTAACCACCTGGCCTGCAAGAAGCACTCAGTAGGTTTATTAAATATTAAGGGACAAAAAAGGAAAATCTGTCCCAGTGTCTAGGTACCTAGTTCTCCATAAGATTCTGAGATTATCTTTCATGGAATTCTAGAGGGTTTTTTTTTTCTCTACCAGATTTATTTTTTTCTTTATTCCAACTTACTTTTTCATTGAATCTAGCACTTTACTATCCCAGTTCTTTTTAGGCTTCTATGAGTTTTTGAAGGGACCAAACTTTTTTTTTCTGAACTTTCTGAAAGATACTTTTAAAAGAAACAAATTTTATAAAAAGAAACAAAAGAAACACATCATCTCAGCCTTCCTTTTCTTGAGAATGCTCGTTCATGTTCTCATCAAGCACATACACAGCTTGACCACCGTGGGTCACATCCTTGTGGCAGGGGCTTATGCTCCGATGCTCGTGGACCAAAATGGTTTGCCACCTGTTTTTGTAAACAGGGTTTTATTACAACACATCCTTGGTGTGTATTGTCTAGGCTGCTTTCTGGTAACAGTGGCAGAGTCTGGGGTTATGACAGAGACTGCGTGGCCCACAAAGCCTAAAATAATTTACTGTCTGGCCCTTTATAGAAAAAGTTTGCCAACCCACACACTTAGCACCAATTTCAGCTTTTGTCAAATTGCCTTTACAAACGTTTCCCAAGAAATGGTTTTCCATAAAAACCTGGATTTTCTCAGAACATTTTTAAAGCATTGGATTATTTATTTTTGCCTGCATAAATGGTACGGCATAAAATTTGAGAACTTTGAAAAAGTGCAAAGAATAACATTGCATCAGCTGTAATCTTAGGAGGCAGAGATAGCTCCTGCCAGCTTCTTAGCCATTGCCCGCAGCTTTGGCTCAGTGGGCCTTGGAGGGCCAGACCTGGGCCTCGGAGCTTCCTCAGAGTGTTGCGTGAGCAACGTAGTTGGAAGCTGAGTTTCAAGGAAGGGCACGGAGATAGTGAATTATTCTGCATAATATGATGGGGAATTTTTTTAATTTAAAAATTAAAAAATTTTTATGTGAAATTTAAAAAATTCCCCATTGCATTATTATTATTATTATTTTTAATCCTTCGAGCTCTTAGGAAGAGGATACAAAAGACAGAAAAAGAGGTAAGACAGATGAGTATTAAAATGGAGAGGCCAAGGGACTTTTATGGAGACAGGCAAAGATTATTTAGCTTTAGAGGTAAACTTGATGTAAACTTCCCATCATTTCCACCAAACCTTTAGTAGAGTTGGCTTCACATCCGAAGACCTTGGGTGAGTGGTTTGTTTGGCATCACTCCCCTGATGCCGACCAGGTTCCTCACATTCCGGGCGGTGACTCGCTCCATAAACAAAACAGTCTAGCTAAAGCAAGAGGTCAGATCAAGAGGCCACCACATTAACCTAATACCCTGAGAAATTCAGATCACTTTGGGCAAGGCCATTGGACTCCCCGTAACTGTGGAGCCAGGATATTTGATTGGATCATAAGGCCCAGGAAAAGGCCTAGCATCATACATAGGATGTTTTTAAAAATACAGGCACATCCCCAGAACATATATGTACGTGTGCATGCACGTGTGTGTGCATCTGTAGCCCTTGTACACGTACACTGGTCTTGAATGAGAGGAGCAGTTGGCCTTTGGCGTCTATGGTCTTTACACCCTCCCCCCAGAATAACGAAATGACTTAGTTGGAGTTCCAGCTGGTTATTTCTGGAAACCTGCACAAGAGGATACAAGTTCTTTAGCTGTTTTCTCAAGGACACGAAGCCAGGATGAATAGACAGGAAAGAATGATGACAAGCTACACTATTCACTCTGTACCCTGAAAGCCGGTAGCAGAAAGCCACCCTGGAAAAGACGTCTCTCCCCCTGGAAAATCAGCACCACATTATCATCATCCCGTGTACCCCGTTTGGGGCCCGCCACGCTCATGTGTGCACAATCTCCTGAGGTGTCTCGTGTATAGTGTGAGCCACACCCGCCCCTCCCAGGGACCCAGGCCTCAATCTGCCAACGAAAAATAGCTCCCCAGGAACATGGATGGAGGCAAGTATTCTTCTTCATAACCCTAGATTTTTCCTTTTCCTTTCTCCCCCCAGTGCCACCCCACGCACACACACAAGTCACAATGAACATACTTCTAACAGATGAGCCTTTACACAGTGTTTGTTTGAATCTTAACACTTTGTTCAAATGTGATAAACATTTGCAGATGCTCCGTGTTTCTGAAGGATCTTCAGGAAAAGCTTTCCCTTCGTGACTCTCACAGGCTGAGCCTGGGCCGGAATCTCACACTCTCAGGCTGGTCTTGAATGAGAGGAGCGGTTGGCCTTTGGCGTCTGTGGTGTCAGGGACGTCGCCCAGTGCTCTCCGCACAGGCTTGTGATCTATCGATGATGCTACAAAACTGAGATGAACTTCTCAGACTTGAAGGATCCTTCCCTGCCGAGGTCTCCCGGGAAGGAGTAACCCTTCAGGAAAAGCTCACTGTGCCCCTGTTGGAGTTAGAGCTTGCGAGGGCCTCTCCAGCCTCCCAGGCAGAGGCAGAGTCCTCCCCCCACCCCCTGGGGTAGGCCGGGCCCCGCGGCAGCTGGCCCTGGACTCAGGAACTGGAGAGAACCCACTGAAGGGCACCCTTTCAAGCCAGTGCCAGCTCCTGGCACGTAGCCCTCCCTCCCTGACAGCCGGGCCATCTCCTCTGCCACCAGGAGATTAGCTCAGGCGAGCACAGAGGCCCCCACTTGGCACCCACGTAGGTGCCTTCACTCATCCTGCCTACGTTCGTCCCCTCTTCCTTCATGAAGCAGCGCAGCACCCAACACATCAGACTTCCGCACACCACACCCACGATTTTCTCTTCATCCCAGCTATTAGCAGCCACCTCCCTCTAGGCCTGGGCTTGGCCACAGGGCGTTCTGTGAGTCCCACGGTGGCCTCTGCCCTTCCCTGCCCCCGGGCATCTGTGCCTGGGTCCTCTGCCTGGAATGCCCACCCGCCCTCGTCTGTACGCAAAACTCTTTCTCAACCTTCAGGGCTCTGCTCTAGCCGGTCTCTGGCCTTCCCGGCTACAGTGAGTGATCTCTGCTTCTGGGTTTCCACTACCAGCCTGAACAAATTCTCGCAGCACTTAACAGTGTTGTAGGTTCTGTTGTTGTTCATTTTCTGTCTCCTTCTCTAGATCTAGGCACCTAGGACAAGGGCCATAATCATCTTTTTATCCCCCAGAACCTTTAATGGTGCCTGATACTTCATGAATAAGTACTGATTGGATCGATCAAACATCATGGTTACTAACACTCTAGAGAGAAATGCTATATTCCAGCCCTTCTGGGTGATGACTAGCTCTAATTAAGCCCATCACTTCAAAAGTAAAGATGGAAAATATCCAACTCAGAATGTTCTCGAAACTGCACATTCCTAGGTCTGATTGTGCTGGCTAATATCACTCATGAATATCTTCTGGAATTTTCAAACAATATGCCCCAAACAGAATTCCAGAATTGTATCCTTCAATCCTTATCCTGGTTTTCCCCATTGCAGTTAACGGTAACTGAATTCTTTCAGTTGCTGTATTTTAAGAAGCCAAATATTCTGGAAGCCTTACCCCTGAGCCACTCTTTCTCTTACGTTCACATCCAGTGCATTTAGCAAGTCCTGCTGGCTCTTCCTTCAAAATATCATTCATTCCACTACTACCTTGGTGCAAGCCACCGGGCTTGCTTCTCTGTGTGGCAACAGCCTCCTGACTGGTTTTCCTGCCTCTACTCTTGCCAGCCTCTCTCATCCCTGTCTCATGATCTATTTTCAACACGGCAACCTGAGTGATCCTTTGAAATTGTAAGTCAGATCATATCACCTCTCTGTGCAAGACTCTCCAACAGCCACTTGTTCCCATCTTTCCCCAGCATCTGAGTAGTGCCTGGCATATTTGCTGAATGAATCAATGAATGTTTAAGTCTTAGTATAAAAACCAGATGCCAAGAAATTGCAACTTATAATATTGTTGTTACCTGGTAAGGTGTATGCTAATGAATTTACTACACTTTTTATATAATCATATTTTCAGTGTCACCAAAATGTTCCAGAGATATCCGGGTACTGAAGACGTTCTTCTTCTGTCTACCCATGAGTCGGACTACAAACTACCATTTGGTCCTGGCCAGTCACATAGCTCCCAGGGAGTTGGTTTCTTCAGCTTTGAAAGAAGGGAATTGAATTCAAAGATTTTCATAATCCCCTGCAATTTGAAATGTCTAGGACTTTTTTTTTTTTTTTTTTTTTTTGTGAAGTCTAGCTCTTTCCCATGTCAAAACATGCATAGACTTGTTCTTGCCGAATAACTCTTTGTTGGATCTGGTTTTTAAAATGCACTAATTTCACAGGGAAAAAAAAAAAAAAAAAAAACCCTTGCAGAGGCACTGGGAGATTTCAGGCCTGGCGAGTGGGCGGGAGAGCAGAGAGGCTGAACCAACTCCCCGGCCAAATGGGGCAGAGGAGAGTGTGCAAGAGCGGGGCCGTGAGGACAGACCTCGTCCACTGCCAATCTGTGCCCTTTCTCTCTCTTGAGATCAGGGCCAGGGGGCTTCGTTGAAATGTCCTTGACTTTGGAGAGTAATGACAAGGAATGAATTTTCAAGTGCAGCTCATTCACACTTGTTGGAGAGATTGTGTTTGCTCAAAAAGCCGCTTTAACACTGAGGTTGTCTGCAGTAATTTGTTCAGAGTTATATTTAGACAGAGAGCTAATATAAGATGAAGTCATTGGTGTGAACTCTAACAGGTTTTTAAGTAGTGGGGTGGAAGGGTTGCTCACTCAGCCTTTGGGTAGAAAATTATGAAAACAAATCAACTGTGAAAAGTGTTTTTTAAAAAATTTCACCTCTCAGTGTTTTAAAATGAAATTGAATTCACTTCTCAAAATATTTATAGTGAGGTTTCAGACGCGACTCCTTATAATCTGCAGTTATTTGTGTGTGACTTTCAAATTCATCATTTAAGAATGGGGAGATTGCCTGCTTAGGAAATTTTAGACTTTAATAATTTCCCCCTCTCACTTATAAAGAGAAGATAGCAAATGGCATACAAAAGCAAGGCAGTTCAAATTTCTCGGCTTCGGCCCAGCCGCTAACCTTCATCACGAATTGTTCAGAACAATTTTCTAACTCATTGACAACGTTCTCCAGTTTCTGCTGAATGATTTTGCAAATTGCTTCCATCATCCCTGCTCCAAGTTTCCCCAAACAATGCGCTTTCGGTGAGTAAACATTCGCTACTTGCTTGTGTTATGCCCAAATCCAAAGTGAATAAAACTTGAGTGTGTAATAAATAAAACTACAGCTTGTAGAGACTACATCTAGATAGAATCACTTAGAGGATCACATCTTTAATCACTAATGTAATACATAATAATAGTTGTTACAATTTAAGAATTACAGAAGGGTAGAGTGTCAGTAGTAAAAATTCTTCCTCTCGCCCTTCCCACGGCCCCAAGGCCCACCTCTGGGGTAACTAGAATCATCAGTTCGTTATCTTTGAGAAATCCTTCTCCATTCATAGACACCTAAACATATACTCAAATACACACTGTAGACATAGGTATGAATTTCCCTGCCTTCCTTTCTTCCTTTCTTTTGCTTTCCTTCCAATAATGTGATATGACTCTAATCCTTATCTTGCCAATTCCTTTTTAAATTTTTTTTTAAACCCAATTGTTGTCTTAGAGATCCTTCTAGGTGCACATTTGCAAGTTTGCCCCATTTTAAAAAATTGCCTTGTGGTGTTCCAAAGCACAAATATACTGTAATTTATTTAGCTATTCTCCTATTGTTGGCATTTAAGTGGCACCAGTGATGTTGCAGATGTGGGAAAAAGGAAGGGAGGAAGGAAGCAGGGAGAGAAAAAAGCATGAAGAGCATCAACCTAGAACTATTATGTTATCTAAGAGCCAGATGTCACAGCATGGTCAGAATCATGTTCAGTCAGGCCTCAGATAATTGCGAGCTGACCTCGGGCCACTCCACTGCAGATATCATGCTGGTCGGTGTGCTTGCTGAAGGTCACTGCCTTGTTCAGCAACTATGTCCTACTCAAGGGGGCAAAAGAGGCCATGGGGCCTCCAAACTCATTGTCCCCTGAAGAACATATAAATGACCCTACTTCTGAGCCTACCTAGAGTTCCACTCAGACCCTTTGGGGTCAGTTCCTTCTCTAGCTTCTTATTCTTGTCACTGACACAGCCCCAAATGCAAGCCTCTCTGTTTACCCCATCTTCTGCCTCTGATTTCATCTTTCCCTGGCTGTTGTCCCACCCAGTCCGTCCCACAGCTCCTCTTGCATCTGTACAAATTGGAGTCGGAGTCCTCAGCACCTTCCACTTTGTCAGAGCAGTTCCTTCTATTTTCTCTTTCTATCCTGACCCCTGACAATGCGGAAAAAAAAGCATCACAAATCTGCTATCCTGTTCATCTTCACCATCTCTTGGGTCTAAGGAAGAAGAGATTGGAAGTGAGATTTGAGCTGGCCTTCCAAATAACATTCTTTACCTCTTATCTATGGGCCCCTGTCATCAGGCTGTCCCACTGCCTTCCCTTCCTTGACACTCTCATCTTCTAAACTCTTAGTCATTCCTTCAAATTCATGGAAAACTTTGATTTCTGCATGCCACAACCTTAAGTCCCACCTTCATCCTGAGAGACTCTACTCATAATGTGGGGTTTCAGGAAGACCCTGGTCCTATAGGCCCTTGACTTCCTCCACTTTAGAGACCATCGTCTCCACCCCATTATTTCTGCCATCCAAACCCATGCATGCACTCCTATCAATAAGAACTCCCCTCCTCTGAGAGTTCAAGTTCCCACATCTTACTCTCCTCCCAGCCCTCATTCCCCCACACCCACCATGTTGGCTACAGTCTCAAGCTGATCCTCACACTGACATCCTGAGTCTCATCCTCATCCTCATTTTATTTTTTTAGTCTAAAGAGGGTTTATTCAGTTCATCCTTTACTTTCTATCCTACCCTTCCTATCTTCTTCAGCCTGTGCTCAATCCATGTCCCAAAGCCAGCTGCTTTCCTCCTGAACTGTTTTAGTATTCTTTGGAAGGAGCTCCCCACTTCTAGTTTTTGCTTTGCACATTCATCTAACATAATCCCAGGATGCCTCAAACACTCTCTTCCATGGCAGGAAGACCTAGACTTTCTCTTTCCCTTTCTCCCACATGATTGAAGACCACTCTGGGTCACTGACATCCACCGTCCACTTGTCCTCTGTTTTTCATCAGTCCGGGCTTTGGCCTTCTCCTCATATTCATGGAGATCTAGAGCTGTCTGTCATCCTGGAACATCTTCATTTCTTAGGTCCATGGTTACTTTAGGGGATATTCCTAAATTCTTGTATATTATTTTATGTGTTGAGCACTGAAATTAAAATGGGACAGATTGACTTTGGCAATTATAGTTGTCAAACAAAACAATGCTGCGCGCAAAATAGAAAACGTAGGAAAATGAATAATAATTATGATAATACTCATATACTGTTTGTATTAGTTATTTAATACAAGGGATTTTTATCTGTTATCCTATGTGATCTTTATACTAGCTCTAGGAAGTAGCATTCTTTGCTTTTTATAGGAGGAAAACTGAAGCACACTGAGATAACTGACTTCTGTTTTTCTACATACCTAGTTTAGGAGCAGAAGCTGTTATTAGGGCACAAGATTCCAAAATATAAATCTTATGTTTTCTTTTATACTTTGTTGACTTTTTAGAAAAAATATATAAGTATGTTCCCATGGGAAAAGAAGACCAGCAAGGCCTGAATTAAAGCCTAAGGCTTTGTGACCCAGAAAACCCCCTTGTCCTTGCAAGTAACAGTCTAGGTACATCATGATTTTCCACTATCCTTGAACCATCCTGAAGTTCAAGCAAGGGCATGGCTATCAAAATACCAGCTCTAATTTTAGAAGGGATGAGAGGGGGAACAGGCAGAGATGTGAGGTTTAATCAAAAGTGCTATCATTTAGGGATGTTAATAAACCAGTTATCAGGCTCCCAGAGGGTCTGGCACATTTGACCTCATTATCTGGGCAACACATGATGTTGGATCCCAGCTTCTGGTCACCGGGCAGATGACTCAGAGCCACGGCTGCTGAAAGCCTGTTGGAAACAGAATTCCAGGATTCAAAAGGAGCCAAGGAATCCATCCACACACTCTCTAAATAGCATGTGATAACTACTTATATCAAACCAGAACAGCACCTGGGTTGGTTTGTTTTTTTTCTGACCCATCAAGTTTAGGAGCTCAGAGGATGGAGTAAATGCCTTATCAAGAAAATATGATGTTTATCCTGTTTTCAGAGTCTTTCTAAAGGTGCCTTTAGAAAGCAGAGTCTATCCTGCTTTTAAGGAGAACCTTGTTACAAAAAGTTCAGGCTGTGATTAAAAACAGTTTAACAACCCAGCTGAGAACTTGGGCCTTGGTCTGAACAACAGGGTAGGCAATTATTTCCTTATGTCTGATCTCAAAGATTTTGGTGACTCCTGGCCAGAGCTTTGGGGATCAAAACCTCACATGCCTTGTGCCAGAGGATTCCAGATGGCTTCCACCACAAATTCTTCACTGATGGGAGATTTAACCACAACTGTGCGGGAAAACCTCATTCCCAACATTTTTTTGGATTGTCTTGGACATATACTAGCCCTGGAAATGTGGATTCAGACTCATAAAGTCTAGGGGTCTTCTTCAGCTCTGAGATGGCCAAGAAGCCCAGGTCTAAACTGTAGGGAACTCCGAGAAAACCAGACTGCCCTTTGATCATCCTGGTGGTTGATTTTTGCATCAGGAAGGTTTTGGGTGGTCACTACCTTTTCTGGTTCCTGAGGATTTCTCTGGCTCTTGGGAAACTGAGCATCTTCTCCAGAATGACTTTAGGAGTCTTTTAGGGCTGCTGGGGATTGATAATGGCCCCAAAAGGCCAGAATGGTATTGGATTCAAAGGATCTCTGCCTCTCTCTGTGTGTGTGTGTCTCTCATGAATAAATAAATAAAATCTTTAAAAATATATATATTAAAAAAAAAATAAGGCAGCCCCGGTGGCCCAGTGGTTTAGCGCTGCCTGCAGCCCAGGGTGTGATCCTGGAGACCTGGGATCGAGTCCCATGTCGGGCGGGTTCCCTGCATGGAGCCTGCTTCTCCCTCTGCCTGTCTCTGCCTCTCTCTCTCTCTCTCTCTCTGTGTGTGTGTCTCTCATGAATAAATAAATAAAATCTTTAAAAAAAAAATCAAAGGATCTGACAGGGACCAAGATACTTGTGATGCTGGTACTCACTCCCGTGGCTGTCCACTCTGGTTGACTTGCACCTTTGTTATTGACAGCCACAGTTCTTGGACCCTTCCCAACATTCAGTAGAAAAGAGAACACTCCAAAGAATGTTTGAAGCCATCCAAAGGCCTTAGTAGGTTGATTCATTAGAATATTACTTGACTAAACATTATTAACTGGAGAGGCCTATGAGCATTAGACTTACTTCCTCAGGTCTGTACCAAGTTAAACTATTCAATCTTGATGGAAAATAAGTAACCAAAGGGCCACCCATTTGCCATTAACATCAACTATCTATCTAAAAAAAAAAAAAAAAGGGCTATTAGTGGTGGGAAAATCCCTCCTTAGATTAGACCTTCCCCCTGAAAGCTCAAATGTATGCATGCTACATGATTGGTTGCTTCCTTTTCTCTGAGGGACAGCTTCCTGCATCTCTCTGAGAGCCTAAAATAGCCCGAGACATGTGCCACTCTTTATCTACGTAAGAGCATGGGCCAAGAAGCTCAATGCAAAACAGAACCCAGGCCATCTTGCTTGGAATATTGGCTTCTAGTTTCTACTCATCCAGAAAGCACATGGTGGAAAAGATTAAAGCATTAGTTGACTAAGGGAAGGGCACAGTGACTTCCCACTGCTCTGGCAGAGTGGATAATCCAGGCCGTCTTTCTCCAAATGCCAGAGGAACAAGGGAGTAGGGCTTGAATGGAGACGCCTGGGGATTGGTGTTTCCTTCTGAGCGCTCTGGCTTTTTGTACTTTATACTATATTTATTGATGAGTATACCGCCAGAGGACTTCTAGGTATCTGACTGCCAAATAGTTTCATGATGCAGTTTGAGCAATTAAAAATGGATTTTATTTTATTTATTCATGAGAGACACACACACACACAGAGGCAGAGATACAAGCAGAGGCAGAAGCAGGCTCCCTTGCAGGAAGCCCGATGCAGGACTTGATCCCTGGACTCCAGGATCATGCCCTGAGCTGAAGGCAGACACTCAACCGCTGAGCCACCCAGGCATCCCTAAAAGTGGATTTTAAAAGGTACAATCACTCTGGAAGACCACTCTGGAAACTCTGGCAGTTTATTAAAAAGCTAGACACATCTATCCTATAACCCCCATATTCAGCTTCTAGGTATATATCCAAGAAAAATAAGCATATTTGTCCAGTAAAAGCATTGTATAAGGATGTTTCTAGCAGCTTTACTCATGAGAGCTAAAGCCTAGGAACAGCCTAGATGTCCTTCAATAGGAGAATGGGTAGGTGAATAGTGGCACATCCATGCCATGAATACTACTCAGAAACAAAAAGAAATGAACTAAGGTACATGCAACAATATGGAGGGATCCCCAGAACATGTTGAGTAAGAGTTGGACACAAAAGAGGATGATTCCATTTAAGTGAAATTCTAGGCAAAACAAAGTGATGGTGACAAAATCAGACCAGCATTTGTCTGGAGCAGAGGTGAAAAGGTGACTGGGGAGGGGCACAGAGGGACTGTCTGGGGTGATGGAAATGTTCTGTGTCTTCACCTGGACTGCTCAAAACTGTCCCAGTGGTACCCTTAAGATATGAGCCTTTCAGATCTGAAGTTACCATATTTCAGTTCTACATAGAGAAAAAGAAAATGGGAATTTAAAGACTGGAAGGAGACTGCTCCCAGAAGTTGCTCAGAATTGGCTGCTGCACGAATCAAAGTTTCCTTGAGAACATCAAAAGGCATGCTTCAGATCCCAGGAGGGCACCTTATGATTCCAGGATTAATTCTCCCCTGTATTTGATAGATACATCTATTGGCTCCAGCTCTGTGCCAGGCACAGCTCCCAGCAGAACAGAAAAGCAAGGTTCTTACTCTTGTTTTTTCCTCTTTTTAAGGTTCTTACTCTTAAGGAGCTTATGTTCTAGTGGGAGGAGGCGGGAAAGAGACAAGTAAATAAAAATGAACTAAGGAGGTGCCCGGGTGGCACAGTCGATTAAGCATCTGACTCTTGCTTTCAGCTCAGGTGGTGATCTGAGGGTGGTGAGACCAAGCCCCGAGTCTGGCTCTGTGCTCAGCGCTCAGCGTGGAGTCTGCTTAAGATTCTCTCTCCATCTCTCTCTGCGCCACCCCCTGACCCCTCCCTACCCTCATGCTTTCTCTCTCTCTAATAAATAAATACATCTTAAAAAAAAAAGAGCTAAGTGGTTTTAGAAAGCGAAAATTGTGACAAAGAACATAAGGTAGGGTGAGGTGGTGGAGAGTGACTGGAATGGGAGAGGGCACATTTACTTGGAGGGTGAGGAATGCCTCCATGAGGAGGTGATACTCTGAAGCTTCAGGAGCCAGTCATGCAAAGATGGGAGGCAGGACGTGGGAGACTTCACAGAGCGGTGACTCCAATGTCCCACTGCAATTGGCCCAATTGGTTCCAGTTTCTCCAAATCCTCACCAACGCTTGTTATCTTTTGTTTTGTTTTATTGATTATAGCCATCCTAACAGGTGTGAGGTCGACGTGTGCAAAGTTTCAGTGATGCAAGATAAATTCTAGAGATCCGCTGTCGATGCAGAGCCTATAGTTAGCACTCTACTGTACACTGAGAAATTTGTTGAGAGACTATCTCAAATTAAATGTTCTTACCACACACATACACGAGAGGGGGGGCAGAAGGAAGCTTTCTGCAGGTGAGGATATGTTTATTACTTTGTGGTGGTGGTTTCATGAGTGTATGATTGTGTTCCAAGTCCCTCAAATTGTATGCATTAAACATGTGCCATTTTTTTGTATATAGTTACACTTCAGTTAAGATTTTTTTTTTATGCAGAAAGAGAAAAAGAGAGAGAGGGAGGAAAGGACAGAGAGGGAGAGAATGACAAGGAGGTAGAGAGGAGCGAAAGCAGAGGCTTTGAAATAAGACTAAGTGGGGTCCCATTCAATCTTTACCACTTATTCCATTGCAGACTAAGTCATGAAAATAATTTAAATTCCCTTGACCTCAATTTGCACATCTGCAAAACAGGGATTATTAGTACATCACATAAAGATGTTGTATGGATTGTGATTATTACTTATAGAATTTTTAGCAGAATGCCGTACAGCTAGTAGCTGTCCAGCTGACCTCAGGACAGGATACCCCACATTGGGCCCCCAAATCGCCAGGGATTTCCTGGAGAACACTTTTCTGGTTTCCTTTGGTTGAATACGTTCCAATTCATGTGAGAACAGTTGCAGGTTTGATCAGGAGCCTTAGTTTTCATCAATGATTTCTCTGTGTGTTAATTAGAGGATAAGACAGGGAATTTTGAAACCATTGATGGAATAGTTTCTAATTAAGTGGTGCACCATCTGCAACACCATCTTTATGAGGGGGGTGGCCAGAACACTCGGTGCGATTCAGGAAAAGCTGCCAGAAGCTTTCCCAGACCTCGTTTCTCTAACCGTCTCGAACTCAGGCTCAACAGTCTCCCTCTGGGAGCCACACTTGACCTTCTCTCAAATCTCAATTTTTGCAGAGAGCTGGCTTAACACTTTTCCTTCTGTACCCTCTGTACAAATCACCACATTAGGTCTACATCCTGTGCTTGGAAAGCCTGTGTCCAACCAAATATTTCATGCCACTTGCTTAACTAATACTTACAGTTTTACAAATGTATCTCTTGGTACAATTCACTTTTATTTGCACTTAAGACGATCTGATCTCTTTTTCCATGTGTAATGTTTGGGATAAGGCCGAAAAAACTGGCCTAGCTTCCCTACTATTGGTGACACAGTCATTATGTGCTAAAGGCGGGGATGGGGGGTGAGGAATCTAACTTGTGAATCAAATCATAACTCACTTTGTGGGCTCAGTCACTTGTAAACGTTCCAATGACGAGTTTTTCTTCTTCAGCGCCTTAGAGCAGGCTCAGTGAAGGCTAGAGAGGTTTATTAGCTGCTGAATATAGACGTGAGATGGTGGAGTTTAGTATCAATACCAAAGTGAGCTGCTGTCTCATACTCCTTGTCTAGACAGGGCAAGGCTTCTGAGATCAGTCTCCTCTTTCTCATATTTTCTTTGAGAGATTGGAAGGCAGATCTTCAGGGATACAACTTCACAGGAGAGGGCTGAGGCTGTGGTTGCCCTGGGAAGACAAATGGAAGAGTCCTTGCCTCTGAAAGACTAAAGATCCTTCTCTCTCCCTCCCTCCCTCCTTTCCTCCCTCCCTTCCTCCCATCTTTCCTTCCATGTCTCTGTCTCTGTCTCTGTCTCTGTCTCTCTCTTTTCTAGATCCTAATCAAAATAACTTTGGGGTAAAAGAAGTGTCTGGCAAATAGTAGGAGCACAGCAAATAGCTTTTGAGAGATTATAGAGTGAAAGTGTGTTCTTGGGGGCAAATGGAGACCTGATCAGGGGGGACACACTGGTTTCAACTTGCATGCCAACTTCTCTCAGTTGATACGGTTCTGTGTGAAAAGAAGTTTTGACATTGTCTCCAGACTCAGTAAGGAAGAGGGCCTTAACCAAAGCCCTTTACTGCGAAGGTAAGAGGGAAGCAGTGCCAAGGGAGGAGGAGGCCACTGTACAAGGGAGATCCAGCACCCCTGGGGAGCTGCAGTGAGCTGTGGTGGTGACTGGTGAATGCCGGGGCCAGGTGCCAGGGCTCACATCCCGAGAACATAGATCATTTCCTAGTTGTAGGACTTTGAGCAAGTCAGATTTTCTGTAATTCAGAGGGTTAGCCTGTCTAGAGGTTTGTCATTTTATTTTTTTATTTTTGCAGAGAAATAGCTTTGAGTTTTATTGATTTTTCTCTCTTGTTTTCCTCTTTGTAATTCCATTGATTTCTGCTCTAATTTTTATTATTTTTCTTCTCTGCTTGCTTTAGGTTTTTATTGCTCTTCCTTCTCTAGTCTCCTAAGGTGGGAGCTGAGATTATTGATTTTAGATCTTTCTTCTAATATATGCATCCAACACTATAAATTTTCTTGTAAGCACTGTTTTTATGGCATCCCACCAACTGACAGCTTGTATTTTTAGTTCAAAATATTTTAAACTTTCATTTTGAGAGTGCTTTAGCCTGTTTGTTATTTAGAATTACGTTAACCTCCAAATACTTTGTGGTTTTCCTGATATCTTTTTGTTCCTGATTTCTAGTTTACTTCCATTGTGGACTGAGAGCAAACTTTGTATGATTTGTTACTTCTAAATTTGTGGAAGTTTGTTTTATGGTCCAGAGTGTGGTCTATCTTGGTGAATGTTCCAAGTGAGGAGAGTTTGTAATCTGCTGGTGGTGGATGGAGTAGTCTATACATGTCATTTAGATCCAGCTAATTGATGGTGTGATTGGTCCAACCGTATCTTTACTGATTTTCTGACTGTTGGACCTCAACTAGGAGTGTTGAAGTCTCTGACTGTTAAGAGTGGATTCTTTTATTTCTCATTGTAGTTCTATCAGTTTTTGTCTCATTTATTTTGACATTCTGTTATTAGATACATTCATAGCAAGGATTGTTATGTTTTCTTTGAGAATTGGCTCCTTTGTCATTATATAATGCTTCCCTAATAATTTTCCTTGCTCTGAATTCTGCTTTGTCTGAAATTAATACAGCTACTTTCTTTTGATTGGTGTTAGCATGGCATATCTTTCTCCATTCCTTTACTTTTAATCTATCTGCGTCTTCATATTTCAAGTGGACTTCTTTCAGACAACATATAATTGAGTCTTTTTTTTCCTATCCATTCTGGTAACCTATTTTAATTGATGTTTTGATACATTTACATTTAAAGTGATTTTTGATATAGTTTCATTTGGATTGGATTAATATCAACCATATTTGTATCTGCTTTCTATTTGCTGCCTTTGTTTCTTTTTTGTTTGGTCTTCCCTGTCTTTTCTGCCTTCTTGGGTTTTAAATAAGCATTTTATGTGATTCTATTTTCTCTCCTTTCTTAGCATATAAATTATACTTTTTCTTTTTTAAACTTTCTGGGATGCCCTAGGGTTAGCGGAATATATTTATAGCTAATTCAATTCCACTTTCAAATATCACTATATGTTTCAGAGTTAGTGCAGGTCCCTTATCACTGACTGTTCTAACTCCTCCCTCCCACCCCATATTACATTGCTGTCATTCATTTAACCTCTCCATAAGCTACAGTTACCATATATTGTCTGTACTATTCTTGAGCAAACTTATCTGTCGATTACTTAAGAATTAAAAAAAAATATTTTACCTTTATTTATTCCTTTTCTAATGTTCTTTTTTAAATGTAGATCTGAATTATGACTTATATCATGTTTATTCTCTCCGAAGAATTTTTAAATTTTCTTCACATTTCATGCAAGGCAGGTCTACTGGCAACAGATTCCCTCAATTTTTGTTTGCCTCAGACCATCTTTATTTTTTATTTTTTAAAAGATGTTATTTATTTATTCATGAGAGACACAGAGAGAAAGGCAGAGACACAGACAGAGGCAGAAACAGGCTCCATGCAAGGAGCCTGATGTGGGACTCCATCCCAGGACCAGGATCACGCCCTGAGCCAAAGGCAGATGCTCAATAGCTGAGCCACCCAGATGTCCCTGAGACCATCTTTATTACTTCATTTTTGAAGCATAATTTCACTAGATTCAGAATTCTAGTTTGGTGTTCTTACCCTTTAAACATTTTTAATTTCACTTCACACTCTTCTTGCTGCATGTTTTCTGAAGATAAGTCTGATACAGCTCTTATTTCTCTAGAAGTAAGGTGTATTTATTCTCTGGAGTTTTTCAAAATATTCTCTTTGTGTTGATTTTCATTTTAATGATATTCCTAGGTGAGGATTTTTTATATTTCTCCTTGTTTGTTATTCTCTGAGCTACCTGTATCTGTGTTTTGATGTCTGTCACTAATCTTGAAAAACTTAGTCATTATTAAATTAAATATTTCTGTGTTTTTTTCTTTTTCTTTTCCTTCTGGTATACACATTACATGCATGTTATTGTCCCACAACCCTTTTATTTTCCATTCCTTTTTTTTAATATATCTTTGCTTTTCAGTTTGGGAAGTTCCTATGGACATATCTTCAAGCTCACCAATTCATTTCTTAGTTACGGCTACTCTACTACTCTACTGAGACTGATGAAGGCATTTTTCATTTCTATTACATTGGGTTTATTTTCTACTGAGTTTTATTGTGTAAAACTTAGCATTTTAACTATTTTAAGTATGTATTTCAGTGATGTATTTCACAATGTTATATAATCATCACCCATTATCAATTTCCAGAATTTTTTCATCCTTCCAGCAGACACGCTGTACCCATGAAGTAATAACTTCATTTTCCTTTTACCAGAATTAGCCCCTGGTAATTCTCTATTTTCTGTCTTTACAAATCTACCTGTTCTAGATATCTCATAGAGGGGAATTACACAATTTCTGCTCTTTTGTGTCTAACTTTGGACTTTCTCCTGGATACTGTGAATATTTTGTTGTTGTGAATCTGGATTCTATTTTGGTCATCTAATGGATGTTGACAATTTTGTCCTAACTGCTAATTTGCTTGATTTGACTTAAATTTCCAACTCTGCCTCTTGGCAGCCACTCCAGTTTTTATTCAGTCCTTTCATCCTTGGCTGGTCTGCTTGCAGACACCCCTACCCATGCACGGTTCAGGTCTTAGCCAGAGATTTGAACAGAAGTTTGTACATAGGACTTGTGGCTCTTTCTCTCTAGGTCTCTACTTCCTATCATTCTCTCCTTTCACATTCTAGTGGCTGTGGTTGCCCTGAACTCTGTGCTCTATGACTTCTGTTTTGTTTTTTGTTTTTTTTTTGACTTCCGGGTTTTTTAGGAGAGTTTAGCTGCCCTGCACAGTGCTGATTTCACTATCAGCTAGTGATCTGAAGCTAAATGCCATACAATGAAAAATAGCCCCATTTAGTTGTAAATGTCAACTCTCCTCTAGATTCTACTTGCTTTTGTTATTCTCCAGAATCTTCAAGTGGTTATTTGTTCTATTTTGTCCAGGGTTATAGTTATATGAGGAAGAGTCAGTCTGATAAGACCTTACTTTATAATACTCTCATTACTTTGAATAGAGACACGGTAAGAAATAGTGTCTGAGTTACTCCTTGGTTTACCAAATCTCCTTAAAGGTAATACTCAACACGATGCCCATTATATATGCAGATTATCATCATAGAACTTTTTTTTTTAAAGATTTTTTTCATTTATTCATGAGACACACACACAGAGAGGCAGAGACACAGGCACAGGGAGAAGCGGGCTCCCTGTGGGGACCCCAATGGAGGACTCCAGGAGCCCAGGATCATGCCCTGAGCCAAAGGCAGATGATCAACCACTGAGTCACTCAGGCGTCCCTCCCCATAGAAATTTTGATTCAGTAGGTCTGAATTGAGGACTAGTAATCTGTTCTTAGTTCCTTAGAAGCTCCAGGTGATCCTAATTTTCCGGAAAGTTTAGGCAAACACTCCAACAGGCATTTGCTACTGAAAACGTGGGAGCTTGTTAGAGGTGTAGAATCTCAACCTTGTCCCAAGGCAAAATGAGTCTGAATCCACATTTTAATAAAATTTGAGAAGCACTGGTTTAGGGTATTGTGATATTTTAATATAGAATATGAAACAGGTTTCCTTTCTATTATCCATTCAGTTATCAAATGCTTTTGGTGATGAATAAAATCGGCATCGGTCCCACCTTTATGGCAGACAACCAATAAATAAACAAGTGTATGTCACTATTATAGCTGCGAAGTGCTATGAAGGAAATAAACATGGTGATGAGATCTAGGCCAGTGGTTCTCAATCTTTCATGCAAATTAGGATCACCTCAGAGGCTTTTAATGTATCTCAAATGCCAAGGTTATACTCCCAGGCAAATTAAATCGGAATCTTTGGGATGGGACAAAGACATCAACACTTTAAAATATTCCCAGATGACTGCAATGTATATATAAGGTTGAGAACTGATTATTCAGGCTAATTGAAGGTAACTTCGAGATCAAGAAAGGTCTCCTCTAGTCTGAGACCTGAAGTATTAGTAAGTATCCAAGGACTGCAGGGAATGGCACTTCTGGAGGCGGGATCAGTATATACTTTAATACTGAGGAAGGAATAAGCTTAACGTATTTGAAGAACTAAAAGAGGGCCAGTGTGGATCTAGTGTAATGAGTAAGAATGAGAAAGACCTAAAGCTGAACCAGAGCCAGGCTGTAGGTCTGTGTCCACAGGCTGTATAACGAGTGTTTGGTACATTTGGGACTATCAATTTTACGTATGTTAAAAATCATCACAAGTGTTTTAGGAATTTTAAACTAATAACAACAGTTGCAATATGTTGATTTTCAGCCAAGGTTCCTCTCTCTGGCCAGTGAGACATTGTCTAAGGTATGGTTTCTCTGTTCAGCTAGTTTCTTCTCTTACACTCTATTTTTCACTTAATTAGAAAATCCCAACTTGTCACTGGGAATGGCAGCAAGGGTTTGATGGTTCAGATAGAGGCTTTGGGATGGGACACAGATAGAGAAATTATAGGATAATTGCCCAATAAAGATTACTTTTAAAATTTCATTAGACTCTAAGTCAACAAGCCTTATCTGAGTTGTTTGTTGTCCATTATCCCATGCTGGTCTGGCAACTGGGCTTTCTTGTTGCAGGTAACCCCCAGTTGTTAATAAGCAACTAATCAAAATTCAGATTTTGATTATACAGATCTGTAACAGGTTGAAACTTTCACAGTTTTTACTCTGCCTGCTTTGTCTGTAGGGAGACAAAGTGTGGAATACCAAGAGATAGTGCCCCTGGCATTGCAGAGACTCATCAGCACATCCGGGCCTTCCACAGTCATTCACTCACCTACTCTCCAAAATCTCCTATATTATGTAGTGTGTGACATAATGTGACAGGGGGTGTCTCACTCTTGCTCTCTTTGTTGACAGTCACGGCTACTTCCCATTATCCTACATTTTTCTTCCCTCTTGCTGTAGCCTCGCTTATTACCACAAAGTTATTTCCTGAGTAAATAGCATTAGCACTCAAATCATTTGGTCAATGGGTATGGATTTTATTTCAAGATGCAAATCAAGTCGCTGAACTTCTTTCTATGAAGTTTTTGCAAATTTTCACATGCATCAGAGGGCCAGGAGTCTTGATGTCATTCACTTGCAAATCCTTTGCTAAGTTAACAGAAGAAAATGGCATTCATTTTGTTTTGTTAATTTTTAATTCTGTACGTTTTGGTAAGGTTGTTCTTTTTTTCATTTACTTTTGGCCATGTATACTTTTTTTTCTGTCCTTTGCCAATTTCTTCTGGGTTATCTCTTAATTTATAAAAGCTATTTTATGCTGAAAATATCAAGGAGCTGCCAAATGAGTTGCAAATATTTTCTTGTTTTGCTGTTATGTTTAACATTTTAAGCATATTAAAGTTGAAAAAATTTTAAATAGTAAACCATTTTACTCTTTCCCTTATAATTGTAAACTTTATTTTTGTTTAAAAAGGAAATATTCAGCTTTTCCCCTAATTTTTTATGTTTTGTGTTTATCTTTAAATTTTGTTACATAAGGAACTGATTTGTCTAATAGTGAAATGTTTTGTACTTGTCTCCATATGGGACCAGTACATATAGAGTTGAAGTACATCTCTAGTCTTTCATGTATAGTTATTTTGAATAGTGTCTTTTTTCTGTGTGTGTCTGTGTGTATAGTATTTAATTTTTACTGTTATAAAGGGAAGCTTTTTTTTTTAACTTAGCTGTTTTTGTTTTCAAAGATTTCATTTAGTTATTCTTGAGAGAGAGAGAGAGAGAGAGAGAGAGGCAGAGACACAGGCAGAGGGAGAAGCAGGCTCCATGCAGGGAGCCTGATGCAAGAGTTGATCCTGGGTCTCCTGGATCAGGCCCTGGGCTGAAGGCAGGCACTAAACCACTGAGCCACCCAGGGATCCCCCTAATTTAACTGTTTTACTGAACTTTTTAGTTAGTTCAGTTTTTTGTTGATCTCAGATATAATAAGTAGCTACTCCTAATTTATAAACAATTGTGATGTTCCATCCTTGTATCTAATAACTGTTTATTATTTCTTATTTCTGGTTTCTCTTTTATTTGTGTGGACTAAAGTTTCCACAACGCATTAAAATAAACATAATGAGAGGGGGCATCCTTGTCCTGCTTCTCCTTTTTAATGCCATGTCTTTAGTGTTTCATTGTCATTTGAAATGTTGGCTGTTTATATCTTTTTATGTCGTTAAGATAATATTTTTATTGCTTCTTATTAGGAGTTTTTTTTTAATTAAGAATGAGTGTTGGTGTCTTTCTACATAATTTAGAATGCTTAAGATAAATTAATCAAACCAACTATGTTTTATCTTATGTCACTTGTGAGATGATGAATTAATATGTCTCTTAAGTGCTTATCCTCTCCAGGATAAATACTACTTGATTTTAGATTGTTATTTTTTTAAATGTATTTTTGCATTTGCTTACCTAGTAACTTGTTAAAGATATTTCTACATCTAGTTCAAAATCGTGAAAGATTACACACTACAAAAAAAATCCTAGATCAATCCCAGGTTTTAGAATCCAGATACGCTAGTTTCATGCTATGTGCTGGATAGGTTTTCATCCTTTTGTTTGCCCTCTGTCAGATATGGCATGGGAGGGGATCCCTGGGTGGCGCAGCAGTTTGGCGCCTGCCTTTGGCCCAGGGCGCGATCCTGGAGACCCGGGATCGAATCCCACATCGGGCTTCCGGTGCATGGAGCCTGCTTCTCCCTCTGCCTGTGTCTCTGCCTCTCTCTCTCTCTCTCTCTATCATAAATAAATAAAAATTAAAAAAAAAAAAAAAAAAAAAAGATATGGCATGGGAACTAGTGATTTTGTGAAAGTTTGGAAGAAGTTGCCTGTAAAATGACCATAGCCTGGAGCTTCTGAGGAGTAATGCTTTGATCTCCTTTTCTCTCTTTGTCATTGGCTGGTTCAAGTTTCCTGTCTGGATTCACCATTGGTGATTTACATTTTCCATGAAACACTCCTTTTCATCAAGATATTAAAATGTTTAGCATTAGATTGGGCACAGTGTACCCTTTATAATTGTAAACTACCCACACTCATTGTTATAGAGTCATTATCCTTTTTAGTTTCGTTTGCAGGCCTCCTCTTTTGTAAACAAAAGGAAAAGGATTTGCTATATATTTCTCTATCTTGTTATTTTTAATTCGAGTCATATTTATTTTGTCGCTATGTTATTTCTTCTTTATTCTAAAGATGTTATTTATTTATTTGAGAGAAAGAGAGCACAAGCATGGGCAGGGGGAGGAAGAGGGAGAAGCAGACCCCTGCCTGAGCCAGCCTGACGTGGGGCTCAATCCTAGGACCTGGGGACCACAACCTGAGCCGAAGGCAGATGCTCAACCAACTGAGCCACCCAGGCACAGCAACTATGTGATTTCTGATTTCACTTTTTATCACTGAGATTATCTTTCTGTTCCAACAGTTAATCATTGCTTCCATCCCCACCACCCACTCCATCATTACATCATTATTCTTCATCTGAGGAACTTCCCAGGATATTCTGGCTTGTGAATTTTTCTTAGAATTACCTTTTCTGGTTAAGGAGATCCTGGAAGTATTTGCATTGAGATCACTTTAATTATATAGATGCCAAGAGCATGGCATGATTTTCCTTTTTTCTTTCTTTCTTTCTTTCTTTCTTTCTTTCTTTCTTTCTTTCTTTCTTCCTTCTTTTAGATTTGGTTTTTTTTTTTTTATTTGAGAGAGAGGAAGAGAGAGCAGGGGGAGGGGCAGAGGGGAGAGAGAGAGAATCCTCAAGCAACCTCCCTGCTGAGTGCAGTGCCCAACATGGGGCTCAATCCCAGGACCCTGAGATCATGACCTGAACCAAAATCCAGAAGTTGGATCCTCAACCAGCTGAGCCCACCCAGGTGTCCCAAGCATGGCATGACTTTCACTCATCCAAGTCTTCCTTTGTGTTCCTCAGGAATGTTTTAAAATTTCCTTCTTAAAGATTTTTATACATAACCTCTTTACTTCTTTTTATCTTTTTAAATTCTCATTATCTTATTTTATACTATTATAAATGAAGACTTTTTCACCCTGTGATATGTCCTACTCAGTTCTCTTGTGTATGCTAAAACCATTGATTTATTAGTCTTATTAATCTATTAGTAAGTTTCCTTATTATTTGCAAGTTGATTTTTTTGAGATATAATGACATCATCAGCAAGTGCTGATTCTTTCAATTTTTGTATCTGTGTTTTATCTATCCATCCACTCGTCTATTTATCTGAAATCTGTACCTATTTATCTAATATCTATATTTTTATAGATATCTATATATATAGATATATATAATATCTATATTTTTATAGATATTATATATATCTATATAAATATATAGATCTAACATTTATATTCTACTAGCTCTCAACCTCCAGAACAATGTTAAGTAGCAGTGGTGATATAGAGGTCCCTGATGGTAATGGGAATACTTCCAGTGTTTTCTTATTTAACCTAATAATGGCTTGTGGATTGCTATAGCTATAATTTAATTCATGGGCATTTTATTGGAATGCTGGAGGTGATTCAGTTAAATTTCATCCACTGCCAGTTTGATCCAGACACCTGATGGATTTTTGAATCTCTGCAAGGGCTCTTCCCTTGATTTATAGGCTGACCTCATTTCTGAGCACAGTTTTTAAAAACATGCTTTTCGAGGGAAAAAAGGACATATATGTAAAGTAGATATTCATGAAATACAAAATGTAAACTACTAGGCAAAGGAAGAAGATTTCTGTTTTATTTGCTATAAATAAAGTCTCATGGGATGTACCCAGGTGAAGTTACTCAAGCTAACGGAAAGAATAAATAACAGTTGGGGTGCCTGGGTGGGCTCAGTCGGTTAAGTGTCTGCCTTTGGCTCAGGTCATGATCCCAGGGTCCTGATATCAAGCCCCAAGTCAGACTTCTTGCTCAGTGGGGAGCCTGCTTCTCTTTCTCCCCACTGCTTGTGCTCTTTCTAGTTATCTTGCTATCTCTCCTTCTCAAATAAATAAATAAAATCTGAAAAAATAATAAGTAACATCATTTTTAAGCTGCTTAATTCATAGCACTACAAAGCCCATCATCTCTGGTGATCTGATCCATTTCCGCAGGCTATTAGGAAAATGATTGTTAATGACATACACATTTATTTGAACTTCGAGTTCATGCTATAGTCCTAAATCAGTTCAAAACTAGCAGCTACCTTGCTGCCATTATCCTTGTGAACTTGGTCTTGTTATGACCAAAGGTCTTCCAAAAATAAAGGTGAAGCAGAGGATGTACTTTATAGTGTTGCGAATACACATGTCATATTTTAGCAGTCCATTGCTTTTGAAGTAGTCATTTTATATTTGAGGATGTTCCCACTTGGGTCCTGCCTCCCTAATATGGGAATTCAGATTCTGTTTCTCAGCCTTTCTTGAACTAGGATGGCAGCATCGGACCCAACCTCTACCAAGGAACCCATTCACACAAACCTTCCATTTGAAGGAGCTAAGGTGTGGGATTACTTTCCATCAAGGAAGGAGACAGCAGCTTTTAGAGCCTTGGTGGCCGTGCCCCTACCAGTGGGGCCCTGTACCCTGGACTGTACCCTGGACTCAGTCTGCGTAGTTCCCATTCCCTCATCTCTCTAGGAATTCTGGAACGTTACCTAATACCCTTTAAGGAGCTGCATTTCTGCTCAAACTCATTATGGCGGGCTCTGTGCTTTACAACCAAGAACCATATTCAGTAGCTGGTCCAGAAAGAGAAAGATCACTGAGATCATAGTTCATCAAAAGCATAGTAGGAAGCTGAATTTCAAACCCTGAATATTTTTGCCTATTTGGTAGAAACTGTAGGAGCCTGTCTGTCTCTGTAACTCCTGAATAAGTAAAAAGAAAACCTCAGTTGGCCAGCTGTACCTTTGTTGGGACACGGTCTGTGTATAGTCTGTGATGTTTAGCTGATTTGTTTATGGTCATTAAATCTGCCCTTTGTTTTGACACTTAAGCGACACAGCCTACAACTTAGAGTGTGCTGTAGATTCCTAATGAGTTTTTGAAACTGACCCAGGATAAAGTTTATAAATACAGATAAACAAAGCCCATCTACTTACGATGTGTGTGCTACTGAGGTTTTATATCTTGAATGTGCCATAATTTTATGTTTCTTCATCTTGGATGTGGCTGGGGAGAAGCATAAGACTATATTTATGGTAACAGTTTTCAAATTGTAACCCTCTTAGAATCTCCTGGGATTAGAACCATTCCTTTATCTCCTCTCTTTAAACAGGACACACCAGTGATTTTTTCCAATTTATTTAGTGATGTTTTGATGTGAAAGCAGAGAGTAGATCAACTAGGATTAGAATTCCCAAGGGCTTCCTACCTGTTGGAAGAGAAAATCTTCTTTGGTAGAATTTGTTACCTAAAATGCTGTCTGTAAGGTGGGATTTCTAACTAGACCAGATTGCTTCTGACTTGAAAGAGACTAGCACATGTATCAGTTTGGGTGGGCTTGTAAGAAAAAGGGACCAGATCTTTTCTTAGTAAGGAAGTATTAGCTCCATTTTCACTAAAGGATGGTTCCATTGAAGCTTAGCAAGGTGGGGTAATATGGCCCAGCTAGCAGGTTAGCAGATGGCAGAAGCAGGTCTCAAACCCAGGCCTGCCTGCCTACAGAGCCCACGTTCTTTTCTGGACACCCTCCCCCCCCCCCCCCCACCGCTCCCACCCCTTCCTTACCCTTGTCCTCATGTCTCTACCACTGGGGCTCACCATGTTGGTTCTGGGAAGGGCCATGTTGGCCTGGATATGGGCACTGCCTTTCCACAGCCACTGGCGGCTCATTTAACCCACGTCATGCTGACTGTAAGCAGATTCAGCTCTCTGAATGCTAAATGCAAATTTGGCTCTTCCATCTGTAAGACTTTCTCTGAATTTTCAGGGACCACGATTCTGTGGGATAGAGGTATCCCCAGGACAGGCTTCTTAGGGAACTGTATCCTCTGGGTTTTGAATAACCACAAATGACAAGTTAAATTCTCTAATTCAATTGCTTTCTCAAATTTCTACTACAGGCCACCCCCTCATTATCTTTGGACCAGCCAGAAAATGAAACTGTAGCCGCTCAACCACCAGAGAAGGCGAGCTCTTAAGACACAGCAAACTTTTTTTTCCCTTTTTAGTGAAATGAATTCTTTCCAGTTTTTAATTCTAATTTCTAATTGTAAGTAGGCAGAGATGCTGTAAAATTTTGACAAGAAACAGCACAGTTTCAAATGCATTGCACTCTGAAGTCCAGAGGACTCCAAATTAAATAAACTGTCTTTTAAATTACTTAATCAAATCACAAATCACTTAATCAAATCACAGCTTAACAAGAATGTGGTTATTAATGAGAACTGGGCCTGAGTATCTGGGTGAATCAGGACCATTATATCTTTTTTTTCCCCCCAAGAGCTAAACATTGTCAAGCTTTTGAGTTAGTGGCTGAGCTCTGCATGCTTTTCTTCCCAGAATTCTCATCCCACAGCAGATTTCAGGAGAGGCAGCCACCCGCCCTGAGGTCAAACAGGGCCTCTCCGTTGCCCTGACTGAAGGATTTTACCAAATCTTCCTTTATGTCTTCACAGCTTTGGACAGAGACCATTTCCACTCACTTTCCAATCTAACTCTGCCCTTTGATGTCTGTGCTTTGCTATTTACCTTCTGCCTCCCTGGAAAACCTGAGCCTCCTGCGTGGAGGATCTATTTTGCACACCCCTGGCTGCCAACAGTCCCAGGCCCTGTGGATCCCACTCTCACGTCTGTGTAATCCCCTCCTCGCCTCCGTCAATGCCTTGCTTCAGGCTTCTGTCATTTCTCACCTGAATGTCACAGAGGCCTCAAAATGGTCTTCCTCCTCCCTCTCTAATCCTTGCTCCTCTCTGCTGTGTGTGCCTGCGCTGGTGCTCCTTTGTGCCAGACACCTGCTGAGACACCTTTAAAGGCTTCTTACAACTTTCATGATGAATTGATAGCAGACACCTTAACATGCCTCCCCGGTCCCCACCAGAGAGAGGTCTTTTCTTGCCCTGGCTCCTGCATTCTCACCCAGGGCCCCATCCCTTGAGGCTTGCTCACTTTCACCGGCCCTCCTGCCATGCCAGCCATCCTCTCTTCTTTCCATCACTTTCCCTGTCCCTGCCACCTGGCCAGCATGCTCTTGGCTTCAGGGCTCGGCTCAGCATCAGCTGCTCGGGAGGCCTTCCAGGTCCCCGTCCTTGGGCCCCAGGTGCTCCTCCTCCGTGGCCCACTCTTTCCTGATGCCACTGCTCCCTTTCCTATGACATTCTTATCTCCCCTGCTGGACCTTGAAGAACTAGGGGCCAGCATCTTTCTCACCCTTGAATTCCAGAGGAAGCACAAGGCCTGGCATGTAGGTGGTGCTGGATATATGTGTGAAGACCCACTGCCCGAGGGATGCTCAGAGGACTCCTTGCATCTGGGACCCTGCTCCCTGCTCCTCAGCCTACAGATCCCAGCATCGCAGCAAAGTCAGTCACTCCCGCAATCTCACTTACCAAGGTAAAGAGAGGAGACACACACACACACACACACACACACACACACACCTTTGCTTTCCCCTTGCTTTAGCCTCAGGTGACACTCTTTCTTGAGACATTTCTAGCCTTTGTCTATTTGAGAGACTTTATCATATTTTATCTTTGTACCTCCAGGGCCTAGCACAAGACTGGCTCATAGAAAATAGAGGAAAAACACACTTTCATCTCCCAGGTGGGGAGTCTACCATCCAGAGAGGCTACTAGCTTACCACCAAACACCCAGCTGCTAGCAGGTGTGAACCCACATATTCTAACCTCAGTCCCTACTCTGTTCCTTGGAGCGCCCTGCACTGTTGGGTGTGTGATATACTTTATAACACTAAAATTCATCTGTGAGAAAAGATCTGGGAATTTTTCATGGTGGACATGAGCTGGATTTATACAAGGATCAGCCTCTTTGTCCTCTCTCCTTTCCATTCATTCTCTTGATGTTTCATCCTCCTTGCAGACACTTTCCCAGAAGATGAACATGTGTATTTTAGGTGTCCTTGCCTTAATGTTACACTAGTTTATAAAAGTCTGTATCAATTCTAACTCAGAGCATCTGGGTAGCTTAGTTAGTTGAGTAGTTGACTCTTGACTTTAGCTCAGGTCATGATCTCAGGGTTGTGGGATTGAGCCTGCATCAGGCTACATTTGCAGCATGGAGTCTGCTTGAGGACTTGTCTCTGTCCCTCTCTCTCTTCCTCCCTCCCTCTGCTTGAGCATTCTCTCTCTAAAATAAATAAATAAATCTTTAAAGAAATCCTAAATAGAAAACCCAGAAATGGACCCTCAACTCAACGGTCAACTAATCTTTGACAAAGCAGGAAAGAATATCCAGTGGAAAGAAGACAGTCTCTTTAACAAGTGGTGTTGGGAAAATTGGACAGCCACCTGCAGAAGAGTGAACCTGGACCACTTTCTTACACTATACACAAAAATAAACCCCAAATGGATGAAAGACCTAAGTGTGAGACAAGGAATCCCTCACAATCCTAGAGGAGAACACAGGCAGCAACCTCTTTGACATTGGCCACAGCAACTTCTTGCTAGACATGTCTCCAAAGGCAAGAGAAACAAAAGCAAAAATGAACTATTGGGACTTCATCAGGATAAAAAGCTTTTGCACAACAAAGGAAATAGTCGACAAAACTAAAAGACAACGTACTGAGTGGGAGAAGACATTTGCAAATGTCTTATCAGTAAAGGGCTAGTATTCAAAACCTATAAATAACTTATCAAGCTCAATACCCCCAAAATAAGCAATCCAGTCAAAAAATGGGCAGAAGACATGAACAGACATTTCTCCAAAGAAGACATACAAATGGCCAACAGACATATGAAAAGATGGCCAACGTCACTCGGCATCAGGAAAAAACAAATCAAAACCACAATGAGATACTGCCTCACACTGGTCAGGATGGCTAAAATTAACAACTCAGGAAATGACAGACATTGGTGAGGATGCGGAGAAAGGGGAGCCCTCTTACACTGTTGGTAGGAATGCAAACTGGTGCAGCCACTCTGGAAAATAGTATGGAGGTTTCTCAAAAAGTTAAAAATAGAACCCAAGGAGACTAAATATTCACTTATAAAAGGAAATAGACATAGGGGAGTGGGAAAAGGACCCAAAATCTAGATCAGGAGGTTACCTGAATTTTGCCTCAGCAAAACTGGGCCAAGGGAAGCCCAGATAACTGGTTATTTTCGGGTATGCCTGTGGGTGTTTCTGGAAGAGCTTGGCATTTGATTTGGGGGGCTTTCCTGGGTCTCCAGCTTCCAGACTGCAGACTGTGGGACCACCCAGCTTTATAATTGTATGAGCCAGTTCTTCATTGGTTTTATTTCTTTGAAAAACCTAATATATCATCCAAGTTCCAGACTTTCCTATAGGATTGATGGAGGCTCTGTTGCTTTGCATGCCTCTATAGGAGATGCCTCTTAAGGACAGCTCCCCAAATAAACTTTTGTGTGCATCAAGCTCCATCTCTGTGTTAGTTTCCTGGGAAACTTGTGTGCAGTCTTTGTAGTCTATATAGTCTTTATGTGTGAATCTAAAGCCTAGCACACAGAACCTTTCACACACCCACCCACAGAATGTATTCCTTAGGCAAACAAAGATTATTCACAAATAATTATTATTCACAAATAATTTTTCACAAATGCATTATTTGCCGCACCCTACTTTGCTGTTCCACCCGCAGGGGGGCCGTGGAGAGAGGAGAGCCTGGGGGCTGGCATGTGTCTCTGAGAGTGTGTCAATCTGCATAAAAGTGTTCATTTTGAACTTTCTTTTTTTTTTAAAAAAATGTTAGTCCTATCTCTTCCCTCCTGCCTCCTTTAACATTTATTATTATGCAGTGAATATAAACAGAGACATAGGGTCAGGGACAGAGTGGAAATAGGCCAGAAATACATGGTTGGGTCAGAGGAGGGCTGTACTTTACACAGAGAGCATCCTATGGATTTCATTTCTGAATGGTTCCTGGTTTTACCTCCCTCCCTCCTTTCTTGTCATTTTCTCTGGCCTGTTGGAGTCCGCCCGCCTTGCCTATATTACTACGGTGCTTCTCTGGCTTATTTCCTGTCTCCTGTCTTATCCCTTCTAAACAAACGTCCATATTACAGCCCGGGATCTGCAGTGTAAATCTGACCTGTTATGCCACTTGTTTAAATCTCTGAGTGGCTGCCTCTGCTCCAAAGTTCATGCCTCCTTCCATAGGATGGAGATTGTCATTAGGAAACAGGGACTATGTTTGACAGGCTCCCTTGTTTCTGGGTGTGACCATGTGGTTAGCTCTTGCCAATGGAATGTTAGCAAAAATGATGTAGGTCATCTCCAGACCATGGGTTTGAAGAAGTCAGCGTGGTTTGTCATGCTCTCTTCTCATCCCTTTTGGCGGAAGCAAGGAAGACCCTGGGGTTGATGGAGCCACAGGACAGAAGGAGCCTGAGTTCCTGAATCACCATGTATAAGGGAGCTGCCCACTGACCAGAACCTTCTCCTTCAAATAATCATATGAGCAAGGAATAATTTTCTGTTAAGTGTAAGTATATATAAATATTTGAGGTCTAACTGGCACAGTAAGTAGCCTACCCAAATGAATAGACTACTTATTACTTATTTGATAAAATTTTAAACTCTGTAACATGGCTCACAAGGTCCTGAGTGATTTAGTTCCCTCTTGCTTCTTCAGCTTCATCATTGTGGTTAAGATTATAGGCTCTAGAGTTTATCCACATGTGTCCATATTCTAGCTCTCTTACTAGGTGCTTGGGTAAGGCACTTACCTTCTCTGAGTCTCCATTTCCCCTCTAGAAGAAGGAGATCGCATTCGTCAAGAGTTCTGAAGGGTCTGAAATTTCACTCTGCTTGAAAGCCAGCCTGCCACACTTAAGTGGCAGGAGGCTCTGCTCAGAGAAAAAGGATGTTGTTACTCTCAGCGCAGCAGATGGTGTAGACTTCATGTCCGCATCATTTCCTCTTGTCCTCTTGTCACCAGGATCCCCCAGGTGACGGAGGGTGCAAGGCCAGAAAGATGTTGCACAAACAGGGGGTTTGAATCATGGCTGGCAAACCCTGAGCTTGGGAATTCCAACTCTTTTTAGACGGGCCCTGAGCACATCTGTCTGAACTTGGCTCAGGCAGGAAACAGTATCTTTATTATAACAGACAAAGAATGATTTAGTAATCTGTCTCCATCTTCCCAGAGCGAAGTGTCTCCCAACCACATTACCTCCTCAATGGGTCACTGGGAGGGCTGAATCGGGTACCACCTAGGATGGCTTGGCATGAGATAAATCTGGTACAAAATAGGCCCTCATCAATGAGCTGTTGTAATCATGTCCTCCTGTTTTACCTACTTCTCTGTGAAACTTTCTGGGCTGCTTTCATTTGCTCCAACGTGCTATGCTTTCTTTTGCCTGTGGGCTTTCGACCTTCTGGAATATTTGACCCCACCCCTCACCCCATTCCTGCTTCTTCTCTGCTCGGTGCTAACACAGTTCACTCACTCTCCAAGAATTCTTGGTCTTTGAACACTTAGCAACCCTAAGTGTTGACGTTGTTTAGATTTCTCAAACTCCCTTGGAATGTAAGCTCTGGGACATCAGAGGAAATACGGAGCGACAGAAAGTGGCTCTGGCTAGCTTAAGGAACAGTGAGAATTTATTGGAAGGTTTCTGAATTATCTTATGGAATCAAAGTTGGAACCGAACAGTCAGGAACACGGAAAGGGAAGGAACAGGTGAGTGTTTAGTGACCTCTGTAGCAGGAGCCTACAGATAGATTACTAGACTCAGATCTTTGATCCCAGATTTCAGGTGTATCTTTTCCAAATTTCAAAGATCAGAAAGAGACTCAGAATTCAGCTTGGGTTAGGTGGTCACCCTGTATAAATCGGTTATGGTCAGTGGGTGGAATTATATAAGACAGGCAATACTTTTGGGGATCATTCCCAATGTAGAGAGCAAACTGAGCCGGTCACCTCCAAGGACTGTCTACCACTGAGAATATGCCCAAAGTGTACTTTATTCCTGACTCCAGTCTTGCCTCCCCCATTGCTATAGGACTACTGTAGTATTATCATCTTTTCCACACTCTGTCGTGTGACCCTGGGGCTGAGCCCCTGCAAACCACATTTCTGCTCTGCTAGGTGGATCCCTGTCAGGCTCTGGCAACGGGGGCACCAGAAGAAGCACCAAGGTTGGAGGCGGGAGAAGGGATTTGCTCCTTCCTGGCAGCTTCCTGTTTTTGTCAGCATGACTCCCCCGGCTTGCTTCTTCACCCCACAGTGGCAGTTCATTCTCTCAGCAGCTCTTGAGTCCATTTGTAGTCTTTCCAACACTCCCAGAACTGGTCTCATCACGCCCCCTCAGAGACACTGGCAACAGCCAAGCAATGCCCCCAGCGGAGCATGGAGTTCCAGCCACATGGGCCCTCTTCTCTGAACTTGGAGACACCAACACTAGCTGAGCAGCAGCCCTCCTCAATGTTAGGGGGTCTGGTACCAGAGGGTCCCCCACCAAAGCCCAGAGACATCAGCACTGGTCAAACAGCAACCTCTTCTCAGAGTTTGGGCTTTCAGCCCCTGGAACCTCCCCTCTGAGTTCCTGGGCATCAGAACCAGCTGCTCAGCTGGTCACTCTTGCCACCAGGAGAGCTTCAGCTCTCAAGAGAGTTTTTGAGTTTCAACCCCATGGGGCCCCATCTCTACTCTCCTTCTAAAGCTTTTCAACTCAGCAACCCCAGCCTCTCTCTCTACACCTGATCCCCAGGGGTAACAGCTCCTTTCCTCGGTTTCTGCCCCTGTGATAATGTGTTGTTCTGTCCCCGACTTTTCATTTCCCTGGTCACTAATTCTTCACAGCATATCGTCTTTATTGTATAACTGGTGTGATTTCTGTTTTCTGACTACGCCCTGACTGATATAAGGGGTGATTTTCCTAAAATAGAAATCAGATCATGTTACTCCTTTGCTTAAAATGCTTCAGTGGTTACACCAATGTTTATAGCAACACTATTCCCAATGGCCAAAAGGTGGAAACAAATGTCCATCAGCTGATGAACTGGATAAACAAAATGTGGTATATTCATCCATAATGGGTTATTATTCAGCCTTAAAAAGGAATGAAATTCTGACACATGCTGCCACATAGAGGAACTTGGACAACACTATGCTACGTGAAATAAGCCAGACACAAAAGGACAAATATTGTATGAATCTACTTATATGATGTACCTACAATAGGCAAATTCATAGAGACAAAGTAGAATAGGGGTTACTAGGGGTTATGGGGTCAGGGGAAATAGGGAGTTGTTGTTTAGAGGGTACAGAGTTTCTGTTTGTGATGATGAAAAAATTCTAGAAATCAGTAGTGGTGATGATTGTCCAGCATTGTGAATATTCTCAATGCCACTGAATTCACTTAACTGTATCTTTAAAAATGGTTAAAATAGCAAATTTTATGTTATGTATATTTTATTACAGTGAAAAAAATCACCCAAATTGCTTCAGTGCTTCAATCACCCCCATTGACTAAACATTGGCGCAGTGAGGAAAAACATGCGTTGAACTTTCCTGAGAAATCTCCAGTTGTGGTGTTGCCCTGGCTTGTGCATTTGGCACTCATAATGGATGGGATACTGACTTTCATCTTAGAGGCACTGCTCCATATTTGGATGATATCTACTGCTACCACATGGGACATTGTCAGCTGGACCGATTTTTCTCTCTCCATTTGAGCAGTATTTTTAGGATCTCCCGAGATAACTTTGTTCAACGACTTCCCACCAGACAGGATATTTAATGCAATTATTTCTCTCTACATTGGCCTCAAACTGAACTTTAGCACAGACATTCTTATCAACTCACTTTAAAAAAAATTTTTTTTTATTGGAGTTCAATTTGCCAACATATAGCATAACACCCTCAACTCACTTTTGAATTCAAGCTGGCCATTCATTTGGTGTTTCTCTTTCTTTGTCACATTATTAAAATCCTAAGTTCCTGTGGGCGAAAATCTCACCACAATATGCAGAAGTAGGAAGCACTAGAACAGTGTAAGTGAAATATCTCTAGCCTTGTGCTTTGCTTGCCTTCTAAGAGTTAACTTTAACATGAAGGATTTGGCACCACGGTGTGTCCTAACACCCTCAATTGACAGAAGGTAATAGGGTGATAATAGATAGATTCAGGCCAAGAAGATTTTCCTACTGTTATCAATTCAATTTCAGTGAAGGAAGTTTCAGTGGCAATCATATTGCTCCCACTCCTTCTCTATCAAGGAATGAGTACAATTTAGATAGTTTGCCTAAGAGTAAAATAATATCAACAAATGTAAAACCAGCCCGATACTCTCATTTTCTTGGCGAGGCACATCAAGATATGCTAGCGAGCTGTCAGAGGCTGTAAATCTAGCTAATCTCCCTTGTAGCGCTTTCTAATCTTTCTCTTCAGCTCAGAGAAGAACCATGTCCCCTGCTAATTCTATGTTAGGTTAATTGGATTGGCTGTGTAATATTCAATTGAGATTACCTCCATAAAATTTATTTGTAAATTTTATTCCTTAAGTAGTGACAGAGTGAGATAGTCCTTTTTTTTGGACTTACTGCAGCTAACATCCCCCTAAAGGTGAAAATATGTTTAAGGCATTTGGATTTATTAAGGAAAGAAAAATATAGTCACAAAACGGAAAAAGAAGAGAGAGAGAAAGAGACACAGAGAGAGGGAGGCAACAACATCACTTAGCTTCTAAAGTGAGGGTTGGATTTTGGATGACCTGTAAGGAAGCTACTTCCTGAATCTTTTCATCATAGACTCCTAGGGCCTCAAGACATGCTGAGTGGCGTGAATGACACAAAGAAGGGAGGAACTGCATTTTCAATACAGTATCCATAGCCGTTTCCAAGCTCCCCTCACACTGCATTAGATGACCTGCAGCAGACAATTAGAGGGACTCATGGAATGACTCTGGGGGAGGAGTTCCTGCATTATTCTCCAGCCCTGGGACACAGTGGCAGGGACTGTGTGACAGATCTGGTGTGGGGAGGGGCAATATGATTCCCTGCAGCAGCCCTGTTGCAATGGCTAGTGGATAGAAGTCCAGACACTGGAGCCAGCCTTTAGCTCCAGTAGGCAGTAAGGTCTTCAGAAGTCACATAGTCTTCTCTGCTTTCCTATCTATCCAGTGGGGATAAAAAATGCCTGCCTCATAGGATGATTTTGAGAATTTAATGAGATAATATATAATTAGGCTAGTGCCTACCATGTAAGAAGCATTCAATAATTGTTAACTTTTTTTTTTTTTTTACACTCTTCTCTCAAACCCAGAGTCTCAGGGGACTGGTGTTGGAGATGGCCATAAGTTGTCTCATGAGAAAGGAAAAGAGAGTGAGTGCTAAGAGAGTGAGTGCTGGGGCCTTGGAGAGAAGGATGAAGCACCACTCTCCCACCTAGGGATGGGCTGGTACTGGTCATTTAACCTATACAGAGAATGCTCATTTGCCAACTAATTTCTTTCTTTTTATTTTATTTTATTTTATTTTATTTTATTTTATTTTATTTTATTTTATTTTATTTTATTTATTTTTATTATTTATTCATGAGAGACACAGAGAGGTAGGGACATAGGCAGAGGGAGAAGCAGACTTCCCGCAGGAAGCCCGATGGGGACCCCATCCCAGGACCCCAGGATCCATGACCTGAGCCAAAGGCAGATGCTCAACCACTGAGCCACCCAGGTGCCCTTCATTTGCCAACAAATATCTATTTCTAAATCCTCAAGGCAATGGAATCTAATGTTTAAAATGTGATTAGAGCTGGTGTAGTTGAGCAAGGAAAAGCATCATGTTCCCCCTACTTGTGTAGGTGTGGTAATGGCATAGGGTAAGGGCTAATGGAACAGACTTTGGAGCTGAAGTGTCTAGCTGAATAACCAGCTCCACCAATTACTGGCCAAGTTCATTGGCAAGTTATACAACATCTCTATGCAATGGTTTCCTCTTCTGGGAAATGGGGATAATAATAGTATCTGCCTTGTTGTATTGTTATGATTATTAAGTGAGTTAATAACTGAAAGCAGCGCAAATGTTTTTATGGAATATAGTAAGTGCTATACCCACATCTATAGCTAAAGATTTTACAGCAGTCGTAATTTCCATGTGAATTTATTATCTGCAACTTCAGATCTTTAGAGGAGTTTAGGTTGGAAGTATTCCCCAGTGCGGCAGTATTTCTGAATAACCTTGAGTTTGGATTTCTGATTCTAGAACTATGTACACAGTGAGTGTATGTGATTCACCGGTAACTGTTTAATGTGTTTCCCAAAGACGGAAATCGAAAGAGAGGAAGAAGGGAGAGGCAACTCTGCCTAGTGAAAATGAACCAGATGGTTAGAGAGATGCATAAAACACTTTCAGGAGGCAGGAAAGAGGAAAATGATCAGAAGAGGATCAATAAAAGGTAAGATGAGTACCAAAGCTGGGCAAGGGGACTATTTGGTGAAGTGGCTTAAACCAGTTTGGGATGCTGGGAGACAGAGTTGCTAATAAGATGGTAGCATACGCAGCAAGGCATACGCTTGCCCCCTCTCCCACTCCTCCCTCCCGTGATGCCTTTATATTTTTAGCCTGTGGGGTTGGAATGATGAATGCCCAAGTGGAAATAATGTTGGAAGGAGATTTTTCTTGGCAAAATGGCAGTAAGGGCTGCCAAGTATTTTCTAAGATGTAAACAAATCATCCTCCTTCATCAGGGAAAGATTAACACATATTATTCCCGAGTCAATGTGGGATTTTCACCTTCTGCAATTTGCAATTTGAATTCTACCCATCATCATGGGTTTTTACAACCTCCTGTGCATTAAGCACTCCATTGCTCTGAGAAATCATTGGTGTTCCAGCTGCTAGAATCAAATAATCAGGCACAAGTCAGGAAATAAAAATTTTCTACTCAAGATAAGCAAGTTATGGGGTACAGTGGCAATGGTACCAACTTGGGATTTGAGTTTTCTCCTGGTTAGGCCACCAACTACTCCTCTGTGTATCTCTACTTTCATAGTTCTAGGAGAGGAGTATGGGATTAAGTGATATTTAAGATTTCTTCTGGCTCTGAATCCTATGATCTGTGTGATTCTAGGCTACTCTGGGCAGAAAGTAGCTTTGTCTTTATATTCATGATACAAACTTTCCAGAATTTCAGAACATTCCTCTCCCATTTTTTGGAATGTCCCTTTCTCCCAAGGTCACACTGTGAAAACTTTTACTATGCTTCTAGAAGCTTATGGCTTGGAGCCCCTGGATGGCTCAGTGGGTGCAGTGTGTGACTCTGGATCTCGGGGTTGTGAGCTTGAGCCCCAAGTTAAGTGTAATTGCTTTAAAACATGTAAAGAAAATCTTTACAAGCTCATGGCTTTCCCCTAAGGTATATGGATTCTCCCTCCCACCAGACCTTGTAGGCTTGCTATCTTCTAGAATGTACCCTTTTTGTCTGTCTTCATTTCTCTTCTTAACTTTATCCTCAACCCAAATTTACCTGTTTTGCAGCTCCCTTCCCCAGAGCCACATTCTTAGGAAGATAGCTTTAAAAATTATGCATTCAAAAAATATTCCTCTCTTTTTGGATAAGATATTTGCCTTTTACTATGGGCATAACTCAAAGGAATGGTAGGAAGTTCAGTTAGCACAAATGATGGAGGGATACTTACCAGAACCTTCAGGAATCCCAAATCACACTCATAAGCAACTGCCTACATGTAAAGTCTACTTATATCTTCAAGAAACACAATTCAAGAAACATATCAAACCAGATGTATGCATTTTATTATTGTAGACCCTGATGGGACCTACAATTTATCACAAAGATAAATAAGACAGTTATTTCCTTTAAGAAGCTTCAGATTTAGTAGAACTAGAGAGTCTTTTTTTCTAATCCTAACAGATGGCTTTAAAGATATTTTATTGTGGTAAAATAAACATAACATTTAACATTTTAACCATTTTCAAGTATCAATTTAGTAACATTTAGTCATATTGTTGTGATAAGATTTTTATCTAAAATAACTTACAAATTGAGAGCCGTAAGTTTGAGTGTATATATAAGTAAGTTATAGTTTGCACGTTGGAGAACTTACCTTCTAGGTGTGACCTAGCTGAACATATAATCAGTCAAGAATTTTAAGGCAGTCTACTTGTCTTCCTTCCTTCCTTTTTTCCTTTTCTTCCTTCTTTCCCTCCTTCCATTTCCATTCTGTTTCTAAAATGATCTAAAGTGAATTACAGAATATATATAATACAGCAGGCTGAAATAAATGAAAATTTGTCAGGTTGCCTAAGGATAGGAAAATGAGGTGGAGCCCTGTGAGGTTAGTACAGAAAAATACATGCCTTGGAGTCCTATAAACATGTTAGACAGAGGCTTCAAATTTTATTCTAACCCACCCAGAGCCAGGTTACCAGAGAAATTTAAACAATTACAAGATTTAGAGTATCCTGTCTGTGACATAAACAAAAAAAAAAAAATAGGTGCTCCAGAGCACACAGCTTTTCTTGACACTGAGATCAGAAAGTTCTCCTTTGGCCTGTAATTGAGACGATATGTGTGGTTTAATGAACAACAGCCATCTGGACAGCTATACAGTAATGAATCATTATGAACTGTCTCTTATTAATAACCTTCAAGAAATACTAATGTACATAGCCTGAAAGATCAGTTCAGTAAAAATAGTGTGGTTCCATGGATTACTACTCAGCCATCAAAAAAAAAAAAAAAAAGAAATCTTGCCATTTGCAATGACATGGATGGAACTAGAGAATGTTATGCTAAGTGAAATAAGTCAAGTAGAGAAAGACAGTTATTATATGATCTCATTCATGTGGAATTTAAGAAATAAAACAGAGGATCATTGGGGAAGAGAGGAAAAAATAAAACAAAATGAAATCAGAGAGGGAGACAAATCATAAGAGACTCTTAATCATGGGAAACAAACTGAGGGTCACTGGAGGGGATGGGGTACCTTGGGGATGGGCATTAAGGAGGGCACTTGATGTAATGAGCACTGGGTGTTACATGCAACTGATGAATCACTAAACTCTATCTCTGAAACTATTAATACACTATATGCTGATTAATTGAATTCAAATAATCATAGGAAACCAGCTCAGGGTCTCTGGAGGAGAGGTAGGTAGGGGGATGGGGTGACTGGGTGATGGGCATTAAGGAGGGCATGTGATGTAATGAGCACTGGGTGTTATATAAGACTGATGAATCACTTCTACCTCTGAAACCAATAATACATTATGTGCTAATTAACTGAATTTAAATGAAATTAAAAAGTATATGCTAATTAACCAAATTTAAATAAAAAATTAAAAATAAAATAGAAAAAGAAAAAAACACAGAAGTGTGGTTCTGGTGCCCAGGTCTTTACTAGCCAGGCCAGTCCAAGGAGAGGTTTTAGAGGGCCTAGGATGAAGTAAGGCGAACTAAAATGTAGATATGCACAGTTGTTAAGGTGGCCTCACACCACTGGAGCATCAGGGAACATCCCAGATTGAATGCCTACAACCCAATGATTGCCATCTATTTACCTAAATATGTCTTAGAAATGTTAACATTGTCTACCTGTGTCTGCGTCGTGCGAAAAGTAAGAAAGTATTGTTTAGGACTTTAGTTTGTGATGGTGAAGCCCTAAGAGACTGCTCAGCTCTGTTTATGGAAGTGGGAAGGCCTAGTGGTGTGATGTACTCTTTTTACAGTGATGTTAAGCATAAGCTAAAAGGAGAACCAGATCATATGGCTTTATAACTCAATGGAAGTATTTATCTAATCTATTTCTTCCAACCTGCACCTCAATATAAGTGCTATTTAAAGTTCCAGAAGACAGAAATGACTAGAGTCTCTATAGAACCCATAAAGATTAGCTCATTTGTTATGATTTTTGGCTGTCGAAATTCGGGTGTGGGGAACTCCCTCACTGTGTGAGTACTGGTGGGTGACAGGAACCATTGGAGAATCCATGAGTTTGGAGAGCTCCATTCTTTCCTTGCACATGATTTGGCTAAGTGTACGTTCACACGTTAATATCTTAAATTCATGTTGTAGAGTTTAATGTATTTTAATAGCAAACTTACAGGAACAGCACAGAAGACAGACAACATTAAAAACATGTACTTGCACATAGGACAACTCAGAAAAGTATAGTGCGTGGATGGAATCTATCGTATGATAAAAATGCTACAAACACCATTTAGTTGCCATCAACAAGAAATTTTCTTGTCTTAAAAAAATCCAAATGCTGGCATTGTTCAGAAAACTTAACAGGTTTATTTATAATTATTATAAAGTTGAACTGCTGAAATGTGTCCACTGAAACATTTTGACTTACATGAATGCTTTATGTTCCTGCATTTATATTAAAAATGCACACATATGAAAATGGAAAAACTGCCAATAGCTGATTTCTGTCCCCTGTTTTTCCACTTGCAATCATATATTCAAGTACCTTTTGATTCCATGGAGAAAATATTTCTAATGTTGAGAACTACCAATAACAGGAAGAAAAGAAATTTTTTTAAAAGAATGCAATCTTTTCCATCACAATGGATTCTTAAGCATGTTTGCCACTGATGTGGCGTGCTAGCTGGATGTCTTTTGGCTTAATTGTTACAGGTTTGGCATGAACAACACACTGGTTGATGTCTTCAAAGAGGCCCATCAGATAGGCCTCGCTTGCCCCCTGCAAATCAAACTTTAAATCTAAGTATGTGGTATGTAGATGGAGGGAGCATAAGATTTGGTTCTCAAGAGTTGTGTTGGTGGTGAGCAGCATTGTCTGTAACTGGTGACAGTGTCCAGTGGCGGCTGAGTCAAGGGGCCAGAGAAGCAATGACAGCAGTAGCTGCTTTCTGACAATGTCTTTATCTTGGGGTTTCCCTATTTTACAAGCCTACTTCTCCAGCTTTCTTATTGAGCTTCTGAGTTACCTAATTTTCCCCCCCAATAAATCCTTTTTTGCTTAAAGGAGCCAGGTTATAATAAAGAATCCTGAGGCTATAGGCCAAAACTGACTCTTCTTTGTGGACTAAAAACTAAGGAAAAGGTTACTTTAGTCTGGACCAACTTCTCCAGAAAGTGATACAGAGGTCAGCCATGATCCAGGAGTTTGTACCAAACTACTCTTGCCGGTCATACCACACAGGCCAGAGATATCTAATCTTTGTAACAGGGCAAGGGACATTTGAGATAGAACATTTAGTTAGCCAGTAGGTCTTTAATTTATGGACCTTCAGAAAATTGGATATCTTCTACTCTGTATATAATTTGAGAGGCCCACATTAGTAGAGCTGATAGAGGCAGAACAAATGATCAAAATCAGAGTCCACATTGACAGTGGTCCTTGAACACCTTTCAGGGGCAGAAACTTGTCCTCCAGGAGATTACACTTAGCTTGAGTTTACTAATCAAGTAGAAAATCCTGGACTAGAAACCAAGCATCTGAAGACTCTGATGGCATTCGAGACATGCTATCCACAAAATATGGCACCTTGGCATAGTGGATATTTCAAGCTGAAGGAATTTGAGAAATGGCTTGTGCAGGAAGTGTTTTGTGACCTTTGCCTGAAGCAAGTCACAAAACCCTCATGTGAGAAGTACCCTTCACTTATCATGAAACATAATATTAAAAATACTCAGCTTGAGCTGTTTCTTTGGGTCTTTATTTCCTTTTGAAGGTTTCTGTGTCATGTAAAATTTATATTAAATACATTTGTATGTTTTTTTCTCTTGTTAATCTTTTGTTACAGGGGTCCCAGTCAAGAACATAGACGGGTAAAGAAAAAAGATACTTCTCCTCCTCTGAAAATCATAGCATCTATGCTAGTTGGTCTTAATTTGTGAAGCTGACTGGACAATCCTACCAAATATAAACTTAGGCCTGAACTTCTAGGAACTTACATGCAATCTTTACAAAGATGGCTGTGGCTGTGACTCCAGCCGGAGACTCCACTTTCACGTGGTCCTCTCCTTTGCCCTCTCCTCTTCTGTCTCCTGTGAGGACATTTGTCATTGGATGTAGGGCCTACTTGGGTAGCCCAGGATAACTGCATCTCAAGATCCTTCATTTTGTTACATCTGCGAAGACCCTTTCTCCCAATAAGTTCACATTCACAGGTCATGGGTGAATGTATCTTTTGGAGGGGCTCCTAGTCCACTCACTACTACACCATTTGGTCCCACAGGCCCAGGCTTCCATGTGAGCACAGGATGCTGTCTGTTGGCATTTATGCTGGCCTGAGAACTGCCTGGAGCTGGTGTTGGCTATTTGGGATCAAACAGTAGTTTGGTGGCTACTGGAGGTGGCTCTTCTCCCTCTCCACGGTCCCCACTGCCAGGAAGGGACAGAGCCTTGGAAGCTGGTAGCTCATCCTGCCTTCATCCCCAGTGGAGGCTTTTCATTCTCAACTCCCTACATGGTAAAACAGAAGGGAAAGCTCCTATGTCCTTATTTTCTAAAGGCTCCCATTCCTGTTTTATTTACAGCATTAAAAATAAATTTCTGTTAGCTTTTTATTTCTATGGTTGTTTATTTTAGAGGTTCTTCATATTTATGCACAGAAGGAAATTCTTTCAGTATCTCAAGCATTTTAGAATTTAATGCCAACCTACCACTATTATTTTGTTTTCCATTATTTATGAGCCCAATCCCTTTTTGACTTTTAGGCATGGTGTTACCTGGCTCTGTTTCTCCTCTGTCCCCAGGTCATATTTTTTCTTTACCTTGGAAGTAACTCTTAAAGGAGATTGACTATAATGTGCACCGACATTCATTTTTTTTCCAGAGGAAATTGCAATATCTGATGTCTTAATATGCAATATGAAGTGTTCCTTCAAGTATTCTCTCAAGAGGCAGAAAAGGATGAGGAAATTACAGACAGCTCTTGACTGCAGACCGCCCGTGTGCATTTCCTGATCTCTAGAAGCTGTCAGGGGTGAGCTGAAGAAGGGAGAGGAATCAAAACCCGAATCAGCCAACTTTGCTGCTTACTAGACTCTCTGGAAAAATATCTTGGGAGGGAAAGCCTGGAGTTATTGACTAACATGAAATGTTTAGTGTTTCACTCCTTCTGAACAATTCACATCCCATATCTCAGATGACAGAAAGTGAAGCATCACTTTGATATTCTAATTTTGAAAATTCTTGAAGGATCCCAAAGTCAGAACATGAGGACATTATGAAGGATATTTGAAATGATGAATGGGTTGCCCATTATTTATCTCCACGCATTCCTGTTTTCCTGACATTCATTACTTTTCCTTTAATTCTGGGAGATGATTATCTCCTGGCATGATGCCAGAGTCTCTGGGAGTAAAAACTGATGAATCACATGGCAATGAAAATGCTTTTCAAAATTTGTATTTTTGAATGTTTATTAACTATTTTGCAGAATCTTGTTTTCCATGTAAAGGGTGTGTTTATTTCATAATGAAAGTCAAGCTGACATCTCTTTTCACTGGTTTTCATCAGCACTGCTAGAAGGTAATCAAATTTGGTTCATAAAACTAGGAAATCTTGTTTCTTTGAGTTTTTCCCAGACTTTGTCACGTAGGGAAAAGATTCAGTCCCAGCCTACTTGATCTCAAACCTCTTATGGCAGGACTGTAATAATTGGTCTTTAGCACAAAAGACTCTTTGTGTTTCAGTCATTATTGTTTCCAGAAAGTATATTGTGTTGAATATCAAGAGCATCTGGAAAGAGCTATTATTAAATAAGGAAATTTCATATGCTGTTCAGGAAAGACCTTTATCATTTCAGTTAAATTTTGCATTTTTTATTTGAAAATAAATTGCAAGTTCGTTACTGACAGGGTTCAGAACATGTTACCTCAAAATATGGCACCTTGATATATTGAATATTTTAAGCTGAAGAAGTTTGAGAAAAGGTCAGAAGCAGTAAAGTCTCTCTGACCTTCACCTGCCCTTTCCCCCTGAAGTAGTTTGCAAGACTCTCACGTGAGAAGTGCCCTCGCTGTACGTGGAAGAAAGGAGCAGCCTTGTCTCTCAGATTGAGGGAAAAGGATCCAAATAAACAAGCCTTACTGAATTCCTCCCACTTATTACGTTTAGTTTATACCTAATTTATTCTATCCTTTTCTCCATGACTGTCCACTCTTCATCTAACCTGGCATGAAAACACTCAGGTGTAACCATTTTTTTGACTCTTCATTTCTTTAAGGAGGCTCCTGTGTCACATAAAACTTATTTTTTTAAAACTTATATTAAATAAATTTGCATACTTTTCTCTTGTTAACCTGTCTTTGTCTGCTTAACTTTCACACCCAGCCAGGGTTCATAAGGGAGTCAAGAAAAACTCTTTCTTCCCCTACAATATCAAGGGTGAGTTCATGTTTTATTAAACCAAAGCTTAGAGTCCACTGCCACCAGGCCCCAAATAAATAATTTTCTGATTTTCTTTTATTTTGGTGTCTAATTTTCTAGCTGAATAATTTATTTAAGAGAAAAGATTCATTATTGTTGTCTTACTTCATATTTTTTACACAGGAATTTTTACCTTCTCTAAGGATTCTTTTTTTGCCCATATTTAGATAAATGGCCATGAGTCTTCCCAGGTCCAAAGTCACTCATATACCTCCCTCCCCCATATATTTGTGAAGGGACTGAATTTTTTTTTTTAAGATTTCATTTATTTATTTGAGAGAGAGAGAGAGTGAGTGAATGAGATAAAGAAAGAGAGAGAATCTAAAGCAGACTCCGAACTGAGTATAGCCCAACTTGGGGCTTGATCTTATTGAATCAGAAACTCTAGGAGTGGATTCTGACAACCTTTTTTTTTTTTTTTTTTTTTTTGATTTTATTTATTTGAGAGAGGCAGAGAGTGAGAAAGAGAGCAAGCAGGGGGACAGGCAGAGGGCAAGGAAGAGGGAGAGGGAGAGAATCCAAGCAGACTCTGTGCTGATCCCAGAGCCCAGTGCAGGGCTCAGTCTCACAACCTTGAGATCATTACCTGAGCCAAAACCAAGAGTTGGATGCTTAACCAGCTGAGCCACACAGGCCCTGGACTGAATATTTTTTAAAATGCTATTTACGTTTTTTTTTTTTTTAAGTGCTTGTTGGTGATTATATGCCTTGTTTTGTCTTTCAAAGATATTCAGGTGGTACTAGGAATATGAACACTATTCAAATTCTACCTTAAAGAGTCAGAGTCTTCTCAATGAATTCTCTTTCTCCTTAATCTGCTCAGAGCCAGTTTCTGTTGCTTCAAACAAAAATAACTATCTAATATTCCTTCCAGTCTTACAGAGTGGGTGCTCTAGTGGGGAATATGGTAATGAAACAAATACATTAAGAGGTTATTTTAAATAGCAGGAAGGCCATGAAGAAAACAAAAGCAGAGTAAGCCCCGAGGTGAGGCTAACGCCCTTTGGGGAGGTAGCATCTGAACTGAAACCAAATGAGATGCACCAGAGCTGTGCTGATTGAGGGGATGTGCATCCTAGGCCGATGATCACCGAGGCCTTACTCTGTCCGTGGGAGGAGGATGTGGTACCTGTGTGGTCAGTGAGTGAGAAGAGGGTAGAAAAAGTGCAGTTGTAAAGCTTCGTGGGATCCACATCTCATGAGACTGGAGAACTATGATAAGGCATTTGAATTTTATTCTAACATCCATGGGAAGAGATTGGAGGGGTTTGAGCAGGGAAATGACAAGATATAATGTACATTTTAGTATAGACCTTGCTGTGCAGAGACTGGGTTGTAGAGTGGTAGAAATGGGAGAGCAAGGTGGCAGTTCCCATAGTTCAGGATAGAGAGGAAGGTGGGCTGGACCAGGGTGGCCAAAACACTGGGCAAGTAGTCAGATTCAGAACACAAGCCATAGGATAAGACTGGCTGATGGATTGGATGTGGATGCTGATGGAGAGGATGAAATCGAGCATGAATCTGGGATGTTTGGCTCAAGTAACCAGATAGATGATGGTGCCCTTAAGTGAGGTGGGGAGGACTGGAGCAGAAGCAGATATGGGGGGAATCATGAGCTCTGCTTTGGAGAAGTTAGGTTTGAGAGGCCCAGTGGACGTCCAAGTAGAATTGTGGAGCAGGCAGGGAGAGGTCTGGGCTGGAGATACAAGTGTGCCATCGGCGTGAAGCAGTATCTAAAGCTATGATTACCGAGTGTTGATTAACGGACATGCAGAGGAGGAGCAGAGCCATGGAGAGCACCGATGTTTACAATCATGGAAGAGAAGGAGGATCGAGGAAATGACACCAAGAAGGAGTGGTCTATGAGGTACAGAAATGCCAGGTGAATGTGGTTCCATGAACTTTAGGGGAAAGAAGTGTTTCAAGAAGGAGGATGTGGTTGGCTGTGCCAAATGCTGCTGCAAAGCTAAGCAGCAGGCAGATAAAGCAATAATTGTAGGATGTGGCCTGGGTAAAATGTCTGTGTGGGGGAGGGCATGAGGAGGGACATTTGCTCCTTGGGCAGGTGGAAATGGAGCCTGCTGCAGAAGTCTGAGACATTGCCCCGACTGCATCTTCCTACTTCCAGAGCAAGTCAGAATTTCTCCTGTTGGCGGGTAGAATTATTTCTTTCCTTCAGGCCATCTGTTGCTGTGGGTACTGCACAAAAGAGAATCTGCTTGTCATTTCCCATAAAAACGATGAGCTATGAGTGTCATTGGCATTGGTTTCTTACTAACGTAATCATTACAATATAACTGTTTCTCTCTTTGGATACACAGTCACTTCATATCTCTCCCACATGCTTCTCATCACTCTATTTTTGAGTTCAGCTCCTCAAAGGTTTGGTCAACTAAATCCTTCTCTGAGGTATCATGAGACATCTTGTACAATCGTGTATTCTGACGTCTTTGGTGTCTGATACACCTGGATTTGAATCTTGGCCTCATAATCACTTGCTCGTTGTACAAACTTGGCCATTTTATGTAATCCATCTATGCCTCTATTCACTCCTCAAAATAACTAAAATACACTTTACACTTCATGCCATGGGCTTGTTTCAAGGATCAAATGAGACAATCGCTACAAGGCTCAGTGCCTAACACACAGTACAACAAATGACAGTGGTTGTAACTGTAGCTACATAGCAATCTGTAATAGATTCAAAGAAAATGCTTTGACTCTCCTAAAAATTCAGATGAATATGCTCTGAGATTGACAATGAGCAAAGAGTATCTAAAGGAAGAGACTTTGAGGTCTGATGGTCGTCGTTGAACTTCATCCTCCCCTTAAAGATTTAACACTAATTAGTGCAGCTCCACATCATCCCTGAGTGATGGGAGGGTCTCCATCCATTGCCAATTGTCAATATCAGAGGACCAGAGCTTGATTTAATCAAGAGAGCAACTGGAGATGCAAATGGAAAAGTTAGGTTTGGCATGTTCCAAGGCTTCATTTGTCCAGCTGAAAAGGTCATTCAGTGGAATCAAATCCTAAGTATAGTCCTAGCTGTGTTCAGGAAGGAGAAATGTAATCTGACTGTTCTGTTCTCAGGCACTCATCTCATTCTGAACCTCATGTGCCATGGGATGGTGGACAAAGTCAATGTCTTTGGTCTTGTTAATAGTTGCCCTTGGGCCTCCCAGAAAAACCTTGAAGCCCTGAGTTCACAACTTTGCTGGAGATTGACAGGTGGAAGAAGATGTTCAAGTGATGAACATGAAGAGAAACAAATCCCTTTAAGGTAAAAATAGACATAGCTAGTAGATCAAGTTGCAAAGGAGTAGAAGTGGAAGATTTTTTGAATTTCCGATCCTGCAGAAAATTGTCATCTAGTGTACATAACTCAAATGGAACTTAATCTGTAAGCAAATAACTGAATGATAGTCTCGAATTCTCTCATGAAGGTAGGGTTTAGAATCTTCTGCAGTGAGTCCAAATAGGAGTATTATAACCAGTGTCCATGGCTAATATAAGGTGTCCTGGATAATTTCACTTGACTCGAATTCTCTTCTCACATCTTGACTTTGCCTCTGTGTGGGTGAATAGCTTTGCCAACACCTGTTTTACCACATTGACTGACCATGTGAGCTGAACTGAGTTAAGACTCTGGTCTACACCTGTCCATTTGCTGTAAGTGGGCCAGTCAAGGGCAGAAGCTGGTTGTTGCAAAACATCTGACTGTAACCAAAACTTCTCTTTAGTTTTATTTGGGAGCTTAATGTTAATGCCTTATTTTTCAGACTTTCATCTCTAAAATTAATACTTTTATTTATTAGTCTATTCTAAGTATAAAGCACTTAAGAAAAAAAAGAAAAGCTTTTGGTTCATTGTAATCAAGGTAGCAGTGAATAATTTGCTATATATTATTATTACCACATTATTCTAGCTGGTTGTAACTTCTTCTCAAGAATGTTTCTTTGGGGATCCCTGGGTGGCGCAGCGGTTTGGCGCCTGCCTCTGGCCCAGGGCGTGATCCTGGAGACCCAGGATCGAATCCCATGTCGGGCTCCCGGTGCATGGAGCCTGCTTCTCCCTCTGCCTGTGTCTCTGCCTCTCTCTCTCTCTCTCTCTGTGTGTGACTTCATAAATAAATAAAAATTTAAAAAAAAAAAAAAAGAATGTTTCTTTGGATGAATGGAAGAATGGTATAAAAACAATTTTTTTTGCAACTTTGGAAATAAAAATGTGAGAGAAAGAAAATTTAAATTAGCTAATAACCCCATTGAAGAAAAATTGGCTTATTCCGCAGGATGGATGGCATGAACCAGCTTCACCAGCAGCAAGGCATTTCATTTCACAGTGTTTCACTAATGTGGGAATCTTGAAGCATAGTGTTGACAGGTAAAGATGTTGGAAATATAATGATTTTTAATTTTTTAAAACCATGATTTGATTTTAAAGTAACTGTTATTTAGGACCCAGCGTGTTTTAATAAATATGCAGTGTCATATTAAAAAGTCTAATTCTATTCTTTTTTTAAAAAACAAATGTGCACATAGCCTAGACACACCATCTGAGATATGATCATGCATGCTCCTCTTCTTAAACAGTTTTTTTTTAAAGATCCAATATAGTTAAGTCCTAAAGAAAAAAAAAATTTTTTTCTGAAATGCTCCAAGAAGCAGTCATCAAAAATGAACTAGTGTAGTAGAAAAATCAAGCTGAGAAGATGGCAGCAAACATGGAATGCTGCCATGAAACTGGGACAATCATTTCAAGGGGAGTAGATAGAAATAATATTTTTGCAAAAAGCAGATGCTACTACCTTCTCATTTGAAATACATGGGACTTATGCTGTACCTTGTGGAAGATAGTCTACTTTATCATGATAATGTTGTTCTGTTCATAGCATTGCATTAGTACATAAAAAGTCCATTTCTCTACAATGTCAAGAATCAAAGGGCACCTGGCTGGTTTAGTCAGTAGAGCATGTGACTCTTAATCTCAGGGCTATGAGTTTGAGCCCCACATGGGGCATAGAGATTACTTTTTAAAAAATAAAAAAAAAGGAATCAAGAAAAGACTATTACAAACAGAAGCAATGCATTCAATCAACCAAGAGAGAAATAGTAGAAGGGCACTTTCACTAAAACCCCCTGGTAACCCAGGAGTAGGAGCTGGTGGGCCCATAGAACCGCCAGGGCTCTAAGAGACTGTGGTTCCTGCATGAGAGCAACATGCACTCCTCAGGGAAGGCAGGGGCAACTTTTACTTTTAAAAATTTCAAAGCTCAGGTAGCCCAGGTGGCTCAGCAGTTTAGTGCTGCCTTCAGTCGAGGTTGTGATCCTGGAGACCCGGGATCAAGTCCCATGTTGGGCTCCCTGCATGGAGCCTGCTTCTCGCTCTGCCTGTATCTCTGCCTCTCTCTCTCTCTGGTCTCTCATGAGTAAATAAATAAAATCTTAAAAAAATAAAAAAATAAAAATTTCAAAGCTCTAATATCATGATCTCTTGCTTGATGAGTTTTATTTCACCCCATCCTTGCCTCATGAGGTCTAGTCACCCGAGTGATTTATGTTGCTCCAGTAGTCAGGAGGAACGTAGAAGCTCCTTCACTTTAGAGTCAAGTCTGGTCTTTATTCAAGGATGGATGACTTGCTTCTCAAGGGCAGCAGCCCTCCTAGTGATGCTAATCTACCATAGGTCATCGGAGAATATAGGAGCGATGGCTAGTGAGTTTCTGGAGGGAGATGTTTCCCCATAAAAACAGTGAGCGCTTAAGCCTAGGACAGCACTTACAGATGGACCATTGCAGCTTTTAGTAGCTCGTCTGCTTTTGGGAGTCTCATGGACAATGCTCATCCCAAAGACCCCTCTTACACTTGAGTTTTGAGGTAGCAGAGAAACAATTTCCTATCTGCGCATTTTCCTTAATAGATTCACTACAGAAGGGCAAAGGCATTTACCTTGGGCACAAACTCTTTTCCTTTCTTTTCACTTTGAGATTGCACTTGGGTGGAAACAGGGATCTTCCTAAGGACCAGGTTGCCTGAGCCCTGAATGGGAAGGATCTGCATTAACCCTGTGACTCTGGTTTCCAATGATCCCAGGGCAGCCTCTTTAACTGGGGATGCCAATTCTGTGCTGCTGTACAGCTTCTCTGCTCGCCAGTGGTGAACAAGGCTATGTAGCTTCTCCAGGCTAAACCATCTTTCCTTCCCCACCTTTACATGTCAGAAAACGACTTGAGATTTTGAACAAAATGACTTCCAGTGTTCCTTCCAGGTCTCCAATTCTGCATCTAAGCTTTTGGCTAAAATGAAAATGAATTCCATTGTTGTTTGGAGGTCATGATTATGAGTTGAAAACTAAATGCCAAGTCAAGTCTCAGCCTTCAACTGTGACACCAAACTCCCCCACATTAAGTTGTCCTCTATCCCTGACAATTTTCCTTTTAATTAAAATGCAGCCTGATAGGCATAATCTTGGGGCGCATAAAGCAGTTACGTGGTTCACTCAACCATTTGTATGCATGTGTGACCTATTTAGCTTTTAAAATCCTATTTAATGCCAAAAACTACATTAGAGAATTCAAACAAAAGCTCACAGGGAGTCCCATAATGAGACTGTTTTGATTATTCCAGTGATTAGCCCATTTCCTCTCTCTTTGGTAATTTCATTTGGAAAAGTAGTCATTTTAAGAACAAGTAGATTTTCTTTATTGCTTTTCTCCTTTGCTGGGAAATTGGCAAGTGGCCAACCATCTGTGACACTGCAATTATTACTATTACTTAAAATTTATCAAACCTCTTCAGGTGCTATGGCAATTACTCTCCTTGCCTGCCAAGACAAGGCCAAGAAAGGCACGAACGAGACCCAACCTTGTTAAAACATGGCAGAAATGACCCTGGTGGACGCTGTTGGAGAACGCGTTGGTGCAGACCTGCTGAAGGGTTCTGATCCACTGTCACGAGGCATTGGTTCCTCTGCATCTAGGAATCTACCTCTTCCTCCCAGGTGGTGTATGCATCCATTCAGGCATGAATTTATTTGTCGCACAGCACTTCTTGAAATGTATGGAGGTGTCAGCTTCCAATGGAATTTGCTTCTGAGTAGTTCTACGGCCTGGGTTAGCCTCATGTGCTGCCTTCCAGGAGTAGGAATCCATGAACAGCCTGGCCCCCCTGGGCAGGTGGATGGCTTCACCCTGATGCTCTACCTCAGTGACATCTAGTGGCAAGAAGACATGGCCATCCACCGCGCTGCCAGCTTCCTACTGTGAGGGACGTGCCAGTGTTATCTCTTACAGCCAGGGTGAACACACATTCAGATCCGCCTGGGACAGACTGGGCCCATATCTATTGTCCAGGCATCATTATTAATAGTGTCTGCTTCCACTCTTGAAAGCGTTAACAGATTGGATAATGAATTACACAGCCTACTTAATGCCTTATTGTAGTTCCCCCATCTATTAGGTGACTTAACACATCACTTTGGGGTAATGAGTTCAAGAAGATTACTCCCCATTGTGTAAAGTAATATTTATCTTTATCTATCCTGAAATTATCCTTCAAGCATTATGGGATTGTTTCCAGCTCTAACGCTAAGGCTGGGTGAACAAGCTCATTTGATAGATTTTAGTCTTACCCACACCAGGCCTTTGTCTATCCAGATGGAAGCCGCTAATTTTAGTCTATTCCCAGAGACCTGCTCCCTCTGATCATTAGTTTTCCTTGTTAATCAGGCTGCAGTCGTGTTTGGACGCGACTTGTCTGGCTGTCTGAAAAGTGACACACAATGGCTTGTCCTTTCAGGCACTGATGTAAGGCCATCTGGTAGGTGTGGGATTTCCCAGCTGTATTATAATTTTTTTGAATTAAACATTTTTGACCACATAGACAATAAAGGGCAGAGACACCGCCTAGGTGGCCCATAGTGATCCCTCTGTTTAGGCTTGCAGAAAGAGACAGAAAAAGAAAAAAATAAAAGGAATTCAAAGAAAAAGCAAGAAAGGAAGCAAAAAAGAACAGTGTACATAATTAAGAAGCAGTGTTATAAATTCAAAAACACTATTTGCAAGGAAAAAAAAGAACTTCACTTCATTGCCTTTTTATCCCAGGGCCAACCTGAAGGGGTAAACATTGTAAGGGTTTATAAAAATAAACTCCCCAGAAGGGTGCGTTTTAAGTGGACCAGTGATTTCTTCCTTTCCAAGAACAGGAATTTTATAGAAAAAAGTACTCTCAAGTAGTGGAAGAAAAAAGGGAACATTTTGTAATAGAAAACTTACTCTTGTATTTTCTATTTTGAGTTTAGACGTTAGATTCCATTAGAAAAAAAAAAAAAAAAAAGATGTACAAGTGCTTTCCCTGTGCAAGATGTTTCCCTGAAAATGGATCTGGTTTCAGATCCTGTTATTTCGACATTACAATTTGTTTTCCTATGGAACACTGAGACAATATAATAAATTACAGCTCTCCTGCTGAGGTTTACTTGTTTCTCTTTTTTCTTCATGCTAATAGTCACAAAAATCATTCAAGTGCTGCCTTATCTTACCTTTGCAAGAACTTCCAAGCGTTTGAGAAACCAAGTTCCTTCTTTTAAGAAAATTAGAATTCATTGGGGACACAGAGTAAACATGTCCTGTGCATTTATTGCGTATCCTCTTTGGACTCCAATTATCTAAAATTACTGGGCATTTGGACATAGGCTGGGGTTGAAGTTCAAAAGTATTTCATCTTTGATGAAAGAACTTCCTAAATAAACACACACGAGAGAAATACTTATATTTTTTTCAAGGAAAAAAACTTTCTTTTAAGCTGAGTCATATTTTTCAAGCAAACTATTAGTGTTCAGTACATACTGTTGTCATTATAAAGGTAGATCCTAATGGATTTCAACTTATGAATACTCTATAAAGGATCAGTGTGCAGTTATTCCTAGTCTCCTAAAAAATGTGTTTTCTTTTTAAAAATATTTTAAATATATAACCCAGGTACACAGTCTCTGCAGCTCGTTTAATTTTTGAGGTGTGATGGTGAACGTACATGGAGAGAGCATGTGAGTTCATACACATCATCTCCAAGTCCTTAAGGGGTTGCTGGTGGCTGCAGTTAGTGGAGGAAGGACACCGATAAGGTGTTGTTGTGGGTCCAGGGCAGAAACATAGACAGTCCTGCTTAAAAAATGCTGTGTTCTGGAAGGGGGCTCATCTTTTCGGTCCGGCACTGTGTCAAGGGCAGTGGACGCGGAACTTTTTCCTTTATAAGACCTGTTTCTTGGGGAGTGGATTTCTATTGTCCTACGTATGTTTTAAACTTGGGCTTGGAGGCTGTAGACCCAGAGCCGCCTTCAGTGGTCAGTTAAAAAATTAATTTTGCAAATTACAACCCTGCTCAATTTGGCTTCTCAAAGCTTCAGCTCTGAGACCAACTGTGCCCTTCCTAATTTGGAAATATTTTCTTTCTGGTGTTTATTTTGACATGGACCCGGCTATCTACTTTGGTGGCTATTTTCGGCATCCCATGGGAGCTCCTTCCCTGGTCGCCATAGTGCAGACAAACACTCAAGAAAACCAAGAACTCCGTGCTTTCATAAAGCATTTATTTTTATTTGAAAACATTATACAGGCATTACATTGCCACAGCCAGTCCATGGGGGAGCATGCAAATATCAAAAATGGAAAGTTTGTTCGACTTATTGGTGTAAATCTTTTACTTTTTTGTTGAGGGGGGGTTCGTATTTTCCATTTGTGGTGTCTGGATTAGTGTGCTTTGTGGTGTGGCTTGACAATAGAATCCTACCCATGGGGTAAAATCTGTCCTGGTAGCTAGCTGGGGACTCCTAAGTGGTTATAACTCAAAACCAAACCCAAAACAAACAATACTACACGCCTGTCAAAAGGTTAATAGCACAAGTTAGCAATATCTAAACTAAACATTGAAAGGTTTTCGGGGGACACAGTGGTGCAAATTCTTCCATTGCTTGGTCTACCTGGTTGTGTATTACAGAGTCTGGAGCAGTGGGAAGGTGTGACCCAGGCGAGCACTGTCTCCACCCCCCCCCCCCGGACCCGCCCCCTCCGAGGGGCAGGTTTTCAGGGAGGAAGTGAGAACCTGCATTTACCGTCAGTGGCCTATGGTTTGATCACAGGATCCAATTGTGTACAAGTTGCTGAAGTCGCGCTGGTAGGGGGTGTGGGAGGTGCGGAGGGGTGAAAGGAGGAGCTGTTGGCTGGTGTCTACTGAGGTTGTGAGATTTCCAAAATGAAAAGAGCTAGAGATAATGTTGGCGTACATCCCACTTGCCACCCCACTCCCGCAGGACCAGCGTTTTAACACAGAAGAATCTGTTCTGTGCTATTTCCCACCCTCCTACCCCCACCCTGTTCAATCTGGAACACTTGATCTCGGACAGGTCACTATGTTACCAGCCTTTCTACCTGGAGACGGATGAACACAGTGAAGTACCCCAGTGACATGAAAGTCTTGTGCACAAGGACTCTGGATGATAGAGGGTGTAGGGTGAGTTCACCTTAACATTCACACTGGGATTCCATACAATGGAGTCAATTAAAATAGCCTAGAAAATAAGCCAGATGGCTGCTCTTGGCCATCCGCTGATTGCAAACCTTTTTTGAAATTAAAATTTTTAAAAAAACATTCCCAGTCCACTGAGTTGACTTGGAATAGCTTCATCCACTTATTTCTCATAAGACTTTACTAAGCGTCTACAAATTAGTGTCATAAAAATGAATAAAAAAAGTCTAAAACATTTGGCTTTAAAATAAATACTAAGGATGCAATAAATCAAGCAAATTATGCCAACCGAAGGAATGTAAACACAAAAATAAAACCACAGTCTTTAAAGGTCTTCAGATCTGAATGGACAAAATAGTCAGAGAAAGGTATTTAATTGGTTTAAAGGTAGCAGAGAGCAGACACTGGCAGGTTGTTTTGACTTGATATAGCTTTAACATAGTTCTTGTTTTCTTTTTTTCCTCCGAAAAGAAAACACATTTCTGAGGGGGCTAAACAGTGATGACCATCAAATCTTTATATCCGAGGAGATAGTTTTTCTTCCCCCTCTCCAGGGGCAGGACCACACCCCCTGGGTAGAAGGCGGGTGGAGAGGCCATCTGGTGCTGACTACCAGCACGCCATGCTCCCTCCCCTGCCTGGGATTTAGGCCTGTGCAGGCTCTATGGGAATCCCCATGGGGCTGCAACCTGTCCTACTTCACACGGACCCCTCTGGTGTTTTGCTTTGTTTGCTTAAGATGTGTTGATCTGAACTGCCTACAGTTTCATAAGCATTTATTCTTCCTTTACAAACCCTGGACCCCATGGCGGATCTTTCTGAAAGGCATTGAAGCCAGCCAACCTTAAAGACTATTTCACATACTGACACATAGAATCTATTCCAGATTGTCGAGGTCTGTGGTGTTGCTGGATTTTTTTTTTTCGTATGTGTTTGAAAAAAGTTACATTAAGGGCAACAAAATTAGACTAGTGACATATCCCTCAATGCCTTAGTAGGACCCTGCACTGTTCTCTGTGTCCCTAAGAAGATGGTGTGGCTATATTCTGCTATTGAAGGGAGGCCCAATATGACCAAAATGCCAAACTTTTTCATTCACGACATCTTTATCACTACGAGGTGGTCAGATCCATCAAGCTATTGTCAGAGATTGCTCCACATCAGCACCTTGACTTTGTTGGGAGGCTACACAACCAATGATACTCCACAATAAAGGTAATTTCCATGCTGGTGTATTTTAAAAAGGGTGTCACACAATTTAAGAGGGCAAGAGGGCCATGGCTTTTTCCAATGACTTGAGTAATTTCCATAGTATCACTAAAGAAATCTAGGAATTAAAGGTAAGATCAAATAAATTTTTGGAAGAGAAGATATAGGGAGGGGCAGAAAGATATATTACCCTAAACATACATGATATTATTTCTGGAGTTTCCTATAAGCCACAGAAAGGAAACATTCCTTATCCTGTTATAACAGGGACTTCATCAGCAGAATCACGTGGCACAACAGAAAGGCAATGGCCTGGAGTAATCAGAGATTGAAATATAAAAAGGCTCAAGTGTTTGTTTTATATCTATTCCTAGAATAGAGAATTATATGGTCAGTTGCCCCTCCCCACAAGGGTCACAGCACAAAATATTATTGAGCAGGCAATCCAACAGGTAACAGAGGAAACCATTAGCCACCAGGTCCCTAGGATAAGGAAACGTCTCAGGGGTGGAGCTCCTGTGGCGTGCAGCACTCATACAGACTGTGCAAAAAAATAAAGTATGATTCTTAAAAAGTGACTTGCCATAGAAAAGTGGGATTTGTGTTAACTACATGTGGGTCTGGCAAATAGTTCTCATCAGGAGTACAAAATAGCCTCCTGAACGTTAGTGTAATAAGAGTAACAATAATAATACAAATAATAATAACACTTGCTTTTAATTCAAAAGTCTTCACAGTAATTAATGCAGGAGGGCTGTGATCAGGATACATACTAGCTAGGCGTCTCTCTAAGTCAGGTGGCTCGGGGCCTGCGTCTCCGGCGATGGTGAGCGCATGCCCCTTACAGGCTTTCAGATTTGCTACCTTGCAGTCCACCTGTGCAAACCGCACCTAATAAATACCTTTCTCTATGTACAATACAGAGATGGAGGGCAAGCACGTGGCCACGGCGTGGACTTCAATGGGCTGGGAGGGCCACCCCCTAGGCCACGCGCACGTGGGGCTCCTCTTCGGTCTCCTGGCCCAGGCTGGTGTAGGTGACCGAGGGCTCCACTTGAGCCGTGGCCGGTAAGTCCACAACAGGTCCTGAAGGATTGCGGAACTGCTTGTACACACGGGGGTCCTGGGCTACGTACGTGGAGGTGGACGAGTAGAGCACCAGCCCGATGAGGATGGTGAAGAAAGACAGGAGATAAAGGCCTGAAAACTGAACAACACAACAGCGAGGTCAATGGGCGGGTCCCAGCAGGGCCACTTGGGCGTGAAGGAGGCACACAGGCACCAGAGCCGAGCATGTCCCAGAGGAGCCGGCAGCTTGACAGGTTGGCCAAGGCCCTTGATGGAGAGGGAATGTTCTCTTCCTACACTAGCTCGGTCTTATTGATTTTTCTTATCTTTTTTCTCGGCTCTGTGGTGAACCCTGAAGAACATTAGCTAATGTCCCCAAAAGTGCCAGTCTGAGTACTTGACGTGGGAGAGCTAGTGAAGCACCAATTAAAATACGTCAAGTTAAAAGCAAAACTAAAACAACCCCCCCCCCCACACACACACAACAAAACCACCCCCCTCCAACATCTCTCAACAAAGAGTTGGTTGGTTGTGGCTTTGTTAAGCCCAGGAGAAACAAGGGTGGTAATGAAGCCATCAATACCAAACCCCTCCCCGACACAGCTGCACTGGGTGCTCTTGTTGTGCCTTAATCTGATTCAGACACTATTTGTCTTCCCCGTAGGAACTGTTACTGACTTTTGTGGCTATCTTGTGATATGCCAAATCTCACTTTAGTCAAGAGCTGTCGTCCCAGCCTTCACCGCGTGCGGCATCCACGGGCAAACAGAAGACCAATTTGATAGGATTTTCCTATTTTATTTTTCATGCTCATACTCTAAAAGAACGAAAAACTGCTAGAAAGACAAGAAGAGGATCCCGAGAGTCTATAAAGGAAGTTGCAAGGCTGTAAGAGTTCAAAGACAGCTACAGTAGAAAAGACATCTCTGAGGTGAAGAGCCCCGCTATGGTGGTGGTTTTTTCTTTTTCTTTTTTCTTTTCCTCTCCCCTGCTACTGCTCCTCCTCCCCCTCTCCCTCTTCTCCGCCTTCTTCTCCTCCTTCTCTCTCCCTCCTTCCTTCTACATCTTCCTCCTTCTCTCTCTCTTTAGCAGCAGCAAGGTAGCTAAAACTAAAGATCATATTCCGATTTTCTTTCTAGATCATTCTTCATCTTGCCTTTCAATTCCTTTCTTCTTCATATTCAAACCATGGGATAGTCCTTCCTGAGGGGGATTTATAGATTAGACTCAGCTTGTAATAGCTTCACTTAAAGAACTTGAAACGACCAATTTGGTTTTTCCCAATGAAAAGACGTGTGCTTTATTCTTTGATTCATGAATTTGTTGGTAAAATGAAATGGGAGGAGAAGACCACTCAGCACTATGGTAGGTGATCGCAGAAAACCAATTTACCCCCCACACTTGATTCCTGAAATTCTATATTGGAGAGCTGCAGTGTTTGCCTGAAACTCTGGAGAACAAGATGGGTTTGTCCCCAACATCCGATTAATTTCAAAAATTTTATTAATGACTTTCATCTTCAAACTCCTCTGACACGTCCCTAGTTTCAAGTGAAGAGCTTTGCAGGTTGCAAGGGTGAGCGGGCCTCTGCTGCAGCAGCTGGGGGCCAGGAGATTACAAATGGGGCCTCAAGGTTAGAACTGCCTTCTAACCACATGCTGGATTCAAATCCTAGCTCCCCTTACTTTCTAGCTGTCATTTTGGATAAGTATGTTGTCCTCCTCAGGTCCAAGTTCCCTTATTAGTGAAGTGAGGCTAACAATTGTTACCTACGTACAGGTAGCTATAGAGAGCGTGGCTGTAAAGATTAAACTTGATAAAGCATGTAAAGCACTTATCCGATGCCTACCTTGCAACAAGCATTCAACTCATGTTACCTTTGTTATCATGATTACTGTTTTGTCATTATTGTTTATACCACTATCTTATAATCAATGATCATATATGAAACACTCTTAGGTAATCGTTGATTAAATTGCCTTGCTCCCTTAACTATGGGACTGTGTCTTTCTTGACCAGTGTCAAGTAGAGAGCCTGGCACATTGTCGACATCTACTAAGTGTTCTTTGTTCTTTGTTTTTATTTTGAATGAATGGATGGATTAAATTATGGAGACGCTTCAGATTAAAGAAATAAACAGTAAAAAGTCATCCTGTGCCAGCAATGTACTTCAAATTTTTTAGCTTTAAACTTGAGGGACGCCCGGGTGGCTTAATGGTTGAGCATCTGCCTTGGGCATGATCCTGGAGTCCTGGGATCAAGTCCCACATCGGGCTCCCTGCATGGAGTCTGCTTCTCTCTCTGCCTGTGTCTCTGCCTCTCTCTCTCTGTCTCTCATGAATAAATAAATAAAATCTTAAAAAAAAAGAAACCTTGATAATCCAGTATCATTTCTCATACATCAAATGGCAAACAAAAACTCATTGAAAGGGAAGTCATAGTATTGATCCTTAATCATTAACTTTAAAAGTCATCTACAAACCTGGGGTCAGTCAAAGGAGAATGACAAGACAACAAATTGGGAGGGAGGATGCAGGAGTCTGGATAGATCAGATTGACACAGGACATTTCATAAACTCAGGATGGACAGGATTTGGCAATGAAGGGAGTGGGACAGAAGAGGACCTCATGTAGGGTATCCTGCAAAAAGGATTTGAATTCCTCTCAATTTCTGGTTTTGGCTCCCATAGTCTGACTTGGCGTAGATGACAAATATTTTAAAATTCATCTTTGTAAATCTATACCTTTGTCATTGTATGGACAGTCTTATTTAGCACACAAGCCCAAAAGGGAACAGAAAGGCATGCATTATGATTAATCTGGATAAATGCTGAATATTAGAAATAATGACAGAAAGTTTTGATTTTTTTTCTCTTTATAGATTGACAAAAAAAAAAAAAAAGAAAGAAAGAAAGAAAGAAAGAAAGAAAGAAAGAAAGAAAGAAAGAAAAAAGAAAAGAAAGAAAATTGAATCAGGGTTCCTAATAGGATGATTCCCAGTTTTGGATGCTGCACTTATCCTGATAGACCATTCTTTAAAAAACAAAAACAAAAACAAAACTCCAATCAACCAAACAAAAATTCTTTTTTTTTTTTCTTTTCAAAAATTCTTTATATTCTAGGCTGCTTAACTCATTTACTGCAAAGAAATACTCATGCCTAGTTGCCTAAGCAAAGAGAACAAGGAATCCTCCGGGTACTAGAGGAAGCCTTAAAGCCATGCCTGTGACACACAAGGCAAGGTCAGGTGGAGGCCTGCTGTCCCCACTGCAGGGCACAGGCTGCTGTCTGATGTGTGCTCTGTGGTCCTCCCCAGTCAACAGCAGCCCATCAGAAGACACTTCATGTTCTGTGCCGCACACACACTTTTGCCTACATTTTATCTGACCTGGAGCTTTGAGATGCTGAGGAAGGATGTGCCCGCCTTAATACCCCCGTGCTGTCCACAGTGTTTACTTTGCTGCTTTTTCCATCCTGATGGGTCTCTTTGCTAACAAGGGTCAGAAAGCACTCATGGTGTATAATGAGAATGCCTGCGTGTTGCTTAAAGCAATTTGACTGGGACACAAGCCATTGTCCAGGAGGGGGTGGCTGGGGAGACTGATGCTAAGACTGTGCAAAGTTCCTCAACCTCTAAGCTAGGGATTAAACCTAGGTCTAGCCAGCTGGCATCTCAATATGATTACTATTTAGCTAATGAGACATTTAGCACATCGGTTAAGGACAGAACAAATGTTCATTTTGGCTTTGGTATTAAACATCTAAGCAGAGTTTTAATAAACTAATGACTTTAGTGAGCCTTAAGCCTATACAAGAAGAAAACCCCATGGTTTGTAAGCCATTTCAAAGTACATTTATAAGTAAACCAACTAGAATATGTGAGGAAGAGGGCAATTTTCAATGGCATCTTTCCTTTGCTAGCTTGACCAAAAAGATGGCAGGGGTGAGCAGAGAAGAATGTGGACAATCCTCAAATAGGCATAAGGTTTCAAGGATGAAGTGACTTTGGGTTAAAGCTCTGTTTTTACTGAATTTATGTCCCAACTGCTTCTATATGATGGGCCTGCTTTTACCTTCTTTCCTGGGGAGTGCACTTTTGGTGCATGCTTCTGTATAATATGGCTTTTATAAAGCTCCTGATGTTGGGCTTTGGTCATTTTTGCTCAGTGATTGCACTTGGGCCTATAAATGATCAGAGATAATTTTTATTTCATAAATAATGCTCAGTTAAAAGATTCTTTTAGCTCTTAAAGGGAGATGTATGGCAGTTCTATCTCCAGAAAAAATGGAACGCCTTGGTCATTTTTGCTCAGTGATTGCACTTGGGCCTATAAATGATCAGAGATAATTTTTATTTCACAAATAATGCTCAGTTAAAAGATTCTTTTAGCTCTTAAAGGGAGATGTATGGCAGTTCTATCTCCAGAAAAAAAAGAGTCAATGGAAAAAAGAAATTATGTCACTTGTGACATGTAGAAGAAGATCTGGAAAAGAGTAGCTGGTGAAGTTTCCTAGGAAACCAGGGTACAGGGGAATGAGGTTTGGTTAAAGCTCCTGGAGTTACTTTACAACAAAGGAGATATTAATTTAGATCCAATTGTGATCAACTTGGAGGACCAAGGAACCTCAGAAAAAATGCATTTGGAAGGAGAGAAAACAAGGTCAAATTAGAAAGAAAATAGATACAGGTAAAGAAAGTTCCTCAACATCCATGAGGAAAGGGGACTGCATAACTGGATATGCAGAAAAGGAGTAATTCTCTAAATTAATCACGTAGCATGTATTCTTTTCTCTCTCCATCTCTCATTTTTTTTGTGTGTGTGTACACACACACATACACACACACCTTTAAGTCACTATTGCTGACCTGATAGGACCTGCATTCTGAACTTGAGAGAAGCTGAGTAGGTGAGAGAACACAATTCCTGAAGCCTTCTCACATATGGCAGGTGAGCAAAAGACAACATTTTCAAACCCTCATGTGCTCCCAAGGCTATTTATAAAGTGTGGAGGAAGGACAGAGCAGTATCTCAGGTCATGCTTCATCTTGAAGGCATTATTGCTAAAATTTAAAAAATACGCTGTCTTGCTCCAGCAAAGGTGCTCTATTGGATGCAAGTCCGCTGTTGAAAGAGGTGTTCCATTAGGAATCTTGATAATGGTAATCGTTGAAAATGGCTTCTGCATTGCATCAAGAAGCTGCTTAGAAATGAATTCAAGGACATTTCTAAGTGCTCTTACGCATGGCTTTCCAAATACACAAAGGGTAACAAAAGATACGTGGCTACAATAATGATTTCCTTTCTTGTTCTTATTCAAGTTTATTCTTTTAAACAGACACAGATGTAATTAAACCATTCCACATTTTTCACTCTTTAGCAGAAAATACCTAGGAGGATAGAGTCTGGGAATTTGCAAACTTAGCTTTGCTTCAAAGGTCAGTGCCGCCATGGGTAAGTAGAACAATAAAGGGCAGTGGCTGGTCATTCCCAAGGTTAGATGGCACAGGCTGGTAAATGTGAGGTTCAAAAGCTGTCAGGAGGAATTTCTATGCAGGGAGATTGGTTCGGCAATCTCAGTAGCAAGTTATGGCTGGGGAAAATCAGACTTTTAATTAAGTTTGTGAAAACTATCCTGAGTGATCTACAATGTAAAACAGTGTCCTTTCCCCTATATTTCCATACACTGTGATATAAAGTGCACATATAAAGGCAAATCAACTGACACATCTAACCATGATTTCTAGACTGAGAACAAGTAAATAAGCCAATTCTGTCCCCAACAGAAAACCAGGTGATGCAGTTTGGAGGTCCTCAGTATAATAGTTTAAAGACTCATCAGTGACTAAGTAATGCAAAATGCCAATTAAGAGTGAATCATAATTAAATATCATGCTACCATAGTGGAGTTTTTAAAGCTAAATATTATGGGTTGATAAAATTGGCTTTAATAACTAAAAGGGGAACTCTCTTGGGCATCCCATTTGATATGTGAATTAGAGTGGACCCTTTGGGTAACAACCAATCTGCCAAGTGTCCTGGGGTGAAAGGGAGAGGACAGTTCACCAATGACAACTCATCTCTCAGTAGCGGTGTGTGTCTCAGCAGGTTGTGGACCACACCTGGAGCTTGAGAGTGCAGCGGTAGGGAGCCCAGACAGGGGAGGCTGGTCCTTGCTGGGCAGGCTGTAAGCCATGGGCTGCTTGGGGGCCTATGAGGAAAGGCTCTCCGCTGGTCCTGATCTATCGCTGCTGGGTCTGAGCCAATTCTATTCAGGGCAGGGCCCCTAGACAGACTTGGCTCCACAGAAATGCCAACATAAACAAGTTGATGCTTGACCTCCTAATTTTGGCTCTGCGCTAAACTAACAAGATCATTTTTATTATTATTAAGAGTTTTAAAAATGCAAAAGTTTGGCTCCTGAGTTTACTGAACTGGAAATAAATTGTCTGGAGAGGCCAGAGCTTTTTCAAATTCTTTAGAACTGCCTTATTGTTGTTCTGTCTCCTACTCTTGCCTCCTTGTATTCCTCCTCATTCCTTTTCTTTTTTTAATTAAAATGAAAGGGCTACATCTCTCTGGCTAAATACTAAATACTAATATTTATTTCTTCTAAGTCATAAGTCATAGAATGGGAAAATACCAAAGGCAACCATGGCACAAAATCTACTCGCAAACACCAAAATCAGTCATCTTCAGAGACCCACAGTACGGACCTGAATCCCTCCCTCCCCATTCTTTCTCCAAAAGAGATAGAAAATAATCCCAAACTCCTGCTAATATAATCAAGACAGATAAATAAATAAATCGGTGAGTGCTTCAGTCAAAACGCCAAATGGTCTCTTGATCTGTATCAGTAAACTGATGAATTACAAAAATTTAAATACTCGGTGAACACCTTAGCCTGGAGACATCATGTTGTTAAGGAGAGAAGTAGCAAACAGAAGGGCCCTGACACTGTCACAGGGCCAGGCTGTGCCCCCCACTGCAATCCCAGTTCAGTTTATGAGGCCTTCTATTTGATTTGCAAAACCAATTTATCTAGCAGTATAATTTGTGTAGCCAATCACATCCAAGGCCAATAAGGGCTCTTTTACGGGCAAACATCTTCCCCTGTGAGTAATTTCACACATGAGTACAGCAACGGGGAGCTAAAAATGGATTTCTGACATTATCTTTTATATGACAAACAGACATTTTCACTTGGTTTGATGAATTGATAGAACTCCTCATTCATGCAGATTTCTATTCTCTGCAGTCCAGCAAAGGAAGATCAGGACAGCCAACCAGAAGTGGAATCAAAGGGGCCTACTCTGTGGGAGTGTTTAGTTATAGGCTCAGTTGCCACAAAGGCCATCAGATGGCTCATCTATGTCACCTTTCTGTGCTTCCTTCTTATCACTAATCACAAAAGGGATGACTTTGCATGTGAGGGATGCTGAGCAGTGGCCCAGCCCCGTTCCGACTCTTGCATAATCAGATGATCCATTTTCTCTCCACACAACACAGAGGTGCACACTGGGCTGTCGTGATTTTGCAGGAGACTGAATGTTAAAGCCAGTGATTACAATGGAATCAAGAGGCAGAAATGGGAGTGGCACAACGTCCTCTTTCCCTGAGGGATCCACTAGTAAAATTTTTAAAATTTTTGCGTCCCGTTACCACAATGCTCTGCTGGCCTTAGTTCCAAAGGGAGGAATGTTTCAGGGGCTTCTGGATGGCTCAGTTGGTTAAGCTCCTCCTGATTTCAGCTCAGGTCATGATCTCAGGGTTGTGGGATCAAGCCCTTCATGGGGCTCCTTGCTTAGGGTATAGTCTGCTTGAGATTCTCTTGTCCTCTCCCTCCTCCCACTCACCCTCACTTGTGTGCTCTCCCTCTCTCAAATAAATAAAAGTCTTTTAAAAAAGGCAGGAATGTTTCTACGAAGAGACCCAACAGTGATTCCATTGAGCTGAAAGTGAAGTCTGCCATTTAGCTGCTTTTGGCTCATGCTTCTCAATTAACAAAGAAGGCAGCTCTTGTCACTGTGCTGGCTGGGTTGACTGATCTTGGTTACCAAGGGGAATTGGGCTCCTCCTTCATGATAGAGGTAAGGAATAATAGACCTAGAATACAGGAGATCCCTAGGCATTCCTTAGTATTACCATGCCCTGTGATTATAGTCAATGGGAAATGTCAACAACCCAATCCAGGCAGAGCTACTCATGGCTCAGATCCTTCAGGGGTGTGTGTGTGTCAAACTTTTGATGCAGTGCTTGGCACATAGTAAATATTCAGTAAATGTCAGCTATTGTTAGCTTTACATCACAAAGAGTAAATGCTAAAGCACGGATAGATTTGAAAACTTTCCTTAATAGTTCTTTCTGAAAAGTTCAGCACGAATCAAATTGAACTGCAAATGCATTTATAGAATTGGCAACTTAAATGAAGGGTACAACAATCAATCCATCTGGAGCGGAAGGCTTTTCGTCAATGCAAATAACAAACTCTTGGTTTATAGTTTGAACTTATTTTTATGTTGAATTTTCTTGCAATGATGCATACTTACGTAAGTCACAGGAATCCTCATAAGTCCCTATTCTGCTTTGTTTTATTAATGTAGACCAACTACCCGCCACCACCCTCCATCCCCCCGCTGGCAGCACAAACGATCTTTGAGAATCCACGAGTCTATTTAAGTTTAGCAACTCATTTTGCTTCCTTGATGTCATAGGCTGAAAAGTGGCTCCCCCCAATACATCCACATCCTAATACCTAGAACCTCTGAATATTAATTATTTCATTTGAAAAAAGGGTCTTTGCAGATATGATTAGGCTAAACATTTTGAGATGACAGATTATCCTGTGGACTGAGTTGTGTCTACCCCACGCTAAATATGTATTTTGAAGCTATGACTTCCAGTGTGTCTTATATTTATAGATGGAACCTCCATGGAAGAAATTAAGGTTAAATGAGGTCATAAAGGTGGATCAATGTCCTCCATGAGACACGAGAGAGCTCTCTCTTCCACATCTTCCACCTCCATGTACACACATGGAGAAAAGCCCAAGTGAGGACATAGTGATCATGCCAGGAAGAGAGCTTGAACCTTGCTGAACTGAACCGCTGGACCCTGATCTGGGACTTGCAGCCTCCAGATGTGAGAAAAATAAATTTCTGCTGCTTAAGCCACTTAGCTTGTGGTATTTTGTTATGGTAGCCTGACACAGGCTACGTGGACCCTAAATGCAATCACAGGTATCTTATTAGAGGGAGGCAGAAGGAGATGTTAGACACACATAGAAGAAGGGTAGGTGAAGATGGAGCAGAGGGAGATTTGAAGACTGATAAAGCTATAAACCAAGGAATGCTGGCAGCCACAGCAGCTGGTAGAGGCAGGGAGAAGATTCTCCCCTAGAGACTGTGGGTGGAGCATGGCTTTGCTGAATTCTAGCTCGGTGTACGGTACATGCTGGATAGCTCGTTGGTGCAAGCATACGCTGAATGTCCCTGTTAACCACTATCTTGAAAATGTAGAAATTTTATGCTCCATTGGTATTCCTATCAGGCAGGATGCACAGCAGAACATATTATTCAGTGTTCAAGGTCAGGGGCTCTGGGGTGGCCAACCTGGAGTGTCTCCTTCATAATGAAGAGTGTTCTTGTGGCAGGCCTTGATTTTCTGGAAATGCTGGCCATGCAAGGAGGGGAAGGGCTACTGGGAGCTGCTAGGTTAAATTGCTATGATACAGAAACTGGCTGCACGTAGGTCTCAGCAGCAGATGCTCCCTGTGCATAAGTAAACCTACATCTTGATCGCTATCTCCGGGTCTTTTCTTTGGCCTCACTGAACCATCACGCACTCTAGGCATAGAGTCTGCTGGAGTGCAGTTGCATTCTCCCATGAAACAGATGTTGGACTTCTGGTCCTCTGAACTGTGAAGGAATAAATTTCTGTTGTCTTAAGCCACCAAGCTTGTGGTGATCTGTTACAGGAGCCATAGAGCTCATAGACTCCGTGATGACTTCATTCAATAACTGAGCTTAACTGTGAGCCCAGAACCTTGTTATCACCTTCCTGTCCATCAAGAAACACTGAGATTCTACTGTTTCAGGAGCTGGGGATGCAGTGATAAATAAGATGGATACAACTCTACTCTGTCTGGTGTGGGAGACAGCCTGAAAACAGCTGAAGGAATTAATCTGTAATATGACTTTGGGAAGCCCCATGAAGGAGACAAACAGGCGGCAGGGAGATGTGAGAGTCTGGTGGAAGCTACTTAGAGAGTGAGGGAAGTGTTCTTTGCAGATGATGACTGAAGTTGAGACTGAAGCAGCCATGAGAGGAGCTGGAAAAGAGCAGTCCAGGCAGAGAGACATGAAAAGCAAAGGTCCCAAGGAGGAAAGGGCACAGCTAGTTCTAGAACTGCAAGGGCAGCCAATGTCGCTGATGTCTAACACTTAGTAGTAATTCGTAGTTGAGTGCATGTATCCTCTGTGCCAGGCACTGTTTAATGGGATTTACACTATTCACCTTCCTGATAACCTCTGAGGAAGCTGCAATTATTTTCCCCTTTCTAAGAGAAAGACAAGGAAACAGTATGGAGGGCAAGTGTCAAGAGTGGAGGTTGGAGCCATAGAGCATAGGCACTCAGAAACAGTGTGGAGGCCAGCAGGGCACTAGAGGTCAGCAGGGCACTTGAAATTTGCTCCAAATGCAATGAGAAAGAAGGTGTTCAGCAGAAGAGAGTGTAATCTAATTGGTCTTTTGAAAGGATCACTCAGGCTGCTGGTGGGTGATTAGTTGTAAAGAGGAATAAGGGGACATAGGCAGACCAAGAGACTATTGCAGGGTTCTGCATGGGAGGTGATGGTGGTCTGAACTAAGATGATGGCAGTAGAAATAGAAAATAATGCATTTTAGTGGAGGATCAAAAGACAGAAATTAAGACTGAATCTCAATGACTAAGTTGACTGTTCTGAGGCATGTGATTCTTTTTTTTTTTTTTTATGTGATTCTTTTCTAAGCATTTCACATGGTGCATTTATTCCCTTATTTTCACATATAAACAGAGAAGATCTACACGTAACATCATCTATGGTACTAACATAAACTGTGTGTGCTGTTGTAGGTATAATTCTTGCCAATATTTATTCTAAAAAGTTCTCCCATTTCTCCATTGGTCTCCATTCTTTTTTTTTTTTCCAGATTTTGTTTATTTGACCCAGAGAGAGAGAAAGCACAAGCAAGGGGAGCAGGTGAGGGAGAAGCAGGCTCCCCATCAAGCAGGGACCCCATCGTGGAACTTGATCCTAGGACCCTGAGATCATGACCTGAGCTGAAGGCAGTTGCTTAACTGACTGAGCCATCCAGGTGCCCCGTTGGTCTCCATTCTTGCAACCTGAGAAGTATTCTAAGAAAGGAACCATATTTAGGAAAGCAATTAATAACAATACTAATTAAGTATGATAATCTTAGCAAAGAGAGCTACTGTCAACTTCCTCCAAAGTATTTTCATCTCTTATCATTTTTTAAAAAACCAACCCTTCACAGAAGTACAAAGCACTATGATGAACATCCTGAAGTTGAGGAAGCGGGAGGCAAGGCAGGTGCAGTAGAGTGCTTAGGGCATGGTCTTATCAGTGACAGCTGACATAGTACCCAAAGCCTTGACCCTCTACTTAATTCTCTTCTCATCTCCCAATTGCTTCATTAATTGAATTTCAATTAATAGTAATTCTTTTTGTTCTTTCATTCCTTATTTTCCAGCTTCTAAGAGCAATCCATGTCTCTATTGCATTGCACAAGAACTCAACGTTAATTCAACAGATCATGGAACAACCTTAATGGATTATTGATAAAGCTGGATGCTGTTCTTTCTCAATTCATAGAAATGAACAATCAACAAGAAATATTATCATGCCTATGGGAAGGGAAACCTTTGACAGAAAGAAAAATGAGCTCTCCTACAATCATATTGGAATTCTTTTTTTCCTTCTCTCACATGTACCTGGTAATGGCAGAAGAAATTAAGAGAAAAATGAAATAAATGGATGACTAATTGATGTGTATCACGAGTATCCCCATCTGTCACATGGGAAGTCATATAACGGTTTTAATAATTAATCAATTCTTTTTCTAAATAAAAAATTATTATCTGATGAATAGCTGACACTCTCTCCTAAATAACCCTCAACACTTCCTAATTCCAGAATATCACTAAGAAATACTGGCATTGCTCCCAGAATATTTGGTTTTTCTGCAATAAAATCTTACAACATCATTATCACTACATTTCTACAGTATTCTATAGTCCTCAAAATTCATGAAGTGCTATTAGAAATGTGACATTCAACAACATTGTTAGTTTCTTATTTCCTCTTTTTTTTAAAGATTTTATTTATTTATATTAGAGAGAGAGTGTGCGTGCACAGCATGAATGGGTAGGGACACAGGGGCAGAAGCAGACTACTCACTCAGCAGGGAGCCCAATGTGGGGGCTTGATCCCAGGACCCCGGGATCATGACCTGTGCTGAAGGCAGATGACTGAGCCACCCAGATGCCCCTCTTATTCCCTCTTTAAATTAAAATTTATACTTGTTATAAAAATAAAATTGCATTAGGAGTTAAGAACATTTTGAACTTTGAGTTTGTTACTATTATAGGAACATGTTTTAAGAAGTCAGAATCTAGAGGTGTCCCCTAAATTTGGTGTTCCTCAACTGACAGAACCACAACCATCCATGATGTCTCTCTCTCTGTAACTTTGAGGGAGATGGGAATGGTAGACACCCCCAAACTGTAGAGAGATCTGTCACTTGAAATGTTCTTCTTTACTGTCAGATTAACTTGTGCATATAAGGGCCTCTTTTCTCTAGACACGTGAATCTGGGAAAGTTAATTTGATGATATTATTGTCATTATCTGATATTGCTGGTTCTTCTGAGGCACACTATACACATATAACATTTGGAAGGCACTCCATGTCTACAGATACCTTTGCTCCACCCTGCTCTGTAAGAGATGGCTTTAATATCCCTTCCTTTTCACATCCTCTCTCAGGGCTACTGTCTTGCATTGGGACCCCACTCATTCCTCTCTGTAAAATGAAAACAATAAACCAATAAGCTGAAGACTGCATGCATACCGTGGATAGCCTTATAACAAAACTAACAGATACAGCCTTCGATGCCACCAAGAAAGCACATACACCACTTATTCTATAATAATGAGATAGAAATGACTACAATTAGCCATAAAAGCAAGTCTGTCCACTTGAAGGGCAAAGAGTTTCATAACATTTGGTTTACAGCTTTATTAATGACACACTTTGCAGAGGAAATGGTTGTTTCCGGGTGCTGAAGATTAGTGAAAAGTTTGCAAGGACAGGCATAGTTTACCTTGGGGGTTAGTAAACCAACAAATGTGGCAGCTGCTTGGTTTTGTAAAGTTTTATTGGAAGATAGCCATGTCCATGGAAGCACTGAATGGCTGTGACAGAGACTGCTTGGTTTGTAAGGCCTGAAATACGTATAATCTGATCCCTTACAGACCAGTTTGCTGAGCTCTGTGCATGTAGACACATCAACAATATAAATATAGACATGGAAATATAGTATGTGATGATGACTCAATTCACAATTTTACTGTGGAATGGCTTATGAATAATAAAGCCGAATGTTAGATATGATTTTTCCTATGAATAGAATAAGTTTTTCAGCAAGTGTTCAACCCCTGATGTGAGCTCCACTCTTACACTCCCCCACTCCCCCATGATACTGTAATAGCTACTATGACATTGAACTGGTTTTTCTAATCTCCATGTCCCCTTAAGATGTTCTCTAAGCAATCCATCAATTCAACCAAAGGATGAATCAAAATAGTGGCCTACTAGTGTGGAATCTATTTTTATTTTTAGTTTTTGTAAAAAGTTTTTCAGCTGGTTGCATCAACTTGAGAGGTAAAGCATCCATATCAATCAACAGCTTTTTTGCTTCTTATGTGAAAATTCCTAATGTTCAGTCTTGAAAAGTGAAGTCTAACCTTTAATGTTTCTTGTAGAAATAAGCCTTTCATTGAATAAATCGTTGCTGAACACTTACTGTGTCAGGCACTGTACTAGATCCCAAGGATCCAGCAGGGAAGGAGACATGCCCTGCCCTCTGTCATCCAGAGCTTACTACTTACTTCTTACATAAGGTCAGTCCTATTATCTAAAGGCAGGACTGGTTAGTACACAAAGGAAATACCAGTACAATCAATAACTGCTGAGACAGATCCCCACAGAGCAGTGGGAAGCAGCTACGCTCCTGCACATTAATGCCTGGTTCCACGCAGCATCCAGAAGGCCCTGGATGTGAAACCGCTAACCAAATTTACATTCAAATTCAACTGAGTTACCTTGCTAAATTTGATACTCCACAGAATGGTTTACAATGCATTTATTTTTAAAATAAAACCACATCCCCAAATAGATTTAAACGGGAAAGAGACTAGACATATGACTAAGTTAGGGCTTAGTGATAGAATGAGTAAAGAGTTTTAGTTATGTGAAAATAATGAGGAAAACAGACCCAAAGAAGTGCTATCCCTTTGTGCTCCTGTATGTCCATTAAAACTAATAATAAACCATTTAGAACCTTCGAAGTCTCTGGTTGCAATTTGGGCCCATTTTTGAATGGCAGAGATTTATATTTAGATCCCTTTTTATTAGAAGGGTATTGCTAGCTTTATGCAGTTTCAAAGTAAAAATAACTTCATTGTTTTATGATTGTAAGACTACTGTATGCATATTATTTCACCAATATGTAATTTATGCGATACTTAAAAATGTGCAGAACATAAAATATAAGCACTCAAAATTCTACCATCCTTAATAATGGCATTATTTATTGAATGTTCACTGTGCCAGATACAGCAGTAAGTGATTTACTTTTCTATACAGGGAGCCCTGAGGCCACCAGTTACACAGTATCTACTCTTGCGATTCTCATTTGCTGATGGTGAAATTATAGAAGAGAGAAGTTAAGTAACTTTTGCACAAGGCTGTATAACTGGTAGCATCAGGGGTTCCTGCATAGAATTCAGGGGTGCTGTAAACCTAGGCATAAACCCTGGATTTTTATTTTCACTGATCTCTAACCGACAGCATTTCTTCGTTATAAATGTAAGCAATGAGCTACATTAGTATTAGCAGCACTTTAGACTTTGAGCCAACGTAAATCACATATATTTTCATATCACATATCACATTACAACTGCTGCAGATCTTTCCAGATCTGTACTCATCACTGCTTTGAAATGACAGTAGTTATTAGGTGTGCTGGATCCTGTGATTTGTATATCACTATATCATCACATTTAATAATATTTTGATGACTCTATTTTAATATAACCAGCCTGCTTTGTAATGCTACTTATTTTATTTTAGACATTTAAAAACATTGTGAAAGGGATCTCTAGGCTTTACCAGACCAATACAGGGGCCCATAGCACAGAAAAGTTAGGGACCTACTGGTAGAGAGGGAATTGAAATTAGCACCTGGGTGGTCTGACCCTGGAGCTTGGGCTCAGGCACACAACCACTCTGCCATTCCGTCTGCCGCTGGACTCATGTTCACATTTTGGTGAATATACTTTCAGATCTCTCTCGAATTTGGAGAGAATAGGCTAAGTGGTGATTAGGCAAACTTAGGAAAAAGCCAAGGAAACATTCTCAGGAACAAAAACCCTTTCCCACTACCTCATATTCTCAAAGAGGCAAGAGTGGGAGAGGATTGGAATCTACCGTTATCTGGGGCTCTTTGGAGAACTGCAGTAGGGGGAGGGGGTATTTCAAGCGACCAAGGAATTGCACCCCTGGGAGTGCAATAGGTCATAGGCCAACCTGACCTACAAGTGTAAAGACATAAGAGATATTCTCAAACAAAAAGAGCCCCTTGTAGGCTCTTTCTGGGGAAACTCTCAAACGACTGAATGACAGAATCCAGTAACTCAAACGACTGAGAAGGACTTGGGAGCAGTGCTTAGGTTTTCAAAAAACAAAACAAAACAAATCCCAATAACTATAAAGTTCCGAAAAAACAAAATGTAACCTAGGAAAATTATCTTTTGAATATGAATAAATACATGTTTTCAAGGAAGCAAAGACTTGGGAGATACTGGCCCTATGAACAGTTCCTAACAGACCCACCACCAGCCCGATGGCATTTTTTCAGTGACTATGAAGTCTCCCTTTCTTCAAGGCACTTGACTACCATCTGTGGGAAAATATTCCCTAGAGATGAACAAATTGCACTGTGGACAGCCTGTGCAACCATACCATTGCTTTCTGACACTATCAGTAGTGATGAAATCCAGCCAACTAAGAGATAAAGTAAAATAAAGAATTCAGAAAAGAAGAGCCTGCATTTCAGGGGAATGGGCTTAAAATCCCTAGGGCTTATACTGATAAAAATTGACTCTAAAATCATTGCTAATATAAAAACAGTATAAAGAAGTCAGGAAATGAGGGAGGGACAGTATTACCTTTCATAGAAGGCAGTACATAAAAACTCTCAACACTTTAAATATAGAGTTGAAAACAAGTCTATCCACAGTAGCCCCTGAAGATGTGAAGGGTGGTGGCTCTGCTTCAGCCTTTATGTTTGAGCCAACCTTTGTTCTTCATCTCAGCAAGCTGATGCTCTGATTTCTGTGAGCTTGTGTCATTAATATTCTAGTCCACAGGAGATGGACACACATGGGTCTGGTGACAAAATTAGGTATCTGAGTATGTAAGAAGAGGCTGGACTCTGCATCTGGTGACAAACACATCCCATGCATTCTCTTGGGAGACAATAGCTGGTTTTTCCTGGCTCCACTCCAGTGCAACCACAAGCCTTTCCACTTGAGGCTTCTGCAACTCCTCTAGCTCGTTCCATTTTTCCCTACAGCTAGCTTGTCCTGATGACGTGAGTTCACAGTATTTGTTTGTGATGTGGAGTTTATGAATAGATTTACGTAAAAGAAGTTTTGACTTCTGCCCATAATTCTGGACTTGCCTCACAATGTATCTCCAATTTCTTTAATCCTTCCAATATTCCTAGTAAATGGAAATTGCTGATGTAGCAGAGATTGGCTATGTGTCCACTAAACCTATTTTTTTTTCTTCCTGGACAAATAACTTAACTACATTTCCCAGATTCCCTTGCAATTAGGTGGGGCCAAGAGACTGAGTTCTGGCTAAAACAATGATGAGGAGGTTATGTATACTACTCTAGACACAGCCATAAAGGTCTCCAGGCTGTCTAAACAGACAGCTCTGCAAAGGACTTCAAAAACCTAGCCTAGGGGCTGGCAAACTTTTTCTTACAGGGCCAGAGACTAAATGTTTTGTGCATTGTGGCTTGTGCATTACATGGCCTCTGTCATGACTATTCAGTGCTGTTGTTGTAGAGCAAAAGCAGCCACAGTTAACATAAAAGAAATGGGCATGGGTGTACGCCAATAAAACTATATTCACAAAAACAAGGGGCTAGGTCACAGATCACAGTTTGTTAATCCCTAGAGGATGGCAGAGCCACAAGATGGAAGGAGTCCAGGTTTCTGAATGGTTGCACGGAAAGCACTTTCTTCCACCCACAGAAGGTAGCAACACTTACCCTTACTAATTTAGCAAGATGGAGACCTTAAAAGGCACTGTACTGAGTTTCCAGGCTGGGGGAAACCAGGTTCAAACGTTCATTGCTCTATTACCTCGGTATTTCATGTGAAATGCTTTGGGGGCCTCAATGATGCCAATTTCCCCAATTCTCTACTAACCAGAGACAGTTTAAAAAATATGAAAAGAGTCATAAAGGCTAAGTGTTAATTTTAAAGTCTCCCATTTATAATTACATTTTAGTACTATTAACTTAAAAATCATAGCCTTTGAAGATGCCATTCTCACAAAAAAGAAATATAACAAGCTGCTCATGAGGGTACTTTTGTAAGTAAGATGTGCACTACCGCTTTTATGCTCATCGGCTGCCACAGGCTGAGGCTGCCTGGCCTAGCTTTTCAAGTGAAGTTCCATTACTCAAATTGCTCAGCACTGCAGAGGATCAACACGGTTGCTTGGCTCCAGATTCTGATCCACAGCTAATGAAAGATTCCACTGTTAACGCAATCTCTGCAAACTCTCTGGCATTGGTGCTCAGATGTTAAGGATGCTTGAGATTGCTGGGCTATTCAAGTTTCAGTAGTTTGGACTCTGAGCCTTTGCATTAATCCACTTGGTGATTTTTGGTGTTCTTGTCATCTTTATTTATAAATGAAAAGTTAAGCACCAAAACAGTACCTGGCACAGAGCCGGCATAGAATAAATAAATATTTGCTGAATGAAGTCCTTTTAAATTTTGTGTGTAATCCTATATTATTAAATTATCTCCACATCCTGGGTGATTAAACTTTTCTTGCCAAATCTCTTATAACAACAACAACAACGAGAACAACAAAACCAGTAAGTCCAACTGGCACGCGTGGGATCAAATTTTTAGTGGCTGACCGAAGGGGTCAGGGAGGATCATGGGACTCTACACCTGTCCTCGTAGGGTGTAATCTGGATTGCTGCAATAGGTAGTTGACAATGCAAGAAAAGTTTATGATTATTTGTCAAAAGCAACTCACAGTAATTACAAAAAGAAAAAATGTATGGGGTACAAAGATGAGGCAACACCATGCAGCACACTTTCTAATGAACACATGCAGATGAAATTCCAAAATATTCCCCTTGAATCACAGCACCCGGAGTAGCTGAAGTAGCCTAGTTGGATGCATGATTTTGACATTTCTCTCCCCCTCTTTTTTAGTAGTGAATATTTGGATGACAAAAAAAATTTTCCCGATGGAAGACTGTAAGTTGTGGGAGGCCTTCCTTTCCTAAAATGTTACTTTTCCAACAGGATCAGCTGCGGTTTCAGGCTGTCGGTGTGGGGAACCATATAAGCCAGTGGCGTAAGGGGAGCATTTAAAGGGAACTTGGAGAGAATTTATAATGTTCATGTCTTCTCTATCAATTTCATGTTTGTTTTGATACAGCTACAAACATAATCGCTTCTTATGAAACTACTCCCAACTTTATTGTAGCTATTCTGTGGCATATTAAGGCTTGAAAAAGTAATAGCAAAATGTGCGGAGTAAGCCATTTTCTGTTTTAAATGTCAAGCAAAAGGGAATATTCTGCATACTCAACATCGCCTGCTATTTTCCTGAAGAATGTTCAGCATAGGATGGCATACTGTAAAAGAATTTATTGGTATTTTATCTTAACAGCCCCCAAATGTTTGGTATTTATGGCTACCACGTAAAAAGTCTATTATAAGCAATGAGAGAATCAAGGAACTCAGCTGACAATGACTGGTACATTTGTATGCATGAGATCCAGTTTTGCCTTTTCAAACAAGGAGTAAGAGTAAAACTCAACGAAAAAATTGTTAAAAGGTACACCTCGTTACAAAGTCTTGAAAAAAAAATGGAATGAGTTAGGGATGACCAATCCAGAGGCATGCATTTAATCAGAGAAATGCATCACTACTGGTCACTATTTATAAATTATCTACTCCCTCCAAACACTCCATAAGCCACGTCTCATCGCCTTGAAACTGGAAAAGAATAAATAACTGGTCCAAAGTACTTAAAGAGTAAAAAGAAGGCGCACTTTAAATCTCCCTCGACTTGGCAGGCCGTGCTCTGCTTCCCACACCAGGAGGCTGAGTTCATACTTCACCCAGGAGGCATCCAGTAGCCCTCCTGCCCCAAACCTTTTTCTCCACGCATGACTGAGTGTTGTTCTCTTTGTTAAAATCACATACGAGCAGGTAACCACAACGACTTTAAAAATCAGTTGGGAAATTCAACAGAGCACAGTGCCTGTCTAGATGGAGAATGTGTCTTTATTGGCCACTTGCAGCTTCTAGAGAGCTCAGCCTCATGTCTCAGCTGGCCAGGCTTGGAGCCAATGTACCCTCACTTATCTTGGTGTAATTATGAACACTCCTCTTGTGGTAGGTGGAATAATGGCCCTCAAAGGTGTTTGCATCCTAATCCCCGGCACCTGTGAATATGTTACTTTCTGTGGTAAAAGGGACACTGCAGATGCGATTAAATCAGGGGAGATTATCCTGGATTATCTGGGTGTACCCAATATGATCACACAGGGTCAGATTTGAAGATGTGATACCGCTGGCTTTCCAGATAGAGGAAGGGGCCACAAGCCAGGGACTGCAGACAGCCTCTAGAAGCTAGAAGGGGCGAGGAAACAGATTCTTTCCCTAAAGCCTCCAGAAGCCACATAGCTCTGTTAGCAGTTTTAGCCCAGTGAGACTTCTGACCTCCATTGCTGCACGATAATAAATCTGTGGTGGTGTAAGTCACTAGGTGGTAATTTATGAGAGTAGCCATAGGAATCTAATCCTTTCTGTTTCAAAAGTGTCCTGTTTGTGCATTTAATATAAGGGGATAGAGTTTATAACTGATTGAGCTCTAACCTTGAAAAGCCAACACATCATCAAATTGTAAAGCTCTCATGTAAATCCCTTCCTGAGTTTCAGGCTTTGGGGGATCTCTGAGGCCCAATAAAACTCACTTCCTATACTTTCCATCGATTGCTATAGATTTAGTGTTCTGGATTTAGTACTATCATCAGGTAATAAGAACAGAAATATGTAACAATCTCTCAAAAGCCTTGTAAAATAGAGTTTGTAAGAGCGCTATCCCATGCAGGCTGACTAATGCAGAATCTAGTCATTTGCCTCCCTGGGACACGGGGCTTTATTGTCCAGTCAACACAATGCATCTTTTGCAGAGAAGGTGCAGACAGTGGACTGATGGGTGGGAAGGGAATGGATTTTTTTCCAAGGGTGGAAAGCGAGAAAAAGCAAATAATCAATGTTGGGCCGGAGAGGTTCATTTAATCATTGAGTTCTGCCTGGGTAAGCAACATCTGTGAGCAAATAGCCCTCCCCTTTCAACTTGCAGATATTTATAATCAGACCAGAAGATTATTTAGAGTAAAGACATCATGATTAAGTGAAGGAATAAACTATAAGTGCAGACTGTAGAAAAACTCAATGAGAGCTCAGGGGTGATTGGTCAATCCTCTGTACTAAAGTGTGTACTAAACAACTGTACGTCTGGCCATTGGACTCTTGGGTGTTTATTTCAGGGCAATGACAACTGTTCATACACGAACCTGTACATGGATGTTCAGAGCAGCTTTATTTATAATAGTCCCAAATAGAGAAAACCCGGATGTCCTTCATGGAAGGAATGGTTAAATAAATCGTGGGACATCCATATCATGGACTAGTGCTCAGCAATGAAAAGGAATGGGCTAATGATATATGAAACAATCTAGATGAATCTCTAGAGAATTATGCTGAGTGAAAAAAAGTCCAACCCAAAAGGTTACACATCAGTTCCATTTATAGTTCCATTTATATACCATTCTTGAAGTGACAAATTTAGAAAAATGGGGAATAGAAGCAAGGTTTGGCAGCATTATGGAGGTGGGTGAGCGTAGGTAGGCATGGCTGTGAAAGACAACAGGAGCCTCCCTGGTGGGGGTGAAATTGCTTCGAATACTGTTGGCCTCAGTGTTGATATCCTGACTATGCTATAGTTTCGCAAGATGTTACCAATGGGGGAAGCTAAGTAGAGGGTAAATGGGATCTCTCTGTATTATTTCTTAAAACTACATATGCACCTATTCTTACCTTGGAAATTTAATTAAAAAAATTAAGGAATCAATTTTAACTAGAGAAAATACTTATTGTGTTGAATCAATTGTTGCATTAAAGAAATTTACCTGTTAGATAGTAACAAAATCTGTGTATATAGGGAAACATTGTTTTAAGAGGTAAAAACACCCATTACACCTCCAAACTGATGAATGCAAGAATTCAATTTTCAGATACGATAGCCTGTCGTCTGATGGCTTGATGAAGGGTTACTACATGGTTTCCTCTTCTGCAAACTTCCTTATCCTAACACACAGATGCTGGGGGGTTAGTACCCTCTGACCTGAGGCATCAGCTTCTTAATTTCTGATGCTCGGTCACGGGGAGAGCCCCAGAGTCTAGCCAAAAGTCAGTGCAGGCGGAAGGAGTGACATTCATACAGGGATGGGCACCCTTCAGGTAGCCCTCTCAGCTGTTTGTTCTCAAAGTCAAAGAACATGAGCTTCACCAGGGAGCCTATCAAGAGTGTAGACTCCCCCAGACACATCCCCCCATACAGGTTCTGTGGCTCTGAGGTGACCCATGGATCTGCACTGTTTGCAAATCCCCCAGTGAAGGTAGACTTGCAGGGATACTGCGGTGGGGACACGGAGGGCCGGGCCAGACTGGATCTGGGCTGCCCGGAAAACTTGCTCCAGTCCTGAGTCAGAGCAAGAGGTTCTAGGGGTCTTTCCTGAAGGAAGATTAAAGTGATCTGTCTAGTTCAGGAGCTTATAAAAACCACCACAGGAATAACTGCTGGGAATCCAAGTCCCACTTGGGAAGGTGCTAGATGCGGATGCCTAGCTGTAGAGTCGAGAAGAAAAATGACAGCCACTGGCTCCGACCCAAGACCAGGGCCAGGTGGTCCCCAGAGCTCTGGAAAAGAATTGGGTGTGTTGCAGGGGGCTCTCAGGGGAGCCAGTCTTCCCAACCATGCAATGGGGGACAAGGGGGACCAGACTGTGACTTTACTTTTTGCCCTAGTGAGGGCCAGGGTGTGCTCAGGACACCGAGATTGTACCATCTAGACAAAACAAATTACAGACAGTGTAGAAAGGCTGTCCAGTCCTTTCAGCTGTCATTTTGGCCACCGCACTGGGCACAGGGCTCCTCGTAAAACAGGGACTCAGCACTTTATCTCTGTCATTGCCACAGCCAGTCTCTCCACCTCTCCTCTTCCAGGTGCGCTTCTGGGCCTCTGTGCTAACCTTGTTTGTGACCTCTCTTCCACCCCGTCTGCCCTACTCAGTCTGTTTCTTGGCTATGACTTTGGCTTATCCAGTTATATTTCTTTTTTTCTTTTTAAGATTTTTAAATTTATTCATTCACGAGACACACACACAGAGAGGCAGAGACACAGGCAGAGGGAGAAGCAGGCTCCTTGCAGGGAGCCCGATGTGGGACTCGATCCCTGGACCCTGGGATCATGCCCTGAGCCAAAGGCAGACCCTCAACCACTGAGCCACCCAGGCACCCCTCCAGTAGTATTTCTGATTATTCACTTCAGCTGCTTTGCCTCTGGTCCTCTCAAGCACATACTCTTTCTAGCTCAGCATTTCTCAGGGAATTTCCAAAACCAGTTTGACCTGGTTGAAGCCTGCCCACCAAGAGGCCACATCAGTGGGCCCCACCCATGGGCCAGTGGTGTTACCTGTAATATCACCGGTGAAGCCCTTGGCTAAAAATGGTCAGAGTAATATCGCTTCCTTCTGTCTCTTCTTTTCCTGCTCCTATTTTGGTCTTTTCTGGTTTGGATACTTCATACTCATCCTTTCTCACCCTGCTCATAGTCTCCCCTGACCCTTATCTTGTAGGACTAGTGAAGGGATGGGAAATGGGTCTCTTCTCCTATCTCAATCCTCATGGATTGTTCAATGTCGGAGGTGAGTACATTGTTTACAGGATAGCATCTGACTTCAGGGTGCCATAACCGATGAGTCCTGTGTGCCGTGGGTGGGCATACTTCCTTCTTTTCTTGGGGCTGATAGCTGAACTGCAAATGTTTCACAAGATCTCTGCATTCATTTACTCCAAGCCCTAAGCTTTCAATAAAGAAACATTATTCCGAGTCTATTAGCATTTTCCATTCCTGCTTGCTATGAAAATGTCTGCAAAACAGAAATTGCAGGAACTGGATCTTTTCTCTTTGGTAGAATCCATTTTGTGGTGAGAGTTTGGGAACTGTGCAAATCTTCTTAGCTTTAAGCTGGAAAAAAGAGTAGCTTCTGGGGTGCACAGTATCAGAAAAAGTGCCTCCTACTATCCTAAAGCCCTTCTCTCCATGGTAGTTTATCTTTCACTATCAAGTGCCTGTAGTCATTAGTCTCTTGTGACAAAATGTTGCCTCTGTCCTAGCAGAGGTGTGAATACCCAGATCCCCGGGGTGGGCACACCGAGTTGCACTCCATAGCAGGGCATTCCCACCTCTATGTGTTATTTCTCACCAGGTGTCATCTTCACAAAGGAGCACTGACTCCACTTACCTTGTAGTGGAAGAGAAACAATCCGCAGAACAGGCTGTACAAATCTGCTGTGAGCAAGGAGAGGTTGACCGAAGTGGCGCTGGTTTTCTTTATGACGACTGGCATGAAGCTGTAGAGACCGAACATGCAGGCACTAAAGCCAACGTAGAGCAGTCCTGGGGGGACAGGAAAGAGAGGTGACATGACGGCCTTGCCCGGGGCTCTGGGTACCCACAGTGTGTGGAAGAAGGGGGCCACTGCACAGCGTTTACCACTCTCACAGGGAGTTTTTCCTCGTTTTGCTAACTGATTTTATTATTGGGTCATATACAGTTAAGCCATAAAATAAAAAGTAAAAATCTTCATGTGGAAAACGAACTTTCTGCTTCACACCACAGAGCTGATACTTTGCTTCTTCTGGGAAGGAGTGCCTCTTAGTGGCTAGAGTCAGAATATGGGGTCAAGGCTTCTTAATTCTATTCCAAAGGAATACTTTTACTATCTAGGTCTTTCCTTTTTTTTCCCCCTATGTCTTTAAAAGATTTTTTTCTTGAATTTTTTTTTGTTTGTTTGCAAAGCAGGAACAAAATACTTGGTTCCATGTATTGCTCACAGTGACGAATAACGATGTAGTCCTCAAAATGGAAGCGCTTACACAGCACAGAGATGTGGGTGGACTCAGTCAGAAATGGAATCCTAGCTGTGTGACCTTGGGTGGACCACTTCATTTTCTGAGTGCAAGATGACCTGTGAGTTTTTTCCAGATTTGTGCATCCTGTTTAGTCCTATACCCCAGCAAACAGAGTCCTACGTCCCCATCGCCTTCCCTAGCATACTGTGGGTTCTCACATGTAGGCTCTGTTCTCTTAGAAGTTGTTAGGTAAATGCTTCATAGACCATCAGAGAACTAAGTTTTGTAAAACAGAAGATTTTTAACAAGTCCTTCAAATGTTATATGGTCAGCCTCCCATCCTCTAAAATTCTCTCTCATTATAGCTAGATTTACGATTGCTAATACTAATTCCATAAATACACAATTTTGCTGGGTCCCAGCAGGAGTTTATGGCTAAATGTAGAACTTGGTTCACCTTTTTACTAGGTGGTGATAGACTACAAATGTACAAAAATAATGTTCATTCTCTACCTCGACACAATAAAGCATAGAACAAACATAAGTAATGTAATTCAGTGGATCTTTGGGCGTTTTAATATAATAAAAGTATCCAACTTTTCCAAAGGAATCCTTGATTAAAAGTGTCCAGTGTAGGCTGTGGGATGATTGCTTTGTCTGACTCTTGCGAATTTGGGAGGATTTGGTAGGTACTGGACACCTAGTCCCTTTGCCTATGAAGACTAGTGACCCTCTGAAGGGAAATTTGGTTGCCCCATATGAGAAGTATATGAGGGCATAAATCATCATTCTATACATTTCTGATTCTCAATTTAAGGACAGCCTCGTCAAATCTATAGAAAAAGATTATTTTGAACATTAAGTAAGCAAATTCAGTACAACAGCCCCCTCTAGTGTGGTGGAGATGCCCTAAGAGGAAACCAGAACTACTTTCCTTATTCGGTAAAATACAAGTCCTCTTATGGATATTCCGTCACAGTGATATCAGATGGCTTTTGACTCTCCATCAGAAGTTTTAATTCCCTCAAAGCAGTCAATTTTCTCGTAATTGGGTTTTATACTACTGATAATTCGTTTTCCTTTTAACCAAGTTACTAAAAGTACAATACTAAATAATTTAGGATCAATACAGGAAGAGACATAAAATTAATTCAGTATTCCATCAAAAAATCTGGGATTAAAAGACTAAGGAACAAGCTATCTCCTTATGCTAATCTACTAAAATTCCACTAAAAATAATCAAACTAGGTCACAACATAGTCAAGGCACCAGAGCCTTTTTTATTTACTTTTTTTGATAGCATCACTGATTTAGATTAAATATGATTGAGCCAGGAAGCTCCAGATTCAAACCCTTCCATCATCTTGCCTGTCTTACATGTGGGATCTGTTGTTTAATATTCACTCAATTATTCAACCACGTAGTCACTCGGTACTACTCTACCCTCGGCTAGCAAAGCAATGGAAAACAGAATAGAGGAAAAACTTAGAGTTGCTTTAGTGCAAAGAAAGGAAAAAAGGGTTCCCTTTCGGGAATGGTAGAGGGCTTGCTTCAGGAAGGGTGACTAGCTAAGGCTTCCTTGTGTAAGAGGACTAAGAGGAGATGGCCAGGGAGGAGCCAGGGCAAGGACATTTTAGGCAGGGAGATCTGCAAGTGAAAAACCCTGATGACAGGGCCTGAGGTGTTCCAGGAGCTGCCAGGGGCCAAGACATCTGTGCAGAATGAACAGAATGGGGCAGTGGGAAGGGATGATGGTGGAAAATTAGGCAGAAGATGGATTTTGTGGGGCCTTGTAGTCTAGGAAGGAAATGGACATCTTATTCTGGTGGTAACAGGAAGCCATTGAGGAGCCGGTAGCAGGTGGCTCACACCTGATGCACATCTTTAAAAGATGGCTCTGGCTGCTGTGTGTGTGGAGGTGGGGTGGCAGGAGAAAGCATGGCAGTCCAGGAGAGGTGCAGTGGCCTAGTCCAGGCAAGAGATGCTGGCGGCTTTGCTCAGGATGGCAGGGGAGATGAAGGACAGTGGCTGGGTCTGTGGAGATGCAGCAAGCCCTGGTAGCAGACTGGAGAAAGGGGTCCTCAAGGATACCATGGGTTCTTGTGAGAACCCATGACTTTCTGGTTAATTTAGAATTATGGCCCCTTTACCGAGATGGAGAGAATTGAAGAGAGGACAGATTTTCAGGGGAAATAAAAAAGCTCCATTTTGAACATGTTAGTTTTAGATGCTCATGCCCCAGATCTGTCCAGGAGGGAGCTGGATATATAATTAGCAGGCTCCGAGAAGAGGTAACTGTACCCTTGGTGAGCCACGGAGAGTAGGGAAACAGACACACAGTGGAGTTTTGCTCTACTCGTCAGGTTACATCAGGTGTGCTTCAAGCTTAAACACTCTAAACCTATCTCTAAAAACTGCAGAAATTAGAGAGGCGGGAATGGAAGATCTACACCATCAGAGTTCATCACTTTTTTAGGTCAACCAATGTTTTTGTGTGTGAACATCCTGTTTGGTGAGCAACGCATGGTCCGCCAGATGAACTTATGATTCCATTGAAGTGGGAATGAGAATGGCTGCAATTTGCTGATGTGCCGTCTGTAGGTGGACATTAGCTTGTCAATGGCTGTTCACAACACATCTGAAGACCCATTGTGCTGTCCGTGCAGGGTTTTCAAACAATCAATCAGTGTGATCAAACAAATTAACTGAATAATTTTTTTTGACTGACAACTATACCATGGCTGCCACAATCTCATTGATAGACAAGGCATGTGTATAGGCATTTCTTATTTGCAATGTTTTCTCCCTCACAAAAGACAGAAGCATTTGGTAGCTTGTGTCCTCATGCCCTAAAGAGACTTAAGTTAAAGAAATTAGAGGGACTCCTGGGTGGCTCAGTGGTTGAGCGTCTGCCTTTGGCCCAGGGCGTGATCCCAGGATCCGGGATTAAGTCCTGCATCAGGCTCCTTGTGGGGAGCCTGCTTCTTCCTCGGCCTGTGTCTCTGCTTCTCTCTCTCTCTGTGTCTCTCATGAATAAATAAATAAAATCTTAAAAAAAAAAAAAAAGAAATTGGAAAGAATACTATTGGTTAAGACTGATTGTGTGCTTGTCACATGCCATGTACTTTACATACATTAATTAATATCTACAACAGCAGAACACCACTACTATTATTACCCCCCTTTATACAGAGAAGGAAAGAGGCTAATGAGTATATCAGTTAAGAAACCCCAACCACACCACAGGTTTAATACAGGAAATTTAATTTGGGGCAAATTTAATTTAATTTGGGTAAATTTAATTTAAAAGGTGCTTGAGTGGGTGACAGGGGAAAATGGGATGATGAGGCGCCTTGGAGATTAGCAACAGCAGTGATGTCCTCACACTCCCGGAGCCACAGAGATCCAGGGAGGAGACCTTGTTACCAGGAGTCAGAAGGCAGGAAAGCCCAGAAAGGTACAATCACAGAGGGCACTCAGCCATTTCTAGAGACCTGACTCCAAAACAGAGAGAAACAGGGGACACACCCTGGTTTCTTTCTTCTTCCCACCCTCCAACCCCCTCCTGTCTCCCGTTGGCCAAATCTAGCAGGAAGCCACTTAAAGGACAGCCTGGGACGTGTAGTTGCATGAGTCAGCCTGTGCAATGCAGAGCAGAGGAAGCGTAAGAAACAGATAGATCTGTGAATAAACAGGAAACACCAGCGCACAGAGGGTAACTTGCCCTCAGGACACACGCTGTTGGACTTTAAATTCTGAGCACATCTCAGGTGTGCTCAGAATTACTGTTTAATTATTCTATATCTATATTGTTTAATTATTATGAAGAGAAATGGGGCTTTGATGGAGCATCCGACATGATTCTAATGAGCGTGTCATCTTATATATAGTACATATATGATAAACACATGATATATGATGTACCTTCAGGTATGATAGACACGATACACACGTGTATGTGTAGTATGTGTCTGTGTGTGCTGAATAGGTTTTATCTCATTCCTTTGGGCTCCAGTGTTTTGTCTTTCACTTTCCTTTGAATATACCAGATTTTTAAAACATTTTTAATTTTTTAAAAAAATATTTTATTTATTTATTCATGAGAGACATAGAGAGAGAGAGATAGAGGCAGAGACACAGGCAGAGGGAGAAGCAGGCTTTGTGCAGGGAGCCTGACATGGGACTTGATCCTGGGTCTCCAGGATCACACCCTGGGCTGAAGGCGGCACTAAACCGTTGAGCCACCAGGGCTGCCCAACATTTTTAATTCTTAAAGAAGGTTTCTTAGCACATATGCATCAGGCTAAGTCTGCCAAGGGGGACTCACTCTGAGAGGGCACGTCCATACCCACTGCCCCCACCCTTGCAGGCCACCATGTGCTTCCTCCCGTGGCCTCACCTCCCAGGCCTCTGATTCAGCCTCAGTAAAAAGGGTGCATTCTTAGTTATCTTTAAGTTCCTCCCTGCTCCATCGTCCCATTACTCCATCTTCAGGGAAAAGCCAGATCTCTTGTTTTGGCCTCCAAGAGGAAACCCAAACCAAAACCAAAACGATCATCACCCACAAGAGCAGAGGAGAAACCCCCTGCATACCATGAACCTGTGCTCCCTGACACACAGCACACTTTTTCTTTCCTTTGATGTTTGGTTCTCACATCAGTTTGGTTCTCACATCAGTTTTGGTTCTCATATCAGTTTGTATTTGTTCACATGTCCTTTAACACAATATGGCAAATGGGATAAAGGGAAGGTTGAAGCCATTTATTAGATTTCTGAGAGTTATTTGAACACACCTGCTCCCCAGGACATTTGAGCACCTTTAGGTTGTACATTTTCCCCAAATTTAATGATTATATAACCAGACCCATGCTCTCCGTTGGGTAGGGTAAAATAAAGAAAGAAAACACCCAGCAATACCAGTGGTCTTCTTGCTTTGAATTACTCTCTGGATCTTGCAAATGTTCTAGGAAATAACGGAGTCTGTTTAAAAAAGAAAATGCCTTCCAAGTGCAGAAAATATAAAATATATTTATTATGCCCTTGCTCCATAGGAAAAAAATATCTTCTTACTTTGATAAAATGTCAACCATATGAGCTGTCCAAGAGACCGTATGAGGGGGGTTGCTGATGTGGGGACAGGGGAGGGAGAGAGAAATGCTTTGACAGATGGTGAGAGATGAAGACAGTCTTGGATTTTGGTCTCCTAACTAAGATGCTGTGAGCTTTCCAGCAGACCCTGCAATCAGAACTCGACACTCTTGGGTGATTTCCTAAGGAGTGCAAGGATGCTTTGAGAGGAGGCTGACCCCCCAGCCTGATAGCTCCTTGCCTCTCGAGTCCCCGGAGCTAGTAGGCCATCTCTTGGTTCTCCAGAAAGAGCAATGTCAAGCCTAGACCTCCTGCCATTGCCCCATCCCTTCCCTGTTATCTCTACTTTGAAAGATGACAGAGGGCAAAACAGGCCCCATCTCCCTTGCTTGTCATTCACTCATTCACTCATTTAGTAAACATTTATTCACTCAATGTTATGTACACAGAGATTGAGGTAATGGGGACAGAGGTAGCCCTTGTGTTAAAAAAAACAAAACAAAAAAAAAACCTCAAACCCAACCCTACTGATGCTTTGGAAAGAAAAGGATGAATATCTGGTTCCCTTTTTTTGCCCATTTTAGCCTCTTTTCCAACCAGGAATGAAAATGATGGCTCTATAATGTAGTCCTTTTATGCCGCCTTTCATCACTTTGGACTACAGGGGATTGACATTTTAATGGCAACAGGCGAGTTAAGAGTAAAACCACCTACTGACGCCACATTTAACTAACACTGGATTATAAAAGAACCTCGGTGGACATGCTTGTGACATCCACATAATTACAGGACACATTATTATTAATATTTTTTTTATCATTGCTGTGACTATTAGCATAAAACGAATTTACACCACTGCGTGTGAAGTGTTACCAAGCACGGGTCACATTTGGTTTCCTGGCTCTGAGTCACAAAGGCAAACACATCTGTAACCTGAAGCTGGTTTCCTTTCCTCCTCCTCCCCCACCTCCCACTCCTCCCTGCACCCCCCTCCCCCTTCTGGTGATTTTTTCATCTAATTGTAACATTTGATAGCAAGACTCAATAGGAAATAAATGGCAGGATTCTGTGACAGACACAAGAGCTGGTCAGCCCTTGAAGTCACTTGCGATTACCCCCAGGGGGAGTCCTGCATAATCCTGTAGCTCTGGGGGGCCACCAGAGGGAACTGTGTCAGCAGTGGTGAGCTGGCCTTGGATGCTTCTGGGCCTGGGGGGTAGGTAAAGTGGTGCAGCGAAGCTATGTCATTGTTGTTCTTGCTGGTGGAGGCAAAATTTGACCAAAGCTGTCAATCTCATCAAAACTCACAGAAGCAGGAGGTGGCTGGGGCAGCCAGCTTTGGTGTGGGCCATCTGGCTTCACCTCGCATTTGCAGTCCGGGTGCACACATTTTCCAAGCACCCTTAGGAGCCGAGCCCTGCGCTCACCGCTGGCCCCCCGTGCAACTTGGTCTGGACACTGAAGGGACAGCGAGGCAGAGGGTTTTAAATGCCATTTCCTTCTGGGGCTTGCTGTGAGATCACTACAGCAATATCTCAGACCTTAAATCCTTGTTTTAATTTTATTTTTATGTTGGCAAATCGAACTTCAATAAAAACAAATGGATAAAGAAAAGGCAGAGGCAGCCTACAATGATTCTAATGCTTTTACCAATGAATGGTATTTCTTAGGTTAATCACAGCTATGATTTAAAAAACAGTCCATTTTTGAAAGTAGTATTTTTGCCTTTTCAAAAATTTTGAAAACCCTTGAGAACAAGTAAATATGACTTTAGGAGAGACCTATTAAAGCTTTCTGTTGAATTGTTTTGAATTTAATTCTGTAAAAGGTGAATATATATATATGTAATATATATATAAGCTTATATATATAAGCTCTATTTAAAAAATAGAAAATAAAATAAATTTAAAAAATAAAATAAATATTTCTTTTAGAGAAAAGTGATTTTCGAAACAGGTGGAATGTGAGATACCCTGGATGACTGTTAACTAGCTCGAAGCGTGTCTGGTATTTTTCACCAAGTCCACTTGGAGATCATTTAACCATTTCTTATGCTCCCTTCTGAAAAGGTTTTTATCGGCTCAAAATGCCCATTACATTGTTTTCTTGTATGCCTTTTTGTTCATTCCTCCCCCCTCCCCCCACTAAAGTGCCACTTTTTAATGATCCCATCAGTTCTGTGTTTCTTGGCTAGAGAAAATAGCTGTCATTTATGCCCTACCACTGCCTCTGGGCATTTTTTCCTTCTTGTTGGTCTTTTAACCTAATAACATACTTCTGTGTCTACACTAATGGCATCCTGATGATGATAATGGGCAGAAGCTCAATTAGGAAACATTATGAATCACACAGTTTAGTCTCTCACTGGGTACAAGAATTCCTAAAATGACCAGGGATTTCATTTTCCTTTGTCCCCTGCATTCTGGACGCTTTCATGGTTCGTGGCCCACTCCCGCGCACGTCGCCCTTCAAACACATCCTTCAGGTTTACGAAACACAGCATTTTTAGAAAAGCAAACCCCTTACCGATCTGCCAATCCCAGGGCACCTTTAGCAGCTCCTTGTGCTCCATGATCGCTCTGCAAATTCAAAGAAAGTGGACCTCATGAGCAAGATTATAATGCGTCCTACTTCTTTTCTCTTTTCTTTTTTCATTTACCAGATTTATAGAAGTCATGAAACAACCAACTGAATTTCAAAAATAACTTTGGGCCAAGGATAGGGAAGTCTAATTTTCAGTCTGAGAATCCCCCTGAAGGTGTGATCAGTGGGCATACGGTGGTGCCCAATCCTTCCACTGGCCTTTTCACCAAACAGTCCACCTGCCACCTTGATTTCTTCTTGCTTAGATGAAGTCCAAAAAGTCAATGGTAAGGTGAGGAAAATATCTGTGCTCGCAGAAATTTGTTTTGCTTTGTGTTTGGAGTCAGTTTTCTGATTGAGGATTCTCAAGGGCAGTGGTTCTAATTCAAAGATACTCCATCTGGAGAGCACATTGAAACAATTTCTTGAGCCCCATCCCTAGAGATCCGCATTCAGTAGATGTGGCTGGGGCCCCGAGATGTGTATCTCTGCTAAGTTCTCATGTGGTATCAGTGCTGCTGGTCAGAGAAGCTCATTTTGAGAACCACTGCTCTGGAAGAGGACCAGGAGGTGAAGCTGGCACCGCTCCACCCTCAATGTACTCTGTTGCCAAAGACAACCATGTGCCACTTCCATTATTTTGGCAGCAGTGGTCCTAAAGGGCTCAGTTAGCTTGAATGGACTGTAACTGAGGCAAATGAGTGCCGGATCTGATTCTACTCTTTGGATTCAAGAATAATAATCCATAAAATGAGCCATCTATCTACAGAATGCTGGTTATGAATAGTTGAACTAGGCAATTTCTTTTCCTCTCACAAAGTTGAAGCACCAAATTTAGGAGCTTTGAAATGCCATCCCACTTTCAAAATGAATCAAAAATAAATCCTTCTCAGAGACTCTCCCCATCTCTGTGCCTTGTTTGCCATGGAGTTTTACTTCTATCTCCAGATACCAAAATTTGGAGGATTCTTGGAAACAGCCTATTGGTAAAAACTATTTAAGGTGATGCCAAAATATCTTCCATAAATAATCAGATACTGAACTAAAACAATTACAAAGTACTTGCCTTATAGACAGGGATTTGGTGAAATTAGAATTATTTGCTTTGTAGAAAAGGATTTGGTGAAATTAGACTGGAGGCTGTACTATCATTCTTCATCCCTTACATGAAATGTTTAAAACATATGGTCTTTATCGATGGAAAAGTATGGTTTGTTTGACACTTATTCTTACAACAATTCTGAGGCACTAGTCAGTGATGACTTCTACGCTCCAATGCAGGACCATTACAAAATTGGTGTTTTGGACTTTCTGATGCTTGGTGAGTGTCTGTGTTTTATCTTCAACTGTTCAAGGAAAATAGGAACACCAAACTTCTAAGAGATGAATTGAAAATATGGTTCCTTCAGGCAAATCCATGGGCAATAGAAGAATAAATTTATGAAAGGACAAACTTATACTGTAAGCTTCTTAGTAGTTGTTGTCACTAGTGAACAGATGTCCCTTTTTGGAAGTGTATTAAATCATGGCATTTACACTTAGGTATTCTACTTCTCTAAGTAAAACCACGGCTGGTTTAGGAGGATCAATGTACTTCTACTGTTGTTGTTGTTGTTGTTGTTGTTGTTTTTGTAAATTGTGTACAAAGTCCACTAAGCGGTTTTCTAATAATTGATCATAAACTTCTTTAGTTTTGAAGATGCTTAGCAAGAAAGATACCGAGTTTTCAGATTTCATGTAGGAAGTTAGTGAAACATTTCCAGCCTTGTTTTTTATAAAGTAAAGCGACCAACCTTACCCTAATGAGAACAATTAAAATAAGCCCTAAGAGTCTCTATTGTCTGAATTTCTTCTTATTTTTTTACTCACAATTGAATTCCGCTGAAGAAAGCCCCGAAGAGTCCAATCATTCCCAGAAATTCCACTCGACTCAGGGTTCGGATGATGTATTCTTCCCAGACGTTAGAGATACCGTATAATGTGGCTCCTCCTAAGACCAGAAGGTCCCCTACCAGCTTATTTTCCCCTAGGAACCAAAAACACAAACGCAGCTTCATTAAAATGTTCTTAATGAGAATCTGGCACCAGCAAATTGAACTTCCTTTGTCTATTCTATTCCGATGTTTTTACAGAAGTCCAGTCATTTGCCAACTGAAATTTAGTAAAGTCTGTTTATCTGCACTCCAGATATATTCTGGTATAAAAAGGTTGCCGACGTCTGCCCAACCAGAAATCTTCCTTAACTGAAAAAAGGGACCAGTCGCTTCTAGATTGCACTCTCTCTACAAAGCCCCATGTCTTCTGTCTATATATATGTCTAGGAATATATGCTAATACATGTACGTGTTATATTTGCCGCAGGATGCTTTCCAACAGCTTGGTGAACATGGTGTAGAACAAACAGAGTCAGTCTGAATTTCCACCCTCTGCTACACAGGGAGGGAAGCTATAACAGAATTAGTCGAGACTCTTTATTTTGACTATGGGCAAAATATGTACTTGCTTAGAAAATGAGAGTGAAAGGGATTATGGGCTGAAATTTTCAACTTCTCTACATTAAGTAATGTAAGAGTGAAAATATATGTAATTCACCATTATATTAACATTTTGTTTTCATAAAAATGTCTATTTGTTTTAAAATCAATTTTGGTTGGTTTGGGTTTGTCCAATTCTTAATAAGTGCTCTACCCTGCTATTTCCTATAATTAGGCCCTAGGAAGTATGAAGCCAGGGAATGAGTGTGGAAGTTAGCAGCCCCTGTGGGCTTGTACCTTCGCAGTCTCCAGCTCTTGTACAGGTCAGCACCTGGGAGTGTGGCAGGCATGTAGTTCTGGGGCACAAGAGATCCCAGATGGGAAGGGTGCTCTCTCCAGCATAATTCTAGGAAGGGGGCACACATCATAGAGTGGCCTTGGAGTCCCAGATTAGCTGGAATAATCTAAAACTGTAGAAACCAGATTCTCAGTGTTCATCTAGGAGCACTGAGCATTCTCTAGGAAATGCCTTCACATAAAAGAATCTGCGCTAGGCTTGGGGAAAGGGTTCTTCATTCATTCCTTTTTGGTCACCTTGGCAGATTCTGTATTTACAGGTGCCCCTTGAACAATGCAGGGCTTAGGGGTGCTGATCCCTATGTAGTCAAAAATCTGCATTGAAATTTTGACTCCCCAAAGATTTAACTACTAATAGCCTAACATTTACCAGAAATATTACCAATAATACAAACACTTAACACATATTTTGTATGTTATATATATATATATATATATATATATATATATATATATATAATCTACTGCTTTTTTTTAATTAAAGATTTTATTTATTTATTTGACAGAGAGAGGGAGGGAGAGAGTACAAGCAGAGGGGGCAGCAGGAAGAAGGAAAAGGAAAAGCAGACTTCCCACTGCAAGAGAGCCCAATGTGGGACTTGATCTCAGGATCCTGGGATCATGATCTGAGCCTAAGGCAGATGCTTAATCGACTGAGACATCCAGGCGCCCCTATCCAGGTGCCTGTATTCTTACAATAAAGTAAGCTAGAGAAAAGAAAGTGTCAAGAAACTCAAGAGGAGAAAATACACTTACAGTACTGTACCGTATTTATCAAAGAAAAAACTCTATGTCTAAGTGGGCCTGTGCATTTCAAAAGCATGCCATTCAAGGGTCAGCTGTACTCTAAAGGTGTCACTTTTCCTATGGCAAATTCCCACTCCTGGTAAGGATCGGAAAGAGAAGAGACCCTGAAAGCCAGGAGAACTTCCTGGAGTCAGCTTCCTGGGAAAACTGCTACTTACCAGTAGACTAAGAAATAAATGGTGAATTCTACTATTCTGGAGTGTTTAAAGACTATTAATATAATTTATGAAAATGGACCCATCCCATTGAGCACTTTTGAGTTTTAAATGTGACTAACTGTCCTGTTTTCCTGGGACTCTCTTGGTTTTAGCACCAAATTCCCTCACCTGAGGAAACCTCTTCATCCTGAGCAATCTGGGACAGTCCTTTCTCCTCATCTACTATAGTAGAACAGTTGTGCATTTCTTTTAAGGGCCACCATTATAGAAAAATAAGCATTAAGTGGTGTAGCAGAAAGAATACTGGCTAGATTCACATTTAGGCCACACCATTTAGTACTGGTGTGTCCTTGCACACGCTCCTGATCTCCCTTAGACTTGATCTCTTTAGCTGCAAAAGTGAGTATAAGAAAACCTTCTTTGCATAGTTAGGAGGACTTAAATGAGATAATGCATGGGAAAGTGCCTGGCACCAAAAAAAAATTATCACTCTTTTTTGGATTGTGTTTAATTATCTAGCTCCTTGAAAATGTTTTCTCTTCCTTGAAATAACTATAAAATTATGTCTAGCAATAAGAAAAAATGTTGTTACAGATATCTAACATCTTGAATAAATAAACTAGATGTAATCAATGCATTATGGTAGAAAGATGATATTTTGGGGAGCAGGAAATACATTTTATAACAAGGAGCAGTTTTAATTGAGTTTTATCTCAGTCTTAGGGCTTCTTCCCACTTTGTGCAGTGCACTCCACAGGCTCCAAGGCAGAGCCTCCAGTGCCACAGACTGCAGATGCCTTCTCTCCACTTCTGTCCGAGGTGGGCTAATCTGCTGGCAAAGTTTCATCAGAAGCACAACTCCTGGCACATCGACGTGTGCCCTGATACAGACATTTCGTATCTGGAGAGCCTGCTGCCATCTGCAACAGTTCCTTCAGCAAGACTTAAATCAAAATGAGGAAGAAACATTCTAACAAAGAGAATTAGAGTAATTACTTTAATTATAATGAAGTCAAAGTAACTTTGAACAGGCCCTTATCATCATGCTTGAGGAAAGAATTTTCAAGATCCCAAGCTAAGGTGATCCATGGATTAAGCAACATAAAATGGTTCAAATCAGACATTCTCTTCTCCTATGAAAAGCTCTTGATAGGCTGATGAAGTTCTGGTGAGTGAAGTATGTTCGAAAAGTTCTCTCCCTGGCTAAGTAATAACATTGAACCAATTCTACTGTCAAGGTGAAAACAAATGGAATATTTTCCATAATTATGCATGCCAATTTTAAGATTATACTGTCCTTAAAACCAGAGTGTGTTTCTTTCTTTTTTTCAAAACATTTTATATGACAGCTTAAATGGCTGTCTAATTTATTTTATAAAATAAGCCCTTGGATCCTATATTTGGGCTGCCTTTAGAACATCATATCATGCACTTGGGCACCATTACTCTAGCATTGAAGGTACTCCCTGATGATAAATTTTAATTGTTAACACGAGGACGTCATTTGTCACAAGAAGGATGCTGCTGTGAATCTTAAACAGATAAAGTCTACTCTAGTATGTTTGAACCACTCTGCGTTGTTTTTAAAAGTTATTGCTTTTGAAAGACTCTCAAATGGACTTACTTTTTTTTTCTCTAATAGTATTACTCCTCTCCTAACACTGCATTTGAAATCAAGAAAACATTTTTTTTACCCCCCAGAAGAGATGGATAGAGCCTAGTGAAACCAGTTTAATGTAGCTTACCATTCTAGGCTTAAACATTCAGATTTATGAGGGTAATTGTCTTCCTTGACTAGGAAATGCAAGATGATGGCTAGAGGTCAGTGATTAAGGTTCAGCAAAGCATAATTTTCATAAAGAAGGGTACATGCTTCTCCTTAGTCAGTGTTTACACCATTCAACTAAAGCTGAGAAACTGTAATTAAATTATGACTTTAGAACAACTAGCCACATTATATCAGACAAAAAGAACTATCTGATTGATCCAAAGAGATTATCCGTATCAGGACCACTATGAGTTTAGAGCATAAAGCTGGCCCTTTCATATGACATCTATTGATACACCATGGAACCAGTGTTTCATAGAAAAGTTGGTGGGAAAAGCTGGTGTGTGTATTTTTAGTCTCTCTGTTGAGGTGGGATTGATTATGTGGTGTAGGCAGTGTTGTGAGGGCCAAGGCTGTCTCTCTTTTGCTCCGTGTTGTCTTTAGCTCCTAGAGATGTGGGGCAGAGAAAAAAGCCTGCCCCAGAGTTTAAGAGCCTTGAGTTCTATTCTAGACTCTGCTCTTATAGTTCTGTGACCTTGGGAATTCACTTGGCTTCCCTGTATCTTAGTGTTCTTGTGTGTCACATATAAAGTTGCTGAACAAGGTCTGTTTCAGCTATAATGTTCTACGATGCAACTTAAAAAGATAAATTATATTTATTTCGGGTACTTCCTACAACCTAGCCTCATTATGAGAAATGTTCCAATTTTGACTATCATCAAATTCCATAGGAGGAAGGTCAATTCCAAGAGCTATTGAGATGTGAATATTTTCCATTCCATTCTTGAGGTTCACAAAAGAGGTCATTTTTTTCTGTGCCCTCTAATCTTAGGTAGCATAAGAATTTTTATATATTTTAAAGAACTCCAAAGCTTAAAAAAAAGGATCCTCTGGAAATCCTGCTGAATCAGGGATCCCCATCAGATTCATAACAATTTGATGAGTAAATCTTGAAGCTTTACCTTACAGGTCTATAAGCAGTGACTGATAACCAGAAATCCTCCCCACCAAAAATATAAACAAACAAAATACCATGCACAAGGAGACTAAACATAGCTCCCCCACATAAAAATATTCATTATTCCCAATATAGTCTTCGAATTTAAAATATCCACTCTTAGCTTATATAACCAACCTCCATCCAGTGGTTTGAAAGCTCAGTCTTTCTCTGACTTGAGAAAGCAAGAGTTTGAGGGTGGGGTGTGGAGAAGGCCACTGTGGTCCAGGAGAGGATCACTGACATCATTTCTAACCAGCTGGTTTAGGCAGGAGCAATGGCCTCCAAAATATCCTCCAAATGGGTCCTGACCCTCAGTTTTAAACACCATCTGAATGTTTCTGAATACATGTAGAAAGGGCAGTAAGTTTGTATTTTGCTTCCTCCATTCACTCAGAAAACAGGGATGAAGCACCTTCTATGCACCACTATTCTAGGTGTTGAGGAACAAACAGGAGTAAGATGCAGACACTGGGAAGACCAAATTTGTTGTTTCTACCCCACCACGGTGGTGAACAGCTAGGGACTCACCTGCTCCCTGATGCCTTCCCACAAGCACATCCGCTCCTGCCATGCAGCCCATGCCCAGGATGCAGACCACGATGCCGAGGAAATGCACAGCCTTGTACCGGATCAGCAGGAAGAACCAGGACAGCAAAATCACCACCGGGATCACAAAGCAGTCCAAGAGCTATAGGGAAAGAGGGAGGTAAACAGAAACAAGAGATTCAGGGGGAAGCTTCCCACATGATAAAGAAAAATAACAGCCCTATAGAGAAGGTACTTCCCTGAACCCGAGTTTCTGTGTAGACCCAGAACTGATTCAGTTAAACAGACTCTGAAACAAGCACAAACTAAATTTACTGAAACATCTTCCAAGCTTTGAGTGAAAGGAGAGAAGGCCAATGGACAGGATAAGGCTGGTAGTGAAGAGTCTCCTGCCCCAGTGCCCAGACTCCACAGGAAAAGCTCGCAGGAGGGGAGGATACACGGAGCCACTGTAGATGGTTCTACTATTTTAGGAGTACATCTGGAGATGGGAGGCGAGAAGGTTGAGGTCTTATCATGTTATATAAATTATTAGAATTTAGACAAAAGTTGAACTTAATTTCTTCCAGACAACTGTCTTCTCACTGCTTGTAAAAATATATGCTCTAGCCTTAAACACAAATATGACTCTCAAGTTTACAATACTTTAAACATACTGTTGTAAAAAAGAGTAAAAAAGAGAGAGAGGAAGAATAAACAGAGAATAGAAAAAAAAAATCCTTGATTTCACTTCTTACGTATTTTGTGCTAATAGTGAGATTCCACCTGACATGGAAGCCCCGGGAGTCGGTAGAGAGTTGGCCCCAATCATGTGGCAAGTGAAGGTGGTGAAATGAGGAGACCTTTGTGCCTGGAGTCAGAAGATTTGAATTTGAGTACCAAATCCTTACTTATAGTAGTGTGACCGTAGGCAGATCACAAACTCAGGAAGCCTCAATTTCCTGCTAGTATAATGAAGATAATTACCCATTGACTTCCCCCAAAGATCACTGTGAAGCTTAGACATGACACATGAGGACACATTTTATAAATTACAAGAGCCTCAATGCTGGTCTATAGCCATGCTTCCAAACACAGGCTCTGTGCTCCACAGAACAGGTTGTTTCTACTACACCCTATTAAGATACAGTGACCTTTGGATACTCCATGTCTCCACTAGACAAACTATGTCCCACTGGACTTCAAATTCTATGTACCAAATGAAAAACTGGTGGTCCTGACCCATTGCCCAGTACCACGCCTCTGTTAGAATCCTAAACAAGTGACTTTACCACCCAGCAGTCAGATGCAGGCCAGTATATGCCTCCACTCTTACTCCCTACATCCTGTTGGCACTAAGTTCCATCAATTCCATCCTCTAAACACCTCATATTCATTCATGCCACCCTCTCCCATTTTTGCCACCTGAACAAAGCTGGCATCCTCTCCTACCTGGAGTCAGTCTTTCCTTTCTGCCTCAGGGTCTTCAATCATGCACCCCGCTCTATCTAGAATGTCTCACCTGAATTCCTGAACTCCTGTAAACTCCTTTTCCTTCAGGCCTGCACTTATATACTGCTCTCTCAAAGAAGCCTCTTGGGTCTCCAGGCTAGGTCAGGTCCATCAATGCTTTCCTTGTGTTCTGTGTCCTTTATAGTGTCAATTGCAATAATAGGTAATGAGTACTGAATTACTGGCACGATGTCTGACTTCCCCAAGTGTCCAGAGGTCTATGAGAGCAGGACTACATTCTTAGTACTCAGACCCTGCTGTGTTCAGGAGAAGTAGCCAATGATAGTAGCTGAACCAGTACATACAGGATTTTTAATGATCAGTAATATCCAAGATTCATTAAAGTTTAAATTAAAAATGTTTGTGTATTTACAAAGCATGCCTGACCATCAGCATGACTTCTGGGATTGTAAACAGTACTCAGAATCCCCCCATCCCAAAAGTTTTTTCTTATCTGTAGGACTTTCACGATTCTCTGTGCATTGGTCTCCTTTGCAACACAAGCAATCAGAATCGTAAGCTTTCCCTGGGGTGCTGTGAGACAACAGGTGATGAAGGGCATGTGAATGCTGAGTAACATCTAGAGGTCACAGCACTCCCAGAGGGACTATGTATTTGGGTGGTGGCTGCTAGGACTGCATGATAGCACAGGGTTACTCACTGCACAGTTAATTAGCAAGTTAATGATCCTACTTGATATGATAAAATGCTCTAAGGCAGTTAGTACAACTGGCCTCAAATGCCATTTAAGTATAGTAGGAAATTTGAGTTTGCCAGTGAAAATTGTTCACTTGGCATAAAACAGTTGGTGTTTTGTTTTAACGATGAGAAATGATTGAATCAACAGTTGAATATTAGTTACATGCTCCACAATTTGGATTTCACTGTCTAGGTGGAAGCCCTTGGTCCATGGAGCTGAAGGCTTCCATTTCTGAATTATTAAAAGCAAACCAGGTGGTCATCATTCCAACTTTGGGGAGGACTGAGTGGACCTTTTTGGTTCTCAATGTCATTAGAAACCCCAAAGCACTGGATGAGTCCTAGGATCCAGTCCTTTCATGGGCTGAGCTGCAAAATCCTTATTCATACCTGTCAGGTGGTCCTGTGGATGAATAAACCCTTTAAAAGGAAGGGGAAAGGCTAAAGAAGGATACGATTCAAGTCAAGGTTTCTGGAATATTCAGCTAGGGAAGCTTGGTGCCCAGCCTACAGTAGGGGATCAATAATGGGTGGTTGAATGAATTAATGAATGGACAGATACTTGACTTGGTATCACTGATTATAGGCAGCGACGTCAGTGCTAATTCAGGCTGCTGCTGGCAGTTTGAATGGGGGGGCGGTGCTTTGTGCAGGATTGCCCCATGCTCTCTGCAGGGCATTAAGCATCGTTGGGCACTGGCCACTAAAAAAATGCTCATATACATTTATAAGTGCCCCTCAGTTTTGAATTAAGTAGACTTTGTCTACCCCCTTTATGAAAAGCTGGGGACTCAGAAGTTTCAAGAGATGAAGTGATATGCTCAAGGTCACTCAAACCATTGGTATCAGTGGGAGTCCTGTCATGGGGAGTCCTGTCATGGTTTGTTTGTTTTTTTTAAAACAATATTTTAATGAAGGTCAATGATAGGAATTGCCACAGGTAGAGGTCTCATCACTGCATCTGTAACTACAGAAGAAAATAAGCATTTGGGAGCTTCTGTTAGTAAACAGGCTATTACTTTTAAGTGATTTTTGGCTCCAGCCTTTCCCCTGTGGTCATATAGCATGAAACATACTGACAAAATAATTTTCCAATAGTTTTCTGCTGGCTTAACTCCTTAGTAAAGTGGTCGTTGGAGTAAATAAAAGAGAGCGAAGCATGGTAACAGATGCCCACAACTGGGACTGTTAAAAAAGACAAGGAAGAAAACCCCTTCTGATTCTGTCATTAACCTTAGTTAGATTTACCTTTCTTTGCATATATTTCTATATCCAAAGAGAAATGATAAAATACCGACACTAAAAAATAAACAAATGAATGTTATTTCATAATTATCTTTTTTCCCTTTTCTGTGTATTTATTTTTTAAAGTTTTTATTTAAATTGCAGTTAGTTAACATACAGCGTTATATTAGTTTCAGATGTACAATACAGTGATCCAATACTTGCATATATCAACACTCATCACAGCAAGCGTATTCTTGAGTCCCCATCACCCATTTAACCCATCCTCCCATTCATCTCCCCTCTGGTAACCAAGAGTCGGATTCCTGGTTTGCCTCTCTCTTTTTCTCTTTGCTCATTTGTTTCATTTCTTAAATTCCACATATGAGTAAAACATATGTCTTTGTCTTTCTCTGACTGACATATTTTGCTTAGCATTATACTCTCTAGCCCCATCCATGTTGTTGCAAATGGAAAGATTTCATTCTTCTTATGCTCTGAAAAATCTCAAAGTATTAATAATGCTGTGGAAATAAAAATGTTCATTACAACCTTAGATTTACATCTTTTTTCTCCTAAAGATTTAAACTAATTTTGCCATGTCATTAGTCTTTAGACACTACCTGCCAGAGAGGTCTAAGATCCCAAGTTGTCTCATTTTATTGATGGAGGCACTGAGGCATACCATGCTCAATGGCAGGGGTACATTCTCTGAAGCCTAGGTGATAGCTCCAGGATTATTTAAATTTGGTAGCTTTAAATAACATTTACAGTAGATTGCAAGTGTTATTTATTGTTTGTATTTATATATAGTTTGTATTTGTTTATTTATTGTAAATTTATAGTTTGCAAAACACATTATTTTTACTTTATCTCCAAAAATAGCACTTGAAGGGAGTTATGATTATGTCCATTTTATAGGTAAGGAAACTGAGTCTCCAATAATAAAGCAAGTTAGTCTCAGAGTTGGGGCTAAAATACTAGTGTCTGGACTTCTATACTCTGCAGAGTTCAAGGGCAGCTTCCAGGGGCTAAAATACTAGTGTCTGGACTCCTATACTCTGCAGAGTTCAAGGGCAGCTTCCAAGAGTTATTTAATAATAACTAAAAAAAAAAGTCTGTGTTGGCATTGCTTTTAGAACAATGCAAGTCAACATTATTTTTTTTTTTTTTAAAGTACACAATGGAGGCTTGCAGCATCATTCAACTTTTTGTTCCTCTTTCTCCCTCTCTGTCTTTTCAGATTCAGCCAATATCTTACCATTGGATCTTTCCCTGCAGTCTTCAATCACACTTGGTTATGCTCTCTTCCAAACACACACACACACACACACACACACACACACACCCCAAACCCCACTTCTTGCCAATACTCCCTCAAGCTTCTCTCTTCCTTCTTAGGCTAACTCCATTTGCCAACACTTCCCAGACCACCTCTCTCTGGATCAGACACAGCCAATCTGAGTTTTCATGCTCACTTGTATGTTCCCCTCTTCCTCTAACATGGTCATTCCTCTTTCACTGTATTTTCTAAATGTGGTATGTTTTCTAAATCCCAGAACCTGCATTTAGTAGATGCCCAGTAAATTATTGCTGAATTTTTAAAAAAATGAACTTTTTCTGGCTTTACTCTGTCTCTAATTTTGCTGCTTCCATGACTTTCTTGCTTGTCATTCCACTAATTTTATCTAATTTATTTCCTGTACAAAATACGAATTTTATCCCTTCAACTTTATTTGATATGTCTATGTCTTTATCTGTGTGTATATTTAGCTCTACAATTCTTTGTGAATAAACTTAAGTGGTAGAACTCAGAGCCGTTACAGGACTAGCTGAGGCCAACTGACACTTGGATGATTATGATGATACACTGCTGACTTACGTAGAATTCCACTGTACAATCACCAGCAGGTTATTATAAGATTGTGATGGTTAAATGTAATTGTGCTACAGGACACTCAAAATTAACGCAAAATGATTAAATAAGGAAAATAATAATATAAATCCTACCCCCATGACATATCTCATAATCATGCAAAGTACAACAACCTCACTTGTGGTATGATATATCATAGTGGCCTGCCAATATCACACTTCCCATGGGATTACTGCATCCTCTCTCTCTGTCTCTCTAGTTCTATCCCATCTTTATACAGTTGGTACTTCCAATAAAACATCTAGACAAGAGACTTCCTTTGGTATTGGTTGATGAAGAAATTCAAGTTTTATTAGACTAAATCCAGAAAAATGTGCTTAATGTAAAAGGGCCCAATATCTCCTACATTTGTTCTTGGACTTGGGGTAATATTGATCTAAGCCTTTTAGGGCAAATCCATATCTTTTTCCAAACTCTTACAGAGCTTTAAATGAAATTTTGAATTTAGATATCTGCATTTATTATGGTTGCTGGAAAATATCAGTTGGAGATAAGTTATACTTTTTAAAAAGGGCACTGTGACATTGATTTCAGATAAGTGTGGTAGAGTATTTTTGTTTGTTTCAAGATTTATTTCATAGAGACAGATAGAAAGAGAGAGAGAAAGAGGTGCATGCAAGTAGATGAAGGGGCAGAGGGAGAGACAATCCTCAAGTAGACTCCCTGCTGAGCACAAAGCCTGATGTGGGACTCAATCCCAGAACTATGAGATCATGACCTGAACCAAAATCAAGAGTTGGCCAATCAACTGACTGAGCCACACAGGCACTTCTAGTATTTTTGTTTTAATCAAAAGAGAAAAGGTAGACAGTCAAATAGCACTTAGAGTAAATGGTGCATTTTAGGCTATTGTAATTTCTTTGAGTTAGTTATACAGTTTCACCAAATTAATCCAAAGTACAAACAAAATTCATTTTATTTCAAAAAAAGAATGAGTAACTTTGTTTAGAAGTACAGCAAAAGACCAGGAGACTACTTCTTCCCGTGAGAAGTGATTTCTTCTAAAAGATCAAATTTGTGATTTAGATTTTATCCCTCTCAAAGAGTTACTTTAATTTATGAAAAGGAACAAACACCAGAGCATCATAAGGGTGATAAAAAGTTAGCCTATCATGCTATTTTATGTTTTCTGATTTTTGTGCTTACAAGTTTTGTAACATGATGAAGATGACAAAGCAGTGTAGGGAACCTGGATGGGAAAATTGCTCTGCAAATCAAAAACAGGCATTTCAGGAAATCTCCCTAGCCTTTCCATTTTGTTCTTACAGACTTAAAAGACTCAACATAGCTTGTCCTTTAGCTCCAACTTATGGGCCTTAAATATCTTCAGAAAAACTGAGTCACTCTGATAAAATGTCTATATTTAGAGGCTGTCTTTTGTGGCTAAAAAGCTACTGGTACTGTTTTCTTTAATGTTGCATATTTGTGGTTCCAAACACTTCTGCTCTCTTCCAGATTCTATCTGGCACAAAATAGTACCTTGATCCACTTGGACTGGCTATTTTTGTAGGTCAAACTGGTTGGAAGTTGATAATTCCACTTGGTCACCTAAGAGACCCAAAGAACCAAACAGAATCAGATGCCAGCTGTATTAACATTAGATCTGGTTTGCAGAAGACAGTGTTGCCTCCTACTTCCCACTTCAGTTTTAACTTAGCCTAGTCTTTCTTTTCCCCAGGCAGATAGACTGGGGAAAACAGTCATCAAACTGAGGCCTCTGTCTCAGGGGTCCTTCGAGCAATGGTCTTACCAACCCATAAGGCAGGCAGAAATGAAACACTTGGATGAATTTTTTTCCTTTTTCTTTCCTTTTTTTTTTTTTTTAAAGATTTTATTTATTTATTCATGAGAGACACAGAGAGAGAGAGAGAGGCAGAGACACAGGCAGAGGGAGAAGCAGGCTCCATGCAGGGAGGCCCACGCGGGACTCGATCCTGGGTCTCCAGGATCATACCCTGGCACTAAATCGCTGCGCCACCAGGGCTGCCCTCCTTTTTCTTTCCTATTAAGACATAACAACCCCCTCCCAAGTGGTAAAGTTCCCCATTGGATATTGAATTAGCTATTTCTTCTTTGGGATGAAAGAAGAAGAAATGGAGGAAAAAGAGAGTTTTCTTCCATTCTCTCAGTGTTTGGAAGGAAATGGATATTCCCCTGGGCCTCAGTGGTATCAGGGGAAAAGAAGTGTTCCATGCTTGGTTTGGCTGACATATATGTTCACATGAATGTTCATAGCTTGATGAAAGATCTACATATCATAATATCAGTCATAAAAATCTCTGGAAGGAGAAAATCAGAATCTATAAGAATAAAATGTTAACAATGGTCATTGGATGAAATAACTGAATCATCACAACCCCACTGCCCAAATCCTCTGTGGTTTCCAAATTCCCTCTCTTGAGTATATACTGCTTTCAAAATATATACAACAACACATGTTATGAGAGTGTAAAAAACCTACAAGAGTCAGATCAGTCTTTCTCAAGAGAAGCAGATGGTTTGTAAAAAAATTGAACAAAACAAAAAACCCGCTACCCAACTGCTCCCATTCCAGTAGAGCATAATGAGGAGGTGATCTCATCCCTCTTTCTAATTGTCTGCCAAAAAGAGACTCCTCCGCCAGCCTTGAGCTCCTCATTAGCGCTCCCCTCCGGCTATTCACAGGGAAAAAGCTCCCCTCACATGGCCCAGCTGTCAGAGGCTAAACCTGAGGCAACTAGTAGGTGATTCCAGGCAAGAGAACATTTCCCTAAGTTCCCTCCTCTTGCTTCTAATTGGCAATTCTCCCGTGTTACTAAAAGTGATATATATTAGAAATTCATCTCCGGTGAGTAAAACTGAAGCATTCACAGGGAAAGATATTTAAAAAGGACAATCTTCAGTATCACAGACACAACAAAAGTCCTTTTTTGGCAGACAGTCCAGCTGAAGAGAGTGGAATATAATTTGGGAAATGCACATTCACATGCAATCAAGAACCACTTTAATTCAGTGGCCTGGACATGTACCCATCCCAGAGGCATCTGAAAATCCAATTGGGAATATCTTTCATCAGGAACAGACTTTCCTAGTAGACAACCTCATTCCCTCCACCTCTCCGGATATTTTTTCCTCTTGGAGTTATTCATAACACCTCCACCCACACCAACCTCATAACGTAGGACTTAATGTTTAGATTTTATTGTCTTAAAATATTCATATTGGAGGAAGCCATGTTTCCATCATGTTGCCCAAGAGAGCCAAACTAATAAAATGTGTCATTATGCTGGTTATGTGACAGCCATTTTCCAGGAAATGTCCTATTTCCAGGACTTAGAGAAAGATTTTCACCAAACTACTTCTCTTGTTACTACTGGTAAGGATTTAAACGTGTAAGCCTTCTATATCCCCTTGTGCCTGTCCATCAGAACTTCCTAGTTGTTGAAATATATTCACTTTGCTTCTTTGGCTTCAACTCTCAAAGACAGACAGACAGACAGACAGACAGAAAAAGAAAGAAAGAAAGAAAGAAAGAAAGAAAGAAAGAAAGAAAGAAAGAAAGAAAGAAAGAAAGAAGAAAAAGACATTACCATGCACTGAAAATCTGGGACAAGTACCTAGACATCTAGGTGACCACTGGAAGACAGTTAATTAGGAGACACACACTCTCTAGCTCTGCTACAGGGAAATCTGCCTCAGGTGAGAGCAGAGCTGTTCCAGAGGACAAATTCTTTCTGGGTGAGCATCACTAGCACTTTAATCAGGTTTAAAAACAAGCTCTGATTGTCAGTAAACCAGATTTTAAAAGTAGAGAGCAAGGAGGTACATTTACTGAATGTCTGCCATGTAATATGCAGAATGCTAACTTCTTATGTTTCCCATTTTACAGATGCTAGAACAGAGTACTGAAGATAATAGGTAACTTAGTTTAAGTCACACAGTAGTAAGTGTCAGAGCCAGAGGTGATCCCAGGTCTCCCACTCTTCTTATACAAAGTGAGTGTAAGCAGTCAAGGTCAGGTGACCAGTTATAACAACATGGCCTAGGTTGGGTCAGCCTCAACTCAATCTAGTAGGCTTGTATGCCCTTTCTTTCTTTCTTTCTTTCTTTCTTTCTTTCTTTCTTTCTTTCTTTCCTTCTTTCCTTCTTTCCTTCTTTCTTTCTTTCTTTCTTTCTTTCTTTCTTTCTTTTCTTTCTTTCTTCTTTCTTTTTCTTTTCTTTCTCTTTCTTTCTTTCTTTCTTTCTTTCTTTCTTTCTTTCTTTCTTTCTTTCTTTCTTCTATTTTTAAAGATACTCATTTATTTATTCATGAGAGACAGGGAGAAAAGCAGAGACATAGGCAGAGGGAGAAGCAGGCTCCCTGCGGGAAGCCCAATGTGGGACTCGATCCCTAGACTTTGGGATCACACCCTGGGCCAAAGGCAGAGGCTCAACTGTTGAGCCACCCAGGTGTCCCTTGTGTGCTCTTTCTTACACTGAGAGAACTCAAGAGTATTTCAGAGCATTGAAAAAATAATCACTGGTTGCCTGCATTTTTCTATATTAAATAAGGTGCAGATTATAAGAAAAAGTATACGAGAATTAGAATCATACCATAAGAATGGAGACTGCTGCCTTTCCAATCATTACAGCATAAACTATGGTTCTATTTTGCTGAAAACATCCATTCATCAACATCCACTCTGTAACATAATACCTCTTCCCAGGAAGACAATCACACACCTAATTTTTTTTCTTACATATCCAGCATTTTCATCGAAGGAATAAAAAGGAATTAGAATAGTTTGGTCTTAGCCACGGGCCTTTGATACCTTGTGGCTACTTTGAGTGTTTTTGGAGAGGTGGTTGCCTTACGTCAACCAAGCACTACTAACTTGTATTTCTTATTTATAAAATTCATCGAACATAAGAACATCGACAATAACATTAAAGAAAGCACACATTTCAAAGCACATATTGAAGGAAATGAAAGTTTTCTGATGAAATATTAATTCAACATTAATTTTGCATTACTTTTGATTCCTCCCAGCATTAAAACAGCAGGGAGAAACAATTTCAAAACCTACAGGAGAACATCTTGTACTTTTGGGGGCTCTATTTCTAGGTTTAACTCAAATCAACTATTCCAGGTTTTAGTAAAAAAAAAGATGAAATCAGATTTTCACTGCCTTATACTTGTCACTTATTTATTTATTCAGCAGGTGTTTATTGAATGCCCACTGCATATTCAGCATTGGTACAGATGCAGCAGATACCAAAGTGAACAAGACATTCTACATCTTGGTCCAGGTGGACAGATGCCAATGAACACACATTTCTTTCCTGAACTTCACAGCCATTTTTCTCCTAGAACTTGTCTGGCCCTGAAGGTGATTCTGTCCTCTGTTCTTTTGGACCATCCCAGTCTACTCCCCAAGGGACTTTGCTTCCAGCATCTATCCCACATCCCTCTTGATCCCTTCTTCTCTGATGGGCTATTTTCCTTTGCTAGATAGCAAATAAATAGCAAATGCTGATTTAATCCTTGATGTCCAATTTCTCTGTAGCTATTTATTTTCCCCTCTTCATAGCCAGCTTCCGGAAAGTTTAATTTACAGTCACTGCCTCTAGTATCTTGGCCCCATTCATTCCTCAAGATACAGTAATGCTGACACTTCTCTTTGCCATGATCACCAAAGCTACATTGTGCTGCTGTTTTTGACTAAACCTTCTGCAGCAGTTGGCATTACTAATATCCTTTTCCCATTGAATTCTCTCCTCCCCTGATTTATATCTTTTTTCTTTCCTCTTTCCTCTCTGGCTCTTCCTTCTGGTTTTATTTGTTTCTTTTTTTTTTTTTTTGGAGGGGGGTGGACTCATTTTGTTCTTTTTGTCCCTCAAAGTTGTCATATCTGAGGGCTCAGTCCTCGGCACTCTCATTTTCACATTCTCCATATGCCATTCTCTGGCTGTCACCCACCTCTTATTTCCTTTCCTGCCAAACTTCTTGAAAAGAGTTGCATTCAGCCGCTGCTTCCATCTCCCTCAGCTTCATTCAGCCTCTCAGTGCAATCTGGGTTCTGTATCCCAAGCACCATCAAAACTGCTCAAAAATATACTCCTTGTTTTTGAACCCAGCAGAGACATGTTAATCCTTATTTTACTCAGCATAGCATCTGACACTCCTTCCTGCTGGTGCTCTTACCTGCCAGGCTCCCCGTCCATCACTTCATCTTTTAAGCCTCCCTGTCAGACTCCTTTATGAATTCCTGGGCTGTGGGCTCCTGGATCCACTCTAGTTTCTCATATGCTGTGCTTTTGGGACTTTGCCATAGTGTGTCTTCTCATCTCTCCACACTTACCCCGAATGATGTCATCCACAGTTTTGGCTTTAAAAATCATCTCTCCACTGTTGGCTTTCAAATCTACATCTCAAATTTGGACCTGTCTCTTAAACTTCAGGGTCTGCTGATCTGGTGTGCATGTACCAAAAATACCTACAGTTCAGCATGGCTCAAACATAACTCATATCCTTGTCTCCAAACTGTTCCTCCTCACGTGGTTCTTCCCCAACTTAATGGGACGACTGGAGACATAGTTGCTCAGGTTTGAACCCTGAACCCTGACATCCAGGGATCACGCCTTCCCTCCTGAAACACTTCCTTGACTTGCTTCCAGGGTCCATCACATTTTTCTGGTTCTCCTCTTACCACAGTGGCCTCTCCTTAGCCTACTTTCCCTCCAGTCTCTGAACATGGGCAGGTCTCAGGGCTCAGCTTTCAGTTTCCATTCTCTTCTCCATTCTCACCACATGGGTGATGTAATCAGAGCATAACTTTCAGCGTCATTTATTTGAAAATGATTCCAAATTAATACTCCTAGCTCCTACCTCTCTCCTGACCTCCGGATACATATCCCCAGCCACCTGTAGCAAGCTCTGCCTGGATGTCTAACAGGAAGCCCAAGTCTATGTGGTCAAAGCAGAATCTTGATTTTCTGCTCCACATTTGCTCTTCCCCCATGTTCCTCATTTCACCCTGTGGCTCAGGCCAATAACCAAGGAATCATTCCCGACTCTTCTTTTTCTCTCAAACTTCCCTTATACAAATCCTCAGAAAATCCTATTGGCTTTATCTTATAAATGTATCCCACAGCTCTAGCCACCTCCACAGTTAGCATGTGGGGTTAAGTCATCACATCCTTCACTTAGTGATGTCCTAACTCTCACCACGGCCACTCTTGCTCCTCTAGAGTAAACTCTCCACGAGCAGCCAGCAGCCACAGTGATCCAAAGATACCAATTAGGACAAATCAAGCAGCTGCTCTGCACATTCTAATGGTTTTTCTTAGAACAAATCCAAACTGCTTTCCTTGATCTTATGTAATAGTTTTATATAAAATAATATATACTAGTCTTATGTAATCTAGCCCCTACCTCCTCTTTAGTGGCATCTCTTACTGCCAGTAACTTCACTCACTCTTTCTGTGTCTTGAGCATGCCATGCTCAGGGCCTCCACCCTTATACTGTTCCCTTTGCTTAAAACTCTCTTCCTAGGGATCCCTGGGTGGCGCGGTGGTTTAGCGCCTGCCTTTGGCCCAGGGCGCGATCTTGGAGACCCGGGATCAAGTCCCACGTCGGGCTCCCGGTGCGTGGAGCCTGCTTCTCCCACTGCCTATGTCTCTGCCTTTCTCTCTCTCTCTCTCTCTGTGTAACTATCATAAATAAATAAAAATTAAAAAAAAAAAACCTCTCTTCCTCAAATCTTTGCACAGCTCACTTCCTCATGTTCTGATGGGAGAGGAGGAAATTAAAACTAAGTATAACTTGGAAGAGAAGCTTCATGAGGGCACGAACATGATCTTCTTTATGTTCTATGTCTAGAACTCATAGAAAGGTATATAGCATTATGCTCAATAAATATTTGTTACACATATGGGTGAATAAAACATGGATTGATCCTTCTTTACCCACACATCAAATAAGTCACCGGATCCTGTCATTTTAGGCACCTATCTTTCTCTAGAACCTCTTTACTTGCCCCCTTCTGTCTGCCCCTTCCTTATCAGGCCATGCAAATGAACTCTTTAACTTGCAAATTTCATCATATCATTGCTATTCTAGAAATTCTCAGGATTAAGCCCAAATCCTTAACATGGTTTATAAGTCCCTTTGTGATGTCATCAGCTGCCCCTTCATTCTCTTCTTTGACCATTCCTCCTTCAAACTCCATGTAGAAGCATTTTTAGTTCCTTTAATGTATCATGGGTTCTTCTTGACTCATTTCTTTGCACCTGCTGTTCCTTCTGCCTGGAGTTCCCATGTCCATCTCTCTCACTACCACTTGCCTGGCCCGCTCAGACTTATCTTTCAGAACTCAGTTGAGACAACACTTCCTCCAGGAAGCCCTCTTTGGCTTCTTAAATCCAAATTAAGTGCCCCTTCAGGGGCTCTCATTGATCTTAGTATCACCAAATTGTACTTACTATGGTAAAACCCAATTACCTTTTATAAAGAAAGGAATTTTTCTCCTCCTTGCATTCAGTTTTACTTTCTGAAGAGCTAAATGATGCTTGGTACACAGTAGGGCCCCTTAAATATTTTATTAATTCACTAAAAAGTATTTGCGGAGCATCTACTAGGTGCCTGGCACTATCCTAGGAAATAAGAAATCTAGGTAATGATAAAAAAATTCTCTACCTTTATGGAGTTTGTAATCTTATGTAGGAAGTGACAATCAAATCAAATATATAGTATGCCAATGGAGATAAAAACCATGGAGAAAAATAAAGCAGAGGAGAGGGGAGGGAGTGCCGGGTGGAGCAGGAGATTGCGATTTTAAACAGCGTGGTCAGGGAAAGACTCATTGAGAAGGTGACGTCTGAGCAAGGTCCAGAGGTGCTTATCTCATTGTCTGGCAGGTAAAAGATGCTGAATGATGAAAAATTTCTGCTTCTCTGAACCATTCATGGAGATTTGCTGTCACTGAGGTAACTAGTATTCCCTCAAGCTGCTTATTGAGATGACTTTGGCCAAAGGAGCTGAAGGTGAGCGCTCTGTGCAGTTCCTACTTCCTATATTCATTCTCTGGCCCAGAGGGTGTCACAACTCCTAAAGTGACCACAGAGGCCCCCACTTGATGGCTCTAGAAAATGCTCAGCTACATTCTGTCTTTCTGTTCAAGGGGTCTTGATTTGGAAATGGCCCTTGACCCCAAAGATCTAAATAAGAGGGAGGACAGGAAGGAGGACAGAAATAATTCCTGCTATTTTCTTATACTTTGGTGTTTATGAATTCTCATGGTCTAAGTCTTAAAAAGTCCTAGAAGCTTTTTTTAAAAAAAGATTTAATTAATTAGAGAGAAAAAAAGTAAAAAAAAAAAAAAAAGAGAGAGAGAGAGAGAGAGAAAGCATGCTTAAGCAGGGGGAGGCAGAGGGGGAGAGAGAGAAAGAAGCAGACTCCCCATTAGCTTGGGAGCCTGATACAGGGCTCCATCTCTCGACTTTGAGATCATAACCTGACGAAAAACCAAGAGTGGGGCGCTCAACCAATTGAGTGTCCCAAACAAACCCTTTTTAAATATCTTATTTATTTATTTACTTAGGAGTGTCTTAAGGCACCTCGGAGACTTTTACTGATTTATGTTTTATTAACAAACACACCCCTTCAAAAGTATTGCTAAGGTCAGTAGGTTATGCACGTTTTTTCTTTTTTATAGTGCAAGTACACCCTCCTACTTTAAGCACTTATTACAGGTGAATTTTGTGTAGTGATTGAATCCAAATGAGCACTTCTGTAAGGGCAACCAGTCATGATGCAGGAGTGTTTTCCTGTATGTTTTATCCATGGCAGATCACCAAAGTGGCCTTCTAAGGAGTCCACGTAGGCGGCACTGGGAGCATTGGCATCTTAGTGGCCACGGAGGGGAAACAGATCTTGGGGAGAATCATTTTCTCAAGGAATGGAAACACCAACACAGACAAACCAGGGAAGCTTGTTCTTGTACCCCTGTGTTCCTGGTTCCTTTTGAAGGCCCTCAAAAGGTCAGCACCTTCAAATCTACCTGGGCTGGGGGGTGAATTAAATACTGTCTTCAATTGTATTAGTTTCCTAGTGCTGCTGTAACAAATGACCACAAACTTAGTGGCTTCAAACAATACAAATTCATTATTGTACAGTTCTGGAGGTCAGATGTCCTAAAATCAAGGTGTTCACAGAGCTGTGTACCTTCTGGTAGCTCTGGGTGGGGGGGAATCTCCTTTTTTGTCTTTTTCAGCTTCTAGGGACACCTGCATTCCTCGGTTTGTGCCTTCTTCCTCCATCTTCAAAGCCAAGAGGGTAGAAAATTCAGGTATCTCTCTGACTCTCTGATCTCTGCTTCCATTGCCACATCTTCTCCCACTCTGACTCTGGCTCCTCTATTCAAAGGACCTTTGTGATTATATTTGAGGTCACTCAGATAATCTAGGATAATTTCCTCATTTTAGCTTCATTAATTTAATCACATCTGAGAGTCCCTTTGTCTAATAAAGTAGCATATTATGGGGATTAGAACACTGACATCTTTGGAGGGCCATCGTTTTGCGTACCACAGCTATGTTCATACATAATTAAAGGTGTGCCTTGACAATAAGGAGGATTTTTTTTAAGGGAAAGAAAACTGCCACTTATTGAACAAGGTGTGCAGGTGTTTACATATCTAATCTTCTTTAACATATTGGAATTTGCTCGATCTGGACATGGGTGTCATTCAAGGTAGTCACGCTGGAAGGTCACAGGTGTATTTTAATGAAGTTCTCATTGCTCAAAAACATTTTGAACTTTCTGAAATCACCTTGAGAGCTCTCACTGGAATATCCTTAGTGGAAGTAACTGCTCATTCTTCAAGAGTATGTTTTATTTTTTGGAAAGAACACAAATGCTGGATTAAGCTAGATAATATTTTTGGGATCTAAAGGAAGGATAAATTATAAAGAAATTTGCATGACTTAAAATTGGCTCTGAAGATATGAAGGAAATTCTACAATATTTTGAACAATGGTAGACACATCTAAATAAGTGTACAATAAGAAGCCCTTTGAAGAATAATATTAATTTGAAAGTATAAATTTGGCTATGTTTACTAAACTCCTTTGTTTATAACTTATACAGTAAAATATTATTATTACTTCCAGAACATTTTTATTTGAAAAGAAAGAGAATTCTTATATAGAAAGATGTTTCTAATGAAACCATTTGGTGTTTGCTGACTCTTAATTCTCATGTTACACTGTCTAATTAGGGAAGCTACTTCTTGCAAACTAGCTCTTTTCAAGTCCATTATCTTTTCATATTGTATCCCCTAATTAAATCCTTTATAGGATATAGGATTGTTTTTTAAATGAACCCAAACTAGATCACTGGTTTAAAAAATTCTCAACTCTTGTTAACCAATACATAAAATCTTTTACTCTCTCTTTTATTTTATTAATAATCTTTAATGTTCCAAGAAACCAGGGAAGTAATTACCTGGAGAAAACTATGAGAAATTATCAATAATGCTATTTATAGAATTTTGCTTAGAGAAAGGCAGGGAGGATGATTTGAAATAAAAACATGATTAAACTTCTATCAAAAGATTTCATATGTATAAAAATCACTTAAAGGCCAAATGAACACATTTGGGCAATGAGCATACCTTAATTGGCAGGATTTTAAAGCATTGCTAATTGGAACACTTTTAAAAAAAAAATAAAGATTTTATTTATTTGACAGCAAGAGAGGGAGCACAAGCAGGGGGAGCAGCAGGCAGAGGGAGAAGGAGAAGCGGGGTCCCCACTGCACAGAGAGCCTGATGCAGGGCTTGATCCCAGGACCCCAGGATCATGACCTGAGCCCAAGGCAGATGCTTAACTGGCTAAGCCACCCAGGTGCCCCAAGGAATACTTTTTTTTTTTTTCTAATTAAGTATAGCTGATAAACATCCTTAAATTACTTTCAAGTGTACAACACAGTGAATCATATTCTATACATAAAGTACAATTCTATACATAAAGCTCACTCCGGTATGTATAGTCACCATACAACATTATTACAATATTACTGACTATATCCCCAGTCCATACTTTTAATCCTGTGACTTATTTATTTTATAACTGGAATTTTGTATCTCTCAATCCTCTTTACCTATTTTTTTTCTTTTATTTATTTATGATAGTCACACAGAGAGAAAGAGAGAGGCAGAGACACAGGCAGAGGGAGAAGCAGGCTCCATGCACCGGGAGCCCGACGTGGGATTTGATCCCGGGTCCCCAGGATCGCGCCCTGGGCCAAAGGCAGGCGCCAAACCGCTGTGCCACCCAGGGATCCCCCTCTTTACCTATTTAACACATCACCCAACCTCCTCCCCTTTGGCAACCACTGGTTGGTTCTCTGTATTTATGATTCTGGTTCTGTTTTTTTTTTTTTTTTCATTTGTTTGTTTATTTGTTTTGTATTTTAGGGTCCACATATAAATGAAAGCACATAGTATTTGTCTTTCTCTGTCTGACTTATTTCACTTAGCATAATACCCTTGAGATCCATACATGTCGCAGGTAGCAAGATCTCACTTTTTTATGGGTAAGTAATATTCCAGTGTTCGTGTGTGTGTGTGTGTGTGTGTATCACATCTTCTTTATCTATTCACCTATTGATAGACACTTACATCACTTCTATATTGTGGCTATGGTAAATAATGCTGTGGTGAACATAATGATGCATATATCTTTCCAAATCAATGTTTTTGTTTTCTTTGGGTAGATGTCCAGTAGTAGAACTACTGAATCATACTGGAACATTCTGACTTTCAAACATTTAATTAGTTAGTTTCTATTAAGACTTAGAAGTCATAAATTTCCAAAGTAAAGAAAACTTTGAGTTTTGAAATTTTATTTACTTGGACATTAGAAGATTTTGTTTTATTACTATGCTGTCTCAGTCTCATTTTCTCCATCTCTCTTTTCCCTTTTGCACATACAGACACACACACACATTTAGAGGTGCTCACTAAATCTATTGCAAGTCCCTACTTACATGAATGGGAACACTGATTAAACGTGTCCATTTGCCCATAATTTCACTGATTGTATAGAGGGCATGTACATTTGGAAGGTGTAAGGCAGTCAGCGGTTAACAGATTAATCTGTGGAGCACAGAGACAGACCTTGGGATATCCAAGGCTGGGCCACCTGTATCTTCCCTCTGCCCTGTTCACTCTTATCCACCAAATACACCAGGCTAGGCATTTTGGCCACTAACTCTGAAAATACAAATCCTTGTGTGCAGTATAATATTGGACTAAGGAGTGTTTCGTCTTTCACAAACTCAGTGTATGGAAAGAATACCTATAGAAACAAATATAGTTACTGCTCATGGTCCAAAACGGCTTCTAAGAAATCATTTATAAGAAATACCTTGTACATTTCCCAGTGTGTTAAAAATATAAAATCATTTACAAAAATTTATTTGGAAACAGTATTTCAGGAACGTGTTCATTGCAAAAAAAAAAAAAAAAAGATGGTGCATCTGTACCACAGAAGAAAATTTCCTTGATTTTTTTACATGTTCAGCAGCAGCATTCCATGGTTTTAAGGTTTGTTTAGCCCCTGGTACTGTGAAAACATGATTCCAAGTAGGACACTACCGTATTTGCTTGTGCAATTTCCCTTGATATTTTCACTCCCAAACAGAGTGGGCTGGAAGAATTTTGTTTGGAACCAGGAGCGATCTCATTAATCTTTATGAGATTTCACCTCTATTGACTGGCAAATGGTCTTACATGAGGTAACACAGTAATCAATCAGTGGCAAAGCTAATTGGAATGTGGGTTTCCTAACATTTGCCTTGTGTCTCAAGCAAGGTCTTCCACCTACATCAGTTTGTGTGCAACTGTACAATTTTTCATTGTCAATTTGCTGTCCAAGAGTGAGAGTGTGTGAGAGGATGGACTGGTTTGGGTGACAGGTGTCTTTTTAATTTTTTTCCTAAATTGGATCAATGGAAAGAACACACCAAGTGGAAGATATGTGAATAAAAGGGAGGTGGTATCTTTTGAGCACCTACCACATGTTGGAGGCATGGCTATAGGAGTGGGTGTCCTAGCTTGGCTGACTAACTGTCACACCAATCTCAGACAAGTCTGGGAATGCTGGAAGACCAGTGAAAGTTCCACCTGCAGGAAGGATGGAGAAACTTGACTGAGGAAGGTGTCGGAGGTGGTGGCAGGATCAGAACAATATGATGTGCTATTGTTTGTGCCACTATTTTTGCCTCAGGCTGTGGGGAAACAAGGACCACTGCACCTGATGTCACATTTGCATACCTAGGACCACACCAGAAGGCAGGTTTTCTAAATTCTTAGAAGCAGGAAAACTGATGTTCAGACAGAAAGCAAACGTACAAGGGGTTCTCACTTATTTATAACCTGTCTACATGAACCATTGGAGCTGACAATCACCAGGGAACCAAGTGGCCCTGCCTTGCTGTGGGATTCACGCTGTCAGTAAAGTCTAGGTTTATAGATCCCACCAAATGTCTACTCTGGAGAGTCCTTTCTGTCACTGTGGATTCAGCCCCTCCTCTCTGTAATATAGCTCCATTTTATTACTGTTCACTCTACACTGGAATCTGTGTATACATCTGTATTCCAGAAAAACAGGATAAAGTTTTTTGGAAATTCAATTTCCCATCCATTCAATCATGCCCCATACAGCCTTCTACCCATTAAACGGAGCCATGAGGAAAAAGAGAGCATGTCTTAGGTCCTTTATAGAACAGAGAGGTCATTCATCAGCTTTCAAACACCAAGCTGCCTTTCCTGACTTCTTCAGTAAAGAAAGGTCTAGAGCCAGCTTCAATGACAGAGAAGGGATAAATTCTGTAATTCTTCTACCACCATATCAAGAATTAATATTGCCAATGACATCAGAGTGTCTTCCAGAATGTGGGAGGTTGCTCTTTCCTACCTAAGGACCCAACCAGGAGGCCTGGTGTCCTGGAAGGAGGATGTGACACAAGGAAGTCCATGCTAGAGAGAAGATGGAGGGACATGTTTGTCTCTCCCACCATGGACTGTGGGAAGAGGAAAGGAAATTAACATCGGAGAAGTGAGCGCTGAGTCACGTGTGCCCAGAGGTGCCCTCTCTGGATTAAAGTCCCAGGGGGAGAGAGAAGGCTAGATAGAAAGGAAGCAAGCAAAGTGCTGGTTTCCTTTTGGGATGGCCACACCAACCTGAAGAGGCCACATCAGAGAACAATGAGAGGTAAAGTGTCATTGGCAGAGAGCACTCTAGTTCCCCAGAATCCTTTTTGGCTCCTGTTTTGCCAGACGTCTGAGTGCTCTGCAAAGGGGTGCAGGCTGGCTTACCTGGGGTTGGGTAAGGGGTTTCAAGTGGCAGGGGCCAACAAATACCTGGAGGCCACAGCATCAAGGAGCACCAGAGGGCCAGTCAGCAAGGAGAGGGAGACCACGGGTGGCAGAGTGAACATCAGAGCGCCAGGCCCAGAATAGGGGCAGGAGCTCCATATCTAGCAAGTGCACACCCAACAACAGGAGGATTGTCCTACAGTGGAGAGCAGCCAAAGGACCAACATAGTCCCAAGGTCACACTACAGACCCACCCACACACCATCTCAGAAGTGAGTATGGAGGAAGGGACTTCTGAGAGGCTGAGCATTTGTCCAAAAGCCGCTGAACTATTCATAGAAAATTTGTAACTGGAAGAAATTAGTAATTTTTATATCAGATCAGACCTTTCCCTCTACCTACTGCTATTCAGCCAGTTTGTGGGCATTTTCGGGGAAGGTTCACTAGAAATATTTGATAAACTGTAGGATATAAAGAAGGTGTAGATGTCTTGAACATCTAAGTATAGCATTACTGAATCTGTATCGAGGCAATGCCTGTAACAATTGAGCTTCCTGAGAGCTGGGACAGTTTTTCATCATCCTTACATCCCCAGAGCATAGTAGAATACTCAAAAGGTGTTTAGAATTCCATATCTGAGTCCTGTGTGAATAAATGAGCTTACTGATGATAAAACTACTAAAGGTCACTGTGTTGTCTTACCCCATATACAACTCACCTTTAGAAATTCATCCTTTCATTTATTAACTTACTTATTCAAATATTACATACATTTTTGGCATCTATGCATACATGACCTTGTGAAGGAAACAAAGATGAACTGTTTGTTCATTTATTCAAGCACCAGAAATTTATTCAGTGCTTACTGTGTACCAGGTACACAAGTCCCACCTTCAAGGTCCTTACAGATAGGCAGGAGGGAGGAAGTATGTAAAAAAAAAAAAAAAAAAAAAAAAAACTATCATGAAAAGTAGGAAATGACAGTGACCATAAGAAAAGTGAAGATAAAGAAACAGAGTAAAGACTGGATCCAGGGCTTGTTTTCCTGTCCTCCAAGCACTGTTGTTACAGAGTACAGTGGAAAGGAGGGAGAGAGGTGCTCCTCTTCCTTTCCAATGGCTTTACCTCTGGCATCTGGGGGAGCAGCCCATGGGCTTTGAGTCAACGGAAGTAGAATATGAAAGCTTTCCTATGTAGAAGGCGGTTCTATAGAACACATTTAGACAGGCTTGGGCGGGGGAGCACCTGAGTGGCTCAGTCAGTTAAACATCTGACTTCAGCTCAGGTCATGATCCAGGATCAAGTCCCACATTGGGCTCCCTGCTCAGCAGCGAGTCTGCTTGTCCCTCTGCGTCTGTCCCAGTCCCCTGCTCATGCTCTCTATTCCTCTCTCTCTTAAATGAATAAATAAAAATCTCAAAAAAAAAAAAAAAAGACAAAAAAAGAATGGGGATGCCTGGGTGGCTCAGTGGTTGAGCATCTGCCTTTGGTTCAGATCATGATCCTGGAGTCCCGGAATCAAGTCCTGCATTGGGCTCCCTGCAGGGAGCCTGCTTCTCCCTCTGCCTATGTCTCTGCCTCTTTCTGTGTCTCTCATGAATAAATAGATAAAATCTTTTTTTAAAAAAACAAAGACAGGCTTAGGGATGGGCATAGTAATGGAACTAAGGAGAGGCTGAAGATAGTTTTTGTATGTTCCTTTGATGATAAGCAAGGGCCTATATTCTCTCTCAGGATAAAAGGCTGACAGATAACCTGCAGTGCTCAATCAAATATTTAGATTTGAACTGCTACATATTTAAGTTATTTCTACAACCATGAGAATAAAAAATCCAGATCTAAGAAATCTGAAAGACATTCAGAATATCATATTCCCTTTAAGGGTAAGAACTTTGTCTGCTTTAAAAGCTTTGCTTTTTCAATGTACTTTAAAATATCTCTGGAATGGTCACAAACTGCCTCAGTCCTGCACCAGGGAAAGATAAAAATAGCAAGGGTAAAGAAGGAATTACAGTCTTAAAGCTGAGCTCGTAATCGTAAACTCAAGCCCATGGACCTGTTTCTAATGTGCATAGGTGGGTTTTTTCTCTAGGCTCATCTGCACTGGTGGAAATGCAAGGTGGCTACAAATAAGAAGTTTGGTGATTTTTCTCTCATGTATCATAACTTCTTGACTATGATACTATGGGTACATGACCCCTGGGGAGGAGTGGTACCTCTCTCCTGTCTCCACTAAGCAACACATACTTTCTTCATCACACTACTATATTGTATCCTACCTGGTAACATAGATGCCCTCTGTCCCACAGCAGGGCTTGGGTCTGGTCAGGAGTTGTATCTCCAGCCCCTAGCTGCAGCACTGGCATTTTTAAATTAATAAACACATCTGTAGCACAAGTCTATTCATACGGCTTAAAATGTAGACATAATAAGGTACAAACTACCCAGCCTTCCTCTGTATTTGATTTATTTAACTCATAACCTACTGAAAATTGACAAAGAGAAGACCCAGAAAGGCCTGAGAATTATGTCAAGCAATGAGGAAAAACTGTTGGATGTGTAAGTCATGTCATATTGTGTATGTTACCTGTAGATGTTGGATGTGTATGCCTTGTAGAATTTGTACTCACGATTGCATAGCACACTGTGCATTGGGGAGGCTGGCTTGCATTCTGCATCAACCTGCCCTAACATGCCTGAGTCAGAGGAGCAGGACAGAAAGAAAATAACCAGGGCCAGAGGGATTTCTTTCTTGTCCTTTGCTCCTGACGGAAACTACCTGAAGAATGGAAAGTGCTCTGAGGAGGAGGTGTGTTAGAGGTACAGACCCCACAGCATGGTTATCAGCAAGAGTACTGCAAATCGTTTCCACCGTGAGGTAATTTTAGTTACCAAATACCACGTTTGAAGAGACCAGCTTTCTTCTTATTTCACAGAAGCACTAGTTTCATCTGTTTGCATTTTAGTACTACATGGGTGAAAAAAGATGGATAATCTTTAGGCGAGAAGTTGTAAAGCTGATATTTCTACTGAAATGGTTCATATAGCACAGTTATAAAAATAGCATAGCTTTTAGAATTTATCCAAATGTCATTGCTAATCTACCTCAAAGTCACAGGCACAATGTATTCATTCCCTACAAGTCAACAAATACAAATTCACAAATGTGTCTTTAGAATACAATCCTTATAAATCCTTATAAATCTCTTCATTTTCTAATAAAGGAAACAGTTGGATTTCTTCAATGTCTCTTCTCCATCATCTTTTTCCTTAATATGTTATCTCTTTTGCCATTGTTAACTTTCTTGAGCTTCCAACTATAAAGGCAAAGTTAAAAAAAAAAGTCCCCCCCAAAGATGTTCAACATTATTAGCCCCTAGGGATCTACAAATTAAAACCATAATGAAATATCACTATGTATGTTTTAGAATGGCTAAAATAAAAGATAATAACACCAAATACTGGTGAGGCTAGGGAACAACTGGGTCTCTCATTCATTGCTGCTCGGAATGTAAAATGGTACAGCTGTCCTGGAAAGCTGTTTGCCAGTTTGTAAAACCAAACAGGCACTTTCCATATGATCCAGCAATTGTACTTTTGAGCATTTATCCCAGAGAAATGAAATCTTATGTTAACACAAAAAACTTGCAAATGGATGTTCATAACACTTTTATCTGTAAAAGCCCAAGGTGGAAACAACCCAAATGTCTTTCCACAGGTGGATGGTTAAACATACTCCAGTACTTCTAGACCATGGACTATTAGACAGCAATACAAAGGAATAGAGTATTGATATATGTAACACCCTGGATGCACTTAAAGATGTTATGTTAAATAAATGAGGTAACACAGGGAGTTCTGCTGTGGGAATGGGGCAGTTCTGTATTCTGACTGTGGTAGCGTTTAGACAAATTTACACGTGAGATCAAATGATACAGAACTACACACCATGCACACTTGATGGAAGGAAAAGGGGTAGAAAACTGAAAAAGGTCTGTAGTCTAGTTAACAGTATTGTAATAATATCAATATCCTGGTTTTGGCATTACACTAAAGTCATATAAAATGTCACCATTGGGGAAATTTGCATAAATGGTGCAAACAACTCTATATTTTTGTAATTCTCTGTGTCTATAATCATTTCAAAAATATATATTTCCAAAAAAAAAAAAAAGAAAGGAAAAAACATTTTTCCTCTTAAGTTTCATGTATCAGTTGTTTGTGATCTCTAACCCTAAATTTGGTGAATAGGCCAATAGGAAGAAAAAGCAAGGAGAGGCTCTTTCTGTCTTTTTGTTTTACATCTCTGTTTTTAAGAGAATCATGAAACACAAGTATTTGGTGCTGTCCAACAATTAGTGAAGATTGTCTTTGTGAATTGTCTGTTGACTTGTAGGGAATGTATACATTATCCAATTAGTGAAGAAGTGCTTTGAAAAAGGGTTACTGGGTTGCATCTTAACATTTCTTTCCTCAAACTTTCATGGCTCTCTTTTACTTATAAAATTAAGTCACACTCTTCATACTGACATTGAAAATCTCCTACAGTATGGCCCCAATTTAACTTTTCAGCTGCATCTTCCTCTATTGCTTTAAGAGAATCTATTGCTTCAATCTGTTCTCTACGCCAGAGCCCGAGTTTTCCTTAAAACTCAAATTTGGCTTCCCATGGCACTTAGCCTAAAGACTCAAACCTCTGATCTGGCCATTAAGACTCATAGTGTCTGGTCCCTGACTCCTTTTCCAGGTCATCTTGTACCACTCTTCTTTCTCTATGCCCAGCCAAATGACCTCTCCTTGTCATAGTCCTTCCTATGCAGGGCCTTAAGTACATTTGTCTTCTTTGCTTGAATCTCTTTCCACTCATCTTTAAGATTTCAGCTCCACTGTCAATTCTTTGGGAAAATCTTACCCAACCCCCTAGTTGAGGTCAAGTTGTTTTGAGAACTGATCTCACAGAACTGTGTTCCTTTTCTTTAGAACATCTATCCGTCATTATAACTATACTTCCATCCATTTGATTATTTGACTGAAAGCTCCATGAAAATATAGATAGTATCTATTTCTGCTTGCAACTTTGTTCACCACTTAATACAATGTCTTGAATGTAGATGTAGTCAGTAATCATTTTTTAAGTGACTGGATGAATCAAACTAGAATAATTGCTCTCCAGTCACATTCATTGGGTTTCCTGCCCCCATGCTTCTGTCATGCTCTTCCTTCCATGTGCAAAGCTATACCCCACATTTTATCCTCTCTATGTCTTATCCAATATTATAGACTCATATGAATGGATACCTTCTTGCCTTTGGAAATAAACATTGTCTCTGCCTCTGGAAACTGTAGCACTTAGGCATCTGTTTTCTTGCCATACTTGGTGTTGCTATCAATAGACCTTGCTTCTTGCTCTTTATCAATTCCTATGTTTCTGGAGGGCAAGGCTTATTCATTTCACTTTAAATCACCTGCAATAACTAGCTCATTTCTCAGATGCTTAATTAATATATTTTCCTTATTGATTAATATGAGTAAAAGTTAATGGCAGAGCCTATATTAGAAGCTGAATTGATTTTTATAGAAATAAAGGGAATTTATATAGAAATAAAGGGAACTTGTTAGCTCCACTGATTTGCAATGAGTAAACAAAATTAAATTACTAAACAGCAGCACATACATGGTTCCCAGAGCAAACGCCTTCTGTTCTGACCAATTATTATTATTTAATAGGTTTATTTGTTGTAGGTGGCAAAGTAATTCTAGAAATGTTAGAATCAGTTTTTTTCTTCCAATGGATAGTCTTTCCTCCTTTATCGAATATTAGTTGACCATAAAGTTCAGGGTCCACTTCTGGGTTCTCTATTCTGTTCCATTGATCTATGTGTCTGCTTTTGTGCCAGTACCACACTGTCTTGATGACCACAGCTTTGTAGTACAACCTGAAATCTGGCATTGTGATGCCCCCAGATATGGTTTTCTTTTTTAAAATTCCCCTGGCTATTCGGGGTCTTTTCTGATTCCACACAAATCTTAAAATAATTTGTTCTAACTCTGAAGAAAGTCCATGGTATTTTGATAGGGATTGCATTAAACGTGTATATTGCCCTGGGTAACATTGACATTTTCACAATATTAATTCTGCCAATCCAGGAGCATGGAATATTTTTCCATCTCTTTGTATCTTCCTCAATTTCTTTCAGAAGTGTTCTATAGTTTTTAGGGTATAGATCCTTTACCTCTTTGGTTAGGTTTATTCCTAGGTATCTTATGCTTTTGGGTGCAATTGTAAATGGGATTGACTCCTTAATTTCTCTTTCTTCAGTCTCATTGTTAGTGTATAGAAATGCCATTGATTTCTGGGCATTGATTTTGTATCCTGCCACGCTACCAAACTGCTGTATGAGTTCTAGCAATCTTGGGGTGGAGGCTTTTGGGTTTTCTATGTAGAGTATTATGTCATCGGTGAAGAGGGAGAGTTTGACTTCTTCTTTGCCAATTTGAATGCCCCTCAGTCTCTTCAATAAATGGTGCTGGGAAAATTGTACATCCACATGCAGAAGAATGAAACTAGACCACTCTCTTTCACCATACACAAAGATAAACTCAAAATGGATGAAAGATCTAAATGTGAGACAAGATTCCATCAAAATCCTAGAGGAGAACACAGGCAACACCCTTTTTGAACTTGGCCACAGTAACTTCTTGCAAGATACATCCACAAAGGCAAAAGAAACAAAAGCAAAAATGAACTACTGGGACTTCATCAAGATAAGAAGCTTTTGCACAGCAAAGGATACAGTCAACAAAACTAAAAGACAACCTACAGAATGGGAGAAGATATTTGCAAATAACGTATCAGATAAAGGGCTAGTTTCCAAGATCTATAAAGAACTTCTTAAACTCAACACCAAAGAAACAAACAATCCAATCATGAAATGGGCAAAAGACATGAAGAGAAATCTCACAGAGGAAGACATAGACATGGCCAACATGCACATGAGAAAATGCTCTGCATCACTTGCCATCAGGGAAATACAAATCAAAACCACAATGAGATACCACCTCACACCAGTGAGAATGGGGAAAATTAACAAGGCAGGAAACCACAAATGTTGGAGAGGATGCGGAGAAAAGGGAACCCTCTTACACTTGGTGGGAATGTGAACTGGTGCAGCCACTCTGGAAAACTGTGTGGAGGTTCCTCAAAGAGTTAAAAATAGACCTGCCCTATGACCCAGGAATTGTACTGTTGGGGATTTACCCCAAAGATTCAGATGCAATGAAACGCCAGGACACCTGCACCCCGATGTTTCTAGCAGCAATGTCCACAATAGCCAAACTGTGGAAGGAGCCTTGGTGTCCATCGAAACATGAATGGATAAAGAAGATGTGGTTTATGTATACAATGGGATATTCCTCAGTCATTAGAAATGACAAATACCCACCATTTGCTTCAACGTGGATGGAACTGGAGGGTATTATGCTGAGTGAAGTGAGTCAATCGGAGAAGGACAAACATTATATGTTCTCATTCATTTGGGGAATATAAATAATAGTGAAAGGGAATATAAGGGAAGGGAGAAGAAATGTGTGGGAAATATCAGAAAGGGAGACAGAACATAAAGACTTCTAACTCTGGGAAATGAACTAGGGGTGGTGGAAGGGGAGGAGGGCGGGGGGTGGGGATGAGTGGGTGACACGCACTGAGGGGGACACTTGATGGGATGAGCACTGGGTGTTATTCTGTATGTTGGTAAATTGAACACCAATAAATAATTAATTTATTTAAAAAAAAAGAAATCCTAAGGTGGCACAAAAAGAAAAAAAAAAGAATCATTTTTTTTTTTTAATTTTACTTTCCACTATTTCTTGCTCAGTAAATTACAATGAAGACCAACTGGTATCTCAGTAGAATTATTATTTTCCTTTCTCACCATAGAATTAAAATAAACCTTTTCATAAAATGGAACATTAAATTAGGCATTGAACAGCTAATTTGAGAGAAGTAGCAAGATGGATTAGGATGGTGGTGTATGCCATGGGTTGAGCCAGTCATACCAGGGGACCAGCCTTAAGAATTAATTGCTACTGTTCAGAAAAAATTGAAAAAAATTTTTGGAAAAAGCTTCATAGAACCTAAGAAACCAATAATTGGTTGTGACTTGTCAATGCTTATAAGAAAAAAAACCAAAAACAAAAGACAAAAGTATTTTCAAAGAAGGAAGTCTCTTCCTCACTCTCCCCTACACTCATTCATAGTTTTTAGCTCCGGGCTAATGGGCTCAGTTCTGCCACAAAGCTAATATTTGTCTCTTCCTTCTCCTACCATATCTGTGTAGACATCCTGGAGGCCTCTACATTTAGGTAAAGAACTGCTGGGAATTTCTGTCCCCCAAATAGTGGAAATCAATGCAATTGCATTAACTTCTTTAAACATTTATTGAGTACCTGGCATGTGCTAAGTTTTCTACTAGGCACAAGAGATGCAAAGGTGAACAAGAAATCACCCTTGCTGTGAAAGTACTCACAGTAGGGTGGAGTAGGTGGGCATATTCAAACATCATTCTTAGGTAATACAGACTGTGTAGACAGAGCTAACAAAGTGCCATGGGAGCACAGAAGAGAGAGATATGTTTTGTCATGGGGCTCATTGCAGTGAGGGAGAGTGAAGCTGAGTGTGGAGGTGCTGCAGCAGATTTCCCAGTATCCATTCACCTCTCCTCTCTGCAGCAGGTGACAGGTATATGATTAGTGGGGTTGATCTCATCCTGACTCCATGAGTGAGTGCTGACTGGTGAGCCAGTGATCCTCAAGCAAGGATGGGACCTTCCTGCCAGAGGGCATTTGGTTGTTACAAGGTTGAAAAAGATGTTGTTGGCATTAAGTGGACAAGGGCTAGGAATATTAAATGACCAATAGAGTAGGAAAGGGACCTAAATCATGAAAAATTGTCTCACCTCAGATGCCAATAGTATTCCTATTGAAAAACCTAAGTCCAAATCAATCAGAAATCTCATCCTGTATTGGGTTGAGGACTCCAATTTATTTTTATTTTTATTTTTATTATTTTTTTTGAGGAGTTCAATTTTTATGCCAATTAGCTCACAATCTTCCCATACTGTCATTGTGGTCCAATCAGAATGGAGCTCTGGACTTTTCTTCAGTGGGTATAGACAAGCATCTTTGCTATCTCTCATTGGGCATGTAAGAAGCCTGTAGCCCCATCTAATTCCAGCTTAGACAGCTTCCCAATTCAATCTATATAACCTAAATATGTTTAGGTGATTGGTTTGCCTGTTTGATTCTTCATTTTTGTTATTGTTGTTTCTTAGCAAATTATTAGAATGTCAGGAATGTTGTTGTGGTATCAAGTCTAAGTAAGACATAATATACACGAATAATATTTTGTCTTCATCCCAGAGCATTGGGTATAAAATTCACAATATTGCCATAAAAGGAGAAATGGAAGTGAAACAAAAATGGTCAAGCTTATTATTTATGGTGTAATGAAGAATGTAAATGGCATCTGGTGAAAATCGTGAAAATCTAAATTTAAACTTGTGTAATTGTGTGTGTGTGTACAGGCATGTGCATAAAAGAAAATGAGAGGGAGGAAGGGAGGACAGTGGATGTCTTCATAAATAACACTATTTAGGAATTTATATCTTGTTCTTTTAGGAAAAATTCTGTCCCTTCAGGCTGCAAAATCTCCTCATTAAAGAAAGCTTAAAGAAAAGATTATTAAGCACCTTGATTACTTAGTCAAAGTCCATTAACATGTTCTAAAATGTTATAAATTGTGTTTAAAATAGCTGTTTTTATGCTTATTAATAACTCTCCTACTGATGACATATGATTGGTTGATAGTTTCCATAGCTAGAAAATATTTTCCTACATTGTCAATAGTTACAGTCTATTATGAACAAAGAGGAGAAAGACATCCAAATACATTTGAATTAAGAAAAATTAATAAGAAAAAAAAAAAAAAAAAGAAAAATTAATAAGACAGAGAAATAAAGCTTTAGTTTTTATTTTTATTTTTTTAAGCTTTAGTTTTTATACACTCAATTTCCCTCTTGTTGTAAAACCTATAGAATATTTAGATTCCCAGGTGACTAAACTGAAAGTAATCTACATCTGGAAACTAAGGAGGTTGAGAAGGATAAAAAAAACCACTAGTACCTGGATACTGGTCAGAGTCGTATACTGGTAGGCCTTGACCACCAGGTAATTTGCTTCCAGGTCAATGAGTCCCAGGATCATATACTTCCACCATCTTCGTCGTAAAATTGCCAGGAGGTTTTCTTCTCCTACGTTATGAAAGCGAGAAGTGGGTTAGGTACTGAATACATAATAAACTATATATTTAAAAGGATTCTAAAATATTGTTGTACTATATATTTTTTACTGTTCCTTAACAAATGTTTAATTAAACAAATGAATTGTGTCAAAGATTGACATGCTTTTACTTAGCTAATAGTCTTTATTGTAGATTTTGGCCTTTCAAGTTGGTTTCTATGCCAGAGTAAGACTGAGCAGGTTTTTAGTTCACCATGAAAGGCATTTTCTCATTAACATGTGACGAAAAAAAATTATGCATGTAAAAATAAAAAGAAAGATATGACAGAAAGACTGCATAAACACACATAAAGTCCAAATTATTCTAAACTTAAGAGTTGTGGTAAAATAGAAAGAAATGTAATGAGGGTAGTCCAATGGGCAAAAGCCTATGCTTGACAGCAGATCTGCAGTGAGACTCCAAGATGCCATCCTGAGCCCTTGCTCAATCTTGAACGTTACAACACTTTAAACATTCTACTCTGGTGGTGTGTGGGTGACGGGAAAAGAAAGGAAGTAGGGGGTTAGTCTCAGATGGACAAGAACCATAGGACCATGGTCTCAATATTGCCCCACACCATCATCTTCACCATCTTGCCTCTTAAGCTTATATAGCATCAGAACCGATTTTGAATCCCTTTTTTTTATCCATATCTTTACATATTTTAAGCTTGAAATAAATCTCATTTCTCAAGGGGAATTCATGATTGTTAATAATAATAGCTCTTTGGAGCCAACCTGTGCGGTGTTTATAGAGGATCCAGAATACGCAGAAACCCTGAAAGAAGGGTGACTGTATTCATTATGTACTGCTGCATGACAAATTATCCTAAAACACTGCTGCTTAAAACAACAAATGTTTATTATCTCATAGTTTTGTGGGTCAAGGATCTAGACACAGCTTAAGTGAAACAGGTTCTGTTTCAAGGTCTCTCAAGAAGTTGCAGCTAAATTGTCAGCCATGGATGTGGTCACATCTGAAGTATTGACCAGGGTGGGATCTGCTTCTAAGCTCACTCAGCATGGCTATTGGCAGGTCCCAGTTCTCACCAGAGAGGCCTGCCTGAAAACATGGATGTTGGTTTCAGCCAGAATAAGCAATGAGAGAGAAAGAGGAAGATGATAGATAGATAGATGATAGATAGATGATAGATAGATAGATAGATAGATAGATAGATAGATAGATAGATATAATAGACGGAGATGGAAACTATAACCTCTTTTATAACCTATTATCAGAAATGGGAACTCTCCCTTATTCTCTTCTTTAGAAGAGGGTTAATAAATTCAACCCACATTCAAGGGAAAGAATTTTGTAAGGATGTGAATACCAGGAGGCAGAGATAACTGGAGCCCATCTTGGAAGTTGGCTACCCAGTGACACACACCATTAGTACTATGGCTGTGCTTAAGCTGGTCTGCAAGAACCTTAACAGATTCCACATCCTCACCTGTCTCTGAGGCATTCTCAGAACTTTGGACTCCTAATTTCTACCCCTGGCCTTACTCCAGTGGCCATGACAGGAGGTGAAGGCTTTGTCAACCTTATGGAGACTTGTAAAGCAAAGCTTTCCAGCTGCAACAAGAAGGGAGAGGTCTCGGGACCTTCTGTAGCTAATCCAGTTTTCAAGCTTCTTTTGGATGCCACACTTTTCATATCCTTTGCTCCACGTACACTAAAAATCTCTCTGACTCAGTGAATTGCTAATTCCTGTTCATCCTTCAAAATTTAGCTATTCTCTGTCATTTTGTCTGATGCCATTGCCCCTGGGCAATGTTTATCCAGCTCTGTATTGTCCTTTCATATGAACGTGATTACTTAGCAATTGTCTCTTCACTAAACTGGGAGTTTGGGGATGATAAGACATCAATGTCTTACTCATACATGTATCCATAGTTCTTAGTATACTGACATATAGTAAGGATTAGCTAAGTGTCTTGGAATGAGTAAATAATTGAACTGAAAAAAACATGAAGAGCTAGTTCTCTGAATATGTCAAGAGTCAGCTCTAGAATATGAGTCACACTTCTCGGTGTTTTGCACTGAGATTCATAGCTGGTGGGTGTGATCCCTAAGGTTATTTCTTTACAGCCAGCTCATTTTGGCAATGCCCCTGCACAGCATTTCTGCCTTTCTTACTTGCCTTTGCATCTGATCAATCAACAGACCTTTCATTATTTATCTTGTAAATTAGTTATTTGTAACCTGATTGAATAGTCATGTCTTCTTGAGAGATTTTTAAAAATCTCAATGTCTGGGAACAGCCGCCCAAAATTCTGATGTGATTGGCTTTGGGTGGAGTCTGGGCATTGGGTTGAGGATCAAATCTTTGACTTTCAAATGACTGATGTCCAATGGTTATCCTCAGGATGACCTGAAGTAGGAATTCCAAAGAGATATAACCACAGAGTACTGAAGGCTCTTCATACAAAAGAAACATCTGCACATCTGTCCTGAAGTATGCTTTCCCTTGTCTTGTACCTGGGTTTTTTCTTGTGCTGATTCGTCTACTTAGACTATTCTTCCTTCAGTCTCTAAATGAAGAATCAGCATAGACAGTACCACCAGGAAGTCTTCCTAGGCCTGGGTTTCCCTGTAATGTGTTTCTTTAACACCCTTTGCCTATCCCACATATACTACTTATCTCACTATATTATAATTACCTGTTCTCTTGACTCTATTACTCATTAGATTATTAACAATTTGAAGAGAGTGGCATTGCTTTGGTGATCACTTTATCTCTAAGATCTAACAGTAAATGGTGAGTGGTCAATAAATAATATGAAATGTATGAATAAATTTCATGTTTAATAATCTCAGCAATGCTAAGTAGATTGAAATTGAGGCACTTAAAATATATCTACTATAAACATTCATGTTTCAGACAATGAAAATTGTTTTCTAGTTAGAATGTAGGCAGCATCTGACACAATTAATTTGGTGACCATTTTACACATGACATACTATACATAGGACATAAAAAGGTCGATGGCATATTTAAACTGCAAAGCTGCAATTCTATAGTTACAGGTCATTGTCCCAGTTAATTTACACGATGAACAGAGAATTGCCAAACTCAGAGGGTACCAGCCACATCTCAATGATGTAAGACTGAAAATCTGGGTCATGGTCCTGTGTTTGTTCTACCAATCAATAACATATTCAAAGTGTAATTCATTACACAGATTTAAAGGAATGATTAGTTGCCTTGCAGTTCTGCTGAAGAAGTCTGCAAAGCAAAACACCCTAAATAAATGTTCCATGTTGTTCCATATTGTTTCATCGGAAGCACCAGAAAACATACGACATTCTTGCATAGCAGAATTATCCAGGATAGCAAGAGAGCACTTTTGTATTTTCAGCTAAGCAAAAAATCCAGCCCTTAAAAGGACTGCTTAGGGATTTATCTACATGACTCTCATTAACACTGATGTACAATAGGCCATTAAAATTCTTTCTAGAATAATGAAAATGCATTCTTTACAGCCTTTGTGCCAAACTGCTCCCTAAATCTCATAAAATAGGGCCATCCATAAGAAACACCAGCACAATTGGTGGTATGTTAATGTTTTGAAATTCTTTTTTTTTTTTTTAATTAACTAGAAGGAATAATAAAATCCATGGGAAGAAACTTTAGAATTACAGTTTCCCATTTAAATGCATTCTGTTAATTATTTTTATTATCCATATGTTCAAATATAAATAAAAATTTTAGAGAATAATAAGGTAACCTCCAGCCTGATTTAATAAATGTCAACATTTTGCCACATTTTGCTTCAGAAATTTGGGGTTTTCTTTTTTTGAGGAAGAAAATGTTACAGACAAAAACCAAAGCTCCTTTTCTGCTCTTGCCTGATTCCATTCCTTTTCCTCCTTCCTCAAATTGCTGTCTTGATATTGTGGATTCTTCATGCTTGTGTTTTTATTATACATTTTCTACATATATTTGTATTTGTATCTGAAATAGTATATAACTTCCTTTGGTGTGTTTTTAGACTTTGAATGAATATACTGTATATACTGTAGATGTCCCTCTGGATTTTTTTTTTTTTTAATGCTTAACATTGTCTTAGAAATGCATCCCTATTGTTTCAAGTAAAGCTAACCCATTTATTTTAAACATTGCATATTATCATATTTATGATTATGCCACAATTCATCCAGTCTCCCACTAACAGACATCTAAGTTGTTTTCAATTTTTCTCTGTTAGGAACAGTGCAGCAAAGAAAGTTACCTTAGTTTGAAGCAACAGCATTCCAGTGACAATAACCACATCAACAATTAAGAATAGGGAAAGAAATTACTGACAGTCTTGATCATGTCATTTATATATAATTTTACTAAGCACCGACAGCATGATCAATCAAAAGTGTTTTTGAATTTTTGTAACAAGTAACTTCTATGATACTTTGTATCAGGCCATATCTGCATGCTTTACAAATACTAACTTACCTAATCCCCATAATAATCGGATATAGTAGACATTGCCATTAACCCTATCTGCAGAAGACAAGACCAAGGCATGGAGGAGTTGAGGAACTTGCCCCAAAGGTCACACAGTTAAGGCAGGATCTGGACTCATGACAATTGGGCACTAGGCTTCATACTCATAAGTACTGTATAATCTTGCCTCCCTGGTTTGTAAATGTGGCATTGTCCTCAGGAGTCACACATTTATTAATAAAGGCCCTCTCATGACCTACCTGTCCAGACACCTGCTGGATGCCCCTCTGCTAACTCCACGGGGGGCCCATCACATTGAAGCCCATGTGTGTGGCACCCTCCCTGGAGTTGCCAGTGCCCAATGATGTAGCTCCTGAAGCACCTTAGGGATCAAGATGTGTACCATCACCATCAAATCAGTATCAAGGATTTGGTGTCTCCCTGCCTAATCTTAGTCCATGACAGAATTTCCCTTGTGAAGTTTTACATTGTGAAATGTAAAATAAGCTTTAAAATCAATTCTATGGCTTAAAAAAACTCTAATGACAAGAATTACCGTTTTATGTTGTACTGCTTACTAAAGCTGCAGGCATGGGAACAATGGTCACACATGGGGTGGGGGGAAGGTGGTGGTGATGAATACGTGCTGAATGAAGGAGGAGAAAACTTGCATAAAAACTGAAACATGGTTCATATTCATGGCAGTGCCTGGAAGACTGAAGATCTTTGATCCACAGTGTTCTTGTTCACCCACCCCCAGTGGTCATCTGAGTAAAGAATAATAGTACTGTAAGACCACACGGGAGGTAAATTCAGCTCCAGGAACAAGGAGCAGCATTATTCTTGGGACATTTTCATTAAGGGCTCTCATGGGTGGTGTGATCCTTCATGGTGTTCTTAGGCAAGAACAGAACCCAGTACGCTTTGCGCAGAGAGTCTGCAGCAAGCGCAAAGCCCCTACACAGGAGGGGAGACCCTTATCCTTGAACGGATACCCCCTTGTCTCACAATTTGGAGCCATAAAACTGTCTTTCTTTACCAGAGCTCTAAAGTGAAGTGTTTTAAGTATTAATCAGTGAAACCAGAAAAAACAAATGACTGTTAATCACTCACCTTTAAAAGCTAAAATTTAGTATTAGGATGTAGAGCTTAAAGCAATTCTCTTTAGTGAGAAAAGTGAGCAAAATAAATGCACTAATAAGGAAATGAAAATACAAATTGTTCACAGAAAGGATTGCAACCAGTTTCACTTGATAATATGAACCCAATATACAAAACACAAAAAAGATAGATAATAAGATCCCATTTTGTTTGTATGCTTTTAGTCATTTTTGCTATTACAAACAGTGAGATTAGAAAGAGCACAAAAGACAATGTTTTGTCTCGGTAGCAAGCAGACTTGGGTTTGAGCACAGACAGCCTTCTGCTATGTGGTACTAGGTAACTTGGTAAATGGCTCTAAACCGCAATCCCTCTACTACAAAATAGGGGTTATAACAACAATCTCATGGGGTATTATAGATTAAAGGTAGCATGAGTGACATATATAAGCGAGTATCTAATATAAGGTACGTGCACCAAACATGACAGCTATTGACAGGGTTTGGAAAGCCTTGTAATCCTTCTAGCCATCCACAACGTGCTAGCTCACTATGTGGGGTAGATGCTGCATAGAAGAAGCCCAGGAAAGTGAACCCTCATCATTATTCATTAGGGCGCTGGCCACGCATCCCTCTCTGTCTCTTCCCCTGGATCACACTGGAGCCAGCATATGATGTAGGACATTTGTCCAAACTACAGGCAGGCTGAGGGTCTTGTCTTTGACACCTCTAGCCTGGAACAAACCCGTGTCTTGATCCTTTGGATCACATCACTTGACTGGAGAGTGGAGGCTCTGAGAATGCACCAGTTCTCTTCCACGGCATCCCCGTCCCCCTCAGCCCCTCTCTTGTTTACATATCCTCACCTGTGCCTCACACAGTGAGTTAGACAAGTTAGTCAGTGTATGAATAACACCTTTAAAATCTGCTCAGTCATCTGGCTGTTTTCCAGAAATGTCTAATAAAATTTTGGAAAAATATCGAAAAGCAGCTAAAAATGAATAATAATCACATCAGGTTCTGGTAGCTGTTACTTTCAGATGAAAATGAGAAGAAAAAAAAAAAGCCTAGATGTGTGGAAGTGATTACACACAGGATAGGCTTATTAACAAGAAATTCATTTTATTTCTTTCAAAGTTATGTTTTTGGCATTGATAATTAAAATACAACATTCTAGCTCTAATTATGAGCTCAATCTATTACCTCTTCTGAGATAAAAATGTTTACACACTGTAATATGAAAATAAAAGTCTCAGTGTATGTTACTATTTTTAACATGTACCAAATGATTTAAATCTTAGAAAACTTATCTTTCTGGGTTTTTTTTTTCAGCTGTCATCTTGTTTTTTTAAGATTTTATTTATTTATTTTAAAGATTTTATTTACTTATCCATGAAAGACAGAGAGAGAGAGAGAGACAGGCAGAGGAGTCTGATGCAGGACTCGATCCCAGGACCCCAGGATCATGACCTGAACCAGAGGCAGACACTTAACCGCCTGAGCCACCCAGGCAACCCAACTGTCATCTTTTATGAAGCTAAGATATACGATTTTATGTGGCACATTTATACCAAAATATCCAAATTTCCAAAATATCCAAACTTCCTGTTGTCTTGATGTGTCTCAGAAAACACAATTCTTACCATTTTCTTCTTCATAGCAATATAAAAATTGGTGGCATATTTGCCTTTTATCATACAGATAGTTAAAACACATAGGCAGGTAAACAAAGAACTCTATAGGATATCTAAAAACCCATATACAAAAACTCCGTACCAACTATTAAATTCTGTCAACCAATACCTGTGTGTTATGGGTTGCTTTACCTCTTAGAAAATAGTGCATGAGATCTGAGCACCTCCCCTAGACAAATCCCATCCAGAACGTAAAGTATCCTTTAAAACATGTATACAGTTCAGCATGCATTTTACATTCTTGGACAGAGTACTGTATGCAAGAATAAATGCACTTGAATGGCTAAACAGTCATTATGAATAACTGAAAGGAGACTCTGAAAACCTTACAAATGGGAAGTTGCTGCATGGCCACACACAAAAATGTAACCCATTAAAACCAAGCCCATCTTTCTCCCCTAACCTCCTGTCTAGTTTATACCTTGTATGGAGTATGTACCCCTTGGGGACCAGTTTAACTTTGTGTATCTTTTGCAGTTACCCATGTGTGCAGGTTCTTGCTCTGAAAAGTCTCACCAACAATTCTTCCCTTTTGACTTAGGTAGTGAGTCTATGAGGCTGGGCCTTTCCCTTGGGGCTGCTGGGCTATTCAGTTCCAGGAGGCAGACTTCTCAGAGAACTCAACAAGAATGGTGGCCTTTGAAGTCGTGTATATGGCAGTCACACCTTTCCTTCGGAGGGCAACGTAGGGAGAGCACTGGAGCCTTTCAGCAGTGGGCTCTAAGCCAGTCTTGCCTATGCATTTGCCGTATGATGTTGTTCTGAAACTTAGTCGCTCTAAACCTCAATTTTCCTCATCTCCACATTAGAGCTACTAGGTGGTCCTGCCTTCTTGAATATTTGTTAGGACTAAATGAGATATTTGCAAAAGGCATGGTGCCTAGCAAGTAGCTCATGTTATTATTATCTTGATTTTTATCATAGTGGGTCTTTCTTTCCTCATGCCCAACTCCCTACATAATGTAGTTGTATAGTAAAGAATTTAACCTTGCCTTAAAAGAGGTCTGGTATTTGTCCTAGGCTAACAATATAATTTAGGGTAGGGGCTGGCTGGGACAGAAGGGCCAACAATGTGATTCAGTGTGGGGAATTTGGGTCACCCTCAGAGACTGGAGATTGAGATCAGCCACATGGGCAATGAATCACGCCTACGTCGTCGAGTCCCAATAAAAACCCTCAATGCAGAGGGTCTAGTGAGTTTCCCTGGTTGGTGATATTTTGTCCATATTCTCACACATTGGTTCTGGGAAAGTAACACATCCTGACTTCACATGGAGAGTACAATGGAAGCTCTTGGCTTGGTTACTTCTCCTGGACTCTGCTCTATGTGCTTCCTCCCTTGGTTGATTGTTAATCCATATGCTTTCCTTATAATGACTATTACCATGCCTATAGCAGCTTGCAGTGAGCTCTTAGCACATTACTGAACCCGAGCATGGTTCTGGGGATACTTCTCACCTATGAACTTGCAGTTGGTGTCAGCAGAGAGGGTAGTACTATGTGAACCCTAAACTTTCTCACTTGGTTTAAACTCTCACAGTTGGTGTGAGGTAAGGGTCATGTTGTGGCTGTGCCCCTAAATCTCTGCAGGAGACTTTCCTCAAACACAACCTAATGTGTCTCTCTCTTGCTCAAGAACTTGAGTACATGTTAGGTGTATCTCAGAATAACCAGATGCCAGAATCCTCCAGGTCTGAATTCAAACTAAAACAAACAACTAGTCTCCTTTCCAGATGATGTTAAACAATGCATATGATTTTTATCTTAAAAAAGAATATAAAAACTTTGTGCTTTATCCCTAAATTTTCTGTCATTATAAGGAGATCGCTTACAATGGGAAATACTGCTCACAAGCTTAAAATGGTTAATGATAGGTTGGCTGTGTGTGGGGGCAAATGCTGTGATTTGAAATTATTCAAAGCAATCATAATAAAACTATGTGCTAATATAAATCTCTCTATTTTCCTGGGTGAGCCCGCTGAGAGGAAAATGTATTTGTCCTTTTTAATGACAAGACTATTTTCCTTTCCTTCATCCCATTTTGTGAAAAGTGACCCTACTTGCCTTTTGGAGGTTTCCTGTAATTGGCTCTGATGCCTCTTGACATTAGCAGATGAATCTGTCAGTTTTATGAATTTTGTTTCGAATAAAGAGCTGTGTAGCAGCTAATGACACATGATGTAAGGGGAAGAGGCCAAAGCGGGCTTGCCTCTGGACTCCTGCTACTTGCTGAGCATATTCAAAAGACAACATGACAGAAGGTGCCAGCCTAAACTCTTGAGGGCTGACCTTGAGCTCTGACATGAGAACATCTGTCATGGTGGACATATAGGTTATAACCAACATGAGAAATTAGCGAAAGAAGTGTCAACAGGCCAGAAATTCTGGTAAGGGAGAAAGCTGGTCAGCCTCCTCTCCCCTGTCCACCCTCCCACCTTCCAGCCCAAATGCCAAGCACAGATTTACCCAAGGCCATGTCTGCTACCTGACATCTATTTTTCATTGAACACCATTTGTCAGGCACTGACACTATATATTCATTCTCTCATTTACTTGCCACCCTCCACTCTAGGTTAAAAGCATAGAGCCAAAAAGACCTGTGTTGAGGTACTGACTCTGCCACTTAACTGGCTGTGTCACCTTGGGAAAGTTTACTCATTCGTAAAATGAGTCAAACACTACTTATTTGAAAATATGCTATGTGAATTAAATGAAAAAATACATGTAAAGTATCTGGCTTCCAGGAAATACTTAGCAAATGATAGCTTTGTTATTAATAGCCCTATGAAGAAAGTATTTTTCAGAGCATGAAATTGGATTTAGAAGTTAAATAATTTGTCTAAGGTCGGTCCTGACTTTTTATTGGAAAATATTCACTGTTTGAAGAATGCTGCTTTTTGTTTACATGGTATGTTGTATGAAACAAATCAGAAATATTTTTATTTATGTGATCTTTCTGAAATTAGTTTCAGTAGAAACAAGGCAGTGTTTTCTGAGTAATGCAAGAATAGTATCAGTATTTCTGGAAATGCATATATATGTTCCCACATGAAAATATTAAAGAATATATTTTGGGAATTAAAAAGCTCCCACTATACTAACCTAGTGGCAATGAGCACTCTAGTACCCAGATAACCATCTTAAAATATTGTTTTCCACCAAAAGAAATAATGGTTTTCTGATTTGATCAGAAATCAAGTAATACAAGTCAAGCCTGGGACATCTTGTCATACAAAAGAGCAAGAAAGTAATTGAACACTACTAGGGTTGTGTCAAAAGGACACAGAGGCAACTTAAAGGGTCTTCCACATGAAGATAACAACTGAAATGGATCGAAATGCACCAGATATGCTTAGATCCATAAGTGCAGAAGAATTTGAAAGCAACAGCAGCAACAATTACTGCCAAACAAATAAAAAAAAACACAACCCTAATTGGCCATCATTAGAAGATATTAGTAAACCAATTCATTTTGGAAGCTGGTAAATCAAGGGAGGAAAAAAATCAAGTCTTTGTCCCCTGGGATTCTCATATGAACTCTACCACTAGGTAACTAAATAGTAGTTGGGGGGTGGAGGGAGATTGGTCTTTATGGTAATATTCTAACTAACACCATGATAAAGAAATGTGAAAATTAAATATAATTTTGTACCCCAGGATGAATTAATGGATATTGGCCTTGAAAGTTAAGCTACTAACATGACAAGGAAGAGACCATCAAGCATTATGTCTTACGTGTTTCCTGATGGAAGAAAAAAATGCTACTTATAGAAAAAAACCTAAATCTGATAAAGTTTCTGGACTCAACTACTAATTTAGAGAATTCAGAGGTTAGAGAAGCATGTTAAAACACATTAGGAAGATTCAATCAGCAAAACCCAGATTGCAAGAACTGCTCTAATCTGGCTACTACATTTGGTCGGTTGGATGGCAGTAGCCACAGCAGCAAATAAAGGTTTGTTAGAAATGCAGACTCTTAGGCTGACCCCAAACCTACTAACTCAAAGTCTGCATTTGCTCAAGGGCCAGAGAATTTGCATGCATTACAGCTTGAGAAGCAGTGATTGTATAAGACCCATGGCAGTTTTGTCAAGAAATAAACTGCAGTAATAATAAGAGAAGAAAATCTATAGGTTAAAAGAACCTAAGAAAAATACCAATCGCCTGCAGGTGCAGATCTTATTCACATCCTGACTCAGACAAACTGTAAAAATATATATATCTATGAGACAATTGGAGATTTGAAGATTGACAGGATATTTAGAATTATTGTTAATTTTATTTTTTAAAGATTTTATTTATTTATTCATGTGAGACACACAGAGATAGGCAGAGACATAGGCAGAGGGAGAAGCAGGCTCCCTGGAGGGAGCCTGATACGGGACTCAATCCCAGGACTTCGGGATCACGCCCTGAGCCGAAGTCAGACGCTCAACTGCTAAGCCACCCAGGCATCCCTTATTCTTCATTTTAAATGTGAACAAGGTATCATGGTTATGTTATTTTTAAACTCTTATCTTTTAGAAATACATCCTGAACTAGTTATAGATAAATCGATATAATGTCTGAGATTTCATTTAAGATAATACAAGAAGGGGAAAGTGGTGAGGATAAGAATAAATAAGGCTGACCATGATTTGAAATTTATTGAAGCTGATATATTGGCACATGCATGTTCATTATATGGTTCTGTCTACTTTTCTGTATGTTTGAAAGTTTTCAGAATAAGAAAGGCACAAAGAAGAAGAGGTTCGACTGTGAAGAGGAAATTTAGCTAATGGAATAGCCTTGGCCAGAACAGCTTGAGTATCGACAGCACCTCTATGTCTGCAGACTTCTTTAAGTATTTTACTGGTGTAGTCACATTCCTCCGTACAGTGTCCTTGACTTGTAGGTGATATTCTCTTTAGCAGCCAGAGAATGCAGAAGTTTGAATTCTATTACTTCCATGTCCTCATTTCCGTCTTGGAGGTTGAGAGGAATACTTGGCAACTCTTCCAGCACAGGTTTTGACAAGTTCTTAATAACTAAGAACCTCTGTTGCTCGCGTCCCTACATTCTGTTTGTGGATGTATGTGCCTTGTCCTTGTGCTAATGGCCAAGATATTGCCTCCTCTTGTTGCTTTATTTACAGATCAGCCTGTCTCTGCTGGGACTCCCAAGCCCTCACAGGGAATCTTCTGTTGGTGCATTGTAGCATCTGTACCAACTACTGAAGCTTCGTAAAGCTGCTGGTGGAGAAATCACTCCTCTCAAGGGTTAGTAGTGCTGTGCTCAGTTAAGTGGATACCATTAAGAGGCATCTGGGTACCTCAGTTGTTTGAGCTTCTGACTCCAGCTTGGTCCTGTTCTCAGGGTCCTGGGATGGAGCCCTGTGTCAGGGTCCCCTGCCCAGTGGGGAGTCTGCTTGTCTCTCTCCTTCTGCCCCTCCCCCTGCTTATGTTCTCTCCCTCAAATAAATAAATAAATAAAATCTTAAAAAAAAAAAAAAAGAAAAAAGAAAACAACCCAAACAACTAGATACCATTAAGGTAAAATCTAACTCAGTGATAAGAGATGGTGTGATTTGAACTGTGACTGCCAAGAACCAGGAAAGGAAAAGGTGGCAAATAATAAGCTAACATCCATCCTAAGTGAAGCCTCCTGTGTTGGGTGGCGAATCCATTCTGAGCCTCGGATATCACACAGTTATTGCAGACCCAAGGATGTTATCAGCCTTTACCACATACAGAGGCCTAGAATGAGTCGTTAAACAATGCTAAAATATTTGGGAAGCAAGAAAACAAAACAGCTAGCGAGTCAGTTGTTTATAATGTTGTATAAATGTTTATTTCTTGATGGAATCAGATATTTACTATTTTCCCCTCAGCTTGCTCTAATCCGGTTCTTACACTTGAGTGTGCTTTAGCATCACTTGGGGAGCTTTCCAGACCACCGATTTCTGAGTTGTGCCTCAGATATTCTCACTCAGCAGGTGTGGGTTGGGGCTCGGGCATCTGTATTTTAAAAAGTATCCTGGAGACTACAATGCTGCTTGTTGCTGATTCCATTACATTTTAGCAACCTTGATTTAAACTAATAAATAAATTGGACTATTCCTCCCTGAGGCATGGGTGACTTATTACTTCCTATCATTACAAAGAAAGAGACAACCAATTAGACTAGCAGGTGACCAGAACCATCTGACAGGCTTGTCCGTAGTACAGGATTAATCTGCTATCTGTTCCAAGCCCGTCGGAGCCCAACAGAGTGGCAGGGCTATTTATGGACAAACGCACTATTCTAAGCCTTGCCCCAAATTCTACCTTTTCAAAGAAACTTCTCCATTTTGACCCACATTGACTTTTCCTCTGATTTCTTACAGTCCTTATACATTGTTCTATTGTTTTAGTAACTTAATCAACCTATATTATATTTTTAAAATATTACATGTGTGTATTTCTTCTGTCCTGAAATAGTAGTAAATGTAGGGAAAGCAAAGCCTCTGTTTTATAGTCTTTCTTTCTTTCTTTCTTTCTTTCTTTCTTTCTTTCTTTCTTTCTTTCTTTTTCTTTCTTTCTTTCTTCTTTTCTTTCTTTCTTTCTTTTTCCTTTTCTTTCTTTCTTTCTTTCTTTCTTTCTTTCTTTCTTTCTTTCTTTTTCTTTCTTCCTTCCTTCCTTCCTTCCTTCCTTCCTTCCTTCCTTCCTTCCTTCCTTCCTTTCTTTCTTTTTCTGTTTTCTTTTTTTCTTTCTTTTGATTTATTCATTTATTTGAGAGAGAGAGAGAGAGCGCACAGGAGAGGGGCAGAGGCAGAGGGAGAGAGGATCTCAAGCAGACTCCCCGTGATCCTGAGATCATGACCTGAGCCGAAACCAAGAGTCAGATGCTTGGACTGTGCACTGGGTTTGTCACATTGACTGTGCCACCCAGGGGCCCCTGTAGTTCTTTTCTGTTACACTCTTATGAACATACATCATTATCTGCTTAACACATATTTGTTGACCTTCTAACACAAATAAATCCTCAAACACATATAATATAGAACCAAAGGTCTCTGTTTTTTATCATCTACTACATTTACACATTATATTTTAGATTTTAACTTTCCTAAATTTTATTCATTCATTTATTATGTATCAACTATGGTGCTAGTGATTCAGCTCATGTGCACTGCCAGTATTAATAAAACCTAATGACCTAAGATAAAATTCATGGGATTGTATACCCTAAAGTAAAAGGTCAATTTTATAATATAATAGCTTTTTTTAAAAAAAAAAACACAACAAATACAAACCCTAATGACCTATACTGTCTTTCTTGAAGAGTGGATATGTATTCTTGGATACGTGTCCATTGAAGGAATACAAGCCTCTGAAAAGTGAAGGATGAGTGTCCCTGAAGGGTGTCTGTCTCTGAGGCCCAGCAGGTGGCCTGTATTGTTCAGCAAGAGTCCATCCACACATTCTTATGACTTGAGGCTAATTACTAAAGGGAAGTGACCTCTTAGGAACTGAAATTGAACAGAATGTGTTCCAGAAATCCAGGGCTACATGGTAACTTCTAACGTAATGTGCCATTTGTCTGTGGATTTCTTAGGATATAGGGAAAAATTAGGAGCTTAAAGGTGAATGAGAGAAAACTTTAGCTTTCAGATTAGTAGTCACAACAGGCGGTAAGAGGAAGGCATTGGCTAAGATTAGGATTTCTAATGCAAACCTGGAAGACAATTCAAGCTCTTCTCCAAAGCAGGTCCATCAACCTTTTTGCCCTCTTCACTTCTTACAGCTTAGATCTAATCCAAATACTACAGTTAAAGTACCCACCTCTGCACCCACTAGATCCAGTCTATTTTTAGATCTGACTTCAAATGAAACAGAGTGATCTTTTGTGAAGGTTATGGCTGAAGTCTGAAGGGTGCCAGAAGGCCACGGATATTCACCTAGCTGAGAAATGAAGCTGCTAACCTCTTAATAGGAAACTTGAATGTGGGGACGCCTGAGTGGCTCAGTGGTTGAGCATCTGCCTTTGTTTGGCTCAGTTCGTTATCCCAGGGTTCTGGGATAGAGTTCCACACATCAGGCTCCCTGCTGGAAGCCTGTCTCTCCCTCTGCCTATGTCTCTGCCTCTCTATGTGTCTCTCACGAATGAATGAATGAATGAATGAATGAATGAATGAATGAATACAATCCTAAAAAAAAAGAAACTTGAATGTAAACAAATATAGTGTCAAAGGATATATAGAGTACTTCTTTCCCCTGATCTTCTGGGTGCACCATGTCTATAAGCACACTTCTTCCATTCTCCTTGCTTACCTGTTTTCCTAAGAGGTCTCTGTAACTCTCATTTCCTCCTTGATAACAGAAACGGAAACTCCACATAGTCTGATAAAACTGAACCAAAATCCCAGGACTTGCATTCTACTTCAGAATAAAGATTGGGCCATCTGTCTAGTCTGTGGACCTGCTGTCTGTACCACACCATCTGTCCTGCAAGCTCCAATCAGGCCAGGAGGAACTGGACTTCCCTTTTGACATCTCAGCACTGCCCCAAGCATGTGGCTGGCCTCAGCAAGTAAGCAGATAAATAAGTAATGCTTCAAGAAAACACATAAAGAAACATTTCCAGGAGACGAAATTACTAAACTGACCTTGTGATAGCCCACCAGAGTTTAAATTAAGGCACATAGTGATGCCACTGCTGTACTTTTGAACCTGAGGTTGGGAAAGAAATAAGCAAAAGAGTGCAATTTCAGCAAGGAATAATCCAAGTGTTGAGTTAGGATGAAAGTACAATTTTTTTCATGGTTATTATTTTGTGTGCGTGTGGCAAAATATATATAACATTTACCATTTTAACCATTTTTAAGCCTACAGTTCAGAGGAATTAAATGCATTCACATTCTTGCACAACCATCACGTCCAGGCATCTCCAGAATGAACCCCTTTAACAATAATTCCCCATTCCCCTCTTCTTCAGCCACTGGTAACCATTGTTCTATTTCCTGTCTCTGAATTTAACTACTCTAGAATCTTTATACAAGTAGAATCATACATTTGTCCTTTTGTGTCTGCTTATTTCACCCAGCAGAGTTTTCAAGGTTCATCTATGTTGTAGCAAGTATTAGAATTTCAGTCCTCTTTAAGGCTGAGTAACATTCCTCTGTGTATATACCACATTTTGTTTATCCACTCATATGCTCATGGTTGTGATGTTTCCACCTTTTGGCTACTGCAAATGATGCTGCTATGAACACTGGTGTACAAGTATCTGTTCAGATTCCTACTTCCAATTATTTAGGGCATATACACAGAAGTGGAATTGAGGGGACAATCTTTTATAAATTCTGAGAGTCACAGGTGAGGTTACATAATTAATAAAGTTACTATGGGGAAGTTTACTCTTTTTCCCTTGTTTTGGTCCTTCTTGGTAGTCATCCACATTGGGTCTTCCAAATCAGTGGATCTTCAGGCCAGTTAGATGATTACTCAGTTTGAATCACTTTGGAATCTAACTCATTTTAAGGCCACTCTCTGAAAATGAGGATAAGCATAGGAGTAGAACTTATACATTATTAAATTCATACTCTATGGGGAACCTGGCTAGCTGCTATTTTTGGACTGAAGTTCTACTATATATATATTTCACTTCACATAAAATGTGGTACTTTTCACAATCTTATGAGCCTCTAAAGTCATGACTATAATAAAATGCTACTCCATGTTCAGTATTTTGAGCTCTTCAAATAAAGACAATAAGGTGATAATTCCTATGCAGTAAATATATTATTGACATCTGATAACTAGCCTTCATCAATTCTTATGACCTGTACTTTATTATAAATAAATTGTTGCAGATTGCAATTGTCAGATGTCTCTGACACAATTAATGTCAACCATTCCCTGACTGCTTTTGCTCTTTCACCTTAAACTAATTTTAAAGTCCTCTGTTCACTTTCTCCAACAATATTCCTTTTTTTTGGCGGGGGGGGGGGGGATTACTAGTTTTCTTTGTCTCCCATTCAACTGTTTAGTAGTAAGAAAGACAAAATACAAATCCTAAAAACTATGGGGATCTAGAATAAAAACCATGCACACCAGATATCCAAAATCTATAGGATTCCTGAAGTGAAAATGTTCATACTTCTACAGAAAGACTAGGATAGGACAGCCCAGGTGGCTCAGTGGTTTAGCGCCTTCAGCCCAGGGCCTGATCCTGGAGACCCTGGATCTAGTCCCACATCGGGCTCCCTGCATGGAGCCTGCTTCTCCCTCTGCCTGTGTCTCTGCCTCTCTCTCTCTCCCTGTGTGTGTGTCTCCCATGATTAAATAAAATCTTAAAAAAAAAAAAAAAGACCAGGATAGGAAATATACTTTCACATCTGCCATCTATCAAATAAATTTCACTTTTGAGTGACAGCCAAATTCCTTTGATAGGTGAGTGAGGAACTGAGTCCTTGTTTCTAATTCAGAATACACCATATTCTCACTGCTTGGATAACCAAGCTTTGCTTCTACCTACGATAGCTGCCTAATATACTCTGATATCCTACAACCTCTTCCATTAGGAGAATCACCAAATACAAGCTAGAAAGTTGGAAAAATCTCCACTAGGATAAACAGTTTATTTGGTATTCAAAATATTAACACCATCACACAAGAAATGCGTGTATTAGGCAGCAAACAAATCAAGATGCCTCACCTGCCAGTCCATCGTATCTTCATTTCTGCCATTTCCCATTATGGGGAGGCTTGTCAGCCTGATTCCTACCGTGACAAGAATTCACACTAAAATACTAGTAAGTTCCTCTACCTTCTTGGTCCACCATTGTCTCGGTGTCTCTGTTGCCTAGCAACAAGACCATCTTATCTATGCAGGCAAATAACCTTTAATACGTATTAGTTCAAAGCACTTCTTGGTCTTTCTTTTATTTTTGAAAACTTTCAAAAATACCCTTTTCTCACATGCATTTTAAATTGCTTTTTTTTTTTGAAATGTAAGACTGCAAGGGGAAATTCACAGTGCAGTTTTCGGATCTCTTCTGTTTCATCTACCTCAATACTTTGCAGTCTGGCCAAATATAGAAATCCCCAAGGAACAGAACATGTCTGAATGCCAAAGCACACTGTAGCTGACAGCTTTTTTCCCAGTCTCGCAGTGATTCCTACCTCAAATTCCACTTTGCTTTAGCCAAGGCCAGTGAGCAGACCCCGGAGAGAGGCTAGGGTTCTCTGCCTCCAGATTCCAGGGAGAGTAGTATAACCATGTCCCCTGGAGAAAGGTCTTTGGACATATATTGTTCACCAGAATAGCGAGGCACTGCCTGCCAATTATCACTTGATCACTTTTAAGAAAAGTGAGGGAGAAGCAGCAAAAACTAATAAGCAAAAAAGTCATACATTCATAAAAAGGACTATGTGTGTCATTGATTCGCTGTCTCCCCTCCCCTTTATGTTTCTGTCCCATTTTCTTTCTCTTTCCCTCCCTCTCTCAATCTCTTTCAATCTCTCTTTTATTCCATCTCTTTTACACACACACACACACACACACACACACACACAAAGAACATGCTATTTTTTTTTCTTCTCTCTTTGCAGTTACCAGGGGTTTTTCCACATTGAACCTGGCTGTTCAGGGAAAAGGAGGCACAGAGAGGAGAGAGCACTAAAGCATGTCAGAGCCATTGTATTAGTGGAGAAAAGGAATTCAGTACAATGAGTGTTGAACCATCCTTTAAAGGCAATGCCCTTGCGAGCTCCTTGTCTCCGCCTTTACCATCTGAGTTAGTAGGCTATATACACTGCATTAAATTCCTTTCGATACCCTGGAGGATCCATGCACATAGGATGCATTTAATATGTAGTCAGAACCTCCATCAATCAACACACATTTACTGAGTTTTTAACTGAGGTAGAGACCTTGCTGGGCAGTCTGTCTCGTCAGTAGTCTTGGAATTCCTAGTCTCATCTAGAGCCCATATCAATTCTTTTTCTTTTTTTTTTTTTTTCCCCACTGATGATTTTGTCCTTTCCAGTTCTCTCTGTGAAAAATACAGAGTGTGCTTTGGATTTTTGCCCTGTCTTCCCAAACTGATACACCATTCCCTTTCTTGTCAGAGCAGAGGTGTGATTCTTCAATATCTATTAAGACAGCTTTCTGCCTTATGACTCATTCTTCACCATCTTTTCCCACTGTTGGCAACTGCCATCATTTGCACGTTCTACTCATCATCCTGACTAGAGCAGCCTAAAGCTCCCGTGGCAGCTACAATGGAGAGACATCCCAGATGATGCTTTTCCATTGTATTTCCAGCCAAGTTTGATCTAATTTATCCACCTGGACTGCAGAGCTGGGCATGGTGCTACTACAAGGCTCTTCAGCTCCATGTGTCTGCGTGTGCTTGACTTGAGCAGAGCAGCGCTCTCCAGGTGAAACTGTCTTTGTCCTATACTGCTGTTCCTTATTTTGCATAATGGATGTGTTGCCCAAATAAGTGGATGTAAAGAAACTTTTTGTAAATACCATCACCTTTTACATGTTCAGGGAAAAGGCTTACAAATGAATAATTTTTTAAAAAAGGGAATCATTCCCTTTGAAAGTGCCACTCACATCCTAATTTAATCTTTTGTAAGTGGTGATTTTCTTGTTATGTTTTCCTAGTGTGCAGCCTACCCACATGTAATTTCATGATACTTGAAATAATTTCATATCCCAAGCCTACTGAAAATATTTCCACACTGAGGCATGCCTGAGCCCACACACACTTTTTTTTTTTTTCCAAAAAGGACTTTTAAATTCTAAAGCTCCAAGATCCTTGAGGGTAGAACTATGTTTTATACAGCTTTGTTATTTTCTATTGTACCAACCATAGTGTCTTATATATAGCAAGCAAGTAATATACGTTTGTTGAAAACTGAATGAATGAATCAAGCATCATGTGTCTTAGCAGTGAACTTAAGAAAATTTTAGTTTTGAAAAATACAGAAAAACAGTTGGCTACACCAATGTAGCTACAATAGAGAAGTGGTAATTTTTAACACTTTTTGAAATATCTGCACACCATTTTTAAGAACAAAGTGAAATAAAAAATAAAATACTCCATACAAGGTCGACGTCTTTACTTTCCTTCATACTCAATACTACTTCCCTCATCCTCAGAGGGAAGGAGAGGGCATTTATGAATTGGCTCACAATCTATTTCTGCTTTTATACACATGTATATACGTATGTGTGCATATCTGTAATAACTTGTTTTGGTAAGAGTTTTATAAGATTGATAATACCGGTATCATAGTCTATATATTATTTTGCAACTAGCTTTTTTTCCATTCATCATGTTGATTGTGAGCTATCCATGTTACACACAAATAATTCTGGCCATTAAAGAAAAATCTGCTGAATAGCATGTGACTTTTTATTTATCTGTTTCCCCATTCCTGGATCATAGTTTACTTCCAATTCTTGCTATGATAAACAATGCTGCAATAAACATGTTTCTGTGCCTGTGTAAAACCAGTTTCCAAACTTCATGATTCATAGAATGTAAGAATTTTTTACATTCCTAGCCACAGCCAAATAAACTCCCAAAGTGTTGATACCAATTTCTACTCCATCAGCAGCATGGGAAGTTCTTTTTCTCCCTTCTTGACAACACAAGCTAGACAAATCCATCCTGGATGCTTACCTCACAAAAGACAAGGAGGGTAATCTCCCTTCAGTTTTCTGTTTTGTGATCAAGACACTGAAATTCAACAGTCCTGAAATCAGTGCCAGTACAGTGCCAACAATTATAATATGGTGTAGACTTGCTGATTTTCATACAGTGGATTCTAATGAAGAGGTAAGTGAGATAAAGGGCTGAGAGCTGAGAAGTGATCACTTGATCAGAACTGGAGTGCATCCTTATGCATTACTGAATTTAAAACAGATGCCCAGATGCATCTGACTTGCCTTAACTTGCCCTAGTGTGTTTATAATAATGTGGTAGATTTTCCAACCTTTAAGTGTTTTCTTGAGTACTCACGGTTTTAAGTTTTTATAGGTGAGATCCAGGTTAGCTATGAATTGCTTCCTAAAGTAAATGGTGTTTGAACATGAGACTTCCCAAGGTAACACAGGGTATCTACTTCTCTAAGAAAACTAGATTAATTACTGTCTTAAATGCTTTTGAATACTGCTGTTGGAAGGGTATCGATAATCTGCTAGCTACATGATGATTTCTATGTCAAGATTTTTACAATTTAAAGACCCCAACTGTGGTTGCAAGTAGAAAAGGCAATTGTTAGAAGGCTGGGGAGCCAGGTTTAAAACAAGTCCTTAAGGAACCAGGACTTCTGGGACAAACAGTCTTTCTAATATTTCACTGCTGGAGCAAATTAAGATCAACTATTTTAACATTTTGCCTTGTTCCACTTAAGAGTCAAAACCTGGGAGAAAAAGAAACACCAGCCTACAGCACTTGGATCACATGCCTAGCTCTTGGTCGGAGGAAGAGAGGGTGCCTTGAATAAAGTTACACAAAAAAAATGCATACATAGGAAAAAGAGCTTATTTCTCTGAAGAAAATAAGAGACAATCTGGCTAAAATGGAGGACAGTGGATATTGACTGGCATGGAGCAAATATCTGCTACATGTGAGTTGAACAAATATATATATTTAATGTCTACCATATGCCAGGAATGACCAACACCACAGACATGGCCACTGTGCTCCAAAGGGCTTGCACAAAGCTTGAACCTACAGTTTGAGTAGTTCTGTGTGTTTCCAACAAATTGCATTAGCCATCCCCCTCAACATAACCAACTGCCTTCTCAATATCCAAAAGGATGTGTTGTAAACAAATGGATCTTTTTAATTAATTTATTTATTCATGAGAGACATAGAGAGAGAGAGATAGAGACAGACAGAGGGAGAAGCAGCCCCTCCGCCCCCCAAACACACACACACACAAGGAACCCAATGTGGGACTTGATCCCGGGATCACGCTCTGAGCCAAAGGCAGGCATCCCGGAATTTTTTTTTTTTTTCCAAAACTGAACTCAATTATCTCTTGTCCTAAAAACATCTTCTTCCTATTACACTCCCAATTCTTGCTAATGGTGCCAGCAAAATTTCAGAACCATCTTTGACTCTTCCTTCTTTCTTGGCTTGTCAATTTTGAATCCCTTCTCTTCATTTCCTCTGCTCTAATCACTGCCTCTATAAGTGTCATATGTTGACTCCACTCAAGTCTTTTACTGCTTCTCACCTAAACTATTGTGCTAGTCTCCTGACTGACTTCTCCTTTCCCATTCTGAGCCACTTGGCTCCTGTGCATTTTCTAGTGCTAGACTACTTTTCCTGAATACGCTGAGAGAGGAGGAGAATTGAGGAGGACTATTTGATGCTGGGACTGAATCTCACATGTCTATTGTCACCTACCTTCATAGCTGCTCAATACTCATCTATCCTTACATATCCTCTTTGCTTTTTTACAATTACCGAAATGTCTGCATCTAAATAAAATTCATTCCCTCTCTCCTCACAGAGGAAGCTACTATAATGTCTCATCTAGTTATCAGGGTACAGTTTTCTTTAAAGTCTAATGCTGAAATTACTGTGGCATGTGTTAAACTTGGAGTATACATTTAGATCTAGGTCAAACGTCCCTGAGTAATGAGCAGTCTTCTTAGTGAAATTGAGACTCACAATTCTTAAAGGTCTGCAACCTTTCTCTGAATGATAAGTTATCCACCCCAGTACACTGAGTTATGCAATGATGAAGAGCGAGAAAATTATACTAAAACTCTCACTTGAGAAAGTGGAGAACTTTCTGCCTTGGCAGTAAAATACTTTTGTTCAGCCAATGTAGTTTGCCACATTTCTGGTTGGAGAAGGCTTCTCTTGTTCCTTGTTCTCTATAGTCCCTGGTTTTTCTCCAGGGGAGAATGTACCATGTCCATTTTGCTATGTAGCCCCAGCAGAATGGGTGCTCTGGCGAGTATTCTTCTGTGGTCCATGCCTCTGGAGTAATCCACTTCCCGAGACTGGTGAATTATTGGATAATCAGATCGTTAAGAACTAGGGCAACATGAAATACTTGGTCTTTTCATTAGGTCACCGTGAATGGAATGTGGCGCTTCCAACTCTGTTAGGTTTTGTGTTGTATCCTTTCATGACACAGCCCAAGGCTCAAAGTCCCAGGAGAGAATGTCCCATGGGCTTCATTTTGGTCAGGCATCCACCCCTTCAATGAAACTGGAGCAGCCTGAGTACCCCCTGGCCTGGCTATGGGGTGGGATAGATCCCCTGATAAATCTTTTGGAAACAGGGTGAGTGGATGCTAGCTGGCCAAAAACAACAATGCCCACCCCAGAAGGTTTTACTATATATACAGTTCTGTTTCCTTTTTCTAATCTGTGGATGCCTCTGTTTTAAATTTATTGTGAGAAAATAAACAGTTAATGCCCTTACCTGAGAAATCCAATTATTTAGGTAATGTATCAACTAAGTTCTCAAACTCCTTTCCACTTAGCTGTGCACAGTTCTGGCTAAGTTCAGACAAGGAATTTATTATAACAATGACCTGTTAACACCACTTAAGCTCCTCGTCCTGCAGGAATAAGTAACATGAAAATAACTGAAATACTGCAGTGAGTATGACATGATCTTGGCACTACTTTGAAAGGGTCTGTATGTTCCTAGTTCTTCAATTGATCATGCATTCTTTGAGAACTGACATTTCATAATGATTTATGTCAGTTACCTGCCTCTTTGGGGTCATATTTATTTATTTAGCAAATATTTATCGAGTGCCTAGTAAGACTGTGCTACTCTCAGGGCTTATAGGAGGCACATGATAATATTTGATAAACTACTGAGTATGCTGTGGGCATTTGAGAAATGCATTACACTTAGGTCTTGCACACAAAGATCTTCTGGTCTGGGAAGAGAAATATGAAACATCAACACATGCATAGTTGTAATGCAAGACAGAAGTAAGAAAGACCAAAAAAGGCAACAGAAATTCAGAAGAAAAAGAACTTTCTTCTGACTTGGGTGTGTGTTAGTTTGCTACCATATCAAAATACCATAGACTGAGTGGCTTAAATAACAGATATTTCTTTTCTCACAGTTCTGGAGGCCAGAATCTGAGATCAAGGTGTCAGTAGGGATACTTTCTCCTGAGGCCTCTCTAACTGGCTTGTAATGGCTGTATTCTCCCCATGGTCTTTTCCCCTGTGTCCTAATCCCTTCTGATCAATCCCTTCTGATCATAAGGACACCAGTAAAGTTGAATTCACCCACCCGTATGACTTCATTTTAGCTTAATTCCATCTTTAAAGACCCTACTTTAAATGCAGTCAGTTTCTGAAGTACTGAAGATTTCAAAATATGAAAGGGGGGGTGGTCAGTTCAACCCGTAACAGGTGGTAAGGGATAGATTCATGAGGGAGGACAGCATGAGGTTGGGGCTCTTCTGACAGAGGTATGGAATAATCAGCATGTAACTTTACATATGCCAAAATGCTTGAATAAGGGTTGCATACATAACCCACAGAACCAAAGAAATATACTAGATTTCTACTTGAGTGGCCAGGAGGAAGCATTGCTCTTCCCCCAAATGCCTGAACCTGAAAATTTGAAGGCTGGAATCTGGAATTGAGGTAGATTCCTTATAATCACAAGGAGAGAGAAAAAAATGCATTTGAGCATGGGTCATAACCCCAGGGGAAGCCAGAGTGAAGAGATGTAGAATGGAAAACTGGATCCTAATGCCCAATTTGAACCAGGTCAAGCTATGTGAAACTAGCACCACCTTTCAATTTCTCCAGTTTTGTTTGTTTTGGTCACTTGTCACCATAAGAGTTCCTATTGGTAAGTACTCCAAACATGACTTACCATAAATCAGGTGGTAACATCTTAACAGGGAAAAAAGTCTTCAAAAGGGATTAGAAAATGAGGGATATGAACATTTGAATATGTCTGTGGATAATTTTTAATTGTTGAAAATTGTTGAGGAATAATAATAATCATAATTAGGTCTGATTTTAATTACAAGGAGAACTAATAACTCAGGCAGAAAACTATAAGCCTGCCATTTTCTCCCATGTTCAGCCAACCTCCTCAAGGTGGAAGAGCACATATTTGCATAATTGGGTTCCTTTTATTCTTTTACTTGTTCTAACCAAGTGTCTTAGAATACTGCTGTTACTGTTTCCACTGATATAAAACATAAATTTAAGTTAGTATTACAGCAGGCTACTGAAATTGTCATTGCTATTACTTAGTTTAGCATAGCAAAGGTACAGATAAAATCTTCGGAAAAATACAACCAGAAATCACTTCGGTTCTTTTATGTCATATGGATTGTGCTGGGGTATAGTTGAGAAGAGTCTGGGTAAGTTAGCATAATGTTTAATATAATAAAATATTTGTGAAAACTAGGATAGGACATTGCTGGGCTCTCATAGAACCAGGGACATGATGAGTTTATAAACTCTTTAAGGTGATTTAATGCAATTTTATTATTCTGTTGACCAAGGGTCAGTGTTTTTTCTTTTTTTAATTATCAAGACTTCTAAAATATCATGGGTACCAAAGAGTGGGGGAGGAGGGTTGGAGTGGGTTCTGGCTCCTACAATATTATTATTATTTAAGACTGTTTTCAAAATTCTGAGCATCTAAACACTATAGAGGTAAATTTCAATACATCTACTTGTTAGAATATTTAATAGTTTTTAAAAAGTACTTGTAAAAAAGCTTTGTCAAACAATGTAAAAATGCCTGTGATGGAATCTTAAGGGTACAAAAATCAGGTGTGAACATTGTAAACGCAGCATGACTTCAATTACATAAAATAAAAGTACAAATAGTTAAGTATTAAAAGCCTCTAAAAATGACATCAAAATATTAACAGAGGTGCTTGAGATTGAGTGATGGCACAATGGGTATTTTTTTCCTTCTAGTTACATGTATTTTCCAATTTCTCTTTAATAAGCATGAATTGCTTTCATAATTAAAAAGCACTTATGATTACATACAAGTTGGTGCAGTCTAAATAATAAAAGGGTTATTTTAAAATAAATTTCTCTTCACAAGTTTGAACCCACATAATTTAGCAAAGATTTATAAAGAAATCAGGGAATGATTTAATCCACAAAACCAAACAATAAATGCCTTGGTCAAAGGAAATTGAAAAGTCATTTGTCATTATTTTATGAGCATTGCTCACACTCTGTGGTAGGCTCTCATTTCATTACCAGGTGCTTCTGAATTAGAGAGAGAAAATTACTTCCCAGGGTCACATATGAGTGGAACATAAAGAACTGGAGATCTCATCATGGCCGGACTAAACGGAAGGTACTGGCAGGTCATGTAGGTTGTGATTTATTGTGTGTGTGAAACTCCCTCCCTTGATGCTTTCATTTTTTTCTTCTAAGGAATCTGTTGCCCCTATTTAGGGGTCCTGGGCTTTCCAGCTTTTTACTCAGGACAGAAATCATCACAATGACTCAAAAAGGCATGATTTGCTATTATCCTTTCAATTTACTAAATTCTATTCATTGGTTAACTATTAAATACTTAAATGTTAATGGTGTTTGTGTCTAACAATGGGGAAACTTTTTTTTTTTTAAAATCTCCATTCAAGGGGATTCTAGGTGATGGGCAGCAGGTAGTTTAGATGCAAGGGATGGGAGAGGTTGTCAGGAGAAATAACTCCTTGTCCCTGAAAGCAGATTAGGTCTCCAATATGGAAAAATGATAACAGCTTCAGTGTTTGTGGAGTGCCCAGGAAGGTCTTCTGATATTGTCTTTCAATTTTCTTCTTACTCTGGACTTCACAGTTTTCTCCCCATCCCTGGGCCATCATCCCTGCTTGAGTTTTGCTGCCTTTGAGTAGAATGGTATATACTTCATGGGTGTCTAGAGAAATACTGTCTTTGTGGTTTGGTATTCATGTGTCATAGCTGCTCAGAACTCCAAGAAAGAATTCTAAGTCATATTCTGGAGAACATATCTCCTTGTAATGTATTATATATAAATATTTGAAAGGAATTATTTCTTAAAATCAATCAACTAACCAGCCAACCAAACTCTGACTCATACACTAATCCTCAGTAACTGATTTATTTCAAATGTGTCCTTTTAGTCTAACATATAATTTAGGAATTTTTACTTGGATTAATTGGTCCAATCATTCCTTTCTTAGAAAAGGAAGCAAATGCTTTTCAAGGTCCCTTCTGAGGTCTGTGTTTAAATTTTATGGTCATACATTCCGAATCCTTACTTTTACAACATACTTTTGCCTAGGCTTATCCTTAATGAAAACATAGATTCAAGTATTTTTCTCAGTTTACCCATGTGTTTCACCTAAATCAAAGGCAAAAAGGGAAGAGGGCCCAAAGAGCAAGGGATCCTGTGAAGAGTATGAAATAACCCAGGCTGGCTGAAAGCCACACTGGAGCTCTTCCATTTTGATTTTCTCAATTAAGAAATTTTGATTTATTAAGTGAAGGTTAGCCTTTGATTAACCACACGTCAGAATTTGTTATATTAATCACTTGAGAGTTATTTTTTAACTTTTTAAAGACAATAAGTCAAAAAGTTGTTCAGAGTATCAGCTTCTCAGTTGTGACAAGCAATGAAATTCTTGAACCTTCTATACACTAAGAGCTTCAATAGGGAAAATAAATGTCTGTGTGTAAATGTGATGATCCCTCCAGTTCACACTATCGCTAGTTCAGTTTGCCTCCTGGTCCCCCATGAAGAACAAAGGACATTTGGTTTGTTCACAAGACAGCTTCTTTGACACAAAAGGTGGAATGTCCCCTGCTCTTAAGTGGCACAACTGCCACAGCTGATCACAGGATTTTCAAAGCTTGTTGGATTTTTGTGTGTGTGTTGTAAAGACATATAGAAATCTAAGGTTAGAATACTCACATCATTCTTACATGTGATATAGGAATCCAGAAAGACTTTCTATGACTTCGAATAGAATGATATATTCATTATTGAATGTAATATATTTATTTATTATGTATGAATAATGAGAATTCATAACTTCACAATTTGATTTCATGTCAAAAAGGTTGTCTGGCTCTACACTATCCATGTGCTTAGGTGATGCTTTCCAGGGATAAGCCACAGGTAGCAGAAGTAAGTATAAAGAGTATGGCCCCTAAGTACTTTTGCCAAAATTATTAGTCCCCTTGTCAAAAATGTTTTTAAAGATAGCATGTTTACATAAAATGACCAAAAAAATGTTACAGAAAACAGCTTAAAAGCCAGGCCATTAAATATAAAGAAAAAGGATCAAAGAGTTGGGTGGGTGCAGAAAAGAGTTTTTTTTTTTTTTTTTATTGTGGTAAAATATAGACAACATACTATCAATATTTTAAGCATTTGTTAAAGTGCACAATTCCTTATTCCTTAAATGGCATTAAATACATTCATGACGTTGTGGAACCATCACTACCAACTATACCCAAAACTTCATCATCATTCCCTACATAAGATCTGTACCTATTAAATAGTACCTATCCATTCTCCTCTCCCTCCAGTCCCTGGAAACTTCTATTCTACTAGTTGTATCCATGAATTTGCCTATTCTAGGTACCTAAAAATTTAAGTGGAATCAGAAAATATTTGTCTTTTTGTGTCTGGCATCTTTCATTTATTATGATGTCTTCAAGGTCCATCCCTGTTTTAGCATATATCAAAATTTATTTTTATCACTGAGTAATATTCCATTTATGGAATTATACCATGTGTGGATTATACCACATTTTGTTTCTCCATTCACCTGTTGATGGACACTTGAGTAGTTTCCACCTTTGGTTGTTATGAATGATGCTACTATGAACACTGGCATACAGATATCTGTTTGAATCTCTGCTTTTAATTCTCTTGGATATATACCTAGGAGTAGAATTGATGAATTATATGATAATTCTATGTTCAACTTCCTGAGGAACAGCTATTTCCCACAGTGGCTACACCATTTTATTGTCCTACCAGCAGCATGTGGGGGTTCCATTGTATTCATAACCTTGCCAGCACTTGTTATTTTTTTGTTTTGTTTTATTATAGCCATTCTCGTAGGTGTAAAGTGGTAATTCTCCATGGTTTTGATTTGCATTCCCCTAATGATTAATGAGTTACATCTTTTCATGCGCTTATTGGCTGTGAATTTTCTTTAGAGAAATGTCTACTCAAGTCCTTTGCCCATCTTTGAATTGGTTTTTGTTGTTGTGGGTGGTGGTTTTTTAAAGTGTTGAATTACCTCCAGCTAATAGCATAGGCACCTTCCACTACCTGAAGTTGTCCATCAGCTCATGCCCTCCGGATGAACTCCGGATAAACATGGGTTTGCAGTGTCCTCTGAGCTCCCTCCCCAGAGATGTTCGTCCTTTTTGAAGCACAGGGAATGCAGGTAAAGCTACATAAGGAGAACATCTCCTGGGGCTCCCTGGATACTGCAGAAGCCAAAGAAACTCTGACCAAAGAAGCAGAGGAGAGAGACTAGCCTCTTATCAAGCTCCTCTCTACCGGTGCTCCAGGGTGGCTGTCTGTCAGCCTCATTCTATTCATGAGATCCTTTGTTCTTCAGACCCTCTTCCCTTTTGTCCTTGGTTCTCAAGGAGCCTTCATTCAGCCAGTCAATGGCTATAATGAAAAGATTCTTCTAACTCTGCATTTTGAAAGGAGACCAAGGACTTGGTGGTAGGTTGTGGTATATTGTTTCACTAACAGCCCCCAAAGACTCACACTTTCTTTTGTGCATCCTTACATAGTCCCTTCAACATTGGCTCTTGACTAGTTGGGGGATTTGCCTTGGCCAATGGGTCATTTGCAAATATGATACAAGTAAGGGCATAAATATTGGGGTTTGCACTTTTTTGTCTGTTTAGAACCTTGAATTTGCGATATGAACAACCTAAGTTAGCCCACTGGAAAGACCACAAAAGAGAATAGAGGTGCTCCAGCCAACATTCAGATAGGCAAGGTGGCCTATCTCAGACTGTCCAGCTCCTGTGGAGCTTTAGGATATCTTCAGCCACAATATCAAGCACAGGAGTGCTCAGCCCAAGTCACTAACCCACAGAATCACAAGCAAATAGCATACTCATTGTTTTAAGCCACTAACGTTTGAGGTAGTTTCTTATTTAGGAATAGGTAACGTGACATAGGCGTGTACTCACAATATGTAAAGAACTACAAATCAATAAGACATGGAAAAAAATCCAATAGAAAAATGGACAAAAGGCTTTCATTTCATGAAAGAAATGCCTATTAGTTAGTTCAAACATATGAACTAATGTTAGTCAGTTCAAACATATGAAGAAGTGCTCATCATTATGCATCAGAGGAATGTCTCTGCCCACTCAACAGATTCAATAGCTTCATGACTATTTATTAAGTCGTTAAGTCACTTCTGAGGGCACATCTGGGCTCAAGCCTAAAAGTTCCTGAATATTTTAGAAAATGAAAATAGAAATTTTCTAGCAGTTAAGAACTGAGAATATGCTTCATTTGTCCAGCTATTATCATAAGGCAGAGTGACTTTTTCCAAAAGGCAAATTTGATCATATCTTCCTCCCAAATAAAAAGCTTCCACAACTTCCATGACCCTTTATTCTTGCCCAAGAGGCTTCATGTGATCTGGCCCCTGCCTACCTCTGCATCTTCATCTTGTTCCCCTAGTTCCCTGGCTTACAATGCTGCAGTAAAACAGCTCTGCCCCTCAAGTCCACCCAGCCGCCCTCCCCTCCTCACCTTTGCATCCACCAATCCCTCTGCTGAATTGTTCTTCCCTGCCTGTCCCCTGATTCGCTCCCTGACACCTTGAGCTTCATCTCAAGTGTCACTTCTTCAACGACATCTCCTCTAGCCATCTTATGTACAGTAGACCCTCTGTTCCCATTGTCACTCTCCATACCATCTCCAAGTTTATTTCCTTTATGATGTTTACTACTATTAGCCTTTATCTTGCTGACTTGTGTTCCCCACTGGCATATAATCCTGCATGAAGACAGGGACCTTGTCAATCCTGCTTGCTACTACATTGCCCTATCACTTGCACTGTTCAAAGCTATTCCTGTTGCATAAATGCTTATTTGCTACACAAATGAATGAAGATATGAATGGCTTTAAATTAATTGGATAGAAACAGCATGTTTTCCCATAGTATGGTTTCCAGAGCACCATCTGAATTACATGGTTATTCAGTTAGGAGTACCAGAGAGTTTGCAGTTATTTCTCTTCAAACATCTCTCTTTGAAGAGGCTATGAGTCTTGGCAGGAAACAGACATATCTCTCTCAACAGCATGGTTCCCTCACCTTCACAGAGCAAGGCTTCCCTCCAATGACCTCAGATGTTTGTCGAACGCAAATAGTCCTCAGAGGCAAATGGTTACACTAAAGCACCAAGAGGATTTGAGGGATCCTTCTGAAAGATGAGAGAATGGAGTGAAGGAAAGAGACTTGGGCAATCCACATACAGCAAAGGTTGTGTAGGGCCTCAGTTTTTAAGATCCTACCTTGACTTCCAGAGAGGCAGCTCTAAGGTGGGGCATCTTGTGCATTTGGCTTCGTTCATTCATTCATTCATTCAGATGAGTTTTGATAGCAGAGTGCTAACACCTAGGAGGGTGCTAACACCCAAGGAGCTGTGCTTTACTCTAGATAATCACTGTCCTCAGAGTCCTGTGAATTTCAGACAACAGTTGGCTCTTGCATAAACAGGGTGAAAGGGTGCTTGGAGACATGGCAAGCTCAGAAGTGAACAGCAGTGAGCAAAAACTCAACCCTGTCGAGAGATCCTGGCTACTATGTAGGAGCAGCTGGGCTGCCTTTTGTTGAATACAGTTTGCCAGAAATCAATTAGCTGCAGGTGGGAACAATGGTCTCCCTTTCTTCAAGGAAGTTAGTTCAAAGTTTTTACTTCATTGTGTTCCTTTGTAGTATTTGTAATAGAATTGTAAATCCTCAGGGCCTCTGCACTAGCATTTTCTCTAGAACTCATCATTCAGGTCTCCTTGGAGAGGACTTTTCTGATGACCCACCTTAAAGGAGTCAACTAAACTCCTCTTCTAATTAACTCTCCCATTTTGCTTTTCCTTCTTTACCGCTTTAAGACTAACTTTGATAGTAATTTAAACCTGGTTCCATTCATTTTATCACATTAGATAATGAAAGACACCAGGATGGATTCTAACTCAGGGGTCGCAAAAGAATTTTGACATTTGTTCAAATAAGCCCACATAAGGAAGGTCAAGTTGCCATGAAATGTTATCAAGCATTTGAGGAAGAAAGAAAGAAAAAAAAAACAACAACCAAGAAATAAACAAAAGCAGTGGCCCTGGTATCCATTCATTTGTGGAGAAAATGGAGAATTGCTTCCTATCATAATTTCTGCACTTAATGCCAAGCCCCCAAATCCTCCAATCACACAGAAACAAGAAATGGTGGAATTAAATAAACTAGGACAATTCTGTTACACTTTCACAGGTTGCAGGTATTTAGACCTGTGTAACCACTGAAGAGCCAAGAGAAGAGGAGGAACATGGTAGAGAAAAGTATTGCCAGGGCAAGTGGCACCAAGGTTATAGCCACTTGCACCATGAACAAAGTCCCTGTGCTCCACTTCCCAAGCTTTATTTTTTTTATTTTTATTATTTTTTTTAACTTCCCAAGTTTTAATCTACAGATTAAAAAACAGCCAGGAACTGTTTTAACCTAACAGCAAAGAAGATGCCCAGAAGTCCTAGGGGGGAATTAAAATTGACGCAGAAGAAAATAGAAAGATCATATCTAGCAATAGCAAGCCGGAGCTCTTACTGTCCAACGGACTTTCAAAACAGAAAAGGCACATTGGAGGTGTGGTTCCAGAGTGCTATAAAAGAGATGTTGGATGAGAAAGAGTCTGAACAGACATATTTTATGAGACATTTTAAACACAGTCATCATCACGAATTGAAGCAATTTATAAAAATATAACTTTTGGAGATGATTTGGCACTCACCTACACTGTGAGAGTGTGAGTGGTACAATCTTTCTGAAGGGCAGTTTGACACAATGCATCCAACGTTTTAAAATGATAGTAATTCTTTACCTCACCAATCACAAAACTGTGTTTTTTGACCCAGTCATTACATTTTTAGCAATTCATTCTAAACTTTAAAATTAAGGAAAACAAGGACTTAGTAGTCTAGATGTGTTCACAGTATAATTTATTATTTGATTTTGACTCAACAATGGGATTGTAAGAACCAGGTGTCCTGACTAGCTATGTGTGCCATTATTTGCGTTTGTGTAACGACTCTGTATAGAAGTGCACTTGTAGAAAATGGATAGAAATGCAAATAATTCCTGTCCATAGAAATATACATTGTGTCTGGGGGAATGCAAGTGACTATTTCACTGCAGGATCCTGACAGTTTTGTATTCATTTGTAAATTTATTTTAGTATACTTTATACTCAAAATGTGAGATAATTTGAGGTCTTTCTGAACTAGTTGTAATATTTTATAGGTTCTTCATGAATTGATGAGATACAATCTTTGACAGGGGTTCATTTAAAATTTGTATGGGAATCAGAATTTTATATTCTTTAAAATATATCCTTTAATGTGGCAATTGGTTAAATAAATTATGGCACATTCATATAACGAAATGCTACATAGCCTTAAAAGTTGTTGCTATGAAAGAATATTTATTGACACAGAATAAGTCAAGTTGCAGAACCATATGCACAGTATGAGTTCACCTTCTATAAAAATGTAAATAAAAATGTAGGTATATATGTACATATGTATGTGTAAGTGAATGTGTATCAGTATATATGGATAGATGGCATTCAGGAAACACTACCCCAAAATATGGTACCTTGTGATGGATATGTATATATATATTCCAGCTCTGGAATAATAGACATCAAGGTAAAAACAGGGATTATTTTGGGGGATGGAACTCTATTTAATTCTTTCTATGCTTACATAGAAAATACATTTGTATTTTCTCATTTTTCTAAAATAAATTATATCTACGTGAGGAAAATGCATGTTTAAAAAATGCAGTGGATAAGCAAGAACATTTTTATCTTGTACTAATTTATTTTCAGAATTAAAAACTCAATCCCTCATATAAATTAGGTCGGGACAGTCTTGTTTTCTGCCTGCTGTCTCCATATGCATAATGGGGCCCCCTTTCATTCTCGAAACTGTCTCTGGTTTGAATGAAAAAAAAATTTTGCTTCTTTTACTTCTGTGATAAAAAATCCCAAGATTTGAAACATACCATGTTTCAGTGCAAGAAGTAAGCAGTATAAAGAGAAACTAGAATACCTGTGAGCAATTGCATAATTCACCTGGTTCGAAATCTGAATTTCATCTAATCCAGAAGGATATTCTTGCAAAAAAACCAAAAGATGCTTGCCTTCACAGATTGCGCAATTGAACTTCAAGCTGATGTTAAAGTCCGAATGAATACGGAAGATGATTACAGGATTTCTTGCCATTTACACTTACCACAGGGCTAAAAGTCCTCAAGTCAGTTGAATAAGGGCAAGTGTTTCAGAGCAAGAATATCTGTAAGAATTGCTTATTAAAAACAAATAAAAGGAAATTTTCTTTTCTCGGTAACTTTTACATAACTGCAAACAACTTACGGATTTTAAGATAAAGAAGAGTCTTCAGATTTAAAGCAGCATTTATCTTGTCTGCAAGTTTATTAGAGTGATGCCTTTACAAATCCACTGCCAGCCCCATCTAAGGCTCTCCCAGTGGGGAACCAGCCGTTTCAGAAAGTGAGCTTTTCAAATGTAAAGTAGGGTTTTTTTTCCCCTGCCTTCTTCCCTCTGAAAGCAGACAACTTAAAGTCTTAAAAATTCAACCCTGAATTGTTACAAGGGCATTTCTAAGGGCTGAGTACAGTTTGGGCCTCAGGCCATGGTCTTTATTCAGGCCAAAGCCTCGGGAGATTGATTTTTATAAGCTCAGAGTTCTATATTTTCCCGAATATCACCCTATTAATATAATACCAGGATCAGATAGGGAATCTTTGACTTAATCCCAGAGATAGTGGAGTTGGTCTGATCCTCTGTACTTCCTAAACGCAACGTGGGAAAAATAACTTCATAATAAGGTAAAACCTCCTTTCATTCATGTATTTTGCTATCAAGGCAGCACAAAAGCTCACTGATTTTTTTTTTTTTTTTTAAAGAGCAAGATTCTAACATTATAGGCTTCTCCTATGATTTAGTTTGCAGACACTTGGAAAGTCAAAGATCTATCTTAGGTTAGTTCCCAATGAAAAGAAAAGGAAGGAAAGAAGGGGAAGAAAAGTAAAGAAAGGAAAAGGAAAAAAGAGGGGGGCGGGTAGGGCAAATAGCTGACTGAACAACTAGGCAAAATAACTAAGGCCCTGCTGAGAACTCTTCTATCTCTACTGAGTTGCCAGTGCTCCAATTACCTACGGGGTTTCAACCGGAAGTATAGTTTTGTCTGTATTACGATTTTCTTCGGCTGGATTTTAATAAATGAAGACAGGTTGAGAGACAGTAGAAACATAACAAATGGGAAAGGAATCTGCTGGCGACTCAGAAGTGCCATCCCCAGGAGAGATTTAATCATTTTCTTGAGAGCCAGCTGGTGTCCACAGCAGCCCACTTCTCCCCCTGAATCTGTGAGTCTGCCTCAAGTTTTTTTTTTTTTAATAAATTTATTTTTTATTGGTGTTCAATTTGCCAACATATAGAATAACACCCAGTGCTCATCCCATCAAGTGCCCCCCTCAGTGCCCGTCACCCAGTCACCCCCACCCCTGCCCACCTCCCCTTCCACCACCCCTAGTTCGTTTTCCAGTTAGGAGTCTCTCATGTTCTGTCTCCCTTTCTGATATTTCCCACTCATTTTCTCTCCTTTCCTCTTTATTCCCTTTCACTATTTTTTATATTCCCCAAATGAATGAGACCATATAATGTTTGTCCTTCTCCGATTGACTTATTTCACTCAGAATAATACCCCCCAGTTCCAGCCACGTCGAAGCAAATGGTGGGTATTTGTCGTTTCTAATGGCTGAGGAATATTCCATTGTATACATAAACCACATCTTCTTTATCCATTCATCTTCTGCCTCAAGTTCTAAGTGATACTGTAGCATTATTGCTACAGGAGAGTCACACTCAATGAAGCAATCAGATCCAGCATCAAATTCTTTGTTAAGAGCTGACCAAAGACTGGATGGAGTGTGCGTTACACACATTACCTCGTGGTCCCAGGGGCACTGGGCAGTAGGAATCTATGCCATTACTCTTGAAGCAGCTCTGTCTCTGGCAAGGGCCAGGCACAGTGCTCTTGAGTAGGTGTCTTCCCTGTGTGGAGGTGGCGAATGATTTACATGCCAGGAGGAGAAGAGTTTCTCTCTTGTCTGGAACAAAGACTATTTTTAACTCTCTCAGCTGAGAAAATTCTGTTTTCTGGCTCAGGCACCTTTTAGATTAATATGCTGCCTAAAATTGAAATGACTCATCAGGATCTGTACTTTGAACGGGCGGTGGGCTTGGTTCACACATCTCTCCTCAGAGAGCAGTTTCATCTCAGCCTCTGGAGAAGTCCCCAGGTCACCCATGGGGATAACTAGGGGAAATCTGATGTAGGAGCCGTCAAGGAAACCCCCCCCACTCCCCCCATCCCCAACTGAGCAAAATGCAAACTCTCTTATCACTGAAGAAAGGCTTTGTGACCAAAAAGGTGGAATACTACAGACAAAATTCAGCTTCCTTTCTGTTGTTTCTTTTATATGCTCATAAAACTGACTTCATGGGTTAGTTATAGTTTCCAGGCCTCTTCTTTTTTTTTTTTTTTCTTATCTAGGGGAAGGCGTTTGGCATTAATTGGAACACTTGTCAGTCTCAGCAAAGATGGAGAGGGAGAAAGAAATGGAAACAAAAACAGACTCTCAGAATGCGAGTGCACCATTTGACAGAAAAGCATTTTCAGTCTTGGCATTTTGAGGAAGGAGAGAGAAGAGAGGTAACGTTCACGTGCCTGCCTTGTGCAGGGTGTCTGTACATAAGTTATCTCATTTAACAGATTTTGCTCAGTGACAGAGAGCGTGGGCAGGGAACAAATCCCAACTTGTACACCTCAGGAGAAAATGAGATCTTTCCCAAAGGCAGCTGGTTGAGATGGAAGGAGAGAGACAGCTGGATAGAAATAATGGGACTGATATGGGAAAAGAGGGGGATGTCTGGAGGGAAATGGGAGTCTATAGAAAAACTGTGCCCATGCCAGCGTTAGAAGATAGCCCCCAGCCCTGGGAAGCTGGCTCTGGTTCAAGTTGTCTAGGAAACTTGTCATAAGCCCTTAGCAGTTCACCAGACAGGAAAAGTTGTGGGGAGAGTTCCCCGAGTTCATCAGGTCCCCCGAGATAGACCACTGTGGTCTCCTTTAGAGAATGTGGGCTGCCTGTCTCGATCACCTTTCTACCCCTGGCACCTTGCTTGGTACCTTGCCAATAAAAGCAGCTCAACAAGTGTTCATTGAATTAATGCCATAAATATTTATCATTTGAACACTGGGCAGACTCTTTCACAGTCCACTTAATTACTATGAGATACTTCTATTTTCTTAGGAAAAGTTAAAAAAAAAAAGAAAGCGGGAGACTGGCAAGAGGGGAAAAAGAGAGTGACATCAATGGTACAGCAGGAACAAGTGCTTTTGCAAAGTAGCTTCAGGCACTGGGTAAGATAAAAGAAGCTAAAGCAAAGTATATTTTGATGCCCTGGAACTGTAGTTCTGAGAATTATCTGGGATTTAAATAAGAATAGCTGTTGCCCTTTTGTTTCCATTCATATATATTGAGTGCCTTTTTCTGTGTTGGGCTTGAGAATACAATGGAATAAGAATTTTTTCTCCTCTCCTGGAGCTCAGATTCTAGATGGAGAGAGAAACATTAAACATGCATTGAAAGTAATTCCAGATATAGCCGGGGCATATGATGGTGGTGGTGGTGGTGGTGGTGGTGGTGATGGTGATGGTCGTGGTGGTAGAGTGTGTGTGTGTTCAAGGAGCAATTCTGGCTCTGGATAGGGTGACTCAGGGAGGAGCCAAGAAGGCCATGTGACTATATCCTTTGTCTTATGTACTCTAGCATGAGACCCCTGAAGATAAAACTTATGCCGACTGGCATTATATCTTGCAGATAGTGGCAGTATGAAGTTGTCATGTAAACATATCAAATACTTTTTTGTGGAGTGGGGAATAAAGCAGAGTAGAATACAAATTAAATGTTATGGGCTTACCTGGAGGGAGGCAGGATTTGAATCTATTCATTCTAGACATACGTGTTGAGTCCTAATACTTGCTAGACACTGTGTTTGTCATAATGAACAAGAGACCCTATCTTTGACGCCCCAGAACTTAAAACATAACAACTGGGAGCAGGGCTCACATACTCAAATGTGCATCGAATAAGTAGCAGATAGATTGTGGCCATCTTGTCTAGGGGGCGAGCCACAGTTCACTCTTGGGATTGAAACTGGTAAGCAAAGGATTAATGGGGCTATTGAGGCCAGCCAGACTCCTAAGTACCACTGAAACTTTTTACCCTGACCTCTTTTTGTTTGCTTTTACATTTCCCTGACTTTCTTCCTTCCTTCAGGAAGGCAGACTTGAGGCTTCCTCTCTCCTTTCCTCGTTTGGCTGCCTCTTGAATAAACCCATTCCTTGCTGCATACTCAGTGTGTCTAAGTGATTGGCTCTGCTTCATGTTGGGCAGACAAATATGATTTAAATTACAAATTTGGGGAACGAGCCAGGAGCCGTTTTCCTGTGGTTCATCCATGCCAGCTGGTAATGGGAGTCCCATGATGAGTCCAAGCAACTGCCTAGGCTCTCTGTCCCAGGGACTGTCCCCAGGGCCCACGCCGACTGGATGCCACAAAACTTTAGTGCTTAATTTAACTCTTTCAGTAAGGAAATGGGTTTTGGTTTGGATTTGGACAGATGTCTCTTGGTGAGTGCTTCATGTGTAATGGCAGGTGAGCTTCTTTCTTCCTCCATTTGCTTTGGCTCTCTTAGATTTCTTCCGCCAAATAAGTTTCCTCCAAATAAGGAAGTTTGGTTCCCTTAGCCTCCTTTTCTGGCACATAAAGAAAGGTTGACTAGGAAGCTGTTTGGTTCAGTTGTCAATTGCATGGTAATGACAAATACAAGTCACTGATACGTTTATGATCATCAAACGAAGAATTTTCCGAGCTAATGGGAAAACTGCATTCAAACAGAGCAAGAATCAGTAACATGAGACTGAATGAATTGAGGAAGATGATTATAATTTTTTATGACTTGTGTTTGAAACTCTCCTAGTTCTTTAACATTTGCTCTTCAAGATTTAAGGCAGCTTTTTCTCTTAAGCTCTCTGTGACTTAAATAATCCTTGGTAAACAAATATGAAACATTTATCTTTTTCTCCCCACCTGATCCCTCCAGAGTGCAGAAACTCTCAGCGAATATCCTTATATCTTTGTGGCAAGGTATTTATTTGCACAAGTTCAATGAGAATCTACTCTCCTTAGGACACAAGTGGAAACACTGGTTATATTACCAAGGTTTTGATTGCAATGTCCTATTTAAGGGAGACATGCACAGAATCAGATATGACTGAACAACTTTAAGGAACTAAGATTGACGTTATGGAGTCAATGAAGCCCCTTGGAAAAACTAGCCTGGGACCTTGCTTATGGGGTTCCCAGTAGCCTTACCAGATGAGCAAAAAAAAGTCCCTTCCTGGCAGGTGCAGGTACCTCAGGATACTCTGGAGACCTCAAAAAGAGAAGAATTACCCAAATCTATAGGTTTTGTAGGTAAAGTCTGATGGCAAGTATTTGGCTTAGCTTCTTAGCTATGAACTGTTAAAAGTTCAATCCAAAATGCCTTATGAAAAGTTCTGGCAAAGCAGACTGAAAAAAAAAAAAAAGAAAGAAAAAAAAAACCCTATACAACCAATCCTTATTCTTGCTGCATTTATATAAATAATGAGGCCAAGTTTGTTAAAACTGGACTTATTTCATAAGTGAATTAGTATTAATTTGGCTATATTTGGTGGAAATAAGGGTGATTTTAGAGAGATGATGTTTCAGCAACTCCTTTTGTGAACATTAGATTCTACTCCTGATTTACTGTCTTTGAGTATTTGTTGTCCATCTATAAAACTGGTCTGGTTCCTGAATTTTTCTGATTTCCCCATATATCTGGCTAAGGGTCTCCAGACTAAGGTTTCTAATTTTCTCCCAGTCTCTTGACTTGAAATTATTGAGACCTAAAACTGTTCTTTTTCCCCCAAAGCCCTGCAAACTGAAGCTAGAGAACTTGATGTAAACTTCAGAGAAAATTGCCAAGATAGCTCATGTTTGCCTCTCATTGTATGGGCCACTGAAAAAGATCAGAGGAACAAATTTTTTTTTAAGATTTTATTTATTTATTCATAGACACAGAGAGAGAGAGAAAGAGGCAGAGACACAGGCAGAGGAAGAAGCAGGCTCCACGCAGGGAGCCCGATGTGGGACTCCATCCCAGGTCTCTAGGATCACACCCCAGACTGCAGGCGGCGCCAAACCGCTGCGCCACTGGGGCTGCCCAACAAATTTTATTCTAGCCTTTCTCATTTGATGAATCTGCCACTGGAAAATTCAGACCTTGAGCTGGTCTGGACAGGAGCTGTTTTATGAATCAGGACAAGAAATTGCTGGATGTAGTGGTGACTCATCAGCTATTGTCCACTGCTGAGGACATCAGAAATTGGAACTGTTTGCCCAAGGGAACAGGACCCACACTACAAAGACTCTAAAACCCTCTGGAATGACTGGTACCAGACACTGTGAAGAGCTAAAGAAAGGAGATTTGGACACCATGCTGGCACTAAAGTTGGCTGGAAATATAATGAACAAGAAATAATCCTTATCCCAGAACATCTTATAGAAAAAAATAACTAGTCATATTCACCAAAGCACCCATTATGCCTAAGATGCCCCTCCTCAGTGGATCCAGAAATATATCATGGGTTCCAATCTTCAGAGAACTGTTCAAAAGATAGTCCAAAAAATGTGACATCTATGCTAAAACAATCCTAAGGCTGGGCCCACACCGGTTCTCAAAGGTAGACAAACTAGAGGCACCAAATGTAGTGAAGACTGGCAGACAGACTTTATTATATGCCAGAATGCGTAATCTTCCATTATATGCCAGTATTTGTAGTTACGTTTACAAGTTGATTTGAAGATTTCCATGCCATTCAGAGAAGGCCTCGTAGTTGTCAAAAACACTTTCAATCAGCCAACTTAACTTGAGAAAAAGCCTTGCTGGTTGCCTTGCTTTGGGTAAGAATGACTCCTAGAAGTAGACTTGGTCTAAGCCTCTATGAAATACTATATGGAAGACCATTTCTATGCTCTTTTCATGAATTATAGGAGTTTCTGATGGTGATCACATTAGGGAACTGGATACTTTGCTGTGTTTGATCTTTGGGAAATACTCTAAGTTTGCTTCCCGCAGGTTGATGTACCCCACAGATGTGCCCCAATACCACCTGAATCCTGGAGACCGAGTGTTATTAAAGATCTAGAAGAGTAGGCACCTAGAGGACAAACTCCAACCTCATTAGATATGACCTTATGAGGTACTAATACTCATCACTCATTCTTCAGTGAAACTAAAGGGAATTAAGCCATGGATTCACCACACTCAAATTAAGCTGGTTCCATAGGAATCCAGAGGTCTCCTACACCTGTCACCAAGAAGAAAATCAAAAAGAACAGAACCTGGCTCAGACCAGCGGGTCTCTGACAGACCTGCAACTACTATTTAGGAAAGATGGGCCACAAAATTCAATTAAAAAAAAACAAACCTGTGACCCATATAAATATTTCCCTTGGAAATATGAACGTTTAAATGGCTTGAACATAATAAGAGGCCTTAGGCATTCTGGCCAGGGTAGTTTTGGATAATACAATTGCTTTAGATTATATTTTAGCAGAACAAGGAGATGTTTGTGCAGTAGCTAATTCATCATACTGCACATATATTACAAGATGAGACAATAAGATACTTGGTTACAGCAAAGCTCCCCTTGGCCCCTAGACTCAGACTGGTTTTTAGGATTCCCTGAGGAATTAGGTCACTCTTACTAGGATTATAAAATGTTGCACAAGAACTATTAACCAAGGTACAAAAATCTTGGTGATGTGGAATGCTGATTTGCAACATGGAACTAAAGAATATTTCTAGATGAGTACAGTGAGGTTCATTCCTCTAACCCTGATTCCTGCCCATCTCGACAGAAGCAACTAGAGTGGCCATCATCCCAGTTCCCTCAAGAATGAGAAATGATCAAAAGATAGTGGTGATTGAAACTGGTAATCAAGGGGTTAACAGGACCAATAAGCACAACAGCAGCTTTTTATCCAGACCTCTTTTCATTTGCCCTTAAATTTCCCTCCTCCTTCAGGAAGGTGAATTTGAGGCTTGCTCTCCCATCTCCTCATTCGGCTATTTCTTGAATAAATCCTTTCCTTGGTGCATATTAGGTATCTCAGTCTTTTCTGAGACTGGCTTTTCTGTGCCAAGGACAGACAAACTTGGGTTAAGTTATGGGATTGTTGCTGTCAGCCAAGCCAACCCCCTGTTGCCAGGTCTGATTTTCAAAAGAAGCTGGAAATCCACACTTTTATGTGAACTGTTATCCCTTTTTAAAATGTTTCCAATGAATTCAAATTTTTATAAACATTGTGTGGGCCAAACACAATACCATCTACCGTCTAGATATGGCCTGCAGTCTGCCAGTGTGTCACTTCCATGTTAAACAATTCTAGTAGATCACTGACAAAAAGAACCAGGGTACTAACTGAAGCCATAAAGGGGGCACCTTTAGTAACGAAGGAATCCTGTCCTGAAGCATCTATATCAAACTTACTATATGAAGCAGGCGCTTACATTATTTGATTTTCATTTCTTGTTGGCTTTTGTGGTTTTAGCTACTCTTTTGAGATCCTTTTTTCTCTCCCTGTATCTTTTCTTATTCTTTCCACTTATGCTATTTGTTTTATTGCCTTGGAGCAGGGGGAAAGTGGTAGGGCCAATTTAGAATTAGCTTGCGAATCATTTTGGCTTTTATTTACCCAAAGCTTTAAACTTTAGTAGACATAATTTGCCTAAGAGGCAAAAGGAAGAAGGAATTTTTTTAGTAGATGCAGAGTCGTGGATAACCAAAAAAGTAGCACCTATTTCCTGCCCCAAGAAAGAAAGAAGTTCCTCCCAGGCTGGGAAGAAGTAGGCAAAAAAAAGAAACAGCACTGGGTTTCAGAGCAGTGAGAACCCCAGTTCTGCCTCTTGCTAGTGTTATCCCTGGTGCATCTAGACAGAAGGGTCTGCAAGCAACTGAAAGAATATAACTGTACTCCAAGCATGGCATCAGAAGCTGCCAAGAGCTGCTGGCCAAGGAAGAGCCATGCAGACAGGACAACAGGTAATTCATTGGAAACCATATCTCCTGGTTACCAATGACTATGACCATAGAACCTCTGTGCCTGTCTGACAGTGGAAAAGATCTTAGAACCATGGCATAGCCCTAAGGGTATGAGAAGGCCGTCAAGTTACAATCAAGGTAAGGTTTTCTTTCTTCCCCATCATGGTAGCTAAAGTTAAAATAGTTTCAGTCACAGAAAATACGAAGATGAGTTATTTCTTCCAAATCTGAGGATGTGGATTGGAATTCAAACCCAAAACAGGTTTTAGTTATAATATCATATGAAAAGTGTCCATGTTTTTATCTAAAGTCCTTTGGAACCCCTCCTTCTTTTTGTAAAAATACAGATATGGCACATATTCATTATATCCTGACCCTGAGAGGCTCTAAAAACAATTCCTACTGTATATTTTCCTAGAAATTCTCACGCAGAATACTCTTTCCATGGCAGGACTAATGGAGAGAACCAGCAAGAGTGGACTTGGCACATTTGTTGACTCCTCAGAGTAGTCTCTGGGTACTGATAAGAGAAGACTTCACTTGATATGTTACTCCCCTTTAACAGAGTAGCAGGGAGCATTTCCAAGCTGTGGTAAAGCCTGGGAAACTCCTTGGACTGGATTTCCAGAAAGTCTGATCCATGCATGTTAGAGCCAGGTACCCCATCATCTAGAAACACTTTTGAAGGTCATGTTCTTAGTAATTATTCCAGGACATGGGATATAATGTGCCACAGTATCAGCAAGCTGGGATCTATGGTCATGTTACACTTACTATGGGGTGATCCTCTCATGGTATATGTTACATCATGGCTGTTCACTACTTTGTTGAGAATACATCACATCCTAGAAAACTGCTAGAAATTGGTGATTTCAAAAAAAAAAAGAAAGAAAGAAAAAAAAAAAGAAAAAAGTAATTGGTGATTTCTAAATAACCCAGAGGGGTTGGAACCAGTAACTATGATAAGCCATATGCTTGTCCACTAGCAATTCTACAAAGGTCTTTGCTGAAAGATGCATGGTTCTAAGATAAGTGAGAGAGCAATACATTTCTTTCTGCTTCCTGATTATTGAAAGATCAGGAAAAGGAATGAAAGCACAAAGAATAGGGAATATTTTTACCTCTCCTTGAAAGAAGGAATTCAAATAAATTATTTTTAAAAACCCATAAAAGAAAAGAAATGGAAGAATACGAAGAGAAGATAGGTTTACAATAATCTGTAAGATGCTCTGTTAATATTAAACTAATTAGAGTCATTTGTAGACATTAGGCCTACTGAGCCCTATTCCAGGAGAACATCTCTAGCTAGGCTGGCTCTTCTCAAGTTAACTAGGTTGGGATTCTAGGTAATGAGAGCTTATCAGAAAGAACATGCTTTGGGTTCCAAGAATATATTTTGAAATGAATGTTTCTTGCTGGCCACTATTGAGCACTGCTTTCTACTCTTAGTGTTGTTATTTCATGGGATCTATCCAGTTTTTCTCTAAAAAACCAATTTCTTCTTCCGTGCATGTCTTAACACCATGAAAAATTTTGCTCTGACACTGCCACCCTCTGTCATCAATAACGGCTCTCAACTATCCAGGTGGAATTCACCTCTAACCTTCACTTCAGAGTGGAATTTTAGCTTAAATTGCAACCACAAAATACACAAACACATGTCATACAATCATTTGCTTGTGTCATGGGTTTCAAAGCCCCCTAGTAAGCTTCAGAAAATAAAGATCTTCACTGCTGGTGGTATTTCAAGACATCTGGAGTTCCCATGATGGATTATAGCAATCTCCACCATGTAGTTTCTCTTACTTCGAAATAGATTTTGAGAAAGGTGTTTAAAGTTTTAGACTCAGACCAAAGAGAAATCCTTCCAGGATGAGCATTAGACAAAACAAAACAAAACACCAGTGAGAGAATTTAGTTCATTCATCTGAACAGAAGAATCATGAGAATTACCTAAGGTTCACATAATGATCTTTAAGAATTAAATTTGGTCATGAACAAGTACCATCAAGGTGATTAAGCCTATAAAAGTATAATTCTGTTACAAATGTTTTTGTGCATAGTGCTTATTATGTATATAAAAACAACAGTGTCATTTCATAACAACAAATATAGAGCACCTACATCTATTTACCTCTTAACTGCTTACACATTGGTTTTCATTGCTTGGGTTTATTAATGCCTTGGGTTTATTCTGTACTCTATTGAAATTTGTAAGGCCAAGAAAGAATAAGAAAGGGAAAATAATAAAGGACAACTGCAGAAGATAATGAAATAGAAAGCAAAGATATATAAGAAGTTTCATCCAAGTCAAAAATTTTTTTTAGAAAAATAAAATTAGCAAACCTACTTTTTACAGTATTTCTTGATCTATCAATTACTGAGTCCCTTAAAATCTCCCATTTCAATGGATCAATTTTTATGTTCTATATCTTGAATCTACATTATGAGGTGTTTACATGCTTAAGATTCTTTAACTTTTTTATTAACTAAACCTTTAACCATAGGTAGTAGGCTTTCTCATCAGTAAGAAAAATTTTTGTCTTAAAATTTTTATCAAATATATCCAGAGACTTTTTTTTATTATTTAGTGGCTTTCCAGTTTGTTTTTCCACTTTTTACTTTCAACTTTTTGTTTTAATCTTTCCATTTTTAGGTGTATCATTTGTAATTATCATATAGCTAGAAATTTTTTAAAAAGTTCATTTGGATGACCGTTTTTTTAAAGTGGAAATTTCAGGGGCGCCTGGGTGACTTAGTCAGTTAAGTGTCTGACTCTTGATTTTAGCTCAGCTGTGATCTCAGAATTGTGAGATCAAGCCCTGTATGGGGCTTTGCACTCAGTACAGAGTCTGCTTGTCCTTCTCTCTCTGTTACTCCACCTGCCTGTTCATTCTCTCTCTCAAATAAACAAACAAACAAACAAATAAATAAATAAAATTAAACCTGTAAAGTGGAAAGGTCTGTGCATTTACAGTGTGATTTCTGATCTATCTCTATTAGTTTTTGCCATTATTTTTGGACTGATTTGTCTCATGTATTGTTTCTTCTCCTTGTTGTACGTCTTTCCTTCTCTTGCATTTATTGAATTTTGCTTCCTCATTTCACAGTCTGCCCTCTAATCACTGTTAAATTTGTGTTCTATTTCTATTCTTTCAGTGGTTTCTTAAGACATGTTATATCCCAGTGCTTAAAGTTAATTTTGCCTCTCTTCAAATCAATAAAAGGACCTTGGGATGTTTTAACCCCTACCATCACTTCCTGACGTAAATGCTATTGTCATTTGTGGTTTTAATTTTCTTTTCAAAATTTAAATCTCACAAATAAACAACACTGTATTTTGCACATTTAATATTTGCATCGACATGCCTTCACGTTTATCATTTTCTTTATTCATCATTCTTTCTTCTTAGACATTTCTAAGATCACATTTATTTTCCTAAAGGATATACTTTATATGAGAAAATAGCTTTAGTATACTCTCTTTTTTATAGATTATTTTATTGTATATGTAAAATACAATTTTAGCCTCAGTGCTTTTGAATTCATGCAGATAATATGATAGGTTTTATTTTCTCTGAACACTTACTTTCTGTATGTCACTGTAGCTCATCAAATTGTTATTTTTGTGGATAGTCCTTATCTCCTCTTTTGTGATGTTTAAGATCTTCTCTTCTCTTTGGTATTCTGTAGCTTTATTTTGATGTATCTAGATGTGGTTTTATTTCTATTACCTTGCATGGGTTTCACTAGACTTTCAGCACCGAGGGATTTGGTTCTTTCATCAACTCTGGAAACTCTTTTGTCATTATCTCTTTGGTGCTTCTCTCCCTTTCCTCCCATAATTTTCTTCTAGACCTCAAGTTCATGTTGCCCATTCTCTACTCTCTATTAACATTTGGTTTCATATTTTTGTCTCCTACATAAATTCTTAAGAACTTTCATTTTACTTATTCTTTCTTTATGAGGATTGACTCCTTTGTTTAACCTCAACACTAATTTTCCAATTTTAATTATATTTTTCATTTCTAGGAATCTTATTTGATTCTTTTTTTTTTTTTTGGATCTACGTGATCAATTTCTGGTAATCTTTCTCTTTTGTCATACAATGAAAATCCTCTTTTATCTCTTAAACATATTACACACATTTACATTAAATTCTTTCTCTGGAAATTCAAGTATCTGTAATTTTACAGTTCTGTTTCTGTAGTTTATTGTTATACTGGTTGTTACTCAGAGCAGTTTGCTTCCTCAGTTTGTTTAATATTAAAACAAAATTTAAAAATATATTAGCTCATATTCCTTAGAACATTCTCTATGGGAATTCTTTGGGAATTCTTTTTTTTTTTTTTTTGGAAGATTTTATTTATTTATTTATTCATGAGAGACACACAGAGAGAGAGGCAGAGACACAGGCAGAGGGAGAAGCAGGCTCCGTGCAGGGAGCCCAATGTGGGACTGGATCCTGGGACTGGATCCTGGGACTCCAGGATCACGCCCTGGGCCAGAGGCGGCTCTAAACCGCTGAGCCACCCGGGCTGCCCTCTATGGGAATTCTTGAGATGAGATCTTAAAGTGCATTCCCTCAGAGAATCTGTAATTGTCTATGCCAGGCACCTACAGAAACTAGTAATCTGAGACTACTTAAAATTACGTTTTAGCCTTAGTGCTTTTGAATTCATGCAAATAATATGACATCTGGCCCCAAATATGCATGCATGTAGGTTTGTGGACAGAAATCTCAGGGGAGAATTTATTTCTATTGATTCTGTTCTAACAGAATAGTTTTTCCACATAGGATTTATTCAGAAGGAAAGGCCTGGAACACAAGTATGAACTGTAGGACCAGGGACCTAGAATAAATCCTATATAATGGGAAAGATTTCTCAAAATATATACTCTATATCATATTTATAAATGAAAAAATTAGAAAACTTAACATGATATTCTGGAAAGTACTCATTGTTTGGATCCCAGTAACATAAAATGATACTGGAGTCCTGCCTTGGCAAAATATACTGAATAAAGAACAAAAAATAGAGGACTGATTTATTTACAGGCTATGGAATTCTTGAAATCAATCATTTAACTATTTCAATAAAACCACTTTCTCAACCCCCAAAAGGGCTTAGAGGAGAGGCTCTGATAAGGGTCCTGACCACTAGATTTATGTGTAGAGGAGAAGCATAGCCATACCCCTGTCCCATAAACCTCTGACATAAGCCTGGCTACAGCAAGCTTCTCTTCAGTCCCCAGGTATGGGAAAGGGTAAACAGGGATTTAAACAACAGGGAAAATTACTTTAATCTCTGTTTAGAAAAGAAATGAATAAATTCTGTCATGTATATTCTGCATTAAAAAGTCATTAAAATTTTTAGCAATTTGGACATAGCCTTTTTATTATGGCACCTCATGAAAATATTTTTAAGGAGAGTGTTCAGAATTATTTGACTATTACCTAAATTTAGTTTTAAGAGATTGAGTTGCAGAACCACCATGACTGAATCCGATTATATGTCAATCATAGACCCAGATTTTTAGAGTATAAATCTACTCACAGAGATACTGAAAAATCCCGGGAACAAGATAAGAAAGTTACCTTTGGGATAAATCTTCTATCTGTCTTGTGACTGTCTGGATTTCCTTACAATATTGTCAGCTCCTTCTTGACCATAGTTAGGATAGATCTTCACTGAAGCTTAACGTAGGGAATTTTTTCTTTATCTATGGTACAGTGGAATAAAAAAGGCATCTGGGCTTTCTTTATGATTCTCCTTAAGCTACCCATTATTCTCCCCTTTAAAAGCAAGTGATGTGGAAAAAGTATCACAAGAAAAATCTATCTAAATTTTATCTAAAATTCTAAAAAGTCACTTTAAATGTTAAAAAGATAACTTCAGTAAAAAATTCTTGTAAATAAAACTGTCAGCCAAATTGAATACAAAAGTGGAAGGACATGAAGACTTTAAAAAAATGAACTATAGAGAAACTACTGGGTGGCTCAGTCAGTTAAGTCTGACTCTTGATTTTGGCTCAGGTTGATTTTGATCTCAAGGTTGTGAGATTGAGCCCTATGTCTGGCTCTACACTCAGGAGGGAGTCTACTTGAGATTCTTTCTCTCCATCTGCCCCTCCCCCATTTTCTTTCTCTCTTTCTCAAATAAATAATCTTTTTTAAAAAAGTAACTATAGGAACGCAATGTCCAAAGTTAACCATATCCTCCCACACATGGGCAAACAACTGGCCACTAAAAACAATACATTCTGACAAGAGAGGTTTAGAGAAGGAAGAGAAGTGGGATATTCCAGGTAGAAAATGAAGGAAGAGAAGGGGACAGAAGAGATGGCATCTTTCAGAGAAGGGCCAAAAATCCAAATCACCACATCCTAGGAGGTGTTGATATTGAGTAGTATAAATATCTAAGGGATCTGAACAGAAAAGATGAGAAGCAATGATGGAGATCTCACTAGCTGTGGTATTCAGCTTTTGGGCTACTTCATTTGCAAGGTTGGGAAGGTTACTGTTGTAGTAGAGGAATATTTCACATCTTACAAAAGTAAGCTTGAGATAATTCAACACCCACCTGCCCCAATACTGTTACAAAAAGATGTTTAACAGTGTGAAACAGGAAGCTAAGAAATAAAGAGGAATGGGGAATGCCTTTATGAGCAGCATTTAATATAGATGTTTCCTTCCTGCCAAAGGCCAATGAGCAGCATTTAATTTAGATGTTTCCTTCCTACCAAAGGATCTATGTACCCATTAGCCTTGAATGTGACAGTGATAAGAGATGCCAAAGCAACTAGCAACCTATAAGTAGTAGCAAATTAAAAAGATCATTACCTGGAACAATGGAACTATGACTGAGGAAGATTCTGCTTAAAGTATTAGTATTGATTATTTACTTTTTTAAAAAGATTTTATTTATTTATTCATGAGGGACAGAGAGAGAGAGAGAGAGAGAGAGAGAGAGGCAGAGACACAGGCAGAGGGAGAAGCAGGCTCTGTGCAGGGAGCCCGATGTGGGACTCGATCCTGGGACTCGATCCCAGGTCTCCAGGATCACGCCCTGGGCCGAAGGCAGATGCTCAACTGCTGAGCCACCCGGGCCACCCCAGTATTGATTATTTAAAGAAGAGACACAAATTCTCTGTAATTTGTAACCAATTTGTCACAAACCCAGTAAGAAGAGCAGGTTAGGGGACAATAAAAAGAAGAGGCTGGACCAGACTAGAAAAGAGATCATTCCCTCTCCTAAGTTCTGGCATTTTCCCTTTTAAACTCAAGAGGAAAATTCTTAAAGAAATGCACTCCATTCCTTTCATTCTGAGTTTTCACAATGAAACATACAAGTCTTCCATGCTGCAACTGTAAAAGACATCAGTGGACTTATCTTGTATACTTTCTTAACAATTACAGTAAGTTTTGATTTAATAGAAGCAATATGACAAGATAAAATTCATCTAAGGCAGCACAAAGATAGGGAAGCTTGCTCAGAGAAGATGAACTTTTGTCAGTTATACTATATTTAAGAGTATGTAATTTAGAGTTTCACATTTTTAGGGAGTGTGGAGAGATCAAAGAGAGTATGAAGGGATACAGTGAAAGCTATGATAAGCATAGAGAATAGGACTTATAAAGAAAGCTTTAAAAAGTATGCAGTAGTCCTTAATCAGAGATGAAAAGGTTTTGGTGATTTAATATAACTTAAGGTGACTTTGAGGGATACAAAAGATAATTAGAAAGAAGTGAGTTTATAATACAGCAGAAGAAATTCTGGTCAGGTATCAGAAAAAATAACTTTAACAAGTTAAAATTTATGGAATTAACTAGTGGAAAATGCCTTCCTATAATAAAGATACTAAGAAAAATCCATCAATTACTTTTTTATTTGGGATTGTTGAAGGTTAGCTGAGCTCTGAGTACAAAAAAAAAAAAAAAAAAAAAACAAAAACCCAGATCAAATTCAAGTTTAAACTTTATAAATAAGAGTGCCATATTTAGAAAGAGGGAAGTGATCATTCTTCTTTCACTATGAAAAGCAGAAAAGTGGATAATCATCTCTCAAAAGAATATGCACTAAATAGAGAGGTTGAGAGGAGAGTAATCAGAATAGAGAAGGGATGAGTTTTGAGGGACTAGAGACGCTTAGCCTAGAGGGAAATGTGTGCATGAGGGTTTTTTCCAAGTATTTCAATGACTATTTTTTCTTTTTTAAAGTTTTTTTTGAGAGAAGGCACAAGCTGGGAGAGTTGAGAGGAGGGAGTGAGAGAGAATCTTAATCAGGCTCCATGCTGGGTTTGATCTCACAACGCTGAGATCAGGACCTGAGCCCAAATGAAGAGCTCACAGCTTAACTGACTGAGCCACCCAGGGCCCCTCAATGACTATCTTATAAAGAGGAAATTAATATTTTATGGGGCCTCCCAGAATAGATTTACGATACTGGGTAGCAAAAAAGGAAACAGATTTTGGCTTATTACAAGAAAGAAATTTAATCAGGGCAGCCCAAGATGGGATGTATTTCTCTGAAATACAGAGTTCAGAATACTTAAGCATACTCTGAGTCCCTGGCCTGGATATTGGAGAAGTGGAGATTTTATACAGTTGTAGTAGGTGACTCTTAAAATCTCCACCACCAGTAGTACTATAAATGAAACAAAATTATTTTTTTCTTTGGCTCTATCTGAAAATAGATTAGCTAACTATGAACCATGTAGTGACTATAGATACTTTCTCAAGTGGAGGTGAAGTGCTTAGTCAAAAGAAGCCACTGCCCATAACCTTTAGGTATAACTTCTCATCTGCCCCAGAATGCTATTGTGAATACATACTGCAAAATGGTGATTTTTTTTAAATTGCCAACCATATCTGTTAGTACTATACATGAGTATGCCTATGACAAAAACAGTGTTTGTGAAACTGAATCTGTCTCATATAACTAAGCTTAAAAACAATGCACAATGACAGGCGGAGTTAGAGAGTATCAGATATCTTAGGCAGCAGGAAACCACATAAAATGTTGTGCTTTCTTTTATAACTTAAATAATTATCTCAGTACCATTACGGTAAATTGATTAGAAAATTTTGCTCTTTCTAATAGCTTTAAGATAGAAAGAAGTGGAATATACTGAATTTGCATAAAGTATTGAATTTCTTATTTTTATTGGCAATGAAGATTTAGAGATAGAGAAAGGCTGACAAAGATTCTGGATGACTTTTAACATTTCAAGTCTAAGAAATAAGATCAAGGAAAGCAGGCCATATTGAGTTACTCAATGGAGCTTATCTCTAATTTGCCAATTTGAGTTCTATGGGAGGTAGAAAATGGGGTGTTACTTTCCATACTTCTTACTGATTTAATTTTTACCAGGCATTCATTTTTACAATAAAAATAAATTATAAAAATTAAACATTGAATGGCTGGCATCGCCATAGACATATGCCAACACACAAATACAATAGGCAGGGCTGACTGTGGTGGGAAGCAATCTTCCCATTTATATGGTTCTGGTTCAAATTTTAGCTCTGCTTCTTACTAGCTATATGCCTTTTATTTGCCTCCACTTTTAAAGCATATTTTCACTGTTTATAGACTTACATGATGACAGGTATCTTTTTTCTTTCTTTTAGCACTTTAACTATGTTATATTATCTTCCTGTCCCTACTATTTCTGGTGAGAGGTGTTTTTCCTTTAGTATAATGTATCTTTTCTTTTCTTTCTTTCTTTCTTTCTTCTTTCTTTCTTTCTTTCTTTCTTTCTTTCTTTCTTTCTTTCTTCTTTTTTTTTCTTTCTTTCTTTCTTCTTTTCTTTTCTTTCTTTCTTTCTCTCTCTCTCCTTTCTTTCTTTCTTTCTTTCTTTCTTTCTTTCTTTCTTTCTTTCTTTCTTTCTTTTTCTTCTTTCTTTTTCTTTCGATTTTATTTACTGATTTGACAGAGAGAGAGAGAGAGAGAGAGAGCGAGCATCTGAGCACAAGCAGAGGGAGCAGCAGGCAGAGGGAGAGGGAGAAGCAGGCTCCCTGCTGAGTAAGGAGTCCCATGCAGGGCTGGATCCCAGGGATCTTGAGCCAAAGGCAGATCCTGAGCCAAAGGCAGATGCTCAACCACCTAGGTGCCCCATATCTTTTCTTTCTTTTGCTGTTTTCAAGATTTTCTCTTTGTCTTTGGTTTTTAGCAGTTTGACTATGATATACCCAGATGTAGTTTTCTTTGTATTTACCTTGTTTGGGATTTCCCAGACTTCTTGGATTTATTAGATGTCTTTCAACAAATTTGGAAACTTCTTAACTATTATCTCTTCAAATATTTATTCTGCCTCACTGTCTCTCTCTTCTTGTTCTGTAAGTTCAAAAACATGCCTTTTGGATAATTTCATATTGTCCCAGATATTCTGTTTTTCTTTTCTTTTTCCACTCATTTATTTCTGTGCTTCAAATGGATACTTTGAATTGACCTATCTTCAAATTCACAGATTCTTTTCTCTACTGAATCCTATATTCTTCATTTTTAATTTTTTTATTTCTATCATTCCTATTTGACTATTTTTAGAATTGTTTCTTTGTCTTTGATGAAATTCCACATTTCTTCATGAGTATTGTCAAGATCATCCACCTGAACTTGGGATTATGATTATAGTTAAGTTCTCGTCTGATAATTCTAACATCTATGACATTCTTAGGTCCGCTTCTATTGATTATTTTCTCTCTTGACCATGTGTCACATTTTCTTGCTTCATCACTTTTTTATTGTACTCAGGTATTTTGTATATAGTAGCAGTAAGGACTGAATGAAAAACATATTTACTTTCAAAACAGTGTTTGGCTGCTTGGCTGTGAGTGGAGTCAACTTGATCACTGAGATGAGGCTTTCCTGCAGCTTCAGTTTGTGTTAGTTCACTACTGACTTAAAATATCTTGAAAGCAGGATCAGTCCTTACCCTTCTTCAGGACTTGAGTTCTGAGTACTGCTGAAATTCTGGATATTTCTGCACTTTATCTCCAGATACCAACTTTCTGAACCATGAAAAATATACCTTTATTTTGCATTCAGTTGACTACAGTTGGGTTTCTGGGGGAATTCTCTTTGCTTTCTAGTCCTAGGGTAGACTTCTTGAACCTTTAGAAATCTCTCTCTGCCTGGAACATCTCAGAAGGATTTTTCTCTTTTTTTTTTAATTTTTTTATTTATTTATGATAGTCACACAGAGAGAGAGAGAGAGAGAGAGAGGCAGAGACACAGGCAGAGGGAGAAGCAGGCTCCATACACCAGGAGCCTGATATGAGATTCGATCCCGGGTCTCCAGGATCGTGCCCTGGGCCAAAGGCAGGCGCCAAACCGCTGCGCCACCCAGGGATCCCTTCTCTCAACTCTTTTGCCAATCCTTGGCATCTGAAAGTCTGGATTGCCTCCAGTTGGTTTCTCTCAGATCTCCCATATTGCTCCTCTCCATTTTCAAAACATGGCTGTCATGCACATAAGGAGTCTCCACACACATTAGGTAGAATCTTTTAGTTTTGTGCCACCTCTCAGTCTTTGGTATAAATGCCCAGCACTAGGCAAAGACCCATGGAACACAGTCTGGAACTGTGTATAAAACCGCTCTGTGGCTGAGGTCCTTTAGAATATAATCTGTCACACTACCTCACATGTGCGCATTAATACTTAAAGTTTTGGCTGTTTTTTTCTTGCCTTTCTCTTTATTGATTCCTTCTCTTGTCACTCTGCAATGGATGAAAGAAACTTAATCTTTTCTGTCTTACAAATGGAATTTTCTGGAATTTTATACATTTAGATTTTTTTCTTTCTCAGCTTTCTGATGAGTTCAGAAAAAATATATGATTTTATATGTTACTGTTGTTGGAGTGAGGGTGATTATCCTTTGCAACTAATTATATCCTAAAAGGAAGTCACTATATAATTTTTGATAAGTCAATCTCTCTAAACCTCAGTTTTTTCATATATAAAATGACCTATATAATGCTTAAGTATGTAGTAGCTATATTGTACATTTTCATTTCCTTTCTTTTTCTCCTTTGAAGTGGTACTTGAAATGGTGTATAGTGTGTTCATAGAATCAAACAAACTCACTGTGCATTATTTCTTTCTCCCTTCTTTACTTGTGCTCTTCTCTTTATCAAAGATCATCCAAGTTGAATGGATTGACTTTGCACCTATTGTTTCAGAAAATCTTACTCATTCTGAAATATGCAGGTTTTATTTGGAGCTAAGGCTTGAGTATAATAGCTGACATTTAAAAAGCCACATAAATTGAGTATGTCCCTCAAATATCAAATAGATTAACATTTTAATGACATCATCTTTGAGCCAATAAAATGATCAATATATGTTAATAAACAATTTTTATTGGATAGTTACCCTCATTGTTTTTCTTCAGCCAAGAAATCTGAGTCAAAGAGATATGAAGCTGACTTGCTTAAGGAAGAAACATATTCAGAGTTGAGACCATCCTTCAGTGTAATTTTACTGTCCTGATTTCCACACCAGTCATCAAAACCATATTGCTAATTTACACTGATTTGCAATCCCTGGAACGTACTTGCATGTCACGTTCATTGTTTTTTGAAAAAGAGATATGAAGTATATGCATTAAACTCACTTCATTCTTTGAATTAAATATTGATAAAGATGCACAAGAGAGAAGAAAACCAAATGTAAATAACACTGAACCATAGAATAGCCAAAATATATTTAGCTAATGGTCATAATTCTACACTGATACAGGTTAAAATTTCTCTATTTCTCTCCACTCCATTCTTCCCAGGCACGTTTACACCAGTAAACCTTTCCTGGAACCCAAAGTTGGAAAATGCCCAAAGGTTATCCTTCTGCTTTCTAATAAAAAATTATCCTTTTTTTTTGAATGGAGATTCTGATTAAACTCTAGCTAAACTAACTGACTCATGTGCTTTGGTTTACATGATGCCCTAAAGGATTAATACTGATGTCATTTATATGATCACAAGCTGTGTTTACAGCAATAAAGAAAGCTAGGCTTAGGTAATATTAATAGCCCTGCTAATTACACTACTATAAAAGGTTTATGGACGATATAAATTTCTGTATTATTACTTCAATACTCTGGCAGTGGCATTCTTCCAGAGGAACATAACACAAGGCTCATTTGTTTTCCCCTCTTTGCACTAATTCACGAGGAGATAAAGACAACAGACTGAGTGAGAGAAAGAAGGAAAGGAGTCCATGGGACTTAGTCTTATACCAAGAACAGACTGTGTAAGGGGTCATTATCATTTCATGTTTTTATTTTAGGATTCAAAAGCTATAAACCTTGTCAATAAACATACAAGAGGATGCTCATTTCACTGGTAATTAAGGAAATGAAATTTAAAACAATGAGGTTTTTTCACCTTTTAGATTGACAAAAATATTACCAATAATATCTGATGTTGATAAGGAAGGGGGAAACATACTCTCAAATACCGTTAATAGGCTTTTGAACTGATATTACTTTCTGGAGAGGGGAGATTTAGTGATATTTATCAATATTTAACATGCTCTTGACTCAGCATTTAAGTTTTTAGGAATCTAAACTACAAAATATTCTTACATATATTTAAAATATATTTACAAGGATGTTTCTTATAAAATGGAGTCTGACATTCAACCAAGTAAACCACCCAGTGGTCCCAAAGTTATTTATTTTTTTAAGATATTATTTATTTATTCTTGAGAGAAAGAGAGAGAGAGAGAGAGAGGCAGAGACACAGGCAGAGGGAGAAGCAGGCTCCATGCAGGGAGTCTGATGCAGGACTTGATCCTGGGACTCCAGGATCATGCCCTAGGCCGAAGGCAGGCGCTAAACTGTTGAGCCACCCCCTGCCCCAAAGTTATTTTTTATGAAACTCATACCTAAAATATTAAATTTTTATGTTTTTTTTACATTTGGATCAATATTTTCACTCTGAAATCCAAAGCAACTTAGTCTGCACTTTAGAAGACACCCTGCTCAGAGAACAATAATTAGAATATTACATCTTTGACTTCCTTTCCTCAAGTCAGCAGGTTAATTGGAAAGTAGGAACAACAACATTCTAGTATCTTGATTTTGAGCTTCTTGAACCTTATTGAAAGATCTTATTTTGGTTCAATGAATAAAGCTGAGAAGTATGTGTTGATTTTGATGGGTATGGAAAAAAATCACCAGTTCCTTCCCTCAACCACTTTTTTAAAATACTGAATTTGATATAAATAAAAAATAAAGAAGGATTTATATAATTATCCAAAGACTGATTGACTAATGCTCTTTAGCTTAGAACAAAAAAAGGTTTAAAAAAGGGTGTATGAAGTGGTGGCAGGTGTCAGAGAGAGCACAGCTCAGGAGTGGTCACAGCAGTTCAGGTAGGAGGCAATAGGTGGCTTAGCTTAGGCATGCTAGAGCAAATGGAGACAGAGAGAGGACATCTGAAAGGCACTCACATAGTACCTGGTACACAGTGGGCTCAATAAATTGTGAAATTTAACTGAAGACAACTTTGCATCAGTCAATATATCCCACAACCAAATATAACTTCAACCCCACAGATGATGGGAGTTTTCTAAGTTAGTCTGTTAGGTGTGTTTAAACTTTAGCAATGGGAACTGCATAGTTACACAAGGGGGTACCTGTGGCTAGAGACACACTTGCTAGGGAGAGATACTCTTTTTCTGGTTTTCAGGTGAAACCATGAATAGATTAGATTAGGAATTTTGGTACAAGATTAGTAGGATGCAATAATGTTTTTTTTTTTTTTCAAAGGGATCATAATCATTGCTGCATTTAGTTAGATATTTATCTGTGCCACTTTCTGAAAACAATTGGGACTACTGGATATTGTACATATTGTGATACTGGTTATCAAAGGCACCATTAATTTCTTCCTCCAGAATACCATGAAATGGTAACCTACTCTGAAGGAGAAGTGATGAATATTTGCTGAACAGAGCATGCTGTACAGTAAGAAAATGAGAAAATGGTCAAAAGCAAGAAGTTGATGTTCTGGTTTTCCTTCCTGCTGCTTCACAGCTGCTAATAGTCCCAGTGAGTGGTCCCAGGTTGGTTCTCCCCTGTCAGGTACTGAGATAAAGCTAGTGAGCTTTGATATTCTTTACTGTGCTGTTGCTTTTCACTTTATAACACTAAATTATTGTGGTTTCTAATATTTTACAGGAGTTGTTGAAATTTGAAAGGAGCTTAAGTTCATATAACCAGCAAGTGCTGAAAGTACATCCCCAAATGACACATAGGGGTAAAAGGGCTTCCTAAATGGATAAAGCTGAAAAAGGAAAAGACAGTTTGCCACTACCCAAAGGGGTCACCAGCCAGGCAAAGTGACAGAGACCTGTGATCCATATACAGCTGCTTATAAGAGGACAGGACAACTTTGAGAGTCTTGGAAGTCACTAATATTCATGAGATTAGCCAACTGCTCTAGCTCATAGAAGCTTAGCAGCCAAGAAGTCACCACAGTTAAGTCTAAATAAAGGACAGATGATATCTGTGCTGTATTCTCTTGGAACAACAGTGTAGGTGGGTGGTATGGGGACTGGAGGAACAACTGATGCTCTTTTAGTGTAAAGTCAGGATTCTAGAACAAAGGGTATGTGCATGGGTCAAGAGGAGGCCACAAAATAGCAACGTATTGATTATAACTGCTTGTAATAAAGTCTTCTGTTGTGAATAATCGGGAAAGGGAAAACTGGCAGCCGATGGAGAAAAGAGTCATGGAAATAGATGACAGAAGAGAAGCAAATTCTTTTATATGAAGATGTGGTGGAGAGGAGGGAAACTGAGGCCCTCAGATTGGGCCTCCTGCAATTACAGGGACTCTTTCCTAGTCACTCTCCTCTCCTTGCCTTAGAAGGAGTGGAAGAAAGGAGATCATCTTTTCTCAGTGAGGCATCCTTCACACCTGGTTGTACAGTGCCTAAAAGAGGAAGGCCCTCAAAAAACATTTGCTGAATAAATGAATGGAATAATAGATGGACGAATATATGAAGGAAGAAATGTGTGACTGAGGAAGGCAAGAGAAATTAAATTTAGGTAAGAGATATTTGAGCAAGATGTAATAAGGTCAGAGTCTTCTAGAAGATCCTGTATGAAGTAAACATGGGCAGAACTAAAACTATAAAACTCATTAGGCTGAGGAGCAGTTGCATCCTTGGCTTGTATCAGGCTGACTCCTTTTGTTGAGAGACACTTTGAGTATAGGAATACACTTTCCTGGTGTGTATCTAAATTACTAAGCGTATCTGAGGCCAGTTATCTAACAGAAACTAGGAGTTGGGATCTATTAAGTTTCCATATAGTAAATAACTTGCAATTTTTAACAGTGCAGAGACCTGTACATTTATGCCACTTACATAAGATCTGCCCACACATTTCTGTTAAAAAGAAGTTACCAAGTTCCTTAACTTTATTTTTAGAAGTTGAGTTCTTTGTTTGCTTCTGAATGATCTAACTTAGTTTCTTTTAGTTTGACAAAAGTTTAAAATCAATGGCTTGCTTAAAGCTGTGCTATAATGGCCCTGAATTTAACACAGCACAGCTGGAAATTTCGACCTCAGCGAATGACATCTACTAAGCCAAAAGTTGAAATATGCTTGTAGGTACAGAACCAGATGCTTTGAATTTGGTGAGACCCTGGTAGTCCATTGAGTTTGTCTGTGACATGCTCTTCCTGCTGAAAGATGGGTGAATGAGAGCTCCATGATCTTGACGGCATGGCCTTCCCTTCTTCTCAGCGAGAGGATGACACACTGGTGGCCATTTCACTGGCTATGGAGCCCCCAGAGCTTTGTGCTCTCTCAGGGCATTTTACAGCTCTTTTTCATCTTGGATTATTTTTATTTTTTTTCCTCTCCCCACCCTGATTTTATTTTTCAACTTTAAAATAGAACAAACGTTCCTACCTGTCAAAAAATGGAAGCAAGATTCCTTTTAATGAGCTCATTCCAGGACAATTCTTGTTTGTGTCATAGTTCATTAGTATGACTGATCTCTGCTTATAGATTTTTGTACTATGGCTTCCATTGAAACGCCCTTAAAAGGTACATGCTGCTCACTGTTTATTCCAAATAACTAGTGAGATTTGGGATTCTGATTATAATCTAGTGACACCCCCCCACTCCCTCCCCCTCAGGAATACATCTGAGGAATCCCTACTGTTGTAATGATAGGTCTTCTAAAGCATCTATGGCCATTACCCAAGAACTGATTCCTTGCTGGAAATTATCTTGGACAGAAATGCCATCCCTTCTTGGCTTTGGTCAAACCACACTTCTTTGTCCTCAACTTCTCCAGCTGGCATATGCCTTGGTCAGCAGGCCAAATAGGAATGTGATTTTCCCAGCTGCTTTGGATCTGTTTTGCTTTCCATATGCATATTTACTTGGTTGCAGTTCACAGATGCATTCTGTGTGTGTTGTGGAAGAAAAAACATTCAGGGAAAAAGGTAATCAAACGTAGTTTGCAACATGCAGATCTTAATTGGTGTCTTTGTGCTTCCAAACCTTTTCTTGAGCAAAGAATAGTAACTTGGAGTAGTAATTTGCAGGCATGGCTTAAACCGAATCTGGATCTTCTCTGTAATATCTAAATTTGCAGTGACAGTTGTGGCTCAGTAAAGTGAATGAGAATGTTTCTCTTACCATTTCCTCCCTTTGTGTATCAGTTATGATTACAGAAGTAGGAAAAAGCTGGGCAAAGAGAGGAAATGGGAGAAGAGAAAGGAAACATACATACACACAAGAGGAAAAGAAAGGGTGGGAAACAACTTTGCCTTGAGATTTTATGGTCAAAAACAAAGCTGTAGAGCAAAGAACTCTTTTATTTCTGGGGACAAGCACTGACCTAGGGAATTGTTCTTTTGATTCGTCCTTTGGCAATGCTCCCTTCCCTTTTAGGATCTTTTATAGTTTGGGTGCAGCAATGCCTGAAAGTTGAAGGGTGGCTCTGGCTCCCTCTGGACAGATTCTGGGTGCTCACTGCTCCCCTTGGCTTGGCTTTCTTAGGCAAAAGAACCCCCCCACTGTACACCCTGGGAGACAAGGACTTGGGCTAGTGCATTTCAGAATGAGTCATGTGCCAATGTAATAATTCTATCAGTGAGTTCCCTGACTCGTATTGGTCACCACAATGGTGAGGACACATCTAAAATGTCTCTTCTTTTTGATCCTTCTATGAATCATATCAGTGCCTACTGTGACATCCAGTGACGAGTTAAGGAGAAGACAACTGCTGGAATATGGCTAATGAATTTCAGGGTCCTCATGGTGGAATGTATTCAAATTAAGGGTTACATGTGTAAAATCCAACCTGGTAGGGAGGAGAATCAATATTTATTATGTCAATCTAATGCCGATGATGGCAGATCATATGCATTCAATACTTCTATATGCCTGACCTTGTGCTACAAGCTTTCCATATATCACCTTATTTAGTCCACAGGAAATCTGTGAGGCAGTTACTATTATTACCTTGACATATGAAATGAAGAAAAACAACCCAGAAAAGTTATGGAAACTTACTGAAATGACACAATGGCTCTTAAATTTGGATTGAATTAAGAAACAGAAAAAGTCCACATCCTAATTGTTTAAAATTATATTTTAATTTAGTAGACTTAAGTAGTGTTCCTAAATATGGTTCTTAAACATAAATATTTTAGACATGGCTAATTAGAGACTTTAAGGTAAAAAAGTAACATTTATGTTACTTTATAGAAATGTCAAATAGTAAAACAAAAAGTAGTCAGAAACATAAATTCTGATCATGTTCTCTCTCTCTCTCTTTTTTTTTTTTTAAAGATTTTATTTATTTATTCATGAGAGACACAGAAAGAGAGGCAGAGACACAGGGAGAGGGAGAAGCAGGCTCCAAGCAGGGAGCCTGGCGTGGGACTCGATCCTGGGACTCCAGGATCACGCCCTGGGCCAAAGGCAGACGCCCCATCATGTTCTCTTTTATTTGCAAGGCATTTCCTTTATGTTTTTCCTCTTATAGGTCACTGAAGGGGCCCAGTCATTCCAACTTGTAGTCAGAACCCACCATTTGCAAATACCACATTTAAATTTGGTGAGTTACATGATCTTCTTTCTGGTCCTCAAAAATCTCAGAAGCGAAAATCAATGAAACCAGATACTCAAAAAATGCATAGACAGGGAATTCTGATCTAAAGTAACCACAATGCAATTCTAATCCTGTGAAGGAAAAAAAAATGTTTGCTTCATTTTTTCCCCTGCAAAACTCATGTAGCAGACTGCAATAGTGTCTACAGGATGGCTAACTGCTGAGTCTTTGATTTAATGAAAACTTAGGGAAAGCAATTCAACTCACTGCAGGGACTGCTTTGTTCTTCCATTATGATTCTTTTTTAATGAGAAAGATGATTGTAAGGATAAGCTCTATTCCTCTGAATTTTTACACTAATTACATACAAAGCACTATTTTGGCAGAAGGGGACTTATCTCCTTCAGGCAATACAGTTATCATCTTGTAACCACCCTTCAATCTCCCACATGAACACTGAAGCTTCGTGCCAAGAATGAGTGTTGCTCTATGCCAGCTCTCAGCATGGATAGGTGAATGCTTAAAGATTTCCCAAATTAACAGTCAACAAGGACTCCAGATAAGACAGAGAGACAATCCATCCTCCAAGCTTGTAAGCTGTTTGGAATGAAAGAATTCACTTAAGGCCATCCCTTAAGAGAAGCATTTGGCATGGGGAATGAGGGACGGTCTGATGTATAGTGTGTGTGTGCATGTGTGTATGTTTTTGTGTGTGTGTGTGTGTATGTTTATATAAAGATTCATTAAGAAGACAAGATAGCGTTGCATATGTCATTTTCCTTTAATCTAAAGATGATTTAAGTGATATTGAAAGTTCTGTGTAAGGTATCAGTCTATTTGAGATTCATCCACTTTAGCACAAATGGGACATGCTCTGTTGGATACTCTTCACTTTGATTAAGACTGTGGAAGACTTGATTTGGTGCAGATTCACTCTGTAAGCACTGCATATGTATGGAGTGTTTGTGTTTTCACATTATTTAATGGATTATAAACTTGATAAATCATAGTTCATGTCAATAAGCAAGGTCCTTGGAGTAGGTTTTTTTTTTTTTTTTTCTTGGAAACTATATTCATTCTTGTAGTCTAAAAGCATGTCATATGAAGTGGGAAGTTTTAATTGTGACTTCCTAATATCCATAAGGGACTGAGGGAATAGCTACTATAGTTTCCCTGTTGGAAACTCTGAGCCTAATGAGACATTATTTTAACACGGTAACAATAGAGAGATAATAGACAGTTAACTTTTTTTTTTTTTTTTTTTTGCCTTTGGTCAGGTGTATTAAAGTATAATTTACATGTGATAAAATCCATCTCTTCTAGTGTGGAGCTTGAAGAGTTTTAACAAATATATACAGCCCTGTAACCTCTACAACAATCCAGATCTATAGAACATTTCCATTACCCTGAAAGTTCCCTTGTGCTCCTTTGCAGTCAATCTGTCTCACTTCCAGGCTCTGGCAACCACATATCTATTTCCTCACCTTATAGTTTTGCCTTTTGCAGAACATCATATTATAATTCAGCATATAATTACATAGTATGAAAGCTTTCATGTCTGGCTTCTTGAACTTAGCATAATGCTTTTGAGATTATTCCGTATCGTTGCATGTATCAGTAGCTTATTCTTCTTTATGGCTGAGTGGTACTCCCTGTATGAATTCACCGCAATTTGTTTATCCTTTCACAAATTGGTAAGCAGTTGGGTTGTTTACAGTTTTTGGCTATTATGAATAAAGCTGCAATGGACATTTGTATAGAATTCTCTGTGTGGACATCATGTTCTCATTTCTCCTAGAAGAGTATGACTGATGGGTCATATGGTAGGTGTATGTTTAACTTTATGAGAAATTGCTAAGCTATTTTCCAAAGTGGTGGTATCATTTTGCATTCCAAGCAACAGTCCATGAGAGTTTCAGTTGCTCCATATGCTGGCAGATTGTTTCAGTAGAATTGGACTCTAGTTTTCTCTTGTGATTTTCTCTAATAATTTCCTGGTATGGTTTGTGTATATTCCCCTCTTGCCCATGCCCCATGTTTTCTTCTCCCGTCCCCAACAGCATAAGCATAATTCCCATGGAGTGTCTACTAAGGATTCATCTGAGTACCTCAATTCCTGAACTACAACCTTCCTATACTATGGAGGCTAGAATTTTGCAATCATACTTAAATAAAAACAAAGGCAACTTAACAAGGAATAGGAATGGAGGTTTGCCAGGTAATTTCCCACAAGGGAGAATTTTTAAGAGGCTCCCATGAATATTACCTCACCAGACTTAGGTAAGTGACAATAATATTTCCACCCACAACTCTCAAGGTTGTTATAATTCAGTATTTACACTTGCCAAGTGCTTTCTTATACTGGTAATCCACTAACAGTCCTCCTCAGTGACTTAGTCAAGGTTATCCAGAGAGCTGGAAACTGAGCTTTGTGTGAGCATAACTTGGGTTTTTGCTCTGAGAAAATCTTGGATCCTGCTTTAACTCTTTTCACTGCTCTGGCTTGTGTTTTTTAACTTCCTATGGTACCAGTCAAAGAACATTCTAAGAAAGGCAAGGCGCAAAGATTCACAGAGGATTTTTAAAAAAAGGATCAGTTTCTTAAGTCATACTTAAAAAAATAAGATCAACTCAATTTAGAAAATAGAAAAGGATTATTTTAAATCACAGTGACTAGTGGACTCTTTAAAACTACATATCCAGATAATATAATAACCGGGATTTTAAAAGAGGATTGAATTTCATAGGAGGACTATCTCAGTAGAATCTAAATACAGTATATGATTAACAGAACTTGGGAGACAAGATCTTCAAGGGGCCTCTAGGATCTGATAGATACCTAAGTTTCCAAGATGTCATTGTAGCTTCTGAGAGGTCTATATTATTTTACCTGAAGTCCTACATTTCTTCTATTTACATGGATATTTTTAATCTTGCAACATTGGTAATTGAGAATTTAGCCTATGTAATTGTATGTAAGAGGTGCAGTGTTTCTGCAGAGAACAAATATGAAGCTTGTCTAGTGTGGGAAGAGGTAGCAATTACTTACTGATTAATGTTTCCCTAGCTACCACCAAAAGGAGAAATGCTTTTTTGGCATTATCTTCTGAGAAGAGCATTCATTGAAAATGCTGAGGGCTATGGGACCGGACCATTGGGCTATTGAGTTGCATCTAGCTGTTGTGTGCAGGCAAAGCTGTCGTTTTTATGTATTTCTCTCATTTTATGTATTACTCTCTCCCTGTCCTGCCCTACTTCAGTGCCCTGGGTAGGAAAATGTTGATGGTGGGTAGGGCAGGCAGGGAGAGTGAGTGCTTAAAATGACTGAACAGAGTTCATGGCCTCCCCACTTATAACTGAAATTTGAACTAGGATTTCTGTCTTCTGGAGTTTAATGCTCAAGATGAGGGTATTTTCATGAAGAGTATATCTTGTGTTTACTTTTCAGTATTTTCTCTTCAGAAAAAATCAAGGGGATTACACATGGTGATGTGTTTAGAGTGCTCTGTTAGTACTCTTAGAAACCTGTTTCATTTTCATGCTAACACAAAGAAATATATAAATGACTCAGTAAATACTTTAATGTCCATGTTTCAAGAATTTGCTGAAAAGCAAAATATATACACTACCCATCAAATTGCTTTTAGCTGGAAACTTGTCTTTTATTTAAAATTGGAAGAGTTTATAAAAATATATTTCAATGAAAAAGCAAAACTTCTAGAATGAGTCACCAGGAATATATCTAATGAAGATCAATGGTGACATTTTATTTTCTTTCCAGGGTCTGTATATGAAATGAAGCAGACACTTCCTTATTTGTTCTTTCATTACCGATACCCATTTCTTTTTTTATCACCATGCCTTAAGGAGGAAAACAAAGATTGAAAGGCTTTTATTTTTCCCCTCAGCATCCTGCCTTTGCCCCACAATCTTTTCCTCCTCTATCACAGAGTAAACTGTGAATGGAAAAATAAAGAGGAATTAGGAAGACAAGAACTGAGAAAAGCTGGCAGATGAAGAAAAAACTAATGTTTAAAAACTATGGTTTATCTACACTCAGAAGTTAAAAATTGCCAGGAGAGGAACCATGGGTATCTATTATTTAAGAACTGCTGAAACTAGTTCTGGGAAGCAGCAGGATTCTTATAATAATTGATAAAAGAAGTTTATGGGCAAAAAGTGTGATGACATATCTTTTTCTTGATATCCTATCTTCACTTTTGTTTTTAATAGGCTGTCACATTTCTTATTTCTACAACATAAATGCAAGAACTGGCTGGGCTTCAGTTAGACCCCACCCTGTTCTTTCTTCTTGTTTAGAGTCTCTGCCTTTTGTTTTTCTCTGCTTCCTGATTTCAGCTAGCATTACATGGAATTTTAAGAAAAAAAGTAGATATGAGGAAGAATCTTTTGAGAATTTCCTAGGCAAATCCATAAGTTTTTGGAAGTTTCACTGTACTTTTGTAGTTATATTCTTGTGAAACAATAGGAAAATATATATATTGGTCTCTGCCCCCAGTTTGTGGCACAGAGCTCCTACAACTCTTATAATTTCCCAAAGTAGTAAGAGTACGTAAGATCATCTTTATATCCCAATATCTGGTCTGAGACCTTGATTCCTGACATAGTACTCCTAAATCCCTTGGAGTTTCCAGGGTGATGGCAATGTCTTTTGTCCTAATGAGGTGACTTTTGGTGGGTTCCAGGATAGGGACTGGTTACCACAAAGTGCAAGCTATGATTAGAAATGTGGAATTCTCAGTCTCACCTGTTAATTCTCTGGAGAAGGGGGAGGGGCTAGAAATGGAGTTAATGATCAATCATGCCTATATAATGAACTTTCCATAAAAATCTCTGAAGTAGAGGATTCAGAAAACTTCAGGGTTGATGAACACATAGAGGTGCAGAAAGAGTGGCGTTCCCAGAGAGGTATGGGAACTCTGTGCCCCTTCCCACATACTTTGCCCTACTCATGTCTTTCATCTGGATGTTCACTATATTATTTAACATACCCTTTTATAATAAACTGATAAACAGTAAGTAAACCATTTTCCTGAGTCCTGTGAACCACTCCAGCAAGTAATTAATCAAACCCCAGAAGGAAGTCCTAGGAGTCTCTGATTTACAGTCTATCAGTCAGAAGCAGAGGTTACAACCCAGACCGCAATTGGCATCTGAAGTGAAAGGGGCAGTCATATGAGACTTAGTTCTTAGCCTGTGGGATCTTATGCTAGCTATGTCTAGGAAGACAGTGTCAGAACTGAGTTCAAGTGTAGGACAACCAGCTGGTGCCACAGAATTGCTTGGTATGAAAAACACCACATATCTGGCGACAAAAGTGTTCTAAGTGTGATACAAGTGTGAGATAAAAGTGTGATAGTGTGAGAGTAAAGGAAAGATACACAGGAAGAGAGCTGAGCTTTTCTTTATAATTCCTGAAGCCCTACTATCTACATACAGCATGAGTTTGGATTTCAGACTTTACTTCAATGAGTACATTTTATTTGCCTGAATAATTTCTTAAAAAATGGTTACTATTAACCCATCGAAGTTATGGCTAAATTCTCAGTGGAACTACTTGTTTGAAGTACATTTTCCCCCCTGTAAAGTTGTACTACTGAAGTTCTTTGTTATGAACAGCAAAATCTTTTTGAATTTTAGAACTATCTGGAATAAAAACATAGCATCAATCAATGAAAGGGTTAGATTTAAGCCTGTTCAACAAGATACACATTTCTTAAGGAGGATGGTGGTCAAATTTTTGTAGGAACCAATTAATAATTAGGGACAATTCAGAACCCCAGCTTGAACTGGAGTTATATTGGAATTTCTATTGGAATCTGTTGTTTCAAAGTCTTTGGTCACTGGTTCAGTGCAAATCTGGTAAAGAGAAGGCAGTTTAACTTTGAAGTCCAATGTCCACAAGGCTTTTGTCATGTCACCAGGAACACTTCTGAAGAGCTTCTGGGATTTATCACATTCTATTCACATGTGACAATTATAACCTTTTAAAAGTTGTACAGTTAAAATGAAAAAGAAATATTTGTTTAAAAAATGCTCCGGAGACTAACTTCCTGCAGTTAAGGTGGCCTAAGGTAATGTCAAATTAAATGGTGGCTTGGCGGGATAGGTGACGTCTGCTCTGGGAGAACTGGAAAGACAGTAATTTTGCTCAGTCCTAATCTGCAGGCCTCTGGGAGGAGTGGTCAAGAAGCACCAGGAAAGGGGAAGGAATCGTGACTATGAGAGCACCTCCCCTGCACACACCAGACTTTCCATCCTCTCATCCTCTTTGCTCTGCTGTTCATTCCCTCTCAAATCTTGAGGTACACAACGAAAGAGGTTATTATATCTCTAGAACATAGTACTGAATCAGCCTATACAAAATTAATGTAATTACTATGTTGATTTCCAGATGTTAGCTTAATGCCAGCCTATTAAAACTTCTAAAGATGAAGATTAAAACAAACATTCTGAGTAAACACCCACATAAAGACATGTCAAGTGAATCTAGTGATAATCTGAGGGAATGGCAGAAATGTCCAGAGAGGACATTTTAGAAATTGAATCTCTCCATTACTGACTGGGATAAACAGAATTTCCCAGGCGCTCTTCAATCTTGTTTCCAAAGAGCCTCCAAATTTCTTGTCCTAGTCCCTGGTCTTTCGTCAGCTGTGCTCTCTCCCGTTACCCTGTATCCCCATATCTGGGACTATATCCTCTTAACTTCATTGCTGTGCCTCAATAGACCTTGCACCAGGGCTGGTTTCTTATTCAGGGTTTTAAAATTCAAGCAAAACCCCTTCCTTTTATTCAAAAGTATCTTCTTTTCCTCCTGCTGCCTTCCCTAGGACCTACATGGGATACAGGGAGTCCAGAGAGGCACAGGCAGGCAAAGGAACTGGTATCCTAATTTATAAAATTTTGGGTAATAATACTTATTTCCTTGGACTGAAGGAATAAGAGAGATAACTTACATACATAGTGTCTGGCGTATTATAGAATCTTGATAAAAGGTATTGTTATAAATATTAGGTCTTTTGCTACATTTAGTTTTCAAAGCTTTACTGACTGAAATTTTCTCTTTCTTAGAATGACTCGATTTTATTTTTTTCCTCATGAAGGTTTTTGTTAAATTTCTGGATTCCTGGAAAGTAAGATGGACAAGAACCCATTAGTGAGGACTAATTACAGGTCACCATCTCATAGCCTAGACTATTTAGTCCTAAAAATTGGAGAAGATAAATTCACCACTTTCCTGTAGTTTTGTGGGCTTTCTTTTTGGCATTTGTAGTGTTCAAACTATTAGCTTCCAGATCATGCTGAGGAAATATAGCTGAGACTCAATGTCTACAACTTTTGTAGTCTGAGTTTTGCATTGAAATTTTATTCTTAAATTAATTATGTCTACTGTGGTTAAACTTTAAGAAACAAACACCAATAATACAATTTTTTGAGAAGTAAATGAAACTAGCTTTTCCAATACTTTAAACAAATCCAAAGTTAAATTGGAATTCAGTCCCAATGGAATAAAATCTAGTTTTGGACACATTGTTTTAATTTAGCAATATTATTCTGGATGGCCATTTAAATAATTAGAGTAAAAATGAGATACTTGATACAGTTCTTACAAAGTTTCAGAGAAGTATGACTGTTAGGATTGATGAATAAAGCTATTCATGTATCCTTATTTATTATTCAGGTATATAATTGTCTTTAAACCTATTAATGATTATTTTTCAATGCATATTTCATAGCCAACAGCTCCTAGGGGCGAACTGTTGGCTATTTCTGAGCCAGAGAAAAGAGTTTTTATACCAGGGTCAGCATTATAGTCAAAAGGTTCTGAATTACACTCCCCAGAGATACATCCCAAGGATTTCAACTTCAGTTGCCAATTAAAAAGTTTTTCTTGTATTGATTCTTGGAGGACTTCTTTTCTCGCTTTAGCTATTTTAAATTTAGACAGAAGATCTCACCTGACCATTTGTGGTAGTTTTCTTTCCTTTTTTCCCCTTTATTATTATGAGAGTTGTTTGTGTTTACTATATTTATGTTTCTTGTGACACTTTCCTAAAGAATATACATTTGTCTGTAATTCCCTTGGATTTCTCAGGACCAGCATTAGTGAGGACAGATGTTTCAGGCCTTTCCAGCATCCAGGGAAGCACTCTATTTAGATTCACTGAGGGGTACAAGGAATGTTAACAGAAATTCAGATAGTGAGCAATTGTACATTTTGCCTATACATGCATTTCCTACTTCCCGCTGAATTCACACAATTTATGCTTCTTTGTGATTTATTTGTTCATTCTGTTTGCTTTATTATTGCAAAATAGAAAAGTGAGATTTGAGGTCTTGAATTGTCTTATGATGCTGTATGTGAAAAAAAGTTAATTTAGTCACGGCTCATCATTCTTCTAGATGTTTGTAAAAAATAAATTGAGCTATATTCCAAGCTACATATGCATTTTTGCATGCTTACCTTGTCTGACAGCTAGTGTGGTGGTATAGACCAAGAAGAGAAGGATGTAATTGAGGAAACTCTGAAAGACTGGTGTATTGGCATGGAAATCTTCTGACAGGTACTTGCTGGTCAAGCCAATTCCACAAATAAGAAGAGATAACACCTGGCCCAGAGCCACAGAGATTAACATCTCCCTGAAAAATAAAGAGAAACAGCAAAGATCAGCAGGAAGTCCATTAAAACACTAACAGTTAAAATTTATTGGGCACTTGCGCCAGTCACTAGGTTCAATGCAATAAGTAGTACTTTTTTTCATCCATCACAGCAATCCTACAAGCAAGGTGCAATTATTAGTGAGGTTTTATAGAGGGAAAAAAACAAAGTTTAGAGGGGTTAAGGAATTTGCTCACTGTCACATAACTAGGAAATGGCAAAGCTGGGATTTGAGACCAAATCTCTCCAAGTAATCCTGGCTTCTAGCCATGGCACTCTGGAGCCTGTGGGGGGAAATTAACCTCATCCCTGATGCCCACCATTGCGTTCATTAAGCATTCAGAAACCTGAGAGAACACCGGCACACTGACAAAGAAGCACTATATTGTAATCTTATCCTCAGGTTCTCATTCCAATAAAGACAGACTCTTTTTTTTTTTTTTTTTAAAAGACTGAAATCTTGGATCCAGGAACACTTAGGGGAAGGGGGTGTACAAACCCCCGACAATCCAGAGGGACCATCTCCTTTCCATTTCCAGATTTTGGATCATAATTTGCCCTAACAAGCACTAATAAGCACTGATCTCTGCTCCTCTACACAAGTTACAATCGCTTGCACAGTAAAACTGCTATTTGTGAAGGAAATTTAGTTACTGAGGTGGTATAATAAAACATTTCAAATTCTGTAAATATTTTCTGTGGCTTTTTCATAGGCATTGTTGACCATTGTAGTAGGGACTAAAGGCCAGAGTCAAGGGGTTCACTTTGCAGAGAAATAAAGTGCCCATATGGGTTTTATGATCATATAAACCTGCATCGTCTGATTCAGGAAGAGCCCCTGGAAATAAAGCAGGCTTTTGCCTTCCCCGAAAGTCCCATCTGACTTTCCTGCTTTATTTTTAGAAACAGAAATGTAAAATAAGCAAGCAGTAGTATTTCTAAACAAAAAGCATTAGTCAGAGGACTTGCAATGTTACATATTTCCTCCCCCACAGTAATGTGAACCCATCTTTCTGGAAGGGGCACAGAGTCCTGAGCAGGTATCTGCATCATGTCTTGCTTAAAAAAAAAAAAAAGAAAAAATTAAAAGGCATCCTTCACATTTTGGTCATTCCATTTGTTTCCATGGGAGGAAAATTGTGGCAAGACATGAGGGCCCATGCAGAAGGCTTTCTTTCCTGAGATTAACCTGTAAAATGCTGGTAGAGGCTTCTCACTGGTTGCCCTGTTTACAGGTATTGGCCCTGACCCCTGAATTCAATCTTTATTAAGGAACCAAAGAGATATTTTAAAACACATATGTTTAAAATGTCAGCCTGCTGCTTAAAATCCTATAATGGTACCCCATAAAATATAGTGATCTAGAAGGCCTGTAGGTACATCGTCTACATAGACGGCTTCCAACATTTCCTCCTATCCCTGTGCGTTCATGCTGTTCCTCTCATCAATTTCTCCTTTTCTAACTCAGTTTATCTTGTGACTTACTTTGACCAACTATGTAGGGGAAAGGATGTCATGTGACCTTTGGGCTAATCCATAAGAAGCTCTGTAGCTTCCATTTTTTTGCTCTCTTCAGATACAGCTTGCACGTAAAGAACTCAGGCAACTGACTATTGAGAGGCCACATGAAAAGAAAAGGAGACTCAGCCAATGCCACCCCAGCTGAAGCACCAGACTTGTGAGTGAGGATCCTGGATTCTCCTGCCCCAGTGGAGCAGTACCAGCCTGTGCCACATGGAACAGAGATAAGCCATTCCCAGAGATGGCTGCCCAACTGGAGAATTATGAGAAACAATCAATGGCTGTTATTTTAGGACATGACATTTGCAGTGGTTAGTTATGGAGCCAACAGGTAACTGAAAACAAGGCCCTAAATGCCCTCCCTTCACTCTCATTACCTCTAGAGCTTTACCTTCTGCCTTCCCCATGAAGCCAGAGCTCCAGTCTACAGAGCTACTTACACCTCAACAATGAGTCATGGTCTTCTTTGCTGGCATTCCTTTGCATTTGTTATTATTATTCTAGAATGTTCATCCTGCCTTGATCTATCTGATTCCTATTCATCTTTTAAGATTTGGCTTAGATGTTACCCCCTTTAAGAAGTCTTACCTGTCCTCTTTTCCCTGGGATGTTTCTCCTTTACATCTCTAGCATTGTATTATAATTACTGATTTTACCCCCTTTTATCTTCTGCCAGACTGTGAAGTCTGTATGATGTGCTTCACTGTATCTATAGCTGGGCAATACCATTCAGGGGAAGAAGAAAATGAAGGAATTCAAAGACAGTGCAGAGATAGGGCTAGGCAACCCTGAGCAGTTTTACTGAATTGAAAGGTGATAAAAAAGAAAGGCAGAGGTAAAGAGAAGTACTAGAATTATACATACAAGGGAATATTACTTAGCTATCAGAAATGACAAATACCCACCATTTGCTTCAATGTGGATGGAACTGGAGGGTATTATGCTGAGTGGAGTAAGTAAAATGGGGAGAAGGACAATCACTATATGGTTTCACTCATACGGGGAATATAAGAAATAGTGAAAGGGATTATAGGGGAAAGGAGGGAAAATGAGTGGGAAATATCAAAGAGGGTGACAAACCATGAGAGACTCCTAACTCTGGGAAACGAACAAGAGGTAGTGGAAGGGGGGATGGGGTGAATGGATGATAGGCACTGAGGGGGGCACTTGATGGGATGAGTACTGGATGTTATGCTATATGTTGGCAAATCGAACTCCAATAAGAAATTATACATATTAAAAAAACGGTTTTTAAGTCACACTAACAGAAGTGTGATATTCACTAACAAAAATCATGATAAGGATCTGGTTTTAGTGGAAAGATAACAAATATTTTTGGTATATTGAATTTGAGCTGCCAGATGAACTTCCAAATGATCCAGCAGTATTAGAAACAAGAGATAAGAATTGGATAGGGAGATCAACCAGGAGATACATATGCAGAAGTGACACACCTAAGAGTGATGAGTAAAGTAGTAGAAATGGATGATTATCACCAAGGAAGGGAGAGAGAATAAGAGGGCCTAGGAAAAATCCTTGAGGAATCCCCAGATTGGGGTTAAGGGAGAAAGAAGAGGCACATCATTGGAGTCAGGAATGTTTAGAAGGCTAAGGGCAAAATCAGGATAGTTCTTGCTATCAGGGAAACCAAGGAAGCAGAGACTGTCAAGGGAGGAAGTGGTTGTGATACTGAATGTTGCTAAGAGGGTAGAGAGAATGAGGACTGAGGGAAGATAATTTGTAGTCACTGCTAGCTTTTGAAAGACCAGTTTTGGCAGAGTGGAGAGTACCAGAGCAATACTGGTATCATGGAAACCAAGGGAACAGAGAATTTCACAGAGGGAATAGTTAGCTGTGATAAGTAGGCAGGAAGTGGTAAGATATAAAAGTGTTGACTTTGAAGAATTTTGAATAGGTAGCTGTGATAAGTAGGCAGGAAGTGGTAAGATATAAAAGTGTTGACTTTGAAGAGTTTTGAATTCTTCAAAGAGCTCTTTGAAGAAGTTTGATCTAGTCCCCACAAAACACCATCATTACAATAATTGCTAAAATAATAATGTATAAAATGATTTAAAAATTTTACTTAGAGTAGATTCATGATTATCCTCTCACTGGGTCATTCTTGATTACTTGCATAATAAGTTATGTCCTTAAGTGGAAGAGAAATGGGGAGAGTTACAACTAATTGGTTGCTCCCAATGCTGAGAATGTCCACTGGAAAATACTGGGTATGGAGTAAATTTCCTTGGGAAAGAAGGTCAAAAACATGCTAATTCCTGCAGTAGCTTAAATTACAACATGGTATTCAAAACCTTGGCAATATCCTATACCTTTCTTGAACAAAATCAAGCCACCAAAAATGACTGATCAGTCATGTAAGAGAAAAGAATTTTAGTCCTTCTGATGTATATGTACCAATATACTATAAAACAGCCATCTATACGTCAGGCACTATATATGCAAGGATGAAAAAGAAATGGTCCTTGTCTTTGGGGAGCTACTAACTGAGATTTTGGAGCTGAGTTCCCAAATAACTTACTACAAAATGAGGCCGGTTAAGGTGAAATAACAATAATAATTCATATTTAATAAGTTCTCACTCTATGCCAAGTCCTGGGCTTAATCTTATATATACTATCTTATTTAATCCTCATAATAACCTACAAGGCAGGTACTACTTTTGTATTTATTTCTTATAGAAATGTGCTGACACATTGTGGGCACATTCTGAAAGCTTATGGTGCAATCAATCTGCTTACCAGATATTAATCTACTTTCTGGAGTTTTAAAAATATAGTATTGATTACATTAGTGACTGTTTAAATTCAAAGAGACTAAAGCAGTAGTCTCAATACAGAATAACTGGAAGACCAAAATATTTAGAAATCTATTTTCCAAATATTTTATACCTATCTACTGTATTTATCATTATACATTCACAGTATATATTTCTACTAATTTATACTATATAACTGTATAAATAAATATGCAAATATTTAAATGTTTTACAGATACACATGTATATACTATAAATCAAATTAATAAAAATTATCTCAAAAATAATTTTTTATTACCTAATAAATGTCAGATATTATACTAGACACAGAATAGTATGATGACTAGTATGATGAATAAGCATGTGCACAGATGCTAAGGAACTCAGTTTCAAGTAGGAACAGAGCTGGCTACATAACTACAGGTCCTAGTGAAAAATGACAATGTAGGGCCCTTTGTTCAAAAAGAGGGACTAAAGTGATTATAGGTACACACAAAAGGTTCTCCCTCTCAACTTGTCTGGTTTCTTTCTTTTTTTTTTTTATCTCGTTACTTTTTGACCCCTTTCACCCGTTTCTCCCAACCCCCAATCTCCACAGCTCTGACAATGACCAATATGTTCTATTTATCTATCTGCTTGTTTTTTTTTAATAAGAAAAAAAATGGAGTGATATTTAATGTTGCTTAGAGAAGAGAGTGAATGAGGACTGATGGAAGATAATTTGTAGTCACTGCTAGCCTTTGAAAGACCAGTTTTGGTAGAGTGGAGAGTACCAGAGCAATATAAAAGAGATCATACAGTATTTGTCTTTCTCTGTCAGACTTATTTCATTAGCATAATGCCTTTAGATCCATCTATGTTGTTGCAAATGGCAAGAATTCATTCTTTTTATGGCTGAATAATAATATACACACCACCCTATATGCACCACAATTTCTGGATCCACTCATTAATTGAGGGATTATGGTTGTTTCCATATCTTGGCTATTGTAAATAACACTGTAACAAACACAAATATGGGGGTGCAGAAATCTCTTCTAGTTAGTGTTTTTATTTTCTTCAGATAAATACCCAAAAGTGGAATTGCTGAATCATATGATAGTTCTATTTTTTAATTTTTAATTTGTTTGAAAACTTCCATACTGTTTTTCATAGTGGCTGCACCAATTTACATTACAACCAATAGTACAGAGAGGTTTCCTCTTTTCCACATCTTTGCCAACACTTATTTTTTTACTTTTTTTATAATAACCATTCCAATAGGGTGTGCGGTGATATGTCATTGTGGTTTTGATTTGTATTTCCCTGATAATGATGCCAAACATCTTTTCATGTACCTTTTGGCCATCTTTATGTCTTTGGAAAAGTGTATATTTTGATCCTCTGTCCTTTTTAAAATTGGATTGTTTGTACCTTTGTCATTGAGTTTGTTTATTTTGTTTTTGTTTTTGGCATCGGCTTGTATGAATTCTTTATATATTTTGGATATTAGCCCCTTATCATATCCATGATTTGCAAATATTTTCTCTCATTTAGTAGTTGTTTTCATTTTGTTGATATTTTTATTTGTTGTGTGGAAGCTTTTCAGTATAATATAGTCTCACTCCTTTTTGCTTTTGCTGCTTCTGCTTTTGGTGTCAGGTTGAAAAAAATCATCACCAAGACCTATGTTTTCCTCTAGGAGTTTTATGGTTTCAGGATATATGTTCAAGGCTTTAATGGATTTTGAGCTAATTTTTGTATGAGATAGTGGTCAAATTTCATTCTTTTGCATTTGGCTGTCCAATTTTCCCAGCACCATTTATTGAAGAGATTGCCCTTTCCCCATTGTATATTCTTGGCTCCTTTGTTATATATTAATTGACCATATATGCATTGATTTATTTCCGGGCTTTCTATTCTGTTCCACTGATCTATGTATTTGTTTTTATGCCAACACTATACCTTGTTAATTACTATAGCTTTGTAATAGTTTTAAATCAGGAAGCATGATGCCTCTAGCCTTGTTCTTTCTCCAGATTGCTTTGGCTATTGGTTTTGTTTTTGTTTTTGGTTCTACACAAATTTTAAAAATATTCATTCCATTTCTTTGAAAAATATCATTGGAATTTTGATAGAGAATGTATCGCACCTGTAGATTGCCTTGGACAGTATGAACATTTTAACAATACTTCCAACCCATGAGCACAAAATATCTTTCCATTTATGTCTTCTTCTTCAATTTCATTAACGTCTTATAGTTTTCAATACAAGTCTCTCAACTCTTTGGTCAAGTTTATTCCTAAGTATTTTATTGTTTTTGATGCAATTGTGAATGAGATTGTTTTCTTTAATCCCTGCTAGTTTGTTACTAATATAAAGAAATGCAACAGATATCTGAGTATTGATTTTGTAGCCTGCAACTTTACTGAACTCCTTTATTAGTTCCAACAGTTTTTGATGTAGTTTTTAATGTTTTCTGTACATAATATTGTTATCTGCAAATAATGACAGTTTTACCTCTTCTTTTCTTTCTTTTTTTTTTTTTAAGATTTTACTTATTTATTCATGAGAGACACACAGAGAGAGGCAGAGACATAGGCAGAGGGAGAAGCAGGCTCCATGTAGGAGGTCCAATAATGGACTCCATCTCTGGACTCCGGGATCACGCCCTGAGCCAAAGGCAGATAGATGTTCAACCGCTGAGCCACCCAGGGATTCATTTTATTTCTTTTCTTGACTAATTACTTTGGCTAGGACTTCCAATACTGTGTTGAATAAAAGTGGCGAGAATAGGTATCCTTATCTTGTTCTTCATCTTAGAAGAAATTCTTTTAGCTTTTCACCATTGAGTATGATGTTAGCTATGGGCTTGTCACATATGGATTTTATTTTTTTAATTTAATTTTAATTTTTTTAAAGATTTATTTATTTATTTATTTATTTATTTATTTATTTATGAGAGAGAGAGAGAGAGAGAGAGAGAGAGAGAGGCAGAGACACAGGAGGAGGGAAAAGCAGGCTCCATGCCGGGAGCCCGATGTGGGACTCGATCCCGGGACTCCAGTATCGCGCCCTGGGCCAAAGGCAGGCACCAAACCGCTGAGCCACCCAGGGATCCTCACATATGGATTTTATTATGTTGATGATACCCACTTTGTTTTTGTCATAAAGGGATGTTTTTGTTTACAGCTTTTATCATAAAAGGATGCTGAATTTTGTCTAATTCTTTTTCTGCATCAATTAAGATGATCATATGATTTTTCTCCTTCATTTTGTTAATGTGGTATATCACAATGACTGATTTTCAGGTGTTGAGCCATCTCTGAATCCCTGGAATAAATCCCACTTGATCATAGTGTATGATCTTTTTAATGTATCGTTAAATTTGGTTTGCTAACATTTTGTTGAGGATTTCCGCATCTATGTTAATCAGGGATATTGGCCCATATTTTTTTTTCTTGTATGTCCTTGTCTGGTTTGATATGAAGATAATGCTGCCTTCATAAAATGAATTTGGAAGAGTTCCCTCCTCTTCTATTTTTTTTTGGAAGAGCTTGAGTAAGGGTTGGTTTAATTCTTCTTTGAATGTTTAATTCAATTTACCAGTGAGGCCATCTGGTCCTGGACTTTTGTTTATTGGGAGGTTTTTGATTACTGATTCAATGTCCTTACTAGTAATTGTCTTGTTCAGATTTTCTATTTCATCATGATTCAGTCTTGGTAGGGTGTATGTTACTAGGAATTTATCCAGTGTTCTAGTTTGTCCAATTTGTTGGCACATAATTGTTCATAGCAGTCTCTTTGATCCTTTGTATTTCTGTAGTATCAGTTATAAAATCTCTTTCATGTCTAACTTTATTTAAGTCCTCTGTCCTTTTTTCTTCATGAATAAAAGTAAAGCCTTGTCAATTTTGTTTATCTTCTCAAAGAACAAACTCTTAGTTTCTTTGATTTTTCTCTATTGCCTTTTTAGTCTCCATTTCATTTATTTCTGTTCTAATCTTTATTACCTTCCTCTCCTTCTCTCACTTCTTTCAAGTTTGTTTCTTTTCTGGTTCTTCAGGTATAAAGTTAGGTTGTTTATTTGAAACTTTTCTTTTTTGAAAAGTTTTTTTGAGGTAGGCATTTATCTATTTTTTTTTTCATTTGCTTCAAGGTATTTTTTTGCTTCTCTTTATATTTATTCATTGATCCATTGGTTGTTTGGCAGCATCTTGTTTAATCTACACATATTTGTGAATTTTCCAGTTTAATTCATATAAATAATTTCTAGTTTCATACTAATGTGGTCCGCAAAGATGCTTGATAGAATTTCAGTCCTCTTAAATTTATTAAGACCTGTTTTGTGGCCTAGCATATCATCTATCCTGGAAACTGTTCTAATTGTGCTGGGGAATAGTATGTATTCTGTCATTTTTTGGATGGAATGTTCCATACATACAACTGTTAAGTCCATCTGATCTAATGTGTTTCTTTAAATGAATATTTTCTTACTGATTTTCTCTCTGGATGATCCATTGATGTAAGTGGGGTACTAAAATCATTTACTATTATTGTACCGTTGTCTATTTCTCCCTTTAGGTCTATTCATATTTATTTCATATATTTAGGCACTCCTATGTTGGATGCAAAAATATTTATTTACAAATGCTATAACTTCTTGTTGAATTGACCACTTTATTATCATGTAATGCTCATTTTTGGGTCTCATTCTAGTTTTTGGTTTAAATTCTATTTTGTCTGATATTAAGCATAGGCACTCCAGCTTTCTTGTGGTTTCCATTTGCACTGAATATCTTTGTCTGTCTTTTTACTCTCAGTATGTGTGTGCCCTTATATCTAAAGTGAGTCCCTCGTAGGCAACATAAAAATGGGTCTTGTTTTTTCATCCAATCAGCCACCCAATGTCTTTTGATTGGAGAATTTAGTCTATTTACATTTAACATGATTATTGATAGTTACGTATTTATCGCCATTTTGTTAATTGTTTACTGGCTGTTTTTGTAGTTCTTTTCCATTTCCTTCTTCTTCTTTTGCTCTCTTTCTTTGTGATTTGATGACCTTCTATAGTGGTTAGCTTATATTCCTCTCTCTTTATCTTTATCTTTATATTTACTATAGGCTTTTGCTTTGTGGTTGTCATTAGATTTACATAAAACAGTTTATAACAGATATTACTATTTTATTGAGAATTAAATTTTTATAGATAAGTAAATTGATGCTTAGAGGGGTTAAGCAACTAGCTCAAGATCACAGAGCTAGCATGGGGAAGAGTTTAGATGAAAACTAGGTGGTAAAAGTCCAAATCCCAACTTCTTATTACTATGCTTTACCAGTATTAGGCTGCCAAAAAAAGGGGGGGGGGCTCTTTGCCCTCACAAAGGCACAGAGCACAGTGTTAGAAATCACATTTGCTGTGTTTTAGAAGTATTCTGGAGATGGTAAAGATAAAAAAAGCCATCTAGATTGACTAATGAAAATTCTTCCACCAAGACCTCTGTCATGTATGTCTTCTAACAGGAGATCAACACAGTCTAATTCTAGTTTCTTCAGCTAAAAAAAACAGCAAATCTTCAGTAATTAATTTCTGCTTTTAATTAGTGACCATGTCATTTAGCTGCTTTGGTATGATTTGATACAAAATGCAAATTATTGTTTTATCTGTCATGATAATAAAAATGATTTGTAAAACAGGAAGGATTGAAAGGAGCCTTTTATCAGATGAGTTCATGAGTTCTTTGCGAATCATAGAAAGCTAGATTCTGTAGCTATTGTGGTCTACTCATCTAAACTAAGCTACTAGAGTCACCAAAGCAAAATAAGTAAATAAATAAAAATATAAATAAACCTGGATGTTGACTTAGATAGCAAACTCTGCTAGTTCTGCCTCCCCAGCCATGCCATCTTCTTCTCATCAAATTCTCTTTTGTTGTCTTTAAGCACTGGACAAATTCTTTTGGTAATCTGTTTCACAGAATGACCTCTTTACCACTCTCTCTATTTTAGGATTTTTTCAATTCACTTATTATTGCCTTATCACTCTGAACTATGGTGTTTTGTTTTGTTTGTTTGTTTTGTTTTTTTGCATAGGTAACCACCACAGTAGATCTGTGTCCCTTTATCTAACTCTTTATAATCTGAAGACCCATTTTCTCCAGAAAGCCTCGTTTTGGCCACTCCCTGCTCTCCAAGGCTGAGTTAAGTGTCCTCATTTGTATGCTCCTATCTCTATTCCTACTCACCAAGGTCTGTAACTCATAGCTCCTGAAAGAAAGGGAATATATTCTATTCATTTCTATGTTCCTGGTGCCTTGAGGATTGCTGGATGGAAAAGAAATAGATGCTCAATAAATACAGAATGAATGAATAAACATGTTTATGAGTGAACTAATATTTATAAATGAGAAAGGGCAAAGTCTTAGAAGATTTGAAAGATAACTGCTTATCTTACCTTGAAAAACTACTAGTTTTGAAAGACAAAACCAACCTTGTTTTTACTGTATTCCATCTTCCAGTTAGACACTGAGTTAATAAGCTATATTCTGTTGCTTTTTTGAACAAGCCTGGTTAGGTACTATCTTGCAAGAATGATGCTAAATATGGTGTTGGGTGGAATTCTGCACAGAGAGCTGTTGGTTATTCATGCAATATATAGAATAACACTCCAGATGCATTCTAACATAGGAAACATAGGTCCTATAATTTTAGTAGCAGAAATTGAGAGGAAACTATGATATACACTTTCATCTTCTTTGTTTATGCATTTAAAAGGACATCCTATCCACTTTAAATTCAAAATGACTAGACAATGAAAAATGCATGAGTCTCAGGAAAAGTAGTGCTGCTGGGAGCTGAATACCTATTATAATACAGCTTATATTCATAAAGACTGACATAACCATTACCACAAGCACTTTATTCTGTTAAAGAAATAGACTTTAGAACCTTGTGAATAAGCCTGTTACAAATTAGATATTCAAAATAATAAGATTTAAAATAAAACATGAATTGAATCTTGTTTTCCTCTCTCAATATAAGAATACATTCTTTTAAAAGGGTATGAAAAATTTCAACATAGTGTTATATAATCATATTGCTTTGTAATTCTTTGGCATGAGAGTGAAACAATTATGTTATCATTTTGAATCAAAGCACGTCAACCTTTCTTTTTTTTTTGGTATATTTTTTATTGGAGTTTGATATGCCAACATATAGCATAATACCCAGTGCTCATCCTGTCAAGTGCCCGCCTCAGTGCCCATCATCCAGTCACCCCAACCCCTTACCCACCTCCCTTCCACTACCCCTTGTTCATTTCCCAGAGTTAGGAGTCTCTCATGTTCTCTCACCCTCTCTGATATTTCCCACTCATTTTCTCTCCTTTCCCCTCTATTCCCTTTCATTATTTCTTATATTCCCCAAATGAGTGAAACCATATAATGTTTGTCCTTCTCCTACTGACTTCCTTCACTCAGCATAATACCCTCCAGTTCCATCCACGTTGAAGCAAATGGTGGGTATTTGTCATTTCTAATCGCTGAGTAATATTCCATTAAGTACATAGACCACAGCTTCTTTATCCATTCATCTTTCGATGGACAGCGAGGTTCCTTCCACAGTTTGGCTATTATGGACATCACTGCTATAAAATTGGGGTGCAGGTGTCCTGCCAGTTTACTGCATCTGTATCTTTGGGGTAAATCCCCAGCAGTCCAATTGTTGGGTTGTAGGGTAGCTCTATTTTTAACTCTTTGAGGAACCTCCACACAGTTTTCCAGAGTGGCTGCACCAGTTCACATTCCCACCACCAGTGCAAGAGGGTTCTCCTTTCTCCACATCCTCTCCAACATTTGTTGTTTCCTATCTTGTTAATTTTCACCATTCTCGCTGGGGTAAGGTGGTATCTCATTGTGGTTGTGATTATATTTCCCTGATGGCAAGTGATGCAGAGGGTTTTCTCATGTGCTTGTTGGCCATGTCTGTCTTTCTCTGTGAAATTTCTGTTCACGTCTTTTGCCCATTTCATGATTGGATTGTTTCTTTGCTATTGAGTTTCATAAGTTCTTTATAGATCTTGGATACTAGCCTTTTACCTGATACATCATTTGCAAATATCTTCCCCCATTCTGTAGGTTGTCTTTTAGTTTTGTTGACTATTTCTTTTGCTGTGCAGAAGCTTTTTTTATTTTTTAAGATTTTTTTATTTTTTCATGAGAGACACACAGAGAAAGAGAGACAGAGAGACAGAGAGGCAGAGACAGGCAGAGGGAGAAGCAGGCTCCATGCAGGGAGCCCGACGTGGGACTCAATCCCAGGTCTCCAGGTTCAGGCCCTGGAATGAAGGTAGTGCTAAACCACTGAGCCACCCAGGCTGCCCTGTGTAGAAGCTTTTTATCTTGATTAAGTTCCAGTAGTTCATTTTTGCTTTTTTTCCCTTGCCTTCATAGATGTATCTTGCAAGAAGTTGCCGTGGCCAAGTTCAAAAAGGGTGTTGCCTGTGTTAGCCTCTAGGATTTTGACGGAATCTTGTCTCACACTTAGATCTTTCATCCATTTTGAGTTTATCTTTGTGTATGGTGTAAGAGAATAGTCTAGTTTCATTCTTCTGCATGTGGCTGTACAATTTTCCCAGCACCATTTATTGAAGAGACTGTCCTTTTTCTGTGGATATAGTCTTTCCTGCTTTGTTGAATGTTAGTTGACCATAGAGTTGAGGGCCCATTTCTGGGTTCTCAATTCTGTTCCAATGATCTATGTGTCGGTTTTTGTGCCAGTACCACACTGTCTTGATGACCACACCTTTGTAGTACAACCTGAAATCTGGCATTGTGATGCCCCCAGCTATGGTTTTCTTTTTTAATATTCCCTTGGCTATTCGGGGTCTTTCCACACAAATCTTAAGATGACTTGTTCCAACTCTGAAGAAAGTCCATGGTATTTAGATAGGGATTGCATTAAATGTGTAAAGTGCCCTGGGTAGCATTGATATTTTCACAATATTAATTTTTCCAATCCATGAGCATGGAATATTTTTCCATCTCTTTGTGTCTTCCTCAATTTCTTTCAGAAGTGTTCTGTAGTTTTTAGGGTATAGATCCTTTACCTCTTTGGTTAGGTTTATTCCTAGGTATCTTATGCTTTTGGGTGCAATTGTAAATGGGATTGATTCCTTCATTTCTCTTTCTTCAGTCTCATTGTTAGTGTATAGAAATGCCATTGATTTCTGGGCATTGATTTTGTATCCTGCCATACTGCCGAATTGCTGTATGAGTTCTAGCGATCTTGGGGTGGAGTCTTTTGGGTTTTCTATGTAGAGTATCATGTCATCTGCAAAGAGGGAGACTTTGACTTCTTCTTTGCCAATTTGAATGCCTTTTATTTCTTTTTGTTGTCTGATTGCTGAGGCTAGGACTTCTAGTACTATGTTGAATAGCAGTGGTGAGAGTGGCCATCCCTGTCTTGTTCCTGATCTTAGAGGAAAGGCTCCCAGTGTTTCCCCACTGAGAATGATATTTGCTGTGGGCTTTTCGTAGATGGCTTTTAAGATGCTGAGGAATGTTCCCTCTATCCCTACACGGAAGAGTTTTGATCAGGAATGGATGCTGTATTTTGTCAAATGCTTTCTCTGCATCTAATGAGAGGATCATATGGTTATTGTTTTTTCTCTTGCTGATATGATCAATCACATTGATTGCCTTACAAGTGTTGAACCAGCCTTGCGTCCCAGGGATAAATCCTACTTGGTCATGGTGAATAATCTTCTTAATGTACTGTTGGATCCTATTGGCTAGTATCTTGTTCAGAATTTTTGCATCTATGTTCATCAGGGATATTGGTCTATAATTCTCCTTTTTGGTGGGGTCTTTGTTTGGTTTTGGAATTAAGGTGATGCTGGTCTTATAAAATGAGTTTGGAAGTATTCTGTCCCTTTCTGTCTTTTGGAACAGCTTTAGTAAAATAGGCATGGTTTCTTCTTTACATGTTTGATAGAAATCCCCTGGGAAGCCATCTGGCCCTGGACTTTTGTGTCTTGGGAGGTTTTTGATGACTGCTTGAATTTCCTCCCTGGTTATTGGCCTGTTCAGGTTTTCTATTTCTTCCTGTTCCAGTTTTCATAGTTTGTGGTTTCCAGAAATGTGTCCATTTCTTCTAGATTGCCTAATTTATTGGCGTATAGCTGCTCATAATGTTTTTAAAATCATTTGTATTTCCTTGGTATTGGTTGTGATCTCTCCTTTTTCATTCATGATTTTATTGAGTCTTTTCTCTTTTCTTCTTAATAAGGCTGGCTAATGGTTTATCTATCTTACTAATTCTTTCAAAGAACCAACTCCTGTTTTTTTTTATTTGTTCTATAGTTCTCCTGGTCTCTATTTCATTGAGTTCTGCTCGAATATTTATTAACTCTTTTCTTCTGCTTGGTGTAGGTTTTATTTCCTGTTCTTCCTCCAGTTCCTTTAGGTGTGAGGTTAGCTTGTGTATTTGAGTTTTTTCCAATTTTTTGAGGGATGCTTGTATTGCGCACATCAACCTTTCTGTAGAGTAATCTTCATTCTGGTAACTATATTCAGGCAAGCCATGTTAGATTTGGGTCAGCATATGAATTCAGATATATATACACAGAGAACCCTTAAGTAAACTCCCTTAACTAGAAACAATTCCACTTGAACATGGGAGAAACATGTGTTCTACTATGTTCTTTGAAAAGGTTCATGTTTTCAGAGGTTAGGACATTGGCTTCTTAAAGCTCTTGAAGAAAGGTTTTACCACATTTAAGTATTAATTAGACTTCTATGTAGAAAGATCATTAGGCTAGAAGCAAATACACATAGCCACAAAACTGGGTGTATTTGCTTCAGATTCTATATTCATTAATTTAATCTGTTCTCTGATTCTGTGGTATCAGGTTTTTTGTTTTGTTTTGTTTTTGTTTTTTCTTTAGAGGAAACCAAATAAGCCACAAAAAGGCCTCCTAAACAATATTTCAGTGAGTCTTTGAGGCACTAAGTGAAGGAGACATGTGAAACTCTAGTGTGAGAGGATAGGTCACAACTGCACATGTAAGTTGTATATTGTATATCTAAAGAAGTGGTACAGAAGAGTGAAAAAAGCAATAAATAGGGATTTGGAAGCTCCTGACTCTTGAGTTCCACTAACTAAGCCCCATAATCTTGGGCATCTTCTACATTGGGCTTCAGTTCCTTCTTATACAAAGTAAGTATTTTATAATTGGTGACTAAGACATCTCTTATACTCTCTCTTCAAATCTTCTTGGTTTTACCTACCTCCAAGGTCTGTGATCACTTACTCTAGCTCCAGTGGTGGGCTCCACCAACTGTGCACAGACTACACCCAACATTATGGGAGCTGAGCTCAGCAGCCCAATGCCTCATGCCCATTCTATATACCTTGTACCTTCTACCTTGGGGATTCCACCTTGATGCTGAGGGCCAGACCCCATGAGCATCTCCTTAGTGCCTACTCACCAGCAACTGGGAAGTTCAGGAGAATTACAGCACTTCACCACTAGGAAACTACAGCAGATAAATTCTTCTTTATCCCCAGACAGACTGTCCTGAGAAAAAGCCACTTGTTCCATCCTGCCTCACAAGATGCTCTCTTGGGTACTTTGTGCCCTTGTATTGTCTCTGCCTCCATCCCTTCCTCATACCTGCTCCCCGGGATTGCGGCCTTGAAAAAAAGTAGCAGCATATAAACCTCTGCTTTCTGGGTAACTCAGGCTAAGCTAATTAGCTTTATATTTCCTTCTACTCCATAATTCTGACTTACTTTTAGAAGATGCTGGTGTATAATCATCAACTTGAAACTGGTATCTTTGATTTTAAAGTCCATTTCTTTTGTGTATTTCATTAAATTCTTTGGTAGCTGAGTTATCAGCAATTTTTGCTCATTTACTATGCACAAACTCTGTGAGTTACAGGATTAGCCACTAAGAAATAAATCAGTCAGTAGCATTTGCCAAAGCATGCTAAATGCAAGTTATGAGAAAGGAATGTTTGGCCCCTGCCTCCAAGAAGCTTAGAGACATGGAACATAAATAAGTGAAACTATCTGAATAGAGAACATAAATATACCTATATATTCAAGTAGGTTTATATAAAACTGCTCAAAGTTATTGGGATCATTTTAGTCTTAAAATGAGACAAAGCAAATCTGGAAGGGTTTCATGGAGAACATAGTTTTGAGTCTTTTTGTTTGTTTTAAATAACAGAAGAGATGTAATTTAGTACTGAGAAATTGGCATGCCATCCCAGGAAAAAGAATGCTGTGAGTGACACATGGAATCACTTGGCTGATCAATGAGACTCGTAGTACCAGAGATGGATAAAGATGGGTAAGCAGCAGAGAAACCTACTGCATGTGGCTGAGTTTTAATTCAGTAGGAATTGTTTTTTGGAATTTCTGAGCAAGAGAAATGAAATAAGCTCTTGCTACAATGCCCCAAGTTTCTCTCCCCATTTCCTTAGTGAGGACCAAATCCTGATATTATGGAGGAAAAATTTCAGTAAGAGGCAAGATTGAAGCACCAGAGCTCTTTGTGCAAGTATGATATACTGAAACTTCACTAGCTTCATAATATATCCACATCTGATCTAGGCATGCTATACACACCTTTCATCTTAACATTGCAAAGCTACAGTCTTGTAATACTTGCATCTTCAAATCATCAACATGGCTTTGTATGCATTATTCAATACTATTTGCTGACAGAAGAATCTGTTTTAGTGCATTGCCACTTGTTTTTCTTGTGTATTATTACTATTTCTACAGTGACAGGAAGAAGAATTTCTCCAGTAGCATAGGGATTTTGATCATTTATTTACATAAGTAAGAAATACCAATCGAGGCTAATTAAACAATTATTATTACATTTAATGGAATATTTAAGAGTAATGGATCGATGACTTTAACATAATCCCCCCACTAAACTGCAAAAGTTATATTTATCTTGTGGGTGTTTAATTGTTACTTGATTGCTAACGTTGGGTCAGGTAATATCCTAAGGTATAATTTACACTTAGAGTGCAGCCCATCTTTAATAAATGCACAAGCAAATTCATATCTGAAATTATCTTATTGAAATTACAAATTTTAGTAGATATTTTTGTTTTATATGATTAGATTTCATTATGTTTGTTTTATTTTGCAATATGGCTGATGAAGAAGGGTCAGATTAAGAAAAAGAAGTTTCAATTGAACAAATTTCACTTGTTATTTGCTTCTGGCACATTTTTGTATTATCTCTCACTCTTAGGTTTTGTATAGGAATCAGTTTATTTGTGAAATTTAGTAACTCAGTGGTATAATCACTAAATCCTTTAACTAGGCCCACATAAGCTAAGTGAAGTCAGGGGGCTATCACGAAACTCCTCTGAAAGCAGAACATCCACTCTTTTGTCAAAGAATCTCATTCACCTTAAAAAAGTTGACCATCTAAAGAAGTCAGTCACAAAAGGCCACATATCATATGATTCCTTTTATATCAAATGTCCAGAATAGCCAAGTTTACAGAGAGAAAATAGAGAGCTGGTTGCTTAGGGTTGGGAGGATGGGGAGATAGGGAGTTTTCAGCTAAAGGGTATGGAGTTTCTGCTTGAGGTGATGAAATGTTCTAAAATTGACTGTGCTGTTAGTTGCACATCCCTGTATACTAAATATGGATATACTAAAAATCACTGAATTGTACACTTTAAATAAGTGGGTTGCATGGTATGTGAATTACATCTCAATAAAGCTGTTGAAAGAAAGAAAGAAAGAAAGAAAGAAAGAAAGAAAGAAAGAAGTAAAACAAAAGTAAAAAATATAAAGATAAGAAAAAATTACACAGCAGGTTAAAAAAAAAGTTCAACCATTCATCTACAAATTGAATGATTACACCAGGGTATATTTATACATTAAAAATTAATCAAGCTTAATTATTTTCTTATTTTTTTTCTTTTAAATATAACATGATGATAACGTTTTCTTCCTGGATCTAAGGGAATCATCTCATATTATCTCTTGAAATGTGTACTCTCACTTTTATTGACTTAAAAGATAAGTTTTCAATCATTAGCTTGGAAGGTAAGGACATCTGTCATCTTCCTCCAGAGAATCAGCATGGTGCCATAAAATGAGAACATGTTTTGAAAATGGATTTGGATCTTGCCTCTCCCAATAATCACTGAACTCATTATGTTCATCTATAAGATGGGGATAATAATATGTACCTCACAGGGTTGTCATAAGGGCTTAAATGAGATAGTTTTTGTTAACTGTCTCTCTACTACAATATCTGGCTCATGGTAAATGCTCAGAATAGTAGCTCTTATTACATTTTGGTACATTTTAGAGGTACCTATACTCTTACTACTTAAATCTTTAAGATTGCATTATTATACATTTAGAGAAAACTAGAGAAAATGTTGCTAACATGCATCTCAGATTTATTTTCACAAATTTTGACTAATACTTTTATTCCCAAATTTGGAAAATTTAAAGGATTCCCGACCTTTAGAAATTGGGGAAGAAAAACAAAAAAGAAATGAGAATATTTAGAGAGTCTTACCTGACATGACTATTATGAAACTAACAGATCTTATTTTTAGTAGGAATTTTCACTTGACCTTCTCACACTTGCTAACACCTTCTTGGAGAATAGAAAAAAGATTGTGATAGTTTTAGGCCAACTATGTTACTGATTTTTTTCCTTTATGCATTCTTAAGTGACTGACATTTTTCATTACAAAATGCTTTTAACTTTGCATTTTTAATTATGTTAGTGAACCATCAAATGGCAAACACTTAACTTTAAAATCTACTGAATAAATAAAAACAAAAAAAATATACAAGTGGACTGGTGACTCACTTTTTTTAAAAATAAAGACTCATGTCAAATCCCATTATTTTATTACATATTTACCAAATTTGTATGCATGCAGTATAGTATATTTGAAGTGGGAAAATTAGTGCTGAACTTCTCTGCACACAATTAAAACCTGCTTGAAAAATGTATAATCAACTGAGATCATCAATTATGCTTTTTACTTGGAAGAATATTCAGGGAACTCAGAATAAAAAGGTAGAGAACCCAGGCCTCATTGTAGAAGACAAATATATCTAGCTTTTGCTTTCAAGTCATAAAAGGATTCTGAGAGTGGAAGCTAGCAGACATTTTTCTTCATAATTCTTTACATCACAAGATGACTCCAATTGCCCCTTTACAAGGATCGGGGATAAAGTCTCTGTATCTCTGATAGACTGCCGTGTCAAACAACTCAAAATTACACTAAAATCTAATTTTTGCATCATGAGCTAGACACAATTTATTTGAGAGGGAAAGGTTTTCTGTAAGAATAAAAATTGGATATTTATCATAATTAAGTATTATAATGACCAAAAAGAAATTCAACTTGTTGAAATTTCTACTGTAGGAATGATTCTAACAGGAAAAAAAAATCTATTATTGCCACTCTTGCTTTAGGGTTAGAGGAAAATACAGTTTGAAGGAAGGGATGTCTTTTTTTTTAAGATTTTATTTATTTATTTATTCATGAGAGACAGAGAGAGGCAGAGACACAGGCAGAGGGAGAAGCAGGCTCCCTGCAAGGAGCCCAATGCAAGACTCGATCCCAGATCAGGGATCACACCCTGAGCCAAAGGCAGAGGCTTAACCATTGAGCCACCCAGGCGTCCCAGAAGGGATGTCTTTAATTGGGAAATCCCATAAGGTTCTCAGCTGCTTTTAAGATGGAAAAGGATAGAAAGGCACATGGGAGAGAGAGCTTGTGAGACGGGGCAGCCTAAGGAGGATTTTTAAAGACTCTGGGAGAGGGCAAAGGGGTGGCGATGAGGGCTGGTAAAGAAAAAAACAAAAACAAAAACAAAATTAAATTGATGAATCTGTTAAAAGACAACTCAGGTTGGTTCATGAAGTACAAAATGCTCTAACTTTTTAAAAGCTACCAAGAATAAGCATTGTGGTAAAAACATCAGGCCAAAAAAAAAAAAAATCATGCAGATTATGAATGAAAGGTGCCAAAGTGATTTTTTATTTGGAAAAGGAACATTCTCATTAAATTCACATTCTTCGTAAAAGAGATGAGCTTGTTCATATAAGTTGAGCTGCTGCCAAGGCTATGACTCAAGACCAGTGTCTAGTTCTCAAGTTGTGGGGACCCACTGATGCTTTTTTTTTTTAAGAAGGAAGAAAAGAACAATGAAGGGTTGCTTTAGTAAACCTCAGTTTTACGCTCACCATTCTCCTACTTGAGCAAATTAATGCAATAATCTGTTAACATAATAGGGTAAGTTCTAGTGTACCTGACTTAGTGCAATGCAGTCCCCAGAGTGAGAAGGGACGTGGTCCAGTGCCTTCTTAACTTGGACCAGGGCTTCACTCTGGTCTGCCTTGTTACAGCCACCCTTTCACGATGTAGACTGCTGGGAAAGCCATTCCCTTACTAGCCTCCAGTGGAAAACATTTACAAACCACCTTTCTTTCCTTTTCTATTATGTCAAGATGTGGGTAAATCCAAGTAATTTCAGAGGTTTGACACACTTCACCTAGCTCACCTGCTTACCTATTTAGGACTGCAACGATGTTTCCAAACTGTCCAAAACGCAGAGGGCATCCAGTGAGTATGTGGCAAAGTACCAAAAGAGAACATTAAGATTTTGTCTTTCAAATTTAAGAAAGAAGAAAAGCCTCATTCAACTTGTAAAGTTTCTCCAAAGGGGAAATGAATAAAACCTCAAGGGCTGAACAATAAACACTCCAATTTAATTCTAACAATATTTTTTACTAAAGGTACATTTTCTATCTACCTGCCCCTCCTCCACACTGTACCTACGTTGTTGCACCTGTCTATGCTCCTTTGATACAACAGCTGCCTGGTGATTGAGAACAAGGCTAAGGCACTAGGATAGCTTCAGCACATTGGTAAACCAAGAGAGCAATGGGCTTACCTTCTACTTGTGAAGGCCTCAGCTAGAGGCAATTTGAGATCAAGAAACTATAGGGAAAAGACACTTGCTTTCCATCTTGTTTCTTGAATCACATAAATATATAGCCTTGGGGGGTTTCTACTGTATTAAGTCCATCAAGGCCAATAAACAACTCAAAGCATTCTCCCAGTGGTGCTTCTGTAGTAGTACTCATGTGATACCAAGCCCTTGTTAGGCCAACTGTATTACAGTGTGGCACATCTATTCCTTAGCAATGACAACAAAACAATTTTTAGACATGTTAGTATTTTTGAAATACCTCTAAAGAACAGAGTTTCAAACTCCATCCTTGGTTCTTTTGGCACTCTAATTGCTTATTTTTCCAGCTTTATTGGAGGTATTATTGACAAAAATTATATATATTTAGATTGTATGACGTGATGTCTTAAAGATGTACAATGTGATGATTTAATATATGTACATTAATATATATATGTTGTGAAATGATTACCACAATCAACTCAATTAACAGATCCATCACTTCATACAGTTACCACTTTTTGGTATGTGTGGTCAGAACACTTAAAATCTATTCTCTTAGCAAATTTCAAGTACACAGTGCAGTATTAACAAAAATCACCATGCTATACATTAGATCCCCAGAACTTATTCAATTTATAAGTAAAAGTTATTGCTCTTTGACCAACATCTCCCCACTTCTACCCTCCAGCCCCTGGGCAACCACTGTTCTACTCTCAGGCCCTATGAGTTCAACTTTTTTAGGTCAAATGCAGAATAATTTTAGCTTTTATGGCAGAATAATCTTTCATTGCATATAAACACACATGCTACATCTTCTTTATTCATTCATCCACTGATGGATACTTAGGTGTTTTCATATTGTGCTATTGTGAAATGTGCTGCAATGAACACGAGAATGTAGATACCTCTTTGAGATAGTGATTTTATTTCCTTTGGATATATACCTGGAAGTGGGATTGCTGAATCACATGGTAGTTCTGCTTTTAATCTTTTGAGGATTCTTCACACTGTTTCCCATAGTGGCTGCCCCAAGTTACATTCCCCATCAGTAGTGCGGAAGGGTTCTCTTTCTCCATATTCTTGCTATCTTTGTCTTTTTGATAACAGATATTCTAACAGATGTGAGGTGTTATCTCATTGTACTTTTGATATGCATTTCCTTGATGATTAGTGATGTCAAGCACCTTTCCATATACCTGTTGGCTATTTGTAAGTCTACTCTGGAAAAATGTCTATTCAGGTCCTTTGCTCACATTTTAAAAAAAATCACAATTTACTACTGGGTTGTATGAATTTGTTATATATTTTGGATATTACCCACCTTTATCAGCTACCTGGTTTTGCAAATATTTCCTCCCATTCTGTAGGCTGTCTTTTCATTTTGTTGTTTCCTTTGTAATGTAGAAGCCTTTCAGTTTGATGTAATCTCATTTGTTTCTTTTTGCTTTTGTCACCTGTGCTTTTGGATTGACAACTTAAAGTTTTAATAGTGACTGTGAGGTGACCTGAATAAAGGCTAAATATCATTTCTTTTCCTGTATTGATTCATCTATGTATGTGTCTAATGAGATGCAAGAGAGGTGCCAAAAAGATATCTTTTTTGGAAGCACAGGTAAACTGATACCTGAAGTACCTGTCTCGCCAATGCACACATTGCCAAAGGGATTAAATTCAAATGAGTTGTACGTGGCATGCATAATGATGTACATATTTTGTTTCCCATAGTGCTTCTGAGGACCAATTACTGTATGCATGAAGTGGATTATTCTGGATAGAATACTGCAGGACCAAATAATTTCATTGCATCTTTAATGTAAAGATAGCAAATAAAATGAATCAAGGTACAACATGTAAAATGATGTATGCATTCTGCTGAATTTAATTGAGTTCTAATTAAATTCCTTGGAGCAAGATAAATTAGATTATTTTTCAAGCACATTTTAGAACTTCACCTAATGAAGTTCTATGAGTGAAAAAGGCAGAATGGGTTTTATTTAATGACTTGGTTGCTGATATCTTCTCTCAGAGTGAATAAGAGGTCAGATAGACCTTGAGTCATTTCTTCCTTAAGTGAGACAGATATTACATTAAATTCAGAAAAACTGGCTAAGATGAGCTTAGGATTTTCTTTACATTGATACAAAAATAATTTACTGAGGCATTTAGTTATGTAGTTTTTCCCATAATATTTTTTTCCTTTAGGTTTTGAGTCCCCTGGCATTAGGACAGTTTTTATTAAGAAGGAAAACAGAGGACTAAAACAAATGATTCTTTTGTTTCTGATTCCATGGAAAAGGATTAGGTTAGGGGTAGGAAAGGCAGAGGACACAGCAGTATCAAGTTGGGGGAAAATTTCTTTTTTTTTTTTTTTTTTTTAATAAGTTTTATTTTTTCTTTTTTTTTTTTTAATTTTTATTTATTTATGATAGTCACAGAGAGAGAGAGAGAGAGAGAGAGGCAGAGACACAGGCAGAGGGAGAAGCAGGCTCCATGCACCGGGAGCCCGATGTGGGATTCGATCCCGGGTCTCCAGGATCGCGCCCTGGGCCAAAGGCAGGCGCCAAACCGCTGCGCCACCCAGGGATCCCGGGAAAATTTCTTAAAAGTAGGGCAGGTTCTACAAGTGAAAGAGATAGAGACCCAACCCCTCATGCACCCTAGGAAGGGTCAGTTTACAAACATCAAGGTGGAATGACTTGGTCGACCAATTAAGTAAACTGTATCGCAGGAACCAGGGCTTCCAGCTTGTATCGATTTCTGTGTTTAGGGATGGCATAAACCCCACAAAGCATCTGGATTTCAAGGGACAATGCAGACTTGGAAAATATGTACACTGGTAGTCCAGTACTTTATTATTTTTTTAAAGATTTATTTATTTGATAGCACTAGCAGGGAGGGTGGGGGGAGAGAGAGAGAGAGAATCTCAAGCAGACTCCGCACTGAGCCCAGAGCTGATGCAGGGCTCAATCTCACGACCCTGAGATCATAGCCTGAGCTGAAACCAAGAGTGGGACTTAACCACCCAGCTGCCCCAGTCCAGTATGTTTTGATATGCATACGATCCAGAGCCCTCTGTTTGGCCTGAAATGGGTGGGGCTAGAAGAAGTGGAATAGAAGGATCTGGGGTAAAGTGGGAGTCAGGAGTGGGAACACCCTTCCCAAATGGCTGAGAGAGACTTTCCTCTGAGTCTAGGCCAAGAGAACGTGAAAGCAGATTTAAGTTGTTTTGTGTAAATCTGGAACAGAAGGTCTCTCTTCCACTCTTGAAAGAGTTCATTTCCATTTTGTTAGCTAAGAAGTCATTCATGAGTAAAGCATCTTACTTACCCCCAAATCTCCTCTTTTTCCCTACTCCTTTGAAAAATGCTTGGAATTTTTTCATGGGCAAGGATTATAGTTTCTCTGACTTGGGGGGAGGGTGATGAGTGAAATATGAGGGGATGGAATAGAGGCAAAAAAGAAAAGTTTACAAAGCTAAAGAACACTTAAATGATGTGCTAAAGAATAAATGAAATAGTAAGATGGCATGTGTAATAATATTTAGAAAAATAGAGCTATTCATATGACAATTGCTAATTTTTCTAGAACAATGACATACAAAATCAAAGAAGACTAGGTTAAGAAACTGTGAAAGTTACCTAACCATGAAGTGATACTACCTAATCCATATTCCAGTTTCACAGCCAATCTGAGGTGAGAAATGAGGTCCTTTGAAGACTAGAACATGATGGCTGCTATGATACATATTTCATAAAATGTTTTCTATGAAACACTCTTCTGGGCATTCCCTGAGACATATCAGTGAGAGACATAAAAAGTACCAGTTATCTCACTAACTCACCTTTTCATATTAGGCACATAAACTTTTGGTTCAGTTGATAAAATCCAGGCACATCTGCAAACATGTTCTTATTTCATATTTATGGAAATATTTACTATAACTAATAAATATAATAAAAAATCGCTTTGGGAATCTTTAAGAACAAAAAAGGAGGGAGTGGGAGTGGATGGGTTAATGAGGGAGAAACAGGGCTCCACCCTCTACTAGTACAAAAATTCCTTCTAGATATAAATACTGTGCTTCAACTCTAAAAAAGCTAGAAACTAAAAGAAAAAAATGTTATTCCCACCAAGGCATGCACAGAGACCTAAAAATCCCAAATGAAGGCACTTAAATAAACCAGAGGGTACTTTTTAATCAGTATGTTAAATGTTTCAGCGCTATGGGGAAAATTCTGTCTACATTTTCAAAGATGGAGCAGATACAGACAGAACAGTGTGTTTAATGTGTTAATTAATTATAGATTACAGACAAGACAATGGTAGAGAAACACCTGAATTCATCACAATTATTCTACAGTAAAGGTAGACCATTGCTAACACCCAAAGAACTATTTAAAAATGCTAATTTATAGTACAACATGGTCAGCTAAGGGCAGACAATGAGGAAAAGACACTACATGCTCACAGTGGAGCATAACAGGTAAAGTATTGTAAGACAGACTGTCTTTCCATGGTGGTGCTTGTTTGTCAGTGCCAGCCCCCAAAGTCCCATGATGGCAATAGTCTAAAAGTTTCTGATCCTCTGTGTCCTAGTATCCCTACAGCCCAGTGCATGGAGGGAGAACCCAGGCAGTCAGTCTTTTACAGGATCTCTGGCAAAAGTGAGTATCTGGCTTCTGGGCCTATGAGGAAGATGTGATTGAAGATCCATCCCCCAACTATCTGAAACAGGTGCTCAACACCTGGTTCTATTTTTCCTCTACAGAAATATTTTGAGGAGAATTGGTGAGGGAATTATGCTGGAGATAATATGAATTTTGTACAGTATATTTAATTGTAGCGAGTATCAGAAATCACCCAAATGTTGCTGTTCAAGCTCCAACCTCCCTTTACTCCATGAGCAGCAGAGGTCTTCAGAATGTTTAGAAACCAGCAGGTGTTAAATCTGTGTGCACACAGAGACAGATGCTGAAATCCAACTGGACTGTGCAGCAAGTGGGAGGTTCAGCAGGCCTGCAAAACAGCCAAGCCAAATTAAGGGCCTGGGCAGGGTCCTACACAACAACCAGCACAGATGGCTCCAGTACCCTCCATCTAAATGCTTCCAAAGGTGGACTTCATAATGCTTCAATCCTCCCTTTATTTTTTATTTTTTATAGTTTATTCTTTTTTAAAATATTTTATTTATTTATTTATGAGACACAGAGAGAGAGAGAGACAGAGACAGAGACAGAGATATAGGCAGAGGGAGAAGCAGGCTCCATGCAAGGAGCCTGACATGGAACTCCAGGATCACACCCTGAGCAGAAGGCAGATGCTGAACTGCTGAGCCACCCAAGTGTCCCTAATCCTCCTTTTATTTTAGATGCATCTTTTTGCTAAGCAACATAAACAATCTTTCCACTGTAGAAACATAATATAGAGTTCAAGTGGCGCTGAAATTTTATGAATGAACTTTAGAGAGAATGCTATGATTGAGAAAGAATTTATAAACTGGAGAATAATTTTGAAAGATAGAAGGATTATGGAAATGGCAGAGGAGTAGAGTGACCCTAAATTTGACTGCTCCCTTGAACACAGCTAGATAAATATCAAATCATTCTGAACACCCAAGAAATTGATCAGAAGTCTCTGAGAACAAAGCTGCGTATCTACAAACCAGAAAAATGACTCATGAAAGGTAGGAACTATTGAGAGTTTGATTTGTGGGAGAAAAAAGCTGAGGGTTGTGGAGGTGAGGAGGACATGTGATGGGGAGACAGTAGTGAGAAGAATGAGTGGGAAAAAAAAGAGTGAAAACACACGCAGGGGACTGCACAAGAAAACTATTCCCCAAATCCTTGACTGTAAAAAAGGAGAGGATTTCAATACTGACAGTTTTTTGTTTGTTTTTTTTTTTTTTTTTAAATTAACAACAGAGCACAGTCTGAGGTTTTGGAGGGTCAGCACCATAGGGTCATGCCTGGAATGTTGAGTGGTTCTTAGGTGCGAAGCTACACAGAGTCCCCAGAGCACCACAGCATGGTCTGAAGATCCCCTCGGTCCCATAGCAAGAAGTACTCCCTGCTTAGAGTACATTTAGTAGAGGGGATACCCCACTCTGCTGGCAAAAGACCCTGCAGTGCCATTGAGTGGCCCTATTCACCAGTACAGGAACAAACAAACTGGCTGAGGGCAGCAAACCCTGATGCCAGCTGTGTGTTGCAAGTTACCATAAACTGAACCACTGCCCAGTTGTGCGACAGTTTTCTGTGATAAGTCAGCACCCACAGGAGTGTAGAAAGACCCTCCTTCAGATGATGAGAGTGAATCCAAGATGTGGTGGCTACTAAAGTGTGAGGTTTTGAAATGCAGCCTCCCCTGTGATAAAACAGGAGTACTGCATTGTTTGACAGGTAAGTGGCTCACACACAGAAAGGGTGAAGCGGGGATCTGATAGAAAGCAAGAACACAAGAGGAGTCACTGACAATCTGTGAGGGCATATGGAAGAGTGGTGGGTGTGAGTGTTCAACTCTGGAGACAAAGGAATGGGGTGCAACCATTTTCACCCCTCACCCAGCAGCATTGATTGACTCCAGTGACCTAAACAGCACCACTAGGTGGAGAACGAAGCTGCTACACCAAGCCCCACCCACCTGAGTCCTGCAGGCTCATCTCCACCAGGGCAGGTACACCTGAGAATCAGAGCAGCAGGACCCTCCCCCAAAAGGCCCGCACAAATCCTTCCCATGCAATAAGTCTACTGATCATAGAGTGCTGCAAAACTTCAGCTCTAGGGGAAACAGAATCTAGCTTCCTTGGGTTTTTTTGTTTGTTGTTTTGTTATTTTTGTTTTTTTGTTTTGGATACAGAAAGAGGAATTTTTTT